>NC_045608.1:18176032-19618532 GCF_009762305.2 Zalophus californianus | reverse complement strand
TAGGCTTACTGCTCCCACATGTGAGCAGATGGCGATGGGGGCAGGCCCAACCACTCCCAGCCACCCTGCTCAGCCAAAGCCACACGTCCCTGCCACCCCCTGGGGACAACTCACCTTCAGCTCCTGGACCTCCCGGAAGGCACGTAGCCGCTCTGCCCGCTCACTCTCCAGCACCTGGCAGGCCACGTCCCCTTTGAAGTGCTCGTCGGCGAGCTCTGTGGTCAACTCAGCAATCTGGAATTACAATCTGGAGTTACAACAGGGTCACTCGTGGGGGGCCGCCAACCCTTCTCCCCCCAGCCCCCTCCGCAGGACCACCGGGGACAAATCATCAGCTCTTGGTGTGATGAGGTGGTTAAGAGCGTGGATGTCAGATTTTTACTGGTCTTGATGTGTTAGAATTCTTGGCCCATCACTCACCAGCTATGTGACTGTGAACCCGGCAGGACGCCCACCTGATTCTTAGTTTTCTCAACTTTAGAGGGTAGGGGATAACTTAATAGAATTGTTTTTTTTAATAATTTTTTATTGTTATGTTAATCACCATACATCATTAGTTTTTAATGTAGCGTTCCATGATTCATTGTTTGTGCATAACACCCAGTGCTCCACCAGAACGTGCCCTCTTTAATACCCATCACCAGGCTAACCCATCCCCCCACCCCCCTCCCCTCTAGAACCCTCAGTTTGTTTCTCAGAGTCCATCGTCTCTCATGGTTCATCTCCCCCTCCGATTTTCCCCCCTTCATTCTTCCCCTCCTGCTATCTTCTTCTTTTTTTTTCTTAACATATATTGCATTATTTGTTTCAGAAGTACAGATCCGTGATTCATCAGTCTTGTACAATTCACAGCGCTCACCATAGCACATACCCTCCCCAATGTCTATCACCCAGCCATAGAATTGTTTTGGGGGGCGCCTGGGTGGCTCAGTTGGTTAAGCAACTGCCTTCGGCTCAGGTCATGATCCCGGAGTCCCGGGATCGAGTCCCGCATCGGGCTCCCTGCTCGGCGAGGGGCCTGCTTCTCCCTCTAACCCTCCCCGCTCTCATGTACTCTCTCTCTCTCTCTCATTCTCACTCTCTCAAAATAAATAAATAAATCTTTAAAAAAAAAGAATTGTTTTGAGAATTAAAGGAGATCATCCATATAAAGCTTAGCACAGGGCTGGCACATAGTAAGTACTCAATTTAGAAAGTTGTTTTAGCAGAAACTCTCCTTACCCATCCTTCAGCAAGCCATTTTGCTCCCAACAGGCTCCCCTCAGTAAGACACACAGGTGCCCACCACATAGGAATACGCTCAGCTAATGGTGAGCACTGTGAATTGTGCAAGACTGTTGAATCACAGATCTGTACTTGTGAAACAAATAATGCAACATATGTTAAAAAAAGAAAAGAAAAAAGAAGACGATAGCAGGAGGGGAAGAATGAAGGGGAGTAAGTCGGAGCGGGGAGATGAACCATGAGAGACGATGGACTCTGAAAAACAAACTGAGGGTTCTAGAGGGGAGGAGGGTGGGGGGATGGGTTAGCCTGGTGATGGGTATTAAAGAGGGCACGTTCTGCGTGGAGCACTGTTATGCACAAACAATGAATCATGGAACACTACATCAAAAACTAATGATGTAATGTATGGTGATTAACATAACAATAAAAAATTTTTAAAAAGGAATACGCTCAGCTGGAAAACCTCTCTGTGGGGGAGCCTGGGTGGCTCAGTTGGTTGAGCATCTGCCTTTAGCTCAGGTCATGATCCTGGAGTTCCAGGATCGAGCCCTGCATCAGGCTCCTTGCTCAGCGGGGAGTCTGCTTCTCCCTTCCCCCCCCCTTGTGTTCCCTCTCTCACTGTCTCTCTCTCCGTCAAATAAATAAAATCTTTTAAAAAAAACTTAAAATTCTAATTCAAATGCATATACTTTGTCAAATAGTTGCAGGTGCAAAAACTATGGGAAAAAAATAAAAAATTAGGCTTCTGCAATCAAACTATTTTGCCATTTGTTCTGCTTTAATGAGATCAAAAGTGGAAATCACGTAGTCGTGCATTAGGGGCATGGTTTAAGGAAGGAAGAAGTGGGTCTGGAGTCAGGTGCTCACACTCTACAGGCTGTGGTCCTACTTCAGAAACACAGTGAGTTAAGGCAGTCCTGTTTCGAGGCAAAAAATAAAAACGCCTCTCTTTTAATGAATTCCCACTTGCACTGACTTTTTTTTCTTTTCTTTCCCATCAACAACCAACTACAGATACCAGATGGGTCAAGGCTTCTGGGCTATAATTGTTCCAACGTGCAGCCTTCCAGGTTCAAGGATATGCCAAAGCAAGTGAGGAGAGAAACAGATATACGTGGACTGTTTATGACTAAGAGGCTCAGAAATGACCTGACACAGAAGGGTCGTTAGGGAAATGGAGCCTCCCTCCATGGAGGGCAGTGGTTAAGATACAGGGAAAGAAAAGAAAAAAAAAAAAGAACGTACAGGGTTCAAGTCCAAACACAACCACTAACATATTCTGTGACCTTGGACGCATCTCTTCCTCTCTGGGGCTGTGGTCGCCTGAGCTGTAAAATGTACTGCATCGGGGAAGGTCTATTGTCCTTCTGGCGTTCCCATCTCATGCCATAAATGTTGTGCATGAAGATGCCTAAACACTTCCCTTTCCCATCAGACCCAGTGCATGGCACTGAGAAGCGACTGGGGGGTGTTGTCACAGACGCTAGGTGGTCCTTCCAGCATGGAATCCAGCTGCCCTTTCGAGCTGGTCACAGGCGGTCTCAAAAATCATTCCTCTGCCCCACGAAGAAGGAAGATGAAGATCTATACATTTTGATGTGAAAAAAAAAGAAGTCCCCAAGATATATTGCCAACAGGGCAGGGGAAAAAAAGCAAAGTTGCAGAATAGAATGTCTGGCATGTTCCCATTTTTGTTTTGTTTGTACTTGCACAGAAAAAGGCACTCCCAGACTGTTAATAGGGATTTTTTTTTTTCCTAGAAGGGTGGGCTCACAGGGGATTCCAATTTCCTTGTGAGGCATTTCTGTACTGTTGATCTTTTAACCACTTTCGTCATTGGCAAAACACAAAACCAAATATCTTTTAAAAAACAGTCCCCCAAAATTGAGCTACAAAAACAAGGGTTGCTGCTCTAGAACATTCTATGCCCCCCACATTTTTTTGCCCCTCCTCCAGCCCACTGGCTACCCACCTTGGTGACCACACCAGTGAGGGCTCAGACTGAAATGCACATTTCAATTGAAACAGGGGAAAACAGGAGGTTTGGGGGGAGCATTCCAAAGTCACATAGCAAGTGAGTGACAGAACTGGGACTTGAACCCAGATGCCTCCTGTCCAGGTAACGGTCGGCACTTCACAAACCAGGGGCTCTCCCTCCCAGGGCGGTCCTGGCTGTCTCTGGGGTGGGGCTTCCTGTTGCTGTTCCTTATGCTGGTACCTTTAATATGCTCTGGGGAAACTTTTGCAGTCCCCTGGGATGGTCGTTAAAATGTGGAGCCCAGGATTCCCAGAATGCCCACACCACCGTAATCTTCGGTGGGACCCAGGGATCTGAATTTCAACACACTCCACGGTTATTCTTAAGCGCAACCAAGTTTAAGAATTACTGCCCTAGAAATTGCCAGAATCTCTTCCTAATCTTTCCCGCTTGGCTTGAGATGGGTTAGACTGGCTTACTTACGGGCACAGAGCAACACTGGCTCTGGAGGAATGATCGATCATTTGCAGTGGGCATGAACATGGGCTGGAGCAATCCAGGGACGCCCCAGATCACGCCCCTCACCCCCCGCCTCACCATCCCCGAGATCAGCAGGATTGTGTTCTCCCTGCCTTAACCAATTAGTGTGAAATTTAATCTGTGCTAATCAGCTTGAGCAAAGGGAGCACAAAATTAATTTAATGCATTAATTTTGAGTTCTACACAACCCAAGTCCAGAGCCCAAAGGACAATTAATGCTTTCAAATTAGGGATATGACAGATGCTTTTCACAGAGACAAGTAGCCCCCAATCTGTCCCTGTCCCCACCAGCCTCTCTCCCTTCCTACATTTTGGGGCCCACAGGCTTTATCCATAGAGGTGAGGGGTGGGCGCCAGGCCCAGAGCTATTAGGTGAATATAAAACAAAAACCAATTTAACGAGAGGAGAGCCTGGTTGGCAAACCCAGAAGGATCCTTGCAGATTACTCAAGGACCAATTAACTAGAAATTATTCCAAAAACCTCCCTGGATCCACCACTTAAGCCAAATCATCAGAAATTCTCTTTCTCCTTAGGGACAATGACTCTAAAGATCTGTCAAAGAGAAGGGGGTAGAAATGAATGAATTTGCGGTACATTTTGCATGGAGTCAAATAGAAACAATATCTATCCTGCTCACTGGCATCATTTGCAGTTTGAGAGAAACAATGGGTAACAAGTAATGTTGATGGACATTAAATGCTGAGCACACATGGGACCCTCTGGACTGTCACTGTCACTTGTCATTCATGACGTGAGCACCAACTGTGTGCGAGGCCCTGCCTTCAAGGATCCCCCTGCCGAGCTGTGGAGATAAAACCACATGTAGAGCACCCATGTGTCTTAGTTCAACCTTGTCCTTGGCTCTTATATTCAAGAGCTCTCAAAACTCCCCAAACGATCTTATCTACAGGGAGCAAACAGTGGTCTTTCACTGTCTTCCCAGTACGTTTCAATCTAACGAAAAGAAGGGGTTCATTATAAGCCCTTCCAGGAGAAAAAGCTCCCTGAATGCTGGGGAGAGACATTTTTGTCATTCCCTGTTGACAGAACAGGAAACTGAGGCATTGAGTCACGAAATGATTTTGTTCAAGGTCATGGCAGATAAGTCCCACAGGGAGTCCGGCTCGGACAGCCTGAATCCCAGGTCCTGACTCATAATTACGGTGCTGTCTTGTCCCCACGCCCACCACCTGACTCCATCCCCCACCCCAGGCCCCTGGGGGTCAGCAGCGCACCTGGGAGCAGACCTGGAAGCAATGGGTGGGGGAGGGGGAGTGAAACAGCCAGATGCATGGGGCTCAAAGGCAAGATCAACAACAACCTGCGAGGCCATGCCCAAAGGGAGGTTTATGGACCCCTGGTGGAAGGGAAGCCCCATCCTTGCAATCTGGGTGATTAAGAGAGAAAGTGGAAAATAAAATCAGAAAAGGGGGGGGTATAAATCAATAGGCAAAGGGTCTGTCCAACTGCAGAGCCCAGTTGGCTGGTATGCTGTTTGCTTGTCAAGGAGATTAAGCCATGGCTTCAGTCTCACAGCATCTGCCCTCAGAGCTGCCTCGGTCATTAGGGGAAATTCAGAACAATTCTCTGGCTTAGTGGTGGGCTCCAGGGTTCCCCAGAGACTCACTCTGGGCACCAGTTCAAGCACCACCCTGTGTATTTCTCTCCCAGCACCTGCTACTAAGTGATGGTGATTGTTACCTTAATCATCGTCACTACTCAGAAAGTGCTCACCATGGGCCTGGCACACGGTAACACACAGAACCTTCCGAGAAACACGGAGAGGTAGGTACTGACATCTCCACGTTCCAGATGAGGACCTGAGGCGCCAGGGTGCCGACGCCCAGCCAGCCAGCAGCAGAGCTGGATATGAACCAAGGCAGCCTGGCTCCAGAGACAGTCAAAATGCCTCTTGGGGGCTCAAAGAATGCATAATAATGTATGCGGGAGCCAAGGAGGAAGGGAGAATCGACAGCCTCTGGCGTGTCAGTGGGAACGGGCCATGGGGCCACGCTGGGAGCAATGTCATGCCTCAGAGCAGGACACATGGGGATGACACCTCACCGACTGGCCTTGGGGGGAGAGGGGCTTCCACGAGCTCTGGAAAGGGGTCTTCAAAGTGCCATAGCACCCCCCCTAAAGAGGAAATAACCCCTTGGATGCCGGCCCCCACATAACGCATCTTGAAAATGTGTTCTGGTCCAGCCACCCGCCCCCTGCTTCAGGATAGCATTCAAACCTCTACCAAGATTCTCCCAGCTCCTGTGATCTGGGCCAGCTTCAGGGACTGACCCCACTCCATAACCTCCTTGTGCACATGAGACCCTCCAACCACCAGGACTGCAGGGGCCGGCCCAGGTCCCCGCCCTCTGTCCCTGTTCTTGCTATGCCCTCCACCTGGAACATCTCCTTAAGTCACCTGGCCGGCTCCGGCTCAGCTCGAAGGATGAGCCACTCCCTGACCTGATTCCCAGTCGGAGGAACTGTTGTTCATCTCTCACTGTCTGTTTGGAGTCAGCCCGAACCCAGGGTCAAAGCCCAGCGCTGCTACTCACCAGCTGTGTGATATTGAACAAATCACTTCTCCTCTCTGGTCCTCACTGTCCCCATCTAGAGCACAGGGGTACTAACCATACCTTCCTGGCAGTTTGATGGGAAGGTAAAATGAGACAAAGCAGGTAAAGGGGATGTGTCGCGACACCCGGCACAGACACGTTGCTCATTAAATAGTACTTTAATTACTCAATCCGACATGATTTCATTCATTCCTTCCATTGGCATTGAGAGCTTTGAGGGGTACAGAAAGAGCTAAGATGCAATCACATATATGTCAGTGGTGGTGGTGATGTGTGAAGATATGCTGTGTATGAGACTTTATATGCAGCCTTCATACCATCCTGTGGAGAACAGTATGGAACCATCACGGTCACCATGTCCCTGCTAATGACACAGAAGCTCAGACCCTGGAAGAACTGGCCCACGGTCCCGTGGCAGTGAGAGCCCAAAGCCAGCTGCCCTGATCAACCCTCTGCTCCCGCACCAGACACACCAGGTCAGGTCATCATATCCATCCCTTAACTCGTCCAGTTCCGCTAGCTTTTTCATCTGTGTTATAAAATAGGCAGAGAAGACATGATGGCCCCGCTTTTATATGGAGAAACTGAGGCATGCAGAACATTCCAGCTGTGCACTCCTTTGGGGGGTCTTAGCTAAGCCCACTGTGGTCATCCGTGACTATGCCCACACTTTGGCCAGAGAACCTCGGCAGCTAGCTTTCTGCTGGAAGGACACTCTCCCCAGCATGTCCCAGCAGCCGAGGCTCAAGAGACCCTAATATCCCGAGGCTGTATCACTCTCCTAGGGATGACAGAGCTGCCACATCCAGTCCCCAGAGGCACAGTGCTGTGCAGAGCACTAAGAGTCAGAAGACTGAGTCTAGTATATGATATAGACTCAGTCACCACTTGACCACATCACCCCTGGCAAGTCACTTCCCTTCCCTCCTAGAGATAAGCTCCTGCCGGCCATGCTCATGACTAGCCAGGGCCAAACTCCCCAGCTCTTTGCAAATACACTTTCCAACCTAAACCATATCCTGCTGGATCCCAGTGGATCCTCTCTCAGCCATTCCTTACCAAAAAATGAAACTTTTCAAGCTAACAAGACCAGACATCCAGAGTGCATGGGACTATCTTTTGCTATAAATAAAGTCTTCGGGAAAACCCAGAAGATATTCCAGAGAGGGAAGAAAACACCCTATTCTCATTTTTCTCCATGTGCTCCCACAGCCTTATAGGAAATCCCTGTACGAAAAGAGACCTGCTTTCCGGTGAAAATAAAAAACCCCACTTTGCATCCAGGCAGATTTTGCACGCTTGAAGAATATTTATAGCCAGCTTCCTGGAGGCGTCTCATCTCCTCTTCTGCTCCTTCCCAAATGAAGCACTTAAATCATTTTGCAATAATGTTGTCTTTTTAATAAGCCTAGTCAAATGGAGTTTCCACTGATGAGGCACAACATGTTTTAGCAACATTTCTATCAATTGTTTCCCCCCCTCCTATAGAGACAAGCGGGTGGGGTGCAGAGGCTGTGAAAGGGGCCAGGGGTGTCTTCATGATACATGGCCCGAAGGACTGTCTGCCTCCCAGCTGTCAACAGAAACTCTTCTAAGAAAGTAGAACCACATGAAAGGAGATACCTTCTACCTGTTCCTTAACATGTGGTTCCCAGACCAGCAGGTTCCCCATCACCTGACAGTGCAGGAGAAATTCTGAATCTCCAGAGCCTCCCCACACCTACTGACTCAAGAATCTCTAGGGCTGGGGAGCAGCACACTCTATTCTAACACATCCTCCAGGGGATTACGACACACTTTCGAGTATGAGAACCACTGCTCTTACGTGGCATGACTCTGCATCGGGTTCACCTCTGGGCTCGTTAAAAAGAAGCAGTGAAGGTTGCCCCTCCCCCAAGATTCCCTCCTGGGTCAAATCCTCAGGAGATGCGATGGGGAAGCTACATGGTATACAGCTCCCTCCAGGTGATTCGAATGCTCTGTAACATATAAAAGCAACCGGTAAAAAAAATGAAAAATCAAAGTAGCTTTTTTGGTGGAGGGGAAAGAATTAAAGACCTTTCTTCAAATAAAATCTTACTTGGGCCCCAAGTTGCTACATTTCACCAAATCTCAGCAGCCTTTGATGATAAGATGAACCATTATGGAACATAAGAAAGTGCTGCTAATTTTTAGTGTAAGATGCCAGTGATTGTCAAGATGCATCACAATTACAGAGATGCAGAAAGGTGGGAAATAGTGTGCATCTGGGAATCAGTAAAATACAGAATGAAACCAGAGAAGACTATCTATTGCCATTGATATAGGTTTGGGAGTTCTGGAGTCCTTTGACCTCTTCTTAGTGCTCTGGCAGGTCTGAAGAGACTCGGGACTTCAGAAAATAAATCTTCTAATTACTGCATCCAAAAGGGCAAGCCACAGAGCAGAGGAAGAGATCTGTGCCACATATATCCAACAACTGAACTTATATCCACAGTATATAAAGAGTTGTTACAGATCAATAAGAAAAGCAGTAGAAAATGGCCAAAAGGCTTGAAAGACCTCTTTGACCAAAGAGGATAACAAATAGCCAAACACATGTGAAAAGGCACAAATTAAAATCACCATGTGGGATTACTGCATGCCCAACAAAATCGTTAAATGAAAAGGACAATACCACGTGCTGGTAAGGGTGTGGAGCAACTGGAATGCTCACCCACTGCCGTGGGAGGGTCAACTGATACATAAAGTTGAGTGAAGTGTTTGACTGTATTAATTAAAACCCAATATAGAAAGAACTTAAAACCTAGCCATTCCATTCCAAGTACATTCCTTTTTTTTTTTTAATTAACATATAATGTATTATTTGTTTCAGGGGTATAGGTCTGTGATTCATCAGTCTTACACAATTCACAGGACTCACCATAGCACATACCCTCCCCAGTGTCCATCACCCAGCCACCCTGAGTGCATTCCTAACAGAAAGTGTATGGTATGTGCACCAAAACACGTGTGGAGGGATGTTCACAGCAGGCTTATTCATGACAGTTCAAAGCTAGAAACAACCAAATGCTCATTTAGAGTAGAATGGATCAATAGTGCTCTATATTCATGATGGCATACTATACAGCAGTGACAATGAACAAGCCACAACCACCCACATCATGGATGATTGTCACAAACAATGTCACATGAAAGAAACCACACAAATAGGTACACACATTTGATTGCATCTAGGAAAAATTCAAAAATAGGAAAAAAAAATACCTAATCTATATTGCTAGAAGTCTGTTTAGTGGTTATCCTTGGAGGGTAGTGGCTGAAAGGGCCATGGGGGGGTGCTTTGGAAGGAGCTGGGACTGTTCTGTGTCTCCATATGGGTGTTGATTGCTTTGGTGTGTTCAATTTGTGAAAATTCATTGAGCTGTATACTTACGAGGTGTGCACTTTTTTGTATGTTGGACCCTAAAATAAATTTTAAAAAGAGGGAAGAAGAGGGGGTGGGGAGAGAACCCAGGTAGAAGAAACCATAACACTCAGTCCACCTAAATGTGATTCCTGAAAAAAGCTCTGCTTTGCCTACTAGTTGAATTTTTTAGGGAATTGATGTCATGCCCTTGCCTTGCAGTTCAAGACAATGTCCACAAAAGCACTCCTACAGATCCCCTCTTCTATTTACTATATGCACGTTACTGAGGTTGTACTTTGCCAGGTTACTTAGTGCCCCATTTCATGTGGACTCCTGGAAGAAACTTCTCTAATATCTCAATACCAGGGAAAATTAGTATTATCTCAAGCAACAGGTGTGTGTGTGTGTGTGTGTGTGTGTGTGTGTGCGCGCGCACGCGCACGCGCGCATGTGCATGCATGAGTGTGTTTAACCTGGGGACAAATGTCTTTGGAATATCTTGCTTCTCTCTTTGCTCTGGTTGCTAGGAAGCTCAGTGTCAACATTTCAGTTTACTTCTCATGGCTCCATTCACCCATCCGACGTCTTTTCTGTGCCAGGGGCTGGGCCACTGTGATGAGCAAAGACACACCCCTGCCCTTAGGGCCTCGCCCTCTAGCTGGGACACAGGTACACCAGGGAGGGGTTAGGACACCCCTATCAGTGCAGTGACAGGAAGCACAAGGAAGCACAAGGCCCAGTGACAGGAAGCACAAGAATGGACCCAACCCATTCTTAACAAAGTTAAGGGTTACAAAGTGTTAACAGAGGCTTCTTGGAAGAAGTACCACCTAAACTGGGTGAAAAGGGATGACCAGGCATTAACCAGGTGAGAACAGTGGCGGGCACAGCCCAAGCAAAGTCTGTGAAGTGAGAGTGAGTCTAAGGTTCGTGGTAAATTTCTATTTCCTAAGTCTTCCTCTGGTCTGATATGCTCTTCAACTCTTATTTCCCATTGCTCTGACTTTCTTAACTTTTTAAATTTTATCTTATTTTTACCGGACCCTATACATCTTTTCATAACCATGTACAATACAGAGACACAAAGAACCTGAGTAGAATATTCTGCGGGTGCTGACACTTTGAATGCGTGGTTCAGGTCTCAGAAGCCTGGCCCCCTCCTTCCTTCTCCCAGCGCTGGGTAAGCTGTAGGGCTAGATGCTAATGATGTTCACCTCATTACTCTCTCCAGTCTCCCCTGGCATCTGAGGCACCCCAAGCCCCCAAGTCTGACTTGACAGTTTGTGATGAATTACTGTATCAAATGTCAGCTCAGTGGGAAGGAGTTTCTACAGCGAAGTCACCAATATGCCCAACCCACGCAGAGCTCTCTGATTTCTCGCTTCTGTTGCTCTACCACCGAAGCGTCCTGCAAGAGAGGTCAGGCTGCATGCTCTCTAGAGACTTGAATGAGACTGGGGGATGGAGGGGGTACTTGAGTGTTATTTCCTCTCCTCCTTACAGTATTTTCCCCAAGAGGGCATAGACCCATGGGGAAGCCTTTCTGCCCAGCCTCACCTAACTCTGGGTGCTGTGACTGTCCCTTCCAGGAGTCACTGCCTCTTCCTTGTCCATGGGAGTTGGACAGAGAACCTCTGGTGGGGAGAGTGGACACAACTATAAAGGGAATGAGAAGGGGTGGAAAAGAGATCGCGCCCACCCCAAACTTCATTCCATGTCCCCACATGAGCCAACCAGGCTCAGCCTGGGCTGTCAACAGAGGAAGGAGAATTTGTTCTGTTGGCTTGATCATGAACTCAATTATAGCCACCACTATCCTCATATAAAACCAAGCAATATTACTGGTAATAATAGCACCATGGGCTCACAGGTGTGGAAAGCTCCAGTTTTGCTCTAAACTGACAAATATTATCCCAAGTTGCCTCAGGACCTTTGCACTTGCCACTTCTACTCTTTTTCCCCAGATCTGCACATAGATGGCGACACCAAATGATTCACCACTAGACAAACATCTTAATTCATGGAAGCCTTCCTGGACCACTTAGGCAAAAAATGGCCCCCTGCCCCCGACTGTCACCTCCCTCTGCTTAATATCTACGGCACTTGACCATCCAAAAGTAGTTTGCTTGTTTATTTACTTGTGGTCTGTCTCCCTTGATTGGCCTGGGGACCTTGTGAGGACAGGGATTTTGCCTTCTCCCTAGCTGGATCTGAGGTGGCCAGCTGAATGCCTGGTACATGGGAGGTGCTCATCTGTATTTGTTGACTGGGTGAATAACTGGGCTTCCTTTGAGCTTCAGCAGGACGCTGTGAGCTACCCAGGGCTCTGAACGACAGCTGGGACTAAGGAGGAGATGGGCACAGCACTCACCCTGGGCGCAAAATTTCAGGGAATGCCAAGAAACTCAGAAACCAAGATAAATAACTTTCTAATGAAATATTTAAGAAAGTCAAAATTAATGCCAAAAATCCATGATGAATAAAACATCAAAAATTTAAATGAAGACAAGATCCCACTGTGCCAACTGCCTTACTTGCCTCACCTTAATCCTGGCCCACCAGTCCTGCGTTTTTTTTGAAATTTTGATATTTGGCTCATTGTGGATTTTTTTTTGCATCAATTTACATTTTAAAAGATCCTGCAATGAAATCTGATTTATCTCGCTGAGTTTTTGGCACCCCTTTAAATTTCATGTCCTACGTGAGTGACTTACTAGAGTTCCAGCCCTGAAAAACTAGGGGGAACAGCAAATTTCTGTGAACAGCTCTTCCTTGATCTACCCACAGCTCCCTGACCACGGTACACTCTATGAATTTGTTTAGGAATCTGGAATGTGCAGTAGTTCCCTTGGGGGCAGGGACCATCTGGCTTCCATCCTCATCCCCAGCTTGTGAACCCAACACCCAACTAAGGACAGAAGATATGAGCAAAGTGGTCATGCTCTCACCCCCCGATGTAATCTCCAATCACGTGTCCTTTCCACCTGCCAGAGGGGACCACCACCCTGAATTTGATGTTATGATTCCCATGAAATATTTTCACACCATAACCACATGGCAGATGCCCCACTCCATAGACAGTATTATCCTGCATACTTAAAAGGTAATATATCCGATATCATATTTTAAGGATTCTTTCATAACTTAAATCATTTTTCTCCAGTGTTATGTTTTCGAGGGCAATCCATGTAGATTCATGTAACTCTAGTTAAAGAGCCAAACAGTAAATATTTTTAGTCTTTGTAGATCATAGAGTCTCTGTGACAACTACTCAGCTCTGCCAGGGTAGCATGAAACCCACCAGGGACTACACATGAATAAATGGGCATGGCTGTGTGCCAATAAAACTTTATTTACAAAAAAACAGAACAGGTGGGCAATGGGGTTCAGCCTGTGGGCCATAGTTTTACTGCCTCTGTATTCATTTTTACTTTTGGCAACTCGATTTTCAATCTAACAAAATGTGTTTATCCATTCTCTTATTGATAGACTCCCATGTGAGTATTTACATTTTTTTCAACATGACAAGGCCACTCCTCTATACTTCTTCTCATCTTTTTGTATGTAAGTAAGACAGATTCTCTAGCATATTTACCCAAAATGGAATTGCTGGAGCACAGCGTACAGATAGGATCAACTTTCAGAGACACGGTTAAGTTGCTCAAGAGTGAAGAGATCAATTTACATCCCCACAACAGCATGTGAATTCCCGCTGCTATACATCCTTGCCAACATATGGCTACCTCAGAATTGGATCTTGCCAATTCGAGGTGCGAAACGGTACCTATCGTGGTGTTAATTTGCATTTACTGATTGCTAGTTAATTTGAGCATCTTCATGAGTCTCCCGGCCATTTGAATTCCTGGACATTGGAACTCTTGAAACAAGAGTTCCCCTCTTGGGACTTGCCAATTCCTCTTTTTGCCCATTTTTTTTTTTTCCTACTGAAGGGTTTTTCTTTACATGTTCAAATACTCTTTGCCAGTTATATGTGTTGCAAATTTCATGGCCCAGTATGTGGTGTCTCTTCATTTTATGCTTTGATAAACAGAAGCTGATTACTTTAATATAGTCAAATTTGTCAATTTTTTCCTCGTGATTTGTATTTTTGTGACTTCTGTTAGAAATTCTTCCCTTCGGAGTTGAATGATATGGGTTTGAATCTCAGTGCTACACATGCTAGTTGTGTGACCTTGGGAAGAGACCTAATATCTCAGAGCCGCAGGCTCCTCCTCTGCAAAATGGGGACAAGGACAGCATGCCCCCACAGGGTTATTTTGAGGAGGCTTGTAAAGCACTTAGCACAGTGTCAGGCACATCATCACTTCCCCCATCAGTAGGTCTCACCCCCCACAGGGACCCCACACAGGAGGGATAGGTTACCTTGCTCTCTAGTAGGTCTGCATTCTGCCGGAGTTCATTCCGTGACTTCTCCGATTTTTCTAGCTTCTGTCTCAGCATTGTAAGCTCCTCCTACAAAAGCAAACACCTTAACAGAAGCCTAGCCCAGAGGCAGAGGTTCCACGTGGGGAAAGAGTGTCTGGGGTATAGAGTGAGTGATTCTGCCAACCCATCTGTAATGACGCTCAGATGCTAAATTCCTACAAGGTTTTTTTTTTTTTTTTCTTTCTTTCCCCATTTCTAAATATCAACATCCCAGTCTAGGGGCCGAATGCAAATCCTCAGAATGAGTTCATTGCTTGACTGGAGATGCCTGAGCGAGATGGGTGTGCTTGGCCCTTCATCCTCCCCAAGGTCACTATCCTGCCCATGGCTCAGCATTATGCTTATAGTACCACCATGAGGAGGAGCCCAAATGCCCACCCACAGCAGACTCTGGGATGAACTACGGAATGTACACAGAAAGGAGCACTGGGCTGTTGTGGAGAGAGAACCGGGAAGACTTCTGTGAAACTGGACACGGTGTGACTCTCAAAATACATTTCTAAGTGCAAAATACCAGTGTCAGAGGAATATAAACAGTATGCTACCTTTGGTGTGGGAGAGAAAGGAACTCTGTGTGCCTGTGTCAATTGGCTAATTTTGCAAGAATAAACAACAGCAAAGATAAACCAGAAACCAATCAAAATGGTTACTTGTAGAAGGTGGGCGCTACCAGGGAAGAAGCAAAGCAAAAGGAGTGTTCTCTGAGAGGCAAAGAGATCAAGGACTCAAAGATTTCACCACTTGAGTCTCTCTGGGATGGACTGTAAGTGTTTGTGTGCCCCTCGGGAGTAATGGGGTATCTGCCTAGCACCCACAAGCCTAGCGTGTAGCTGGACACAGGAGGGAGGGTGGTCTGTGTCTGTGTTGACGGGAGCAGAGGGATATCTGGAAGGGGGCGGCTGGGCAGAGCATTTCTAGATCAAGAATCTACAGGGTGGGGGCACTGAGTCTGGATGTAAGCCCTAACATGGGGGTGTGAAGAGGTATTGGCCACCCCACACCCTTCCTGCCACCGGTACTGACCTCCTTGGCACGGAGCTGCTCATCCCCGATGGTGGCGCTCAGCAGGGGCCGGAGGGAACCGAGGAGCTGCCACCACGACCAGTCCTTGACCGCCAGGAACACAGCCATGTTCTTCTGGATGCACTGTGCGGCCAGGCGGCGAATCTGCAGAGAAAAGAGACCAGGAACTCGAGGGGCTCTTCCCAACCCAGGGAAGGTGAAGGAAAGAGAGCAAGGGGGTGGCACCAAAAGGGATGTTTTGAAAAAGCAGGTTCATAGCTAATGGAAGAGATTGGCTAACTTAAAAATTAAAAAAGCTTCTTTTCAGGGGCCTGGGTGGCTCAGTTGGTTAGGCGTCTGCCTTTAGCTTGGGTCGTGGTCCCTGGGGTCCTGGGATGGAGCCCTGCACTGGGCTCCCTGCTCAGCGGGGGGGCAGTATGTGCCTCCCTCTGCCCATCCCCCTGCTGGTGCATGTGCGTGCTCCCTCCCTCTCTCTCTCTCTCACAAAAATAAATAAATAATCTTTTTTTTAAAACTTTTTTCAATGGTTTCGTAATAGCACTGTAGAGTGACAGGCAGTAAGCTGCATCGTGAGCTCAGCATAACATATAGACTTCAATCACTATGTTGTATGCCTGAAACTAATGTAACACTGGGTATCAACTCTATTCAAAAAAAAAGTAAATAAATAAAAAATGTTGTTAAATTAAAAAAAAATTTGTGAAAGCCTCTTTTCAACGAGTCGGGCTCTGGGCATCAGACGTTATGCTCCAATTCAATCTTGCGTGACCCAAGAAGAAGAAGAGGAAGAGGAGTCAAAAATATCATACAACAGGGTCACATCTTGTGCAGGGTTTAGATTCAAAAGCCACTGTGAAAGGCAAATCCTTGAACATCCCTGAAATTGCCCGTAAGACACAATGGCCATGATTATGTCACAAGTTGATATTTAGGGGCTAGGTATCACTTTTTTTTAAAGATTTTATTTATTTATTTAATTGACAGAGAGAGAGAGAGAGGGAACACAAGCAGGGGGACGGTCAGAGGGAGAAGCAGGCCTCCCACCGAGCAGGGAGCCCGATGCAGGGCTCGATCCCAGGACCCCGAGATCATGACCTGAGCTGAAGGCAGTCGCTTAACCAACTGAGCCACCCAGGCGCCCCGGGCCTAGGTATCACTTTAAGTGAATGTAAACACAAATTCCATGCTTCTCAAATCTGAGTGTGCATCACAAGCCCAGGGAGAGCTAGTTAAAGCACAGATGCTGGGCTCCATCCCCAGAGGGTTTGATTCGGTAAATCAGGGCGGGGCCCAAGAATTTGCATGGCTGACAGATGCCCCGTTGATGTGGATGCTTGTTGGTCTGGGGAACCACCAGCCACACATGGTCTCAGGCAGGAACCGTGCTGACTACCAAGCCACATCCATCCCCGTCATCACCATCACAAAAGCCAATGCTTGTCCAGCTGGTATGGTTGTCCCTGCAGGCCAGGCAGCGCACTGGGCACCTTACAGACTTAGCTCAGTCCTCGCTGCAGCCCCCGGGAATGTAGGCATTACTCTCATTTCCATTTTACAGGCGGGGAAACTGAGGCACAGAGCAGCCCAGTCATGTGCTCAGCACCACACCGCTGCCTGATGGTGGGGTTGGGATTTTGTACTCCTGCAGCCTGGGTGCAGACAGAATCCGGGGTCTTCATTAACCTCTACTTTAAATCATTCCAAGGGCATAAGCTACTGGAGAGCAGTGGGCCGGTGGAGTTGCCCACAAAATTTTAATTATTAATGTTCTTGCCTTTGCCTGCTTTTGCCAAGTGCGTATACTTGAATTTACAGATTTACATGAACTCGAGGCACATGTCATGAGACTGCATGGTAGCTGTAGTACTTAATGATGAGGCTACTAAGGGAGGAGCAGCCAGTGTTTATAGAACAGCTGCTCGATGGCACGTGCCGTGCTAAGCGCACAGGACCCCATTTCACCTTGACCCAGCTACTAAGCGGTGGACGCGAGAGTCATGCATAGTCCTTGTGCATCTCCAGAGCCGTGCTGCCTTTTCTCCGTTGCCCAAGCTCCAGAGAGGAAATTCAGTCTCCCAAGGTCTCTGACGATAGTGGCCCAGGGTGGCTCAAGACTGCAGACACCCAACTGGCCCTTTGGTCCCCAAAGCCTCAGTGGCCAGGTCCTGTCACGCCCTGCCTGCTGACCCATGAAAGCCAAGTTCTCCAGCGATGGGACAGGTGGAAAACATAACCGACCCAGCGGGGCTCGGACCACCCCGTGATAATCTAGATCAAGTCTGACATCGTTGGTAATTTGATGTCAATGTCCTAGAAACAATCCTAACATCTTGCAAAGTGTCACCTTAAAGTCCCGCCAGTCAGGGCGAGCCCACGGGCCAGTAGGACTGGCACCATCACGGGAGACCTGCAGAGCCCCGTGCTCACCCCAGACCCACCGTATGTTAATATCCCGCAGGGATTCCTGCACGAGCACGAGTGTGAGACGTGCGCACGCGCGCGGTCACAGCCCCCAGATCAGCTCAGATGCTGCTTTGCCAGGACCTCGCACCTCTGCAGGGTTGACGAGGCATGGTGGCTGCCATACCTTCAGCTTCTTGAATTCCTGCCGAGACAGAAAGCCCTTACAAGCCGCCTGGAATAAAAGGATCTTGTGAGACGTCAGCTTCTCCCGCTGCCTCTCAAGCCTAGAGACCACACCTGCCTTGAGGAAAACCTGGAAGGAGAGAAGGTGGCAGGTGACTCCTATTGGGCTGAATCTGGAGTGCAAGACGGTTGCCACTGAGAAGCCAATTCTCTTGCCTCCACCCGAGATATCTGTTGGCAGGTGCATTTAGATGGAGGGTCTAAATGATCAAAGCATCTTGCCCCTTGATGGTTCCTCTTTCCCTTCTTCTAGCCCCTGGATGCTCAGAATGTGGCCCCCATGAGTGGCATTGTCACCACCAGGGAGTTTGTTAGAAATGTAGAATCTGGGACCCCACCCCAGGCCTGCTGAATCAAAGCAACATTTTAACATGATCCTCAGGGGACCCAGGCACACATTCACTTGAAAAACCACAGCGAGGAGGGACCTGGCCTAAATAGCTCTGTGCACCACAATGGCCAGGAGAGCGTGGGAAACAGAGATTCCCAGGCTTCGCCCCAGGAAAGGTGGAATGTATGGGTTTAGGGTCAGGCCCAGGAATGTGCATTCTTTCTGGTAAGGGCCGCATGCCATCTGAGAGAAACAGTACCCTAGAAATACTCAGTCCTGCCCTATAAGGAGGAGCAGAGAATGCTGCGGGGGAGTGAGGGCAGCCCTCCTTGGCCAGGACTGGGGGCCGGGCTAGTGCCACCCACAGAGGGTGCTCAGGCATCTAACGGAAAAACAGTGGGTGGCCCGCGACTCCCAGGCCTCTGCTCATCAATAATGGATGGAGGCCCCTCTTCAGCAAAGTGATCGATGCCTCCTTGGCACCCCGCAGGGCCATCTTCCGTTGACTGCAGGGCACACAAGGATTTTCAGAGAACCCGACGCTTTGGGGCCAGGCCGGTTCCGGCCAGCCATGGTAGGGTAGGCAGTCAGCCTCACCTCCCAGAGGCAAAGCAAAGACGCCCTAATGGCTGGGGAGCTGAGTCAGTGACAGGAGCATGGGTCACTTCTCAGATGCCCATTTCTATGGGCATCTGAGAAGTGCTGCTAATTTCTATGACCAGCCCGGCGTGTTTCTTTGCCAGATGTGGCTTATCACCCCCAAAGATGTTCAATGTCTCCAGGGGCCCTGGATCCATCAGTGACGTTATCTTAATCAGTGACAATAATCTTAATCAGTGATAATAACAAGCAATCAGGCACATTATCCATCAATGCTGTGGATCAGAACCCCAAACCCTTGATATATGCAGGGAAAGTACTTCACATGCATCATCCTATATGGTAGTTATGGCGATCCCCCCATTTTATGGAAGGAGAAACTAAGGCTAAAAATGGCATCCCCCCATGACCTTCCACCAGCAAGTGGTGACAACAGGACTATCTCCCTCCGCCTGACTCCAGGCCCAACTACAGTTACCACTGAATGTAATTAACATTTGCATGGCATCTAGGTTTTTCAAAGCTCTTTCTCCTATGTCCCATTTTAATAAAGAGCAACCTTATGAGAAATCTCTTGGCCCAGGGAGATTTTATGTAACTGACTCCAGTTCACGTGGCTGACGAGCCCCAGAGCCAAGGTCTCCACCAGTACCGCATTCTCATTGTCAACAGGAAGCTTCATTTCCTCCTTCGCTACGATACCAACGTCTGAAGTTTGGGGTTGAATTGCAGTTTGATTCCCAGGTAGAACAAAGGGTCTCCATCGATTGGCCAGTCCCTTAAACGTATTTGCTGTAACGGAGACCACCCCGCCTATCCCGTAGCGAACCCACATTGATGGGACAATGAGAATTTGCATGCCCAATCGGTATGAAGTCTGTTTTGCTACCTTCCCTGGCCTTACGGAACACTTCCTATCAGCCAGAGCCACCAAGGCAATTAGCCTCATTGAAATAAAGACACGATTGACTCATTACCTATCAGATTGCCTCAATAATGACTGTATTAATTTCACAAGCTAGCGAGTCCCAAAAGCTGCTATTAAAAAAAAATCAATGATCAAAATGATGACAGCTCTAGTTCGTATATTACAAAAGGCGGCGGGTGCTGCCAAAACTACTATTGATTAAGTATGAAGCTTTCATTAAAAAGATAATTGGAAACGACCATACACAGAGCGGGAATAAGTCATCGGCTGTGCAGAATCTTATCTTGATTTTTTTTTTCCTTTTAAAGAGCATCTTGCCAACCACAGAGCCAACGGCAGTAGGTTTCCACCTTTTTCATAAATGTCATGGCCCTCAGCACAGGCCTTGATAAGGCCCCAGAGGCTGAGAATCACAAAGAAACATCTAAATTATTTGCTTTTCATGGGTCCAGTGGCTTATCGGACCCAACCAGAGTGCAACATCCCAACAGCCCCACATTTAAGGAATCTGTGGGGGCCACTGCTCATGCAAGCTCTTTTTCCTCTAAAAATGCTGAAGGCCACAGTTTTAAAAAATCTGATAAGATAACAGCCCCCATATCTGGGACTGCTAAGGAACCAGCCCCTGTCCTAGTCATTTTCCAGATTAGAGGAGATTCATTCTTCAAACATGACAATGTTAGCCTATTTGATAAACGTCTCGCCCCGCTGACAAATGCATTCCACCAGTAAATGAAAATCGCCTGATTCCCACAGCCCATTTGGGGGGTAGGAAGCGGTGGCTCCGTCTTACAGATGAGGGGAGAGAGGTTAAGAGAGCAGCACTGACTCACTCAGGAGCCCCACAGTTAGGAAGCAGCAGAGCCGGGGTATGGATCAGATCTACCTGTCCCTTCCTCCTCTTCAGGACCTTCCCACTTACGAAGTGTCTGATCCTGCCATGCCTAAGACTTTCATCTCCCCTAAAAGATCACAGGCTAGCCTGGCTTCCAAAGGATATGTTGACTTTAATTTGCTCTTGACTGTTTCTTAACGAATACCAAGTATTACTCGAGAACAATGGCTTTGTTGTTGTTGTTGTTATTGGAACGTTTTGGCTTCTAGATTTCTTGCCCTCACCATGTGAAAATGTGTAGGAAGACTTCTCCTCCTCTGTTTTCTTCCCTGCTCTACAAAAGCCTCTGGGATGATAGAGACTGATTTTTATATTCATGGAAAAAAAAAAGAACCGAGTAATTATCCAGACCAGTGGTTCTCAAACTTGAACATGTGCTGGGATCCCCTAGAGGGCTTGTTACAACCCAGACTTCTGGGTCCCGCCCCCACCCCCGGAGTTTCCGATTCACTAGGTCTGGGGTGGGGGCACCTGAGCGTTGATGTTTCTAGCAAACTCTCAGGGGATGCTGCTGTGGCGGCTGGTCCAGGGACCGTATTTTGAGAACTGCTGGTCCACAGGGATGATGTTCTTGGAGCTGAAGAGGTAGCGCTCTGAATCTGGGCCATAAAGACCTATGTACAGGTAAAGACTATGTGATACATTTCCACTAATAAATAGCAGAACTCACAGTGTATTGAAAAAACCCTGGGATTCCACGCGATATTGGTTTTCACGGGAGTTATAACTACTCCTAGGTAACTGGAAGGCCTTGAAAAGGGGCTTACTTCCCAGAGGCACAGTAAAGAAGGGATTTGCTAATTATCTCACAAGAAGTTTTGAGGGAAACGAGGAACAATACGTGAAGGGCCTGGCATAGCTCCTGGCCACGGGCGGTAGCCCAGGGACCCACAGGTTTGTTCCCTCTACTGGAAAGGTCTACAAAGGTCCAGTCACTGCCAACTCCTAGCTGGATAAATCAGGTTGAGACCACAGTACAGTATAGCTCCCACCACACATTTTAGCAAGAGCAAGAGGCCTGTGGGGAGAAGCCTGTGTGTCTATGGGGCAAGGACTGTATGAATGACTGTGGGCTCTGCAAGGAAGCGGGTTTGATGGGACAGGCTACTCAGGGTTCCGAGAATGACTAATGGCCAGTAATGCCACCACGGTGGGCTTCTGGAGACCAGGGCCCCTCCCCCAGCACCTCACATGACGGCTGGAGGTGGAGGTGATCGACAAAAGTTTATGGGTTGGTGTTAGTCAATCAGCAGATGAGTGGGGAAGGGAATGGAGGAATTTTTCCTTTGGTTTATTCTCTCTCCAGTTCCTACTTTTGAACTTTGACCCACATGACCCTTGAGTTTACCATCTCTGTACCCTACTTCCCAAACTAGAACCCATGGAACACTAGTTCTGGGAGATGGTAAGGGGTCTTCCACAAAAGGGTGGAAATCCCATGGTCAAAGAGTTTGGGAAGCCCTAAATTCGATATTTTCCTTCTTGAAAACTGAGAGGATATATGAGCATATCAGGACTCTGTGAAATTCTTCTCTAAATGTTGAAATATTATGGGAAAGTCTTTTGGCTCAACACCAGTTTGGGAAAAGCTCTTTCTCTCAATATTAAAATCACATGCCTGCTCATGGAACCCTAACCTTTCACTTACTGCTGCTAATCAGCCGGGACTATAGTTGGGTTAGTGTTGGTTGCAAAGTAAAAGTTACAAGGCTCTGAGTGAAGATGAGTGTTCCTTCTCGGGTTCTAAAGCACCTCTTCCTGAGGCTCAGAAAGTCATACTGAGGTGCAAGATGTTAACGATTCCAGACCGCTTTGGTCCCTGGGAGGGTAACGAACCTCTAACAAATGATATTTCCCAACGTTATTTCCTCCCATATTATAACATGTTATACTCCTGGCCTTGTCAGATAGCCAGGGCAGAAAATAATCGCCAGCCCCGTCTTCAGTGTGCTGAAAAGGAGGCCACCAGCAGACGATGAAGTAGGACAAGAATCGGGGCACATCTGGGTCCTCGATGGGATGAACGGAGTGACCTAAGAAAGAAACTCTACTCACTTGGCTGTGCCCAACGACCACTGCCTTCTTCTCCAGATCCAAGGTCTGCAGGAGCTCCTCCACAGCCTGGGGAGAAGAGGAGAGTTAAAGAGAGACAGAATGAGACAGACCCCTGTGGGAGGTCAGGCTGGCTGGCTGAGGCATCGGGTAAGAGAGGATGACTCCATGTGTCTGGGAGTCTGAGCACCAGAGCCCCACCTCACCCGGGCAAGTGCAGAAGATGAGCAGGTACCGAGCACCTCCTGTGTGCCATCCACTCTGCTGGGACCCTCACAGACACATCTCCTTATGTCACCATGGCAACCGGAGGTGGGTCCTCACACCACCATGCCCATGGTGGTGGAAAAAAAAAAAACCCAAAGATGCAAAAGTCAATGAAGGATGTGTCTGCTCTGGAAAACAGTATGGCAGTTCCTTTAAAAATTAAATACAGGATTACCGTAGGATCCCGCAATTCTCCTTTTGGGTGTATACCCAAATGAAGTGAAAGCAGGGACTTCAACAGATAGTGGGATGCCCACGTTCATAGCAGGGTTATTCACAACAGCCAAGAGGTGGAAGCAACCCAGGGTCCGTCCACAGATGAATAGATACATAAAACATAGGATATACACCCAAGAGGATATTAATCAGTTTTAAAAGTGAAGGAAATGGGGCGCCTGGGTGGCGCAGTCGGTTGAGCATCTGACTTTTGATTTCGGCTCAGGTCATGATCTCAGGGTCGTGAGACTGAGCCCCACATTGGGCTCTGTGCTCAGTAGGGAGTCTGCTTGGAATTCTCTCCCTCTAGACCTCCCTCCCACCCCCCACTTGCATGCTCTCTCTCTAAAACATAAATAAATAAATAAAATCTTTAAAAAAAATAAAAGGGAAGGAAATTCTGAGCCATGCTACAACGTGGATGAACCCGATGCTAAGTGAAATAAACCAGTCACACAAAGACAAATCCTTATATGAGGTACTTAGACTAAGCAAACTCATGGAGACAGAGAATAGAATGGTGGGTGCTAGGGGCTGGGGAGGGGGAAGGGGGAGTTAATGTTTAATGGGGACAGGGTTCCAGTTTTGCAAGATGACGTGTTCTGGAGACGGATGGTGGTGATGGTTGCACGGCAGTATGAATATGCTTAAGGCTGCTGAACTGCACACTTAAAAATAGTTAAAATGATAGGGGCACCTGGGTGGCTCAGTCAGTTAAGCGTCTGCCTTCGGCTCAGGTCATGATCCCGGGGTCCTGGGATCGAGCCCCAGGTCTGGCTCCCTGCTCAGCGGGGAGCCTGCTTCTCCCTCTCCCTCTGCCTGTCCTCCCAACACATGTTCTCTCAC
This sequence comes from Zalophus californianus, assembly GCF_009762305.2. Lineage (NCBI taxonomy): Eukaryota > Metazoa > Chordata > Mammalia > Carnivora > Otariidae > Zalophus > Zalophus californianus. The sequence goes on along the minus strand of NC_045608.1, from coordinate 19,594,571 downwards.
TCACACTCTCTCTCTCCCTCAAATAAATAAATAAAATATTTTAAAAAATAAAGTGATAAATTTTATGTTGTGTATATTTCACCACAATTAAAATAACAACAACAACAACAACAAATGAAGGCATTTCTTCAAGGTTATAAGTCACATGGGGGCAGAGCCAGATTAGAATCGAGGTCTGTTGGGCCACACTGCACCATCTATGATTTAACCACCTCGAGTGCCCAGGATAGCTCCAGAGGCCCCTAGGCCACTAGGAACATCACCTGCTGTGTGCCTGAAGTTTGCTGTGACAGCCTCCCCTGCACTCTGTCCTTCCCCCATTGTACCTGCCAGAGACAACCTCAACCTTCACAAATACTTCCTGAATAAATGGCATGTGTGCCCAAGCGAGAGTATGGGCCGGGGGGAGCCAGTGTTTGCTTCATTTCTTACTTCCTCTGCTGCACCTGGTACTGTTCTAGGCACACAGTAGGAGCTCAATAAATATGATGACAGAGCGAACAAAGGAACAAGTGATCCAACGGAGGTGGAAGTGTGGGGGGTGGGGCGGAAGGAGAAGGGCAGACCCACGCGGGAGACCTAAATTCACTCAAAGACATTTCTTGAACGCAGCCTTGGCCAAATCACAGCCATGTCGTGGGATTTTCCTTTGTCATCAAGGTATGCGGGCTCTGAAACAGCCCTGCCGGAGATGTGTACCCTCAGGAAAATACAGGTTAACACTGGCTTCCGTGGTGCCTGCGATTCACCTCCCACTCCACCTCCACACCAACCCTCATGGACCTTCCATTCACTGAAAATCACAGTCTATTTTCGGAATAAACTGTCAGAAAAGTAATTACCACAGGCAAAAAACAAAAGGTATTTCAGGTCTGGTGTAATTCACTAGATAAGTTTCAGTTCCACGGGTCATGGGCACCACAGAAAATTTCCTAAGATACTCTTAAAAAAATGCTTTTTTAAAAGTCTGATCCAAGACTTTCATCTAGGAGCAATTTTCTTCCTCTGACCTCCTAGAAGAACATTCCATAACGCCCCTCCCTCAAATTCAGTGGTTTTACTTATTACATTTTAGCCAAAAATGTTCCCAGGGAGCTGTAGGCAGCAGAATGCATAAAAACCAATATATCCAAAACACAGCATCTTTTCTCCCTGTACAAGAGCAAAACAAAATAAAAATTGACTGCAAATAAGACGGATGGATGAAAAATAAATGAAACCTACAGCCAACGAAATTTTTCTAAGTTGGCGTTGGTGTTAACACCCAGAGTAGATGTTTGGGGGGGGGGAATCAGGATTTGGAGAAGGTAGATCCACCTGGGCTGAGATCCTGCCTGGTTTTACCACTCATAACTGTGTGACCTTGGACAAGCCCTTTACTCTGAGCTCTGGGCTCCTCTTCAGAAACATGAGGGAGAAATAACAGCATCTATTCTGGAAGATTCTGTGGTTGTTCTTGCAGAAGACTCCATGCTGCACCTGCCATATAGTAAGCGCTCAACAGACATGAGTAGTTAGTCCTACTAAAGTCCTTGAATGAGTCCTACTGGTTCAGTCTTGGTCAAAACTTGGTAGAGGTGCTACAGAACATAAACTGAGCCTCCTTTTCTCAAGTACACCCCCAAACACCTGATATCTGAGGATTCTTTCCCATCTCCCCACTTTCTTAGAGCCCTGTAGATGTCTGTGTAGCCAAGATCAAGCCTAACAAAGACATTCTGTCTTGTTGATCTCGTTTTACAGGCAAGAACGCTTACATCCCAAAGGATAGAGCCAACGGGTGGCTGCAGACATTGAACTATGCTTCTTGCCCTCATTTTCCTTGCCTGCAAAATGGCGCTAATGTGCCCTACATTGACCATACGGGTGTTGGCACGATTAACGGAGACTATGTGTAAAGGGCTTTGTAAGCGATGTTGCAGTTGATTGCTCTGATTATCATAATGAATATTACTCTTAGATTGAACCATATGAAATTGGCACTTGTTTAGGTCAATTAACCAGTGATTGGATTTTTTTCTACACAATGTCAATCACTGTCCAGCAACCAGTTGATGGAAGACAGGCAAGAATTTGGATTACTGTAACAGATTTCTTCCCTGTCCCGCATCTTTAAGGAATCAGCTATTCCACCCTAATTATCCAGGTATTTGAGGTTTATCCCTCCCCACATGGAATGCGGAATAAAACGATGGCCATTTTGCTCCAAGGAAACAGTCTGCTCTTGTGCTTTTGAGTCTGAGCATGGCTCTCGGTGCTTGCCACATAACTCATTTTATTTTCAAACCTCTGCAACAGGTACGACTTGATGCCTGTTTTACAAAGAAAGTGAAGGCCGGTGTAATGAAATCACGTATTGGGAAATGGTGGAGGGAGATCCAACCCCAAGGAATCAGATTCTTGAGCTTGTTCTCTGCCTTCTGATGCTGGGATCCTGTCCAGTTCCACTACTCATTGGCTGTGTGATCCTGAGCATGCCATACCTCCTCTCTGATCCCCCGTGTCCTGTGCTACAAGATGGGGTAATCATGTCCATCTTCCAAGGATGGAGTGGAGCTTTAATGAGGTCACAGAGGTAACACGTGGGAGTGAGACTTACAGAATGGTGGAGGAAGGAGCTTGAGAAATCCTCTGCTCCTCCCAAAAAAAACAGTGATAAAAATGGATACAATTTTTGAAAGCAACAAGTTCAATACTCTGGAAATTGAGCAAGGGGATACAACAAATGGAGAAGCGTTTGCTAAAAAAAAAAAAACAAAACAAAAAAACTACTGAATCTCAGGTAAGAACAGTGGGAGATTGCAACCATCTTGACCAGGGTGGTTCCAGTCCCCCACCAATCTCTGGCACTGTGGTAATCCTGCAGGGAGAGGCAAGCTGTAAAAACCAGTGGCATTGCTGGGAGAGAGGGGGCTCACTTAGACAGAGTGAAGTACAGGAAAATTCCACGCCCAGGATCATTGTCAGAAACAGTAGTGATCTTGGCAGCAAAGAAATGGAGAAGGTCAATAGCACAGCTAGTGTAAGATTGTTATCTGGACTGGGGTAAGCAATAAACATTGACTAGCCCGAAACTTGATGAAGGGACATAGGGAATGGACAACCCTGTGGGCCTTGACAAGCCCCCACATGTGCCTGGTCATCTGGAGGGCTGCACACAGGCTCAAGGTTACACGCAGGCTCAGAAGAGACTGAGAGAGCCCCCAGCTATCTACACATCCCTATCTAAACGTAAGGCCATGTACACAGACAGAAAATCTGTGAAAGGGCCAAAGAGTCAAATCTGTGGCACAACGGTGAGTGTCTGAACATTAACTACAGTTCCCAACCCACACGTAGCTCCACTGAATCAGGGAAAGGCTTGCAGATTCACGGTGTTTGATTACAACCTGTGCTAAGCTTTGCTGACAAAGGGGCAGGCCCTGAGAATCCAGGATTTATAATAAAAACAGGAATGAAAAACCCAAAAAGAGATATCAGTAACCTCATACCATGGGGGAGACAGACTCCATAAATCTAGTCCACATATATTACTAAATAACTGGGGAAAGATTAGAATCTGGAGATGCTATTATTTATTACCTAAAATGTCCAGTTTTCGGGGCGCCTGGGTGGCTCAGTTGGTTAAGCGACTGCCTTCGGCTCAGGTCATGATCTCAGGGTCCTGGGATCGAGCCCCGCATCGGGCTCCCTGCTCCGCGGGAAGCATGCTTCTCCCTCTGACCCTCCCCCTGCTCGTGTTCCCTCTCTCGCTGTCTCTCTCTCTCTTTCTGTCAATTAAATAAATAAATAAAATCTTTAAAAAAAATAAAATAAAATGTCCAGTTTTCTGCCAAAAAAAAGAGAAATATACAAGACATACAAAGAAACTGGAAAGTGGTGACCTATACTCTCAAGAAAACAAAAAATCAGTCAGTAGAAACCTTTTGTGGGCTTCGATGTGGGGCTTAACACAGACCACCAAGCAGCTATCATAATGCACAGAGTGCTCACTCTCGCACCTGGCTCATGCTACGTGTCAGTAAATCCTAATAACTGATAGAGGTTCAGAGGTTATCAGGCCCTCCTGGGCTCTGTAGAGTGATGACACACCCTTTACTTCCACCCTCCCAGGCTCAAATTATGAGTTGTTGAATCACCTGGGAGAAGCCCAGCTCATGCCTCCACTTACAGAGGCCCTTTGTGTCCTAAAACATTGCAAAGAGTGTTCTCTCCGATGTTCGACAAGGATGCACCCAATAAGCATGTGATCTGACATCTCACATTAAGCTGAACATGCCAGACAGGCAATGAGAGACTCCAGGAATAATGGAGAGCCATGGAAGGGAATTCTTGCCCAAATCACTCCTCAGCATGTAGTGTGGTGTGAAGAATCCGTGTCTGTGGAATTGAATGCTCATTCAGGGAGCCATTTGGCTGCTGTGAGCACAGCACCTCTTTCCTGAAACCCACACCATGACCCAATGGCCACCATGGCCCAATGGCTGCCATCTGTTGTATATCTGCTAGGTGCCAGGCACTTTGCTATGCCCTGTGAGTGTTGCACGTGTTCATGCAGCTGTCAGATATCAAGGGGTGTGGATTAATGGAGAGATGGCAGAAATGAGGATTTGAATACAAGTCTGATTCTAAACCACATGCTTTCAACCACTGGAGCACTGATCAAATCAACCCATAAGGGTGGGACTATGTCTCTGTTATTTAACTCCATATGCTCAGAACCATATATAGAATGCTGTATGAACACACACACACACACACACACACACACACAAATTGGATTGGTTAACACTGAATGGAGGGGCACCTGGGTAGCTCAGTTGGTTAAGCGTCTGCCTTCAGCTCAGGTCATAATCCTGGAGTCTTGGGATCAAGTCCCACATTGGGTTCCCTGCTTCTCTCTCTTTCATTCTCTTTATCAAATAAATAAACAAAATCTTTAAAAAAAAAACACTGAATGGAAAATGTGTACGATTATTAAAACAGTAAACCCCAACTGGAGGAAGTCAGTAAGGTGAGCAAGAAAAGAATGGTGAATACATTGAAGGGGCTAAGGCCATGGGATAACCCCTGAATAATGGTTCAGCACTGTACAGTGGACAGCTCTCCCTACCCCCAGCCTTGGGCTCCTAGCGGCCCCTCCCCAACAGAAAGGGGCTCAGACAAATTCAGAGGAAACTGGGGGTGTCCACAAGGGTCTGCCTTCGAGACAACAGATTGACATCCCTTAATTGTGTTCTTCAGATCAAGTCTGCAGGGACAGATTTTGTTGGCTAAAATCGATCAACACTTAGGCACTCTGAGGAGAAGAGGGCAGGCCTTAGGGTTTCCTCACATCGATCGGGGAGACCTGGCAAGTCCTGCCTGAGCAGCAGGGAGATCGAAGAGACCAGAATCTGGGACATGGCCAAGGTGAGCTGACAGAACCCCTCGACTGACCTGCCTGAGAGTCCACCATTTGTGGTCATTCTGGGTGGGCTTCAGTGCAGGTGGCTGCATAATCTTAGCTAGACAGGATAAGCTGGGGGAGAGGAATGGGACCCCAGGGGATCAGAGCGGGGGACAGGGTCATTCTGGAGAACCGAGCATGTGCCTGGGTATCTAGATGGGACGGGGGCGTCTTGAACAGCTGGCGATCAGGGTGAGGATGCTGCTCCCTAGACAGGACCATGGAAGGACAGAGTGGACTGGACTTCCTTCATGATTTTGCTTAAGCTAGTTCAAAAATGAAGGTCAGGTTTCTAGGCCATGCCCCTGCCAATAACTTCTCAGTTGACCATCACTGACCACCTGATAAAGCCCAGACTCTCTTGTCCTGCCAACAAGGACCCATGGCCCAGCCCCTGACAACACCCTCAGTCCCTCTTCTTGACACATGGCATCCTTTGTGCTCCAGCCACACTAAACTAGCCATGCAACCTTGCCACTGGACCCCCCATAGGGCTCAACTCAATCATCACCTCCTCTGAGGAGTCTTCCCTAAATGCCCCAGCCTCACCTCGCCTGCAAACATCAAACATTTTAGGGGCACTCCCTGGAGTGTCCCAAAGCCACCCCTCTGCTTGGAAAGAGCCTTAGTCTTTCCCTCACCCAGTGAGATCATATTCTGTCCATCCCCGTATCTCTGGCACCCAGCACAAGGCCTGATGCAAAGCAGACACTGGGTGAAAGCTGAACGGAATCAAGGATAATGATTTTAAATTAACATATCATGGGTGGCACATTCTGTACAGAAAGTCACCAGTCACCCTGCCTATCCTCAAAGGGCTCCCATTCAAAAGTCTTATGTGAACACGAAAAGATGCTCAACATCACGGATCTTCAAGGAAATGCAAATCAAAACCACAGCGGGATGCCACTTCACACCCCTTCAGATGGCTCCCATCAAAACAAAAACAAAAACAACAGAAAATGACCAGTGTTGGCAAGGATGCAGAGAAATTGGAACCCATGTGCACTGTTGGTTGGAATATAAAATGGTACAGCCACTGTGGAGAACAGTGTGGCATTTTCTCAAAAAAAATTAAACACGGGATTACCATATGATCCAGCAATCCCACATCTGGGTATGTACCCCAAAAGAAATGAAAGCAGGGTCTCAAAGAGTTAGCTGCACATGCATGTACCTAGCAGCATTTTCCACAATAGCCAAAAGGCGGAAGCAACTCAAGTGTCCACTGACAGATGGATAAGCAAAATGCTGTGTATATATACACAATGGGATACCACTCATCCTTAAAAGGAAGGAGGTTCTGACACAGGCTAAGATGTGGATGAATCTTGAGGAATTCTGCTAAGTGCAATCAGCCAGACACAAAACGACAAGTACTGTGTGATTCTACTTATATGAGGTAAAGCCATCCACTTCATAGAGACAGAAAGTGGAATGGTGGTCACCAGGGACTGGAGGAGAGGGGAGAATGGGGAGTCCATGTTTAATGGGGGCAGAGTTTCAGTTTTAGGAGATGACAGAGGTGCTGGAGACGGATGGTGGTGATGGTTGCACAACATAATGAATGCTCAGTCCCACTGAAATGTACATTTAAAAATGGTTAAGATGATAAATTTGATGCTGTGTGTACCGTGCCACAATAGTCAAAAAAAAAAAAAAAAAAAAAAAAAGCCCTGCGTGCAGAATCTGAGATCCCAAGTTCAAATCCCAGCTCCACCAGTACCTGGCTGGGCGGTGATGACCTCAGTTGCCTCTGCTATAAAATGGGGATAATCCCCAGAATAAGAAGACTTTATCTTTTGAGGTCTATTTCAGATGAAGCATCTGAAATTTTTCACATCGTGCCGATTTTGCGATGAGAGTTTGCGCATATGTGGTAAAAGGCACGTGCTATTTTTGTTCGAGGAACACAAAGTATCCAGCAGGTGCCCACCAAATGAGTGTGCATTATTGGGAAAGAGTCCTGGTGGGGTACCACGTATTTGGCACACAGGGGACCTCATCAGGGCCCCTTTCACACCATGACAATGAATTCTCTCTGCTGCCATCTAGCGTCTGAGGACAATATTGACCTCTCCCAGCTGTCAAACTTGTCGTCTTCAATCCTGAGGTCTTAACTGCTTTGCACACAGAGGCTGACAGTTTGCCCACCCAAGCACGTGTTCATGTATAATTCATGGGGCATCACGTTGCCTGGCAAATGAATATTTATCAGCTTTTTCATAAGAAGCAGGGTGGTGTTTCCTTTTGTTGCTACCAAAATTCTATGCTGTAGCAAATGAAATTTGTGAGCAAATAAAAAGAGAATGAGAAGAAGCGAAAAACTCCCAGCCAAGTCCATTCCACTTGTAATTTTCCATTTTCCAAGGCCCTCCAGCATGTGTGTGGAGGTGGTTTCGGTTTGGCTACAACAGGACTGCTGCATCGTCCAGAATAGCATCCTACCATATGCTCTACCTATTGCCCCCGCAGAAAACTCCCCCACACCCCACCTCGGTGCTGTTTTCAACTGCAGAAGAGCCCAAGACCTTTTCCATGGCCCCATTCCAGATGCTCGAAACACAGATCAAGTTTGGGTTGACCAAGGACAAGGAACCCCACATGAAGATTGGTACAGACTGGCTGGTGGCATCAAGCCAAGCAGTTTCAGGACTTCCTAAAGGGGCTGCCACCAAGGGAGGGGATTTCCCTGCACCACACCAGTCAGGTCTGATGTCCCCTCCCCAGGGCTACGTCGAAGGTGCTGCCTTGTCTGCAGGAGGGGACCTGTACCCTGATCCCTACTGCAGTGAAAAGCCATAAAGGACCTAAGACTTGTGACTCCGTTTACTCTTCTCGCCTCGTGACTCCCCGATTGAGGATTCCAGTGCTGATGATTTCAGACACACGTGGGCACACTCCCCTGGAGATGGAGTCTCAATGTGGTTGTGAACATGGGGTCTGGGTGGCTCGGATGCCATCCCTCTGGCCTTGCAAGAGGATGCCAATGCCAGTACTGACGTTCAGGCTGATGATGGTAGTTCACGTACACTGAGACCTTACGGTGCAGCAGTGTCAAGCCCATGAACTCCTCCCCTGCATGTAATCCTCTAAACCCCTTCTGGAGGGAGGCATTATTGTCGTGCCCACTTTACAGAGGAGAAGACTGAGGCAGAAAGATGCCATAGCTCGCTTACATTCACGCAGCCCCAGCCGGGAGCCAACTGCAGCTGTTTGACCCTGGAGCCCTGCTCTTCTCAGCCACCCTCCCTGGAAAGCAACAAACTTGGGTTCACGGACAAAACCCACAAATGCTTGGCTGTGTGGCCTCAGGGGAGGCAATTCATCTCCTTGTGCTTCCATTTTCTCATCTGTAAGAGGGATGCAATGGCTCTCGGTTTGCAAAGCTGTCGGGAGGATGCAGGGCTTTGCAAATTCTAAAGGGCCCTGTGATCATCGACAGACCAGTGGCCATTCTAGGCAGAAATATCTATCGATGGTTTGACACTGGGATAAAGACAAGGTTCCGCCATAGGAGTTTATGGTGGAGTTGGAGAAAGAAGACACACGGGGGCAGAAATACAAGGTTAGGCATTTGTATTCATTCATTCATTCATTCATTCATTCAACGGACAATTTATTGAGCCCTTTTGCTATAAGCCAGAAAACACAGAGGAAATGTACATAATTTCAGAGAAGGGAAGTGCTATACACACATCAGGACAGGATGATGTGAGGAGCTCTGGGCCAGCATCTGAATAGAAAGATGACACCAGCCACAACAAAATTGGGGAGGCGGGTTCCAGGCAGAGGGAACAGTTAGTGCAAAGGCCCTGAGGAAGCTTTCACGGTGATGCTTTAAGACGGGTGCTCCGGGTCTCCGATCCCCACTGGTCCAGATGCCCCGCCCCGGGGGGCAATCCCCTCTGGAACAGAAGACACCCAGGGCCTCCACCCCCTCTTGTCCCACATACCTTCCTCTCGTCTATTCCCTCCGAGGCCAACGTAAGCTTCTTCATGAGGAGAGGGTCCAGCACCTGGAATCGCCGGCGAAACTGAGCGAGCCCCATGTGGTCAGCGTAGCCTGGGGGGAAGGGAGAGGAGGTGGGGGCGGGGCCGGAGCAAGCCGAAGAACAAGAAGTCCAAGTGAGAAGACCAGCCCGGGGCCTGGACTCGGAGGCAGCCCCTGCCCTGCTCCCCGCCTGCAGTGAACTTGCTGGGTGGACCCACTTCCTGGGGCCTGTTTCCCCACTTGTCAACTTAAGCGATTGGGTTCAATCAGCATTTCCCAAACGTGTTCCCCAGAACACAAACCCTATAAAATTCTCCACTGAACGTTTGAAAAACAGCACTTTCACCTGCCCTCTGGAGGTTCACACCGTGTACCAGCAGCATCAATGCCAAAAGGCTCCTTGGACCACCGCAGGGAAGATGCCAGATTGGCTTTGCTTAAAACCTGTTGGACCATGGGAAAAAATTTTTTTGGTCCAACATTTATGACCACCCCACAGGCTGCATGTGGGAAATGCTGCATTGGATATTTTCAAGGGTTTTTTTTTTTTTTTTTAATTTTTTATTGTTATGTTAATCACCATATATTACATCATTAGTTTTTGGTGCAGTGTTCCATGATTCATTGTTTGTTCATAACACCCAGTGCTATTTTCAAGGGTTTTTAAAAAAGCTAGCACGTAGGATGGACAAGGGTGTACCCTTCTGTGGGGCGACCAGGCAGAGACATGTGGAAAGCTCCCAAGAGAAGGTGACGTTAGAGCAGGCCTCCGAAGGAGCCGTAAGAGTTTGCCACAGGATTGGGTGTGGAAGGGATATCTTGGCAGAGGGAACCAGAGAGGGGAAACCCAAGGCTGGCTCCTTAGTCATAGCAGAAACCAGCATTTACTTAGCACTTCTGTGTACCAGATGCTAGGTTAACAACTTCCTTGTGTTATAGACACTCAGGGACCTCCAGCATTGGACCCATTTTATAGATGTGGAAATTGAGGCCCAGAGAGTTCAAGTCACCTAGCCCAAAGTGGCAAGGACAGTAACTCCCCCAGCTGGGATTCAGACCCAGACAGTAACGGTAACTAATCCAGTGGAGAGTAGCCAACAATGAGGTCATAGACGAGCACGGACCAGATCCCAAAGGAAACTGAAGTCAAGTTCCAAGCCTCAAGGTTTGGACTTGGTCCTGGATGCAAGGGGCATGGTAGACCCTCAGTTGGCTCAAAAAGACCCCTCCACTGGCTGGATGGGAGAAGGTGTGGAAGGTCTGGTAAAATCTGACTCCACTTTGAGACTTCACAGGAAGCCAAATGCATGAACCATGAGGCACAGTGATGGTGGTGGGTTCGTGCGGTGAATCCAGGAAGCCTCCCTGGGTGAAGAAGTCTTAGGCCAGGTTCACAGGATGCTGACCACACAGAGACAGGGGCTGGGAGATTACAAGCGTGCCCTTTCGGGTCAGACTGATCTGGGCTCCCATCCCATTTCGGCCCTTATTAGCCCTCTGACTTTTCATGAATGACCCCATCTCTTTGAAATTCAAGTTCTTCACCTGTCAGCTGAGAATAACAAGATCTGGTCACAGTGTTGCTATAAGGATTGAATCTGATGATGGATGTGTATAAGATGCTAACATGCAGTGAGGTTTTCCCACATCCGGGCAACTTTTCTGTTAGTCTCTTACTGACTCATCAAACAGCTCATCAGCTCCCTGAGACCTGAGCTATTAGGGCAGAGGAAAGAAGCATGATTGAGGGACTTGCCCGGTGTTGGCCAACAGCCAAGCCCAGGCCGACCGGCTCCAGGGTCAGAGCCACGCCCACCAGGCTGCACAATGTGTAATGTTTAATGCGCATCTGCTATATGCCAGGAGCTGTGCTAAGGGCTTGGTAAGAATGACATCAGTCATTATATGTCTTGACACAGTGCTAGCACGTTGGAGGCACTCAATACCCTGCATATATGTGCGCACGTGGGTATACGCACAGATGTGCACAAATTCAAAATCATAAATATTTGATAGGTGTGTGTATCCATGTGTGCGCACATGTATTTCTTATATGGTGTAAGAGACACAGGAGCCACTTGGAACAGAAAAAATTGAGGAACTGACCAGGCCTGGGAGGCAGAAAGTGGAAAGTTCTACCATGAGACATCAAATCTTTACTTGGTTGGAAAACTTCGTCCTGCCCCAGGCAACTGCACTGAGAATGCAGAGGGCAGACACCGCAGTGAGAACCCCAGGCTGAGGATGCACACGGGGGCTCTAACGGGGTAGTCCAGAGTATCTGCAAAGGCCCAGCACCTCCTGCCAGCCAGCCAGCTGGGCAGAATCAATCGGCCACCACTGTGGCCATTCTGCTCTTCCCCTGCGACATTATCTGTCACCCCTTGCCCGTGGTTATGCAAGCAGGAGGAAAAATCAATGAGATGCTCCGAAGAGTGAGGGTCTCTTCTTTGCTTCCAGTTGCTTCCAGCTTCTCTGTCAAATTCCTGGTGCTCCAGGTGCTGGCTCTTAATGGGGTGGGGGAGGACACAAGGCCACGGCCACAGGCCAGGCGCCAGTGACCACAAAGAAGTTCAACGAACAGGTGCCCACCTCGCCAGCCTCCCCACCAGCCCCAGCCACCCCATCCTCTGCAGAGACAATGACCATGCCTGAGCCCTTTCTAATGTCAGGGAGGGGAATCCACGTGGTGGCCTCTGGGGTCTGAGAGGCAGAAAGGAATCAGAAGGATTCGGAGCCAACTCAGCATCTAAGATGAGCTATGTGGAAATCTTGGGCACATGCTTGCTTTCTAAAATATAGACCTGAAGACTTATTCCTCTGATTCAACTCCAGTCTTCCCCCTGCCACCCTCTTTATCTCCTCAGCTTGACCCACTGAAAACCAAACCTCCAAAAGCGGACGGCCCGCCTCATCAGCCACAACTGCCCTGTGCATCTTTAAAACCCCCAGTCCCCGAAATCCCCGAAAACCCAGGCTCTCCCCTGCCTCTGGGCTTTTGCATATGCTGATCCGTCTGCCTCCCAGACTTGAGCCGCTTACTTTGTATCATGACCCAAGTAAGACGTTACCTCCTCCCGGAGGTTTGCCCTAGTCTCCCCAGGGAGAGCACGGAGCTCCCGCCTCTCTATGCATCTGGTACTTCCTGCATCCCCGGGTGACGACGTACGCCCCTGTTACGTGTTCCCACCTGAGCTCCCAAATCAGGCTGAGCATCTTAAGACCAAGGTATTGCTCACTGTGGGAATCTCACTTGCCATCCCAAGGTAGAAATTCCCTGGACATCTGCTGTTGAATGGAAGGTGAGCCAGACACAGCCCTAGCTTTCCAGGAGTGCACATGTCATTCAGGAGATAAGACGGGCTTTAACTCTGCCCTGTCCAACCACTGCACGACCCTGAGCATGTCCTAACACCTCTCGGAGCTTCCGTTTTCCCAGCTGTAATCATAGCTTCCCTTCCATGGGCTCACTATTTTACAGAATAAAACGAGATGCTGCGTGGAACGCTCAGGCACGTAGCTGGTGCTCCCGTCCCTTTGTTGCTACCAGCTGGCGGGCATGTCAAGGACTCAGACACAAGGTGCTCGCTCCCTGGCTGTCTCTTACCTGTCCTGTGCAGACGCAGTGCCTCCAGGATGTGGGACCCCGCAAGCTGCACCCTCAATGCCGGGATGTCCAAGGACAGAGGCCCGCCTGTCCCCGGCTTTTTTCCTCCGGGCTGCGCTGGGGTCAGAGACCCCTGCCTGCCCCTGCTCTTCATCGCGGGGCCCGGCACAAGGCAGTGGATGAAGTGTATCTGAGACCGTCTGATCATGCTGGTCAGCGCATCCTAGGACCAAGAGGAGACGGACGGGGTCAAGGTCCACTGCCCTGGCGTGAGACGGACAGTGATGCTCCCCAAACGTACACTCAGCCTAGCCTGGGCATCTCTGGGGGTCCCCAAGTCCTATACCAAGGACTGCCTACCTACAGCCTGATTCGCACTCAAGAGAAAAAGGGGAACTTCATAACAGCCCTTGTAACCGATGGGGAGACTGAGGGCAAGCCGGAGGGCCCCAGGTCACACAGACCCCTCGCAGAAGAGGCGGGCTAGAACCCAGGACCCAGGCCTATAGGCTTTTCTGGTACAATATGCTATGAGATTTTCTTTTTTCAAAGCTTGCCTTTCCCATGTCCCACCTTCTGGACTCAGCCTGACCGCTGACCAATCACAGAGTTCTCGTTTGTTATTGATGTGCCTCGGTGACCTATTTCCAGCCAGTGCTAGATCCCGCTGCCTTCCCCCAACAAGAGCCTCGTGCTGAAAATGAGGCACTGGAGAGCTGAGGAAGCTCAGGCGGGGCTGGTTTGGCTGTGATATTTGTCACCCGGGTCAAGAGGGTATTCGTGGATCCTGGGACCTTGCCACAGCTGCTCAAGGCAACATGGAGGAGCCCAGCCTTTGGCCTCAGACTTGGATAGATCAGGGGCAGGATGGTGGACGTTTCTATGCTGCTCCGAGCCCCAGCTCCCTCCTTTGTGGAGCGCAGGGTGAGACCTGCCTCTCCAGGCTTGCTGGGGAGGTGAGGTGATGCGGGCTGATACTCATCCCGGAGGAGGGCGGGGAGCCGGGCGGTGGAGGCCCCGGCGCTCACCATCTGTAGCTTGATCTGGGAGCACGGGGCTTTCCTCTTCACGGCGGCAAAGCTGCTGGCAAACGCCCTCCTCACTGCGCAGCTCCTCTGCAAGGCCTGCTGGGTAGTGCCCTCCAGGCCGGCCACGGCCTGGCACACGGGGGGCAGCTTGGCCCGGGCCTGGAACAGGCTCCTCACCTCCTCCCTGGCAGGGAGGACGGGAAAGAGAGAGGGACTTTAGGGGCTCATGGGGGAACAGGCCCACCTCGCTTCTCGCGAACCTGCTTCCTGAACCCTCCCCTTGAAACACACCTCCTAGCTGCTACACTTTAATCCACAGTCCCTTTGCTTTGTGGCAAACGCCAGCTTCTTTCTCCAGGCCTCTCCCTCCCCTGATTTTCGAGCAGCAAGAGCAGCGAGACCTACTGGATATCCTCGTCACTGATGGACCTGCAGGAATCCCACTGAGCCTGCACTTTCTTAGGGGGCAAAGCCACCTTGGTTCTCCCTAGAACAGGCCCAGCACATAGTAGGTCCCTGGATCTGGCACATAGTAGGTGCTTAGACTATACGGTTCATGCAAGAATGAACAACTCACGGGCTGAAGAGGCAGTTTCTGGCCCTGCAAGAGAGCATCAGTGAAATGCCTGGCCTGATGCCCAGCGGCAGACAGGGCCTTCCCTCGGCACCCCTGTAATGCACAGCTGTAGGGCCAGGGCTCCGTGTCTGTTCTGAGGAATCTGAGCTGCCTTGCCTTCTTGTTTGGGCCAATAAGGATGAAGAAGGCCGGGAAGACCCTGCGGTGCCCTCGAATGGGGCTGGGACACAGAGAAGGCTTCATGCCTCCCGGGTCCCATCGGCCCCCTCCCCCTCCAGTGAAAGCATGCAAGCAATTTCCATCACTCTCTGTAATCCAGGCCGCCCTGCTATCTACCTCCTTCTATGCCTCACCAGACTATCCAAACTATTAAGGATCGTTCTCCCAACGATCCAAAGGTATTTAAAGTGGTTAAATGCCGGGTAGAGCACAAAGATTCACAGTGGCTTGACTACACTGGTATTGAAATAAAAAGCTGGGGAGGATCTGGGGAAGCCCCCCACACCAGAAGCAGGAGCTCTGAGAGGAGAGGTCAGGGCCGTGGGGGAGGTGGGCAACACTCCCTGGTACAGGGAGAAGAGGCTGTGCCCATAGCCCTGATCCCCATACGTGGACTGCCCCAGCTCTGGGGTGGGTAGATCTGACTTGGCGGTTTTCAGTGGGAGGTGTGCCCTTGGGCAGGTCATGTTCGCTTTGGGTCTCAGCTTGATATATATGGAACAGAAAGGTTGGACCAAAGCAGTGAAACTTGTGTGTACATAGGCACCTCCAGGGAAGCCTATGGACAAAGCAAGTCCCCAAAGAGATCAGGTGGGATCCAGAAATTGGAATGTTAGACCAGCAGTGAATCTGGTGAATCTGGCACTCCTGGGGGTAAAACTACACCTTTAAAACAGCACCGTTTGGGCGCCTGGGTGGCTCAGATGGTTAAGCGTCCGCCTTCGGCTCAGGTCATGATCCCAGGGTCCTGGGATGGAGCCCCGCATCAGGCTCCCTGCTCCTTGGGAGCCTGCTTCCCCCTCTGCCTCTCTCTCTCTCTCTCTCTCTGTCTCTCATGAATAAATAAATAAAATCTTTTAAAAAAATAGCACTGTTTGCTCTCAAAAATTACCAATGCTTGGCTCTCAAGCACGCAAGACATCCTAATGGAATTTACCCTCAAATCTGTGGTGTTCTTTCACTCCCATGGGCCACGACCTTACACATGCTGTTCCTTCTTCCCTGAATGTCCCTCACTCACCAGAGCATCGGGTCAACAAGGCTTGGCCTCCCCTTTCCCTGCCCCTCCACCTCTTGCCCAGGGGACTGGAGCCATGGGACGTTAGAGCCAAAGGATGCATGAGGCCACAGGTGTGCATTGAGGGCCTGCTATGAACCAGGCTCCATCATAAGCCGTCCACTACGTTATGCCACCAAAGCCTCACAGCAAACACGGAAGCCTGGCCCCGTCATTCCCACTTCCCCGAATGTGAAACTGAGGCCCACATCACACAGCTTAAAAGCGGTGAAAGGAGAAACTGAACATTTGCCTGACTCTAAAGCTGCGCAGTATCCACCCGATCTTGCAGCCTGGGCCAACACATTTATTTTACGGTGAAGGAAGCCAAACAAGCCAACAAAACCAAAGGAGAGAAAGAGACTGCCCACGGTCACCCAGGTGAGAAAGGGCAGGGCTGGAACTTGACTCAGGTCCCCTGGCTCTCCATGCTCTCCTCCCTGTGCTCATGGACCTTCCTTCAGCCCCACCCCCCGGCTGGATCTCTGAACTTTCAGGAGCTGTGTACCCTTGAGCCCTCCTGCATACGGGCTTTCCTATCGACTCGGACCATCCTGTGCCGAGAACTTCGGCAAGGACCACGTACGTAGACCCAAGTGGATCCCGGTCCTGCCACTCTTTTGTTGTGTGATCAAAGGAGGGCCACTTCACCAACTGGGGCCTCAGTTTTCCCATCTGTGAAATGGGGCTAAGGAGGCGGTTTTGTTGTAAGGATTAGCAAGATACTTACAGAACGTTTATCCTGACGTCAGGCACACTGCCATGGGTGGTCAGTAAGTGTCTCCTCCCCCTTCCCACGCCCCCCAGCACCTCCCTGGTGCTCTCGGCTTCTCTCTGGTGTCCTAGCTCTGCCCCTGCACGGTTCCAGCAGCGAAGCGGGGAGGATCAGCGCACACACCCACAGAAGCATTTTCCAGGAGCTGTGGCCCACAAGCCGCGCTTGCTGCTAGCACTTTCTGAGCAGAGCCATCAGGGAAGGCCGTGTGCTTTTTTTTTTTATAGCACAAAACGTTACCGCTTTTGTTTTATGACCCCCTAGTCCTAGGACGTCCATAAAATCGTTCCAGTCACATCATCCTCCAGATACTTAATGAAAGGCAAGCAGCCAAAGTGAAGAAGTCTTGGCTTTTTGGCGTTTGTGCTGCACTGACCCCAGGGAGCCATCGGATCTGAGGGATGGGGCTGCTGGACGGACCATCCCTCGCTGAGTTATTGGGATGGCGTGGCCCCGCTGGGGAGGCCAGTCCCTACCCCAGGCCAGGCTCACCTTTTTGACTGCTGCAGCACCTGGGGGGCGTCCAGGGCTGAGAGGTTGGGCTTGGCTCTGTGGAGCCAGCCCGTGAGGTCGTAACGCACGGGGTCCTGCCCCAGCTGGTGGAAGATCTCAAACTGGAGGGGCTGCTCACAGGACCGGAGGGCAGAGGTCCCTGAAAGCGAACAAAGCACGTAAGTGTTGGGGTACGGGGGGGGACACTCCATAATCGCTTGGCATCACCAAAAACACACTTTTTCCACTTAAATATGTTTCCAGAGATCCAAAGCTAACAGTTCTGGGCACCTGCCTCCGTTCCCTGCACGCATGTCTGAGCATCATTTCCAACAAAGAATCAATTCCTCCTTGCTTTCTTAAACACAGGATACCTGTTTTCCCCACATACCATCAGTGCATACGATCTTCACGATTTTTGCCATACCCGAGTACCACCTGGGTTGTTACTTACTTAATATTTTTGTAAATTGACAAACATTTATAAACAGGTAAGATCCATTTATAAAGAAGCGTGGCATGACGGGTTGGGTGTGCATGCTGTATTTTCCGATACTCGTGGAAATAAATACACTGTCATTAAATATTTTGCAAATATTTGTGTGCCACCAAAAATCGTCTTGAATGGTACCATCCAAATAAATGCACAACATAGGGGCACCTGGGTGGCTCAGTCAGTTAAGCGTCTGCCTTCAGCTCAGGTCATGATCTCAGGGTCCTGGGATCCAGCCCCACGTCAGGCTCCCTGCTCAGCACGGAGTTGGCTTCTCTGTCCCTCCCCCTGCTCGTGGTCTGTGAGGCACATGGGTCCTGCCATGTGTGTGGCTTCTTGGAGGTCCTTTGTGGTCAATACCCAGGGCTGACCGAAGTTACCAGCAAGGGACACTTCTGGTGAAGTAAAGTATCCCTTCATCCAGAGCTTCCATGAGGCCTTTGGAGCCTGCAGTCCCCGTCCTCAAAGGGCCACCTTCCAGAAAAGCAAGGTGACGAAGCGGCCGCCTGCCTTGGCACGTCCGCCCACGCTGCCTGCACGATGTCCGAGCTGCTTGCATGGCCGCCTCCACGCCCTGAATTAGAAGTGGCTTGAGGGAGTGACCATGTTCCCGCATCATTATGTCTCACAGCCAGCATAGGGCTGGGCTCTGAATGAGGACCCCAAGAGCATTTGGGGAGGGGGGGCCGAAGGCAAGAGAGAAGAAAGGACATCCACGTGGGCTAAGCCCCAGCCGGCCTCTGCTGGACACACGGCCATGCATGAGGTCCCCTGATCCCGCTCTGGTCTGTGAAGTGAGCCTCCGTGGGCTGGTTTTCTAGAAGGTGACACTGAGCTTCAGAGATGAGCCTGCTTGATGAGCTTCAGAGATGAGCTGAAGTGGCATAGCACACAGGAACAGAGCTGGGATGGGCACACAGGTCTGCCGACCCGAAGCCTGTGTTCATCCCCGGTGGCGGCCCGATACACGGAGCCGTCCCATTTCCCAAGAACAGCCCAGGGAGACCACTCCCAGGCTCCCAGGCGGTCTGCTTGGCCCTCTCACGCTCCCCTTTCTTCGGGAGGTGGTTTCAATCACAGTTTGGTTCATCCAAGCATTTCACGGACAACGTTTGCTCTCAGGAGCCCCATGGAAACAGCTCGAAGACAGAGCCTGACCCCGTATTCCTCTCTTGTGACTCTGCACCATCACCTCTCCCCAGGAGCCTGACACTCCCAGAGGGGGGTAGGGGCTTCTGGGGCCCCTGTGCCCCAGCAACCCCCCTCTATGTCTGCCCTGCCGATGCCTGTCGCCTGACTGTCCACTGGGCCTGGGTCCCTCGGGAGCGGCCCACTGGCCCAGCAAAGACACTTAGCGGAGGGGTAACAGCAAGCACTGGGGTCGCCAGAAAGCCCCTCATGTTCTGCCTGATGGAATATTCTCATTAACTCAGAGCTAATCAGAAAGCCCTAGAGACAAAAGATCTTTTTTTTTTAACCAAAACATCTGAATTAATGGGTCTCTCTCTGTCAGGCCAAGACAAAGGCTATCACGGTCTCTCTCCTGGGAACGGACAGCATCAGAGCATCCCGCTCGGGGTGTCTGGGATTGGCAGCTCGGGCCTCACAGGAGAGGAAGAGGGAGCCACGGATCTCGCCGGAACCCCCTGCCCCAACCACGCCCTCCCTGATGCCTTCTCCTTCTGAGCCTCCTCTGTGTCATTTGCCTAAAAGTCAGGATCCAGGAAACATTCCGTCCAAGAAATCCATTTCGTTTGATTCTGGATCATGGGGTTTTCCCATATTCATCTATTCTGTATCAAGGATACAGACCAGAGCATTGTGGGGCAGAAGAGGGGGCAGCCAGCCCTGCCCTCACGAGCGGATGTTCCCGTGAGGACACACACGTGCCGTCCGGCATGAGGGCTACAGGGGAGGCGGGAAAAGCAGGAGGAAGGGAGAGAGGGGTGCGGGCCAGGAGAAGTCATTATTTTTCACGAGGTGGTCTGGCAGGCCCCGAGACCCAAAGGAGGTGAGGGAGCTGGTCATGCGGAAACAGGGTGGAGGAGCATTCCAGGCAGAGGGAACTGCCAGTGTGAGGGCCCTGAGGCGGGAGCATGCTCAGTGGGTTTGAGGAGTGGCCAAGAGAGCAGGGTGACTGGAACAGAGCGAGGGAGGAGAGAGGAAGGGCAAATGGCAGACGACCACAGAGGCCTAGCTGTGCCCAGGCACAGGGGAGAGAGCAGAGGAGACAGAGCCGTGCCCGGCGCCCTCCACGGTCACACAGGGCGGGACGGGGGAGAGGCAAGTGGATAACCAAACGTTCCAGAGCCCGGAGAGGCCCCTGAAGGAAATAACCAGGGAGTCAGGACGGGTCCACGGGGCTGCAGAGGGGACAGGTTCAGACAGGGGTGCGCAGGGTCTCTGAGGAGGAGCCCTCCGTGCACCAAGGTGAGGAAGGAGGACTCGGACGTGCGTCCACACATTAGCTCATCCATCCACACGCGAGCCCCCTGAGGGAGGTGTTACCATTACTACCACTTTACAGATAGGGGAGGTGACTTCCCAGAAGCCACGGGCCTTGCACTTAAGCAGTGGGACTGGGATGCAGCCCGGATCTCTGGGGTCCAAAGCCTGGGTAAGCTTTTCATAGCTCTGTCTCCTGGCGTTGAGTGGATCTGAGGGACGCTCTTCCTCCGCCCCACAAGGCCACTCCCACGCCCCGGGGTCATGCTCTGAACACAGGGTCCACGTTCAGAGCCCAGAGAAGGGTGGCGGGTCTGCGTGGCCTGTGCAGAGAGGACTCCCAGGCTCGGCACTGGCTCTGTTCTCAGGTGCCTCCAGGGCCGATAAGCCACCTGGCTTCTCAGGGACCCCACTGTGGGTGGGGTGCAGTAGAATCCAC
This sequence comes from Zalophus californianus, assembly GCF_009762305.2. NCBI lineage: Eukaryota > Metazoa > Chordata > Mammalia > Carnivora > Otariidae > Zalophus > Zalophus californianus. The sequence goes on along the minus strand of NC_045608.1, from coordinate 19,573,996 downwards.
AATCCGAGGCTCAGACTAAGAGCTCCACTAAGAGCCATTCTCTCTGCCCCTCCCTCGTCGTTCACCAGCTGGCTAAGAGGCAGATGTATTTCAGAGAACAGAGGTGACCTTGGGAGAACAGAGGTGATCATGGCCAGGAGCCCACCAGGCATGAGGACCCTGCAGGGTGAGGGCAGTCCAGGGCTGCATCGTGACCTGCCTGGGCCCTTGGCCCTTCTGCCTTCATGGGCCCCTTCTACTGTTCAAACATGTATGGATTAAAAGTTATATTTCATGACCATATTGGTATCTGGACAAATAATATTAGTAATACATAAGTATACTCTATTAGTCTGCTATGGCTGCCATAGCTGGGGGTCCCCTAGCTTGGGGGGGGCACTTAAACAACAGAAATGTATTTTCTTAAAGTTCTGGAGGCTGGAAGTCCAAGGTCAAGGTGTGGGCAGGGTTGGTTTCCTGTGAGGCCTGCCTCCTGGGCTTGGAGCTGGCTGCCTTCTCCCCGCCTTTTGCTCTGCGCACGTCTGAGTCCTGATGTCTTCTGGTAAAGGACACCAGTCGTATGAAATTAAGACGTGCCGCAATGACCTCCTAATCTTAATGACCATGCTAAAGACCCTCTCTCCAAATACAAACACAGTCACATTCTGAACTTCTGGAGGCCAGGACTGCAACATGTGGATTTGAGGTGGGATCCAAGTCAGCCCAGAACATTCATACATACATACGTATAAACATCCATATGCACGTACATATATAGATAGGTATACATATGTATCGTATTTGACCTGAAAGTTTTTTTTTTTTCTGCTTGTAACAGAAAATAAAATAGTTGCATGGGCCCCTAAAAGTGCTGGGCGTGGCGAAGTTGGCCTTGGGCCAACCACTGCAGGGCCAAATCCTCTGGGACTAATTTGGGTACCGGTGCCCTGAGCTGGCTCCAGGGAAAGCGACCAGAACCCTCGGATGCTGCCACTGCTTCTGCTCCGAAAATCTGGTCCTGATGCAAGAGCAGGAAGGCCCCGTGAACGTCCTGGACAGAAGCCTCGGCGGGTCCCTCAGGGGTACAGACTTATGCTATCGCCAGCCCAGCGGACAGCAGCAAAGAGAGCCATCACACGTCTTTCTCCACATCTTCTCCCAGTTTCCCGTACTACTCCAGGTGGACGTTCGCCCCAAATATTCCATCGAAATGGCACTCATCTCGGCTGCCAATGACCTCTACGTGTCGAAATCAATGGCTACTTCTCAGCCACACCTCATCTGAGAGGTCAGGGAGGCCAGTACCCTCTCTCCGCTTGTGGCTTCCTTCCTACCCCCCTGGCTGCCCCTCCTCGGTTGCATTTCCTGGTCACTGGCCTCATCCCTGGGCCTTGACATTGGAATGTCCCGGGGCTGACCACTGGGCCATTGTCTCTGCCAACCTGGATTCCCTAAGTGATCTCAACCAGAACTGTGGGCCCCAACCTTCTTACAGATTTCCTCATTTCATCATCCATCTCTTCTGCTAGAATGTCAGCCCCACGGAGGCAGAGATATTTGTCTTGGTCGGGATGTATCTCGTGGCCCAGGACAGCGGTTGCTGTGTTAGGTGCTCAATAAATACTGCTGAATGAATGAGCCACACCAGTGGGGACCTGGAAGATCTCAAAGCGAAATCTGCCTTCGCAGAAGCCTCAGGGCGTCCGGGTGGAGTTGGGCGGGGGAGGGGGGTCACTAGAGATTCTGATCTGGATAGAGATTGTTTTGCATCTGCCTGCTGACACCTTCTGGGTAATCTTAGACCTCTCTACAAGCATCTCTCTGGAGCTCAGTGTCCTCACCTTGGGGGTAAGAATACCAACCACCAGACAGGTGACAGAATTCGATTAGACAGCATACATGAAGCTCTGAGCTCGGTGCCAAGTGTGGAGAATGGACAGCATTCCTCCAACCCCTTAACTGACAGGGACAATATTCTTCATCTCCATCAACAGCCCTGTGCTCATCGATCAGCCCTCACGACACTCCGCGGCCCATAACAAAGCTGATACATCTCTCACCCAATCATTGTCACAGAAATCCTGGCGAAAGGCAGGATGGGGTGACCGCCCCCCCTCCGTCATTGTGTGATCACTCCACCTGGGGCTATTCAAGGTTTGCTCAGAGTCACCATTGGTGAAGCACAGATAGCCGAACTTGAACTTGGAGCTGAATGAAGCCAAAGCCCAGGACCTCCAACCTCGTGGTTCCATCCGGATGTCTCCATCTCTCCTCTCGATGCCCAGTCCAGTCCATCACCAAGTGCTGTGGGTGTATACTCCCAGAGTCCGGCCACCTCCTCTCTCACCTCCCGGACCACCTTCCTCACCACCACCTGCAGGAACTTTCCAGAACATGAATCTGACCATGGGGTCCGATGGTCTAGAATCCTGCTTGCCAGAATCCTTCATGGCTTCTCAGAGCTCTAGGTTGAAACAAATGTTTTTTCGTGTGTGGCCCACAAGTGGGCCTTCGGCAGTCTGAGCCCAGACAACGTCTCCAACTTTGCTGTCCCGCACTGCGTCTCCTCTCCTCCGGCACATTTGCCTGCACGCCTCTCCCCCAGGCCCCCTGGCTCCCGGAGGAATTTGGTCTGCGTGACGCACCATCAAGCGCCAGGGTCTGTCATCTTGGGGTCAAACACAGACAGGCTCAGCTGTTAGCTTGTCCACGCTCTTCCCACGTCCTCCCCCGACAAGCATGTGAGCCCCATCCGGCTGGCTCCCCACTGCATAGCATGGTGCCTGGCACACAGTAGCCAGTCAATACATTTGTTGACTACACTGATCATCGATTGATAAATGATTGATTGATGATTAGTAAATAACTGATTAATTGATTAAATTGATAAATTTCATTTGCTGATAAATGAATGAAAGCACACACGGGCATATGCACAGACATCTGTGCACTCAGACCCCCCCACCCACCCCGCCTCTTGCAGGCCTTATCAGAGCTTTCTCTGCAGCAGACAAGGTCAGATTCCAACTCCCAGGCTGGACTCAGCATTCCTCTCCCTTCGTCCTTCAGCCTGACTCCCTTACCTTCGGCCCCAGCGCCTTTCTTCTCAAAGGCCGCACGGAGACGCTCGAGCACCACGCTGTCACTGGAACCCTCCACCCGGACCTCCTCGTCCAAGAGCCAGAAAAGGCCCCTGGCATCCTCCACACCTCCAATGGCTGGTAAGCGGACCTGGCAGAAAATCCAGGAGCACTGTGGAGTCCTGATCCCCGACCGAAGCCAGTCCTGGGCTTCTCTTCCCACCTCTGGGAGTCGGGGCATCTGAGTCCCCGGCATCATGACTCAGACATGCCAGCCCGAAGCCATGCTCCCAACGCACCCCCAGACTCCCAGTGTGGAAACCCCAGAACTGTTACAACCCCTCAGTTTCAGGAGGTCTGAATCCAGCCTCTGTCCTCACATCCTGTGTGACCTTGGGTAACTTACTGCACCACTAGGAGCCTCATTTCCTTTTATGTAAAATGGAGACTGACAATACCTTCCTCAGGTAGTGGGGAATTAACAAGGGAAAGCATTCTGTAAATTACACATTCGAGCTACACACCCCAGGCTGTGTGTATTTGTGCACAGCCTAACATCAAAGGAGTAATTCCATCCGCATCACTTCTTAGAAGTCTATGTTTTTTTAAACTAAGATCTTAAGGTGGGAGGGGAGAGTGCCCAAAGAATGTTCTATAGGAGAAAGTGAACTTGGTTCAATAGCGCAGGCACAGAATTTGAAATCTAGCCACAAGCTCCAGAAACCATCTAGGTAACTCTGAAGTTTTGTTTCTGGCAACCAGAGAGGCCTGGAGAAGCTAAGTGGCTCGTCCAAGGGCCCACAGGGAGGTGGCATCACCCAAAATGGCACCAAGTGTTTACGGGGGAAATGTGTGTGATGCCTGGGGTGGCCAGCTGTCCCTTGGTGACTGGGACTCAGGGACTTCCCAGGACATGAGGATTTCAGCGCTGAAGGCAGCAAAGCCCCTTGGCAACCCGGAACAGTTGGGCACCCTAACTGGGAAATACTGGCCCACCCCCCTCAGAGGCCCAGAGAAGACAAGGGGCACATACAGGGTCACATGGAGAGACACAGGGCAGAACGGGGACCGAATTCCAGATATCCTGAGGCTTCACCTTGCCTTTCTTTATGAGGTTGACACTGACAGCCAGCCCATCCTCAGAAGGTAGCTATTCCCAGCCACTGCCCAGGCCTCCAGAGGACCCCGTGGCCCCTCCATCCTCCCATTGCCCGGGTCGTCCCTTCCAGCTGCCTCTTCTGGGTCAGGAAGCATGGCAGGGAGGGGCGGCCAGCCCAGGAGGTGCCAAGGAGAAACATAAACAGGCAATGACCGGCAGGGCTCACGGACAAGGCAGCTTTGCAGCAACAGGTGCAGGCCTCTAGGAGCCAAGAGAGGGCTCGGAAGAGAAGGCCAAGGGTGGCCGACAGGAGACAAAGAATGAGAAAAGTGGCAGCCTGGGGTATCCCGTGGCAGGAGAAACACGTGACCTGTGGGCCAAGCCCCATGCCCGGTGCTCTGGGCACCAGAACTCATAAACATTCACAACCATTCCAGGGCACGCTATCGTTCCCACCTTAGAGACGGAAACAAAACAGACCCAGAGAGGCGAAGGGATGTGCTCAAAGTCACTGACATTAGACCTGAACCTGGCAAGTCAAGCGAAATGGTTCAGGGCCATCCTGAGAGACAGCTGAGCAGAGGTGCAGGTCTGGGGTCGGCCCAGCGGATTCTTGGGACGGGGAAAGTAAAGACTCAGGTACCCCCCCCCCACGCTAAAGCCCATAAGTGCATGGATCCCCTCATCGTTCCCCACGGGCTGACAGGTGGGGTGCCTGCTAAGCCAGTCTCGGGCATCAGGCAGAGAGGGGGTTGTCAACCTGAGGGGGTTTGGAGATTCGTTGCCCAGGCCACGCGCCTGAACCAGGCTGGGAGCCGATCACCAGCTTCAGGGTCTTTAACAATCCCTGGGTGATTCCAAGGGCAGACAGCACGGACAACTTGCAGCTTAAGACATCTGGGATGTCAAAGCAAAGCCTCGTGGTGTCTGAGTGCCTGGGTTTCCTGGGCTCCGCATTACCTGGGAAGGGTTCTGGTCCACCACAGCCACTGTGGTCCCCGGGGAAGCCTCCGGGAGGTCAAAGGGCACGGGAATACCTTCCTGGAAAGTCACAGAAGTTCCAGATTAGTTCCTTCCAGGAGCTGAACAGGGTAGAAAACTTCCGGAGGAGAAAAGGGAGGTGAGGACTTTCACCTCCCCTTAACCTTCTTTTTTATTATCATTTTTAAAATATTCTTTTAAGTAAGCTCTACCCCCAATGTGAGGCTCGAACTCACGACCCCGAGATCAAGAGTGGCACGCTCCATCGACTGAGCCAGCCAGGCGCCCCATATTATTTTTTTAATTGTGGTAAAATACCCACAGCATAAAAATCTACCTTTTTTTGCGTCATGCAGATAGTGGCATTAAGTTCATTCACATGCTGTGCACCTGTCAACCACTCCCCTACTTCCAGAACTTGTCCGTCTTGCAACACTACAACTCCGTCCCCATTACACACGGACGCCCCGTTCCCCTCCTCCTCCAGCCCCTGGCAACCACCGTTCCCCTTTCTGTCTCTATGAATTTGACTGCTCTTAAGTGTCTCATGTGAGTGGAGTCATATAGGGTTCATCCTTTTGTGACTGGCTGTCGCACTCCCTACAATGTCCTCAAGGTTCATCCGCGGTGCGGATGGGTCAGAATTTCCTTCCTCTTTATGGTTGAATAATAGCCTGTTGTGTGGACAGATCACATCTGTTTACACTCGCATCCCCCCAGTGGACGCTGGGGTCACTTCTACCCTTTGGCTATTGTGAGTAATGCTGCCGTGAGCCTGGGTGTACAGATATTTCTTCAAGACCCGGCTTTCAACTCTTTCGGGGAGATACCTAGAGGTAAGATTGCTGGATCATAGGGTAATTCTATTTTTCTTTTTTCAGACAAACACCATACTGTTTTTCATACTGGCTGCACTGTTTTATATTCCCACCGGCAAGGCACACGGGTTCCAATTTCTCCACTTCCCCGCCAATGCTTGCTGTTTTCTGGGGTTTGTTATTTTTGTTTTGTTTTTATCATCACCATTCTACAGGGTATGAAGTGGTATCTCAATGTTTTGATTTGCATTTCCCTAAATTTCCAGTGTTTATTGGCCATTTGTCTATCTTTTTTGGAAAAAACATCTATATTCAAATCCTTTGCCTTTTTCCCAATCAGGCTGTTTGTTAGTCTGTTTGTATCATCACCCCTCAGCCTTTGGATGAGAAGAAAGGGTACAGACCAACATTCCAGTAACATCCTGACATCGCTCACCCTGCAGGCTCATCAGCAATCGTGGTGAGAGCTTTGTCAGGAGCTGACCATTCAGTCCAAACTTTGCTCGTATTTAATGAGTAACTAATGAGTGCTGGGCTGAGCACTGGGTGCTGGAGGCAGCAAGCACGAGCCATGGTTAATGACATTCGCCATCCAAAAGTCATCAGAAATGTCCACGCAAGGCTATGCACGGAGATGTCCGTCACAGTGCTGTTTATAAGAGCGTAATCGTGGAAATCACCCAGATGCGCAAAGGAGGGTTGAGACAGCATCGGCCATAACCCGTGAAATGAACAGTTACTAAAAGTTGCCAGTGGAATGAGAACACGGGAATAGCATGATGCTGTGAGGAAAACAGTAGACGACAAAATCGTGTGTAGGAAAGGATTGGAAATCTGCAGAGAGGACAATAAATGGACAGGTAAGTGGTATAAGGTACAGACAGCAGTAACAGTGCTTGCCTGTGGGCCATGGAGCTAAAGGAGGTTGTGTTTTCTGCTTACGGATGTTTCTATGTACTTTCCAGTTTTTTTTTTTTTTTTAAGATTTTATTTATTTACTTGACAGAGAGAGACACAGCGAGAGAGGGAACACAAGCAGGGGGAGTGGGAGAGGGAGAAGCAGGCTTCCCGCAGAGCAGGGAGCCCGATGCGGGACTCGATCCCAGGACCCTGGGATCATGACCTGAGCCGAAGGCAGACGCTTAATGACTGAGCCACCCAGGCGCCCCTACTTTCCAGTTTTTTAATAGAGACGATGTATTGCTTTGAACATCAGAAATAAGCAAAAGAGGGGCACCTGGGTGGTGAAGTTGGTTAAGCGCCTGACTCTTAGTTTCGGTTCAGGTCATGATCTCAGGGTCGTGAGACCGAGCCCCATGTCAGGCTCTGCGCTGGGTTTGGAGCCTGCTTAAGATTCTCTCTCTCCTTCTGCCCCTCTCCCACCTCTCTTTCTCTCCCTTTCTAAAAACAACAGCAAAAACAACCAAAAAGAAAACATTCTCTCCCCTTCTGTTTATTCTCACTCTTGGGATTTCTCCCATCAAAAAGTGGAACCTATTTCCCCACGCCTTGAGTCAGGGCTCAGCCCTGGACTTGTCAGACCCACTGAATACAGAAGGGACATCGCCAGTTCCAAGTCTAAGACTCAAGGGGCCCCACACACTCCTGCTCGTCTCTTGGGGCCCTGCCCAGCACCAGGAGAACAGCCCGCGCTAGTGTGCTAGAGGATAGGACAGTCCTGGAGCACAGGTGAGTCATCCCAGCCAAGGCCTTCCCAGATCCACTCATGGCCAGCTGACCCCCAGACACAGGTGAGAGCCAGCCAGCACCATCAGAACCACTTACCTGCCCTGAATCTGCCCACAGACACAAGAGCTCGCTCAGCCAAGCCCAGAGAACTGCCCAGACAACCCAATGTAAGAAATAACAAAAGGTAACATCTAAAGCCACTATGTTTTGGGGTACTTCAATATCTAGCATTATTGTGGCAATTGATAGATGATACAGGAATATTGCTATTTCTATTTTACATGTGACAGAATCAGGGATCAGAGAGGGTGAGTGACTTTCCTGAGGCCACACAGCCAATAAGTGATACAGTTAAAGTCGGACCCCAGGACTCATCATCAATGTCACTTGTTTGAGATTTATCCACGTTGATGCTTTCACGTTTCTTGCTGTGCAAGCTCTAACCAAAAAAAAAAAAAACAAAACAAAAAAAAACAAAACAAAAAACCATAATTTCAATACCCATTATCTTCTTGATAAACAAGATGGCCATTTCCAACATCTCGTTATTGGCACTTGCTGGAGTCAAAGTGGCCCCCTTCAGAGAGAAAGAAGGGAGTCGGTAAGGTGTGGCCGTGCTGGGTGCTGGCAGCGTTCCCCTTTTCCCCCAGGTGGGGGGCAGGTGCGTGAGTACGTTCATTTGGATCAATTCATTGGGCTGTACGCTACTGGTGTGTGCATTTTCTGGGCAAGTGTAATATTTCCATTTAAGCTTTTTTTAAAACAAGAAGAGAAGGCTGGAATGTGTCTACACGTGTTTCCTGGTTCCTGCTCCCAGTGTCTGGAAGGTAGCTCCTAGGAGAGAAGTGCCTCTAGGGCTTTGTTAGGTATTGCCACCCTAGGATCCAAAGGCTGGGCAAACCCTCCCATCCAGAATTTCCACCCACCCCCAGAGCATGAAGGGCTTTCCACGGGGCAGATGCGAGCCACGTGGGAGGAGCATTCAGCTGGGGCAAAGTGGGAGAGGAGGCACAGGTCACCCCAATGAGGAGACGGCTGGGGCAGCAAGGCCTGGGGAGCCCCAAGTTCCCCAGGACAACTATAGGGAGACTGCTTGGAGACAGGGGAGCAGCAGAGAGCTGGGGAGCCTGGAGTTAGGGTTTCGTTCAGTGGCGGGCCAAACGGGATGAAGTCAAGGGTGGCTGAAGGACCGGACCATCTCCCCTCCCCCAGCCCCCCGCCGGCCAGCCTCCGGCCCTCCACGGAGCCCAAGCCTACCTGCCGGTACCGCTCCAGGGTGGACACGAAAGTCCGCTGGTAGAAAAGCAGCTGCAGGCGCTCATGAGCATAATTGTGGCCCAGCTCCTCAAAGGTGGCAGCCCGGTCCTTGCACTGGTGCCGCGGGTTCTGGAAGCCCGGAGAGTCCACCACCGTGATGGAGGCCATGGAGAGGTGGTGGGAAGAGAAGGACCTGGGGAGAGATGAGGGAGACCTCAAGACCACGTGGAATCTCTGATCCCAGCTGGCCCAAGCCTCCCACCCCACCATCGCAGATACAGTGAAACTGAGGCTGCGCACTGGGTGGGTGTGGGGATCCAGCAGATCTGGTGCCAAAATGAGGCTCACCAATTACGGGCTGTGTGGACTGGGGCAAGTTACTCAACCTCTCTGAGCTAAGGTTTCCCCAACTGTTAAATGAGGATTCTTTCAAGCCCTCACCGCCTTGCATCATTTTGATGAATCTGTCGTGGTGGACAGAGAAGGGATTATTGGCATCAACGTGCACGAGTTGAGAGCTGTTGGAGACGATCCCACGAGGGCTCCGACCTTCCCTCTGCAACAGAGGGGCTGTGTGTCTTGGGAGAGCTACCCAACCTCTCTGGGCCTCAGCCGGGAAAGGGTCAAGGATGGCCACAACCCAGAAGGTTGTCAGGAAGGCTGGAGGTGATGAGACATCTGGGCTCTGAGGGCCAGTTGGGCGGTGGGGTTCGTACTCAGTAAAGGTGGCCTGATATTATGATTATTATCACGATTGGCCCTGTGCTCTGCAGGGTGCTTATTTCAACCTTAGCTCTTCTGCACGACCTGCCAAGGTTTTCCTTCTGTATCACGGGGCCAAGAAGATCAGCCACCACACATGCATGCGTGAAAACTGTCAGTTAATGCTCAGAAAGCCAGGTGTCTACGAGAGGCTTGTAGGTGCTAGGAGAGTGGGTTCGGCATCAGCGAGATGCAGTTTAAAGGATGCGATGAAGCAGCCGCCCTCCGTGGGCGGAGGCAGCTTCTTTCGCCAGTGGTTCGTTTTCCACCCCTGGTACACCTTCCTCTAAGCACGCATGACCCCCTTGGTTTCTAGATGCTGTGTCTGTGGCCTCAGATGGTAATTGCTCCAGCGGCGGGAGAGCAAGCAGATTCCGTGTCCCAGGGTCATCGGAGAGCCCCAGCTGCCCTGTCGCTCCGCACCAGCCTCAGCCCGGCTAACAGGATGCCGGAAGCCTCATGACGCCCCCCGCCTTCAGGGAAGAGGGTGGGAAGCCCTTACGGTGATAGACATCCAGCTCCCCGCTGCTGCAGCCTGGTAGGTGCATTTCAGAGACACGTCCTGGCTCCCTCGAGAACCACACCCTGCCTGCACCCTACCCTTAGCAGAAAATTTTAAAAAGAAATGGACCAGAACAGTGTGGGGGGTTATTCAGACAAACGTGAAGGTGTGAGGTGGGAGCCCAGCACTGGGGCTGCCTTCCAGCCCCACCTTTCTGCGCCTCCGTTAGCTCAGCTGTAAAATGGGCTGATGTGCAGAGTCAATGATGCAAGACCAGTGAAACCATGAGCGCCGGCCGTTGTTTTACTTTAGCGGGGGCCCCCAAATTGTTCGCTTTTATTGTCGGTGGTTTATGATCGCTATTAGGAAGAATTGTTTATATACATTACCTCTTTTAATCTCTCGCCATGGCCCTGGGGGACAGAGCTATTTTACAGGTGCAGATGGGGAGGTCAGAGAGCTGAACTGATTTGCCTTGGGCTGCCAAAGGGGGAATTTAAACCCAGCACTACTACCCAGCTCAAAACCTCATTCTTCCCCAGCCCCCCCAAAACCCCACTAAAGTGCCCAGTGCTTGGGCTCATTTGTGTATCTGTCGAAGAGTCGTTACCTATTGATGAGTGAGACAATAACTGCAAAGAGCTCTTGGTACAGGCCCGAGGCCATCCCCTCCACACACTCTGCGCCCGTCATCTTGAGCCCTGGAGAGGGAGAGAGGGAAGGGTGGATATCCATGGTCAGGACCTTGCCTGGGGCCAAGGACAACACTCCCCAGGCATCGCTGCTGGCCTCAGAGAAACCCCCTCCCTCCATACATCCCTCCACTGCTGAAATTACGTACCCACACTCTTAGAACCAAGTTCAAGCGTCTTATCAGGACTGACCGGGTTCTGTGTCACCTGGCCCTACCTCCTCTCCAACGAGCGCTCCTGCTCATTCCTCAGGGATCAATCCAATGTCACCTCTTCAGGGAAGCCTGCCCTGATTACCACCCCCATTAAGCCAATTCCCAGTCCTACCTTGCTCCTTTTTCTTTAGTTAGTTTTCGACTAAGGTATGACTGACACACCAAAAGCCGTACCTACCTATTTAATGTATACATCCTGATGAGCTTGAAGATAAGTGTAGGTCACCGTAACAATGCCCTAAGCCTGTCAACTCTTGAGAGTTTCCGCCCTCCTTCTTTGTGCCTAAGTGCGTGATTAGAACACCTCACATAAGATCTACCCTCTAAAAAGAATTTTCGGTGCACAATACAGTATGGTAACCAGCAGCTCTATACCGCGCAGCGGACATACTCATCCGCTGGTTGTCTTACTCGTCTACTTATTCATCGGCGTTCCAGGGTTTATTCGTCTTGCACAAAAGAAACTACGTACCCTTCCATCATTCTCTCCCATTTTTCCCCTCCCCTCAGCCCTGGGCAACACCGCTCTACCCTCTGCTTCTAGGAGTGTGACTATTTTAGATCCCACATATAAATGGGGACGTGAAGTAGATCATTCAGTGGTAAAAAAGAAAATCCAGCCATTCCCTACCACGTGGATGAACACAGAGGACGTTAGGCTACATGAAACAGGCCAGACACAGAAGGACAAAGCCTCCCTGCCTTTACAGCACTGAGCTCAGTATATTTTTACTTGTGCAGTTTAGCTGTTAACAACAGCCCTCCCGCCCCCGCCCGGCGCCAGGCTGGGAGCAACCCGAGGATGGGGACCATGTTGGCTCCCAAACCCCCAATGCCTGACACATAGTAGGCACTCAGATAATGTCTGTTCTTCCCCCTTTCTGGAGGGAAATTTGGCAGTTCTGTGTCAGAAGCTATAAAATGGTTGGACTTAATAATGCTTGGACTTAATAATTTCACTCTTGGGCTTTTATCCTAATGAAATATTCAGAGAAACAAAGATTTCTGGGTACATATGTTCTCCTGATTGTTGATTAAATTGGATGAAAATCGCTTTTTTTTTTAAACAACCTGAATATCCAACAATAGCAAGTGGGTTAGGTAATTTGTAATCCGTACAAAGGAGTGCTTAAAGCCAGGCATAGACGCATACTGAATGAGAGGGGGAAAGCGCCTACCTGTCACGTTAGGAGGAATAAAAATGCTTCGCAAACGAGTAATATAGTCATGGTCTCAATTTTGTTTAAACACACACACGCGGCCCGTTAAAATAGCCAGCCTTGATGAGGGTGCACGGAACAAAGCAGAGTGAGAATTTGGGAGGGGCGGGTCAGATCGGAAATCCTGATCCTTAGGTGCTGGTTCCATCCACAGAATCAGAAACATGATTTTCACATCTGCAGTGGGGCTGGAGACACAGTCCTGCCTGTACATTCCAGGGAGCCCCCTGCAGCCCCATAGCACTTCCCCTCCCTCTGGTAGCTCCACCCCCAACCTGGGCGGTTGCTAGGCAACCCACAGCCTCTCAGCATCTCTCCTAAGCCTGCTGGTCCCCTGTCTGCTTCTCAACTACCCTTGATACCTTGGCCTGAGACGTAATTAGTGTTAATATCTGAATGTGAGTGCACGTATGCTCATGTACCTGTGCACGTCTGTGTGCTTCCTGCAGTGTGTGCCTGTGTGTGGTGTGTATACGTGCCCGTGTGGTGTGTGTAGGTTCCTGCGTGGCCTCCCTTCTCCCACCCATTCCCCAGGCTTCCCCCTAGCTAAGCCATTTGAAGAATAAGTCAAATCATGGCATTCCCTGCCTATGTCTTTGCGTGGTTTCTCAGGGGTCTGAGCATAAAAACTCTAGTTTGCAGAGTCCTACATGAGCAGACCACCCTCCCCCACTCATCTACTAGCCTCATCTGCTAGCTTCCCAGCCCTCTAGCCATCCAGCCTTATTTCTGTACCTCAAACTGGAAGGCCAGCCTTCCTTGGACAAGATAAGGGCTCAACAGACGTTAACAGCCAATGGAAAAGTGTTGGCCCCTTGGCACTGCTCACAGTGTCCCCTCTCCATAGCACAGGGTGCCTCTCAGGTTTCGGCAGAACTTTCCGGACCCTGGACAATGCCAGTTGGCCACAAGCCCTGTGCAGGTAGGAACTAAGTCCACTTCTGCCCACAAGGGCCTCCCTTGCACCTAGAAGGTCTGCATATAAGCAGGTCCTGATAAGTAGGTGAAGGCGTGTTGGAGCGTCCACTGGCCTGGCCCCGGGGGGAACCCAGCCCACCCAGAGAAGCAGCAGTGCAGCACCTGAGCTGGTCTCCTCTTCCTCAACGGCCCGTTGGCTCAGCCCAGATGTCACTTGCTCGATGATCTGTCGCAAGTGGTGCTTGAAGGTGGCCGTGTTCAGCTCCTCGTATTCACAGCCCAGGGCCTCAGCTGCGTGGTTTGCCCACTCAAACCGCATGAACTGCTTCCGGCCCACTGCAAGAGGGACACAGCAGAAGTATGGTGGTGAAGTCCTGGGAATGGAGTGGGTGGGCTCCCAAGAGGACCTCCCGGGGGTCTCATCGCTGCCTACCCTCTGGACTGCCCCCCCACCCCCAGCAGGGAGCCGCAACACCCAACCTGGGCAGGGGTCAGGTTTCCCAAGAGACATGCTTATCTTACTTCCTCGTAATTTGCATTGTTCACTTTTTCAGAACAATTAAAATGATCACGTGGATCCTCTAAACGTGGAACTGTGGAACTGATAGTAAAAGTGTAATCTGTCCACTCGGGTATTCACCCACCTATCCATCCACCCATCCACTACCCCCTGCTGCCCACCTATCTAACCATTCAACTACCGACCCAGCCACTCACCCAGCCATCTCACCACACACCCATTTATTCAAAACACACTTGTTGAGCTCCTACTATGTGACAGGAACTGCGCCACTGGGAAATCAATGATGAGCAAGACAGACAAGGTGCCTGTCCTCATGGAGCTTACAATCTACTGAGGTTAGAGTAAGACAATAAACATGTAAACAAATGGATGAATAAGATAAATTCAGGTGATAATATTATCAAGTTTTTCCCCTTAAGGAGAAAATAAAAACAAGAGATGAGGTCAAGGGAAACTGAGAGCATCCCTGTGCATCCATGGTTGTCAGAGAGGGCTCTCTCTGAGGATGTGATATCTGAACTGGGTTATGAAAAATGAGAAGGAGGTGGCTACCTAAAGAACCAAGGAAGAGCTTTAGAAAACTGTATTAGAAGGGCGCCTGGGTGGCTCAGTCGTTAAGCGTCTGCCTTCGGCTCAGGTCATGATCCCAGGGTCCTGGGATCGAGCCCCGCATCGGGCTCCCTGCTCGGCGAGAAGCCTGCTTCTCCCTCTCCCACTCCCCCTGCTTGTGTTCCTGCTCTCGCTGTGTCTCTCTCTGTCAAATAAATAAATAAAATCTTAAAAAAAAAAAAGAAAACTGTATTAGAGTATGATGCCAACTGTGTAAATCATTCTAAAGTGTTGTAAAATAAAATAGTAAGGGGCGCCTGGGTGGCTCAGTCGGTTGAACGTCCAACTCTTGATCTCTGCTCAGGTCATGATCTCAGGGTTGTGAGATCGAGCCCCACATCAGGCTCTGTGCTGAGTGTGGAGTCTGCTTAAGATTCTCTCTCTCGGAGGCGGAGCAAGATGGCGGAGGAGTAGGAGACCTAGATTTCGTCTGGTCTCAGGAATTCAGCTGAATAGGGATCAAACCATTCTGAACACCTACGAACTCAACAGGAGCTCGAACAGGAGAGTAGCAACAACTCTCTGAACAGAGAAGTGACCACTTACTGGAAGGTAGGGCTTGCGGAGAAGTGAATCCGAGGCGATATTCGGGAGGATAGACGGCGGGGGAGGGGCCTCCGCCGGCCGCTTCTGGCAAGTGATAGAGCCGCGGAGCACAAAATCGGACCTTTTAGAAGTCGGCTCCGCTGAGGGACGTCGCTGCAGTGGCTAAGCGGGGGGTGGAACCCTCGCGGGACAGTGTGGACTCAGGACCCTTGGGGTCACAGAGATACCGGGGTGCCTGAGTGCAGCAGAGCTCCCAGGTATCAGAGCAGGGAAACCGGCTGCAGATACGGAGCAGAGTCGTGGGCTCTCAGCTCGGGGTGGCCATAAACTGTGATCTGCGGCCCAGTCGGGGCACGGCTCCCCCAGCAGGGACCCAACAAGCAGCAGATCCGGGGAGACTCCCCTTCCTTCCCGGGGAGGAGCGGTGCGGGAACGCACTGCAGGGATCTGCTGGGTTTGGAGACTCCGCGCGGGGTCGGGTGCCAGAGATAGAAACGCTGGTCACAGGCCGGGTGAGCACGGAGTGCGGCCGGAGACCGGGGACACGGAAGTGACTGCTTTTCTCTGGGGGCGCACTGAGGAGCGGGGCCCCGAGTTCTCAGCTCCTTCAAGTGGAGATTGGGAGGCCACCATTTCTGCCCTGGGCCTCCAAAGCTGTACCGAGAGCTTGCAGGGAACAAAAGCTCCTGAGAGCAAACCCGAGCAGCTTGCTTAGCCCGGACCGACAAGGGCGGGGCAATTCCGCCTCCGGCAAAGACATTTGGGAACCACGGCAACAGGCCCCTCCCCCAGAAGATCAGCACAAACAGCCAGCAAGCCAAGACCAAGTTGATCGATCAAGGAGAATAGGAGAACTCCAGCGCTAGGGGAATACTGCACATAGATTCATGGCTTTTTTTTTTTTTTTTTTTTACCATGATTCATTATTTCATCAAAGTTAATTTTTGTTGACTGTTTTTTTTTTATTTTTCTTTTTCCCTTTTTCAACCAACATCTTATAAATCCCTTTTTAAAAAAAAAAAAACATTTTTTATTTTTCATTTTTAGAGTCATATTTTATCCCTTCATAGTAGTTACCCTTATTTTTGGCATATATATATAAGTTGTTCTCTCTTTAAAATTTTGAGGTACAGTTTCTTCTAACAGATCAAAATATACCCTAAATCACTAGTGTATGGCTTTGTTCTAGTCTCCTGCCTGATCACATTCTCTCCCTTTTTCCTTTTTTTTTTTTTCTTATATCTTCTTTCTTTTTTCAAACAACTTATCTTACCAAGTCCTTTTATAAAATCTTTTATAATTTTCATCTTTACAGTCATCTTCCATCCCTTCATTGTATCAACCCTTATTTTGTACATATATGTCTTTCTTCCTTTAAAATTTTAGGAGGCACTTTTTTCTAACAGACCAAAATACGCCCAAAATCTAGTGTGTGGCACTGATCTATGCACTAGCCTGATCATATTTGATCATATTCTGCCTTTTTTGTATTGTTTTGTTTTAGTTTTTATCTTTTTTTTTTTTTTTCTTTTTCTCTTTCTTTTTTCTTTCTTTCCCTTTCTTTTCCCCTGGTGTCAAGTCTTTTCTGATTTGTATACAGTATATTTGCTGGGGACGTTGTTAACCTGTTAGCATTTTGTTCTCACATTCATCTATTCTCCTCTGGACAAAATGACAAGACGAAAGAAATCACCTCAGCAAAAAGAACAAGAGGTAGTACCGTCAGCCAGGGACCTACTCAACACCGATATTAGTACGATGTCGGACCAGAGTTCAGAATCATGATTTTAAAGATACTAGCTGGGCTTGAAAAAAGCGTGGAAGTTATTAGAGAAACCCTTTCTGGAGAAATAAAAGAACTAAAATCTAACCAAATCGAAATCAAAAAGGCTATTGATGAGGTGCAATCAAAAATGGGGGCACTAAATGCTAGGATAAATGAGGCAGAAGAGAGAATCAGCGATATAGAAGACCAAATGATGGAAAATAAAGAGGCTGAGAAAAAGAGAGAGAAACAACTACAGGATCACGAGGGCAGAATTCGAGAGATAAGTGATACGATAAGACGAAACAACATTAGAATAATTGGGATCCCAGAAGAAGAAGAGAGAGAGAGAGGGGCAGAAGGTATATTGGAGCAAATTATAGCAGAGAACTTCCCTAATGTGAGGAAGGAAACAGGCATTAAAATCCAGGAGGCACAAAGAACCCCTCTCAAAATCAATAATAATAGGTCAACACCCCGACATCTAATAGTAAAACTTACGAGTCTCAGAGACAAAGAGAAGATCCTGAAAGCAGCTCGGGAGAAGAGATATGTAACCTACAATGGTAGAAACATTAGATTGGCAACAGACCTATCCACAGAGACCTGGCAGGCCAGAAAGGACTGGCAAGATATCTTCAGAGCACTAAACGAGAAAAATATGCAGCCAAGAATACTATATCCAGCTAGGCTATCATTGAAAATAGAAGGAGAGATAAAAAGCTTCCAGAACAAACAAAAACTAAAGGAATTTGCAAACACGAAACCAGCCCTCCAAGAAATATTGAGAGGGGTCCTCTAAGCAAAGAAAGAACCTAAAAGCAGCAAAGAGCAGAAACGAACACAGACAACAGACAGTTAACAGTCACCTTACAGGTAATACAATGACACTAAATTCATACCTTTCAATAGTTACCCTGAATGTAAATGGGCTAAATGCCCCAATCAAAAGACACAGGCTATCAGATTGGATTAAAAAACAAGACCCATCGATATGCTGTCTGCAAGAGACTCATTTTAGACCCAAAGACACCCCCAGATTGAAAGTGAGGGGGTGGAAAACCATTTACCATGCTAATGGACACCAAAAGAAAGCTGGGGTGGCAATCCTTATATCAGACAAACTAGATTTTAAAACAAAGACTGTAATAAGAGATGAGGAAGGACACTATATCCTACTTAAAGGGTCTATCCAACAAGAAGATCTAACAATTGTAAATATCTATGCCCCGAACATGGGAGCAGCCAATTATATAAGGCAATTAATAACAAAAGCAAAGAAACACATTGATAACAATACAATAATAGTGGGGGACTTTAACAGCCCCCTGACTGAAATGGACAGATCATCTAAGCAAAAGATCAACAAGGAAATAAAGACTTTAAATGACACACTGGACCAAATGGACTTCACAGACATATTCAGAACATTCCATCCCAAAGCAAAGGAATACACATTCTTCTCTAGTGCCCATGGAACATTCTCCAGAATTGATCACATCCTAGGTCACAAATCAGGTCTCAATCGGTACCAAAAGATTGGGATCATTCCCTGCATATTTTCAGACCACAATGCTTTGAAACTAGAACTCAACCACAAGAGGAAAGTCGGAAAGAACTCAAATACATGGAGGCTAAAGAGCATCCTACTAAAGAATGAATGGGTCAACCAAGAAATCAAAGAAGAATTAAAAAAATTCCTGGAAACCAATGAAAATGAAAACACAACTGTTCAAAATCTTTGGGATACAGCAAAGGCAGTCCTGAGAGGAAAGTATATAGCAATACAAGCCTTTCTCAAGAAACAAGAGAGGTCTCAAATACACAACCTAACCCTACACCTAAAGGAGCTGGAGAAAGAACAGCAAATAAAGCCTAAACCCAGCAGGAGAAGAGAAATCATAAAGATCAGAGCAGAAATCAATGAACTAGAAACCAAAAGAACAGTAGAACAGATCAACGAAACTAGGAGCTGGTTCTTTGAAAGAATTCACAAGATTGATAAACCCCTAGCCAGACTGATCAAAAAGAAAAGAGAAATGACCCAAATCAACAAAATCATGAATGAAAGAGGAGAGATCACAACCAACACCAAAGAAATACAAACAATTATAAGAACATATTATGAGCAACTCTATGCCAACAAATTAGATAACCTGGAAGAAATGGGTGCATTCCTAGAGACGTATCAACTACCAAAATTGAACCAGGAAGAAATAGAAAACCTGAACAGACCTATAACCACTAAGGAAATTGAAACAGTCATCAAAAATCTCCCAAGAAACAAAAGCCCAGGGCCAGATGGCTTCCCAGGGGAATTCTATCAGACATTTCAAGAAGAATTAATACCTATTCTCCTGAAACTGTTCCAAAAAATAGAAATGGAAGGGAAACTTCCAAACTCATTTTATGAGGCCAGCATTACCTTGATCCCAAAACCAGACAAAGACCCCATCAAAAAAGAGAATTACAGACCAATATCCTTGATGAACATGGATGCAAAAATTCTCACCAAAATACTAGCCAATAGGATCCAACAGTACATTAAAAGGATTATTCACCAGGACCAAGTGGGATTTATTCCTGGGCTGCAAGGCTGGTTCAACATCTGCAAATCAATCAATGTGATACAATACATTAACAAAAGAAAGAGCAAGAATCATATGATCCTCTCAATAGATGCAGAAAAAGCATTTGACAAAGTACAACATCCTTTCTTGATCAAAACTCTTCAGAGTATAGGGATAGAGGGTACATACCTCAATATCATAAAAGCCATCTATGAAAAACCTACAGCGAATATCATTCTCAATGGGGAAAGGCTGAGAGCTTTTCCCCTAAGGTCAGGAACGCGGCAGGGATGTCCACTATCACCACTGCTATTCAACATAGTATTAGAAGTCCTAGCCACAGCAATCAGACAACAAAAAGAAATCAAAGGCATCCAAATCGGCAAAGAGGAAGTCAAACTCTCACTCTTTGCAGATGATATAATACTGTATGTGGAAAACCCAAAAGACTCCACCCCAAAACTGCTAGAACTCATACAGGAATTCAGTAAAGTAGCAGGATATAAAATCAATGCACAGAAATCAGTGGCATTCCTATACACCAACAACAAGACAGAAGAGAGACAAATTAAGGAGTCGATCCCATTTACAATTGCACCCAAAACCATTAGATACCTAGGAATAAATCTAACCAAAGAGGCAAAGGATCTGTACTCAGAAAACTATAAAATACTCATGAAAGAAATCGAAGAAGACACAAAGAAATGGAAAAACGTTCCATGCTCATGGATTGGGAGAATCAACATTGTGAAGATGTCAATGCTACCTAGAGCAATCTACACATTCAATGCAATCCCCATCAAAATACCATCCACTTTTTTCAAAGAAATGGAACAAATAATCCTAAAATTTGTATGGAACCAGAAGAGACCCAGAATAGCCAGAGGAATACTGAAAAAGAAAAGCAAAGCTGGCGGCATCACAATTCCGGACTTCCAGCTCTATTACAAAGCTGTCATCATCAAGACAGTATGGTACTGGCACAAAAACAGACACATAGATCAATGGAACAGAATCGAGAGCCCAGAAATGGACCCTCAACTCTATGGTCAACTTATCTTTGACAAAGCAGGAAAGAATGTCCAATGGCAAAAAAACAGTCTCTTCAACAAATGGTGTTGGGAAAATTGGACAGCCACATGCAGAAGAATGAAACTGGACCATTTCCTTACACCACACACAAAAATAGACTCCAAATGGTTGAAAGACCTAAACGTGAGACAGGAGTCCATCAAAATCCTAAAGGAGAACACAGGTAGCAACCTTTTCGACCTTAGCCGCAGCAACTTCTTCCTAGAAACATCGCCAAAAGCACGGGAAGCCAGGGCAAAAATGAACTATTGGGATTTCATCAAGATAAAAAGCTTTTGCACAGCAAAAGAAACAGTCCACAAAACCAAAAGACAACCAACAGAATGGGAGAAAATATTTGCAAATGACATATCAGATAAAGGGCTAGTATCCAAAATCTATAAAGAACTTATCAAACTCAACACCCAAAGAACAAATAATCCAATCAAGAAATGGGCAGAAGACATGAACAGACATTTCTCCAAAGAAGACATCCAAATGGCCAACAGGCACATGAAAAAGTGCTCAACATCGCTCGGCATCAGGGAAATCCAAATCAAAACCTCCATGAGATACCACCTCACACCCGTTAGAATGGCTAAAATTAACAAGTCAGGGAACGACAGATGTTGGCGGGGATGTGGAGAAAGGGGAACCCTCCTACACTGTTGGTGGGAATGCAAGCTGGTGCAACCACTCTGGAAAACAGTATGGAGGTTCCTCAAACAGTTGAAATTAGAGCTACTGTTCGATCCAGCAATTGCACTACTGGGTATTTACCACAAAGACACAAATGTAGGGACCCGAAGGGGTACGTGTACCCCAATGTTTATAGCAGCAATGTCCACCATAGCCAAACTGTGGAAAGAGCCAAGATGCCCATCGACAGATGAATGGATAAAGAAGATGTGGTATATATACACAATGGAATATTATGCAGCCATCAAAAGGAATGAGATCTTGCCATTTGCAACGACGTGGATGGAACTGGAGGGTGTTATGCTGAGTGAAATAAGTCAATCAGAGAAAGACATGTATCACATGACCTCACTGATATGAGGAATTCTTAATCTCAGGAAAGAAACTGAGTGTTACTGCAGTGGTTGGGGGGTGGGAGGGATGGGGTGGCTGGGTGATAGACATTGGGGAGGGTATGTGCTACGGTGAGCGCTGTGAATTGTGCAAGACTGTTGAATCACAGTTCTGTACTTCTGAAACAAATAACGCAACATATTTTAAGAAAAAAGAAAAAGAAGAAGATAACAGGAGAGGAAGAAAAGGGGAGTATGTCAGAGGGGGAGACGAACCATGAGAGATGATGGACTCTGAAAAACAAACTGAGGGTTCTAGCGGGGAGGGGGTAGGGGGATGGGTTAGCCTGGTGATGGGTATTGAGGAGGGCACGTTCTGCATGGAGCACTGGGTGTTATGAACAAACAATGAATCATGGAACACTGCACCAAAAACTAATGATGTAATATATGGTGATTAACATAACAATAAAAAAATTAAAAAAAAAAAAGATTCTCTCTCTCTCCCTCTGCCCCCCCCCCCCGCTCTCTCTCTCTTAAATAAGTAAATAAATAAAATAGTAAAAAGGAAATATATCCAAATATTAACAGTCCTAGCTGGGTAAGGGGATTCTGTATTTTCTAAATTTTCTACAGGGGTTGTCTTAATTTTGTAATCCAAATAAAAAATTAATGGCTGATTAAAACAAATAACGGTGCTATCCTTAAAGAATTTCCTCCCATTGTTTATCTCCCCATAAATGTGTTTCCTTCTTGAAATAAAAATCACAACTGCGAACAGATTTCTCAATCCATCAGAAAGAAGTCATAAAGGCCCAGTTCTTCAAGACGATATCTTGAAGAAGCAGCCTGGTTTAAGGCAAAATTGGACATTTGGACAAAGACTTCATGTGGGTCTCGCTACTCAAGGGAAAGGAGCTCTGGCCCCAGGGTTACTGAGGGGCCACAAATAGCCATGCTTATTGACATCCTCCTCAGTGCCAGCTACTCAGCACTGATCTCACAAGAGAGGTTTCCCATTTTACAGATGATAACACTGAGTCTCGGGGAGGTAACACAGTGAATAAGAAGTCCTGGCATTTGCGAAAATTATGAAGAAGGTGATGATGGTGGTGATGAAAGCAGTCACCACTCACTGACCCTATTTTATTCAACATGTCACCTTTGGGCAGCTCATAGCTTCTGGAGTCAGAAAGCCTGCATCTGAGTCCCAGGTGTGACAGGTGAAAAAAATCAGTACATGCATGGTAGCTGTGATTACTTCTTATCATCTTCATCATCATCGTCATCATGAAATCTTCACAAAGGTCCTAGAAAGCAGCCTTGTATTCCCATTTTACAGATGAGAAAACTGACTTAAGAGACATCACCAGAAATCAGATGGACACTAAGTACTAGAACTACTATTTCACCAAAATCAACCCGTCAAATACCATTTTTAGGACATTTGCCATATCTCTGTGACCCTCGATCAGACTTTCTTTAAAATGGACTTATCTTTTTCACTTAAGTAAATACGTTGTGAAAGGGAATGTTATAGCATTATCTTAAATTAGAACCCAACTGTTCGCGGGAGCCATTGAGAGAATGTGACCACCCATTGACCTTCAGGCTGGCCCCAGGACAACAGGTGACTCCTCACCCCCTCCCGTGTGAAACAGACATTCTGCCCACCTTCGCCCAGCGGGAGCCATCGAGGAAGATGTTGTTGAGACCATCTGGACTGACTATGTGACTCTCTGTAAACTTTTAAGACTTTGGTTGGTTCCGGAAAATGTACAGGGCTGGCCAGGGGAGGCAAGGCTCGTATGTAAGTTTCCTTGCTTATTACACCTGGGGCTTACCAATCTGGAGTGGTCTGCCTTTCTTTGACCTCCCCTTTCCCTCCCTGAGGTGGGGCCAGTTTGCAAACCAACACCATTATCATTTGTCACAAACAGAAAGGAGAAATAATACAATATGAGCACAAAAGTATCTTTAGATTCTAATTAGATACAGTTACCTGGGAGCAGGAGGTCTGCGTTTTTCGTTGTTGTTGTTGTTTTGTTTTGTTTTAAGATTTTATTTATTTATTTGACAGAGAGAGAGACAGAGAGAGGGAACACAAGCAGGGGGAGTGGGAGAGGGAGAAGCAGGCTTCCTGTGGAGCAGGGAGCCTGATGCGGGGCTCGATCCCAGGACCCTGGGATCATGACCTGAGCTGAAGGCAGACGCTTAACGACTGAGCCACGCAGGCGCCCCATGTCTGCCCTCTCTTTGTCAAAATGCAAGATTAGAGAGTATTAGAGATTTTAAAGACGGCTAGTCCTGAATGAGACTTCTTTCTTCCTGTGTTGGGGGTTAGAAGGGAATTAAATAAGAGATAATGTTCTAGATGGGTGATGTCCTGTAGCTCTCCTGACCTGTCAACCTTCTTCCGCCACTCTCCAAAATATTCCTCCCACCCTCCACCGACAGTGAGCTTCTGTACCTCACTGAGCTGGGGAGAAGTCAGGAAGGGAATTGGCAATGGCTCTTTCTGAAAAGAGGAGCAGTGAACGGCCTCAACCTGACTCTAAGTCCTGCCTGACAAGGGGGATATTTCCCAGTGCGCTCACTGAGCAGCATCTTGCTGGGGAAATCCAGGGAGCACACAGGGAGCTCTGCCAAGAAAATGCACTTTTTGCTTCCAGTTCCCTGAAGGCTGGCTGGTGCACAAGATCCAACCCCATGGGTTCCTTTATCTTTGTACAGACATGGGTGGAAGCCAAAGCCTCTTCAATGGGGCCTGAGAAAGGTGGCCCCTGAGGCAGGGACAGGAACATGGACACTGGACCAGACAGAATCTGAGTCCCTTTCCTGCTTGCCACCATTCCCAGCTCCAGTCTTTGGGCAAGCTGCACTGCCTTTCTGAGCCTCAGTTTCGTCATCTGTAAAATGGAATCATAAAACCCCAAACACTTCTTCATACGGCTGAAGGGATGGGGTGATGTGTTTACACTTACATGGAAGATACCCAACAGAGTGCCTGGCCCCAAGAAGACTTTCAATAACTTTCTAGTCCCTTCTCTACCTGTGAAACCCAAGAGGGCACCACTCACCCAACAGGGATTGCTTCGTTCTGACGGCCACAGGGACTCCTCCTGCAGAGCTTTCTATACGTGGTTTCGAGAGAGGATTTGAGGGATGGATGATGAATCGGTGTGCTCCAGATGTGGGCCACGCCCCAGGGATTCTGAGCCAACTCCACAGAAAGGCGGACACATGTTGGCTCAGCACCTCCCACCGACCTATTCCAAAGCCAAGGACAAAGCTGTCCTCGGAATGCCGCCGGGGTTGGAGATTTCTGTCCAAGAGATGCTCATGTACTTGATCGCTCCCTCTCCGGAGAAGCCATCACTTGATGAACAAGGACAGCCATCAAGCATCAGCACATGCCATGTGCCAGGCACTGTGCTGGGTGCTTCCTCTGCCTCTTCTCCTTTGCTCTCATCAAAAGTCTCTGAGATAATTCAAAGGTGGGGAACGGACCCTGCAAGGCCTAGCTTCTGGTCCAAGGCAGTACAGGGAGTAGTGACCGAGCGGGATTCCGAGGCTTGTGTGCAGATCTCAGACCGTGCAGTAGCCGCCTGCTGATCTGCTCCAACACAGTCTGTATGCTCACTGCTCTATCCGGATCAGAGCCGGAGCCAGGAAGTGCTCAATAAACATTTGTCAAGTGGGTGATTAAATGATGAAAGGAATCAAGAAAGGAATGCACGTTTCTCGATTGTGGCCAGCCCTGCCTACTTTCCCTCCCTGCTTCTCAAAAGACTGGGGAGAGAGAATCTCTGTTCTCCTCTCCCCATGGCACCTGCCATCTGAAACTTAGAGACGGCCTTTTCTAACCAGAAAGATCAAATACCAGACGAAACAAAAGCGAGAGAGGCGGAGAGACAGAAATGGAAACAGAGAGACAGGATGGAGCCGGCTCGGAGGGCGCTCTTTGTGGGGTGGGTTTGTGGATTTCCCCCTGCCTCTAGCCCCCGCCAAAGGGGATCACACACTCAATCCAAGTGCTTTCCCACCACCCACCAGGAGGCGAGGAGCCTGTGCCCACAATGATGCCAAAGCTAAATGCAGAGATCAGTTCAGGCTGGTGCATTTGGCTGCCAGCCATTCTGCTAGTCACTGGTGGGAACCAGGACCCCGTGGCAGGTAGAAGCACAGTCTGGCTTCCGCACACATTATGTAGGGATCCTCTCCCTATTCTGCAAGCACTGCACAGGACATGGGATGGGCAGTAGGAAACGCTCCCAGGCAGCCCACCTGTCACCCCTCCTCTGTCTCAGCCACCCAGGAAAAAGAAATCAGAATGCAAATGTTTGACAGTATTACGAAGGCGAACTTAGTATCACAACATCAGCCAGCAGCACGTACTCTACACCCACCCCATGCCGGGCGCTGGGCTGAGCACTAAACCTTGCTGCCTCATTTAATCCTCCCTCCGGCCCTGTGAGGTCAATAGTAACATCACCCCTTGAATTATGAGAAAACTGAAACTCAGGGTGACCTTCCAAGGCCATGAAGCTGGTAAGGGGCAGAGGCAGGATTTGAATTCAGGTCTGCTGACTCCAGTGCTCAATATTTTAAGCATGATGCTGTGCAGAGGGGTCTTTTCTCATAATGAGTATCAATCTCAAGTCAGTAAGGCGAAAACTCCAATACCCTTAAAATCCCCCTTGAGAATCTCAAATTGCCCGTAGCATACAGTACTGTAGCTTATCTTCACAAGTCCAGCACAACAAGCTTTCCCTCCGGCAGAACAAGGAAATGGGCGGCTTGCCTTTGGGGGCCATGACTTACAAAAAGATACACACCTATAACTACTCTAGCCTCGCATTTGCTTTGCACGCATCACTGGATTTACATAAATACAACGCATGTATGATAGGAACCACCCACCCTTGAATCTGTTCTCTATTAAAAAAAATTATTTGCAAATGCCAAGTCTGTTCTTATTCTTAGTGACAAATGGTCCATGCCTCTCGCCATGGCCTGGAGGATGCACAACCGAGTGCATCTACACTGAGGGAGGGGACGGTTGTGTGACCTTGGCTGATTTCTCAACTGCCTTGCAAGGTCTGCAGGCTGGGTGTTGTTAAGCCTGATTTTATAGTAGAAGCTACTGAGACACAGAAAGGGGTATTGGCCTGCCCTAAGTCACACAGCACAGAAGTGGCTGACCTGAGCCTCAGGTCCTGACCTGAGTCCAGGTTCCTGACTCCCAGGTCAGTGGCATGGGTTAGGGGCGGTTCTGGTACTGCCACATATCCCACTTTAGATCTAACTGGAGCATACACATGAGCTATATGTAGGTCAAGTCAAAGAGGAAACAGGGACAGACTTCAGATGCCAACATGGGGGTTGTGGGGGGGGGCAGCCACAGAGCTGTGACAGATCCGCCATATCCCTGGGGCTTACTGCACTCCCTTCTGATGAGGGTGTTCTCTCTTAATGGCACCTGCTCGTGCAAGGGGAGGCTGGAAGGGCCATGGAATTAAAATCCTCAGCCTTCAAGCAATGACTGCAGGTGACACCCTTTGAGTGGGATGACTCTGGGTGCGAGCTC
The DNA here is from genome assembly GCF_009762305.2 of Zalophus californianus. Classification (NCBI taxonomy): domain Eukaryota; kingdom Metazoa; phylum Chordata; class Mammalia; order Carnivora; family Otariidae; genus Zalophus; species Zalophus californianus. The sequence goes on along the minus strand of NC_045608.1, from coordinate 19,547,079 downwards.
TATGCTGCCCCCCAGAGGTCTCTGGCGCGATTGAGCCCCAGTTGCCCACAGTGGAGACTGGCTTGGTAACACACCCTTGGCAGCAGCCTGCCTTCCCCACTTCCTGCCAGTACTTCCTGGGATCACCTCCCACGGGAACCATCTTGGCCTTGAACTCTTGAGTCAGCAGCTGGACCCATGTCAGGTGTTAAGACTCAGAGAGGGCTTGAGAGGCTGATCACACTTAACCAAGTTTGGTTTGAATTTCCCTTCAATTATTGAGGCCAAAGGAAGGTTCTCTGAAAGGGACCCAAGGCTTGATAGGCTGTTATTTCTTTGTGTCTGTCTGTTCCTCTGAAGCCATTTGCACATCCGGGGTGAGGCCTGGCTTCAGCCAGTGTGCCATCAAGGGCAGGGCTGAGTCAGAAACTGTCCATGTGGCAGAGTGGTACAGAACAAGGCAGAGCAGCCACACAGCTGGGGCTCAGTTCCCCAAAGGGGCTCCTCATAGCCGTCATTCCATGGAATGTTCCTCAGTGCCAGTGGGAAGAGAAGAATCCTGTCTCATATCAAGTTGGTCACTGCTTGGTGAAATAAGTTTCTTAACTGCGGGACTTCTCAGAGCCTTTAAAGTACATCTGATGAATCTCCAAGAAGGGGACATTCTGTTCAGACTAATTTGGCCTCAGAATGCTTTCAGGAGCATCTTGCAGGTCTAATGTCCCCATGAGACACTAGTTTAGGAAACACTGGTTTGTAGGAAGAGCCCTCAATTAACCAGGTGACCCTGGACAAATTGCCTTACTTGAGTCACTTACCCAGGGTCACTCTGCTGGTAAGAGGCAGGCTGGGATTTGAATAGAGAGGATGCACAAAGGAGCAAATGAGAGACGGGAGAAAGGAAGGAGGAAAGGGATGTATTGGGACCAGTTTCCGAGATGCTCAAATCCACCTGCAAAGGCAGGTTTTTCCCTTTATGTTCAGTACCAAAAACAAAAACAAAAAACCGAGAGAGAGAGAGAAAAAATAATAACACGATTGCTTTCCCACGTGCATCATGAGTTCAATTGCTATCAATTACTGCAGTCTCCTGCATTTATTAATAACCAAGTTATTTCTCCTTTCAACAACTTCCAACAATAGCCGTGCTGTTGCTGAATTACTGAGCATTATGTGACTTATTTATAACGCTGGTGCATCTGGGTCACATTTCCTCACACAGAGGTTTCCTATTCGAATGTCTGCAAAGAAGGAGGCCACCTACAGGGAAGAGATAAGCCTAAAAGTCTACAGACGCTAGAAGAAAAAGCAGTAGCGCTCGGCAGACAGACTGCCTGGGTTCAAATCCCACCCCTCCCGCCTAAAACCCCGTGACGTCGGGGAGGTCCTGCCGCCTCCTAGAGCCTCCACGTCCTCTTCTGTAAAATGGGACTCTACCCCCATGAACTTCTTGGGAAGCTTCAGTGAGGTTACACTTGCAGGTCGCTTAGCAAGGGGTCTGTTCAAGAGCTGTCTGCTCCTATAGTGACAATCACGCTCTGAGATTTCTGCCCTTAAAAGGGGACAAATGGGTCAGCAAGAGAAAGTCCGGGAGCCAACACAATGCACGTACCTGCGGCTCCCTGCCCAGGGTGCCCAGCAAAGTCCTAATGTTGGGACCATGGAAAATGCAACCCTCTTACAACCTGGAACTTCAAAGCCCTTCCTGCTTTTTTTTTTTTTTAAGATTTTTATTTATTTATTTGAGAGAGCGAGAGAGAGTGCATGGGAGCATGAGCAGGGGGAGGGGCAGAGGGAGAAGCAGACTCTCCACTGAGCAGGGATCCTGGGGTTCGATCCCAGGATCCTGAGATCATGACCTGAGCCAAAGGCGGACGCTTAACCCACTGAGCCACCCAGGCACCCCTGCCCTTCCTGCTTCTTATGGCTGTTCCTGCATGTCCCTACTGCCCCCCTGCCCTCCCCACCGTCCCCCTGCCCTCCCCACCTGGACCTATTGTTCCACCTATCTGGCTTTGGAGAAAGTTGCCATCTGCCCCAGGACTTTTGCCTGTCTGCCCAACCAGTGCTCCCTGCAAGGCCTGGCCAATAAGCCATCTATAACCCAACTGGAATCACTCATCACCCAACTAGAATCACTGTTCACACACTAATGGCTGAAAGACAAGGCACAGACCACTCCCAGTGCTCTGGGGAGTACGAGCAGGTGTTTTGGAAAAAGAAGTCTCACCAGACAAATCACTTGGGGCAGCATCTGATTAAACCAAGGAAAATGCAGCTGCATTACCACAGGACTTCTCAGAACCTAGAGTACGCCCATGGGCACCGGGAATTTACAAGAGAAGTGGGCATGGGGAGGAGTCTCCCGAGCTATTATGATCAAGAGGGAAAAAGCAGATATGGCATCTCTGGGGTGGTGGGAACTATGGAAAGAAGCGGAGGCTGGACATCCAAAGACAGATTCAGCCTGGCTGTGAGGTCTTGAATAGGAGATGTCCTCTCTCTGAGCCTCAGTTTTCATATCTGTGCAATGGGTGGCTCCTCTCCCAGAGGGCTGTTTGAAGGATGAAATGAGACCCTGGATGTGAAGGTGGCTGAGAATGTCCCCAGAGCCAGTGATCTGAGCTAAAGAGCAGGGCAGGTGGAAGGCATGACTGGTCACCCTAGGAGGAACACTAGGAGCGAAGGCTCAGGGGCGGGGCCAGCAGCAGGTGCCTGAGCCACTTGCCTGAACCACACCGCTAGTGAGGCAGAAGTCGGGACCAAAGCAGCCCGGGCTAGCCCCAAGTCAAAATGCTTTTTCTACAGTCAAGTGTCCCTCCGCAAGACAAGAAGAACGGGTCGCTCAACCTATCACACTGTCCCCTCTGGGGCTGCTTCCTGGGGCCCAAGGGGAGCCCAACAACAGCGGGTGCTTCCCGAGGGCTCACCGCGTGCATGGCCCCGTGCGGGGTAAGCACGTGATCTCATCAACGCACCAACCGTGTACGATTTGCATGTACTGATGACGCCACGGACTACTCGACCTCACGTGGCCTAAAGAATAGGAAGGAAGGCTTCAAGGACGGAAGTCCTCAGTCCAAAATTGGGCTCCTCCCCTTCCCAAATCCACGACCTTAGATAACTTACTTTACTTCTCTGAGCCTCCACTGACTCAGCCATAAAATGGGTGTAACCTACCATCTAGGGCTCTGAAGATTTAATGGAACAACCTGCACGTAAATCAGGCCTGGCAGAGAGTGGATCCTCAGTAAACAGTAAGAGTGAACAAGTCCACCGTGGTGGTCACGGTTGTTACCCTCCATAGTGCGGCGAGCTATCGAGGAATGGCGAGTCGGCGCATGCGCAGTGGGGTCATAGTGCTCTTCCCCCCCCCCCCCCCACCTCCTCCTCCCCCTGCCTTCCGCCTTCTCCAGTAACAGGTTAGTAGGGTTTCTGGTAATCAAAGCTTAAAGAGAGCCCATAGAGCATCTGGTCTACCCCCATGAAGCAAGTCCTTCCCCTCTCTGAGCCTCAGTTTCTGTATCTGTCAAATGGGGTCATAGCACTCACTCCGTGGAATTGTTGAGATGGCCAAAGCTCTTAGAGTAGTGCCCCGCACATAGTAAGCAGGAGATAAATATCAGCTGCTGTTATTATTTACGGGAAACAGAGGCTAAGAAGGGGGGAGAGGCCTTGGCAAGGCCACCCAGCACGCAAGTGGCTCAGCCTCTGCGAAACCTGGTTGCCGAGGCGTTCCAGCCTCCCAACTCTGGCCTCCCGAGGCGTGGGACCCCCAGCGAGCGGCGCCTTCTAGCCCCAGCCACTTCAGGGTTTTGCCGGGCTTTCTAAAAACTGTAATTGTTTACATCCCCGAGCAGCCATTTCAGCTTAATGAATGGATTCAATACGCTCAGAAAATGCAGAATAAATCCTCGCCTGTGGCCCAGAATAGGCCCGGCTGTACCAGCTGTTGGGCAGGGAGCCAAGCCACCAGCTGGGGCAGGGCTGAGATGCGGGGCCTGTGTCTGCACAAAGGCAGGCGTGTGGGATGGGGCCCAGGAGGGGACAGGCCTGGGGGATGCTGGGTCCAAGGACAGATCAGTGCAAACCCTAGATTGTAGAGCCCAGTCACCTCTTAATCAGAGCCCTGTGTCAACCCAGCATCGCCCTTTAGGTTGGTACCTTGTGGGGGGGGAACACAGAGGCCCCAGGCTTTGCTCGAGCCACTGCGCCTTTGCTGGGTGAGGCTCCTCTGCCTGGGGCTGACCACTTTGAACTTAGTGTCCCCTGCCTACAGTGTTCTCTGGGCATCTTCTGTGCACTTGTCTGGGTCAGTCTCCCTTGATCAGACGGAAATTTTGTCTTGGAAAGTGAGGGTGGTGTCCCAGGGCAGCCAAGGCACAGAGGAGAAGACAGGAAAGGCGGAGGGGAGAAGGAAGGGCCGAGCAAAATGAACTCAGAAATGGCCCAGGAGCCCAGAGACTCGGATTCTCTGGCCTCACTGTGTGACCCTGAACAAGGCCCTTCCCCTCTCTGATCCTCCGTCCCTGCCCGATCCAAAGAGGGGCTCAGGCCTGGCACGATCGTAGCCCCTTCTAGGCAGGTAGCTCCCCACTTCACCCCCTGCAGGGTGTTCATAGAGCCAGGCAGGTAGGATGCCCTCTCTGGCTTTGGCCGGGGCAGATCCGGCTATGAGAGGCCGAGCTTGCCGTCTGAGGCTCTCTGCAGGGAGAAACCATATAGGCCCAGACTGCAGTTGTTCTGCTCCTCCTGACTCAGTGACTTGATGGCCCTTCACCCAGAGCCTGAAGAAATGAACAGCCCTGGTCCCAGCCACCTGGGGCCCAAACGCCAACCTGAATCAGCGCTGTCGGGGAAAATATAGAGGGGGTGCCTGGACGCTGAGCTCTGAACACCTTGTTACGAGTGTGTGGCTTGTCTTCTTGGGGGCAGGAGAGAGCAGGGGCGGTGGGCCAGGCAGGGAGAAGCTGCTGTCAGGGGAGGGCAGCGGGGCAGGGAGCTGGCACTGCAGATGGGGGACTGGCCTGGCTGCAGTGAGCCCGGCGTGCTTCACCTACGGAAACAGAAGTGAGCGCAGACGAGCACACAGAGGACAGGAGTGGTGGACAGAGGAAGTGTCCCCAGAGTGGAGGCAGTAGGTCCATTTTGAAACACCAAGCCTTCCTCTGCCCTCCAGGAACACAGGGATCAGCAGACAGAAGGTCCAGCTTCGTGCCACTTAGAGCTGTGTGACCCTGAGCTAGTGACTTCACCTCTAGGAGCCTTGACTTGCCCACCTGCAAATGAAAATGAAAACAGAAGTGCCTACGCCACAGGCTCGAGAGGGTTCGATGAGCCAACCCAGGTAACACCCAGGGGATGCTAACCGGGCCACGCATGTTCAAATGTCAAGCCCTGAACACACCCTTCCATCCGGCAGTTCTGTGTCCAGGAGACCAGGCCTCCAAAATGCTCGCTCCCAGGCACCAGCTCTGCTTACAAGCATGTCTAGAAGACCAACATGCAGAAAGCAACCTGAACGACCCACAGGAGAGCAGCTACACATATGGAACCCCCCCAATAACGGGCAGGTCCCTGGAGTCAACAGAATTCAGCACATCCCGATGACCCAGTTGCTGGTCCCTGCCACTGGGGACCATGCCATGGCTGGAGGAGGCTCACAGGACTGTGTGTTCCTGCCCCAACCTCCTGTGAGTCTATCGTGACTTCAAATTGAAAAGTTTAAGAGAGAAAACAACAACAACAACAAATCTCAGCCTTCGAGGGCAGCGAACTGTCGTGTAGGATGCCATCACAGTGGAACATGACAGTACACATTTGTCACAACCCATAGAAGGCACAATAGCACGAGTGAGCCCGAATGGAAACCCTGGACTTGGGTTAATAATAACAGCATGTCCGTCTAGGTGCATCCGTTGTGATTAACGTCACCTTTACATCATTACCAGTGTTCACCTTGTGGGGGCAGAGGGACCTTCGTTCCTCTCTATTCTTCTGCGTGGTTTCCGTTTCTCAAAGGAAGACAGCTTCACGGTATGATGTGTGCAGTGGTTTATGAACCCAAACCAGTAAAGCACTTTACATAGAGCTTGAGTATACGGTCCCAGCTTTGGGTTGATGGGATTCCCTTTTACAACTCCCACCGGCCTTCTGCATGCAGGGTCTCGCCCCACTGTGGGGGAGCATCTGGCCCCCTCCCCTGATCTTTGGATGGGCTGCCCTGGCTGCTGGAAGTCAAGGCTTCCCAGCAGAAGGTGGGGGGCTGGGCCTCCGTCATTACGACTATTGTCTCTCTTTCCTGTGCCCCCCCCTGCACCGGGGCTCCCCGAGTTATGACCCCATCCGTTCCGGGACTGGCATCTTTATTACAGTGAGTTATCATCACCCTATTACGAGGCCCCCTCCTCGGGTTATATATGGGCCTGACGGTGTCATATATTAGGCAGAGGGGTCAGCAGCAAGTAGACTGAGAAATTTAGTGAAAGAAAAATAAATTAAACCTCCCCCTGGCCTTCGGAGGAAAAGGAGAGCAAGGCAACGGGGCCATCCAGGCAGCCATCACTCATCCTGTGGCTATTTTGGATTCTGAACATGATTGTCGCTTTTGTAAGTAATGAGGGACGGCAGGCAGAGTGACAGTCTCGGGCTTTCTAGTCAGAGTGCACATCATCTCTTACCGTGGCGGGACCGCAGCGATCCTGAAAGAAGAGCCCGCGTCAGCCTTGCGAACTCTAGCTTTCCTGGGGAACCTGGCACCCCCCACCAGAAGTGGACAGACTTTCCATTAATAATCGTACTCGCATTAATAACCACAATGATGGAGCTTTACGGATTCAGATAAAGTGATGTGAGCCTCACAAGAACCCTGGGAGGTAAGCCCTATTATTATTCCGATTTTACAGATGAGGACACTGAGTCTCGAGGGCAAGGGAGTGGCCGAGATCACACAGGAAAACAGGGACCGAACAGGGATCAGCCTGGTCCCAGAGCCCAGGCCTTTAGCCTCAATTCTGAGCTCTCCAACCTTTATTCTGCTTTAACGGGGTAACCTTCCAGATGGAGGGACAGGGAGTGGAGATAGCTGAGAAGGAGCTCATAGGGGAGCGGCGGATGCAACAAAAATAGGGAGCAGAGGGTGCCTGGGTGGCTCAGTCATAGGGAGCAGAAGTGTCTTCTTGCCACCTCAGCAGGGAGCTAGGAAGCCTTGGCTGTGGGATTCTATAAGCTCTGTGGTACCCTAACTTCCAACAGCCAGGACTTCCCATGTGCCCGGTGCTGGGCTCAGCCCCTGACATACAGCATCTCCGTCCATCTGTATGGTGGACCATCTGTATGCTCTTTTCAGTCCCATTGTACAGGCCAGAAAACTGAGCCTCAGAAAACTAGTGACTTGCTCAAAGCCACTGTGACAAAACAGGGCCACACCTCTATCTCTCCACCTACACATTCTAGAACCTTGTTGCTGCCCCCCTCCAAGGGTGGAGTCTGGTTCCCCTGGCCCTTGAAGCTGCCAAAGGCTTATCACCCATAGAACATGGCAGAAGGGACGCTGCCATGATATCTGAGGCCAGCTCGGAAAAGGGGATGCAGCTTCCAGGGTGCTCCAGTGGGAACTTGCACTTGAAGCCACCATGCCAAGAGGAAGCCCAAATGAGCCCATGCGGGGAGACCGGAGACCACACAGGAGAGGGACGCCAAGCCAGTCCTGCCTCCTCCAGCCCCTGTCCTTTCCGGGCCGGCCGCCATGAGACTGCAACCACGGGACAGACCTCCAGCCAGAGCTGCAAGCCTCCAAACTGCAGACCCACCGAAGCCTCGGGAGATAATGAAATGATTGTGTGGAAGGCGTGGGGGCTTGGGGCTGATTTGTTATGCAGCACGGTACCCCGGCCAGTCCCCCAAGCTAACAAGGGATGGAGTCCCCGCTTTGATGCAAGCCCAGGTCTGCGTCATTCCTGGCTGCTCTGAGCACTGGCCTGCACGGTCCTTGGCCCTCAGGACCTTCTGCTAAGCTATGAAGAGAGCACTGGACTGTGAGTCCAGACCTGGATTCTGGTTCAGAACCTGCCGTTCATTAGCGCAGATTGGGAGCCCTTGGTGAGGAGCATCTCCTCTTAAAGGCTTATGTTTTTCACCCACCAAAGGGGCTCTCACCTACCACCCAGCCCACCTCATGGGCCAGCTTTAATGCCAAAGGAGACCGCCGAGCAACAGAAGTACTTGGCACAAAGAAGGAAGTCACAGCTTGCTGAATGTCTCTCCTGTGCCACGTGTTACACGTGCAGTCTCTGACTATCGAATGCCTGTAGAAGGTAGGTGGATTTATTACCATTTTACAGACACAGAAACTGAGGCCAGAGAGGGGAAATCACTGCACAAAATAAATCCCACAGCCAGGAGGTGGGGAGGCCTGGATTCAAAGCCAGGGCCCCTGCTCTTCCCTTGTGCCTCACTTTATCCTTATCAAGTGAGCTCCAGAGAGCCTCCATTTGCTGCCGTATGAAACACACGGGCACCGGCTAATTGTTCCATGGGCCGCTTTTTGCCAAAGGAAAAAAACACAAGGTTGGATGAATGGTTTCCTGATGGCTCCCAAGGGATGGCCCGGGCCATGAGCCTTGGTTAGCAGCAAACCAACCGTGATGTCGAATCACCCAGGGTTTTCTGCCTGCCAAGTGGAAGCAGCCCCAGAACGTCCTCCCACTGCCTTCCCAAAGGACCGTTCGGGGACAGCAGGCAGAGAGACAGAAGGGGGGTGGAGATGCGGTGCAGAGTGGGGGAGCTCCCCTCTGCCACCAGAAAAACACATTTCCTAAGACCCAACAGCCAGCTGGGTTGACTTCTTCAAACAAGTCACTTTATAATGAACCGACTGAGCCAGGAGCCACCTTGCCTGTCCACGGGAGGTGGCCCAGAGTCAGGGCATATTAGCATCGCAACCTTCGGGGAGCCTCCAGACAGCTCTAGGACATCCTTTCTCCCTCCTTCCCCCCCCCTCCCTCATCTGAGGCTCAGGCAGTTTCCATAACTTGGCCAAGGTCACACCCCGCTGATAAAAGGCCAAGCTGAAATCTGAACCAGGACTGGCTGACAGCAAAACTCCCGTGTCCTTTCCCCTCCGTATCCTAGGGGAAGGCAAGCCTCTGACTTCCAGGCTGCCCAGGGCACAGCTGGTGACAGGGCGGTCCCACACCCCCAGGCAGCCTCCCAGGATAAAGCGCGCCATGTCACAGGGGCCAACGGGATTGAGAAGGGGGTGGGGGAGAGGCACGGTGGGAGAGCTCTGCAGGAACACGGGGGGCTTGAGGGGGCCTGAGGGGGCTTTAGGAAGAACAGGATATGACCCCCCCCAAAGGAGGAGGCTCAGAGTAGTCCCAAGGAGTGATGCTGGGGCTGTGTATGATGTAGGTGCCGAAGGCTCAAACAAAGCAGAGGCCATGAGTACGCTGGGGCCCCGTGGTAATCTGAGGACCTGGGGAGCCATCAGCCTGGGACCACCCACACGGCCTCAGTGGTCTTTCATGGGGCCACCAGGTCTGGGGGCTGTGGCACAGGCTTGGTACCTGGGATAAATACACATTTGGTCTTTGTCCCCAGTCCCTGGCACACAACTCCTAAAACCCTTGGCATCTCTGAAGTGAGGAGGGTTTTTTTGGACACTAATGAATGGCTGGGGTCTGGTTGGGGGGCAGGGGGTTTCCTAATAGCTTCAGGACAGGGGCTGGTCACTGAGAAGACCAAGGCATGATTAGAAATTTAGAACTTTCAGCCTCGCCCCTTGACCTCTGAGGAGGGGAGAGGGACTGGGGCCTGAGTAATCAATCACCAGTGGCCAAGGACTTCATCAATCATGCCTAAATAATAAAACCACTGTAAAAACCCCAAACTACAGAATTCTGAGAGCTTCCGGGTTGGGAAACACATTGAGGAGCTGGGGGTGGGGGTGGGGGTCGTACCAGAGAGGGCAGGGAACCCCTCCCCCATGCCTTGCCCTACACATCTCTTGCATTTGGCTGTTCCTGGGTTGTATCCTTTACAACAAATGGATAAAGGTAAGTAAAGTGCCTTCCTGGGTTCTGTGAGCTTTTCTGGCAAATTATCAAACCCAAGGTGGGGGGTGGGAAGCCCCCAGCTTTATAGCTGGTCGGTCAGAAGTACAGGCGGCCCAAATGTGTGGTCCGGGGGTCTGAAGTCGGGCAGGTTGTGGGACTGAGCCCTTAACCTGTAGGGTCTGCACGGACTCCAGCATCTGCATTGAATTGAATTGAATTGTAGGACACCCAGGTAGTGTCTGGAGAATCAGAGAATTGGTTGGCCTAAGGAAAGCCCCCCACATTTGGCTTCAGAAGCAATTCAGAGAGCCCGGCTGAGAAAGTGACCCCACAAGCCCTCTGGGAGCCTGTGAGGACAGAGGCAGCAGTGCATGAGACAAGAGGCAAGATGTGTGGTCCCCCAAGTTTGGGCTTAGAGCTTGGGCAGACCTGGGTCCAAATCCCACCTCTGACTTTAGTTGTGTGCCCTGGGGAATAGGGACGAAGCTCCGGCCAGCATCAGTTTCCCCATCTGTTAGACAGGCATCATAATAGACCTCACCTCTCCCAGGCTGTTCTAAGGCTGCAGTGACCACGTCCAGAAGCTCTCAGCCCAGGGCCCGGAAAAACAAATCCGTTCCGCATTAGGAGATGACCCTGACGGCCTGTTGCAAAGGCGAGGACAGCAGAGGGATATTTGCAGGGAGCCTGACCGGTCGAGTGCTCTGGAACGTACTCGCTGTGCAATGTCAGGTAAAACACATACTTTCTCTGAGTCTCTGTTCTTTAATCCAACAAGAGGGAGATGCATGGCAGCAAACACTTCTGAGCCCACACTTGACCAGCCAAGTCCTGTACCCCGCACTTTTGGGCACTGACTCAGTTAATCCTCACAACGAGCCTGCAAGCCGGGGCCTCTATTGGGTCCATTTTATAGAGCGGAAAACTGAGGTTCGGGGAGCCCAAGCCAAAGCTTGCACCCAGCAGGCTGACTCCAGACTCCTGCCCGTGGCACTGTTGGTCCTCACCAGACTACCGCATGAATCGAATCCGATCAAGAGGCACGATCGAGGTACAAGTGCTTTCGAAACAGTCAAACGCTAAACCGATATTCGTGGTGGCTGTTGTTGCCCTAACACTTCAGAAACCCTGAGTCCGGTTATGAGCCCCAAAATCTCCCACAGGGACTGATACTGGTTTTTAAAAAATAAGATCAGGGCTCTCAAAATAAGGAAGCCAGGCGCACTGGGAGGAGATCATCGTTTTAATGAGGGAAAAAAAAAAAAAACCCTGATTAATGGAAATGATTCTTAATATATTTCAAAATGATCTGTTATGACACAAAGCAAAGACATTTATATATGACTTTGAAATTCTTAATAGCTGATTTTAGAGCAACCTATTATGAAATCTTCCAGAGCAGAATATATAGTAAGTAAATCATCGGGCAGGCCTCCCAGGCACACTGACGGCAGCTCCTCTTAAAATAATTTATAAGGTGGGGTGGGGGGAGGCTGGGAGAAATTATTGCCATAATCATGTATTAATAAAATATTTATAAATGTGACTTTCCCTTTTAGCGTTACAGGCAGCTCCAGGTATGGGGCAGGTCCCCGAGCGCACATCAGAGGGGGCCTCCCACGTGCCCTAGGGGGAGAAACCCCATGTACCGAACTCCTCTGGTGACCGGTCAGTGGGCCAGGGGACTCTGCTAGCCTCTGTTTTGTGGCATTGGAGGTAGAGAGGGTTGAAGTTGATGGTGGAAATCAGGAGGCAGATCCCACCCATCTGCAGACCTTGCAGAGTGTCTGGGGGGGGCGGCGGGGGGGGCAATCCTGTGTCAGCTCAGTGCAGCCAAGAGGCAACCAGCTGGGCTACCTGGGGAGAGTGTCCTATGCTGGGATCGACAACAAAATCCTAGACTCGCCTTCTACTGAAGGATTGCCTCGAGCTAGCCTCTACTGATGACCGATCCACCATCCCTTGCCTTGGCCATCCCAGACCTGCCACCCCATACATGTCCCTGGTCTGGCACTGTGGGTGCCTGTCTGCGCCTCCCTGCTGTCTCTGGCTTCAGGCACATGCTCAGCTCAAGCTCGGGACAGGCTGGAAGTGCGGGTGTTAATGCCTCCCAGGAGCAACCTTCGACCAGGGAGAAGGAGGAGGCGGTGGATAAATACACCACTCCGTTGTCTCCTGGGTAAATACAATTGGAAGGCATGTTCCTCAGAATCGCCCACAGGTCCCCAGTGGAACTGGGTTTCCAGTCGCCCAGAGGTGATGCGCTCATGAAGTATCACCTGCCTCCCCTTCCCTATCTCCCTCCCCTACTGCTGATTCCCTCCCAGAAGGGCACGTGCACCCAGATCTTTGTCTCAGGGTCTGCTTTAGGGGACCCAGTCCAGTTTAACTTCCTCACCCATGTTCCATTTGATCCTCCCATCAGCCCCATTCTCTGCCCATTGAAAGAGGAGATCACCGAAGCTCAGACGAGTCTGGTGTTCAATCCTGGTTAATTGCACCAAGAGCCTCAGCTTTCCATTCTGTAAAACAGGCTTGCTTCCTTCAACTCATCCCCAGCCCACGGATGTCCCAACTCTGAACCTTCAGGGCTTTCCTGTTCTGACCTCTGCAAACCCATCCTTGACCCAGTCAGCTCACAAAGCTGGCTGATGGTCCCAGGTAGGAAGCCTCATATCTCCTTATAAGATGATAAATTCACAAGAAGGGACCCAATTTTCACAGCCCCTCATATCCCTCCCTCTGTCGGGTCTGGGCACAAAGTAGATGTTGGCTCATCTCAGGGATGGGGATGTGTTATGGGCTGAATTATGTCTTCGCCAGATCAGTATGTTAAAGTGCTAACTCCCAGGACTTCAGATTGTGACTGTATTTGTCGATCAAGGCTTTAACGTGATAATTAAGGTAAAATGAGGTCCTGGGGGTAGGCCCTAATCCAATGCGATTGGTGTCCTAATCAGAAGAGGAATCAGGATGCAGACACACACATGAGTGAGGACACGGCAGGAAGGCAAGCCTCTGCAAGCCCCCGACAGAGGCCTCAGGCAAAACCAACCCTGCCGGCACCTTGACCTTGAACTTTCAGCCTCCAGAACTGTCAGAAAACAAATTTGCTAGATTAAGAACCTCGAATCTGGCTCAACAGCAGAATGTCACATCTGATAAAACTGTGACCAGAGGCAGAGGTGACTTGCTTAAGGTCACACATCAAGTTGGGGGGTTGGGGCAGGGACAGATTCCTAACATCCTCTCTCTGGCATGGCTGGGTCTAAGGGGGATGGAGGAGTTTTTTCAGAGCAAATCAAACATTTAGGCGCTTCGGAGGCACGAAGTCCGCCAGTTGCTGTGATCTTCCATGGATTGGTGCAGGATAGGGCTGGGCGAGCTTCTGTAAAGGGCTATATAACAGTAATTATTTGAGGCTTTGCAGGCCACACCGTCTTTGTCTCAACTCCTCAACTCAGCCGTTGTGGCAGGAATGTAGCCAGAGACATGTAAATGAGGGGCATGTCCCTGTTCCAATAAAACTTTAATTATGGATACTATAATTTGAATACCATAGAATTTTCACACATCCCCAAATATTACAGATAGGTAGGTAGGTAGATAGATAGATAGATATTCATCTAATTGAAATATAAAAACTATTTTTAGCTTATTGCTGTCCAAAAGCAGATAGCAGACTGGATTTAGTCCTATAAGCCATAGTTTGCTGGCCCTTCCTGGGGACAAAGCCCATTGCAGAGGTAGAGATTTTACCAGATGATTAGAGTTTTGCAGGAAAAGAAAGGCAGCTCAGGTTGGAGATGGGGCCATGTTCTCACACTATGGTGTGCATGACTCACGTTGGTCTTGGTGACAAGGAAGCTGAGAGAGACACTACAGTCCCACGGGCAAAATGGTAGTGATGCCCCAGGAGCCAACGTGTTGAGTGTGGCCCACAACTGATTTTTGGGAAGGCAAGTGGCATTTGATTTTTCACCTTTGCCGAGTCAAGCATGTCTGTCCTTGGTTTGGACCAACTGGGGGATCCCTACCTTACTTATTTCTGACTCAGCGTAACTTCTAGAAATTTCCAAAATCAAATCAGTGGGCCAATATATGTAGCTCACATGTACGAGAATTGAAAGAATAGACCCCAAGGCCCAGGAGTGTGGGGATGGCAGGAATGATGTGCCAACATGTTCCAGAAGTCTGATGCCCATATACAAATGACCCAGAATGTCAGCCAGAATTGGTGCACAGTCCCAGAGGACAGACCTCAAGTCACACATATTCATTCAACACGTAAATCCCAACTCCATGTCCCGGGCCGCAAGGAATTCACTCCCTACTAGAAATAGCTAGACAAGGACGTGATCACAATGCAAGGCACCATGATCCTCGTGGAGGCAGGAACCATGCTTTTCTTGATCCCCACCGTCTCCCTGGGACCTTTCACAGCGCCAAAAGAGACCAAGGAAATCGGTTAGGGAAGTGAGGAGACTTGAATGCCGAGTCAAGGAATTTTAGTTGAGTTAGCAGGCAAGAGAGAGCCTCGGGAAGATTCTAAGCAGGGGAATGGCACAATAGGCCTATAATTTTTAGAAAAGAGCCCCGGGTCACAACGAAGATGGACTGAGGGAAGAACATAGACATTAGCAATGAGACTACTGTAACAGTCCAAGCAAAAAAAAAACAAAAACAAAAAACAAAAAACTGGCAAACAGTAAGGCTAGAGAAACAAGGAACAAGAACAGAAATGTTGTCACAGAGATTCTTTACAGGGCGAGGTGAATAATGATCGGCTAGGTAGGGGTGAGGGCAAGAGGGAAGACCAGAACCACTTGGGAAACCAAGCTGAGGTAGGGATGATCAGTAAACAGACAACTGAGGGCAGGCAGCCGACTCAGGAGGAGAAGGATGGCTGGGTAAGCTTCAGCACGTCAGGTGGGGGAGCATCTCCAAGATTGCCTAGGTAGAAACACAGCACCTTTATTGCTTGGACCCAGCTATCTCTCAGGTGTTCTGGAGTGTTCTGGTGCTCAACGCCGTGGCTGCCAGCTACATACGGCTATTTAAATTCATGTTGATGAAAATGTAATGCAATTAAACATTCCACCCCTCGGTTGCGCTAGCTGCATGTCAGAGGCTCTATAGCCCCATGCGGCTCGGGGCTGGTTCTGGACCGCACAGATGGAGAACATCTCCGTCTACAAGGTTTCCTTGAAAAACCCCAGCCCCATTTCCATCTCACCGCGCCCGGTCCAGCAGCCTCCCAGGGAACAGGCCCAGCGACACAGATGACAGATTGATCCTGTCCCTCCTTTTGGCGGCAGGTGCCACCGCATACAGCTGGTGGCACAGGTGAGCTGGGCAGGAAGCACGTACCTTTGCAGGCCCCCGCTGCGCCGAGGTGGTAGATGGCTGCCAACACCCTCCAAATGGCTCGCTGCTCGCCCTCCGAAATGCCCAGTGTCTCCATGGCACAGCGGAGTTGGGCAAAGGCAGCCGCCGCCTTCTGCTTGTCTTCAGGCTGAGAGCAAAGGGAGAGAGGAAGAGGCCATGAGGGTGGAGAAAAGGCGAAGCACTGACTCAGGGCTCACCCTTGGGGGAAACGTGTGGTCGCTTTATTAGCGCAGTAAATGACCCAGAATTAGGCTGTGCTGGCTTGACACCCAGGGCTCCAACTGTAGGGAAAGTTTCTAGAAATCGTTTCTATCTGACTTTGGAATGCGCTGCGATTTTTATTCAGCTATGTGTTCATTCGGGAGATGTGTTTTTGTTTTTGTTTTTGTTTTGAGGCTCTGCTCGGTACTGGGCCCTGAGGGTGCAAAGCCGAGGGAAGCCCAGCACTTGACTTGGGGGGCCTCTCAAGGCAGCAGTGGACGGAGACATAACTTGGGGCCAGGTATGAGTGGGGAACAGTGTGATCTCAGAGGCAGGAAGGCGCTAATGAATCCCACCCAAAAGCAGCAAATAGATGGTCACAGAAGGCGAAACAAACCCGAGATTGAATTTGGAAGATGAATAGGCATCATTGACCAATTTAATGCAGTAAGTCCCGACGAGCAGAGGGAACAACATGACCAAAGGAGATCTGAGGAGACAGGAGGTGAACCTCTGAATGCGGGCGCAGAAGCAGGTATTTTTGGAGGCGGGGCCACCAGAGAAGAGAGAGAGCTTGAGCAGGTTGCAGGTGCCAATTGTGAAGGCCTCACCCATGATGTTAAGGGCACGGGCTTTAAATTCCAGCCACGACTGGCAAATGCGCACCCCTGTCTACACTCCTGCATCTGTGGCAGGCATCAGTAATTAATCGAGAGCCCACAGCAAGCCAGTGAGTCCCCGATTCTTCTCAGGACACCACCCCTTGCAGCCAACACCAACTGATCTGCCCCAGCAACTGAAGGGGAAACCAACTGTTCGCTATCCCCAGTGCAAGTGATGGGAAACTACCCAAGATTTTTAAGCGGGAGGAACAAGAAAGTGACATGATCAGATGTTTATGGGTTGTAGGGTGTTGTTTTTTTCTTTTTCAGATTTATGATCCTAATTATGTTTGGGATTGAATATTAAAATGAGTCTGAAACTCCTGCACACACCATCTGGCCAAGAAGATTCAGCTCAGAAACCTGCTGGGCTGAGAGGAAGTGAGCTGGGGACAAGAATTCTGTTGTCACTAATCCACCAGCAGATAATGAGGAGCTGGTTTGCACTTGGCCCTCTGACAGAGCGTGGGCAATGAACGGTAGGCTGTTAAAGCTGGCAGGTCCTTGAATTTTGCGGAATCCAGTATGCCCAGAGAGGGGAGAACACTGGCCCAAGGTCACACAGCAAATCAGTACCAGATGCAGAGCTGGAATCAGGCTTTTCTGATTTCCAGTCCAGGCTGCTTGTCCCCTTCCATTCAAGCCACTTCTAACCAGGAAAGAAGCCTGCAAGGATCAGCGACCAATTGGGACGGCGTCAAAGCAGGCGGTGACATTGAGAGATTCACTGTGAAAATATTTCAATTAATAGCAAAAGCATGTGCCACTGATCCATCATATTTCTGGGCTACCACAGGACCACAAAATCCCTAGCAACCAGGAGCTCAGCCTAGCAACGGCCGCTGCTCCGCTGGAGCCCACAGAGGGAGGGAGGGCATCTGACCAACATGTTCTCTGTTATTTATGAGATTTCAAAGTAGCAATGAAAGGACACCAAAAGGACAGTGGCAACACATTTACTATCATTCCCACTGTCAGCTCTGGGCATTTGACTTTAAATTACAGGTGGACTCCATCATCTGCCACTGAGCTCATGTGAAGAGAAGGAAAAACTTTCCCTAAAGCTTCATCTGTTTCTCTTCCTCTCCCTGCCTCCCCATCCCTGCCCCCTCCCCCACCCACGGCTCTGTTGCAACAGAAAATAGAGAGAGAAAAATGTCTATGTTTCTGATACGAACCATTAGGATCAGGAAGATGTTTACAGTTCCTTGAATTTCCAGGGAACCAAACACCTCTGCCCAGTGCTGGGATGCAAGCCACTCCTTGCACCCCAGTCGCGCACGGAGAGATCAGTGAAGTTAGTGGACTACGTCAAGTCACAGCCCAGATGTCTGTGCACAGGAGAAGGAATAAACAAAGGGCCGTGTAGCCGGGGCACAGTGTTGGAGGATCACTCGGCAATGAACGACAATGAGCCGCTGCTGGGTGCGACCATGCGCCTGAATCCCACAGACCCGGGCTGAGCCAGAGAAGCCAGATACCAAAGACTCTGCACCCTGGGACTCCCATCTCTGCGAGGTTCAACGTGGGCCAAACTAGCCTCTGGTAAGACAAGTCAGGTGATGACTCTGGGATGGGAGGGACACACCTGCCGGCCAAGAGACTCGAAGGAGCCTTTGTCAGAATGAGGAACGTTCCAGGTGTCGATCTGGGGTGTGGCTACAGGTGTGGTTAAGAATATAATCATCACTGAGTTGGAGGCTTAAAATTAGTGTGCTTTATACGCTTTATGTCTCACCTCAATTAAAAAAAAATTAGGGGCGCCTGGGTGGCTCAATCTGTTCAGCGTCTGCCTTCGGCTCAGGTCATGATTCTGGGGTCCTGAGATCGAGCCCCGGGTCGGGCTCCCTGTTGGGTGGGAGGTCTGCTTCTCCCTCTCCCTCTGCCCCTCCTCCTGCTTGTGCTTTCTCTCTCTCTCTCTCTCAAATAAATAAATAAAAATAAAATAAAATAATGAAAAAAAAAAAACCAACTCACACCATGCCCAGAGTTTCTGAGGCAATCAAAGACTCAAGGTCAACCAAAGACTGCAGGTAATTTAGTGAGGGGGGGGGGCGGGAAATCCAGAATGCCCTTTCCACAATAGACTGGGCTGTGCTTAGAGTGCCCAAGAGATTCCTTCAATGCGGAGAGAGGCCAGGTTTGGATTTGGAGTCAGACAGAGCTGGCCGTCCCCTGGACTCTCTGCTCCCCAGCACAGTGACTTTGTACAGATCTCTGGCCCTTGCCCTGGGGCTCAGTTTCCACCTCTGTAGAACAGAAACTGTAGCCCGCCGTCCTCCCAGGGCCACTGTGATAATAAATGAGTCGTGTGTAAAGCACCCAGCATAGTGCCCCGGCACAGAGTGGTGCCTAATAAATGCCAGTCCCCATGCACCGCTGCGTCTCTTCCACAGTGCCTTGACCCAGGCTGTTCTGCTTTTCCGGACACCCTCCCCCACTGCTGCCCAAGTGCAGGCCCAGCACCCCATGGAAGTTGAACTGGGAATGGCCCTGCCCTTGAGAGGCTCCCAGGCCAATGAGGGGGACAGATGTGCAAACCGAATGAGGGCCGGAGTGACTGCAGGAGAGGGGGGCGGGCAGGAGACTCGGGGGGGCGTCAGAGGCTTCTTGGAAGTAGTGGTGCATGAAGCAAACAGAATGAGCCAGGGGACATGGGGACTGGGGGGGGGGGGCAGGACAGGAAGAGTCTCCAAGCAGAAGGGCACGGGGCTGGGGGGACGGAGCGTGGTGCTTAGGTGCCGAGAACCCTGAGGTGGGTCGTGCAGGCCTGTCTCCCCCCGAGAGATGGGCAGTGGGGAGCCCTGGGTTGCAGCTGGGAGCTGCTCTCTGAGGGAGCCATGGCTACTGGAGCCTCGCTGGCTGAAAGAAAGCTGGCACGCGAGCACCTTCTCCCTGAGGCCGGCTCTAGGAGGAAAATGCTGAAAGTGGACTCAGTTTGCTTGCCCACACAGGTGGGTGAACCTCCTGGAGAACGTGGGGAGGGCAGGACAGGTGTCAGCCCGGAGCTCCCCATACCTGAGCCGTTCCGCTCCATGCTCACATCCTCTCTGGGCACTGGGAGTCCATTTAAGGAGGGAGAAGAGGAAACATGAATTGAGCACCTGGTACTTTTACTTTACTTTACGTACTAGGTACTTTTACTCTGTAAGGTAGGTGTGGGTCTCTCCCTCTGACAGAGGAGGAAACTGAGGCTCAGAGAGGGTTAGGCCCTTGTCCAAAGTCACCCAGCTGGGAAGGAGAAAATTCACTGCTTGCCAGATACTCTACTGGGCCCCACTGCTAGGAGCAGACCAAGGAGCTGGGTAGGGCTCTACCCATTCCGCAGGTGCGAACACTGAGTCCAGAGAGGATAAATGACCCAAGAGTGCACAGTGAACCCCAGAGCACATGGTCTTCAGCCACGACACTGGATTGAGATGACAGAGGGGGATGCGCTATAGTGCCAGATTTGGGGACAGGTCCAGCCCTGCCTCTACCTCTTCCAAGCTGTGTGCTCTTAGGCAAGTGACTTCACCTCTCTGAGCCCGGTTACTGCTCCTGAAACCAGATGGGATAAAAATCCCTTTGCTCAGAGGACCATTAGGAGGATTAAGGAAGCAAAGGCTCTGGGCAGAGCCCCCAGCAAGAGGGCATGATCCCCCATCTTCCCATTTGGAGATCATTCCTCCACAGTTGACAACTGGGTCATAAAAAATAAATGTGCCTCGGGTCAAAGCCTGGAAGGTAACAGCCGGAAGCAAACTGCTGGGAGGCAAAGATGATTATTATTATCACTGCTGCTGGGCACTTAAAAAAAAAATCAGGCTAGGTTGCAGAAAAATAAATTACAGAGAAGAAGAAAATAATAGGAAATCTTTGTGATTTCAAATGTGTCCCGGTGCCCTGACAGATCTCAAATAAGTTCCATTTAAAAGCTGAAAGTGGAAGGCAGCAAGGGCACAGGGCAGGGACCAGGAGCTGGGACTGACGGGGAGCAGAGGCAGCCACCAGGGGCCAGCACCAGCCCGCGGCGCTCAGTGCTTCTGGCCCAGGGCCCTGCTCCAGCTGATGGCCCCGGGCCTCATCCTGGGCTCTGCAGCCATGCTCCACCTTCCCCTTTGCTTCAGGCGCTCAGTGGAGCAGGAATGCTGGCCTCACTGCCCCTGTCCGACCTCACTCAGTGCACCACCAGACCAGCCCATGCTCACCTCCCCTGGGCAGCCTTCCTTGATACGCCTCTACCCCTCCCAGCCTGGCCTCAGCCGACACACACCTCTGATTCAAGCACTTGTCATTCTGGCTTCAAAGGATCTGCTTCGAAGATGTGGCCGTGGCGGCCCCCAACCGCCTCCAAAACTGTGAGTCCCTTGTGACAGAGACCCAGCTGAGTTATCTCTGTGCCAGTGCCTGGGATGCGATGAGATCAATAAATATCCACTGATGAATCAATGTCAACGAGCTGCTGGTTAGTGTCCCTGAATCAGAGCCATTGACGCTGAGGTGGAGTTTATCCACCCACTGCGCCAGGCCCATGGTGCTACTAATCCCATGCTCCAGGACCCCAGAGCCAGGCCGGCTGAGGAAGGAGAGCCCCAAACTCTTGAATTCCCTTCTCCCGGCTCCTCTGGGATTCCCAGCAACCACCCCAGCTCCCAGGACACAGACAATGGATCCAAAGAGAGACACGAGATCCCCAAAGCCCCAGGAAATGCCTTTGAAGACACAGCGGGATAAATTAAAGTGCAATTAATATAGTTCTGCCTACCACGGCCGCAAAATTGAGAAAATTGAAAAGATGAGATTTTAGCCAAGTGGTGGTGAGTGGGGCCTGCTCGTTCGTTTATTCACTCAACAAAGGTTTATTGCCGTGTGCCTGGCTCAGTGCTAGGCCTTGTAAAATACACAAGCAGTGAAGAGAACACAGAACCTTAGGATGGTGGGGAGACAGACAATAAGCAAGCAAACATTGTGAAACAGGATGAGAGATTGTTATCAACGAGATCACACACACACACACACACACACACACACACACACACACACACACACATAACAGGAGGTCTCTCCCTGGACAAGGGGCTAGGAATCAGGGGATAGTAATACTGGTACAGAGGCCCAGGATGGATGCACAAAGATATTTATTATCTCATTATTAAGAACTACAAAAAGGGTTTAGAACATTTTCAGTAAGTGGACAACATTAGGGAAATGGTTCAGGGAATCCTGACTCCCGTCTGAATGTCTGTCTGGTCAAAACTATTGTTTGTGAAAGTTTTCGTGACATTCTCCATCGACAGATGAATGGATAAAGAAGAGTGGTATATATACACAATGGAATATTATGCAGCCATCAAAAGGAATGAGATCTTGCCATTTGCAACGACGTGGATGGAACTGGAGGGTGTTATGCTGAGCGAAATAAGTCAATCAGAATTCTTAATCTCAGGAAACAAACAGGGTTGCTGGAGTGGGGGGTGTGGGAGGGATGGGGTGGCTGGGTGATAGACATTGGGGAGGGTATGTGCTATGGTGAGCCCTGTGAATTGTGCAAGACTGTTGAAACTCAGACCTGTACCTCTGACACAAATAATGCAATATATGTTAAGAAAAAAAGAAGATAGCAGGAGGGGAAGAATGAAGGGGGGGAAATCGGAGGGGGAGGTGAACCATGAGAGATGATGGACTCTGAAAAACAAACTGAGGTTTCTAGAGGGGAGGGGGGTAGGGGGATGGGTTAGCCGGTGATGGGTATTAAAGAGGGCACGTTCTGCATGGAGCACTGGGTGTTATGCACAATGAATCATGGAACACTACATCAGAAACTAATGATGTAATATAGGGTGATTAACATAACAATAAAAATTTTAAAAAAGTTTTCATGACATCCAGTTTGTTATGAACTATATAAGATACTCATAGAAAAAATGCTGAGAGCAGATCTGTAAACATGTTACCGATGGATGTCTCAAGATGGTGAAGTTATGGATGCCCGTGTTTTGGTTTGTGTGAGTGTATGTGATTTCATTTTGGTTTTGTCTGTATGCTTTTTTTCTGATTTTTTTCACAGGAAATATGCATTAATTAATTTTGAAAAAATAAATTATATATATTTTTATATATAGTATATTGCTGTGTATATAGAGAGTGTGTATATATATTTTTAAAGTAATCTCTACACCCAATGTGGGGCTCAAACTCATGATCCTGAGATCAAGAGTCACATGCTCCATCAACTGAGCCAGGCAGGTGCCCCTAAAAATAAATATTAAAAATATAAACTAGAGGATAGAGTAAAGACTAATGAGACAAAAAACAAGGTGTGTACTGCAAGGGGCCTGGATGGGGGGCCTCGTGGGCCCCTGAAGCCTTGTCCCACCCAAGTGGCCCCATGCTGCCATACAAGGTAATAGTGAATCATTATCATAATCATGATAATAAGAGCTGAGTGTCCAAGCACTTGGTGGGTTTCATCTCATTTAATTTGGGGGCAAGGGGGGGGCTATTAGCATCCCAGTTTTACCTTTGAGGAAACTAAGGCCCAGGCAAATGGAAGTCACCCTGCTTAAGGCCACCCATCTGGTACTGGAATTTGAACCTGGATTTGTCAGACTCCAGAACCCATTTCTTAACCACCATCATGAGTGAATTCTCAGGGAACAATGAAAGCCACGGTTACAGACGACGTCAGAGCAGAACTGATTCAAGTCAGCAGGACTGGTTAGGAGGAGGAGGAAGACTCAGCCAGGGATGAATTGGGCTGTAGAATTGCCAGACGAAACGCAGGACATATAGTTCAATTGGAATCTCTGATAAACGATGGGTAACGTTTTAATATATTTCCTTGCAATATCTGGTAGAGCAGGAATCCTGGCCTCACTGCCCCTGTCCAACTTCACTGTCCAGCTCACCTCCTCCAGGCAGCCTTCTCTGATATGACTCCAACCCTCCATGCCTCCCCATGCAATATTTGGGGCATAATTATACTAAAAAATTATTCCATGTTTATCTGAAATTCAAATTTAACCAGTCATCCTGTGGGGTATTTTTTTTTTTTTAGTTTTACTGAATTATAATTGACAGATAAAAATTGTATATTTTAGGTGTACAACAATGTGATGATTTGATATATGTACACGTTCCGAAATGACTGTCACAATGAAGTTAATTAAGACATCTGTCACTTCACACAGTTACCATTTTTTGTTGTGTGGTGAGAACACTTAAGATCCACTCTCCTAAGGGCACGTTCTGCATGGAGCACTGGGTGTTATGAACAAACAATGAATCATGGAGCACTGCACCAAAAACTAATGATGTGATATATGGTGATTAACATAACAATAAAAAATTAAAATGCAAAAAAAAAAAAAAAAAAGATCCACTCTCCTAAGAAATTTGACGTATGCAATAAACACAATTATGAACTATAGTGACCATGCTGTACATTAGATCCCTTACAAGATGATGTTCTGGGCATCCTGTATGTTTGTGTGCTCAATCTGGCAACTTGGGGAGCTTGTATTTAGCAACTCCCATTCTTGGGGGTATTTCCGGACCACCACATGCCCTTACTGAGACAGTACAGGGACCACCCAGCCCCAGAAAACTAGCCCAGGCTGGGATCAAAGAGCAGTGAGCTTTCAGACTTTATTTTTGTTCTTAGAACACTGAGGAAAGGTTTCCTGGATACCTGCCAGGTAGCAGAGAGAGAACAAAAGAATACCCTACCAGTTCCCGCAAATCAACCGGTCTCAAGAAAACACCCCCCAGAAACACACACAAAAAGAGAAATCTACTTCAAAAGCCTGCCTGACACGGATTCTCGCTGTGACCCATTCCTGTGTGCAGACTGTTAACAGAAAGTCAGGCTGGGGAGAGCTCACAAGGACCAGGCTGGGGCACTTCTCCTCAAAAACAATCCTCTTGCACACTCAAATGGATACAGTTGGCCAAAATTCATTAACACCAATGGGAAAGCCCAGTGCTTGGGATAGTCTCTCATCCTGTGAGGTCATGGTCAAAGTCAGGGGTCCAATCATAGGGAGAAAGGGTCTGGAAGAAAACCATATTGTGGATGCCTGCCAGTGAAATGGGGTGTTGGAAGAAGAGTGGATTCGCCCCCAGAATTTAAAGATAGAATAGCTGCATCATCTTACTCCTACTACAAAAATCAGCTCCATGTCAGTGGTCCTTGGTGGGGGGGGGGGTCCCTGAACCAGCAGCAGCTGCAGCAGCATCACCTGGGAACTTGGGAGGAATGCAGATTCTCTGGCCCTGCCCCAGACCTGCTGAATCCTTAACTCTGTGGAGAGTACTCAGCAGTGTCTGTGTGTGTGTGTGTGTGTGTGTGTGTGTGTGTGTGTAGACAGCTTCATTAACATGTAATTGACAAAGGATAAACTACTCATCTTTAAAAGGTATAATCTGATATGCATGAAACTATCACCACAATAAAGACGGTGAACATATCCATCACCCCCCAAAAGTTCCCTTTTATCATCCTTTCTCCCCTCCTCCTGCCCCCATCCAATGCCCAGGCAACCACTGCCCTATTTTCTGTCACTGTTGGTCAGTCTGCAACTGGAATATTATGCAGCCATCAAAAGGAATGAGATCTGCAATTCATAGAGTTTCACACACATGGGATCCTATAGTTATTCTCTCTTTCATCGGAGATTTTTCTTTTCTTTTTTTTTTTTAAAGATTTTATCCACTTGTTCGTGAGAGCGAGAGAGCACAAGCAGGGGGGGAGGGGCAGGCAGAAGGAGAAGAAGGCTCCCCGCCGAGCAGGGAGCCCGATGTGGGACTCGATCCTAGGACCCTGGGATCATGACCTGAGCCAAAGGCAGACGCTTAACCGACTGAGCCACCCAGGTGCCCCTCACCGGAGATTTTTCACTCAGCATAATTATTTTGAGAGCCAGCATGTTCTCAGATATGCCAGTTGCTCATTCATTTTTATGGCTGACTGACTCGTCTACTATCTTCATCGATACCCGAAAGCCCATCACCGGTTATTAGGCATTGCTAGGTTATGGCTGCTACAAATAAAACTGCCAAGAACTGTCACGTCAAAACCTTCATCTGGACAAGCACTTTTATTTTCCTGCATAAATACCTAGGAGTAGGCGAGTGCATCGTGCAGAAAGTGTAGGTTTCGCTTTTTTAAGAGACTGTTTTCCTAAACAGTGGTACTTTTTACAGCCCTGCCAGTAACGTGGGAGAGTACCAGCTGCCCCAAATTCTCACCAGCACTTGGTATGATCAATCTTTTAAAATGCAGACATTCTCATGATTGTGCAGCCGTAGCGTATCGTGGTTTTAGTTTGAATTCCTTTAATGACTAGTGATGTGGAGCCTATTTCCATGTGCATGTCGACCATCCATGTGTCTTCCTTGGCAAAATGTGTGTTGAAATCTTTTGCCCATCTTTTTTGTCAGGTTGTATTTATGTGTTTAGACAGTCATCTCTCATATTCTGGATTCAAATACTGTATCAGCTATGTGATTTCAAAATATTTATTCCCAGTTCATGGCTTGTATTTTCATATTAACAGTAACTTTCAAAGAGCAGAAGTTCTTAATTTTGATGAAATACAGTTTATCTATTTGTCTTCTTATGGACTGTATTTGGTGGCATATTTAAGAAACCTTTACCTGAAACAAAGCTAGAGAAATTTTCCCCTTGTTTTCTTCTAGAAATTGTATGGCTTTAAGTTTTACATTTGGCCCTATAATCCATTCTTTGTTCACTTCTGTGTTCGGTGTGAGGTTGTGGATTGAAATCCATTTTTGGCATGAGGATTCCCCATTATTCCAGCGCTATTTATTTCCCAGATCATATCTTTGTTAAAAAGACTTTGGCATGGAAATTATCTAACCTCCCCTGTGTGGTGAACTCCTATTCATTCCTCAAAACCCCATCAAATGTCCCTGTAGCTAAGAAGCCTTCTCTGACTGAGATCAAGTAGCTCTTTCAACTATCCTCTGGTGCCCACAGCATCTTGGGCAACATCTGGCATATTCGTATCTCACACGACTGCATTAATACATGCATCCATCTCTCCAGATAGAGTAAAAATTGATGAACGGAGACCATAATCCCAGCACTTGGTACAACTTGGCATAGGAGCTGGTGGTGGGTGTAGTAGGGTGGGGGGCGACTCAGAAAAAAATTGTTAAGATATAAACAAATGAATAAAAGAATAAACAAGTCAACACCTTCCTTTTTTTTAAACAAGTGACCACCATCTCTCCAGGTCTTACTCACAAAGCACATTTTCCAGGAAGCCAGCTCTGACTGCATCTACCCATGTGAGTCACCAATAATATTTACTAAGAGTACCCGATTGATGGATCTAGGCCAAGCCCCGTGCTCCACACTTTATGCACATCATTTCATTTACCCCTTATCCCAACCCAATGAGGCAGATACTACCATTCGCATTATTTGACCGAAGAGGAGACAAGTGTTCAGAGAGCTTGGGTCGTGTATCTAATAAGTGTCAGGGCCAGGTTTGAGCCCAGAGCCCGCATGCTTACCTCTCCATATACCACCTTCTGGTCCCCCTTATGGGTATGAGTCCCAGTTACCCTACCAGCCCAAGCCCTGCAAAGGCAATACTTGCGTCCCCCACACGACCCGTCCTTGCCAACCATGTACCCCACTGGCAAAGGAGAAGAGTCACACAGGGAACCCCTCCATCACGCTCCCATCCTGGCCATGGGGACACAGACATCCGCACACCCCCCGAAGGAACCCTCCTTACCTTAGGCCATACACCCATGCCGAAGGAGCTGCTGTCTGCCCTCTGGTGCAGGTACAGCTCCGTCCTGGAAGCAGAGAAGAGACTGGAAGTCGGGGCGGGGGGGGCTGCCCACACCAGAGGCCTGGCAGAGCACGTGGTCCTCATGGCAGAGGGCTCCCTGCCATGGCCCGGATGGCCCCAGCGCCTGCCCCAGGCCCTAGTCCCGCTTCTGGAATATTCTGCACTCCCCGCCCTTCCGTGACCCTTCCTAAATGCCGGGAAACCCTGGCGCGAAGAATCACTACATACACCCAGGGGAGCAGGCCCTCTGCGCGAACGTGCTCCAGGGTCATATCTGAACAGCTGACCTGAATGAGTCCCTGCTGTCTGCTAAGTTCTGTCACTCACCTGAGGTCCAGGTCCAACCCCGCTAGCATCTGGGAGAAAACCTCGAAATTGCTTTCTCCTTCCGGCTGCCGGGCCACGCGGCTCTTCTCCAAAAGCATCGTCTGCAACGGGAACGGACGGGACGTGATCAGCCCCCGGGGTACACCTGCCGGCGGCCCCGTCGGGGTGCCCCTCTGCCCCGATGCACTCCTGGGGGCAACAGCTCAGGTCTGCACTCCATCAGACACCTCCGTATAGAACCTGCACCATCCCTTATCCCACTGATGCAGAGCCCATCCAGGGACTCGACTACCGCAAAATAGACTCTTTCCGATGAAAGCATCCAAAAGTGATAATAATTAAACGGAGCCAATCTCCAACATATTCGTATTTAACAGAAGCATACTAATCTGACCCAAGTGGTGATTAATGGGTGAGTGGAAGGGTCAGGACAGAAAAGGGACTTATTTGGCACCGATCAGTTTTCTTTGAATCTGGATATTATCCCAGCTCAGCGTACAAACCGCCCTTCTAATAACCTAATCCTATTTTCTGCTCCAACAGCATGTTTGAGGTAGGAAGGGGAGAGAGGCACAGGTGATCGTGGAGATAGGAACAAACAGGCCATGTGTTGGTTACACGCAGCGGGGCTGCCAAAGGCTGGCGAGCGTCTGTTTAATTTCAGCTTACGCTTTTAAGACCCAGCTAATGAGAGGCTGAGTTACATATTTACCCATGAATATTTCATCCCCACGACATTCGGAGGTGCAGACAGGCCGGCAATGCTCTGGGGTGCTGAGCGAGGTGGGGAGGAGGTGGGGGCCACAACCATGGAGACACATTCCAGGGTCCCAGGTGGAGGCGTGACCTCTGCTGGGTGGGACTGGGGACACTGCAGCCCCAAGGGCCTTCCGCTCCCGTCCGCCCAGAACACCCACCTGGAGCTGAGCGGCCGTGACTCGCCCCGTGGCATTGAAGTCCAGTGACATCACCATGGTGACCCGGGTGGCATTGCAGCTATGGCTGGCGGACACGGAACCAAAAGCCCGGAGGACGGTGAAGGTAGCTCGGATCTTCTCCACTGTTGGAGGCATGAGGCAGGGCATCACCCATGGCCCAGGAGCTGCCACCCCCACCTCTCACAGGATGACCTTCCCCACTGGAGGCTGCACCGGTCCAGGCCCACCTGGCCCCAAGCCCCCGCAGGCTCCCCACCACCTCTCCAGCTCAGCACTAAACTACACACATTTCACTGCTGCCCCTCTGTGTACTGCAAGCAGGATGCAGGGGCAGCAAGACTGAGTCAAGAAGGGGAGACACATGGGGCCAGGATAGATACAGTCCAATGACAGGGGCCTCCTGAGCCTGATGCAGGAGTGCAGGGCATGAACATTCTCAGACCTGCTCTGAGGGAGCTCACGGGGTAGCAGCAGTTTTGAAAAGCCCTGCAGTCTCTCCACAACTAGTTATTGAGCACCTACTATGCACTTGGCACTGTGCAGGCACCTAGATACAGCCTATCCTGACTCCCTCCTTCCAACACACGCACTCACAGCAGAACTACATTTTGAGAGTGCCAAGACTGGTGCCTCTCCCCATTTTATTCCCAGCCCCTACTATGGGCCAGGTGAAGAGCCGGTGATGGCTAAACTTTGGGATAACCCCAGTGAGGCAGTAGCACACACAGTACTTAAGGGGATTTGAATATGGGCTCTGCCTCGGCTTAGTTACCTAATTAGGGGCAAATCGGCCTCTCTATGCCTCTGATACCTCATCTGAAGATGGGGATAATAATAGTACCTACATCATGCAGTTGTCACGCAGACTAAAAGATTTTAATAATATGAAGTGTTTAGAACATGCTCCAAAGGTGGTGTGGCTAGCATTATAATGGTGACGACTAGAAAAGCAACATTGCCTGGACCGTGACTTCTCAGCGGAGAGAATACTGCCCCCAAGAGGGCAAAAGCTGACTCTCGCAGGTGGGGAGAATTTTACTTTCTAACGTATAAAGCACACATAAGCAAACACTGCATGAAGAGGTCATGGTATATCTGTGGCATTAACATTTCTTGGTAGGGGAGGATTGGGGGAAAAAAATGTCTAAAAAGGCTCCTTAGGGGTGCAACAATGAAAGAAACATGGAGAACACGGGCCCAAGAGCTAGAGCTCTGGAGCCAGAATGTCTGGGTTTGACTCTCAGCTCTAGGATGTATTAGCTGTGTGGCCTTGGGCAAGATAGTTAACCTCTCTGAGTCTTAATGGCCTCATCTATAATATTTGAAGAATAATATCTACCTCATAAAGCTGCTTTAAATAATAAATAAGTTAATATACTTGGAATAGGACCGGGCACCTAAGTCCACAGCAAATGTTTACTATGGTTATTATTATTATAAAAATAATTATTATTATTAATTGGTACTCTCTTTTAAAGCCTAGCAGAAACATCGTTTCCTCAAGGAAACCCCCACTCCCCTCTCCTTTGGGCTCCCCCCACCTCTCTCCTAACCAGTTCTGCCAGCGCTTTGTGCAGAGCATTCAAGTTTGGGAACATATATGAAATTCGGTTTCCCTTCCAGCTGTCAACTCCTCATGAGCATAGGCCCTGCCCTTCGGTCCTCTGTCCAGTTGAGCAGGTTGTGCACTGTACAAGGACACCTTTTCTAAGGGGCACGTCATTTACATCATACAATCATCGGTTTGTATATTTATTAGGATGATTTCCCAGCACATGGCAGGCAAGCTTTTGGTTCTAATAATGTCAGTGTATGATGGTTGTTCTGCAGATAGCCGTGAATGTCTTGAGGAAGGTGTACCTTTTTCTAATTTGCACAAGGGTGTCCAATGGACCACAGGTGACCCTCCCCAGAAGCAAACATGGTGCTCAGTGAATGCTAGCTGAATGGACATAAGGAGGAGCAACCCAGTGCCCCCTCCAACTCTCCCCCCACCACAACCCACCCCAACACATGTCACCTGGAGACCACTGTACCTGAGACCCTGCCATCCACACTGCCCGCCATTGCCACCAGGTGCTCCAGGACCTGCTCGCAGCAGGTGGTCTTCCCAGCACCACTGCGGCCCAGGGCCACGATGCTCTGGTCTCTCCGTTGGCTGAGTAGTGCCCAGTATGCCCGCTGTGCCAGGGAGCCAAGGTGGGCTGGCAGGCCATCCCGGCGGCCCTTGGGCACCTGTAGGAAGATATCCTATACATCAGTCTTTCCACCCCAGCCAGTGCCCAGGGAGCACTCCAAGACAGTGCCCCACCCCAGCCTCTAACCCAGATCCATAGCCCTGCCTATCATCCTACCCCAGCCTTGTCAGAGGAGTCTTGAATTTTACGGGCAAAAGCCCAGCCTTGGGGTCTAGTCTTGCCCCTGACCCACTGTGAGTCCTTCAGCAGCCTTTGAGCCTACTCCGGGTCTGGGTCTCCTCTCTAGCTCCCCAGAGGCTTGTGTTAGCTCATTACTGGCTAGTACTTGCCCAGAATGAGGCAGCTGGATAAAATGGCAAGATTGATTACTGATGTCTGCCACGGAAACAGAATGAGGCATGGGGTAGCTGGTGGTATATATGCCATGTATTTGTCATAACAGTTTTAGGTAATACCTGAGGTCCTCCACTCCATTCAGCCATCCATTCAGCCATTCATTTACTCTTCATTAAAAATATATATATATATGGAGTGTCTACTATGCGGCAGGCACTGTTTCGGGCACTGGAGGGCACAGCGCTACACAAAATGGGTAAAGAAAATCTATATGCCTATTAGAATGCCTTTAAAAAAAAAAAGCTTAAAAAATTTTTTAACACCCACTATCAAGTTCTGGTGAAGATACAGAGCAACTGGAAGTCTCATACGATGCCGGTAGGAAGGTTAAAATGATACAGTCACTCCGGGAAAGAGTGAGATGTACGCTCATCATCCAACCCGGCAATCTCATTCTTAAGTATTTACCCAAGAGAAACGACCGTATAAGTTCACCAAAAACCCTCAATGGCACCGGTTTTATTGGATATATATTTGAAATCACTGGAAACTAGAAACAACCCAAGTGCCTTTGAACGAGGGAATGAAGGTAAGCTGCCATGGAGGTTTGACCACTGAAAGTCCCCTGTCCTGGAAAACCCCTCCATCCTAAGGAAACTGGGACAACTGGTCACCCGGTGAGCAGGGTAGGCCAGGGCACACACACAGTACAAGGGCCACGGGCCAGTGGCTGCAGTAACATGGCTGAACGTGAAATGCATTGTGGGAAGTAGAAGAAGCCAATTCAAAGGTGACGGGCTGCACCATTCCAATTATATGACTTTTCAGAAAAAGCCCAACTCTAGGGACCAAAAAAAAAACAAAACCAAAAACCAAAAAACAAAAAAAAGAACAACCCAGATCAGTGGCAGCCAAGGGCAGGACATGGGAGTGGAGGGTGACGATACAGGGTCCAGAGAACTAGGAACTGTCCTGTAATTGATAGCGGAGTTGGTCACACAACTATCCGTGTGTGTTGGAAACTTCCAGGACTATAAGCTGGAAAGACTGAATCGAACCGTGTGTAAGTTATACCTTAATAAATCTGACTTAAAACAAAACAGCCCTGCCCTGCGGAGCTTGCTTTCTGCTAGGACGAGAGAGATGATAAAAAAAACAAAGAATTAAACTAGATCTCATGGGAGACATTTTAAAGCCATGAGCCTGAATGAGATCCCCAAGGAAGTGGGCGTTTAAGGAGGAGGAGACAAGAGGTGTGGGGATGGGCTCGGCGCACCTAGCCTTGGGGAGGTCAGGGAGACCAGCGGGTGACGGAGGTTGAGAAGGACGACAGGCAGGACAGAAGGGAAACCAGGACAGCGGAGTCCTGGGGCTCAGGAAGGGAGCGTCTGCAGGAAGAGGGGTGGCTTGGCCACGCCAAATGCTGCTGGGGGCCAAGTAAGGGGAAACCAGAGACTTGCGCATTTGGCAATGGGTTTGGGCAGCAGGGAAACCACTGGTGACCTTGACAAAAGTCTGCTTAGCGTGGCCTTTGGGTGGAAGGCAAGAGGCCAACGGGAGGCAGAGTGGTCAGTGGAAAGGCACCAAAATGGGCAGGGCAGCGGGCCCGGCTGGAGGAGGCCATCCGAAGCCTGGCCTGACAAGGAGGTGACCCTGGGGCCCAGCGAGACCCCATCTGCCCTCTCCACTGCCTTAGCAGGACCAGGGGTGCAAACCCCAGTATGGCGGCTCGTCCCCTCGCCTGGACCTTTGGCCCCCAATCTTCTGCGGGCCTTCCCTGCCCAAGACACCCAGACACAATAATGAGTCCCTGTCCTGACACAAAACACAGGGCTCAACGGGATCCCCAAAGCTGGCAAAGGTGGGACACGCCCCCGCACTGGCTGGACATGGCCTTCGGGCATGCAGCAGGCAGAGGGCCCTGGGGTCTGAGCCCAGAAGCCACCTCGCATTCGGGGAACGCTGAAGTTCAAGGGACAGGCTATCCCACCTGTCAGCCCCCTCGGGGGCAGGAGGGGAGCTGGAAGGGCAAAAGGAGGATCCTCCCAAGCCAGGCCCCCGTGTACACACACACACAGGTACACGCATGCACACATGCTTTGCATGGTGCTCACGGGCACGCGCACCCAGTAGTAGAGGCCACGGTTACACGGAGCTGTACCCGTCCACACTGCGCACATTCACACCCGTGCTCACGCCCACGCACCCCTGCACCCCCAGGCACGCACTCAGCTCCCAGCCGCCCCCAGTGAGAAAGGTTCCCCCCCCAGCCCCGCCCCAGGCTCCACCAAGCCCATCTGCAAGGTGGCCCCAGGCCCGGGCTCACCGCAGGTCTCTGCTCCCACCTGGTGGCCATTTGAGGAACCAGACGTGACTCAGCCAAAGCATAGAAGGGGGTTTCGGGTTTGGGTTTGGGAAGCTGGACCATTGAGGGGGGCTCGCTCCCATCCCAGGGTTACAGGCTTCTGGGGCATCACCTAACTCAAACTCCTCCTTACGGAGCATGTTCCCATGCCTACACTTTTAGGCTTCTTGGCCCAGGCTCTGCAACGGATACTTCAGTCCAGAATGGTCAGCAAGAATCTGCCTCACTGTAGGGGCCTGTACGAAATCTCCCAGGGGCTTCTAAGGAGCAAGCGGAACCACCCAGCTTCTTGGAAGGCTCGGAGGCCTGGGGCTGTACTAGCAGGAGCATAGGCCTCACAGCAAGGGAGGGGAGAGTGCACAGGCCCACAGACAACCCGGCTGGGCGGGGGCGGGGCTGGGGAGCACCTGACGGGGTGGGGTGGGGTGTCCTAGAGAAGAGGAGTCTTGGAGGGAGGTTCAGAGCCATTGGCCCTTTTTTTAATGGACTTTAGCATCATTTGGGGGCTATGGATAGATTTGTCCCATGGCACACCAGGGGGCAAGATGCAGCTTTTCATCCCCAATTAACAGATGAGAACAACGAGGCCAAAGAGAGGTCGTGATCCTTCCAAGTCACCCCGGGGTGGGGGGCATTAGCGGCTGTGCTAGAGGCTTGCGCCTTCCCCAACTGTGAAGTCCTCATCACAGCGCCCAGGTAAGACCTCCAGCAGGCGTCCTGCCTGCACTTCATCCCGTTTCCACCTACCCTCCACCCAGCAGCCGAGGGGAGTCTTTGATAACCCGCGGCATCTCACGTCTCTGCTGAAGCCCCCCAGAAGCTGGCATCACACTCAGGGCAAAAGCCGGAATCCTTATGACTACGTGTAAGACCTGCTGTGACCCAGTCCCCGCTGGTCCCGGCCTCCCCACTGTCTCCCCCACACTCAGCTGCTCTACCCACTGTTGTCTTTGCTGGTCTAGCATGTCTTCCTCCTCGAGAATGGAAGCCCCACAAGGGTAGCCTTCTCTGTCTTCTTCCCTGCTCTTTTCCCCCACACCCAGCATCGAGGAGACCCTCCCTCAGTATCTCAATCAACAGCCTGTGGGACCAGGAGGGGATCGGGCTCAGGTGGCTCGGGTGTAGCTGCAGGCGTCGCCACAAGGGGGCGCTGAGAGCTTGCCTTTGCTGAGACTGTCTTGCCAAAACCAGCCATTTCTACACTTTGCAGGAAAAAAAAAAAAAAAACAAGTAAAAGCAAAATCGAGGCTTCCGGTTCCTGATTTATGTGTGTGTCTGGAACTCTTGAATGTGCAACATGGAGTTCGGCCTGGGTCATACCCCCAGCTCTCCCCCTTACGGAACTTGAGGGCCGGCCCCGCAGATTGCATCTGCCACAGGCAGCTGGTAAAGGTCCTATCTTTGCAGGTGTGTGTGAGCATTAGCTGAGCTACTAGGTACAGGTGCTTGAAGCAGTGCCTGGCACGGAGCTGATATTCGGTCGATATTTTCTGTCATTATTACAGTCTCTAACGCCCCCGTTGTTTCCAGCCGTGACCCATCGTTCCCCGCTACGGAGGGGGCTCAGGAGGTCCCCGATGACCACCATGCCCACAATGCCCCGGATCTTCTGTCTACTCACAGACGAGTTTGCCAGGGG
Organism: Zalophus californianus; assembly: GCF_009762305.2. Lineage (NCBI taxonomy): Eukaryota > Metazoa > Chordata > Mammalia > Carnivora > Otariidae > Zalophus > Zalophus californianus. Next base: position 19,512,180 of record NC_045608.1, on the reverse strand, counting down.
GCTTCTGGCTGCCCTGCTTTCCCCTGAGATGCAGACGGGACCCAACCCCACCCCACCCGTCAGTCACCTGGCCCTGGCCCTGACCCCATGACCCTGCTCACCTTGCCTGCAGAGGGCGCTGGGGGCCCTGGGGGCTGGAGGACGATCAGGTCTGGCCCCTTGAAGGTGTGGGGCAGCTGTGCCTGGTAGCGCTGTAGAAGCGTGTTCAGGACACTTGATTCGTTGACACTGACCAGGGAGGCCAGGTCCTCAGCCTGGTCCAGCTCAGGGGGGTTAGCCTGTGAAGCATCACACAAAGTGTCCTCTGGGCCTCCATACCACCACCAGCAGCCCTACTTGCGCGCGCACACGTGCGCACACACACATGCACACACAGGCGTGCGCGCGCACGCACACACACAGAGCCCCGGTGACCCAGTCCCTGGAGAGCTGTTTGCCGCAGACCAGGACAGAACGCGAAGACTCTGGAGAGAGAGAGAAACAGAACCCTACAGATGAAATAAGGACACCCCTGCTCTTCATACATCCTGAGAGCCACCTGTCTCTTCCCGCTGGTCCTCCTTCCTGCACTCACTGCCCTGGGAGTGGAGATGCTCCAGAGAGACACAGCAAGATTCGGAGAGGTTCCTGTGTCTCAAACACCACAGGAAGGGTGGTGGTCCAGAGTGAGCAAATGTCTGTGCCTGCTGTCCCCTCTCTGGGTCTCACCAGGGAGCCCTGTGGGTGTTCTGTGACACTCGAGGATGAAGGCCAGTTCCAAACAGCCCCGTTTCTCTGATCGCCCATCATCCAAACTCTTCCAGAAGCAAGGGATGATTGCAGCTTCTCCTTGGGGCATTCATTCTAAAAAGCTTCCTACTCTTCTTTCCAGCTTCAAAGAGTTTTCTGGACCTGATGCTATGTGGTTTGGGTCAAGCTCAGGCTCCTCATGGGTCAGCCTTTTTGTTAAGGACAGGGGCCCGCTACAAACTCTGAACACCAGCAGGAGTAGAGGGCCTGGGGCGGGCTGAGAGTAGAGAAGGAGGAATGATGAATGAGACCCACAAGGAGCTCCTGGAAGAAACACCTTGATTAGTATGCTGTGAGAGGTGGAAAGGGATCAGGACAGGACCGTTTTTTCCATCATTAGACTCTAAATCTCAAAAGATTCATGTGTACTACAAAAATTATGCAAAACACAACTGGGCTTATCAACCAAAAGAAAAGTTAATACCCCAAATAATAAGCCATTGAAACCTAAGCTATAGCTAATGGCAAGTTTCAAATTTGGCTCTGAGTTCCCTGGCAGCCAGGGTGAAAAGGGAAACATGCTCTGTAGCACGATTTGCAATGTCCATAAAATGAAAAGCCAGCACTTCCTTGGATCAAGCGGAACTCCCAGTTCTGACACATGTCTGTTCATGTGTCCCATGAAGAGAACACTGGGATAGAGCAATGGCCTCCTGACAATATACCACCAGCAGAGCAATGAGATCAATGATGGTCTTCCTTACAACTCCCTCCAGTATGTGCAGTCAGGTACAAGGAAGTCTCATGCACGGGTGGGGAAAGAAGGTACGGAGCAGGTGGGGAGGGGGACAGAGAGCTCACCCTATGAACATGCTCCTCATCCACCTCGGTGATGGTTTTGTCAGCATCGATGCAAAGTCGTACCCTTCCTGCCGGCAGGTCAGCTGTCCCCTCATCTGGCTTCAACACAGTTGCTGGTGACAGCCCAGAGAGAGAGAGAGAGAGAGAGAAAGAGAGAGAGAGACAAAGAGAAAAGACAGGCTCGAAGCCAAGCAGCCAGACCAGGGAGTTTAAAGAGGTATCCTGGTTTGGGTCAGAAAGGGGCAGCACTGTCTCCCCTTGGGGGCCTACTCACATGGAGGGTTCTGAATTGTGGGCCCCGAACCCTTTGAGGACAGGAGCTGGGTCTGACTCACCTTGGGCTTTAATCATCAGGCCCAGTGCCAGGCACAGGGTAGGCACCCTGATGGTTGGGTGCACTGACCCATCTCATATCTAAACCTGGGATGGCAGATAATGCTATACCAGCTGCCACTTCCCATTCCAGGGTCCATGGCAGACATCACTAATCAATCACTCTTCCCGGCTGCATTCTGATGGGGACTCATAATTGCTTCTTAGTAGAGGGTGGTCCCAACTAACTGACAGAAGTGGACTCGTGAGATGAAATCTATTTGCCCATTTGCACTACGCTTCATTTCCTCGAGGAACACTCGAGCCCACCAATGCTCCATGCCTTCATGAACTTTTGTTAGTTACCAAGGCGTAATTGCCTTTGGAAACAGTCCCCAGTAGACCAGCTGCCATGGGTCAAATGATCCTCAACTCTTCCCGGTCCAAAAGCCACAGACTCCCACCCTAGACTCGGCTCCTCCTTGCCCCTCACCTTCCCCCTGCCCCAAACTGTGATCTGGCAAATACAACTAGCAGTGGAGGGGGCACAAGAGGAAAATACTTAAACCCTCCCCTACTTAGGTGCTAAAACCCCTAATTACCAAGAGTGAATCCATCCTTCTGAACCAGCCAGACTTTCTCTGCCTCGTACCATCTGTCCTCAGGAGCCTGAGAGCAAAGATCACATAAATCAGACCAAGAGGACCCAGCCCCACACCCACCCCACCCCGAGTCAGCAGCGAACCCTTTACATGGGAGTTTCTCACAGTGTGATCCAGCACCCCTGAAATCAGAATTTCCCTAAGGGAGAGCAAGGAGGGGGGTGCTTATTTACATGCAGATGCCTTGGCTCCACCCCTGACCTTTTGAATGAAGGCTCCAAGGTGGGGCCCGGGAATCTGCATTTTGAGCAATCTATTTATGCAAGTTTGAGAACTAGCACGTGACACAGTGAGTAAGCTGAGCCATGAGAGGACATCTCCCATTCTTGGGACCCCCCTCATGCTGTGGGGAATCTTACCCCAGGCCAGGGGCAGTGGGGGCCTCCAGACCCCAGCGTATCGAGGCGGAAGTGCTATGCCGTCTTCCCGAGCTGGCCATCCCTCTCCGATTTCCTGTCCATCTCCTGTCCCGCCTTATTCACCCGCAGGGGCAAGTCTGTCCCGTCCCTCCCTCTCTGGAGGGCCCCTCTTGCCCCGCCCCACTCCCGGGGCTGCAGCCCCTCACCTGATCCGAGTCCTCGCTCTGTCCTCCTTTGCTCCCCTCCGGCAGGGCTGGCCCCTCTTCACTCCCCTTCCGAGTCTGAGACCTTTCTGCCTGGCCCTCCAGAGCAAGTGGCCTGCGTCCTTCCGGCTCCGGCTCCGGGGCCTCGGCCCCATCATCTGCTCCTGCGCAGGGCTCCCCGGCTTTCTGCCCTCTGCCGTCTGGCCGGCCCTGCTTCCCAGCAGCTGCTGGGGTCCCCCTGCGTGCACCCACCTCCTCGGGTCCTTTACGGCCCTTCTCTGTCTTTCCCCCAGCTTTACCTGCCTCCGCGGACTCACCCTGAGGTTGCCCTTCCTTGCCTACCTTAGCCTGGGGCTCACCTGCCTTCCCACGCACACTCTGAGGCTCCCCTGCTTTCTCTACCTGTGCGGGAGCTTCCCCCACCTTCCCGGGCTCCCCCTGCCCTTTGCTCACCTTCTCCGCCTTGACCTGCGGGTCCTCTGACTTCTCTGCCTTACTTGGGAGCATACCTTCTTTGTCCTTCTTACTCTGGGGACCGTCCCACTTGCTCCTTCTGCCCAGGGAGCCTCCCCACTTTCTCATTTGGATTTGGGCCCTAGCCCACTTCCCTTCACCTGCATCCTTGGAGAGATTCCCTTTTGCCATTGTGTTTGGGGGGTCCCCTCCCCCCTTCTCTGCTGTCTCCTGCCGCCCCCCTTCGCCTGTCCCCTCTATACCCTGGAGCTCACCCCCTTTCAGCCCTTTGGTCTGGGGGGCCCCGCCCCCTTGCCCCCCTGCACCTTGTTTTGTTGGTAGCCCCATTCCTGGGTCCACAACACCCTCAGTCTGAGTCTTCTCAGCCTTTGGGGCTGTGTCCTTAGTGCCGGCCTGGGGGCCACGAGGAGTCGCTGGAGTCCCCCCCCTTTTTTCCCCTCCAGGGTCTGTGGCTGGGGGTGGGGTTTTGCAGGCAGGGGCATCATGGGGCTGGGTCTTCTGCTCTGGCTTGGCTGAGTCTGAGTCCAGCTTGGCTACCATCAGCAACACGTCACCCCGTCTCACACCTCTCTTGAAGGGCAGGGGTTTTTTGGCTGGTGTCCCACTGGGGCCCGATTCCTGGGGCTTCTCGCCATTGATGCTGGTCATCAGCACCGGGTCTGCAGGGCCGGCCCCCTCACTCTCCTTGCCCGGAATGTTTGAGTTCTGCGGAGAGCTTGACTGGTTGCCTTGGCAAATTTGCTGATTTCCAGATTGGGTGCCACTGTTGGACTTGCTCTTGGGTTGGCTAGTGGAAATTTCCGGGGTCTAGGAGAGAGGCCACAACCACACTTAGCTGCTTACGGACCAGCCGGCTTTGCCATTCGGTCACTCACTCACTCACTCACTCATTCCTTTGTCCACCCAGCCATTCATCCATCCAAAGACTTTCAAGCACCTATAGTATCTGACAGGCACTGTGCCAGGCAGAGAGCCGAGCCCCAACACCCTGGACCTTGGCCTGGCATCTCAAGACCAAGTGACAGAGTGGAAGGAGAGTGGACTTTGGAGCCCGGCAGACCCAAATTCAGCTCCTCACTCTGCCATTCGTTAGCTGTGTGGCCTTAGGTAAACTACTTCCCCTCTCTGAGCCTGTTTCCTTATCAATAAAATGAGGATCATCATGGCCTACCTCGAAGGACGAGCTTTATGATTCATGACAATATAGGAAACTGAGCCCAGCACAGAGTAGGTCCTCCCTCCCCGATTAGAGAAAGAACCCCGGGGGGGCAGGTCCACCCTGATGCCTGGCTTCACTGCCTGCCTGAGTCTGCGTTCTGCCATTGGGGACCACGCTGACCCTGGCCTCCCACAAACCTGGACCTGGGGGGTCTGGGGTTCTCACCCTCCTCTTGCACCCAACGCCCCAGGACCATGTTGGTTCCACCCTGCATGACTTCACCCCTGTGTCTCCCTTCCCAAGCCTGGCTCCACACTCACCTGGGCCGTTGTCTTAGTCTGGACTGCTGTCCCTTCGATTTGCTGCCAATTATTTTAAACCCGATGAAAAGATTTTGGCAGCGTCCTCTAGCCTACAGGAAAATGATTCCATACCATCCTCTGCCACTCAAAGCCCTCAACGAGGAGTCACCAACTCCATTTGGTCTTATTGTCCCTGCTTGTCCCCATGCCTGAGCCACATGGGGGCATCTCCTACCAGATCTGACATTTCTCTGCTTCCCTGTTTCTGTTCCCGTTAGCTTGCTGCCTGGAATGCTCCTTCTGTCTTCACCAGCCCGTGCTCCACTCATCTTTCTGCACCCAGCCCAAATGCCATCCCCTCCGCAAATCCCCGCCTGCAGACCTCAGTCAGAACCTGTCTCACCACCCCGGAGGCCCCGGGGCACCGTGTTTGTGCACCGTCTGCAGCAATGATCACCGTCTGCATCCCATTCGAGCTTCAATACGTGTTTCTGTCCCGTTTCAGGTGGTGGATGCCTCAAGGACACGGTCTCTGTCTACAGCTTTGTAATGATGATGATGATGATAGTCATAATAACCATCACACATAGATCCCTTTTGCAAAGGGCCCTACATCGCCATCATATCCTACTTAACCCCAGTACGGACCCAGTGAAGTAGGTTCTGAATGCCCTCCCCCCACCGTTCTACAGATAAAGAAGGGAACACAGGATATCAGGTGGCCCAAGAGACAAAGTCAGAATGTACAGTCAGGCAGGTGTCTGTGACTCTAAACTCAGTGCCCTTAACTGATGCATATTAACAGCGTTATTTGTCCCTAGGACTCACCAGAATCTCCTGGGAGCTTTACAAAAATACTGATGCTCTGGTCCCAGTCCCAGAGAGTCGGATGGAGTTGATCTGGGTTGTGGCGCCCCCACCAGGTGATTCCCCTGTATAGTCAGGACGCAGAACCCCAGCTCCAGGGCTCACGGCTTAGTGGCTCAATCTGACCAGGAGCCAGGCAGGACCTAGCCTGGGAAAGGGGCTTGGCTGCACTTGGCAAACATCACCACTGTCTATACCATTTTTGAAAAGTGAGTCAGTGCCTTATTTTTAACCAAACCACCATAGCAGAGACAGTAACATGGATCTGAGCCAAACAAGATAACCCACTCTACCCTCCCTCCCACCCATGGACTCTCCTCCTTTGGATTTTCTTAGTCACCAAAACCCCAAGTCCGCTCTGCGGCCTTCTCGGTAGACGGGGGAGGAGTTACCTCTAGAATCACTGAGGCCAAGAGGCAACTCCCACACGTCCATTTTACAGATGAGCACACCGAGGCCCGGACCACACAGAGTGATGGGGCCTGGAACCCAGCTCTCCTGACATTCAATATGGGTCCCTTTCTGCCCCAGGGTTGTCCCAGCCTCTCCCTATCTCTCACTGGCTGCCTGGCCTTCAGAAAACCAAGTCACCTCTCTGAGCCTTGTTTTAACTCCCTGCAAACTGGTGACAGAATCTAATGGCTCCTTGCAAGGATTACACGAGGACCTTGTGCTGGGACACCAGTTGTGCTGGGTTAAGGAGAGAATCCAGTTATTTACCGATTGGGACAAGGAAATTAAATTGGCAAGAACCAGCCAGGACTCACTGCCTTGCAGAAACATGTCCCGAGGCTGCCATGCTTCCGCCCCAGGAACATCTTGGCCCACGGTCCAGACACCTGTTGTGGTCTGAGGCCTGTCCATCCTGTGGCTTGGCTCTGAGTCCCTGCCTAGGCCCTGGGGTGACAGTTTGTCCCCATCCTGTGCTCAGCTCTGCTCCTTAACTTGTGCCCCGTGACACCAGCGTGGTCTGCAGCCTTGTGGAACACTTTCTTGCCCAGGCCTCTGTGGCCACATCAGCCACCCTGCTCCCCAGACTGGCCCTTCCCAAGGCGGCTCACCAGAGCAAAGAACAGACAGACCCTTGCCTTGGCTCAGCCTCTATCTGGCCTCATTGACCTTGAGCAAGTTGCTTTGACCTCTCTAAACCTCAGCCTCCACCTCTGAGAAGTGGGTATAATCCCATCTACCCCGTTGCTGCAGAGGAGCTCAAGGGAGCCTATGAGCGGCAAAGTGAACCTCGTCTAGTAATAAACAGCACATGCCCACATAGCATCATGACCTAACCACAGCCTATGGAGGTTGACTTTGGCCCCAACTTACACCCGGCTCCGGCAGGGGTGGGGACACAGCCCATCCTCCCCGTAATCCTCCCCCAGAAGACTTGGCCGGGGTGTTTCTACAGTTGCTGCCGTTATGTAGTGAAGCCATTGTAACTGGACAGGTGCGGGCACGCGGGGGACCGGACAGGCAAACAATAGCTGAAGGGCAGTGGGAGGCAGAACCTGGCTGGTCACCAGGCCCCAAGCCAACTCCAGGCCCCGGGGGGCCACCAGATCACTCAGCCCAATCACTGCAGTATTTGTTCCACCGCAAGGGGGCACTGGAGAGACACAAGGAGGTGCCCTGTCTGTCTAACAGTGCTAACACCCAAGCCCACCTGCCCGGTGTCCAGCCTCATCATCTTGCCTGGGGTTCCCTGGCTAAGGACCTGGGGGGAAAGGACGGAGGCAGCACTGGTCACCATCAGGGATAAATTTGCAAGTCCTTAAAGCACAGGGGCTGTATCTTGTCCAACGACTTCAATCCTGCGGCACTATTCAGAATAGTTAGGGGATTTAGCGGACACCGACCCATCAGAAATGATGCCAACTGGAGCCGGGTACTGAGGTCCCTACTTGTGCCAAGCATTAACCCTTTAATTATTGGCATGTGGCCATTCTGAGGGACTCAGGGGAGGGACAGCTGGAGGGCGCTGGGGGGGCCTGGGGTCACACCTGTTTGCCCCCTGGTAGGAAGAGGTTTTGATATTTTAACAACCAATACACCTATCACCAACAACTGAACATAACCAGTCACTCAATATCTTTTCCATGTAAAGTAAGCCAACTCCATGTCCTTAGCTAACATCTAGGTTCCTCTTTCTGCAAAAGTAGGGGTAAAAAGATCCCCATAATTGCACATCAGCTGATATCCTTCTTTCCTTCATTCATTAAACAAACATTTGCTGAGCACTCACTCTGGGCCAAGTTCTACAGGAGGTGCTCCAAATATTGAACTATGCCACCACAATTAAGGCAGACACAGAGGGTGCTGTGGGAGTCGGAGGACAGAAGGCAATGGCAGAGCTTTTCAGACATGTACTATTTGGGCTGGGTTTTGAAGGAGGCATAGGAGTTCGGTAGATCAGCTGAAGAAAGGACATTCCTCCAAGCCGGGAGAGCAGGAGAAAAGGCAAGATGGTGACTGACTGGCACCCAGTCCCCTTCCTGGGGGGCCACTTACCTCTTGTTCTGGAGAGGCGAGCACTGCCTCTTTCCTCAGCCTTGCTTCCTTGGACTCTTTCTCTGTCTCCCGGACCAGTTGCTTAATGAAACCCCCTGGGATGACAGAGAAAAGGGGAGGGGGCGAAGACGGTGGAGGGCTCTTGTCCTCCTCCCGAATCTGTTTTTGCGGAGGCAAAGAAAGAGAAAGCTCAGTGAGTGAACCGGTGGGAGCAAGCCGACCTTTGAAAAGTTTGCAGTGGAGCCCGGGAGGAGGCTGAGGAGGACACACATGACCAAGCGCATGTATGAGAGGCTGCAGCGAAGCAGATGAGGTTGGGCGGGGCTCTGGGACACCTTGAGACAGCACATGGAAATGGAACGCCTGAGCCGCAGAGGCCAACCTGTCAACGTGATTTCTGCCCGGAATCAATTTCCTCATGATGTGAGCTTGGCCCATCGGTTCCCTTCCTTGGCATGGAACAGACTCTGGGAGGACCTGGTCCATAAGGAGCTTTTCCAAAAGGGGATGGACCCCAGGGAACCATGCACATTCTCTGCCTCAGCTTGCAGTTAAAATAACAGTCAGTCAGTTACTCACCTACAGCATGCCAGGAACATGGGAGGGTAAGGAATGGCTTATATAAAAGTCCAACCCTGGCGCGCCTGGGGGGCTCCGTTGGTTAAGCAACTGCCTTCGGCTCAGGTCATGATCCTGGAGTCCCGGGATCGAGTCCCGCATCGGGCTCCCAGCTCAGCGAGGAGCCTGCTTCTCCCTCTAACCCTCCCCCCCTCTCATGTACTCTCTCTCTCTCTCATTCTTGCTCTCTCAAATAAATAAATGAATCTTAAAATAAATAAATAAATAAATAAATAAATAAAGTCCAACCCTCTGGTGACAGCCCACTCCGGTGACCCAGGCCTGTGGCTTCTTGATGGCCCTTAAACAAGGATCCAGGCAGCCTGAGGCTCCCCACACTGGATCTGAAAGCTGGCAGGCTGGATACTGGCATTTTACACTAGAAACATGGCCTCAGCCCAAGCTGACTGGAGCTGGCATGTAGCTGAGACTCCTGTGTGGACCACAATGACCTAGGGATTGAGGCAACGTGACCTGCTCTTGCCAAATGGGCTGTATCTTTAACCAGCATCACTGTGGCTGCCCCGGAGGGAAAAAAAAAAATCTGCAGGGCTTTCTATGGCAGAACCACACACTGGCTAAAATAAGCTCCTTATCAAAGTCCTCATGTGTGGCTGGCAAAGACTTGATCTCTGCAGCCCAGCTGATAGAAGGGGAATCCAAAGGAGATAGGAGAGACCAGGAGACAAAGCAGAGGCCAGGGGTTAAGGCCAGTTGATGCAGACCTCTATCCAGGGAGAGAGAAGCAGGGAGCATGCGAGGCTGGGCTCCCGTGGGCCCCACGCCTCTCCCTCTCGATGGGGACTGAAAGTCATGTCATGAGACAGGTGAAGCTTAAGACCCACTCAGCAGGTGTCAGCCTCTTCTTCCTGCAGCGTTATTCGCAACGCTACCCCCAGATCAGTCCGGGAGGAACAAAGGCAACCCGGAGGCAGCCAGAGAGAACTTCTCAACCACCCCACCCCTCAGCCTCCCATGCATCAAGTCATACACGAGGGTGGGATGTGCGGTGAAGGAGCTAGGAGGCATCAGAGAAAGAGACAGCCCTTCGTGGTATCTTGTGAGAAAATACAAAAGGGGAAAAGAATGACTGGGAAGAAGGGCCCGTTTCCAGTTCTCCATGGTGACAGAAGGCAGGAACCACAGAAACACATCTCCACGGCAGAAGTCTGGCAGCCAACAGCTCTGTCTCTGCCCCACCGCCCACACAAGCCCAGTGCTCATGGGAGCGGCCATGACGATCCAGACAGGACAGCTGGTCTACCCTCATTCCCCCGCAGCCTACTGAGGAACCGGAAGAGACCCAGCAGTCATGGGAGGAGTTCAAGGAGATCATGAACTGGGTTGGAGAGGCTGTGGCTAACCAGAGCTGGCTGAGAGGGCATGGATGGGGGGAAGGGGGGCCTGGACACGTCACAGGGAGGCGCTGGATGCCAGACTCCTCGCCTGAAGCGGGAGGGGACAGCCTGGGCCACCCATGCTCTGACTTGTCCTCTGACTTGGCGGTTGGCCCTACAGCTGTAGCCTGAGCCCTGAACGTTACTTTCCTTCTGCTCCCACAGGGCGAGGCGTGATGAGATGGCCATGCCGAGGCGGTGTCAGGGCTGAGATGGGATGACACAGCGCTCCCTGCTGGACAGCACGAAATGTGGCTTTATGGATGCACACAGCACACGAGACGGACAGATGGAGTCGCGGTGGGGTGGGGGAGAGAAGAGAGACACAGGTTAGCTCTTGGACGCAGCCCTCCTCCCACCCACCCCCCAGCAGCGCCACAGACCAAGGTCACACGGCTAGGCACAGTCCCCCGGGGAGGACCCGGTCGGCACGGAGGCACGGAGTCGGTGGCCGGGTGGACAGCGCCCCCAAATCCTCTTTTCCTTGACCCCACACTTTGATTTGTCATTGAGACATAACACATGTCAGAAAATACAGAAGTATACAGCTCAGCGGCTCTCCCCCAAAGACCGTATCTATTTAACCAGCACCCTGATGAAGAATAAAAAACACCGCTCTATTTGTAAGATCAGGCTGATCTAATTTATGGTGTTGAAGGTCGGAGGGGCTGTTAGCTTTGGGCTGGAAAGGGGCACAAGGGAACCTCCTGGGGTGATGGACACATTATCTATCTTGATCTGGGAGGGGGCCCACAAGTGCATCACATGTAAAATTTCACCCGGCTGTACAATTAATTCACTGGATGGCAATCACAGCTCAATTCAAAAATAAACAAAACAAGGGCGCCTGGCTGGCTCAGTTGGTTAAGTGTCTGACTCCTGGTTTCGGCTCAGGTCACGATCTCACAGGTCGTGAGATCGAGCCCTGCGTTGTGCTCAGCAGGGAGTCTGCTTGAGATTCTCTCTCCCCCTGTCCCTCTGCCCCTCCCTCTCCACCCCACCCCCCACCCCTGCTCGAACACACTCTCTTTCTAAAAAAAACTTTTAAAAATAAACAAAACATTTCAGCCCCCATGACGCTCCCTCACTCCGCCTTCTTAAGTTACCGTGTGTGCCCCAGAGGACAACCACAGTCCTGACTTTGATAGCACAGAATAGTGTGTTTTTCCTTCGTGAGGGGGCAGTTGACACCACAATTTGACCCCACGCATTAGGAAAAGACAGGAACCAAAACTATTCATTAGCCCAGTGCTTTGGGGGGAAACGATTTAGCATGTTTAACATCATCCTGAGAGCCTTTTTTTATAAAGGGGGCTCATTTATTGCCACTGTGCCCAATGTACCAAAAAAAATTAGAAAAGAACCCCCCAACTCAACCTCCCCCAACATCCCCAGCATCAAATTGAGAGTCTTGACAAACGTTCATAACTTAACTTTTGCCCTAGAAAGGCCTCTTCTGGAAAACAAGTGTGAGGAAGTAATCCTAAAGCAGAAACTTTTATCACTGGGTCCCTTAGAGCACCCAAACCAGAGACACAACCCCTGGTGTGCAGTAACTAGACAAGGTCAAATAAATCCCAGCCCACCTAACTTGAGGGAACACTATGAATCCATCAAGAAGGGTATTTAGGAGACATTCTTAGACAGCTCCACGGAGCTATCATTTCTAAGGCCAGCTGTAAGATCTGCCCATTTGTAAGCACACAGTGTGACGTCCTTAGATGAGTTCCCAGAGTTTTGCAACCAAGACCACAATCCCATCATCCCAAGAAGACCCCTCCAGACCATTTGCAGCCACTAGCTGTACCCTCCCTCAGCGCCGAGCCACCACTAAATCTCCGTCTATTGCTATAGATTGCTTTTTCTGGACGTTGGCTATAAATGGGATCCTAGCATCTGCGATCTTTTGTGTCTGGCTTCTCCCACTTTGCAGACCGTGTTTGAGGCTCATCCGCATGGCCGTGTACGGACCACTTTATTCCTCTCTGATGCTAACTGGCGTGCCATCGCACGCATAGCCCTCGTCTTGTTTACGGGGGTCCCGATGAGAAGCGCTGCCCTTAACAGTCCCATAAAGCTTTGTATGCCATATGCTTCCATTTCTCTTAGGTGGATCCCCGGGCGTGGCACTGCTAAGCTTTGGGGTCACATCGTGTTTGACTTTTTAAGAAACCACCAAGCTGTTTTCCCAAGCAGCTGCACCTGTATGAGGCTTGTTGGGGAAGCGGGCACCGAAACACGGGGAGGTGCTCGCGTCGTCTGGTGAAGATCAGAAGGCAGAGCGCAACACTGCACGCACTACACCATCCAGAACGGGCAAAACCGGGGCACCTGGGTGGCTCAGTCGTTAAGCGTCTGCCTTCGGCTCAGGTCATGATCCCAGGGTCCTGGGATCGAGCCCCACATCGGGCTCCCTGCTCCACAGGAAGCCTGCTTCTCCCTCTCCCACTCCCCCTGCTTGTGTTCCCTCTCTCGCTGTCTCTCTCTCTGTCAAATAAAGAAATAAAATCTTTAAAAAAAAAAAAACGGGCAAAACCCAAAACACTCCACGGAAGGCGAAGAGGGGGAGGAAATACACCAAGTTCTTGGTGGAGGCGGTCATGAGTAAAGGGATGGGTGTCTTCTCCTCCTTCTGACTTTTCTCAGACCTGTGCTGGGCCTGCCCACCAATTGGTGTCCCTCCCCGACCCCTCCCAGCTCCGTGCTGGAAGATGCCCCCCATCCCCCATCATCTCAGAGTTTCCAAAGGCCTGGCTGGCCTGTGAGTAGCCACTTTCAGTGGCTTATGCACTTACCCATAAGAAGATGACTTGCACAGAGTTCAAGGCGATCCCACCCGCTGCCTATCTTAGAAGCTGGAGAGGTGGATCTTGGGAGGTGGGGGGAGGGGAACCCAGGCTGGGCTGGAGCTGGCTCCCACCATCTCACGGGAGCCCGCTGGGGCCACCTCTTTCCAGCTCCGCGTTCTGTGGCGTCACCTTAACAGCCAAGAAGTTGGCTCTGGGGGTGTTTATGCCCCAGAAACCGGCAAATGCGTCAGGGCTTTGGTTCCAGGAGCTGCCCAGTTAAATGTTTACCAGCATGTGACTGGCTGAGATCCCAGCACCCCTGGGGGGGACCTGGCCAAGAGGAAATCTCAAGATCCAAAGATCCAAGAAGGGACATTTCAGCTCTGATGAGGTCATGAGCCCATGAGGAGACCCTGGGAACATGTCTCAGTGCAAACAGCCAAGTCTTTGCCTTGAGGAAAAACTCCCCACAGTGTGGACTCTCCCGCTCGCAGACGGAGGAAGCTGGAGAGGGCGCACAAGGTGAGATTCCCTGGGGGGGAGGGGGGTGGTGGGGATGGCGGGGAGGGGAGACCCTGGGGAGGCCCCCAAGTGACTCACGGCCAGAGTCAGCACTGCCACGCGCCTGGGAAGTAAAGCCCAAGCTATGAATAGGCCCGACGTGAGGCAGCCGCCCTGTCCACAGCCCACCCCCCTTCTCATCCAGCACAGGCCTGGCCAGCCCAGCGGCTGCTTCCCAAGGATCGCCCTCAGCTTCAAGGCTCCAGGGAGAATCCTGGCTGTCAGTGCGGGCTGTCCTCAGCCGGGGCTGCTGGCCTGCCCAGAGGTCCCACAGCACAGGGGGACAACGAGAGGGAGCTCTGCGTGGGGCCATCACTCCCTGTGTCCTGCCCCTTGGAGGCACCAGGCCAGGCCCAGTGACCCAGGGCCAGGAGCCAATGCCACTGGGGAGGCTTTGTCAAGCCTTAATTTAAGTAGGTGTTCTTATCACCATGTTCCTTTCCAGGCCTAAAATGCGCACCTGCTGCATCAGCTGCTGTTGTGAGCCATGAGGAGGCCCCAGATGCTCAGAATTCATCCTATAACGTCTTCGGTCACCGTTTAGGGGTGGGGGAGGCTGGGGAAAGGAAAGGTGATCCCCAAAGCCGGGGACAGCTTGAAACAGTTTTTCATGAACGCATGCTGGATCTGAGTGGCCCCACAGGGCCCTCAAGGCTTTCCCTCTCACCCCCCAAATGTCCAGTCATGACGCAGCAGTCAGTCCTCCAGTGACTTCCCCTGTCTTGATAGAGGCCCAGGTGGCCCTCACAACCATCTGCCCTAACGCCTCTGCCCCTTGCTCCTCCTCAGCAGTGACACTGACCTCCTGGAGGCACCTTCTACACAGGTTTCCACCTCAGGGTCTTTGCACATTCTGTTCCCTCTGCTCCAAATGCTTTTCCTTCTGCACAGTAAGTCTTTGCTCAGACTCATCTTGTCACTGATCCTGCCTTCACTGTTTAAATTGAGGCATAGCTCCCATCCTTCCCACCCCACCCTACCCCGGGATCGCCCATCATTTTATCCTGTTCTTCCCCCACCCCCACCTCAATTTATGGCTATTTCACTATCCATCATGCTATAGATTTTGTTTTTTGTTTAGTTTCGGACTCACGTTGCAGAACATGGCCCTATGAGGGCCAGAATTTCCGTCTGTTATGTCCCTTTATTTAGCTCCAGTGCCTAGAACAGTGCCTGGCACATACTTAGCTCTCAGCAAATGTTTGTTGAATGAATGAAGGAGTGCAGGAATGGGTAATGATGAGGGGTGCAGCCAAGAAGGGACAGAGCAGACCCTTGGCAGCGAGACTGTGGCAGGGATTTCTGACATTCCCCCCTGTGCTGTCTGCATCGGGGTGGGGGGCATGGCGCAAGGGGCAGGCAGCATGTTATCATGGCCCAAGTTCATGTCTTGCCACCACCACTAACTACCCTGTGGGACCCCAGGAAATTCTCTGAGCCTTATTTTTCTCAGCTGTAAAATGAGAGGAGAACACCCCCATACTGAGCATATTTTTGATCACCAAAAACTGCTCTGAGTCATAGTTTCATTTTTACTGGACTCCATGGGTGAAGGCTGGCCTGCAGGCCATCAAAAGGAATGAGATCTTGCCATTTGCAACGACGTGATTGGGACTGGAGGGGGTTATGCTGAGTGAAATAAGTCAATCAGAGAAAGACATGTATCACATGACCTCACTGATATGAGGAATTCTTAATCTCAGGAAACAAACTGAGGGTTGCTGGAGTGGTGGGGGGTGGGAGGGATGGGGTGGCTGGGTGATAGACATTGGGGAGGGTATGTGCTACGGTGAGCGCTGTGAATTGTGCAAGACTGTTGAATCACAGATCTGTACCTCTAAACAAATAATGCAATATATGTTAAGAAAAAAGAAAAAGAAGAAGATAGCAGGAGGGGAAGAATGAAGGGGAGTAAGTCAGAGGGGGAGATGAACCATGAGAGACGATGGACTCTGAAAAACACACTGAGGGTTCTAGAGGGGAGGGGGGTGGGGGGATGGGTTAGCCTGGTGATGGGTATTAAAGAGGGCACGTTCTGCGTGGAGCACTGGGTGTTATGCACAAACAATGAATCATGGAACACTACATCCAAAACTAATGATGTAATGTATGGTGATTAACATAACAATAAAAAAAAAAAGTCTGGCCTGCAGAACCCAGCCCAGGGCCCAGCCCAGGATAATTCTCCAACATTCAGGGAGAACCTACTATGTGCCTAGCACTGAGATAGATCCTTACACCCAAATTGCCTCCAGCTCTCCTTGAATTCCTACCAGACCTAGAATTTATTTATTTTAAAAGTTGTTTTCATGGGGGGCGCCTGGGTGGCTCAGTCATTAAGCGTCTGCCTTCGGCTCAGGTCATGATCCCGGGGTCCTGGGATCGAGTCCCACATCGGGCTCCCTGCTCCGCGGGAAGCCTGCTTCTCCCTCTCCCACTCCCCCTGCTTGTGTTCCTGCTCTCGCTGTCTCTCTCTGTCAAATAAATAAATAAAATCTTTAAAAAAAAAGTTGTTTTCATATTCATTCCCACAACAGCACCATGTGGCTGGCATCCCTCCCTTAGAACAGACAGTGACTCAGAGAGGTTAAGGCACTTGCCCAGGGTCACCCAGCAAAAAGGTCAGGCTGAGACCTGCCCCCGGGGCATCCCACTCCTCCCACCCACGCTCTGCTCTCATCTCAGCCCCATGCCGGTGGTGATAAGCAAAGGCCAGTCTGGGGCCGCCAGGTTGGGGCTTGGAGGCACCCTATGTCCTTGCAGCACGTTGTGGAACCCCAGGAAGTTGGCTCAAGTAGGTACATTCGTGGGTAACGCAGGGTGTGCTCTGTTATTTGGTCAGTATCTGTTGGGTGTTAGCCTGTCGTAGTCTGAGGATCAAGGGGGTTAACAAATTCACTCAAGATCACACGGGAAGGAATGGGGATGACCTGGTTGCCTAACCTGCTCCTTCTGCTCGACCCTGAGATCTCGGCCCTTCGACCCTGGAAGGGAGGTAACCAAAAGCTAGGCCATTGATGATAGCCCCACGAAGGTCTGGGCACTGCTCTGTGCTGAGAACGTGAGGGGTCATGTCACTGACTCCCACCCTATCCTAAGGTGGGTTCTGTGAGCCACCCCAAATCAGAGAGAGGGCAAGTGCCTTGCTTCCAGCCAGGAAGTGACAGAGCTGCCTGCTGGACCCGCGCGGTCTGACCTCAGAGGTCATGGCCACGACAACATCCTGGCATGCAGGGATCAGAAGACGAGGTGGGGGTGGGCGGGGGGATAGGAAGATGCCCCTGAGCTGGGTATCGTCCATTTGCCCCTTCAGACCCATCCTCCATCTCTTTCACCTTCCGGCTTCCAGGTGGGTTCAAGCTCACGGGAATCACCCACTGGCAGAGATCAGAGGGCACCTGCGCTCTCGGCTCTCCCTGCTGGGTGGCCACGGGTTGGCTGCCTCCCACCACCGAAGCTCCCCTCCCGAGGCCCCCTCTCCTATCCTGGTGGCGGCTCCCTCCTCTGCCTCTTCAGTCCTGGAGGAAAGAAGGGCTCCTACTGTTGCTGGCCCCAGCATGCTGCACTCAAGAGAGGTCAGCCAAGTTTCCTATAAAGGACCAGAGAGGAAGCCAGTCAAGCACTGAGGGCACAGGGTGTTCTCCCTCGCAACTACTCAGCTCTGCCTTTGCATCCCAGAAGCAGCCCTGGGTGATATGCAAATGAAGGGGTGTGGCTGTTTCAACACAACTTTAGTTTTTAAAACCAGGCCAAAAGCTGGATTTTGGTTCTGGCCAAATCGGGAAGCATGAGGTCAAGGCTCCAACATCCATGCCACATGCCCTCTGAAGACCGCCCTCAGGCTCTCCTTGCTCATCCCTTCTTCCCAGGCACCCAGGTCTGGGGCCATTTCCCAAATGGAAAGGCCCTAGGTCTATGCAGGTTGCTGGGGGAGGGAAGAGTGGAGGCTTGGTTCATCTTTCTGGGCTTCCTAATGCCCCGCTTCCTTCTTTAGCCTGCTCTGTCCTCCAGGACGCTGACCACTAGGGTTGCGGTCCCCCGGGCTCCCTTGCTCTCTGGCCTCCTGTTGAGTTTGGTCAATGGAAGGCTCTGGAACGAGACGTGCATATGGGAGGAACTAGAGGTAGGGTATTTATCCCCCTGCCTGCCCTGCTTCCTCCATCTTGGGCCCCAGTTTTGGCAAAGGCTGTGTTTCTCCTTCTACAGCCCTAAGCCCCTTGGAGCAGTACCTCTCCAGGGACGGACCGCAGTTAGCCTTCATGTTCCTCTATTAATCTTCTCTGCCTTGCACCAGGCCCAAGGCTAGTAACCCACCACTGCTCGTCCCTTGCTTCGTTGGTTTCGTTAACCCCATACACACCTCTTGGAATTGTTCCCTCATTAAAAAGTCTCTCCACATTACCAGCTGGGTGTGCTGTCTCTGAGTAGGACCCTGCCCAATACAGCCAGGGGGCAAGTAGGTTTTAACTCACGCATCAACTCTGACAGTTGCCTCCTAGAGTGTTATATGGGAACGACTCTGAACTTTTATCTGGGCTTGGTGGAAAAGAATGCTCTGATTGATTATTAATGTCTGCCCTGGGCACGGAAGGAGGGAAAGATACACCATTGCTGCCTATTTGCCAGCTATAGGCTTAATGGACAAAGTAAGTCTCATGATTCATGCATGATCCAGCCAAGTTCACCCAGACCTTGAGTTTGATGGCCAAAGAGCTACATAGTAATGAAAAGAGACTTTGCCCAACACAGAGACACCCTTGCCTCATCAGAGCAAGGGAAGCCCACAGCTAGCAAGTAGCTGAGGATTCAGGCCACACTTGCAAAAACCCACATTATCCTAGAAGATGAGAAGGGGGTGGTGGGGGAGGTGATGAATGAGAAAAAAGAGCAGGGAAGTTAGCAGTAGGAAAGAGGTAGTGAGGAGAGAGGGAGGGAACAGCAGGGGAGGCACTGATGGAGAAGACAGGGAGGCAGGGGGTGGAGAATGCAATGTCCACTGTCAGAGAGCCTCAGAGGACCAGCCCCGCTCACAAGGAATTTCCTGGATGGAAAATCAATGAGTCCTTTCTTGGTCATACCCAGCAATGGGGAGCTCACTACTAAGTAAGGCATTCATTGTGCTTTTCTTCTTTGGAACCAGAGCAACAAAGCCTTCAGAGGCCACAGAACCCACCTTCTCCGATCCTGACACAGAACCAGGGTCCTCATCTCCCTATTCCCTGGGGTCTGCCACTTTTTCTTCCTACCCACAGAGCTGCCTTGTCAGGACAGCCACACACGGGCCCCAGTTCTGTTCTCTGGAGCGATAGATAAGGTTTTCCATGTAACACATGTGGGGTCTGCCCCCAATTTTCTCATCCGAAGCCTTCAACCATTTCTTGGGTAAGAAATTTCTCATGGCTCCCAGATCCTTCAGAATGCCGGCCACTGTCCCCTGGGAGTTTTTTAGATGGTTCTCTGCAACAGAGTGGACACTTCCGTTCACAAAGGCTGACTGGGGTGAACAGAGCGGACCTCTGATCCCTCAGTGGGCTGACCTCAGCTTTGGGGGTCTCACAGCTAAGCTTGGGCCCCACCTGCCTTCTGTTAAATCTCCTAGGGCTGCAGCGCCCCATCTGTCAAGTGGGGGCACCAGCCTTTCTTATCCACTTTGCAAGGTGGTAGGAGTACTGGATGCTCTGTACACCTGTGAGCCAGGACTTTCCCAGCAGCCCTGTCTCCTATTGTCCCTAGTCAAGTTCCAGTCTTTCAGGTTCCTGGACCCAATTCCAACAGCAGGGGTGCTCCCCACACAACACCAAGCTGTTCTCAACACCAGCAGGGTGATCAAGAATGAACTCCATTCAACGCAATTCTGACACCATCTACCTGGAGACAGTATGACATTCTGCAAGTAAAGGGCTCAGTCCCACAAGACCACCTTCCACTTCGGACACCAATCCTGAACCCGAGTTGTCACCTATGTTTCTGACCACCTCTGGCTATAAATCAGAGGTTCCCATGATCCCCATCTTGGGTCTGATACATTTGCTAGAACAGCTCAGAACTCAGAGAAACACTTCACTCCCCAGATGATCACATGCCTATTATGAAGGCATAGAAGTCAGGAACAGCTAGATGGAAGAGAAGCTCAGGGCAGGGGATGGGGAAAGGGTGGGGAGTGCCAGGCCTGATCCAGGGCACCACTCTCCCCAAATTTCCGTACGTTCACCAACCCAGAAGCTCTCCAAACAGTATCCTTTTGGGTTTTTATGGAGGCTTCATTAAATAGGTACGATTGATGAAATCATGGGCCATTGGTGATTGAACTCAGACTCTTGCTCCTCTCCTGTCTCAGGGGTTACGGGTGGGTTCCAACCCTCTAAGCCCATGGTTGGCTCCACTGGCAACCAGCCCCCATCCTTAGGTGGTTTTCAAAAGTTAACATGATGTTAACATAACATGGTTTCAAAAGTTTCGTGGTATTAACATAACAAAAGCCACATTTATCACTCTCATGCTTAGGGAATTCCAAGGGTTTGGGGAGCTGTGAGCTCTGAACAATGGATGAAAACCAAATATTTACGAGAAATATATTTTGGTCATCTGAACATGGCACGCAGGTCAATTAAAATCTGCAAAAGCTTTGCACCTCAGTGGCTGACAAGCCAGCACCCACCGGCCCACCGGCCCTCGCCTCTATCCCCAAATCAAGCAGTGAGGGTTTCTTGGAGAAGTGATCAGAGAAAAGTCTGGGTCCCTCCAGCACATCACCACTCCCCTCTCCATATCTGTAGTTGCCCCACTGACCTGGGCAGGCCACGCGCCCCTGCCAGCCACCGTATAGCCTGATGAGATGTTAGACCTCACAGATTGGCCTCCTGGCCTCATGCAGGGATGGCCAATACTGTTTCTCCCTCATGCCAGCACCAGCTGATCTGCAGTTGGGAACCGCCTGGAGTGTTACATTGAGAATGATTCCACACTGGTGGAAAAGCGTGTGGTGATTGACTAGTAATGCCTGCCATGAGCACAGGAAGGGTTAGGGGTGGTGCCTCTGCCAAGTATCTGCCCTTTGCCGCCTGGTGTTCTGCTGGCCACACTGAAGCAAGAAGCCAGTCATACTTCTGCTGGGGGCCTCCCCTGAATGCTTTTGGGGTCTGAGTACCCCACAACAGGCTATCTTCCTTCCCCTCCTGTGGTTGCTATGTAGAGCTATGCTGTCGAATATCGCAGCACCTAGCCACATGTGATTTAAATTATTTAAGTGATTTTAAATGAAGTTCAATTAAAACATCACCTTCTCAGTCACACCAGCCACATTTCAAATGCTCAACAGCCACATGTGGCCAGCAGCTACCATAGTGGACAGGACAGATACAGAATACTTCTATCATTGCAGAAGTTCTATTGGATCACATCGGATTAGATCCGTGGTTTTCAGTAGGTGTGATTGTGCCCATCAATGGACGTTTGGCAATGCCTGAAGACATTTTTGGTTGTCACAACTGGATTGGGGGCAGGGGTTGCTGGGGGCATCTAGCAGGTAGAGGCCAGGGATGCTGCCAAACATCCTAGAGGACAGCCCTCCCACCCCGCACCACACACAACAAAGAATCATCCAGACCCAAATGTCAATAGTGGGGTGGTCGAGACATCCTGCTCTAGAAAATCCACATCGAATGGAGAAAAGCATTAAGGGGGAAACAAGGGCAAAATAGTCTTGCTTCAAATAATAAATAGCAAAGAACAATAATGGACTAAAAAAAACTGAGAAGAGGAGCTGACCCACTGTTGACCAAAGAAGAGAAGAAATTCCTGGATCCATCACCACTTAGTAGCTCCGTGCCCTTGGCAGTCACTAAACCGCTCTGATTCTCAGTTTCCTCGTCAGTAAAACTGAAATACCCTCCTCCAAAGGATTACCAATGGATTCAATGAGGTCATGAGTGTGAATGGGCTTTGTGATCTGTCCGCGAGAAACGGCGCGGCGTAATTTACTAATGAGCTCCTGTTGTTTATTACACTAAAGATAAAGTCTCCATTTTATTCTGCATGACGTTGGGGGCACTTAAGCCTCGAAATCTCACTTCTTGATCTGCAAAATGGGGCTAATAACTCATGCCCCAACTCACAGTAATATCCAGCACCAATGAGACATTTAATCCCATTGAGCAACTGTCTCTATCTCTCTCAACTCAACAGCTAATCCGGTCACCCTCCATGAAATTGAAACTCAAGCCCCAGCTGGTACCCACGAAACAGCTGAAAATGCATTCAGTCTTTTACGGGCTAAGAAAAATTCCCTTGGGACTCCGGCCCCCGAAATTCCTGTTTCCCTGAGCATGAGTATTGGCCAGGTATTTGGTGAACCCACCTCGCCAATTCTCCAGGATCTTTGCTTCATTGCCAGAAACTGTTGTTCTTAAAGGGCACTGCTGGCACTGCAAAGCTGTGTGTCCTTGAGCAGGTTGCCTCCCCTCTCTGTGCCACAGATGCAATTGGATCTGACAGCACCCAGCGGCCCTCCACTTGTCTCAAACCCACTCTGACCATTCTCCATTTTGCAAACAACTCAATTTTACACAGTTTCACATGGTACAAGGGCACCATGAAAAGACATGGGGGAACTGTAAACCATGTCATTAAGTGAAAGAAGCCAATCTGAAAAGCCTCCATGCTGTATGATTCCAAGTATATGACATTCTGGGAAAAGCACAACTC
Organism: Zalophus californianus; assembly: GCF_009762305.2. Lineage (NCBI taxonomy): Eukaryota > Metazoa > Chordata > Mammalia > Carnivora > Otariidae > Zalophus > Zalophus californianus. The sequence continues at coordinate 19,489,679 of NC_045608.1, read as the reverse complement.
TGCAGAGAGTAAAAAGATCAGCAGTTGCCAGGGGTCGGGGAGGAGTAGGGGATGATCGGGCAGAGCACGGAGGACAGTGAAGATGCTCTTCATGATACGGCAATGATCGATCCATGTCATTACACATTTGCCCAAACCCCTAGAATGTCCACCACCAAGAATGAGCCCTAATGTCAACTATGGACTCTGGGTGATGATGATGTGTCATGTCGGCTCATCCATTGGGCCAGATGTCCCACTCCGGCCCAGGATGTGGATAGTGGGCAGAGACCATCCATGTGTGGGGACACGGGGTACATGGCAAATCTCTGTACCTGCCCCTCAATTTTGCTATGGACCTGAAATGGCTCTAAAAAAATAAAGTTTATTAATGAAAAAAATTAACCGAAATTAATATAACACTATTTGTTAACTAACTGGAATTAAAATAAAAACTTAAAAAAAAAAGTCAAGGCGAGGCCACATACCACAACAACTAACCACCTGCTTAAAACGGACCATTCAGGGGCGCCCGGGGGGCGCACTCAGTTAAGCGTCCCACTGCTGGTTTCAGCTCAGGTCATGATCTCAGGGTCGTGAGATCGAGCCCCACGTCGGGCTCCGTGCTCGGTGTGGAGTCAGCTTGGGATTCTCTCTCTCCCTCTCCCTCTGTGTCTCCTGCTCATGCTCTCTCCCTCTCCCTCTCTCTCTCTCTCATTCTCTAAAATAAATAAATAAATAAATAAATCTTTCAAAAAAAGAAAAAAGGACCATTCAGACAGTTGTTTTTATCTACTAGGTGAGCCAGGCCCCACTGAAGGGCTGTCTCATCATGGCCCAGTAGAAACAGCTAGAGTTCCTGTTCTTTTGGCAGCGTTAGGAAGTCTCTTCGGCTTTGGGGCCTTCTGTTCTCATCCCGAAATGCCGCCAGAAGGGCTTGGTCTTTCTCCCCTGGGTGACACCGACCTTCGGATATTTTGCAATAATCAGGCCTGAGCAGCCCCCTCTGTGCTTTCTTAGCTCGCACCTGAGGAAAGGTGGGTCTCCAGCTTTGGTGGGCACCAGAACTGCCCGTGGGGTTTGAAATCTGTAGGTTTCTGGGCTCCTGCCCCCAAGACTGTTCCGTGGGTCTCGGGAGAGCCGGGGACTCTGCTGTGTGAAAGGCCCCCCCAGGGGAGGCTGATGCCCCCCACTTGGAGAAGGGCTGCCCCAGAGGTTGGGTCCCAGAAGACAGCTCCAGGATAGGGCCACCCACCCCCCCTCAGGTTTGGAAAGGGACACTGAAGCCGGGGAGGGACTTGTCTGAGGTCACAGAGTCAGCAGGGCCTGAGTTGGGCTACTCAAGGTGACCAGGCCTGCGTGCAGGTGGCACCAAATATTTATTCATTGGTGACGGGCAGCCCCTCGGAAGTCAGGCGACTGAGAGCCTCTGCTTTTCCTCTTCATCTTTCTGTCTCCACCCCCAGGCCTCCTCTTTCTGTTATATTCCAGAACTCATCTACAGCCGACTGGACGCAGGCCCTCCCCAAGCCCACCCTGGACCTATTTTCCAGAGACAGAGCACAGCTCGGGCCAGCAGCAAACACAACACTCAAAGAAACCACCCCCAGGTGGGACACGGGGGAGCTCGCGTGGGCCCCCCCCTCCCCCCGCCTCTGCGAGCTGGTGCATCGAACTGGGCGGGCAGCTTCCTGGCCGGCCACAAAGAAAAAGCCAGAGCCCAGGTTTCCAGGCCCGGTGGGATGGGAGCCCAGGCCTCTGCCGGGTCAGGGCCAGACGGGGCGGCGTGGGACCAGCCAGGCTTTCTCCCCTCCAGCCGCCTCTAGGAGAAAGCCCGCACAGAGGCTCCAGGGAGGGCCGGGCCCCCTCCCTGTCCCCACCACCCACAGGGGCCTGTGAAACTTCTCCATTCAAACAGGCGCCTGGTCACTGGGGAGCCAGATAAGGCACCTCCTGGGACCAAGGGAGGATCAAGTCAGCGCCGCATGAAATCCAAGCTTTGTCTGTGAACCCGGCGTTCCCCTCCCCCACCACGCACCTGTTTATTGAAAATAAAAGGCCATTACCGCGAAGGCTTGCCCTCGTCAGGGTGGGGAACTTGGCGACAGGAAGAGTTGGTGGCCTGCCTGCAAACTGACACCCCGTTAAGCAGAAACCACTGATAGTGGAGGAAAAAATACGAACCCCAAACGTGGGTCGGCTAAGATGCCACCCTGGAGGGTACCCATGACTCTGCACGTAATTTTAAAAATGATTAGCAGACGGCTGGGGCCCGACAGACAAAAGGGATCCTTAGAAGAGTCCGCTCACCCCAGCATTTTGTTCTAAAACATCCTTCCATGAAAGACTCGTGTTTTCTATGTGGGCCATACGGGTTGCCGGAGGCCGTCCAGCCAGAGAGGCCCCAGGACGACGGACCACAGGTCCGGACACGCGCTGCCCCGGCCCCCAAAAGCACATTCTGGAAAATGATACCCATCAGCTCGCAAGGTGCCCCTCGTAAAACCTGGTCCCACGGTACCTTCTGCGCAAGAGGCCACAGGTCACGGGAGCCACACCGGCCCGAGAGATCTCCCCGGGGGGCAGCGCAGAGACCCCACCACGCCCGGACAGCAGGGGCGAAGGAGAAATGTCAGGAACACCCTCACACACATCCCCTTCCTTGACTGCTCCGCCCCGTCCTCCCTCCCCCTCCCCCCTGCGCCAATCCGATGGCAGCAGCTGAGCCAACGAGTCATTTCTAAAATTAGCCGGTGAGCCCCAGGTCTGGCCAGGAGACAGCAGCCCCGGGGTGGCCGTTGACCGGGCATCGGACAGCATGGACATATTTGGTGGCGCGGAGCAGGGGAGGGGACAGCACATTCTCACCCGTCATCCCTGTCGCCGGCAGGCCGCACACTCCCGCCTCTGCCCCACACAGATAACCGGAGGCCGCAGGGGTTGGGGGAGGAGGAGAGCGAGGCTCTGCTCTCCAGCTGGACTCTGGAAAAAAATAACTGGAGCCAGTTCTGGTGTCTCAGAGTAAACAATCATGCGTCACCCGCCGGACACCCACCTGCGGGCTTCACTGAGCTCATTTACTATTCCCGACAACCCTGCGCGACGTAGGGGTTTCCCCCGCACTCATTTGACAGACAGGGAGACTGAGGCACAGAAAGCTCAACCAACTCGCCTGAAGCGGTGGAAAGCCAGAATTCGAACCCAGGCAATGCTGGCCCCAGAGCGCACAGTCGTAAAAGTTGCAGCCAGTAGGACACTATGAAAGGTACCGTGTCCGCTGCGCAGAAGGAGAAAAGTAAGGACGTCGATAGGTTAAGAACATCATGAGTCCCCACAGCTAGCAAGGGACTCCAATCTAGATCTTTCTGATTCCCAAGGCCACGGTCATTCCATTCAAACATGGCATGCTGCTTCTCTTAAGAAAAGCAATTTTATTTATTTATTTATTTATTTATTTAAAGATTTTATTTATTTATTTGAGACAGAGAGAATGAGAGAGAGAGAGAGAGAGCGCGCGCACATGAGAGGGGGGAGGGGCAGAGGGAGAAGCAGACTCCCCCCACCAAGCAGGGAGCCCGATGAAGGACTTGATCCTGGGACTCCAGGATCATGACCTGAGCCGAAGGCAGTCGCTTAACCAACTGAGCCACCCAGGTGCCCTATTTTATTTTTATTTTTAAGATTTTATTTATTTACTTGAGAGAGAGATAGAGCACAGAGGCAGAGGGAGAAGCAGGCTTCCCGCAGAGCAGGGAGCCCAAAGCAGGGCTCGATCCCAGGACCCCAGGATTACAACCCGAGCCAAAGGCAGACGCCCAACCGACTGAGCCACCCAGGCGTCCCAAGAAACATTTTAACCAGTAGTACACTTTGTTACTTTTCTATCCCTGTGGCTGATAGAGCAGTATATTCTCAAGGTACTTACTTCCTTCTGGGGGTTGAGATTTAGCATTTTATTGGAAGTTTGTGGAAACACTTTCCTTTGGACGATGAAACATGAACCCACCTCCTGGCGCTAAAACTAGCCTCCTGGCGCTTTGCTGTCCTGTTTATATTGTATATCTTTTCATGGCTGTCGGTCCTACGTGGTGGGGTGGACGTGTAGACACGACTCTAGGCCTGGGCTGGGGATCTCTGGCAGCCTCAGTCTGCAGTGCCGTTTGGATTGACTTGAAGGGAACTGTGTCCCAAGGTCACCTGGCATTTCTGCTTTATTCCCCTGGTAACTGTGGTGCTGAGAAACCCACCAGGACAACCAAGTATTGCTCTGCCCGCGCTGTGATTTAGGGCAGCCCTTGTAAGTGGTATTCTGTCACCGGGCTGAGCATTGGCTTCCGGGTCTCCAGATTTTGTTCCCCAGGGGGCAGGACAGGACAAGAAAGTGAAGGCTCTCTAGGCCCCCCGGGGAAAGTGGCCCCTTCTGGCGCTTCTGGAACATGCACAGTCCAAGCGGCTGCAGGTCCGTTGGGACACAGACTAGGGAACCGTGGGTGTGTGCACCTGCCCTGGGGTGGTCAGTTTCTCCCCCTGGAGACCTGGCCTCGTCTTCAGCTGGTCAGTTCTGGATCCACAAAATGGCCAAGGGATGGATTGTGATATTTTATTTTTTAAAAAGATTTTATTTATTTGAGAGTGAGAGAGAGAGAGAGAGAGAGAGAGAGTGCACGAGCAGAGGTGGGGGAGGGGCAGAGGGAGAGGGGGAAGCAGACTCCCCGACAAGCAAGGAGCCAGACACGGGACTCGATCCCAGGACCCTGAGATCATGACCTGAGCCGAAGGCAGACGCTTAACCCACTGAGCCACCCAGGTGCCCCTGGATTGTGATATTCTATTGGGGCAACTGACTTAAGCTTCCTGATCATCCTTAACTGCTTCTTTGAGTAGGACCCTTGTTGGTGGTCCATCTGTTTTGCCCCTGGGGATGCCACATTCTATTCATTATCTCCACACAGCCTGTGACTTAGGGGCCCCCAGTGCACCCCATCTCACCACACGCTAAGTGACTGCTTCCGCCTGGCTCCTGATGGCTGAGTGCCATCCCCTGGCCTCTCTCATTTGGGGCTCCTATCATCCCCACTGTTCTCAGAGAACTGTGTGTTGTATGTGTGTGTGCTGATAAACTGGAGAACAGTCCCCTGCATCTGAGTGTCGTGGGGCAGTCATGAGAATCCCCCCAAGTGACTGCTGAGGGGCCTGTGTTGTGTGTCACAGTCCCCACAGAGATGAAGGGGAACTGTCTCTCTCTGTGTCCTTAAGTGGTTGGTACACAGTAAGTGCCCCATAAATGCATATGGGATAAATAACCAAATGTATGGAAACTGGACCAGAGCAGGCGTCCCAGGACCTGGTCCCACATCATGCATTCTCTAGACGTCTGTTGGTCTGTCTGTCCGTCTCCCATCAGTCTGTGTTCTCCTGTTCATCCCGGTCACCCAGCACCAAGCCAGGCACTGAGCAGGTGCTCATGGAATCTCTGGTGGACAAAGTAGCCAATGAACAGAAAACTATAGCCCGGATTGTAGAGGTGGGAGAGATCCCTGCAGAGAGACCCCTGAATCCCACCCCCCTGGCCTCAGGGTTCCCTTCTATAAAATGGGGATCCTGATGCCACTGATGGTTCTAGTCCTTTATGGCCCGTGGTAGGTGCTCAGTGAATGTTTGTTGAATGACTGAATGATCAAATGTAGATCTATAAAAGTTTTCCTAGCTCTGCCCCGCCTGCAGAGGAGAGCCAACGCTGACCTTCCTAGTGATGCTGGTGTCCTCTCACGGGATGGCCTCAGGTGTCCTGCTGGCCCCCCAGCGGGTGTTCCTCCCCTCGCACTCCCCTCCTGTGGCCTCGTGCGCAGAAGGTACCGTGGGACCAGAGGAGCCAGGCTCCTGGTGTCCTTGTCAGGATGACAATCCTGTAGCCTAGGAGAGTGGTCCCGAATGCATATACTTTCCCATATCTGGCCTTCTGTTGGCAACTAATTTCTCTCTGCTTTTTATTATCTTTCCCCAAAGCATCCGTTAAGCTTACCCATAGCCAGCCAGTCCCACCGTCCAGAATTCACTCTCTCTGCCACTTTCCTCAAACGCTTTGCTGCCCTAAATAAAGAAGTAAACGGAAGCAAGCTCAAAATGGTCAAGTTTATTCAGGAATAGCAGAGGGATTGCAATTCAGGACAAGCAAATGGTAGCAAGCTACAGGCAAGTAGGGTCGCAGGTTTGGGTAGGTCGTATCGACGGGCAGGGAACGTAAAGAGGGGGCAGTTCAGCGAAGGTCTCTGACATTCAATGACAAAAGGACACCAGCTCTGAAAATTCCCCGAGCAGATGGAACCAGTCCAGCCACACAAACAAAGGTCCATTCAGCCCGCTTTGCGAGACCAAACTGACCTGCATCACCTCTGGGTCACGCCTCTGGCAAAGTTTCCCACAGTGGATATGGGACAACCTCTGACCAACACCTCATCATCCAAGGAAATTGCAACACGATCAGTCTTCTGTAAATCAGGAAAATCAGTCTCTTAGCCTTGAGGTTTTATCTTCCCGGGGTGCACATGCACGAGGTTCCTTTTCTATGTTCCAGTTCTTAGATTTAGCGTTTTTTTTTCCCCAGCTCGATAGGACAAAGCATCCGGTGCACCCCCTTCCACCGGCGTACCATCCCCACTCACCTCTGCTGCAAATGTGAACACTGTAAGCCCCCCTCTCTTTGAACCAGGGGTTTCTCTGTTCCACCTACCACCACCGATTCCCATCAGTGACCACGGCCAACCGGGCAGTGGGTGATCCAGCCCCCGCACCCCATGTCAGCACCTGCGGCCCAACACTGCAGACTGCTTTCCCCGGGGGGAAGCGGATTCTGAGATAGAATGTAATGAACAGAACTTATATTAAAGATTTCTCTTGGTATCTACGCCTATGGAAGGATGGAGAAGGAATCAGGATCGGACAGAGGGAAATGTCTAGCTGTGACGAGGGCCCCCAAACAGCCTGTGGCAACCCCACTGTGACCCCTAGAGCTAGTTTGTTCTCGAATTGGGACCAAGATGGCCAGTGCTTTGTACCTCGGCGTGGACCAGTCACTGGATGTGGGCACCCGGGCAAGGGTGTGACATCGGGCAAGGCAGCGCTCTGTAGCTAAGGCATCCCCGAAGGGGCAGACAGCCGAGGGCCGCCTGAGGACTGCAGCCCTAGCACAGACAAGGCCTTCAGTGAAGGAGGATCTGGACAGCACATGACACTGTCCACCGTAGACTCCCTGGCCAAGGTCATCCAGGACATATTTGGCAAGGTGGAGCGACCCATGACCACATTCAGCACCACTGCTGCTACCTCTGGACACAAGGCTCCCGTGCTCACCCCTGCAGGTGCTGGCCAAAGCCAACCTTGAGGAGAGTGGGAAGTTCACTGGCATGGTGTTTCATGCCCCCACCGCCACTGCGTCTCATGGATCTGATCTGCTGTCTAGAAAAATCTGTCCAATACATCGACATCAAGAACGAAATGAAGCCAGTGTCAGAGGAAGCCCTGGGCCACACAAAGAACGCGTCCCGCTCCTGCGGTTTTATTTTTTTTTTTAAGATTTATTTTATTTTAGTTTTTTAAAGATTTTGTTTATTTATCTGAGAGAGACAGAGCACAAGCAGGGGGAGGGGCCGGGGGAGAGAGAGAAGCAGACTCCCCGCTGAGCAGGGAGCCGGACACAGGGCTCGGTCCCACGACCCTGAGGTCCTGACCTGAGCCGAAACGAGTTAGATGCTTAACCAACTGAGCCACCCAGGCGCCCCCCTCACCCTCTTCACCGCAGAATTTTAACACCTTAATACCATTGTGTCAAGCTCATTTCCTAGCATGACAATGAATTTGGCTACGACAACCACACGGCAGACCTCATGGGTCCACACAGCCTCCCAGGAGTTAAGAGCCCTGGCCACTAACCCTGGCAACAACATTTCACCTTTATGGAGTCCCTGCCCCAACTCTGTCCCCAACACACTGAGAATTTCCCATCGTTTGCACCAGGGGTTCGAAACGGGGTGGTTTTGTTCCCCGCAAGAGGCGTTTGGCAACGTCTGGTGCTATTTTGGGTTGTCCAGACTGGCTGGTGGTGGGTAGGCACTGGCATCTAGTGGGTAGAGGCTGCTCAACATACTACAGGGCACAGGAATGGCCCCACTGTGCCCCCAGAGAAGGACCCAGCCCCAAACGTACTGAGGCCGACAAACTTCCATGCAGTTCCTAGCCCAGGTCCCTGAGGAAGGGGAAGGCCTTGGGCTCTTGGCCTGTCCTCACCCATCTTGCTGCCAGGAAGTCCATGCCGTGCACATCAGGGCCGGACTGGGAAGGAAGGCTGGGAACGAAAGGTTGAGAGGGGAGGGTAGCGGGTATCTGTGAGGCGACGCGGAAGAAACCGTGAGATCTGGGGGGCACTTCGTTTTTGCTCGCAAGTCCTGCCTATGCCCCTCACATTTACCCTTCGTGGAAAACCTGGAGGATATTTTGGCTGGAATGGTCTGTCGGGCTCATCTCATCCAACTCCCGTAAATCAGAGGTGAGAAAATGGCAAAGCAAACGGGTTGCCCAGAGAGGCCTGCTGGGAGTGGGGTGCCCAGCACTAACCCCTCCTTCCAGGCCCCGAGGAGGAACAGGCTTCCAGCAGCTCTGGGGAGCAGCTCTTGGTTATGTGGCGCATCCGACCACGGGCTCCTCTCCGTGGCCACCCGCTAGCTGCCCACGGAGCTGCCCGCCCGCTCCGTAGCCCGGCCTCCTGTCAACTCTGTTAAACAGTTTTCGAATTGGCAAACACACGTACGTTCCAGGGAAACCAAATAGCTACGTGAGTTGATCCTGCCTTCCTTCTTTCCTGAACCAGCACCACACAGGAGGGGCTTCCAGCTCCAGGACAGGAAATAGCCAGCCTACCCTCGACCTGCGGGCCCCCAAGTGGGCAGCTGGGGTCCTGGGGCCACCACCTCCTTGGATTTCTGGTTTAAACTGACATGCACTCCGGGGTCTCTCAGCTCGTCTCCGTGGGAGCAGGAATGGAGAGTGAAGGGTCTGCACTTCCCGGAGGGACTCCAAGGTCACCCTGGGAGTATGCTGGGGGGCCCGGTGTAGTCTAGACTAACTGGGGAGGAGATGGACGCCCTCCTGGGTCTCCCCGTGGCCCACCTGTCACAGGCTCTTTCCCCACAACATGTCTCGCACGAGGCACAGGCAGTTGGGTCTCCAAACCCCGGAGCCTGTGAAGCAGGCTGTGCTCCAACAATGCACAAAATCCGCAGGAATGCAGATCAGCGGTCCCCTTCCCCTTTATAAAATCAGCCTCCGCGGGGATCATCCTCAAAGCCAGGATTCTTTAAAAGGCGTCACTTCCTGATGCTTAGCAGCTTGATGAAGAGATTAATTAGCAGAGGGGGGGATGGTGGGGAACAGTACACCGAAATAGGTATCTTTGTACAGAGCCTTTTTATTGAGATTTTTTATATAAGCAATTTATCAACACAGGAAACCAGCCTTGCTGCTCCAAAATAGCCGTGTAAGGCGGTGATAGCAAATGACAGCACGTGCCCGCACAGGGCGGGTGACTGCAGGCGTGGAGCAGCGTCCCCCGTGGGCGAGGACTTCAAACGTGCACTAGTAAGCGGATACCGAGGGAGGGCTATACAGCCCCACTGGCACAATCAGTGCGAAGCGAGATCAAAACAAATGATAATTTCATAGGTTAACAATATCTAGATTGACAGTATCTAATTCACCCGCTTCACCCTGTTGGGCAACGCACAACAGAAAACGGATTTCTTCAAGGGCGTGACGCTTGGCCAAGCGAAGATGTGGCCACGCCGACGGCTACCCAGCGAGGAAGACAGGCAGAGAGAAATGTCAGCGTGCGGAGGGACCCCCTCTCCCAGGGGACTGGTCATTCCAGCTCATGGAAATCCTTAAGGGTCCGTCCGCTCGGAAGTAAGACCTCTGGCAAAGGTTTAATCACGGACGAGGGCATTTGCCTTTACGACCCCATATTCCAAACCATTTTGCAACAGCAATGCGGTTGGGGGCGCCAGGAAGTCATGTTCAAAGGCCCTCCTCCTGGAAGCGGGGTTTTTAAACACGGCTGGCCCCCTGTAACCAGCGCTGAGGACTGACCTCCCATTTAGTACTCAATACCTCAGGCGCAACAGCCGAATCTCGGGGCGATGGCAAGATGGGGTGCGGGGATTTGGCACAATCGGGAGTAGGAAATGATGCTCTACGGGCAGCTCTCGGGTCCAGGGGGAGAATGATCCAGAGGGATGTCTACCTGCCCTGTTGGCTTAGTCGGGGCCGTGGCTTTAAAACTGACATCAAGAGGCAATCCCACCGAAATGTGTTACTGAGATTCTTTTAGAATGCAGCCAGTCTGGGAGCAAGCGTCTGGGGGTACCAGTCAACAAGCAGGAGGCCTTCTGAAGAGGTAGATGAAAGCAGTATTTCATGACAAGTGTGCTGTCAGACGTTGCCCAGGAAGTGCACACGCCTCTCGGCACAGACCCGAGGACAAGCTTTTGTTGCAAACGGTCCATGGCAGTGAGGGGGGATGTTCGCCCCACATGGCTGTGTGCATTATTTCCGCTTCATTTTACGAAGCACAGAAAGGGCTGCCGTTTCTTTAAATAACAAACTCTACAAATAAAAAGGAGCAGAAAGAAGGAATGTTTCTGACGAAAACAAACATTAAGGATTCAATAAATAATATAAAATGCTTTTGTGCTAAAATAGAACTCTGTTTTTTAATATATATATATGTAGTTCGGCAATCTTTACGTTACTCAGAAAAAGCCAAATCTATTGTAATTAGTTAAAACATAGAAAAATACGATTTCACAATAGAACTTAAAAAATGGCCAGTGTTTAGCTTATAAACCACATATAATATATACACCATGGGACATAATCAACTGAGACACAGGGAATTAAATTTCAAGTCCTTTTGTAATTATGAGTGCACGGTTAGAAATAGTTCTCCATTCCCTACCCTTACATGAAAGACGTTTTATATTAGACAGAATAAAATATGGAAGCAGAGTTACCAGTTTTCAGAGATAATTTTGAGATTGTGGTATTGGAACGTTTACTATAAGAATGTGAGTTGCTAAAACTTTAAAACACAGTTTTTGTTCCTGTAAGTTTTTCATGAAATGCATGTACTGTTAACTCATTTTCTGGAGTGAGTATGTGTGTGTTTCAATAAAGGTAATTTAACATTTGGGGTGCTGCATTTACCGATCGATGCTTCCCTGGCCACGTCCGTGAGTGGCCAGGCATCGGGCACCATGGGGAGGGCATCCCTGTCCCTTGGCAATAAAAGACCAGGTCTGTTAGTCTTTGAGGGTGAAAGAAATCTCAAGCCCATTACAATGTGAGGGAATCGTATTATTCCAGAGTTCAGCTTTCATTAGTTCAACAGGAAAAGAACTCTTCTTAAAATGTGGCCTGGGTCAAAAGAAAAAAAAATTCATATTCGTATGAATTTAATTGATGAATTCAAATCTCTGGAGTCAACCTTTCATGGAAGGGAAAATCATGTTAGATCTTTAGGGAAAAATGTTTTCGAAATTTCAACTATTAAAGCTCACTCTGGAAGTGGGCACGGATTAAACAGCAAGCCGGGTGTTGCTATTCTGGGAAGCCTTCTTGCGGTTCCAATGGACGTGTGACAAAGGTCTGTGGCAGCCACAGGGCCCTGCAGGTGGCCACCCAGCCCCCGCGCCTGGCCCTCCCAGTGGCTGTGAGGCACGCACAGATGGGGGGTTAGCTCTGGGTGCCAGGCACCTTCCTGGAGGGTGCTGGAGGGCATGCAGGGCCGTGATGGACAGCTGATGGCCTATTCCTAAGTCCAGTGGCTCCATAATCGAAAATAAAGTGACCATGTCTCACAATCATTACTATTCAACTCCTGTTGTAAGGAGGGAAAGAATCAGCCAACCCTAACTCAGTCATTTCCTTGGTGCTTGGTGTAAAGGGAGTGATTTTTTTTTTTTTACTCGCAAGTTAAGGCCTTCCTTCCTTTGCCCCATTTCTACCACTGTCCTTGCATGGGAGACACCCACTCCACCCGCCCTACAGCCCACGGCCCCCCCAGCCACCACCTGTCCCAGACTCCAGTGAAGCCCATCTCCTCTCTGGGCACAAATGTCGTCAGTCCTCAGGCGTGCCGAGGAGGTAATTCATCAGGCATCTCCGAATGACCCAGAAGCACTTCCCTGAACAAAATCACTGAGAAAAAAAAAATCAACGTATGATTAAGTGCTACAGAATCAGTCTTCTCTTATCCCAGCACATTTCAAAGTACCTTTCATAGATTTACATCATGTGAAAAAGAGTCCGACTTCGAGAATCTTTCCTCTTGATGTGAAAAATCAATTCCATCGACAAGTCATGCTGTATCAAATTGGCCCAACTACAAATTCCGAGTGAAATTTTTCAGATCATCAGAGAAAGACCACCCTTTGATCTTTTTCATGGAGTTAAAGCTCGCTGTCAATGGGTAAAGGATGTTCTGTAATGGCCAGTGAGGGCCTCAAAACAATTGTTTCTGGTATCCATATGGCATATTTCAAATCGCACGTCAAGCTAGGTCTTGCTTCAGATGGTTGTGTGTTGTTACAGGCTTTCCTGAGCAGGATGCTTGCTTTCCTCCACATCTGGCGCCTCTATAATTCTGAAACTGTCATGTCTGTGGATTGGCCAATCAGAGGCATGAGAAGCGTAACATGTGCATTAGCAGTAAAACAGCTGATTTCTAGAAGTTTTGTTGAAAAATCATACTTAAACACGATGCAGAAGGGAAAAAGCCCGACTCCCAATGCCATGAAGGGGCAAATGCACTGGACAGAATATTTTCACTTAGAAAAATAACCTTGGATTCACTAAAGTTTTTAATTTCTTCCATATACATTGTAGAGCAGCTTAAAGTCATCTTTATTTTTAGACTTTGCTTTATTAATTCCCTTGATTTATGAAGTCAAGACATTATAACTTTATAAAAATAATACCAACTTTATCTTCCGTGTGCTGAATTTTGTCCTTTCTCATGGTCTACACGTTGAAGGGTCAACCATCTAGGAACGAGGTGACACCCTTAAAACTTTCTGCAACAGATCTCTAGCACAGTCGCCTTCTTTGGCCTCGCAGGCACGAGGTGCTGGCCCAGAAGGGTCCCGGAGGCGTCTTCCGTGTGGCCGCGGAGACGCTAGCCCTATCAGACGGCTTCGGGGACAAGTGCAGGTAGCAGACTCGCCAGACGAGACCCCAGCACTTGAAATTAGGCTTGGGACAAAAGTGCTCTCAGAATATTTCCCAATTCCTGTTTCCTTTCCAAAGGACAGATTAACCTCCGGTTCTACTCCAAAGACGGTATCTTTCAAAGCGCTATGGGTTGGCGTGGCTAATGCCCTGGGTGGGATATGGGAGAGGCTAAGCTCAGACCCTGAAGGAGTCTGCGTCGTTCTCAACAGGAGGGTCTTGGCTCTGTCCGGCAGAGGCTTGGGGCACAGCAATTCTCGACCTGTAAGTGCTCAGCAGTGGGAGCCTGCGATGAGGCTGAGGACAGCAGTGACAGTGGTCATTAACCACAGCCGCAAGGCAGCTCACCCTTTAGGAGGAACAGCTATTTTTCTGCTGCTAGTGGTTTTTTTTTTTGTAAAAAAACAGAAGTGAACACCATTCTTCCTGGCTCAAAAGGGAAGGCATGTAAAGAGTGCCTCCATCCTCCCCTACTGGAAAGAGCAGAGTAGAACATGCGCTGATTTAAACCCCAACTGGTAGTTGAGATGGATAGTGGACCTCCACATTTCTTTTCCAAAGTGACCCCTAAGAAATAAAAAACTCTCAGCAATCATCTTCCAAACTCTCAAAATATAATTTCATTAAGAAGTACTCACTTTCCCAATGAACACAGTGCACGGAGATCTGGAATCACTAAAAATATCGAGGGCAGGATGCAGATAATGATGATGTTATTTATACTGTTAGTAGTTAGCTTAGAAACACACAACAAGATTGCACTAAGAATAAGACAAATATGTGGACTTCAAAAATTATTGTTATTATTTTCAGTCTGGTGACAGGACTTCACTGGGAAACACACTGTTCATATAGCCCAGCACAGCCCAGCATTTATTTGGGGCGTGAAAAGGGCACAGAACGCATCGTGGGGGAACCATGGGGGAGAAGAGAAGCCCCTGGGATTAGGCAACAAGCCTTCCCGCCCCACTGCTGTCACCGCGTGGGACAACCCACCCGGGGCCAAGTACCATTCACTAATGACAGGTGAAGGCTGACACGGAAGTCAACAAACACAGTTAACTCATTTCAACACATTCATTCTTCAGCATTCTTTTGTCAATAAAATTCATTTTAAATTATACTACAATGTGAAACAGAGGAATTCTTTCCTTCCTTTACACATCCATTACGGATATGTGTTCCGAGGGCAGGCAGAAGGAACCAGAATGACCCTGTCCTATAACTGCTTATTGTTGGAGCCCAAGACAGACTCACCCCCAAGCGTCCGTGCGCACCCAGACACGTGAAAGTGCGATTTATTTGAAGATTTTTGAAAACCGCTGTTGCCCTGAAAGTTAAAACCCCACTGCCTGTCCTTCGGAATCCCTGTGAAGCCTTCCAATGGTCCAATGTTGAACGCCGTCAGTCATGAGCGACTCCCAAGTCCTCTGAGGGCACGCTCCCTCTGTTCCCTGTCAGAGGCAGGCAGGTACCTGGGTGGTGCCGCACACCTGGCGGGAAGGGCAAGCTTCTCAGAAAGCATCTTCAGCTCGCCAGGCGGGGCATCAAGAAGTCGGTCGGTGCTGAAGTGCACGGCAGAAACGTGTGCTGACCCCCAGGAGCGTGGAGCAGACACGTGTGAGCCCAGCAGAGGACACAGGGCAGCGCTCGGGCCATCTGGCACCCGCCGCTGCAGAGGGCTGCACTCCGTCTTGGCAAGTCTAAGATATGTTTGCTATCAGACATACAAACTGAAGTGATAAGGAGGAATCATTTCAAGTTCTAGGTTCACGTCTACCCAAACGGGTGTGTAAGAAAGGGAAAGAACTTTCGTTTGTTTCTTCAGTAGTTTTGAGCGTGGACAGATGTCATGCGCAGGAGGCACTCAGAAGGGCAGGGAGGCCGGCCTGGGCCGGACCACGGTCACAGCTCCTATTAGGAGCACCTTGGCGTCCTGGGTCGTCCCAGCCGTGGAAGGGCCCCAGGGACAAGTGGACCGAACCTCTGACCCCCGGACTTCTCCAAAAGACTCCCTCTCAAGGGCAGAAAACCCCCGGTACAGGCTTCCTCGAGGCCCCGTCTCCCCAGGACCCTCCTGTCCCGGGTGTCAGAGGCCATTGCTATTCCTGTGACAGAGGGGAGGCTTGGAGAGCTCAACCACGCTGGACCGGGACTTGTTGAGGAACTTGGGGGCACGGCGCAGGAGTCGCTGAGCCTCCATAAATGTCTCAGTCAGCTCCTTCTTCCACTGCACAAACTCAGGGTCGCTCTGCACGGAAACACAAAGGGAGAAGTTGCAACGGGCGCGCCTGGCTGGCCAGATGTGGTGCCTCTGGTAATGACCCCACCACACTGCTTTCCAGCACGCAGTGCTCTGCTGAACTGTGGGCCACGTGGGGAGCAGGGCCAGGCTGGCAAGCCCTTCAGGGGACCCCCTGAGCCCCACCCTGAGAAGCACTGCCTGTGATTCGTTCAGAGATCACCTCCAATTTCTGATTTCTAAAACAGCTCAAGTCTATACAGTAATGCCTAAGGAGGAGTTCTGGCTGATGAGCAAGCACCTCACGTGTGCAATGGAGGGATGCTTATTAAACACACATCTTGGTTATCTACTACTGGTCTGTCTCTCTAAATATGCATGCACACACACACACCCACACACACTCCCCCCACCCATGTCCCCCACACCCTTATACAAACCCCCACCCACATAGACACACACACATCCTACACACACACACCCATGCACATCCACATGCCCCCCACACACATACTCCCCTCACCCACATGCACACCCACACCCTACACACACACCCCCACCCACATGGACACACACACATCCTATACACACCCACACCCTACATACCCCCCCCCACACACACACACCAGTACCCCAGAGGAATTAAATGTGGGCTACAATAGAACTTTGGAGTCAGAAAGATGGCATGTCCCCTGAGAGAAGTCACTTTGGTATCTTGTGTTTATTTATTTAGACATGCAAGCCCCAACCTCGAACATGTTGAAAGAGAAGAACTGGGAGACTAGCTAAAAGGCCCCTGCTGAATACTGATCAGAGTTCCCAGATAGGGCAGTCAGATTATTCCACGTACCACCTCTCCTGCCATTTTCTGACATTTGATCCTGTAACAGTAACGGTTAATTTGCTGAGACCCTTGTGCCCTGGGGCTTTCCTGCTACCTAAGCTACAAAGCACAGATTCAAGAAGCTGCTCCATACCCAGGCAGCTGTGTTTGCAGGAGACGCACACAGTTGCTCGAACTTTCGCTCATGGGGAAAAAGTATTTTAAAAACCTGAAAAACTCACCTCACATTGCAAGACAAATTGCTTGCCTCCTTTTATCCTCAACAAAATGCACTTTTTGTCTTTAATCTGAGTTTCTTCCACAGACAGAATCTGTTCCATTGTCAGTAAATTTTGCTAGCCATAAAAAAAAAAAAAAATGATACATTACTTCACATTATCTCCCGATTTCCTAAGTTGAAGTAATAAATAATCCAGAAAACTATCAGCTTAGGAAAAGTTAAAAAAAAAAATCAGCCTTTCCCTTTCTTTGATGATGTTCTAGAAGAGTGGGGGAATCTAGGAAGGGACATGCACAGAATTCAAATGATGGCATCTGAAGGAA
This sequence comes from Zalophus californianus, assembly GCF_009762305.2. Taxonomy (NCBI): domain Eukaryota; kingdom Metazoa; phylum Chordata; class Mammalia; order Carnivora; family Otariidae; genus Zalophus; species Zalophus californianus. The sequence goes on along the minus strand of NC_045608.1, from coordinate 19,472,796 downwards.
ACGGCGAAGGACGGACGGTCTCTGTAAGCCAAGAGCACAGGTGTTCCCGCGACACAGAATCCACTTGTGAATGGTTGTGACTCGCACGTGTCCCTTCTGTGCCGCACGCTCCCCTCAGTGCTATCGACCGAGTTGGGAGGAAACAGCGAAGTGCTGTACAAGGTACATGAGCCGATGGGGTGCGACCGAGTGCCTGACACGGCAGCTCGGGAAAGGTCTGGCCATGTTGGCTGGCGAGCTAAGGATATTTCGAAAGGATGATATCAAAAGGATGTTATAAATACAGGCGACATCCTTCAAAGATGGTCACGCCAGGTTTAGAACATGATTGCTTGTGGTGAGTGCTATAGTGTCGTGAGTACCTTACCATTTTATGTTTTTTTGGATACTCTAGGACTCCTAAATGAAAAGCACCACCATCATAAATGCTCATTTTTCTGTTTCCTGATTTATACCTATGAATCCATCCATCCATATACACTAGGCAGCTCTCAAACAGAACATCGAATGCTGACTTTTAAAACCAAGCTACCGGGGCGCCTGGGTGGCTCAGTCATTGGGCGTCTGCCTTCGGCTCAGGTCATGATCCCAGGGTCCTGGGATAGAGCCCTGCACTGGGCTCCCTGCTCGGTGGGAGGCCTGCTTCTCCCTCTCCCACTCCCTCTGCTTGTGCTCTCGCTGTCTGTCAAATAAATAAATAAAATCTTAAAAAAAAGAAAAAAAACCAAGCTACCTTACTGCATCCGATGTTTAAAAAAAAGGAAGATTTTCTAAGTTTTCAAATATCCGGAAAAGCGAGATTAACTTTCTTTCAATGCACACCACGGTGACTGTCCAGTGGTTCCACTTTTTTTTTTTTTTTTAAGATTTTATTTATTTATTTGACAGAGAGAGAAACAGTGAGAGAGGGAACACAAGCAGGGGGAGTGGGAGAGGGAGAAGCAGACTTCCTGCAGAGCAAGGAGCCTGACGTGGGGCTCGATCCCAGGTCCCTGGGATCATGACCTGAGCCAAAGGCAGATGCTTAACGACTGAGCCATCCAGGCGCCCCTGTGTGGTTCCACTTCTACAGGGATTTTTTTCCCCGTAAATACAGTACAGTTCGGTAAATGTATTTTTTCTTCTCCTTGTGATTTTTTTTTTGAAGATTTTATTTATTTATTTGACAGAGAGAGACACAGCGAGAGAGGGAACACAAGCAGGGGGAGTGGGAGAGGGAGAAGCAGGCCCCCCGTGGAGCAGGGAGCGCGGTGTGGGGCTTGACCCCAGGACCCTGGGATCATGACCCGAGCCGAATGCAGTCGCTCAACCAACTGAGCCACCCAGGTGCCCTGGAAATATTATATATTCTATAATAATAATAATATATATGGATTATAATTTGTGTGTTGAGTTCATATATTTATAAAATACAATATATAGTATATAATATTACACATTATATTATATAATACCAGCACCTGAGTTACAACTCAGGATCCCCAAAGAGACTTATTAATAGCAATTCAGAGCCTAGATGCATTAGTTTGAGGAAATGACTCCCATGGCACTAGCAATGGTGAGAAGTCTTATTTATCTGAAAAGAATGTGCTGTGCAGTAGCAATCACTCATAATTGAATAGCAACTTTACCAATGGGGATTTATGATTTTTATTTATTTATTTTCAAGGATTTTATTTACTTATTTGAGAGAGGGAGAGAGCATGCAAGTGGGGGGAAGGAGCAGAGGGGACAGCAGACTCCGCACTGAGTGTGAAGCCCGACATGGGGCTCGATCCCACGACCCTGAGATCATGACCCCGAGCCGAAACCAAGAGTTGGACACTTAACCGACTGAGCCACCCAGGCGCCCCTTTACCAATGGGGATTTAAAAAACACATTCCAAAATCGAACACACAAGATTAGAGGTTATTACTTTCTACACTTCTCACCACCGGACAACTGATGGGCAGTATTCTGACACATCTAAGACATCAACTGCGTTTTTGACATTTGGGACCCACTGCCCTGCTTCCTTGGCCCCAGAGGACTAGCCATTCCATCCCCAAGAGCAGAAGTATGCCTTCTGCTTGGGTGGCCACCTCTGGATGAGCCCTCCACTCCCCACACAGCAGGTACTGAATAAAGGCTACCTGCCTGGCTTCGAGGGACAGTGTGGATTCGAAATGTCTTCTTACCTTGTTCACAAACACTGGCCCTTGAGAAAGGACCTGAGGGGGCAGTGGTATCTTCCTGCCCATGCTATGGACATTACTTAAACTCTTCCAACAAAGCGGAGACCAAAGGAAGCGTTTGGCGACCTCAGCTCTGGGCCCAGCATCACTTAGCTCATTTCATTTGAGCCTGACCGGGGGGAGGGGGGGCATGTGAAGGGGAGACTGAGCACAGGCAGACCCACAACTGTCGTGCTGTGTCGTGGACGCCAGACCTTCTTCTCTGAGTCCTGGATTCAATCGCCTCTGTCTGACTCCAACGTCCTGGATTTGTTTTTTTGTTTTTTTGTTTTTTTTATCTCTTTTGATCTCCCCGACTACTCTCCAGCCTCCTTCAAACCTGTTTTGACCTCACATTCTATTTTCAGATGTTACAAAATCCTTCTTTGACTCTAAGTTTAAAAGTTAGAGTTTGAACACCAAAATCTCATGTGCACGAGTTTAAATAGATACCCAGAGCTTAGCGGGCTATTTTAGAAGACACGCCAGCCATCCCAATGAGCCATGTGACACTGAGGACCCTGCAAGTCTGTGCTGGGTGGGCCACTCTGGACTTACCCGGGACTCTCCCTCTCCTCTCCATTCAAGTCTGTTTGGAAAGAGGTAAAAATACCGACGCTGCCACTGAGTCAGGAACGGGTTCCCCAGCTTCAGCATGTACCCGTGCATGATACAGTCCTTTCCCAGAGCGTAATCTGAGCAATATAAAAGAACCGCAAATTAAATGGGCTCGGACACAGACGGTCTATGTTCTTTTCAGAAACAAACAAAAAAGAATGACACACTCTTTGGAAAAATCAAATTTCTATGAATGGAGGACATTATGCAAATCCTTACCTCAGTTTTGAGACCCAGGTGAGCTGGGGATCGAAAGAACAGGTCTCCGCTAACCATATTGAGTGGCTGTTTCTCAATATTCGGATACATTCCGTGATGTTCCCTCATCACTCAGAGAGGGCAGAGGTTTGTTCCCAAACTATTTTTTCATTATGTGTAATAACAAGAATTGGAGAGTAGAGAGGAATTCAATTCAGGCTATGCCCAAAGTACCTTTGCCTTTATGGGGGACTGGGGTTCTCCACTCAATCCCATAAATAATAGTAAGGGGCTTACCAAGCAGCCAAGGTAACATAAGCCTCAAAACTGTTTATTCCTTAAGGCTATATTTATCCCTCAAATATATGGTTACCTAGACAGACTGAGCTAATTCGCACTCATGTTGAGTCCCGATCATATTGTTAGAGTGACGTACTGTCTCTTTTTTTTTTTAAGGTTAATTTTGAGTGAATGCCTCTGCTTTCTTTCTTTAAAGGCTTTGGAGACCGTGCTAAAAATCATTTATTCACTCCTTCTCTCATTCATTCCACAGCTATTCAGGGAATGCCTGGTGTTGGGCATGTTCTGGGCGCTCTGGATTTGACAGTGCTACATGGCAAGAGACAGAACTCTCGCCCTCAGAAAGCTAACGTTCTAATAGGAGACCCAGACGGTAAACAGATAAGCAATACCCACACTGTCCCGCATACAGGAGGGAAAAGAACCAAGGAGGGAGGGGACAGGTGATCGGGCGGGCTCCCCAGAGTTGTCATTTTAATGCAAAAGTGTTTACACGGCTTAAGTATATGGAAGGTAGAAGCCTTGCAGGTTTACCTCAGAGACCTAAGCCTAGACTGTATTGTTCTGTAAGGTGACTCCTGAGATCTTCAACCAAGAGCCCAGTGATGTCCAAATCAATCATTTAAACATGAAGATAAATTCATTAACTTGCTAGATGCTCTAACTGCAGCTCTAATTAAAAGGATACGCTTCGGTAAGGTCACTAAGGTATACTTATTTTTTTCTAGGTCCAATTTGTCAAGATTCTAGTGACATCATGGCCCTCCCCGGAGCAAGCTACCATTGACGTAAAAAAGTAATTTCTCGTGTAAAATTTGCTACAGCCAACAGTCCAGAGTGATGTCAATGGACATGCTGTCTAAGGTACAGCTTAGAAATGAAGCCCCTCTCCCTGCAGAATGGAGGTGAGAACAGTTGCGGGGCCACGCTGTTCCCTTGGGGTACTCAGGCAGCTTTTACGTAAGGAGGAAGCCACCCGGGCGCAGGCACATGTTTCTGAGCAGGTAATAAATGCTACTGGGAAATGAGAAATGATGGGCACGACCGACCAGCCTGCATCAAGCTGCCCCCATTCAAGTAACTTATTCACAAAGGAACTGGTTCTGGTTGGTCACTCTTATCATATAACAACCTCAGAAAATTCTTTGCCTAGACGTAAAGTGAATGATAGCATCGTCCTCAACCACAGTACACTTAAATATCCAAGATCCATTAAAATTTTAGGAAAATCGAGGGCGACAACATTTGGTGAATCAAGAATGGCCGACTGGTTTAACACCGGATGTTACACGCTCCACTTTGGAAATCCCAACAGGGCACTCACATGTTGTAAATAAAAATGTGGTCTGGCAATTCCTTAATGCTGTTTGTAAAATAAATGTCATTCTATCCATTTATAGCTCTGGACAAGGGACACGCATGCTAAGTTCCTCACCAGAGCCAACTACCACATACTTTGCAGGGCCCAGTGAAAAATGAACATGCAGGCCCCTTGTTGAAACATGATTAAGAATGTCAAGACAGTGACAGCGAGCGTTGAACCCAGTGGGGTGCCCTAGGAGGTGGCCCAGGTCACATGCCCATGAAGCCGGGCCTGCTCCCGGCACGGTAATATTCAGGCTTCAAGGAAGACACTCGCCAACTGGCTCTAGATGCTCCGAGGTCAGAGGACACACTGACACACTGCTGCTGACCACCTCAATTTACATGTTGACCGAAGACTTTGAAATATTACACTGAGCTTTTCCAAGCCACATACCACTAGTTAGGGCATCCCCCCTGCCACCCCTGGAAAGTACTTTATGACCCAAATACTTTCCCGGCTTTATAAGACATTTTTAAAAAAATTCATTGCATTGAAAATATTTTGAGACACCCTGGCTATTTTACCTTCTTCGTGTCCAAGCTGCTTATTTTTAGCTCTCTTTCTGGCCTCGATTTTATCCGTGTCCGCATTCACTGCATCATAAACTGTTTCTGCCACTTCCTGCTGCCAGCGCTCCGAGATCAGCAAGGGGAAGTTCTTGTAGAGATCTTGGTCGCAATCAAGAAGCTTATTATTTTAAGAGATCAAGATAGTTATGATTTAACATACTTAGCAAGGCAACAGATTCAGAAGTACCCCAACCATAGGCGGGAAGATAACAGGACAACGGCACACAACCCTTCAGAGACGGCTCGGTCGCTGTCACAAACGTCGGCTACTGATAACCAAGCAGCCAGGCTCCGCCAATGCGCCCGCGGTCGGCACCTCACGTCCAGTCCCACGTCAGGGAAGATGCAGCCCGTTCTCTCATACCATCTTCGTTACATTTTCGCCAATGAAAAACTAACCCGTACAGGGCTTTATTTAAAGTACAAAAGGATCCAACAACAAAATAGAATGTCAAGGATGGCGAGGAGACTCTATTTGCAAAAGTAGGAAATTATATCCTGTACTTTGAGAAACAATTAAAAGGGAGAAAGTAGGAGGGTTTTCTCACCACCCTCGATTCATCTGAACAGTGAGATGAGAAGAAGGGAGAGGAGGCTGAATTTTCCATTCATTCCATGAACCTTCCAACCCTCCACGAACCCAGGGTAACAGCGCAATCAAATGCGCAACCACGGCGCTCGGGAGACATGGCGGTTTTAGGCGGCTTCGCCTTTAAGAGGCACTGGGGTAAAAATTACACTTAATGATAGCATTTGTCTTCCAAACTACTACTCAAAATCCTCCATTCCTCCCCCGAGCTTAGAGGCCACACTCTGAAAATGAGCAAAGAGAAGGATTTTATGCCTCTGAGCTACATGCAGAAAGGTGAGTGATCTCACTGAAAGAAAGGAACACATCTGTCATTCAAAAGCACAGATCTCTTCAGAAACTTGATTTGCTTGCTCCTCTGCCTGAGAGATAAGTACTGGATAGATAATTAGAACAGGCAAGTTATTTACAAGAAAAAGAGCAAGAAGAGGCACTTGTCCTCAAGACTTCAGCAAATCGATGAAACACGGAGGGTTCTCCAACTGCCCTTAGTGACCTGTTATGACCATGTGTTGATTTTAGGATCGCTCTGATTCTCAGAGCCTTCCTTTCCTCTTTTGGCTTCCTTCAGAAGCCCAGGCTGAGCCCAGAGCTGAAACCCTCAGTGGCTCAGAGCATGAATGCTGGGGGCGCGTGCCCAGCGGCGCGTGAATGTGCGTGTGTGTGTCTGTTTGTGTGTGGGGTGGGGTGGGGTGCTAGTGCACCAGGCCACAGGGTCACCCTGTGCGACGCGGGATGGATTCTGAAGGGTTTGCCAAAAGTAAAAACACTCCTTTCCAAAGCAGTTGCTCGGAAAGGGCCAACTCTGCTTTGTATACAAACCGATCTACTTCCTAGAATTTCAGAGAGCCTTGACTTTTTAGGACTTAGGAAAAGTTGTTAAAAATGAATAAAACAAAGAAGAAAATTTGTACTTATCTGAGGTGCCCTTTTTTGTTGTTTTTGTTGTTTTTTAAAGAACAGTGTATAATTTGGGCTGCTTTTTTTAAAGGTAAAGAATACCTGGTTTCTTAAGAGGCAGACCCTCCGGCTGGACAAGGCTGTCCCAGGCCCCTCATTTCCCGCTGGGCCCCTGGCCACACGCCCCTCCTTGTTCGGAGCGTGCTCATCCTCGGCTCTTGGTCATGAAGAATGAAAACCGCATTGACAAAACCTCCTAGCTTAAGCATGGAAGACATGCCAGGAGGCTTAAAGCGGCTCTCTCTTCTACCTCACAGAGATCTGGGCGTCAAAACCAGTCACAGGTGACAGAACCAAGGTGCGAGAGGTTACCCGAAGTCACCCAGCAAATAAGGGCAGATTTGAGCCCAGTCTGTCTGACTCCAGAGCCGTGATTATGGTTTACAAAATTTAAAGTATGAGAAATCTCTTTTTAACACCAAAAATATCTGTGGGCTCCCACATCACAGCCGCTTCATTTTTAGCACCCTTTCGTGGACGGTAGTACCTCTGCTGACAAAATTCTATTGTGACAACAGTAATCCTTTGAAGCGACGTTGTGAATGGTCTTTGCCCAGAGCAGGGCTGCACAGCAGTACTTACACACCTGCCACGGGCTGTCTCTCCAGGCTGCAAACCACGCCTGGGGGCGCGCACATCGCAGCACTGGACGCACCACGGCCCCTGGGGGAGCCACTGCGCCAGACCACAGAAGTGGCCTTGGCCCTCTCCACCTCTTCTTTGCCTCAGCTTCCCGTCCTGGGAAGCGGGTCCTGGGAGCACCCCGATCGCCCCTCCTTCCTGACACCGCCAGTTCCAACCAGCTGCCATTCCTCGAGTCCCACTGTGCCTGGTCTCCTGCTGCTTCCCTCCTCCCCAGCCGCTCACCCACCACTTCTGTCTCCAGGCCCCGCTGGTTCCAGTTCTGTGTGTCCCTGGCCATGGCTCCTCACAGGTGTGTGTGCCTACAGTGCTGCAGCCTTCTGGAGGGGGAGCTGCCTGGTAGGAAAAGTGAGGGGGGGCTTACACAACCAGGGTATAATGAGGCAGCTGAGAAAGGATGGGGAGGTCCTGGGGGATGCTGAGAAGGTGGGGGGCAGATGTGAGCCCGGCATGTAGTGATACACTCTGACTTAGCAGCCTGAGGAGGATGATTTTCCCTCATGACTCACCGTCTGTAATTATGCCTTGTCTACTGGGAAACATAATGATATGAACAGAAGTTTGAAAAATGCAGAGAATTATATATAAAAAAAAAAACCACAGTGATTATTTCACTTTTGATTGACAAATGCAAAATGACTCATGCTGTTTGCTCTTTTCATCCTAACACAGAGAGATCTGAATACGTAAAAGGATTAAGATGACTGGCTCTTTGGCACATGGCAAAGTGTGTTTGCTGTCACACAGTTGTTTTTTCTTTGCCTCATTTAAGTTCGGGTTCTATTCCAATCACAAATATATCCAAATCTGTAAGAAACTGACCACTTACCAGTTGGTCAAACATAAAATGAGTAGTCCACAGAAAGCTTTTATCGTTTCTAATTTAGGCCCTTGACTTCTATATTCTTCAAATATATAGGTATTCACTGGTAAGTTACATTCCACAAGCAGGCCAGTGCTAAGACAATCACTCAGTTTGACAGCCAATAAAAAGTCTCCCCACCCTCCAAAACACCCAGGGTGAACATCACATGTGTACCTTGATGCCCTTGGTATCCTCTTCATCAAATGAGCCAATGTCAAAGGCGTCAGCAGCATTGACTTCTCCCCGGGGAGGAATCAAGGGTGGAGGGTACTGGAAGATCCAAAGAAGCATGCTTCAGTTATCAGATCACCTTATGGCCCATCCTGACCTACGGCTCTATAGTGAGAACACTGTGAGTACCAGTGTGCTGCAGGCTGAGCATTCCAGCCGAGCTCTTACACATCACAGCACATCTTTCATAGATGAGCCTGGGCATGGAACAGCCCTAAAAGAAGACCCCAGATTTTAGAGAAACTTCAGGGAGGAAAAAAAAAGATTCACGTCCAAGGTCTTAAAGCATTATTGAATATAATGAAGTCTCAAGACTGCACATCCCGCCAGCTCAACTTTAGGAAAACACCACGTCTCAGACAACAGGGCACCACACTGCACTTGCTGGAGCCTTAATGTGCGGGGAGGCGGGAGGGAGCACTGCACACCCACAGAGGTGCCCAGCCGATGCCAACGAAGCTGGAGCCCACTCTCTGGTTCACAGCGGGCGGGACTAACAGAGCATCATCCCTCCACTGCGGGAGATGATGCAAAAACGAATCCAAGGCTGATCCACATTTAAAAAAGCCCTTTAATTTGGGGTGTTTTCCTGTACTCATGGGAATATAAAAAAATATCTTAAAATAAGGGAAGGGATTCTGTTGCTATCCAATCATACCAATCCTTAAGTTGTATGGTGCTGGGTTAGAGAAAGTATATGTAAATTTGTGACCCATGTTTCTCGTACATTTCTATAAAGGTCTTTATGAAAAGACAGTCACTGATTGAGACAGGAAGTCAAAAAGATGAGTGAAAGCTAAAAACATCTCAGTTATAGGGACATTTGAATTAGATAACAACTCCGTTTCGGTATTTATTAATGTACACTGCAGATATTTTGAAAACTTTTAAACTAGGGAAACAGAAAAGTCAGCCCAGAGGGAGTTGGCAGCAATGGCAGCCCATGGGTAGAAGAACAAGGGCAGTCTGGGGAGCTGGGGGGCGGGGCTCGGGGCGGGGCCCTGGGGACTGGACCCAGGAAGTGGGGGACAAGACGGAGCAGAGAGGTGGTGGTGCCCAGTGTGGGGTTCCAGACAGAGTACCTTCTGTAAGTAGACTTGCTGCCAGTCGATGCCTTTGAAAAAGATGTGTTCCTTTACTTCTTGTGCCCTGTGGAAGAGGCACAAAGGTGGTAAGGGTACGCATGCAAACCTAAGGAGTATTTTCCAAAAACGGTCTCCTAGTAAGAACAGAGGAACGACCATTTTCAGTTCTTTAAGTAAGCAAGTAAAATACGCTTCTTTCAAAGCAACACAGGAAACACTGGATGTTTAGAAATATTGTATGCGGAAGCTAGGAATATTATCCCATATGGTAATTTATCGGGGACACATACTCAAGTTTGAGAGAACCTAGGAGTTGTCACAGACAGATAGATAACACAGGATTCTGTTGCCAGGAGAACAAATTCAAATAAGAAGCAAATTAGAGATCTCCACATTGAGGAGATGTTCAGCAAATGTCTATGAGGCATGTTAGATCAAACGGTAGGCATATGAAGTACCAAATATTAATTCAGAAGCAAGCTACAAATCTAGGAACATAGCCTATGCCAAACCTCCTCATAAACTGAAGAAACAAGTTTTCCTGGAGACCACCCTTAAAGCTCAGTTTCTGCAGAAGAGAAGGGGCTGTATACCAGGAGGAAAGCCTACCGGGGGAAAGCGCAAGGTCGCCGTGCCTGCCAGGGACTCTGCCCCAAGGCCTGCCCCGGGTCCCCCAGCCCTGTCTCCTGCGGCAGAGCCCCAAGGGCTGGTTCTTGGCCCCCTTCCTCTGCTATCACTCCTTGGGTAACCTCACTCTGCCAGGCCTTTAAGTGACCCGTACCTGCAGACGAGCTCTCAGATCTGTGTCCCAAGTGCCGACCTCGTCCTGCACACCAGGAGGCCCACCCACCCAGCGCCTACTCGGCATCTCCACTTGATGGGGCGAGAGGTCTGTAGAACTCCTGCATTACTCCCACACCTTGTTGTCTAAGGCCAAAGAGCCAGATCACCCCCAATGCCCCCACTAACCCCTACACTCCACAGCCCACCCCTCGGCAAGTCCTTGGGCTGACTTACTGCCTCCAATCCTCACCGAGATCCAATTCCCAGTGGGGGCGGCAGGGTCTTTGATCATGAAGGGAACGCTAAATGTCCCGCCACCACTGCCACCGTCCAGGTCCCCACCCTGCTCCCTGAATGGCCCTAACTGCCCCCCTGCCCCAGCCTGCCCCCCAGCCACACAGCCCACAGCCCCACCTGCCCCATGCCATGCCCACATCATCTTTTCAAACCATCTCCCTACACCCCTGCCTAAGATTCTCCAGAGGCCTCCTGTTGCACTTATAGCAAAGTCCAGGGACACGGCCTACAGGACCTGCCTGAGCCCACCACCTCTCTGACCTGCTCTTGACCTCCCTCTCCTGGCTCTCCAGCCTTCTTGCTCTTCTGCATCGTGGAAGCTTAATTCCCCCTCAAAGCCCTACCCTCACTGACCCCTCTGCCTGGGGTCCTTCCCTCTCTCCTCCCAAGGCTGGAGTCTCAATGACAACACTGCCTTATTTATCTCATTCATGCTCTTCTCTCGGTCTGAGGTCATCTTACTTATTGGATCGTTTCTATAATGTCATTCACCCCCAACCAATATAAGCTCCAAGACAGCAGGGCTGTGTCGACCTGTGTGTAACTGCCTCAGCCCCAGCAGTCAGGATGGTGGCTGACACTCAGGGCATGCTCAGTAAGTGTTTACTGAATGAACGAATGAAATCTAAAGCAAAGGGTGTCCCTTTGTGTTCTGCATTTGTTCCTTCCCAACAATCACTGAAATGATGGAAGAGGAACACGGAGACATAAATGCACCACAAAGAGGAATGGGGAACCATCAGCAGACAGGATGGGTGTGGACGCAGGAGCCATGATTGCTGGCAGGAAATGGCACAGCTACTGGCCGGGGGACAGAGATGCTGAGCTCCAGGCTCAACGCCGTGTGTGTGGAGTGGGGTGCAGGAGGTGGGAGGGGGACACACGGGCTGAAGACAGCCTGAACTCTTCGTGTACGTGCGCGCGTGCACACACCCTACTGTCTTCCTCCATATCCAACCCCCAAATGCCTGCAGCTACGTGTTTATTCTAATGGCGTGGGGGGAACCTCTGAAAGGTTCTGTTTTGAAGAAATTAAGCCTGCTAAAGATTTTAAAAAGCAATCAAAGGAGGGACTAGAGATTTAAGCCCACAGAAAGTAGAACAGAATCAAAGCGAAGATACAGGGAATACACAAGGTCAGAAGCATTGATGACCATTCTAGAAAATCTGACAGCCACCTAAAGGGAGTTCTACGAGCTAACCAAGGAAATGGAGGAGAGGGACTGTCAAATAAAAAAATTAACAGTATTCCCCAAGCTCAAGAAAATAAGCCTCCACAGTACAAGGAACTATCAGTGCCTGACATGAGGAGTGATAACTGGGCTCCATCACCAGCTTTACTGCACACAATAAAGCAATATATCTCCAAAGTTCTGGGGGGAAATCATTATCAATTTAGAATTCTGTATCCAGTCAAAATATCAGTCAAGTTTGAGGATTACAGGAAGGCATTCTCGATATCTAGCAGATAGAAAGCAAGTGTAAGACAGTAGCCTGCCAGTTACTCGTGAGAGAAAACCAGTAAGAACCTGATCAGGATACTGACCTGCCATCACTGCAAACCTAATTAGTAAAACTTCACCAAATGAACTGCGAAATATCGGGACTCATTTCCACCATCAACATGCTCGATTTTTTTAAAGTTAAAAAGTTAGCGACTCCTTCAAGTCATTAATTACAAAACACAAAGGACAGCACACATATTTCCCATGTGATTCCCACCCCCCCCTCCCCCCCCCCCCCCCCCCCCCGCCGCCCCCAGTCAAGATAGGAGATTTTTAGGGGCTAGGAATGATTTGTGATGTACTGGAACTAACTGTTAGGTGCCCCGGGTGACGATCCTCAAGAGCTAAAATAACAGCCTACCCGCCTCCGTGGCAGCCGAGCCGCTTACTGGCATCTCTCTGGAGCAGGCCTTCTAGGAGGGACCGCAGTTCCGGCGAGAAGGCCTCTGGGAGTTCCACGTTCTGGGGGAGGAAAAAACAAATCGATTTCAAAGATGCCCTCCTGCAAACAGGGCCCTGATGCCCAACCAGACCTAAAGGCCATTTCTTGGAAAAGGACAGTGTTAAAAACTGCAGATTCATCGTGAATTAATATTTACTCTAAAGAAACATGAAACTGTACTAGTCGCTTTCCTTTTTTCTTTTAAGTAATCTCTTTCCCCAACGTGGGGCTTGAACTCACAACCCCAAGATCAAGTTGCACGCTCCACCAACTGAGCCAGCCAGGCAACACAGATTACTAGTCATTTTCAATGCCAATCAATAGTCTGGGGCCAGGTCCAGAGAAACAGGTCTCCCTACTCTTCTGCGCCTCAGCGATTTTTCCTTTTCTTTGATCTCCTTACTTTAGTTTTTGATTTTCTGGATCTCTTTCTTACTGACGGGTGACAAACCTTGATTTCTGCCTTGGCATCTATCTCCACTAAACTGCCAGTTAGGAATTCTAGGAACTGTATCTCCACTCATTTGTTTTTAAGAAAGCAAATTTTTACACTGGTTGTTAATGGAATGAGATGTGAAAATTATAATGCAAGTAAGAATAGAGTTTTTAGGGGCGCCTGGCTGGCTAAGTCGGTGGGGCATGTGACTCTTGATCTTGGGGTTGTAGGTTCGAGTCCCATGTTGCGGGTAGAGATTACGAAAAAAAATAAAAGAAAAAAAAATCTTAAAAAAAAAAAAAACCCACCAAAGCACAGAGTTTTCAATCTCCTTACCACGGTGAGGGTCATTCGGTCTATCTCATGCTTGTCTTTGGTTTTGTGTTGTCTGAAAGGGCTGTGCCTGTGGAAATGAACAGCATCCTGTGACAATGTGGTATCAGGTCACTTTGCGCACGTCCCTGGCTCATATCTGAGTACTCTACCGTATTCTGTTACTGTTCATCAAAAACTATAGAAATACAAAAGCCGTACACATTTACCGTGTCCAGAGAAAGGCTGGTGTTGGGGTACATTAGTGTCTGAGGGAGGGGGGCTGCTTATGCTCACTTGAACTGTCTGATCCTCACGTCAGTGAAATCATGGTACTAAAATATGCTTCAGCAAATATATTCCCAGTGATATTTTAAAATATCCTTAAAAAGAAAACAATCAGCCAGCCGGTAGTCATGAAAATGAAGGCCATTTATATAACATTTGTCACGTTAGTGTTTGAGATAATGACTTTCATACAATTTTATCTTTTTTTTTTTTTTTTTTAGAAAAATGGATATTAGTTTCTTAAACAACCCAAAGAACTGCGGTGCAACCAAAACACAACCAAGATGAACACGCCTCCCCCACTGGTAACTAGGCGATACCTTCCTTTGATGATAACAGACATAAACGAACCCTGTGTCCTCCAGGCCCTCCAGTTCTGAGAGCTGCTTTCCCCTGTTTTACTTATGGAGAGCCCCAAATGTAGGAGTCAGCAGACCTGCGTTCAAGGTTGTGACAGGGGTGTTTACCGGCTGCAGGCCAGTCACGGAAACCGTCAGTCTCGATTTCCTCATCTGTCGATGGGCACAAGGCCCCCTACTTCACAGAAATGACGAAGGGAACAGACAGACACCATGTATGCTGGTCGCGGCCAAGACCACAGTGGTGTACAACAGGTATGTGATACAGCAATCATTCGAGAAATTAATAAGGAAGTTATTCCTATTCTTAACCCTATTGTTAAAACCCTGGAGAAGCTGGCTTTTAAAGGAAATCTTATTAAAACAGACTAGTACACATGCCAATTACAAAATCCTGGTCTTATTTAATTTGAAAATTAAAGAAGGGATATATGTACATGATTGAGTTTTCTTATAGCAAAATGTGCCTAAAAAATGGTGAATCCTAGTTTAACTTCTAAGGCGTACATAACATCATCGCAGGCAAGATAATCTATCTATAAAGTGGGTTGGAGAACTGAACACATAAATGAATGTGATTCAGAAAAGAGAACTCATGCTTGTACTACTTACTGCTCCCGCTCTGACCATCCTACTGAATTAGTGAAGGGATGCACTGAAACATCTCTGGGAAGGGATTATTACATTTCAGAGCCTTGATTATTTTAAATATTTTCATGTTCATTCTGTACAAGAGAGGGCACTCTAATGCTTTATTTTCCTTCTTGCCATGCAATGAAATAAAGAGTAATTTCCATCTCTTGAAAGCAGTAATTTGAAAAATAAACTCTAAAACAAGGTGAATGAGTGCAAAGCAAACATGCACTAATCTTCAAACTAGATTTTGATTGGAAATGTTCTGTTCACCCTAATTGTTTCTTAAAAAGAAAAATGTACAATTACTGCATTTAAAAAAGCAAATCGGACAGAACAACAAATGATATGTTTGCTGATTTATAAGATATTATCATTTTAAAAACCATTCCTTGTATCATCCTCAGATGCAAAAGACGCGGAGATATTCACATGTTCGTGGTTCAAGAGAGAAAGAATGAAAGTTTATGAAACCTTATAAAACTTTAGTCCGCCGACTCGGCCCTCTCGGCTCCACGCGGTCCCTGAACGCACACCAAGGGGTTGTGCGCAGATCTCCCCGCGCGGGGACAAGCCCTGCTGGTTTGGCTCCTGAGCGCGTTGCCGCGGGGACCCCGCTCCTGCTCTTGACCCCCGCGGACTTGCTGCGACTGCCGCCGGAAGGAAAGCGCTGTGCCCTGACCCTTGCAGCGGAGGACCGCTGTGTTCTGACAGAAGTGCTCTGTGCTAAATGTAAAAAGTCTTTCATAAGACCGGAGGGAGGCTCGCAAGGGGGAGTGGAGTTGGAGCCGGGGGGGCGGGGGGGTGCCACAAACATTTCCAGCACGTGAACCCTGTCACTACCAAGCCCGCTGTATAAACACGGCTATTCCGCGGCCGACTCCGTCAGGCAACAGTCGGAAACGCTTTTCAGCGATTCGGCTCTGGGCCGCGCCGCGGACCAAGTCTGCGCTTTCAAGTTCGACCTCTTGATGCACATGTTTCCAATGCATTCTTGATTATTCTTTGTGAACAAAAACAAAGACTCCGTTTCTATTTTGGAAACTGTTAAAGAAACCCTCCGACAGTAATAATCTCCGCTCGGAGGAAGGCACGTGGTGCTTGCTCCCGGACCCTGTGAGGCTGCCGCTGCGCCCCGGTGCGGCCGCTTTAAATAGGACACAGTTTGGGGCCTGCCCACAGCTTGCGAGGCGGCTGACTTCTCCCAGCAGCGCGCGCGGCTCTCCGGCGGCTCTCCCAGCAGCGCGCGCGGCTCTCCGGCGGCTCTCGGGCTGCTCTCCGGCGGCTCTCCCAGCAGCGCGCGCGGCTCTCCGGCGGCTCTCCCAGCAGCGCGCGCGGCTCTCCGGCGGCTCTCGGGCTGCTCTCCGGCGGCTCTCCCAGCAGCGCGCGCGGCTCTCCGGCGGCTCTCGGGCGGCTCTCCGGCTCGTGGCTGGGCGCCGCGGGAACACAGTTCACATGTGCGGCGGGCAGATGCGGCTTTCGTACAGACCGGGAGGGCGCACTGTACATTTCCCCCGAACGGTGGGGAAATCGTTCAAGATGTGAGAAGTGATGGGAAAACACACACGCATGCGCGCGCGCACGTGGCAGATCCCGTTCACAGCGGAACGATGAGTTCGAGACTACGTTTATAAGTAAGAGTGATTCAAAACTCTAACGTAAAAATTTAATTTTCGAATACCAAAAGGATGACATGTTACATCAAATATGAGTTTTGAACCTAAGCCAACAGCTGCCAAAATATTCATAAACATTCCTTTTCCCCCTACAGGAACAAACTCAGTAACCTTGGGCAGAGCTCAGACCACCAGCCAGGCTCTCTCCCTGCATCTGACACCTCTGGGGACCGACCATCAGAGGGGACGAGGTTAGGATCAAAGCTACTGTCACATCAATTCTTTTCCTCGACAAACATCTGAAATCTAGATTGAGGATCAGGGCAGCAATCGCACACATGCACAACACGGAAACCTTCAATACCCGGTCCATCCCTGTGAGTCCGGGGAGGCAGAACGCAATCTCAAGCCTGGACAGCTTGCGCTGCTCACACCCAGACTCGTTTCCTTCGTCCCTCCGCGGTGTTCTTCTACGGTGGCAAGGCAAAGTGAGGGTGCGTGAGGAGTGTGGACAAGGGTTTCAGCAGAGGCGGTGGGACACACTGGTCCGTGGAAGAAGCATTCAACTGAAGACAAGAGAAGCGAAAAAGACCTGCTGGTGACCCCCTGTTCAAGCGCACTACGCCACTGCGGGAAGGAAGGAAGAGACACGCTCTGCCTGGGCACTGCTGACCTTTTGGGCAGGGCAATGTTTTGTTGGGGGCAGCAGGGCCCGTCCTGTGCATTGTAAGATGTTCAGCAGCATCCTTTGCCTTCACCTAACAGCTGTCAGAAGTGGCCCTTTCCAAAGCTGTGACAACAAAAAAGACTCCAGGCATTGCTAAGCAGCACCCCTTAGCTTCCTAGCTTCCATATCTGAGCAACCATCGATCAGTATAGCAACATCATTTGGCCACTTGCCTCCTTCCTGGTCCCAGGCCCGCAGGTCCTGGCCTTTCGCCTGGGTCCCCACACCTGTCCCCCATCTCCATCCAGTGCCACATGCATGCTGCTATGAGCACCTTCTTCTGACAAACATCCAGCCATGTCTCTCCTTTGCATAAAAGCCTCGAGTCTCTGGAGCCCCCACCCCCCCCCCCCGCATGGCATCCTAGGCTTTCCCTTCTTGACCCCGCCTCCTTGACCTTCTCCCCCAGCACACCCTCCCTGCCCAGGTCACCACTGGGGAAAGGCAAGCTGTCCTGTATTTTCTGCTCCCCGCAGGAAAACATGTTCACTTTGCCCCAGTCTTGGAATCGCCAACCCTTTCCAGGCCCCCTTCACAGAGCATCCCCTGCATGGAGTCTGCCCTGCTCTCCCAGGTCAGCCCTGGGACCCATTTCTCTGCCCCCCAGGATACTGCAGTCCACCTTGCTCATGTGTGTGGACATCTCTACTTTCCTGAGCGCTCCTTAAGGACTGGATGTGGCTTCCTACCCATCCCCCCCACCTCTCTTTCTTCCTCTCCCCAGAGCATGAAGCACAGTCTCCTGCATATTGTAGGTGCTCAATAAATGCTTACCAAGTTTATACTCTAAATCACTTAAGTCAAAAAACATCTCCCAGCCCTTTGGTTTCCATGCTCTCTCCTTTCCTGTGAATGGCTTCTGGACAAGCAAGGCAGAGAATGGCATAACATCATAAATCTTAGTGGGAAAGGTTCATCTAGTCCCATCTATTACACACTGGAAGGTTTCTTTGCATGCCAGCTCAATAGATGGTCCCTAGACAGTGACGGGGACCTCGCTACTTGTGATGCACAACACTCCTTCAAATGCTTGAGTGGGCACTGTTGTGTCAAGCTGACATCTTTCCCCTCCTTAAAATGCCTGCTCTTGGGAGCGGTGCAGCATGAATATAACCCCTTTGAGAGGACGGATCCTCAGCCAGCAGGGAGCCAATCATTAGGGTTCCCCTAAGCCCTGTACCCAGCTCTTCCAACCTTTCTGTAAGAGCCATGGTTTCTAGATCTTTCCCGGTTTTCCCCTTGTCCCATTCATCCCATCCTCAGGAACACCCTCCGGATGTCCTCCTGTCGACCAGGACTCCTCTTGATGGGAGCCGCAGCTCCGGATGTCCTCCTGTCGGCCAGGACTCCTCTTGATGGGAGCCGCAGCTCCGGATGTCCTCCTGTCGGCCAGCACTCCTCTTGATGGGAGCCGCAGCTCCGGATGTCCTCCTGTCGGCCAGGAGTCCTCTTGATGGGAGCCGCAGCTCCGGATGTCCTCCTGTCGGCCAGGAGTCCTCTTGATGGGAGCCGCAGCTCCGGATGTCCTCCTGTCGGCCAGGACTCCTCTTGATGGGAGCCGCAGCTCCGGATGTCCTCCTGTCGGCCAGGAGTCCTCTTGATGGGAGCCGCAGCTCCGGATGTCCTCCTGTCGGCCAGGACTCCTCTTGATGGGAGCCGCAGCTCCGGATGTCCTCCTGTCGGCCAGGAGTCCTCTTGATGGGAGCCGCAGCTCCGGATGTCCTCCTGTCGGCCAGGAGTCCTCTTGATGGGAGCCGCAGCTCCGGATGTCCTCCTGTCGGCCAGGAGTCCTCTTGATGGGAGCCGCAGCTCCGGATGTCCTCCTGTCGGCCAGGACTCCTCTTGATGGGAGCCGCAGCTCCGGATGTCCTCCTGTCGGCCAGGAGTCCTCTTGATGGGAGCCGCAGCTCCGGATGTCCTCCTGTCGGCCAGGAGTCCTCTTGATGGGAGCCGCAGCTCCGGATGTCCTCCTGTCGGCCAGGACTCCTCTTGATGGGAGCCGCAGCTCCGGATGTCCTCCTGTCGGCCAGGACTCCTCTTGATGGGAGCCGCAGCTCCGGATGTCCTCCTGTCGGCCAGGAGTCCTCTTGATGGGAGCCGCAGCTCCGGATGTCCTCCTGTCGGCCAGGAGTCCTCTTGATGGGAGCCGCAGCTCCGGATGTCCTCCTGTCGGCCAGGACTCCTCTTGATGGGAGCCACAGCTCCGGATGTCCTCCTGTCGGCCAGGACTCCTCTTGATGGGAGCCGCAGCTCCGGATGTCCTCCTGTCGGCCAGGACTCCTCTTGATGGGAGCCGCAGCTCCGGATGTCCTCCTGTCGGCCAAGACTCCTCTTGATGGGAGCCACAGTGAACACAGCATTTCCCCTGAGCCCGCTCGAGGACCCATGAGGAATGAATCCCGCCCAATTCAGCACTCTGAACCTGACCTGTGGCCAGATATGGCTGGATTCACTTTATTAACCACAAAAAAATCACACTGCTGGTGTATCATTAATAATTACATTTTCAGGTCTTTCAAAAACAGTGTCATGCCAGATGATCCCCAATCTATATGCATGGACATTATTATAAACAGACTAGTATCAAACGAAACAAAGACATGGACCAAGCCCTAAATACACGGCTTGGCAGGTTTCCCTGTGACATTTTACTATTGATTTTTCAATCCTGACTTGATGTAGTCAACGGTTTCACTGTTGCATGGAATTTTACTGTCTCAAAATTCCAGGGGTGTGGATTCTGTACCTCCCACCCCATCTCCGGTGGGGGCCCAGACAAAGACCCAACGCATGTCTTCGCGCGCTAACCTCGCATAGAGAGACTCCACCGGGTGGAAGGATGGCTTGTGTGGGAAGTGGTTTTCTCTGGCCTGTCTTGCAGAAACTCTCTAATTAGGTCAGCGAGTCTGATGATGTAAATTAGGGCCATCCAGGCTCCACATATACAGTAATTCAATTAAGGACCAACAGGACCTGGCTCTCTGGGCAGTAATACAATTTTGGTTCCCCAGTGAAAACGGTGAGCAGAGAACAACTAGATTACCAGGGTCCTGGGGAAGCAGCAAGAGTGCTGGGAACCTAATCTGGGGGAAACATGGAGTCCAGCCCCTTTGCC
The DNA here is from genome assembly GCF_009762305.2 of Zalophus californianus. Lineage (NCBI taxonomy): Eukaryota > Metazoa > Chordata > Mammalia > Carnivora > Otariidae > Zalophus > Zalophus californianus. The sequence continues at coordinate 19,452,646 of NC_045608.1, read as the reverse complement.
AAGGGTGCTAATTATGGTAAGAGGATGTGGCAGTGCTCAACGAGGCTTCCCAGTGGAAATGTGAAAAGCTCAGCAAACGACCAGACCTGTCGTGTTCACAGCAGAAATAGGAGAAGGAGGGTCTTGACCAGGAAATGTTAACATAAAGTGCTTTTTGTGTCCTTGTGGATGAGGATGACCAAAAACATATTTTCAAAACTTAAGATTTCCATTCCAGTTGGCTGAAAATTCTTAAAAATTAATGAAAAAATGTTAACATAATCCTTGTGCTCAATACAGGGACATATTTTTGACAGTGCTTTCATACCCTACTCCTTCCACTCTATTTCACCATCTTTGGTGGTTGAGAACTAACACCAATTAATTAAAAACACAAAATTACGCAGTTTCATTTTTGTGTTTTACGAAAAGCAAATTAACTTCAGCACGCTTCTGAATACATGCACGCTTTTAAAATCAGTTCACTTTGGGTCTTGGTCCTTTCTTGTAACCCTCAGAATGCTTAACGTTGGCAAGACAATCATGAGTAACTGATTCCTAACGAAAAAGATTATCCTACCTTCTTCAATTATCCACATTTTAAAATAACTCTCAGGCCCCAAATAAGGATTATCCCTGGGACCACTTCAAAGCAGTCTTCTTTTAGGCTTAAATGTGTTGACATTCCTACAAGGTATGGAACAAAAATACGAAACTATAAGCTTTTGCCTAAAAGTTTATGGGAGCAAAGCTCTCGCTTTTATAAGGCGGAACAAGCCCTGGTCATCATCTAGGTTAGCACCGTGTGATCTAAAATGGTGTTAGAGCCTAACAATGTCTAACTGGCCTGGGTTTGATCCGAGGACATACCACGGCGATGGTAACAGAGGATGCATTTCACTCACCCTCGCAGAAGCTTGAAAAGCATGCAACCCAGGGAGAACCAGTCGGCACTGCTGTCATACGCTGTCCCCTTCTGCAGCACCTCGGGGGCCATGTACCCATGGGTGCCACTAGGGAGAAGAAAGTGCACACACAGTTATCAGAACACGCCCACCTTACAAAATGGTAACAGCTCAGCCAAGAGGGTCAGACGTCCTCTGTGGAACGGCAGGAACTATAAACGCAGGGGAGGGGGCCATGGGGGCTCTACACAACATGACGCATGGAACAAAACAACCTTTCCTGTCTTAATTAGTATAAGAATGAATATAAATAAATTACAGTACGAGATAAATATGAAAACATGCGAGCTCCAGTCTCGGAGGGGAAATCTGAACCACGTCAGTCTTTCTGCACTACAGCCATGAAGAGGTCTCCTGCCTGTTCCAGAGCTCTTGTGAGGACGTACAAAGGGTGGGCGTGAGGCTGGGGGAGGGGAAGATGAGCAGACACCTACAGGTGGTGCCATGGACCTCAAGGGATGGGGACAACCCCCCTGCGTGGCACCACCTCTGTGATAAGTCCTTAGCACATGCTAAGGGTGGGGGCTACTTACTAACACAGTCAGTGACAGGCCCCAAGGGGGGTGGGGAAGAAGAGGGGGGCCAAGCCGACAGGTACAAAAGATGGAGAGATCCCATGTCCGGTTTTGAGGGCTGCCGACAGACCAAAGGACCCGCTAAGCAAATGTGAGGACGGTTTCCAGGAAGTTGAGAAAAAGATTTGGGAGGACAACCATTTTATCTTGAATTGCACTATTCTGCAACTCTGAATACCCTCCTGTTGTACCATTCCCCGCCCCTCCTGCAGGATCTGAGCGCGCACTGTTCCTTCTAGAAGAGCGAGAAGGAGGCTCGTGGGGGGCTTTCAAAGACACAGCCCGAAAGGGTTCCTGCAAATGCTACACCCTCCAACCTGTCCACCCTGGCTGATCTTCCTTGACAAGGTGGGTGCTGAGACAACACCTCTATTGCGCGGGGCTTCCACGCAGATTCCACGTACGTAAGGGGTTAGAAGGGTGATGGCACAGAAGAACAACTTGATCCACGTCAGGGGTGTTAATCTCTAGTCTTATTTTATTAGAGTCACGTTTAAGTTATGCTCACTGAGAATCTTCTCAGAAAAGTGATCCTGGATCACTCATAATCATTCCTGATCCAGGATCAGCACTGGGCTCTAAAGCGTTCTCACTTTGGAAGATGGCTCTCAAGCAGTGAAAACAGGGACTGGCCCATCACGGCAGGCCCAGCACTTGGATGAGCTCCACTGTCCGGAATCCGAAGTCTGACCGCGTCAGGCCAGCCAGCCACACTGTGAGGGCACGGGAGGGTTCTAGGAGGGGCATCCGAACCAGTCTCGGGGAAGGGTTCATTTCAGCGCTGCCCATATAGACCTTGGTGGTGACCTGCAAGCCTAAGATTCCCAGCATCAAAACCCACTTCTGGGATGGGAAAATACTACAAGGATAAACACAGGGGGCTAAGCTGACACTGAACACAATCAGAGCTGGATCCCGGACCCCCTGCCATGTGGCTTTCTGATTCTGCCTCTATGGCAGCGACTGCTGCTTCCCCACATTTCCCACTGGAGATCCGAACTACTCTGAACCCTGAAAGAAGGCCTGGAGGTTCTGAGACACTGTGGCATGAGACCACAGCCTTGCTGTCTTAGAGAAAATAAGCTAGAACTCCAATCTGGCACTGGTAATCTATTCAATCCTGAAAGCCTTTCTCTGCTTTCTCAGGACTACCACATAGTTCTTTCAGTTTACAGTAATTTGCAAGTCATTAAATGGACCCACTCAGTTGAAGCCCAAATCGGGAACCTCAACCACAACACTTCCTGTAGACAGACCAGCTAGGTGAAGTCCAAGGATCATAGCTACAGCTTTGAAAAGACTTGGGAAACCACGTCCAGGGTGAAATTCTGGCCAAAAGCCCTCGTCAAGTCCTAAGTGGACCATCTCCTAGCTTCGGGGAGTTCACCCATGTAGGGTAAGGAGTCCAAGCTCTGGACTCAGACAGAACTGGACTTTAATTCTAGCCCCACCATATGCCGAGTCTGTGACCCTGTTCAAGTTACTCGATGTCTCTGGACTTCAGTGTCCACACCACAGTGTAGATTATTCCACCGGTTGTAACCTCCAGCACTTCTGTGAAGATAAGAGCTTATTCAAAGCAGCCGGCCCCGCATGCCTGGGACAGGGGATGTCCAGCCAGTGACGCGGTGAGCACTGCAGCTGCTGGCACGACCGCGAACCCCACACCAGCCCCTCCCTACACGGCCAGTTCCGGGGGGGGTCCCTGCGGCAGTGCCCCCGCCAGCCAATGGTACCTAAAAGCTTGTTGCATTCATCAGTGGACTTGACCCTCACAACACTCAGATGAAATAAACACCACTGGCATCTCCTCTTTAGAGAGAGGAAAAAAGGAGGCACAGCTTGGAAGTGGATTCAAATCCAGATCTGCTGCCTCGAAAGCCTTTGTCTGTGGCCAGGAGATGATGTACTTTTAAGAGTGGCCTCACTATCATCATGCAAGCATGGAAACCAACCTTCCTGATCCTACCCCCTTCTACAGTTGCTGTTGGAATCCGAGAACAGCTCACCGCTCAGAGCTGACAGGTGAATTACAGTAAGAAGTGGGTGCAGCTCTGTAAGGAAATCAATAACCCCATCACTGGAATTAATTCCTTTGCAAGATTAACTCTTCTGAGCTCTTGGATTCGCCTTCCGAGGTGGCTACACTAAATTGATGAAATTAGCATACCAAATAGCTACCGCATTAAAAATTCAAACAGCCCTCTTAAAAATGCCTGATGAACTTGCTGAGAGAAGCTTATGCAACCACAGATTCTGGCCTAGTAATTGTAAAGTGCTGGCAAAATGCTAATGCCATTATCTCTGGACCCCAGATTCTGTAGGAAGGGAGAAATCTGTTTACAGAATCAGTGCTCTCCACCACACAGGTTTGCTCCGGGCTTTAAAAAAGTGACTCTGGCTTAACATAGCCCCTCATCAGGTATTGCAATGCAGAACCACTTGACCTCTACACCCACAGAAAGAAGGGTCTGGGGTTGATTTTCAGCATGGATGCATGAGGTGAGACCCCTGGGAGATGAATGTTAACTCAAGAGGGACAATAAAATGTAATTTTAAAGGATTTCAGTGCTGAGAGTGATACAATTACCAAAAAAAGAATAAAGCAACACTCATCTGCTCTTCCACAAAATGCACACATGTCCACGCTCTCCACCCGGATAAACTGATGCCGAAGGAACAGAAATGAAAAGCAGTGTGTGTTCCCTTCTGCTTCTGCAGAGGCCCAGGACCTGTCAGTCCCTGGACAGGGGTGAGCAGAGGGGTCAGGTGCTGGCTGAGGGCTGTGGGGCAGGGGGTTCCCTCCGCATGGTCTGTTGGAGGACTGATGTAGTTAATGCTCAAGTCTAACAGGGCCTGCTAGCAGATGATTTGTGTTTTTAATTTAAAAAAAAAGATTCCTAATTTCGCTTCAGGGACATAAAAAGCCATTTTGAAAACAAAGGAGAAAGTAGATGGAGAGAGACGCTTGAGCTCTGGGCCTCCCTTGGACAGCTGCATGCAGATGCCCCTGCACCTTCCCGGGCACAAGGGCTTCCCTTTCTCCTTAGGACAGTTGCAGGGATTTAGTACTGCCTACTTTCTAGACGAGAAGACGGAGGGGCAAGCAGGTAAACAGACTGACTAGGGTCGCACAGCCGGCACAGGCTCAGGTCTGCTGCGGAGGCCCTTCTCTCCCCCACAGACACCCAGGCCCCGGCGGTCATGCTGCGGGCCCATCTTCACTCCCCAAAGACGGAGGACGCACACCCAGCTTAGCTCCGCTCCCATAACCAGGGCTATGGGGCCTGGCCCCGACCCAGCGTTATCACATATGGACAATCCCCTCTGGCAAGAAAAAGCTGGGGGAACAAGTTAGCAGACTGGGGTCTGAGCCAATCCACGCGTCGCTGTAGAGGAACAACAGTGAACGGTGAACAGAGCTGATGGCACTACTCACACACTCGCATGGGGCTTCTTTTTGGAAAAGTCACAGGCGAGACCGAGATCGGATATCCTGACGTGTCCGTGCTCATCCAGGAGGATATTTGCGGGCTGAAGAGAAAGACAAGATGATCTTCAGGAGTTCCCAAATTGTCATAAGCTTTGAGAATCTCTACAATCACAGGAACGTGATACCCTATCATTTTATCTGAACACGAATTCCACACTATCACATCCAAGTTGGGTACGATGCGGAAAGTCACACTTTTCATGTTTAAATCCTGCAGGAAAGTGGCAATGACAGACACAAAGGAGTCTACTCCTGAGATAACGAGACACAAGGCAGGGAGCTTGCAGGGCTGATGACCACGGTTCATCAGAGTTAAAAAGTATTTCCCGTGCCCCCACCCCCTCCAGAAGAGCGAACAGTGGCCCAGCCAGAGCCGCACACCTCTCCACAGAGGGAGCGAGTCCACCAGCTTCTCAGTTTCTGTGAACCACAAAGGCCCCAGGGGACGAGCCCACGAGGCACAGGACAGAAAGGAATCTCACGAGAATGTACCACCATGGACCTAAGAAATCAACACATTCCGCAGTGCTGCACCAATCCCGATGAATGGCACTTCTGCTTCTGAGGACAGAATCAGAACCCAGGACCTCACTGAATGACCCAGGATGACTCTGACCACAACTCTGATGAAATGTATCTACTGAGATTAGATTTAGCCAGCATAATCATGGAAAACAAAGCTCCTCTCCCTAATATATATTGAATTACAGTCATCTTAATATTTTTCTGCTGGGGATCAACTATTGTTTTGCTTGAAATAAAAATAAATGGCATGCTATTATAAAACTGAAGCATGAATAATCATGAGTGACTAGAATTCAGTTTGAATAGAAATTAAAAAATACGACTGCCTACTAAATAGCTTAGAAAACAAAACAAAACAAAAAATACAGCATAAAGATGATTACAGACCGGTTACAGATCTAAATTAAAATGTATTACAATAGTGCTTCATGGGCCTTCAGCATGTAGTTTATTCTTCTGCAAAACTCACAGGAGGAAATGAAATGTCATGTGCCAACCAGTGTCTAATTATTTCTAATTCAATGAAAATACATTTTTTTCTTCTTCATGCTCAGATGAAAACTAAGGAGATAATTTGGTAACCTTGCAGAAAGCTTTAAATTTTACGACGTGTTTTGTGACAAAGTAAGAGGCTCAAAAATAAAATATAATATTTTAGATTCTTGGAAGGCAACCTTAAAAAGCGAAGACAGCTAATCAAAACACAGCAGCTCCTGAGAGAAAGGAGCGTAAACTGCACATTTCAGTCGGTTACACTGGATTCATTTGAGAAAGAATCTGAAAGAGAAGGCAAACACCTCCCCCCGGAATGTAACTGTTGGGAAACTGTCTCTCCTCTCATTTTTCTCCTCATTATTATGTGCACATTACTGTATTTGCATGATCATTTCTACAATTTGTCAAGGTCCCTTTTATCTCTATCCCCGTCTTCTCGCGATGAGTGTCACCACGGAGGCACCGAGCAAACTCCTAGCTCCCTTATGAATGCAGAACCCAGGACCGAGCACCATGGCCTGGAAGGGGGAAACTTGGAATAGACTCACTGCATTTTTTTCCAAATCCGGAGAGAATAAGAATGAAGAAGCCCAGACACAGCCGTCTGGGGCTCCACAGTTCAGGGACCTAGAAATCTGTTAGTGATTTTGAAGACAGTCCTAAAACAACGTGAAACTCTCAGAGTGGCCTTTAGGGGAAGTTCTGCAGGTTGATTTGCCCTGCCTCGACGAGCTAGGACTCGGCCGTTCTGTGTCTCGGTTCACCCGTGTATAAATCCTGGAAGATACACATTCTCTGCTTTTCATCTTTGTACATCACCAGTTCTAACACAGAGCCATGGCCAAACCAGTTGCTTAGTGAACATTAAGTGCATTTCAAATAACTGTCACATCAGCAACGCCACAAAACTCCTACCTTGCTTTTCATTAATTCACTGCAATTTTTGAGTTGGTGTGCGTGCTGCGCCAGGCAGGGGAACACACGCTGAGCTGGCAGTGACAACTAGGAAGGAAAGGAGTGCCTGGCACAGAGTTTAGAGTCTGGGCAGAGAGACATCACACAGATGTGACCTCACCAGGGCTGAGGGGAGGGAAATGGCATGTCCTGTGAAAGACAAGGGACCGTCTGGAGACCCAGGACCACAATACCTACTGTGCAGGTCCCGGAAACAGAGTGCCTTACCTTCAGATCTCTGTAAACCACAAACCGATTGTGCATGTGTTCCAGGCCCAGGATGATTTCAGTGGCGTAAAACCGCATCTCCTTCTCAGAAAACACCCCATGTTGTGAAAGGTGATAGTGCAAATCGCCCCCTGGAACCAGAGACGCAGAGGTTAATACAAAGTGTGTCAGTTCACAGGAAACAAAAATCATTGCCATCCTAAATAGGACACAGTTGAAAAGAGGCAAACTTTGCTTCTGCTTTGTCTGTGTATCTGTCTTTCGACTTCTGTAGTTTGCCAAAACACTTTCAGAAGTACAGAGGAATCTCAAACATTAGAAGCCTTTCATGCCAGGACGGCCGGGACAATATACAACACAGTCCTCACTCTCAGCCTGGGAGTCCGGCTCCCAGATGCACCTTCCCAGGGTGGGGGTGGGGGGCAGCTAGGTTCTCTGCTTTGAGTATTTACATCCTGTCTAGTAACTGGACCGACCATGTAATGATCCAGCAGATGGCTTAGCAACTGGCTCCGTGGACAATAAAGAAAGAAGCACACAGAGAAACAAAATGATCATATTGATAGATATTTGGGAAAACAGATACAGTAAAAATTTAACTGGTGAAATCCAGGGAGGTGGGTATTTGGGTGTTCCCAGGAAAATTCTTTCCATTTTTGCCCCATGTTTGCAACTTTTCATAATAAAATGTTGGAAAAAGGCAATCATCATATGAGCTCAAGTTACAGAGACAAAGAATGCCACCAACAGGGTAAGGGAATGTTCTTATAAACTGTAAAGGAATAGCCTCTACTGATCTGGAGAAGTTAATGTGTGGCCAGCTTTATGGCCCCTGATTTTGCTTACGTATCTCCCCCTTTCACGCACACGTGTTCCTGTATAACTGCTGGCAGATCAAGATGTAAAAGATTTCCGGCATCCCAGAGGGTGCCCCATGCCCTTCCCTGTCAATGCCTCAGCGCCCACCCCTGGTTAGGCCAAGGGACTCCATTCTGACCTCTCACCATCCATTAGCTTTGCCTGTTCTGAGAGTCACGTACATGGAATCACACAGGAGACATGCTATGGTATCTGGCTTCTTTGCCCATTATTATGTCTGGAAAATTCCTCCACGTTGTTGAACAGATCTGGTTTTAAGTCAAACCCTCAAAACATAACAGAACTTCAAATGAACTTCCAAAAAAAAGGTAATTCATTTGCTATACCGTATGCATTTCATTTCAAGCTCTCATTACTAAAAACACTTGGAATATATACTGTGTCACTCTCTAGTATCAGAAAACTATTTTTCCAGCTAGAACTTTCTCGGCATTTGCAGCGTCATCATTCATAGCTTAAAGGATCAATGGCTGGCTGGTCTGGGCTAAGGGTACAGAAGATTCGGCCCGAAGCCATGCTGGCCCACAGCCAGTCCTTCAAATTTGGTTTCCAAATACACTTCTATCTTTGGCCTTCGTTCTTATGAGGGATTTCAATCCTAAAAGTTGAGGGTCAGGAAACAAGCTAATTAAAGATCTAGGCCAGCTGCATTCCAGAAGATGTAGTTTCACTCTGTGTATTTTATGAAAATCTTTTCCAGAAAATGCAATTTCCTGGTGAGAGTCTAGGAAGGCCATAGGGGAATGGTGGTCAACATTTTAAAATGAATTCTAAGGGAAACTTGGAAGAGTAAGGTTTCCTTAAACTTCAGTGGGAACCCAATTATCCAAAAGACCCAAACCGCCAGGGTGCCTAGATCGGTGTCATGTCCCGGCGACGTCTTTCCCTGCATTCAGACTTCCTGTGCGTCACTCACCGTTCATCAGATCCAAGATGAAGCAGAGTTTATCTGGAGTATGGAAGGCATAGGTCATACAGACAATGAAAGGGCAGTCCTAGAGAGAAAAAGCAAGAGTTTGTAAGAAAAACAAAAGCTGTCCCGGGAAGCACGTGTTATCTGCTACCAAACAATATCCACAGCTTTTCTCATCCACACCGCTGCCCTGTGCATTAAGCACAGACCCCTCCGTGGTAACCTTAATGGTCCCAGCAAAACAGATCTGATAACATGACAAAATGCATAGAGACAGAGCATTACTAAGTGGAACAGATGAATTCAAAGGTCTCATCTCTCTCAGATTCATTGATGACCCTTTTATCTGCATCTTCAAAGGACCCAGATTCTACAGAAAAATATTGCTGCCTTGCTAGTCTTTTTATTGGTCAACATTTTTGTGCTGGCTAGTCAAATATCCATTTCAATCTCGGATTCTGACATTGGAATAACCATATCACAGTGGGAGGAAATACCTATATTATTGTCTTGAAACACTGGGCGAGCATAGAAGGGAATTCAACTAGCTTTTCAAAGCGGAAAAATATACCAAGGTCAGGAACTGAATAACTCAACTATAAAGACGTCAGTTTTCCCCAAAGTAATCTAGAGATTCTGTGCAATTTTAATTAAAATGAAAATCAACAAGCTGATTCCAAAATGTATACGAAGATGTACACAGCTAGGAAAAGTAGAGACATTCTAGAAGAAAAACAAACCTGGAAAAGTTACATCACCAGATACCAAGACTTACTATAAAGCAACAGTAAATCAGACAGTGTGGTAGTAGCCCAAGGACGGACAAACTGACCAACAGAACAAAAGAGAGAATCCTGAAATAGACTCAAGCATAAACAGTCAATTGATTTGTGATAGACTGACAAAACAGGGTGGGAAGAAATGATGGCCTTCCCAATCAACAGTACTGGAGCAATTGGGTATTTGCACAAAGGAAGTGAACATCCACCCCTACCTCACACCACACACTAAAGTCAACTCCAGGCAGACAAAGATTTAAATGAAAAACAATGAAGCTTCTAGAGGAAAACAAAGGAGAATATCTTCATGACCTTAGGGTAAGTAAAGATTTCTTAGGCCATGAAAAAGCACTAGCAGTAAAAATATTGCTAAACTGGACTACAATAAAATTAAGAACTTGTGTTCTTCAGAAGATACTATTAAGAGAGTAAAAAGGCAAGTCACAGAAAAGGAGAAGATATCTGCAATCCATACACACATAAAGGACTCATATTTAGACTATACAAAGAACTCTGGTAAATCGATAAAGAAGAAGACAAACAACCAACAGAATAATGGCAAAAAAAAAAAAAAGGCAGCAGTAGTAATAACAACAGTAATTAATTAATTTAAAAAATGGGCACTTCATGTAAGAGAGTATCAAATAGCTCACAAGCCTCTGAACAGATGCTGGACCACAGTGGTCCCCAAGGAAATGTGTTATTGCAATGTGTTATCGCTAAAACCCACGAGAATGGCTAAAATTAAAGAGACTGACAATACCAAGTGGTTGGAAAGATAGGGTGGAAATGGATCTCCCATATATGGCTTCTGGGAGCACACAATGGTACAAGTGCTCTGGCAAACTGGTGCTATCTGCCAAAGCTGAGCACCGTCTGCAAACCCTATGACCCAGCATTTCCACTCCCGGGTATACACCTCACAGCAACCTACACTTCTATGCACCAAAGAGAACGGCATGAGACTCTTCCTCATAGCACTATTCACAATAGCCCAAACTGGGAAGTGATCCGTCAATGTTAGAATGGATGCATGAACTGTGGGATATTTGTGCAGCGGAATACTAGACAGCCACGGTCAGCAAACTTTTTTGCAAGGGGCTAGACAGTAACTGTTCTCGCTTTTACAGGCTCCATGCGGTCTCTGCTCCATATGCTTTGTTTATTTTCTATACAATCCCTTAAGAACGTAAAAACCATCCCTGGTTCACGGGCTGCACAGAAACAGGCTGCAAGCCAGATCTGGTTCACGGGCCTCGCACAGCTTGCGGGCCTCCGCTGTTTAGCTGCAGGATGCCCTACTGCTCTGGGCAATGACTCACATGGATCTCGCACGCAACACTGAGCAACAGAGGCCCAGACACAGAAGAATACATTCAGACAAAGCCCAGACACGGGCAAAGCTAAATTTCGGTGTTGGAAATCCGGGCAGTGGTTAGCCTGGGGGAGGGGTGGGTGACCGGAAGGGGCACAAGGCTTCTGGAATACAGGTCACTTTCTGTCCCTTGACCTGAGTGCCGGACGCGGGCATGTGTTCCCTTGGGAAACTTCATCGGTGCTAAGCCAGATCTATGACTAGGTCTTTACATACAGTGTATACTCGCCACTCACCTGATTCAAATCAAAACTGGCAAAAAAAAAAAAACAACTATATCCACTTTTTTAACAGAAACAAAAAATTATTAAATTCCACAGAAAATATTCAAGTTTCAACAGAATCCATACACTGAATTTGCATTGTCCAAACCTCTGTTTTCAGGGCAGACCAATAAATCTGAGTTAATACCTTTCTATACCAGAGAATCAAGAACTTGAATTCAATTTCCATATATCTTCCAGAGGAAATCACTCCAGAATGAATTACAAATTTCATTTTGTGATCACCTAGTTTTTGCCTTAAAATGCTGTTGAGGTGGTATTAGTGACTACTGATTTCAAGCCCAATTTTGCTTTAAATAGGCAAAATAAAAGTGCTTTCCTTTTTCTGTTAAAAGCCATGTTGCAAAAAAAAAAAAAAAGCCATGCGGCCTTCCTGGGGCCCTCTTGGAACTACATAGGGAACCACCTTTCTAGTAGCCTGCTGAAGATGGCTCATTCTGCTCCTTCCTTAGTGGGGTTCCCCACACACTCCGGTTCCTGATCTGAAGAGCAATTCAGATGTCACACAGAGAGGCTGGTGGACCCAGAACTTAGGGTCTTTCCCAGCTAGAGACAGCAACTGCACTCGCTCCACCAAGGAGAGAGTGGACCCCGCCAAGGGGTATTTCTGAACACGATGAGACAGGATCCTTCTAATGGTAGCCCTGAGAAAGTAGCAAAAGGGGCAAAAGGTTCACTTAAGATCTTATGTTACTGGGTGCCTGGGTGGCTCAGTTAGTTAAGCGACTGCCTTCAGCTCAGGTCATAATCCCGGAGTCCCGGGATCGAGTCCCGCATCCGGCTCCCTGCTCGGCAGGGAGTCTGCTTCTCCCTCTGACCCTACCCACTCTTGGGCTCTCTCACTCTCTCTCTCTCTCTCTCAAATAAATAAATAAATAATCTTTTAGAAAAAAAGATCTTATGTTATTGAGACGGAACATGAACCATCGATTTAGAATCACAGGCTGAGTAGGAAGGGCCCTTAAAAAAAAAAAAAAAAAAATCACCTGGTCCAACTTGTTTATTTTTAAGACAAGGAAACTAGGCCCTAAAAAGGGGAAATGACTTGCCTGAGGTCATAAAGAAATTTGGTAGCCAACCAAGATCTCACCCCCAAGTCTCCTGACTTTGTCCAGGGTTCTATGGTATGCTGCTTACAAAGGCAGGGTTTCTGTAGCAATGTAAAAGGAAAGCTCAGTTAAAGGGGTATGTATGATTCAGTTGTCTCCACGCTGACCGCACTGTCTCACCTCAGGTGCTGGGCAGAAACCACACCGGGTCTCGTGTGAAGCTCGAGACACAAAGAATCAAATACGGACCAATATGACAAAACAGGCAGCAATTTAATGATGGTGCAGGTAGCGTTCCCAACATAATCACTGTTAAGATGTTTTGCCTTGATTACCAATTAAAGACAGTAAGAACTAGTGGATCTTTTGGAGGTAGACCCTCAGTGAGGATTTTCCTACAGGGACTGAGCAAAGCAACCTGTATTTTGTAGCGATTCTGTGAAACTCTAATGGAATACACCATGAAGTACTTAAGAATTCTCCACCCTGCAGTCAGAGGAAGGCTTATGTGATCCTTCCCGCTTCGAACACTTTGTCTCCAACTGCTGTTAAGATTTTTTTTTTTTTTTAATCCTCAGAACTGGCCTGGAAAGCTCTTGACGGTCTGGTCTGGTCCCTGTCAGTCTGTCTCTCTCCCCTCCAGCTTTATCTTGTGTGACTCACGCATCCCTTCAGACCCCAGCTCTGCTGACCTTCCCTGAAGTCCTCAAACCCTCCTGAAGTGCTCAGGACCCAGATACACGCTGGCACCTCCGGTGACTTCTGAGGAGTATCCGTTGTCACCTCCACCCTGGTAAGTGCCTCCTGGGCACTGGGTACCTGTCTCACGGCTCTTGCCACACATCGTAATTATCTATGCATTTCAAGATCAGGTGAACAATATCACCTTCTCTCGTTCTGTGTGGCTCTAAAAGAGCAAGGACCAAAGTCACGTTTTGGGACCCCCATCCTGCAGCGGAATGCCTGGCACAATCTAGGCACTCCAATATAGTTCAGGAATGAATGAGTAAGCTTCCAAGGACATGACAGGACTGTTTCATGAGGGTGCTAATTGCTCTTTCCCAGCTAATTGCTCTTTCCCAGATACTTACCCTGGTTCTGAAACTTGAAGATTTCCCTTTTTACTATTCTAGAATTACAGAATCAAACCGGGAACAGTACTTCCTACCTTTCTTTGAAAGGTCAGGGGAAGGAACACTCAATCTGAGACTGGAAGGAAAAAGAAAAAACTTCCAGTAAAAACAAAACTATAATGAATGACTTCAGTTCAGTTTCATGCCAACACCCTGGGAAACCACACTATACAGGCTGGTCTGAAGTTTAACCTAGTGATGCCATTTTAAACGAAAGATCATTAAAAAAAACATAAAAAGTGGCCTTTGATTAGCAAAAGACAGAAAAAGAAAGAAAGAAAGAAAGAAAGAAAGAAAGAAAGAAAGAAAGAAAGAAAGAAAGAAAGAAAGAAAACTCCAAATAGCTTTATTACAACTCTTTTGGCTAAATTATGTATTATTTTTTTAAAGCTTTTAGTTTTAAGTAAGCTCTACACCAATGTGGGCCTCGAACTTACAACACGAGATCAAGAATTACATGCTCTCTGACTCAGCCAGCTACCCCTTGGTTAAATTATGTATTGATAAGTAAAACACAAAACAAAACAAGAGAACCTCAAAATTCCCAAAAAACAAAACCAAAAGCCAGGTTTGATATTTGAATAAAAAATATAAACAATTCTTTAAAGTTAGCTCAAAGGAGTAGACCAAATTAATCCCAGTTTTTTATTTACTCCCTTCAAGGGTAAGACTGGGGAGGAACCATACCTCTACTTAACTATATTCCCCTTCACCTGGAAAAAATAAATATAAAAATGCGACATGAAAATTGCATGTATAGTTTCCAACACCAAAAATTTCTTTTTCCATAGGCTTTCTTGAGAATAAATATCCAAGGTGTTGGAGAAAACTCATTAAAAATTAATATTTTAATTACTACTTAAAATCTGGAGTAAATGCACATCCATGTTTGAAATTTAAGACGACATTCCCAAAAGAACCCAGAAACCAGTGCCATTCGAACCGATTCCAATACAGTGTGCAAGGGGCTCAGTCTCCACTCCAACTAGTTGAAAACATGGTCGTGCACACAGGATAGCTCTTATTTGAAATGCTTAATGTCCATATGTTGGGAGGCAGCGGCACATAGATAGAAATTATTTACAGCTACGGCATTTTCACTTATTATGGTTGAGCTAAATTATGATACTCTTCTACTTCGGTAGCACATAACCTTTCTGAAACTGCTTAAAACTAATGCTAGAATAATATAAACCACAATACAATAAATACAGGTGAAAACAAAAAAACACAGAGCCTATCAGGTGATAATAAGAAAGGAACAACAGGGGACGGCTGGGTGGCGCAGTCGGTTGGGCATCTGATTCTCGATTTGGGCTCAGGTCATGACCTCAGGGTCATGAGACTGAGCCCCATGTCAGGCTCTGCACTCAGCAGGGAGTTTGCTCGAGATTCTCTCTCCCTCTGCCCCTCCCCCGTGCACGTGTGCGCACGCGCTCTCTCTCTAATAAACTAAAATCTTTAAAAAAAAAAAAAAAAAGGAACACTAGCCAGGGAGTCCACAGACTCTGGACAAGGAATTTAACCTCTCTGGGTCTCAGGTTCCTTGCTTCCTAGTTGAAAGGGATTCTCTGATTCACCATTAAAATCTGATTCCTGGGCGCCTGGGTGGCTCAGATGGTTAAGGGTCTGCCTTCGGCTCAGGTCATGATCCCAGGGTCCTGGGATCGAGTCCCGCATCGGGCTCCCTGCTCCTTGGGAGCCTGCTTCTCCCTCTGCTTCTCTCATTCTCTCTCTCTCTCTCTCTCTCTCTCTGTCTGTCATGAATAAATAAATAAAAAATCTTAAAAAAAAAAAGAGTTTAAAATCTGATTCCTTCACCCTTTGGGTGAGGTTGGTAAGCTATTTGGAGGCCACGCCCTCCCCAATATATCTCACTGCACACAAACCTTCTTGGCTCAGTGTTTAACCTTAAATTCACATGTGAGGTACTCAGCAGGAGTCTGGCCACTCCACCGTCATTTCCGGCCTTCCCTGCGAGACCCCGAGTCTCTGACCTCCTCTGGCAGGCCTGCTGGTGCACATGGGCATGCCCAGGTTGGACACTGAGTTTTTCTGGGTATCTTTATAGACATCTGTTCAAATAAATAAAAGCCAAGGCTTTGCTCGTGGGTCATACCATTCACTGCAAAAGAAGCCAGAATGGGACACTATTTTGCAAGAAAACACAGGGTAAAAGTTCTTGGCACGTGCTGAGCTAAAAATGCTAGCTGACAAACAAACACAATATCCAACAGGTGGAAACATGGGCTTGGAAATGGAAATGAGCAAAATCCACAGCAGGTAAAAAAGCAGCAAGATAGATAATGATAAAGCCACCCTCTAGAGACTGGGGACAGACCCAAATCCAGTTCAGGCCTGAGTAACCCAAGATGTTTCCTCTCTCTGTTTATTTACGGAGGACAAGAGCTGCTTTCCTCGTGCTCTTCCTTCTCTGGGTTAGTCCTCCATCACGCAGTCAGTTCTTAACTAGACTCAAGTGATTTCGTTGTTGTTGCCATGATTACTTCCTGCCCTCTCTGCAAGCATATTCCGCCAAGATGGAAGCCATAAACAGCCACTAAAGGGAGAAGCCGTGGGTGTGCATGATGATGGTAGCTAACACTTCTCTAACTCCCAAATTAAACAGAGATAATATGAGAATTACACACTATTTATATTAACTTAGTGCTGCTCTTCCCTGCTATAAATTCTAACCCATCCAAGAACTGGCTAGCTGCATAATTTGCTGGAAAAGAATGCCTGTATTTTAAATAAATTGTCCTGATATATAAAACCAACCAACCAACGAATACAAAAACAAGCAGTGCTCAAAACCGGAATACTTACCCCTGTACTCACAAGAGACAACATAATCCTCTCATTTAAGGCTAATGTTTCTCCTTGTTTCATCTTGATCCTCTTCTTATCCAAGCATTTCATTGCATACCTAGAAACATAAATGCTATTGGAAAAACTCTACTGAAAATGTATCTAAGCTGCTTTAAATGATACATGTCATATGGGGGAAAGTTTCTAAAGATTTGGGAAGTGTCTAAAAGAAGCAAAATGGTACCCAAGTGTCATGCAAAAAAAAAAAAAATTTTTTTTTTAATTTTGCATGTATTAAGAAAAAAATTCAAGGCCCCCTCCAGGAGGCGAAGCATACCTCCCCACTCCTTAGGTAAGGGCTGCACACAGTGAGCTCCTTCCTAAGAGAACAGCACGGAGAAGCAGGGACAGGGATGTTACAGCGGAGGAGCCTGACGAACACTACCTCAAGCAAGCGGTCAAGGTCAGCATCACCAGTGATGAGTCATCCTGTTGATGGGCATCCTTGATATGATGTGATAAGAATGGGGTTTTCTCTGGGGTCTTGCTTCCAAAAGCCCACAGCCCCAGTATAACTGTGAGGAAAGCGCACCTGAACTGGATGTCTAATAGAATGTCTATTCTATGGTATCCCTGACCGGGACTCCTCAAGGCTATCTAGGCCATCAAAAACAAGGAAAATCTGCGAAACTGTCACAGTCTAACGCAGCCTCAGGAGACATGATGACTTAAGTGTAACATGGGATCTGGGAACAGAAAAAGCACTAAGGAAATCCAAATAAAGTAGAGATTTTAGCTAATAATAACATATTGATACTAGTCATCTGTTGTGACCAATGTAAGAGAGGGTGACTGGTGTAGGCCAGGGGAGCTCCCTGTGCTGTCTCTGTGCCTCCTTTCTAAACCTAAAACTATTCTAAAATAAAAAGGTTTCTTTAAAAAAAAAAATCCAGCAATAATTAAGATATTTCTATCATTACATGAACAGAAGTTCCAATCCAATAAGAGCATAAAGTAGAGGGACATAAATAAATTCAGTGAAATAAATTTTGCATGTATCGTTGCTGCCCAGTACTACTACCATGTGTGTGTTGCGGGGGTGGAGGGATATGTGTATAATATTTAGCATTTAGAAACTGTGATTTTAGCAGTGGTCAAGATTTTGCAAGAGTGCAGAGTGCAAGACTCTAAAACACCGACAGCCAACAAAATGAAAAGGGAAGGCATGTGCTCAAAAAGGCACAACCTAAAATGTGACTTTATTGATTTGTTTTTAATTTTTTTTTTTTTAAGTAATCTCCACACCCAACGTGAGGCTCGAACTCAAGGCCCTGAGAGCAAGAGTCCCACGCTGTACCGACGGGGACAGCCAGGCTCCCCTGATTTGTATTTAATCTTGATATTTAAGTTATCATATTTCAAATAATAAAAAGAATCAGTAAGATTTTTATATGAAAGTTAGTGAAGATTAGAAACAGCTGACAACTTAAGCTTTCTGAAAACCTGTAACAAACTCCTATTAAGGAAATACAGACATGTCAGCTGGCATTCTCTATAATCACAGGTGAAGAAAGCAGGACAGTTTTTCAGCAGAAAGCTAAAAGGAAATTTTTATAAGGGTTTCTGGGGCTTTAGAACTCTGTGTGCATGATTATAAATCCCCTGATGGACGACTTTATAAGGCCCAGGTACAAATTATGGATGATTGTCTGGCTGTGACAGGACCCAGAAAATCCATTTGTTTCTAACTGATCATAACTTACAATGTGAGTCCTTAGAACGAAACAGAGATGGATATTCAAATTTGCTCCTTTTATCTACTGTTCCAGGAATTCATTATAACAAATCCACCAATGGAGACATTAATTTGCTTAATTACAGGATTGCATATTGAGTATATATGAAGTGACGTGTTCTTTAAATATTTAATTTTCATGATGAATTTCAAAATGTTTCAACTACTTCTATCGCTACCCCCTACCATGATGGCATCTGGTAAAACGTTTAAATTGCAGACCAGAGAAGCCGGCATAAACGGGCCTGGAGCCCCTGGGTTGAGCAAGTTGGCTTCCACTGGCTTCTGAGGTAGGTGGCAGTTCGTTGGGCTCCGGAGCCAGTGCACATGTCACTGGCAGCCTGGGGACTGGAAGGACACACTCCCGGATCCACAGGGACTGAGCCTGGCCACTTTCTAGCTGCGGGACTCTCGGTAAGCATCTACCCTTAATCTGGAAAGTAGAAGACAGTTTTCCACACACTGAGAATCTGTAAAATAATAAATGTCATGAAAGAGACGCGCTGATGTCATTAATTTCTACATCTACATCGTATGGCAGATTAGCAGATCCCCTAAATATGTGGACAAGCCACAGTGATGAAGGTGAAAGAACAGTCGGTGAAATGGAGTAAGTGACAAGCACATCACTTAGGATCAGAGCCCACTGTGGGACTATGGTGGGACGAGGGATCTGGGCACACCGTTCACTAATACTGACTATGGAAGAGGCAGTGGTCTGCATGCCTTAAAGTGTATTATCTCATCCAATTCTCACGAGGAGGAAGTATTTTCCTGACCCTACAGACCAGGATGCCGAGGCTGGGCGGAGGCACAAACTTTGTGCAAGCCAGCTATGACCCGGCCATGGGCCGCCCAGACCTGTACTCTGGATCGCCAGGCATCCTGTCTCAGCAGGGCCCCAGACTTTACGCACCCGAGTGCCAGACACTGGGTTCACCCCGCACGGGGCCCTACGACAGGAAGAAGACCAGCGGGCACACATCAGTGAAGGTAACCTTCAGCCCCCACATAATAAAAATCATGCCCATGACAGGACCCGTCTGAAAAGTAGGAGGGCGACTTGGTAAGGCCTTCGGTGCCCAGTCACAGGGAGGACCCGAGGAGGGGCTGAGTGACAGTGCTCGCTAGACAGTGCTGGCGTGGCAGGAGAGGCGGGCGCTGAGGTCGCTGACCCCAATTACTCCTTCTTACACCTACAGTGAGGTTATCAAGGAAGCTGCACAGCCGATGCCACTCAGCCACGGCTCTAACAGGCCTGTCACTTGATCACACTTGTAGTTCTGCGTCTGTCGAACTGTACTTTCCCATTCTCTTTTGCTTCCAGATATATGTTCACTTAAACAAACTCCTTCTATATTTAGAAAAACCAAAACATCTTTTCCCCCTGCACTCCTTAAGAACTCCAAGACCATTCACCTTCTGGAAGAGGACTGCACCTAGCTCATGTGCACGTAACTGCCTCACATCAACCTCCTCCTGTAAGATAAGCAACTAAGACGGTGATGGAGCCCCATGACCGTGATCCTCACAGCAGGCAGGGCATCCTTCTCACCAGCTTCAGGCTACCCATCTATGGAACTGACATCTCCTGGAAAGCTACACCACGCCAAAGGGCATATGCTAAATCACAGGTGCTTCACCATTTAGAAGAGAATGTCTCTCCTCCGCAAAGCAGAGAATTCTTTGCAGCAGGATCGGACCGGGAGGCTGTACATAATGCCCCTTCTTGGTCACCTCCAGATCCCAGGCTCCTTCACCCGTGGCCTGAACCACAAGGGCTCATGACCCACGGTACCTGGTTAATTTCCCTTTGAGCCCTAAGAAGTGGAAGTTCCAGCTGACGGTTCTCATTTACAATGCTTAACAAAATATTGCCTCTTTCTACCTGAAGTAAGGCACTTCAGGAGTGGGAAGATGGGCTTCCATAAATTGATGTAGGCATTTTCTATTAATGCAAGCATAAAACCCATAAAGAGCTTACATTTTTCCAGTGTCTGCTTTCCTGCAACCGTACACTTCACCAAATCCTCCTCGTCCAATGATCCTGTGTACGCTGAAATCATTCATGGTCAACTGTGAATTCAAAACACGAAATGGAAACAGAGAGTTGCATTAAAATTATGTTATTATTTTCATGTAAGACACAGTTACTAAAATAGCAGTTCTGATATAAGGATCTGCATTTTCTGTGACTGACTGCTCTAAGAGATGAGATGCGCAAGGTGGCAAGACTTTCTGGAACCTCCTTCCGCTCCACCCCCAAAATGCACAAAAGGGAGGCAAATGGGCAGACAACAGAGTGGGAGTCGAGTCAGATTGTTTTTCCAATCTCCTAAATGTTAGGTTATTAGACGTATACCCTAAAGACAAGGGAGTGTGAAACTTCTAGTCAAAATGAGAGTGTCCTTTAACTACTCTGAAGCTGGAAGTTTGGGAAGAGCTCAGCAATTCCAGGAACTGTCATGGTAGAAAAATAAATCTCCATCAAGGGCATCTATGTTTTCATCATAGTGGACCATATGATCAGAAAACCCAACGGAGGCTGGCCATGTGAATTTTTTATCGATAACATCACGGAATAGGGAGGACTCGTGCTGGGCATGTGAGTGTGAAACAAGACACTAAATATGAGGAAAGTACAGAAAGAGGTTTCATTCATAAGCCCTCTCCTTGTGTCACTATCTCAGTAACGCCCCTCTTCCTAAGTAGGTTTAGTAGTCTTAGATGGTGCAAAGGCAGACAGTGAGCCCGACATTCACGGTGGTTTATGTATCCTGGCAAGTTAAGGGTCAGATTCCTGAAGCGTTCCCCCAAACAACCCTTCAAACACCATGTTTGCAGTCAGGTAACTGGGCCCAAAAGCTTAACCTCTGATGCTCCAGGGACAGCAGGAGATGACCGCACCAGGTCTGCTGAAGGAGAGTACGCATCAGAAAGATCTATGGCAGACAGGAAGGATTTTTTTTTTTAAATGCGTTATTGCCCTCTTGTTTCCAAAATTCTGCCAGGATATGTGAAAGAAAGGAGTTTAAAAAAAAAAAAAAAAGTGCTTCTCCCAACGGTACCGGCAAGTAAAAAACTAAAAAAACTACAAGGAAAAAAAAAAAAAAAACACGAAAAAAAATCCAGTTGATTATTTCTTTTCCTCTTCGCAAACCTATGTGAAGGGAGAACATGAAGGAGAAAGTAAAAGAGGATGTGCCGAGGAAGGAGGGTTCTAAAAATGAAGAAGGGGACGTCCCAGGAATTCCTGACGTTGAAAGCTAAAAACAGAGGAGACGTTCACAGGAAGTGCGTGTTAGTGAGAAAGGAGCCTGTCTTTGAGGGCTGCTTTTCTCATTCTCAGAAATAATCAAAGAGGAGATGGACCCTTGGTCTAATAAAAGATGTCATCATTTTTATTACAAGATTATACCTAATAATACGAATGTGAAGGGAGACTTTACCAGGATGGCAAAAGCCAAGGGCATGTGGGAAGTACGTTATGTGGGGGCCTTGAGTTTTGGCTACTATTTCTGTGGAAGGGTCGATCACTGCTTAAAATACCCTTTCTTAAATAAATAAACACATTCTTACATGAATCTGAAAAAAGAGAATTAAAACCCGAATTGTTTATGAGGCCGGGTACGGGAGGATGAATTCTTCGTACACAGAGCTGTTAGAGTGACATCTGTTTAGACAGCGTATTACCCGTGGGAGTGTGCTCCGGGGTATGAAGTATTTTCTCATGAAGTTAAGCCAGAGGAAGTTTTTATTTTAAAAAAAAAAAAGGAAAGAATAAGAGGATACTCACATGGATATTTAATTCTACGTTTTTCCACTGACAGAATCGAGTGAACTTGTCACTAAAAAAGAATAGAAACAGTCACTGAAAATTTGCATATCACATGAATCAGATTTGAAGAGCAATGTTAAAGGACAGACGAGGATGGTACCACTTGTGTTGCTTCTCAACCAGAGGTACGTTTCCTTCCTTATCTTTTCACAAAGCCTTCACCGGTCTTTGTGGCTTTATTTTATGATTCAGGTGCATGATGTCATATTTCCCTTAAATTGTGATGATTGTTATGGTCCCATCTATCTGAATCAGCACCATCCAAGAGAAGGCCTAACGTGAGCCCCATACGTACTTTCATGTTGATAACGTATTTTATTTAACCCCAGGATAGAGAAAAAATTATCATTTCAACATGTGTGTGATCGGTACAAAATTAGTAATGAGACCCTGTACATTGTTGTTTTTATATTAAGTCGTGAAACCCAGTGTGTATTTTGCACTGAGAGCCCATCTCGATTCACACTCAGTCATTTCAAGGGCTCAAGAGCTCCATGTGGCCAGTGGCTCCCATACTGGACCACGCAGCTCTAAATGACAAAATATTCGGGAGCGCCTGGAGGGCTCAGTCGGTGAAGTGTCTGCCTTCGGCTCAGGTCATGATCCCGGGGTCCTGGGATCGAGCCCCACATCGGGCTCCCTGCTCAGCGGGAAGCCTGCTTCTCCCTCTGCCTCTGCCACTCCCCCTGCTTGTGTTCCCTCTCTTGCTATCTCTTTCTCTGTCAAATAAATAAAATCTTTAAAAATAAATAAATAAATGACAAAATATTTATAAATAATGGTAATAGCAGCAAACACTCAGCTGGTGCTTTCCATGGGCCAGACCCTGTTCATTTCCCCCTCCAGCAACAAGATGAGCAGATCTGACGACCAGGAATGATGATGCCCATTCTGCAGCAGAGGAGACCAGGGCCTGGCCAAGGTCACACAGTGAGAGAAGGAGTAGGGATGGATCTGAACCTGGACCAAGCAACGCTGCTCAGATACAAATGCTGTAGGAGAAAAAGCCCTTAGACTAGAATCACAAGACGCAATAAGTCCCACTGAGCGGATTTGTTCCCACAATTTACTCAGCTTCTTGATGAGTACTTTTTTTCCCCCTCTATCTAGAAAAATATCTAACCCCACAGCTTATTTAATAAAGTCATTATTTTCATTATGGTTACTAATGAGCAACACTGTCTGTAGTGTTTGTTTTAAAACATTTTTTCAAAAGAAATGCTTTCTAGATTGAATACTCTTCAAAGGCAAAGAATATTCTTGGTGACTGCTGGATTTCACCTAGCCCCTGGCACAATTCCTTACATGGGCACAGTATCCAGGGTTCTATGAATGAATGAATGAATGAATGAATGAATGAATGAATGAATGAAAAGGAAAGGAAGAAGGAGAGAGAGGGAGAGAGTACTATGAAATACATGGTCCAGGAATTACTGGCATTCTAACAGAATGCATTAAGGCATCTAAATATCCCAGTTGCCTGGGGGGAGTGGTTCATTTTATATGCCATCTAAGACAAATGTAGTGATCAAAAGGGGCACATATACCCCAATGTTTATAGCAGCAATGTCCACAACAGCCAAACTATGGAAAGATCCTAGATGTCCATCAACAGATGAATGGATAAAGAAGATGTGGTGTGTGTGTGTGTGTGTGTGTGTGTGTGTGTGTGTGTGTGTGTGTGTGTGTGTGTGTGTGTGTATAATGGACTATTATGCAGCCATCAAAAAAACCGAACTCTTGCCATTTGCAATGACGTGGATGGAACTAGAGGATATTACGCTAAGTGAAATAAGTCAATCAGAGAACGACAAGTATCATATGATCTCATTGATAGGAAGAATTTGAGAAACAAGACAGAGGATCACAGGGGAAGGGAGGGAAAAATGAAACAAGACAAAACCAGAGAGGGAGACAAACCATAAGAGACTCTCAATCTCAGGAAACAAACTGAGGGTTGCTGGAGTGGTGGAGGGTGGGAGGGATGGGGTGGCTGGGTGATGGACTCTGGGGAGGGTATGTGCTATGGTGAGCGCTGTGAATTGTGTAAGACTGATGAACCACAGACCTGTACCCCTGAAACAAATAATATATTATATGGTAATAAAAAATAAAAAAAAATTATATGCCATCTAAGGATCTTTTAAAAATATTTCTGAGGCTAATATAGTCACGTTGAAAATCAAAAGCAGAACCCTGTAATTATGCAGCAACTTTTGTCAATGAATTGAAAATGACGTTTACAGAGTGTTTCATTGATCTATCATCTCTGTGAGGTTGGTAAAATAAAATTATATTTTGAGCATTTCTGAGAGTTATTTCAAAGGTTTTTTTTGTTTCTTTGTTTGTTTTTTAAGTATGATGAGTGCAAAAGGCAAAACCACACTGGGGTGTTCTCTGTACTTACAAATCTATGACTGTCACTTTGAAATTCACTTGGTGTGTTGGGCAAGCTCATCCTCCCTTTTCTCCCAGATTCTGGACCTCAGAGCCAGCAACAGGGGGCCAGTGAGCTGGCACGTTTTACAGACTTGCAGACTTAGCTGGGGAGGACTAACAACCACGGGGAGAGAACTGTCCTGATGACTGAGAGAGAGTCAAGAGAACCAAATCCCAACACATACCCTGCCTCAAACGAACATCCCCACAACACACAAAGGACACCTCCAAACACACATTTTGCCCATGAAGTACAGGTTTTCTGTAGCCAGTTCTTCTTTAGAAGTAGAGATGGCCCTGGGGCGTTCAGGCTCAGTCATGTATCCATGGAGGTTCCTTGAGTGCTATTTCTGGTCAATGCCTAATTACTAGAATGGGCACTTCTTCACAGAAGAGGGACTGGGGCTGAGAACAGAGCAGAGCCTGGGCAACATAGGGCTCCTGACAGCCAGTGCCCTTGCAGATGAGGTACAGCTACCCCAGAGGGAAAGTCAGGGGTTAATGATATAAAAACGCCAGGGATGCAGTGAGGGTGGGGTAGAGTAAGCACTTTTAACCTCTGTCTGTGACTCGGGCTTTAGATTGCTGGGCAAGTGAAGTTCACTGCCTCATCCAGAAGAGGGAAAGCCTCCTTCCCAGATTCAGGCCAGCCTGGAACTTAGTTAAGCCCTGTGCCCCTGCTGGCCTCAAGTGAAGGCAGAGATGAGCCCTGGCTGAAGATTTCCCCTTTATTATCAGACTGAGATATCGCCTTACCCGCAAGGCCCTCAGAGAGTGTGGCCAGTCCTGATGGGGCCAAAGGCTACAAAGTTCTATTTGGGGAGTGTCCATGCTTTTCAAAACCCATGCTCAAAACTCTTGGTCTGACAATGGAGTTTTTAAGTTCTCATTTGAGAATGTATTGACACGAAAAGAACGCGAAACAGATAAAAATGAAGAAATCCGCTTTGAAAATAATTTACATAACATGGTGAATGGCTTCAGAAAATCCAGTGCACCTGCTTGCCTAACACGCAAACAGCTTGGATTTCTGGTGGCAGTAAGAGCAGAAGGCTCCCCTAGTGGGACTAAAGGACATGCAGGTGGACCAGGGGGCCAGTCAGCAAAGAAAAAGCTACCAGACCCCCCTCCCCCTCCCCCCTGTAACTCCCATCCCCATCTCTCCCTAGAAGCTCGGCTGACCCCAAGAGGAGCTGGGAAAGGTCAGAATTCTGAACTAACGGCACTGGCGCCAGGGCAGGCCGGACCCCGCTGAAACACAGCCGGCCTACCCCCTTAACACGAGCCACCGCTCTCTGGCAAAGTCTCCGCTCTGACTCAGAAAAGGGTAATAATCATTTGTATGCGTGTTAGTTTCCCAAAGTACTGACTCCACTCCAGGATAAAATTATCTCTTGAACTCTAGTGGCATCATAACACAACTTTTTTTTTTTTTTTATTACTTTAGTTCTGTGAATAAGTGGAGGGAAAAACCGCAGAGAAGCAGCATTTGTTCTAACGGGGCAATTACTGAACAGCTGTGGGCTGCTCCGGCACCGAGACTCGATCATCACGGCGATTGTCTAGAAATTAGCCCAGTTTGCGGAGAAGAGCGCAGTCAGTGTGAAAGCAGATTCCGCTGAAGAGTGCATGATCTCAGAGGGATACTCAAAATCCCAGCGAATGGACTGCTGGTGGCCAGAAAGGCGTATGGGCCGGCCGCCTTTACAGGCATCGCTGAACATGTTCAGGGTTTCGTATGACAAACATACACATATAGCTTGAGTAGCTCAAAGGGACACATTTATTAGGGATAGTAATAATATATGTGACCACGGACATCTGCCTAGAACCTCAAATTCTATTACATAAAGAATCAAGTGCAATCTAGTCCCACCTTGGGGGGGCAGGATCTCAAAGAGCAAACAAATGAATTAGATAGGTTATAGAACCGTGCTTGCCTTAGCAAAGGTGTCCCAGTAAGATACTCTTCATACTGTGGTTCCATAGTCTATTTAAACTTTAGACCATTTTGAAGCTAAAGAGGTACAGATTGAAAGAGACATCAAGATATGCAAATCCTAAATAATAAAGTACTGAGGTGACAGTCTAACATGAAGGCTGGCACATAGTAAATGCCTGGTAAGTACATTCAGTGTCAAATGAACAAACTGATACCCATTTTAAGGACAGCGTTCATTGGGTAAAATGAGGTACACCTATAGAACAGCCCTGGGCTATTCTATATATATATATATATATATATATATGTGTGTATATATATATATACACACACATATATATATATACTATTACTTTAATATAACATTAGATGTCAAGTATATCTCAAAAAAATGTTATGTACATACATGAAGTTTCATACCTTTCCATAAATTTTTGGAAAATGTTGCCTCGAAGACTTTCACAAATTTCTTCTATGTAGGGCTGGAAGAGATGGAAAAGAAATCCCACACTGCATAAATAGGAACCTAGAATACATACTGATGAGACTCGGATGACCTGCAGCTCCCACTCTTGCACTTGCCCAATTTTTAGTAACGGATTTATCACCGTGATTATTTAATAGTTATCTACAGCCCAACCGCATGCTCTGTGAAGATATGGACAGGTCCGCCCATTTGCCCCTGCATCCCTAATGCCTGGCATGGTTCCTGCAAAGTCACAGACGCTTCCCAAGTGACCATGGTTGGTTTTCCAGGTGTAAGACCCGTGCAGTCCCACAGGGCTCATGCTCAGAAGAGCCAGGGCTTGGTTTCATGTCCCTGCCTAACCCATCTTAAAATTCTGAATTTCTGAAACAAGGGGCCCCAAGTTTTTTAATGCTGTGCTGGGCCCTGGAAGTCATGTAGTACATTTTGTAAATGACTAAAAGTGTTGATAATCAGCATTGATACTGAGTTTTAAAGACTAAAAGCTAATGGATCCATGGAGTAAATTTTTTTTAATTAGCTACTTTACTTCTGAACTTTCTACCTCTTGGAATCACAGAGCTAAAGGTAACCATGGGGAAGAGTTAATCCCTTTCCTCATTTTGCACATGAGGCTGCGGCACTGTGGACAGGTGCTTTCCCAAGGTCTCTGAGCACATTCGTGGCTAGACCAGGATGAAGGACTCCTGGCTCACTTGTGCGGTGCGCATCCCTTTATGGAAAACAGTGTGCAGGTGACTCTTGTACCACATAAGTCTGAACCACACAGGTCCACTTACACGTTGATTTTTTTACATACAATACTAGAAATGTATTTTCCTTATAATTTTCTTAATGACATTTTCTTTTCTCTAGTTTACTTTATTATAAGAATACAGTATATAATACATATAACATATAAAATCTGTGTTAATCGACGGTTTATGTTATCGGTAAGGCTCCGGTCAACAGAAGGCTATTAGCAAAGTTTGGAGGCAGGAGCCAGAAGTTATACGTGGATTTTTGACTGCATGGGGGTCAGTGCCCCAATCCCTGTGCTCTTCAAGGGTCAACTGCATTTATTTTGAAATAATTTTGTCTTACCTGGAAAAGAGTTGATGTCACTTGTTTCTTGGATAGGTGACTCTGTACATGCTCAACAGCTTGCTTTGAGAATGGCTTTTCAAAAAAAAATTTAAAAAAACAGTATTTTTTTTCCACAAACCTCTGTACATTACACAATACTACAGCATATAATTTAACACAATTACTAAGCAGGAAGCTGTGGTAATTATATTGACATGCATTCTTTAAAAATCAGCTGGATATCTGTGGGCAATAATGGATACTTGCTCCTCCGAGCTTCCGCAGTTCTTAGCCACCATGTCGAGAAGGATGATGAGCACGGGGGCACCTGACTGACGTAACCTAACCCCACAAGAGTTTAAGACTACTGTGATTAAAAAAAAAAAAAAAGTGTAAAGAATCTTATTATCACCTTACGAAATGTATACATCCCTCAATTAGTTAATGACGGGGTCCTGAAACTGTAAAAATTTCCACTATATAAGAGAAAACAAATGCATGAAAATCCATGTAAGAATTGAAAGCCAGGGTGGTAGGAGGCTGTAGGTTAAGGAAAGTCTTGCTGTGACCACAGCAGAGGGGAGCTAGCTCTAAAAAAACAGTTCCAATAAGAACTACACACTCTCTTCTCCCTCCAAACTTCAAATTATGTCTTCTTTAAGAATGCACCACAAGAGGAAAAGCTGAAAACGCCCATCATACTGCCAAAAACCCTCTAAACTGCTGAGCGACGTGAAAACCAAGTTTCAGTGGCATCCCCACGGAACACCTGGCATTTTCCAAGGCTCAACCACCAGGACTGGCTCAGGAATTCTGTCTACTACAAGTGAGGTGAGGCCAACAAAGAAATGCAGGGCGCAAGAGGTGCACCAGCTACAGTTACTCAAGTGGCAGCAAGAACCGTGAATGACACAGTAAATGCAGAAGCACTACAATAAATCATTATCGTGGCCAGGGCTGTCCGCTCGAACTCCCCTCAATGACAGCAATGTCGTGTATCCACGCTGGTCAATACAGGAGCCACCAGCCACCTGCAGCTCTCAGGCACTCGAAATGCAACTCGAGAGGCCTTGGGGAGTGAAATGCTTAACTCCACTGGATTTTAATTAATTTAACCTGATATCTAAACAGCCACATGGGGCCAGTGGCTCCTGTATTGGACATGGCAGCGAGGACAGTGAGGCCACTCCTTCAGAAAACTCTCAGAGACAGTATGTGGTGAATTTTTATCACTAATTCTTCCACGCACTCCTGGCAGAATAATTTCCTAGGAACCTAGTTTATCCTAATGACTGAATGGATTATGTGATTTACAGGGGGAAAAACATATTTCCACCATTATTTAACTATTAACAAAATTAACATAAGAATTATTACTCTTCCTCATTAATCCAAAGAAACCATTTAAGATTTCTATTGATCAACATTTGATTAGCCTAATTATTTAAAGTACAGCCAAATTAACAATAATAAAGCTGAATTTCTTTTAGAAAGTCTGGAATTGAGACCAGCCTTTTTTTCCACTGATCTGCATGAGTTATCAATTTTGTTTTCATCATTTTTTCTTTGGCCGTGAAAGAATCCGCTTTTGGAAATATCCTTGGAGTAGATGGAGCATCAGCTTTGTGTCTGCATTACCAGCAACCAAATGACAGAAGAGAAGACATGGGTCCCGTCCTGGGGGAGTACTGTTTGATTTTTTAAGCTTCTTCCTCCTATTTTACTTTCTAGAAACACTGCAAGCTGTCTCCGAGCCAAACTAAAGGCACGGAACAGAAAGAAATACTTACATGTGAGCAAGACAGCAGCTCCTTCATGATATAAGTGTCATAAATTTGGCGGCTTCTGCAAAGGCGGTCTTCCTCATTCTCAAGCTTCTCATATTCTTTTATCTAGATTTTTCAAAGTTACTGTTGTTAGGTATGTCTTCCCAGAAAACTCACTTTATTAAAAGATATTACTCGCCTGGGCAAAAAACCACTTCCACAGGAGATTAAGCAAATTGCTAAACCGGCTACTCCACAGGAAACAACCATTTCTAATGTTGGAATAATGAAGTTGGGATAATTTAAATGCAACTTGAAACATACAAATGGGTTTTTTCCTATGATGAACCTCGTCACTTAAATTTAGGAGCACAATATTAGGAAACAAATACTACCATGGTTACAATTATCTTACAGTACAACAGCCAGGGGCTATTCGTCCTTTGCCAAGCCTCCTCTCCAGAGCGAATCCCATTTAAATCTGGCTGTAATTCAGTTCTAAGACTTATGATGGGGATTGTTCTCATTCAACTACAACATTACAAAACAGAAGAAAAGGGGCGCCTGGGTGGCTCAGTCATTGAGCGTCTGCCTTCGGCTCAGGTCATGACCCCAGGGTCCTGGGATCGAGCCCCACATTGGGCTCCCTGCTCGGCAGGAAGCCTGCTTCTCCCTCTCCCACTCCCCCTGCTTGTGTTCCCTCTCTCGCTGTGTCTCTGTCAAAAACATAAAATCTTTTAAAAAAAAAAAGAAGAAAAAAATGTATATATAGTCAAGATTCCTGCAAAGAGATTTTTTAAAAAATCAGTTGAATATTTTAGAAAGGCATCCACCCAGAGATGAAAGCACTGGTTTTTCAGGTTGGAACCTCACTGCACAATAAAGTATTAATAAACAGGTTACTTTAAAGAGTGTATTTTGCTAACTTAGGGAAGCCAGTTGGAACAGTGTTAAGATAGGCCAAATAATAAAAATGTGCTTTAGAAATACTTGCCGTATATAGAACTGGCCCCAACCTTCTAATCTGATAACAGAAGCTCCTAGATCAGATAAATTGCTTTTATTTATTTACAGAAATACTTGTAATCCAAAAGACAAGAGAATGAGGACACAAATGAAATACAGGGTTAGCAGGAAGACTGCAGCAAAGATCTTCAATATGATGACTAATTACTATGTATGACTTACTTTTGGGAACAAAGCGTTTTCAACAGATAGACAAATGGTGACATTGACTTTCGTAATATCTGAGTATTCTTTATTCTGGGATGATAAAACAGAAATAAAAGTTACCTTTTTATAGTAAGGCTGGGTTTGATAGTTTTGAAATCAAAACCAGCAAATCCTATAAGAATTTCTGATAAAGAAGGGGCACAGTCGGCAGGGAGTGGAGTGTGTGAAATACTGAGGTCCCAGATGAGGGCCTGCTGGTTCACACAAGGAGAAATTACTGGGGCCATATTATTGTCCTGCATTATCATCAGCATTACAGTGAGATTCACAGGTCTGTAACTGCCAGGGCTTAGAACGGAGTCTTGTTGGAACAGACAACAAAGTGTGCCATGAAGGCAGGTGGACTGGGGTGGGTTACAGCCCATCCAACCAGGAAAGGCTGTTCTAAGGAGCAGCAATCCAGCAGTGTTGGCATCACCAAAGGACCCAGGCTTCACCCCTGAGTTAATTCAGGACAAGTCTAAAGAGTTCAAACACTACGCCAGACGCAAATATGGTAGCTGGGAAGCAACAGACGCCAGATACCAAAATCCGAAGTTGAGCCAGAAAATAAACAGAGGATCTGCCTTAGTTGATTTCTTTTGTTGCTTTAATTTTAGGTAGGTCCAAAGGTCAATGCAGAATTCTGGGATAAAACAGGTAGACTGTTAGTGAACCAAAGGAAACATTTCTGCCTAAACAAGTAAACAAACCCAAGAAATAATAAGCCTTCATGGAATTATTATCCTTGAAAACAAACATAATGCAACATAAGTCTGTGTTCCAGGGGGCCTAGAAAGCAAGTTGACACCTGTTTAAACAAATGCTGATAATACGGAAGTTTTCCACGAGCTGTAATAATCCAACCCCATGGAACATTCTAGTTTCTTGGGCAAATGATACTCTGAACCACAATACGAGCTTTACTAAGAGACTTCTGCCTCCTAAACTCCAACCTGAACAACAGCAAAGGTAACTCAGTAGACAAAGGAAGAGCCTAAAGTGTCTAAGTGTCTGTGGCTATAATTCAAAATTTACTTCCTATTATCAGGAAGACCACTAATTAAAGAACATGCAGTCACCTATTAATCAGCTCTAGACAGAATGATCTTATTGTAGCCTGTGCATGGAAAATGCTACCTCTAATTTAGGCAGTTAGGTTGACCAGGTCACCTGAGCAGGTAAAGGCCAGAGTTCAAGGTGAAAAGTCTCCCCTTGAGCAGAAATGAAACATGGTCATCGACGATGCACATTCACTGGTGACACAGTGCCTTTCTGCTTGGGTGGTTACAAAGCTCACAGCTGAACATGTAGCCTGAATAAGCGGAACCCTAAGAGCAAGCACTTTTGATCCACGGCTGTCATATCTCCACTTTCTCACCACCATTGTAGGGAGATGGCCTTGTAAAGCCACCAGTGGCCTCTGCTTGCCCAATCAAGGGTCTCTCTTGTCTGTAGCTTCACTGATTCCCAGCAAGCATTCAACTCAGCTGTTCCTCCCACCTTCTTCTCTGACTTCTGTGATCTACACTCTCCAGCAGTCTGCCACACTTGTTCCTCTTCCAGTCTCCCTTGGCTTCTTCTTCCTCTGCTGGACTTCTAAATACTGAAGTGCCTCAGAACATGGTGCCAGGGTACCCCCTTTTCACCTGTTCTATTCCCCTCAGGTAAAACTACTCAGTCCCACAGTTTCAAATACCCGTTATATTCAGATATCTAAGTCGGGACCTCTAGCACTCACTTCTTCCCCTGAGCTCCAGAGTCTAAATATCTAACTACCTTTTTGCCATTTTCATATCCTCTCTACCCCCGCCAAGCATGCCCCTCCCCTAGCCTTCTTTATCATGAAAATGAGCAAAACCATCCTCCCAATTGCTTAAGCCAAAAAACGAATAATCATCCTTGATTCCTGCTCTTTTGCTCACACCCCTGCTTCTACCTCCCCCTACGTCCAATTAATCACCCAATCATATTGGCTTTACATTCAAACTATATCACAAACCCAGGTTCTGCTTTAGATAATAGCCAAGTAACTGCCAAGGGAACAATCCTCCTGAGAAAACAACTGTAAATTCTGGACATATATAAAACCCAACTACTCTGGAGCACTAGCGAGTGACCAGAAGTACATACATAATGGGGAAGGCACATCCAACAGAAGCTGGAAAGTAAGAGAGGATATTCCTGAAAATAAAGAGTCAGGGAGGCGGAGCTCCAAAATTTCGTGTATAAACTCTGTCAACATCCCTGTTGGATTCCATAATGACATGTGAGCATGGCAAATCCAAAGCAGTCCAGCTAAGGCTAAAAGAACTGAACAAGATTCAGCTGCTACCCACTGTGTAAGAAGAGCTTTTGAAATTTGAGCAAGCCAAGTTAATTGCTAAAACAAAACCTCAATACCCTTTTTTTTTTTAAAGATTTTATTTATTTTTTTGACAGAGAGAGACACAGCGAGAGAGGGAACAAAAGCAGGGGGAGTGGGAGAGGGAGAGAGAGAAGCAGGCCTCCTGCTGAGCAGGGAGCCCAATGCGGGGCTCCATCCCAGGACACTGGGATCATGACCTGAGCCGAAGGCAGACCCTTAACGACTGAGCCACCCAGGTGCCCCCTCAATACCCTTTGAAGAAGCATACAGAGTTTAGAGTATCTATAATGTATCGATCCCACTGTACAAGATACAATTTAAAATTATTCTACATATCAAGAAACAGGAAAATGTGGTCCACGTGCAAGAGAACAGACCATAAATGAAGACCATTCCAAGATGACTCTGATGTTGGAATTATCAGAAAAGGATTTAATGCAACTATGAGAACTATACTTAAAGACCTAACAGAAAATATGCATGTAATGAAAAAAAAGCTAGGAAATAGCAGCAGAAACATATTAACTATGAGAAAAACCAAACAAATTTTAGAACTAACAAACACATCTGAAATAAAAAATTCAATGGATGGACATAATAGCAGAGTAGAGATGCCAAAAGAGTCAATGAATTTGAAGACAGATCCACAGAAACTTTCCCATCTAAAGAACAGAAAAAATATCTGGGGGAATAACTGAACAGGGCATCAGTGATATTTGGTATAATATCCAAAAATAAAACACACATGTAATTGGAGTCCCAGAAAGAGGAGAAATAGAGATTGAGGCAGAGAAAAATGCTTTAAGGATAATGGCCCAAATTTTACCAGATTTGATGAAAGATACAAATTTACAGATTTCAAGAAAGTCAGCAAACCCCACAAAGGATAAACACAGTATCTAAAATTACTCCACTAGGGGCACCTGGGTGGCTCAGTCAGTTGGGTGTCTGCCTTCGGCTCAGGTCAGGATCCCAGCGTCCTGGGATGGAGCTCCGCATCAGGCTCTGTGCTCAGCAGGGAGCCTGCTTTTCCCTCTCCCTCTGCCTGTCTGCCTACTTGTGATCTCTCTCTCTCTGTCAAATAAATAAAATCTTAAAAAAATAAAATAAAATAAAATTACTCCACTAAAACACAGAGATTTTCAGAAATGGGGTGGGGGGTGAGCAAGACACTTGTATATTTGTCTCAAAGAAACAGATTTTATATATAAAAACACCGGCTGAAAGTAGAAAGGAAAAGATATATCATGAAAACAGTAAGCATAGGAGACTGAAAGCCTATAATAATATCCAGTGAAGTCATTTTCAAGACAAAGACTATGACAAGCAATGAAGAGGGACATTTCACATGAAAAGACATAACCATCATAAATGCATATGCACCTAATAACATAGCTTCAAAATACATTTTTTTAAAATGACAAGAAAAAGAAGAGACAATTCTACGATCAGAGTTGTAGATTTTATCACCTCTCAGCAATTGATAGAACAAAGAGGTCTAAAATCAGTAAAGACATGGAAGATCTATCACATCAATCCCCTTAATCTAATTGATATTTAAAGAATATTCCCTTAACACTCCCATCTTAAGTGTTCCATGGGCTTTAGAATAAAACTTGAATTGGTTACTCTGGCCCCTACCCTGTCTCCCTCCTCCACCTGATCTTATCTCATACTACCCAAATCCTCTCATCCGCTATGAACATACCATTCTGGTCTTCTTTCAGTTCCTCAAACATGCCAAGTTCTTTCCCACCACATTAGGGGCTATGTCTTAGCCACACTGAACCGAAAATGCTCTCTCTCCTACCCTGCTCTCATCTTCAGAAGACTAGCCTCCCTGTCAATCAAATCTGTTTCCATGCCCATTCTTCAGAGAGTTAGTCTTTGACCCATCAATCTAAAGTGGCCTCCAAGTCACAACACATCATACTGAGTTTTGAGTCTGCTTTGAGTCCTTGCATAGCAGTTATTACTTCCTGATACATTTCCTGTTATTTGTTACTTTTTGTTGTCTGTTTCTCTCAACCAGAATAGAAGCTCAAGGAGAACGAGGACTTTGTCTTGTTCATCCACCCAAGCAGTGTCTATCACTGGTGTTTGATAAATCTTGGCTGAATGAATGAAGAAAATCCTATGTAATAACTTTGCCTCCAATCTTGTATTTATTCTCTGTTTTCCATGATTTCTTTCTAAATCTAGGTATATATACATATTTTGATAAGCTGCCTCCAAATCTAAATGGAAAAAGGACACGGAACCAACACGCTGAGCCGTAACTCTGTGGCGGTCACTGTTCTGGTGCGCTGATTTCACATTCACACACACAACCTTAAGAGACAGGCACTGCCATCACCCTCATTCTTAGCTGAGGACACCCACGTAGATAAGACAGACATTGTTTGCCCAAGTTTACACAGTTAGTAACTAGTGGAGTCCAAATCCAAACCCAGGCGGGCTGAATTTAGAGCTGGCACTCTTAACCACTAAGTTACAGCCTCCCATATACCTGAACGGCATACTGTAGATATGGTTTAGAAAGGAAATGTCCACCCAGCGTCCTATCTGAGTCTCACAATTAGCCTGTGAAGCAGCCGGAGATGATTCGTAACCTCCTTTCACAGATGAGGCAACTGAAGCTCAAGTATAAAGTCCCCCTACTGTGTGTTCCTCAAGTACAGGGACGGCGTACTAGTCACGTGTATAAGCTCCAGGTCTGAAGTGTAGATGCTGCAGAGATGGCTCAACCACTGGCCCCACAGCCCACAGCAAGTGAGAGGTACAGCTGCACCAGAGCCTAGCTAGGCCTTCTGTCTATGAGTCAGATACAGATGAAGATGAATACCAGCTACACCACAGAATCAGCAGGCATAGATTACGTGTTACCGAACATTACAGACAACAAATGGTGTGGGAATCAAAGGGGTAAGCAATCACGGAAGACTGGGCTAGTTGTCCAGAGGGACTTGTTAGCAAATATATAAAGTGAGCTAGACCTTAAAAGAAGCTAGGCTTAAACTATGGAAATAGCCAAGACGTCCATCGACAGATGAATGGATAAAGAAGATGTGGTACAGACACACACACACACACACACACACACACACACACACACACACACACACACACACACAATGGAATATTATGCAGCCATCAAAAGGAATGAGATCTTGCCATTTGCAACGACGTGGATGGAACTGGAGGGTGTTATGCTGAGTGAAGTAAGTCAATCAGAGAAAGACATGTATCATATGACCTCACTGATATGAGGAATTCTTTTTTTTTTTTAAGATTTTTATTTATTTATTGAGAGAGAGAGAGAATGGTAGAGAGAGAGCATGAGAGGGAAGAAGGTCAGAGGGAGAAGCAGACTCCCCGCTGAGCAGGGAGCCCGATGCGGGACTCGATCCTGGGACTCCAGGATCGTGACCTGAGCCGAAGGCAGTCGCTTAA
This sequence comes from Zalophus californianus, assembly GCF_009762305.2. Classification (NCBI taxonomy): domain Eukaryota; kingdom Metazoa; phylum Chordata; class Mammalia; order Carnivora; family Otariidae; genus Zalophus; species Zalophus californianus. Next base: position 19,415,844 of record NC_045608.1, on the reverse strand, counting down.
CCAACTGAGCCACCCAGGCGCCCGATATGAGGAATTCTTAATCTCAGGAAACAAACTGAGGGCTGCTGGAGGGGTGGGGGGGTGGGAGGGATGGGGTGGCTGGGTGATAGGCATTGGGGAGGGTATGTGCTATGGTGAGTGCTGTGAATTGTGCAATACTGTTGAATCACAGATCTGTACCTCTGAAACAAATAATGCAATATATGTTAAGAAAAAAAAGAAGAAGAAGAAGATAGCAGGAAGGGAAGATTGAAGGGGGGGAAATCGGAGGGGGAGACGAACCATGAGAGACGATGGACTCTGAAAAACAAACTGAGGGTTCTAGAGGGGAGGAGGGTAGGGGGATGGGTTAGCCTGGTGATGGGTATTAAAGAGGGCACGTTCTGCGTGGAGCACTGGGTGTTATGCACAAACAATGAATCATGGAACATTACATCAAAAACTAATGATGTAATGTATGGTGATTAACATAACAATAAAAATTAAAAAAAAAAAAAAGAAGCTAGGCTTTCCACCGGCTGAGAGGGCAAAGCAGCATTCCAGGCTGGAGGAAGGACACAAACAAACAGAACGGGCTCAGCAGTTAGTGGCAGTTCTCTGTAAGAAGGTAGAGAAAGATAAAGAGAGAAAGATAGGTGATGACTAATACAAAGATATGTGAAAATCAGAATAAGCTATTAGGCCTTTAACACACCGGAAATGGGTAACCATTAAAAGTCTGGGGACCCAGGAAAGTGGAAATACAACATATAAAATATGCATTTCAAGATATCAGACAAAAAAGTTTTCTAGGGATTGGGGTCAGACGACAACCACCAGAAACAGATTGATAAAACCAAGGACACAGAGAAGAATTACTGATAACCTCAATGCTTAAAGGCTGAACTAATTTAGAAAACTGTATTTGAAGCCCCAAGACTGGATGGTGTCTTCAGTAAAAGAATATAGAGCAAGTTGCTAAGGAGCTTTGGAGTGTTATCCTCCAAGAGGATAATCTGCTAAAGCCAGATCCATTGCGTGCCAAACCAGAAGACAGGTGTGAAGAGCTGGGAGCAAGCCAACCAAGAGAAACTCCAATGTTTAAAGTTCAAATGGAAACACATCAGCAGTACTCACTGCCATACTGGCAAGAAGTGCTTAAGAAGTAGCCCAAGTAGATTGCCCATCTGTTTCAACCTTGCAAAAATTATCTGTTAAAGATTTCTCTGCATTTGACAAGGCAACTTAGTACTTGCTGAAATTGGAGAGGTGAAACTTAAGAACAAAGAAAGAAACTTCTTTTGACCGCTCAAGCTATATTCATCCATATTACAATTCAGATCGAAATAATGAAAGTTACTTCATAGTGAGTAAGATCCTTTTGGATTTGGCTTATTTTTTATACATGATGCTAAATGTACATCATAATTTGGCCATCCTCCCTGGAAATACATTAATATAGTTTGAAAAGTAGAGAAAATATCAAGTTTTCAAGTACATCAATAATCCAGAAAGAAAAGAATATCCCTCCAATTTTCAAACTTGTACAAAGATTACTAATATCAGTCCTAATTATGCTTTGCTTTCTTTGGACAATTTAAAATGCTTTAGGGGACGCCTGGGTGGCTCAGTGGGTTAAGCGTCTGCCTTCGGCTCAGGTCGTGATCCCCGGGTCCTGGGATCCAGTGCCCCCCACCCCAACCCCGTCGCGCTTCCAGCTCAGCAGGGAGCCTACTTCTCCCTCTCCCTCTGTCTTTCCCTCTCTGTGCTTGCTCTCTCGTGCCCTCTGTCTCTCTCTTTCTCTCAAATAAATAAATAATCCTTAAAATGCTTTAGGATAAGGATACATTATGCTAATAATAGCATGTCATTTCTTAAATATATTTTAAACTAAAGTATTTCCTAATTTCTGTTCCAATTTCTTCTTTAACCCATAAATTACTTACAAGTATATTTATTTCCAAGCAGCTAAGGATTTCTTAGTAAACTCTGTTATTAAATTCGAGTTTAATTCCATTGTGGTCAGAAAACACTTCAGACAATTTTGATCTTGAAATCTGCAGGAGCTTTCTTTAGGGCCTGGCAAATAATTTCTTTGGGTAAGTCTTCCATGTGTACTTTAATGAAGGCAAATTCTATTTTTGCTGGGTGCAGCATTCTATACATGTCAATTAGGTCAAGTTTATTCACCACTTTATTAAGATTTTCTATATCCCTACTAACTTTTTAGCTGGCTGTTCTATAAACTCTTGAAGAGTGTGTGCTAATGTCGCCCACTAAGCATGTCTTATTTTAGATCTGTCAGTTTTGGTTTCATATACTTTGAAGTTGCAGTATTTATAACATACAAGTCAAAAGACTGTGACCCTGACCCCATTATCATTGTGAAATCATCTCCACCTCCAAGTAGCATTTACCATATACTTGGCCTGATGTTAGTGTTGCTGTACCCAGCTTTGCTCTGGTTGGCATTTGTCTCTGTATATCCTCTGCCGTCCTTCTGCTTAAAGTATGTCACTTGTAAGCAGTATATAATAGAGTTTTGGTGATTTATTCAGGCAGCAAACTTAGACTTTTACTTGGCGGTATTCAGTCCATTTACATTAAATGTAATTACTTATGTAGAAGGATTTATAGTTACCATCTTATTGTTTTCAATTTGACCCATCTATTTTATGTCCTCCTTTTATTCTTTTTTAATTAATGCAATATTGTTTATTCCATTTTCCCTCTTTTAACTTGTTAGATATTTTATTCTACTAAGAGTTGCCTTAGAGGGGCGCCTGGGTGGCTCAGTCGTTACGCGTCTGCCTTCGGCTCAGGTCATGGTCCCCGGGTCCTGGGATCGAGCCCCACATCGGGCTCCCTGCTCCACGGGAAGCCTGCTTCTCCCTCTCCCACTCCCCCAGCTTGTGTTCCCTCTCTCACTGGGTCTCTCTCTGTCAAATAAATAAATAAAATCTTTAAAAAAAAAAAAAAAGAGTTGCCTTAGAGATTATAATATGCATCCTTAGCTGATTACAAGTCAACGCAAATTATTACCTTTACCATTCATCCCCCAATAATCCTAGCATCTTAAAACACTTTAACTTCTTTAACCCTCTCTTGCCTCTTGTGCTATTATACATTTTAGTTTTATACATATTTTAAAATCTAAAAACATTATTGTTTTGCATGGTCAACATTCATTTTTATCTTACATACATAGCACCCTTCATGATGACCTCATTCCTTCCTGCATTGCCATCTGGGATTATTTTCCTTCTGCCTAAAGTATCTCTTTTTAGCATTTACTGTAATGCAGGTCCACGACTGACAAAATTCCCTCAGTTTTTCTCTCAAAATATCTTTATTTCACCTTCATTTTGAAGGAAATTTTTGCTGGGAATGGAATTCTAGTTGGCAGGGTTTGGGGGTATTGTTTGGTTGGTTGGTTTCATTATTTAGATGGCCACTTTACTGTCTGGGTTTTTTTTTTTTTTGCTGCTATTGTTGTTTGTTTTAACCATTTCTTTTAAGATGTCATAGCCAGTCAATCATACTATTTGTTGCTCCTTTAAAAGTACTGTGTGTTCTTCCACTCTCTCATTGCTTTGAAGACTTTCCCTGTCAGTTTCCATGGTGTTATACTGATGTCAAAGACAGTGTCCTTTGTAGCCATTCTGCTTGGGGTTTTCTAAGTTCTTTGAATCTGTAAGCAGCTCTCTTTCATCATTTTGTAAAATTCTTGTATTATCTCTTCAAATATTGTTTCTGCCCCATTCGCTCTCTTTTCCTACATATTCCAGTTCTACGTATGTTAGACCTTTTAACCACATCCCACGTCTTTAACATCCTTATCTAGTTCTTTTTTATATTCTTTCTTCTCTGTGTTTTCATGTGAGATTATCTACTGACCTGCCTCCATATTTATTCATCTTGTCTTATGTTGTAACCAATATGCTATTGATTCTAACCATTAGGTTCTAATTTCAAATATTCTACTTGATGTCCCAGAATATCCATTTGGTTCTTCATAATAAATTGGACTGAAATTCATTATTTCTCCGTTTTGTCTATCTTTTCCTCTATTGTTTTAAACATATTATTTACGGTTATTTTTAAGTACTTGTCAGCTAACTTCCATATCTGAGTCATCCGTGGGTCTACTTCTATTACCTTAGGAGACATATGATCTTATAGCTTAGATGTCCATTATGTTTTTACTGTATGTTGAACATTGTAGGGTCTCTCTATATTATTTTCCACCTACAAAAAAGGGACAGAGGGCTTCCTTGTACTCTGCTACACAGAAGGAGAGAGGGCTCATCACCCAATACGTGATGAGACTGGGCTAGGTCTCCATTTTTGTAGGACTCAGTCTGCCTCTGGTTTGCCCCTGTTCTTAAGACATGGCTCTCCACGGAGTTCAGTGAGAAGCCTGCAAGAAGTTTTCAGAATAGCTCTTTGGCCTCTTTGACATAATTCTTGAGAAGGAGATTAATCACATGTTTGGGGCTCCTCCAGTTTCATTTGTTTTTTATTTTAGCCCCAGAAACCTCGTCTGGCTTTTCTGTCTCCCAGAAGCAGCCTTCTGCCTGGGGCCAAACCTGGACTCTTGTCTGCTCATTACACTTGGAAATCAGTAGCTGCCCCAGGTGATAAGTAGCTATAGATCTTCAGTGTCTATCGACTGCTCCCTAGGGTTTTCATCTCTTGCCTGTTTTGTTTTCAGATTCCTGACACCACAGGTCCACATTTCAATATACCAGCATGAGGCTGTGGGAAAGTTCAGTGAGGCTTCCGGAAGCTCCTGGCCTATCTCTTCAGCTCCCTTCCATATGTCGTACTGGGGAAACCAGTTGTGTGTCTGAGACTCCCCTTTCCCACCACATCTCCAATTTGTCACTCTGGCCATGTGTGACCAGGAAACGTTGGTAGTTTCTCTTTCACTCAGTGGAGGCCCTCTGCCTCAGCTTATGTCTCCAGAATCAGCAAGCTTCTGCAAAAAATCAAACGGTTGCTGATCCTCAGTGCCCCTTGGAATGATAATCCCTCCTCTGGAGTTTTAGTCCAACTATTCCTCAGTGCTTCCAGAGCACTGCAGAGCCCTTGAAAATATGATTTTTACAGACGTTGTCAGTCTATAATCAACTACATATTATACCTTGGGCTACTAATTATGGCCAATGAATTTCTACATATTTGTAAGATATTTAGTAGTCTTGATATTTCCCAAAGTACAGTCTACATATGCTTTTAAAATAAAAGCATCAGTAAAACAGTTACTTCTTACCTCTTCATAAAACTTCACCTGAGGTACAGCTTCATTAATGTCATTCAAACAAAAATCTTTAAATAGCAAGAAACCTAAAGGAAAAGAATAAGAAATTTCAGGGTGGGCAATAAACTGAAATTTTACCCCACAGGGTGTTTTCAAATTAATGTGTTTACACTTAAACCTCTTCCTCCCCTACCTTCAAAAATAATAATAAAGATTTTGGGGCACCTGGGTGGCTCAGTCAGTTAAGTGTTTAACTCGATTTTGGCTCAGGTCATGATCTCAGGGTCGTGAGATCAAGCCCCACCTTGGGCTCTGCGCTGGGCGCAGAGTCAGCTTAAGATTCTCTCTCTCCCTCTCCCTCTGCCCCTCCTCACTCCTCCCTCCCTCTCAAAAATTAATAATAACAATAAAGATTTCAAAGGGCTAATTATACCCCAAAAGAAAATACTCCACATAAAGTAAGAGTACCACATACCTGGCTCCTTGCTTTGGGTTCCTTCCCTACTGGCAACCCCCCCGAACAACACACTTTTAAAAACGGCATGATAAGCAGTGCCAGTGGTCACCACTCCTTAGAGCCACTGGTCACTACAGCAAACAAAAGAATAACCAAAGAAATAAGAGATATGGGTAGTGTGGAAGTGTTAAGAGTCATCATAAAGCTAATAAATACTATGCCCACGGAAACAGGACGAAATTCCCTAAAAAAAAAAAAAAAAAAGACAGAAGGACTTTCATGACCTTCCCAGTCACTTACTACCTCTAAGGCCCTCAAAGTCCCCACCAAATACCCTGTGCCAGAGCAGACTACCCACTCCCAGATTATTCTCTGCTCCTTCACAGTGCCATGCCTCCCCTTCCATCAATCAGCACCTTATACTGGGAATACCGCCTCCACTGCACAGTGCCTGGTACACAGAGAAGTCCAATAGATGTTTGTTGAACAAATGCTTGTTTACATAACCCTTCCAACATGGCTCTGTCAAAGTACTTAGCACAGTCCAATTAATTATCTGATTTATAAGTTCCTCCTGCATTTGCAAACCAACTGCCTAGCATAATGCCTAGCACACGGTCAAGACTAAATGAACAAATGAAGTTCACTAAGACAAGCTGATACCAGACTGAGGGTAGAGATTATAAAAAGTCAAAAACAAATTAAAAAGCAAAAAACAAAAAAAGTCAAAACAGGGGCGCCTGGGTGGCACAGTCAGTTAACCGTCCAACTCTTGGTTTCAGCTCAGGTCATGATTTCAGGGTCTTGAGACTGAGCCCTGCTTTGGACTCCGTGCTGAACATGGAATCTGCTTTGGATTCTCTCTTCCTCTCCCTCTACTCCTCCTGGCTCATACTCTCTCTCTCTCAAATAAATAAATCTTTTTTTTAAAAAAGTCAAAACAATGAAAGGACTGCTGGAAGAAACAGAAGTCACAGAAGGGAACTGAAGGAAAGACTCACAACAAGTCTAAGATGTAGGGAGAAGGTAGACCGGAATTCCCCTGGTAGGACAGAGAGAGGCAAAGAAAGCAGCTTTGACAGGTTTTAACTGAAGTTAGCCAAAGAAATCATGTAACAACCTGTCTGTTACCGCTCCATAAATTCCCCTCCATAGTTCCAGGAAGATGACCTCTGGAAATGGTAAATGTTCACTGAGTGGAGCTAGAAGAAAGTATTTGGAATACTTAGTTAAATCAGCAAGGCCAGACCAACTAGGGTTGGGTGCACCTGGCGGTAGGGACATGGGCTCGCTCATTTCATTCTCAAGGAACTGAGGACAGACTGACCTATGAAGCAAGCAGAAAATTCAGGAAGCAGACAAATAGAAAGAGTTGAAGATGCAAATCTCTACCTATTTGCACATTAATATTTTTATTTTAAATCAGAGACATGGTTACCTTTTCGTTCTCGGGCATGTCAAAGTATGTAATTTCAAATTGCCCTTGTCATTTCTTCTTGGACTCATGAGTCACTCAGAAATATGTGGTTTGAGTTCCAGATATTTTGGGGTTTTCAGGTATTTTTCTGATATTGATTTCTGTTTAATTCTGCTGTGGTCAGAGAACATATTCAGTATGATTTCAACACTTTCAACTTATTGAAACGGTTTTGGCCCCAAATTTGGTCCACCTAGGTGAATGCTTCATGGGCACTTGGGGGGAAAAGTGTATACGGTAGAATGTTCCATTAAACAGAATAAAAAGGCAATGAAGCCGAGTTGGTTGGTCAGGCTGTTCAAGTCCCTCACCCAAATCCTGACTTAATGTTTGTCTCCTTATTCTATCCATTATCAACAGAGGACTGTTGAAATCCCCATCTGTAATTGTGGATTTGCTCATCTCTTTTCAGTTGTTGTCAGTTTTTGGTTTATGTATTTCTTTTTCTATTTTGGGGAGAGAAAACTAAAATGAGAATTTGAACTGAGGTTATTTTGATCATACGAGACATGTTTTTGTGACGTCTAAATGACAAATGAACTAATATGCCACATATTGACCATTGGCTTTGGGCTGAACTTGGAATCAAGGGGAAATGGTTCATCATGCCCATTGTGCCCCCTGGAATCGAGGCCTTACTTTCTCCTCCAGCCTCTTCTTAGACTGTTCTCTCCCAAGCTCCCTGCACTGAGGCCACGTGTCTGCATTCTAGTTCCTAATACCAAACCCAATCTGCTCTCAGGGTTACCAACTTGCTATCCCCACTTCCTAAAACACTCTCCCTGACCTTGTGGACCCGCAGAGCTCAGCTCAAACGCCCCCTCCTTAGGCCTTCCAGGATTCTCATTTATGTTCATTCTCTCTCTCTCTAAGATGCGCAAGAGCACATCCATGTGCACACACGTGTACGCGCAGACACATACTTTGTTTATAGCACTTGTGACTAGCAAAAATTATCATGTGCATATGTTCGTTTGCTTCTTTATTATTTACCTCCCCCACAACTATGGAAAGGCCACACAGGTCTTATTCTTTACTACACATGCAGGAACAAGAACATCATGATATAGAGGGAGTGCAGGAGAAAAAATGAGGGGAGGAAGGAGAAAGGGGGGATGGGAGAGCAGGGACAAGTAAGGAAAAGGGAAGAGGAGGAAGGAGGGAGGAGGAGAGGGGAAAGGAGGAGGAAGAGGGAGAGAAGGAGATGAACGAATGCACATCCAACTGCAAACGTTTCTACCTGCTTCCACTGTCAACGTATGGGATGAGCCAAAGAATGACTAACATACTGCAGGGGAAAAGCCCCATTATTTTCCTCATGTCTGCACACAAACTGAAGCTTTACTTTCTGCCTCAGTAGCTACTAAAACGGAACAGCAAGAAGAAAGGTGTTTGGCCTTTTGGATAAACTCTAGATCACTGTGTTTCAGGCCAAGAGCAACTTCCCTTCATTAGGCTTAAATTATACACAAAAACCCCCAAATGAAGCATTTCTCAGACTAGAACAAAAGCTAAAGGGCAAAAATAAGGAAATAATTTGCCTAACAGGTTCACTTCATCAGTGGTTTCTCTCCAGATTTTAAAGAATAAAAAATAGTGACCCAACACCTGCTTTTACTAGATAACTGTGGGATGTGTTTACCCTTGTTTCTATATTTGGGCCGCTGCAAACTGCCTGCATACTGATTAAGTTTTGAGTATATATAACATCCAGAAAAAGTAAACTATCCCAATTTGTCACCACAATATTTTGCAAAAATTAGAAGAAAAAACTGTATTGCTTTTTATAAAATACCAATGAGAACTTTTTATGATATACAAATATAACTTTTATATTGCATTTTATAAAATATGAAATAACATTTTAAAGTATCAAATGTAAGTTTCTATGAGAAATTTTGAAATGTTACGTCCTAAAAAATTTTCAAAGGAGAAAGAAAAACTATGAAAAAAAGTCTTGGGCGCCTAGGTGGCTTAGTCAGTTAAGCGCCTGCCTTTGGCTCGGGTCACGATCCTGGGACCTTGGGATCAAGTCCCACATTGGGCTCCCCACTCAGCAGGGAGTCTGTTTTTCTCTCTACTCTTCCCCCTGCTCATGCTCTCTCCCTATCTCAGTCTCTCTCTCCCTCAAATAAATAAATAAAAAATCTTTAAAAAAATAGTCTTGCAAGAAATAATATCTGCCCTAGGTTTTGCCAAGGAAACTCAAACACTGGGAAAGATAGATTGTGTAACTGCTAAAAGTTTCTACCAATACTGACTGATTTGACAACGCATTTCCTGAGTATCTACTAAGAGCCACTGTGCTATACGTTAGGGATGCAATGGTGAAGACAGAGAATTTTTCCCATAAGGGACTTATGGATTTGGTGTAAGGGACAGACAACAAAGAAGTACACAAAATAAAATAAGTGCAATTTATGTAAATGATATAAAGAAATTTTTAAAAAGTGCTGATAGATGATAAAAAGAAGGAAATGTATGTCATACAGAATGACAATAAGACCTCTATGGGCTGTGGGATGAACAAATTACAAAGCATTTCAGATTAGAAAAGGCTAAAATGTTTAATCTTACGCCTATTCAATAATGTATTAGAGGTCTTAGCCAGTCCAATAAAGCAAGAATAGGAAATAAAAGTTACTCAAAATGGAAAGGAAGAATTAAACCTGATTCTATTTGGGGCACCTGGGGGGCTCAGTTGGTTAAATATCTGACTTGTGACTTTGGCTCAGGTCATGATCTCATGGGTCATGAGATCGAGCCCCATGTTGGGCTCCACACTCAGCAGGGAGTCTGCTTGAGATTCTCTCCCTCTGTCCTTCCTGCCCCTCTCTAATAAATAAATAAATCTTTAAATTTTTTTTAAAAATAAAACTGATTCTATTTATAAACAAGCTGGTTATCTATATAACAAATCCTATCTACAATTTTATTAGGATATATAAGTGAATTTAGCAAGGCCCCACACTACACAGCCATTAGGTAAGAATTAACGACATTCTGATATGCTCAGATCACAAAATTTTAAAACAAATTTTAAAACATGTCCATTTTCGGGGTGCCTGGGTGGCTCAGTCGTTCAGCGTCTGCCTTCGGCTCAGGTCATGATCCCAGGGTCCTGGGATCGAGCCCTGCATCGGGCTCCCTGCTCGGCGGGAAGCCTGCTTCTCCCTCTCCCACTCCCCCTGCTTGTGTTCCTTCTCTCGCTGTGTCTCTCTCTGTCAAATAAATAAATAAAATCTAAAAAAAAAAAAAAAGTCCATTTTCAATAAGCAATACTTAGGAATAAATAAATAAGAGATATATAAGACTATTATGTTGAAAACTATAGAATATTACTGACAGAAATTAAAGAAGACCTAAATAAATAAAAAGACATACTCAGTTTATTGCCTGGAAGACTCAGTATTGCTCACATGTATATTCTCCCAAAACTGATCCTTAAATTCAATACAATCCCAATCATAATCTCTGGAGGCTTTTTAAAGAAATTGACAAGCTTTGATTCTAAAATGTCTATGGAAACGCAAGAAACCTAAAATACCCAAAACACCTTGAAAAAGAGGAAAAAGTCCAAGGACTAATACTACCTGATTTCAAGACTCATTATACAGTCATGGTAATCAGTATGGTATTGGCATAAGACTAAAACAGTGGAACAGAACAGAAGATCCAGAAATATGCCCTCACTTAGATAGCTTATTTTCAAAAAAGGCACTAGAGCAATTTATTGGGAAAAGAAACTCTTTTCAACAAGTGGTACTGGAAAAACTTATATCCCAACAGGGAGAAAAAAAAGGCAAACCTTACTCACACCTTGTAAATAATTAAATTGAGACTGATCATAGAATTAAATATAAAAGGCAAAATTATAAAACTTCTAGAAAATGTACAGAATATCTTCACAGAAAATACTTATGCAGAAAATTTCTTAGGCAGAATACAAAAAAACTAATAAATTAGACTTATCAAGATTTCGCACTATGCTCATCAAAAGACAGTTAAGAAAAAAGACCAGCCATAGACTGGGGATAAAATATTACAAAACTTAAATCTGAAAAAGGCCTTGTATCCAATTTATATATACTTTGTTTTCAAGCCTCTTACAAATCAATTTTTAAAAGAAAACCACCATAAAAAAAGTGTGTATACATTTGAACACTTCATAAAGGAAGAGACAGGCATGTCCAACAAGCACGTGAAATGGACTCAACATCACTGGTCACCATGCACATATAAATTACATCACTTTGAGATACCAATGCACAATTACCTGAATGGCAGAGGCAAAAAGACAATCCTATGCTGGCAACCAGAACTCTCTTTCGCTGAGGAGCATATACAAGCTTTAGATTCCTCATTTCTCTGAGTCATCAGGCAAAAGAGGAAGTCACTGTGCTGGCTGGGGTGACTGATCCTGACTAGCCCAAGGGGAACACTAGATGCCTCCTCCACAGTGGAGGGCAGGAAGAGTATGTCTGGAATACAGGAGATCCCCTCTCTTAATACGACCATGCCCTGTCATTAATGTCAATGGAAAACTACAACAACACAATTCAGGCAGGACTGCTAATTGCCCAGACCCTTCAGGAATGAAGGCTGGGTCACCAACACTAGCTACAACATGTGATCAGTTACAGAAACAATGATTATAATTGTCATTGAGTATTTCCTCCTGAGTGTGTGTGTGTGTGTGTGTGTGTGTGTGTATTAAACAAATATCTTTGCTTTCTTCCCCCCGTTATGCCCTTACCCGGTAACATAAGATGTACCGACTTTATATCATACCCTTTAAATATTCTTAACATTACATTGTGGTATTTAAAATACAGGATACCAAGGAGAAGAGTGAACATTACCTATTGTTTCGCCTCCTCCTCTGGGGAAAGGGTTAGCGCATTTTGGTTATGTGCAAGTGGTCGTATCATTTTGGGTGGGAGGTATGATCATATTATCTCTATTAGAGAATTAAATACAGTCTACGGAGATGCACAGAGTGAGTGCCAAGGTGACAAGGGATGGACTTGTGATGGCAATTTTTGTGTCAACTTAGAGGGTATTTGGGGATACAATTAACATCTAAACTGGTGAACTGTAAGTAAGCAGATTGCTCTCCATAATGGGGGTGAGCATCATTCAATGAGTTGAAGTCCTGACTAGAAAAGAAAGACCAGCCTCCATGAGCAAGAAGAAATTCTGCCAGCAGGCGGCCTCCAGACTTCATCCGCACATCGGCTCTCCTGGGTCTCAGGCTGGCCAGCCTACTCTGTGGGTTTGGACCTGCCAGTCTCCATAATCACAGGAACCAATTCCTTACGACTCATCTCTCTCTCTCTCTCTCTCTACACACACACACACACACACACACACACACACACACCCTATTGGTCCTGTTCCTCTGGAGAACCCCTGACTATTACAGATTTTGAGCTTTCTACAGAACGTATATTCACTCAGGAAAACAGTCTGAAAGTTTCTTATAAAGTCAAACACACCCTTTTTTTTTTTCCAAACACACCCTTAACACACAACTCAGCAACTCCACTATTAGGTTATTAACCTAGTGGTAACATATGGCTCCAAAAAGAAATGTATGTGAATCTTCATAGCAGGTATATTCATAATTTGAAATAGTCCAAAGTCCAACAACTGAGGGATAAATAGTGATATTTTCACACAATGGATTACTAGTCAGCAATAAAACAAAACACCAAAACATACAGCAACATAAGTAAATGCCAGCTATTTTGCTTGTCCAAAGACACCAGACACAAAAGAGCATATACTCTGTAATTCTCTATGTATCAAGTTCTAAAACAGGCAAAACTAATCTATAGTTATAAAAAAGTAAGAAAAGGGGGCATGAAATTGGGAAGGGCATAAGGGAACTTTCTGGGGACAAAAATGTTCTGTAGTTTGATAGAGATGTGGGTTTATGCATTTATCAAAATGAAATTGTGAACAGTATTATAAGTAAATTTACTTTAAACAAATATTAACTCTAGTGAGTAGGTTTGCATTTCACAATAGCATGAGTTGGCAGTTCTGAAACTACTCATGGTGTGTTCTAGGCTTATACAAATGAGCAAATACATTGGGGATAACAGGAGCCTTCTTGGAAAAGAGGTAAAACAGGGAAAGAGAATAGAAAGTATATTGTAGTAATCGATTGGAATGGGGTTTCCATCTGAGCTCACTGTTTTTACCAGATAGACAAACAGATGTACACACAGACACACACAAAGACACACACACACTCCTTGCTCTTTCACTAAGAAGACCTAGAAGCAATGAACACGTCTAGTGCCCAAGCTAAAGATTCGCAACACCATTCTCTATTAAAAGGAACTAGAGACCCTTGAAAAAAGGCTGCTTGATTCTAGGGCAGGGGTAGTGAATACCAAGTTGAGCTCTAGACATCCTATTATCTCAGACAGTGAGAAAGGCACAAAGGATGATGAGGACATATCAACAGGACACAGGAAGCAGTCTGAAGAGGCTCCCACTAGCCAAAACTACGGCAACTAGGATATCACAATAAATAATATAGGAATGGATTAAATCACTGGCTAAACTAAGGATCCAAGAGTCCATACTGATAGATAGACTGGGGGGGGGGGTGGTAGGGAGGAAAGAAAGAAAAAGAAGAAAGGAAAGAAAGGAAAGAAAGGAAAGAAAGGAAAGAAAGGAAAGAAAGGAAGAAAGGAAGAAAGGAAGAAAGGAAGAAAGGAAGAAAGGAAGAAAGGAAGAAAGAAAGAAAGAAAGAAAGAAAGAAAGAAAGAAAGAAAGAAAGAAAGAAAGAAAGAAAGAAAGAAAGAAAGAAAGAAAGAAAGAAAAGAAAGAGAGAATAGAGATAAAGAAAGAAAGAAAGGGAAAGAAGAAAGAATAAAAGAAAGAAAGAGAAAGAAAGAATAAAAGAAAGAAAGAAGAAAGAACGAAAGAGAAAGAAAAAGAAAGAAAGAGAGAGAGGAAAAGAAGAAAGAAAGAAAGAAAGAATAAAAGAAAGAAAGAGAGAGAAAGAAAGGGAAAGAAGAAAGAAAGAAAGAAAGGGAAAGAAGAAAGAAAGAATAAAAGAAAGAAAGAGAAAGAATAAAAGAAAGAAAGAATGAAAGAAAGAGAAAGAAGAAAAAGAAAGAAAGAAAGGGAAAGAAGAAAGAATAAAAGAAAGAAAGAGAAAGAAGAAAGAATAAAAGAAAGAAAGAATGAAAGAAAGAAGAAAGAAAGAAAGAAAGAAAGAAAGAAAGAAAGAAAGAAAGAAAGAAAGAAAGAGAAAGGAAGGAAGGAAGGAATGAGAAAGGATGAAAGGGAGGGAAAGGATGGGGAAGGAAGGAAGAGGAGAGGAGGGAGGGAAAACTCTTAGAGACAAAAGCCAACTAAAAACTATAGAAGGAATAACGGAGCTCGAAAATCAATGGGTGCTAAAACAGAAGGTAATAAAACTTTGATGAGAATATTTACATAGTCTCAAAAGCAATTTCCCATAAATTACTTACTCCTTACAAAGGGAAAGCTTGTAACTCCACGATGGAGAATCCTTGCACACACCCACATTAGGCAAGGGATCAAAACTGACCCAACAGGCATCAGGACAAAGCAGGATCGCGATGCACTGGGGACAGCATCTCATCTGAGGTCTTCCTGACAAAATGCATACTCTGAACCTAATTGCTGTGGAAGAGTAAACAAACCGAAACAAAGGGCCATTTTACAAAATTGGCCTGTACCCTTTAAAAATGACAAAGTCAAGAAACCCAAAGAAGGCTAAGGAACTTGGCCAGATTAAAGCAGCCTGAAGACGTGGTGACAACAAAATGCAATCATGACCCATGACTGGATCCCAGACCAGGAAAAATCATAGCCAAGATGGATATTTGGGGGGTAACTGTTAGAATCTGGATATAGTCTTGAATTAGACAAG
The DNA here is from genome assembly GCF_009762305.2 of Zalophus californianus. NCBI lineage: Eukaryota > Metazoa > Chordata > Mammalia > Carnivora > Otariidae > Zalophus > Zalophus californianus. Next base: position 19,400,747 of record NC_045608.1, on the reverse strand, counting down.
AGTATTGCCCTGGTGTTAAGTTTCCTGATTTTGAGCATTGTACTGTCCTTATCTAAGAGAATGAATGACCTTGTCCTTGACACATGAGGACTGAAATATATAACGGTTGAGGTATGAGGTCTCCAAATTACTCCTGTCTAGTTCGGAAAAAAACCATGAAAGACAGAATGATAAAGCAAATGCAGCAGGATACATACGACAGTGAAGCTATTTAAAGGGTACATATAAGTTCTTTGAACTGTTCTTACTACTTTTAAGTTTGAAATTACAGCAAAATATAATACTTAAATGTATATAAAAACAAAAAGTTAAAAGAAAAAAGGTAAAGTCATAAAAATAACATGATTGAAATTCTATATATTTATTGGGAAAGGAAGTTTTCTTATGCTAAAGAAATTTGCCTTTTAACAATTAAAATTTTTATGTGACTCATAATAGAAATTATTGCTCTAAACCTGGCTTTTCAACTATTTACCCTTTTTATAATTAGTAACTTCCTGCCCACCTAAAAGCTACAGGGCTCCTTGAAAAACACAATGTAATGGGAAAGCTAATATAATTTAAACAGAGCAATGCTTATAAGCTCCACTAAAATTAAACTTAATTCTGAGAGAATGGAAAAAAAGGTGGTTTAACGTAGCAAATTAGAGCTACATGTTCCAAGAGTTCTCTAAAATATTTTTTCCTAACAATGTGAAGATGGTCATTTCAGGTACTGCATTTCTTTATGCCTTTAGAATAAACCATGCTGTGCAGGCATACCAACTCTCACGTTTTTGGAAATTTCCTTCAACTCCTTCAAGCACCTCAAAGCAATTTCCTTATAACTTGTCATCCAATATGACATCACATATCATGAGACAGCCCCACCGACCACACTAGATTGTCTATAAACCAGGATTGGAAGCGTTACACGTTAGATCTCACAGCTTAACCTTCCATGTAAACAAATTAAAAGAAAAGGTGCTGGGTCTCTAATATTAGCACATTTTTTTTTTTTAAGTTTAAAAGGAAAGGCCTTGGGTTATTTAATCTCCATATTTCTTCAACTCTAGGATTCTATTACTCTACAAAAATGAAACTAATCAAATTATAAAGGCATGGAACAAATGGTGAAGAACACATAAACATAACTAATAATGAGGCAGTAAAAAGAAGAAGAAAATCTGGGTGCCTGGGTGGCTCAGTCGTTAAGCGTCTACCTTCGGCTCAGGTCATGATCCCAGGGTTCTGGGATCGAGCCCCGCATGGGGCTCCCTGCTCGTCGGGAAGTCTGCCTCTCCCTCTACTGGTCCCTTTGCTTGTGTTCCCTCTCTCGCTGTGTCTCTCTCTGTCAAATAAATAAATAAAATCTTTAAAAAAAAAAAAAAGAAGAAGAAGAAAATCAGACAGAGCAAGCTGGCTAGTGACTAGCTGGAAAAGCCCATTAAAGCACCCAGGCAGGAAAAGAAGTCAGTAATATGATGATCCAAGAATAAAAGTAAAATCAGCCAAATGTAGTGAACACTTGCCAGAATTCTGTGTGCAGAATAACAAAAAGCCCTAACAATCAAATTACTTTTTAATGAATAAAGTTTAAAGTTTCAAAATTTAGTCAAAAGGCATTCAAATATAACATAAGAAACTATTTAAAATACTGCCTTGAAATAATAATCTTTTCTACTGAGAGGTAATGGAATCAAAAGAACCCTAAATTATAATTTGAGAATTCAACTAATTAGACAGATTTATTCATAAATTTACTGTACATCCACTACTGGTAGAATACTTTTACATACTAGCAATAAATAATGGGAAATTTACATTTAAACACAATATCATTTATGATAACACTAAAAAAGGAAATGCCTAAGAAGGAATCTAAGCAAATATGTGCATGATTTGTATGCTGAAAGTTATAAAATACTCATGAATGAAATCAACGGGGATCCAAATAAAGGAGAAGAGATTGCATATTCATAGATCAGAAGAGTCAATATTGTTGAAATGTCAACATTCCCCAAATCGATCTATAGATTTAACACAGTCCCAGCCAAAACCCCAGTAGGAGTTTTTGTAGAAATCAATAAACTGATTCTAAAATTTGTATGAAAAAGCAAGGGAACAAAAACAACAACAACAAAACCACCTGACTTTTTCTTTGAAAAAGAAGAACGAACTTTTATAAAGCATGGTAATCAAGGCAGGGCATTGTTGGAGAAAAACACAAATACACAGATCAATGGAAGAGAATGGAGCCCAAAAATAGAGGTGTACATAGTCAACTGATTTCTGACCAAGGCACCCAGGCAGTGCAATGAAGAGAGGAAAGGTCTTTTAAACAAATGGTGCTGCAAGTACTGAACATCTGTGTGTAAAGAGCATGTGACCACTACAAAATTAAGTCAAAATGGATCAGAGACTTAACCATAAATCTACAAACTATAAAATTTGTAGGAAAATAAACATACAAAAAAAAGATCTTTTCCATCTTGGGTCAAGCAGAGTCCTAAGATCTGACATGATTTATGAAAGAAAAAAACTGACAAACTGGACTTAATTGAAATTTACTACTTCTGCTCTTCTGAAGTCATGCTTACAAAAATGCAAAGCCAAGCCACAGATTCACAGAAAATACCTGCAAAATATGTATCTGATAAAGAACTTACAGCCAAAGTGTATAAAGAATTCTCAAAACTCAATAATGAGAACACAAACAATGCAATTTTTTTAAAAATTGAAAAGATTTGCACACTTTCACCAAAGAAGAGAAGCCCATAAAGAGATGTCCAACATCAGTAGTCATTAGAAAAATGCAAATTAAAACCACAATGAGATACTGCTATATTTATTAGAATAGCCAAAAAAAAAAAAAAAGACAACACCAATGCTGGTAAGGATATAAAGCATTTGGAACTCTCACAGACTGCTGGTAAGAAGACAATAGGTACAATCTCTTTGGAAAACATTTCTTTAAAGTTAAACATGCATTTGCCATTCAACCCAACAACCCCCTCCTAGGTGTTTACCCAAGAGGAATGAAAGATGAATGTTCTTCTATTCACAAAAAATCTATCACAGATATTTATCATACAGACAACTCTCCCAAACTGGAGACAATCTACATGTTCTTCAACTGGCGAATGGATAAACTGTGACATATCCATAGGATGGAACCCTACTCAATGATACTAAAGAATCAGCTACTGATACTGCACCATGAGTGAATCTCAAATGAATCATTCCAAATGAAAGTATCAGACCCAAAAGGCTACATCCTCCGTGACTGCACTTAAATCATTCTGGAAAAGAGTAACCACAGGAACAGAGAACAGATCAGCGGTTGGCAGGGGGTGGGGAGTGGTGTGGGGACTGACTACGAAAGGACACTAGGAAATTTAAGGAGGTGATGAACTGCACTATATCTTGATTTTGGTAGTAGTTATACAACTTTATGCACTTGTCAAAACTCAGATTTGTATACTCTAAATGGTGAATTTTACTTTATTTAAATTATACCTCAATAAACCTAACCCCCTCCCCCAAAAGTGGTGTGAAAAAGAGAGAAAAATAAGATTGTGTGCCTCTAACAGAGCCAGGAACAAGGCTCAAAAGATGTTCCTCAACAGTGGCTATAAGTGGGCCACAAATTGGAATCTAAAATTTCTGGAAGCCAATGCCTGGTCACTTACATGGTCATCAATGTCTATGGGATGTTCTTCATAAAGCACAAGTTTGTATGGAAGATAAAATCATTCACGCCCAGAGGCATGGGAGCAAAAAACATAATTACAAAGGTTTTTGGTAACAAAGAGGTCGCAAAGACGACTCTCACATCCAGGATACACAATATCCTTTACAAGTGAAAATGAAATCATACACGATAAATATATAAGCAAATTCATAAATAAAGAAAAAAAAGCATACAGATATTGAAAACTCCCAAAGGGTGTCATGACCCCCCCCCCCCGGGGCTAAATATTATCAGGCCAACAGATAAGTCTCCCTCTCATTTCTTCCAACAGGAATAAATATAAATTGAAATAAATATTTAGCTAATTATATTTATCTATTTCATATAAACCATATATTTATTTTTATTTGACTCTATCACACTGGAACTTTCACTTCTTGATTTAAAAGTTTGCAGGAGAAAATTATAAATGAAATGTAATTTAGGAATACTGCCAATAGTTAGGACTTCTAAAATCCAAGTTATCTATCCCACCCCCAATCTAAATTCAAGACATACCTGTCCAATAAAATACCCGTAGATTAATTAATGGGCTCATTTATTTAGATAATGGAGCGATTTGGAGCCCTGAATATCAAGAATCCAGCAGACAAAAGCACAAATGAATGTGGCCAGAGAAAAATTCCTGGAATGTTCCAAGCAATTGGCTCTCAACTCAAAAGGAAATAAAGGAAGTTAGGATAGAGAGGAAAATGTCAAAATATAGTGGCAAGAAAACTCTATCCAGAGTCTTCTAATAGCTGGCTTGCTTTCAGCCTTTTAAAACCATTTTTATTATAAAATGATAGAGAAAGACATGTATCATATGACCTCACTGATATGAGGAATTCTTAATCTCAGGAAACAAACTGAGGGTTGCTGGAGTGGTGGGGGGTGGGAGGGGTGGGGTGGCTGTGTGACAGACACTGCGAAGGGTATGTGCTATGGTGAGCACTGTGAATTGTGCAATACTGTTGAATCACAGATCTGTACCTCTGAAACAAATAATGCAATATATGTTAAGAAAAAAAAAAGAAGAAGAAGAAGATAGCAGGAGGGGAAGAATGAAGGGGAGTAAGTCGGAGGGGGAGACGAACCATGAGAGACGATGGACTGTGAAAAACAAACTGAGGGTTCTAGGGGGGAGGGGGGTGGGGGATGGGTTAGCCTGGTGATGGGTATTAAAGAGGGCACGTTCTGCATGGAGCACAGGGTGTTATGCACAAACAATGAATCACGGAACATTACATCAAAAACTAATGATGTAATGTATGGTGATTAACATAACAATAAAAAATTTAAAGAAAAAAAAATGATAGAAAAGAAAGAAAGGTCACCACCCTCATACTCCTTCCAGACTGTGGTTGATTTTTTCACTTGTCACAGTTCTGTGCACACCTCAAAGTAAACAAACTAACAAAGTGAGATTCAAAATAATCTAAAGTGAAATAGAAATACTATTTTAGTAAGCTACCTGAGATATAGTTCCCAAAGACTTCTGCAGGAGCACTGGTTAAAACTGGCATTAGGAAAACTGGGGCATGGCCAGAACAGAACGGGTGTGCGGGGGCGGGGGCGGGCGTCCATGTTGAGTCTAACCATTATTTTAACAAGGAAGAAACACAGTAAGAGTCAACCAATCGTTGGCGCCTGGATGGCTCAGTTGGTTGGGCGACTGCCTTTGGCTCAGGTCATGATCCTGGAGGCCCGGGATCGAGTCCCGCATCGGGCTCCCTGCTCAGCAGGGAGTCTGCTTCTCCCTCTGACCCTCCTCCCTCTCATGCTCTCTCTGTCTCATTTTCTCTCTCAAATAAATAAATAAAATCTTTAAAAAAAAAACAACAAAGTCAACCAATCGATACATGGGTGTCTACCTTGTGATCACTCCTGAGGCTATGCATGGAGGATCTGAGCACTTTTCTAGCATATAGAAACACAGACATTCACTCAAAACAAAGGAGCACCAGCCACTGAGTATTTCTGGCATGATGCTGTAGAGTGAACCGAAGGGCTTCTCAAAGCGATTATGATCGCACTGGAGGTATGGACAAACAGGCTTACTGTGCTCCATTAGCTGATGCCCAGTCGGCTCTGCAGGGGAGAGAGGCATCCCCACCTTTAGACACCTCCCCACAAGCTCGCCCGGCTCCCCGCCACCCTGCCAGGCCTCCAGGCCCCTTCCCAATCCCTCCTGCTGCTGCTGCCCTCCATCTGATCACACAGCTCCCCTGCTCTTGAACTTGTCATGGGAGCTGCACAGAACCTGCTGCCCGCCCACTGGCCCGGCCAGAGCCCACGCACACCCCACCTGCCCAGCCAGAGCAAGGGAAGCCCTGGAGCCTCCACACACCTTCAGATGCGCTCGCTCCCCAACTCTTCTTTTCCCGGTGCCCACCCCAGGCTAGGTGGAGCCGTCCCTCTTCTCTGCTCCCACGTTCCTGGGTCCATATGATCCCACTACACTGCAACTATCCATTTTTATTTTGTAAATGGATAAGACAGCTCAAAGTTTGAAAAATGGATTGAAAGGCATGAAGTGAAAAGTTTCCTTCCCATCCTGTGTCCCATCTTCCCAGTGGTGCGCCATCACCATCTCCCCCCAAAGCTAGCCACTGCTATTGGTGCCCTTGTATCTCTTCTAGAAGGTTAAAAAACCAATGTGACTTCTTAACCCTCTTTCCCCCAGCTCGGCACAGAAGACCACAAGTCCTGAGGGACACCAATGCCACACCACAGGATCAACTTAGCACATGGAAGGAAGCCTCCCGCTAACCTCAAACACCTGCTCTGCGTTTATTACCAGATGAGAAAAAAACTTCCTTCCGTGTGCAGAGCCCCCGACATTTTCGGTCTGTTATAGGCACTTGTTATCTTCTAGTACAACATAAAGGCAGGTACAAAAATGAACTCTTATTTTCCACCACACTCTGCACACCGCCTGCATCAGTCTTTTTTCCAGAACATGACACCTTGGAGATCTTGCTTTCCTAGTCTTGAAGAGCCCCCTGGGTCCCTCCTTGTGGCTGTACAGTACTCCAACCTACAGAATGCCACAGTTTGTATAACTTGTTCCCTAATGATAAAATTTGGGTTGTTGCAAATACTTCACTCTTACAAAACTGCTGCACTAAGTAACCGTCTCCATACATCGCTTTGCCATTTCACGTGTATTCAAGCACATTTGTAGGATACATTCCTCAGCACGGAAACTTCTGAGCCAAAGGGCTTCACTGACGTTCTGTTAGTTTCACAGACCTGGCCAAAATGGGCCCCCTGGGAGCGGCACCTGCCTGTCCTCCCACCAGCAGTGGGTCACAGCGCCTGCCCTGACACCCCCAAGCCACACCAAACCCAAGTCACTAAACTGCTGGCTCTTGTGCCAATTTGAAAGATAAAAGAATAACATTTCCGAGTAACCTTCATCTGCATTTCTCTTACTTTTTAATAGAGCTGAAAGTCTTTCTGTATGGTTAAGTGGCAACGTCCTGTCTTCCCACAACCTTTGCCCATTTTCACCCTGGGTTACAGGTCTTTTGCTCAGGGTGTGTAGGACCTTTCTGAATCGGGATTTGCAAGCCCACGGCCACTATCCGAGGAATCCTTCTGGCTCTCCACCTCTCAGGTCCCTGGCCCCATCTGGGCGATCTCCGTGCCCATTTCTGGTTCGTCGTCACATTCCTGGAGTTGAAGGAAATACCTCTAGCACTTCCCGGTTACCTGGGATTCTGGCCTTTGGGACAGAGGGGCTGCACCTCTTCCTGTGTCCATAAATAGCAGTTGTCTACCCACCCGAGGGCCCCACGAGGGCAACGGCCTCCTCTGGTGGATTTGTCTCTCTAATCCCCAGCACAATGGCTATGACTTATCGGCTCCATAAACATCTCATAAACTGACTAAGGGGAAGGTGGGTATGGTTTGTGGTACAGTCACACATGGTTTCAGGAAGAAGTGAAGAACAAGCGGGCGTGGAGAGGAGAGATCAACAGGCCAGATGGAGGCGGGGAAAGCAGGCACAAGTGCTCAGAGGCTGGAATTTCGGCCACCATAAGGAAAGAATGAGACTTCAGATCTGGGCAGAACAAGTTCCTTCGGGAACCTGGTGGAAGGGATGCTGGATTGCACCATGGAGGCTTAGGTGTGCAGGAGAGGTGGACTTCAGTCAGCAGGCCCAGGGCCCGCCGAAAAGAATACCGGAACCAGGTATTTATCACTTGCACAATACTTGGTGTTTGCGGAAAGCTTCGAGATGCCCAAAAGCCTGCTGGGGAATACTTTTTTATATAAGTAGGCAATTGTTCTACAAAAAATTAAAACTCGGCTCTCAAAGCCAGGTCTGAGGATTTTTGAGCCTCTTTCTCCTCAACACGGCAGGTGCTGGGCAAAGCAAACTCTTACCCCTCCCCATTCCCATGGCCCTCTGTGGTATGACACTCACCTGCCACCACACTGGCCCAGATGGCCCTTAGCATTCTCATCCCAGTCCCTAAGCCGACCTAAAAAAGGTACTCGGTGGGGACCCCTATGTACCAATAGTGCCCGCCTACCTCCACTCCTGAATATCTGTATAAGAACGCGAAGATGTTAGCAAAAGTCTTCAAGGCTCAAAAGAACAGATGCATGACAGCAGACCGCCGGGTGGTCAGGCTACCACGGACCCACTAGGGCAAGAAGGCCTGCCGCCTGCTGGGGTAGAACCTCAAGCAACTGGTGGTTGGAGCTGCTTTTCACACTTAATATGCAATTTAGTGAACGTGAAATGAGTACTTAGTAGAGCAAGGAGATGGTATCTCTGATTACTTTGTCCCAGTCCATCTTAACTTCTAGCCAGCTCAGTATAGTAGTTTGTCAAATTAAATGACATAGGTGCTTCATACAGCTACAGACGAAGTTCAGTCTTTGAAAGGCGGTCACATGCAGGGCCTTAGCCCATCTCCCGGAAGCGGGGCCGTCTCGTGGGAAGCAGTGCTGGCTTCATCGATGAATGTTCTTCCCGCTGTCTGCGCAGGGAGTGGGGCGGAGGGAGAGTTCCACGACTGCTGGTCCGTGACCCGTCCGCTCACAACAGCTGCCCGACCGAGCGCTCCCCTTCCAAGGGGCCCATGCCAACACCTGGCCCTACAGTGCACGTGCCCCCCGGGGCCGCGGTGCAGGGGACAGAGGGGCCACTGGGCGGATGATCGGTGGGCCAGTACTTCCCCCCGGGGTACTGTCACCGCACCGAGAAGTAACCACATAACATACAAATATACTCTTTACCCCAGAGCACCACAGGTTAGAGTTCTATAGCAATGGCAGTTGAGAGGATTTTGCGCTAAAGCAGAAAGCCACCCAAGCAGAAAGTTGGTTCCTCGGCTATGTAAATGACCGAACTAGATGCCTGAGAGTTGCAAAGAAGGAACAGTGTATCGGAGACTGTCTTTGATCTCAAGGAATTTAAACTCGTTAGGGAACCAGCGCGAAAGAGGAACCCGGTATTACTACATTTTCCACAGTAAGCACCACACGCATGCCACACACAGGCGGTGCAGCCAGAATGTCAGAAAATGGACTGTTTATTGTCAGAAATCGGGGGGTGTGAGCCAATCCTCCCGTGGGTGGACCTGTGAGAACAGCACAGACCAGACGAAGGCGTTCCACAGAGGGGGACAGAACGCAAAGGGAGGTGTAAGGGGACAGCGCGTAACGCTGGTCACTGAAGGTGGCACTGCGGGAACAAGAGGAAGGGAAAAGGCTGGGGCCAGTGGTGCCGATGTGAATGACAGCAGCGAGCACAACCCCATCCATCGTGGGGGCTGAGCGCGGGCGCAGAACGCGGACGGGACCCAATGAAAGGTGTCTCCAGAATACCTCCCAATAGTGAGAAAGGGGAAGGGACGTGAAAAGAGGAGAGCCAGTCTTGAAAACTGCGGGTCAGGGTATGATCCTCACTACCCACGCAGGTGGTGGCAGTGGAGACGGGGAAGGAGAGGTGCCACACAGGCGACCTAGGTGGGCACCCTGCAGGGCTGGAGGACACCCGCGGGGTTGTTACCATCAACAGAAAGGGAGAAGGTGTGTGTGATGGAGACGGCGAGGGTGTTCATGGACCTGTTCACGTGGGAAGTGAATCCCACCGCCTCATCCTGGCCAACGAAGAGCCACTTCGGGGAGAAACCAAGCACTTCGTGCATGGAAGCTTGAGCACTGGTTCACCTGAATTCTCCTGCTGCCTCGTGGGCCATGCCCCCTCTGTCATCGGGAAAAACCTCTCGAGTAGAGCCATCAGCACAGCACAGTGACGGAGGGCTTGAGCTCCAGAGGGGGCCGACGCCAACTCTGTGGGGTCCATTCAAGCCCAGCCCGGCTGGTCTGCGAGACGCCTGGTGAGTCACTGCACTGCTGAGTTATCTTCTCGTCTATCCGACGAGGCTCTCGACAACCTCCCCAGGACGTTATTCTGAAGACTGAGATCTACACGTAGAGCACTGAGCACCTAAGGGCTTGCTAACAGCTGTCCTCGTTCCACCCCCTTCCCCCCGCCCCCCAACAGTACTGATACAGCCCTGCCCAGAGCTCCTACTTCTCCCATTTGTCTCTGCTGCTCTGGGTCGGCTGGAGACTGATTACCACCTTCGTGTCACTCTGCGGAATTACAACAATGGTATTACACACCTAGGGTGTTACAGGTTGGCCCAGGTTCATAGAGTTAGCCCATTTTCCCACCTAGAGCCAAATATTTTATTCTGGAAATAAAATTACACTGCAGGGCATAAGACAGTAACAGAAAACGGGACAAAATGTAAGAAGCCACTGTGTTCAGACATAAAAGGGGCTGTGGTCTGGAGGAGAAGGGAGATTAACAGGAGGGCCCCGGGACGGGCCAGCTCTTGGCCTGGAGGGGTACCTTCTGAAACGTGATGTTGGGAGTGGGACCCAAGACCAGGATGGCCTTGCCGAGGCGAAGGCACCAGGAGTCCAGGGAATCCAAGGTGCCTGAAAACACCAAAAACGTGAAAATTAAACAGAGGTATAGCTAATAAGCCAGGAGTGGAAACGTAACATACTAGAATATACTCAAGCCAAAAGAAGAAAAAAGCAACAGAAGAACAAAGAGGAAGATGTGAGACTTAAATCCAACCATACTGGTAATTATTTTCCTGTAAATGTAAATATTTAGACAAATATTTAATATTTAAATAATATATATATATATAATATAAATTAAATAATTAAAAGGCAGAGAGTAAAGACCAGATAGACCATGCAAACACGAATACCAAAAGGTTATATCAATACCAGGGAATGTAGACATTAGAACAATCTATCAACAGGATGAAGAAGGACATTTCATAAAGATAAAGAGGTAATATTCATTAAATGACATTAACAATTGTAATATGCATGTATCTCTCCACAGGGGGTCCAGCAATTCCTCTCCAGCCACTTACCAAAGAGGGAGGACAGCACCTGTTCAGCAAGATGCGTTCACAACAAGGACAAAATGGGTAAAAATGTCCACAGCAGCTTAATTCATAATTGCCCCAAATTGGAAACCCCGATGTCCACGAACACTGAGTTGTGTGAAGTCCACAGGATGTAATACTATTCAACAATAAAAGAAACCCAAGTCCTGGACAAGTCACCATATGGATGGCTCTCAAGGAAGGACACTGCTGGGGCCAATAAACCAGACACCAGAGAGTGCCTGTGTTTGGAGTCTGTTTAAATGTACTTCTAGAAAAGGCAAACGTAATCCATTGTAATTAAGAGCGGATCAGTGGTTGCCTGGGGTTGGGGGGAGCTGAATACAATGGAACAAGAAGGCACTATTTAAAGTGATGGAATGGGTCTATACCCATGGACTGGGGTAGTAGTTACATGGGTGTACACTTTTGTCAAAAGTCAATCTCTAGGGGTGCCTGGGTGGCTCAGTCGTTAAGCGTCTGCCTTCGGCTCAGGTCATGATCTCAGGGTCCTGGGATCGAGCCCCACATCGGGCTCCCTGCTCCACGGGAAGCCTGCTTCTCTCTCTCCCACTCCCCCTGCTTGTGTTCCCTCTCTCGCTGTGTCTCTCTCTGTCAAATAAATAAAATCTTAAAAAAAAAAGTGAAACTCGATCCTTAAAAAGGATGCGTTGTATTGTATGCATATACTTGTATAATTTTTTTTTTAAAAAGAACACAAGCCTACAGCATGGTTAGCAGTAAATAAAGAAAAAAATCAGTAACAACAGGATTCTTATCTACGTGGTATCTCATGAGGAAATCAGGTATATTCTGAAAATCATAAATGAGAAGAAAAAATGGGGAAAAAGAGGGGGGCCCAGATCGATCAATGTTCCCAGTAAAGCTATTCTGTTTCAAGTTCTTTTCCACTATCAATTCTGAACACACTTGCTGGTGTGAGCATAGGAGCCGCAAAACAAAACTAATTCCAATCGTCTTAAATAGTCACAAATGATATGGCAAGCAAATGGATTCCTGAGAGCAAACTCTGAAGGCCAACATTTTTTTTTAAGTTATTCTTTCATCCACACTCCAAGCAATGAAAATTTCAATTAAAAAAAAAAATTCCGTGGAGAATAAGTGCATTTTACAAGGTAAGAATGTTTGCTTCTTGGGACACCTGAGTGGGTTAAGTGTCCGACTCTTGGTTTCTGCTCAGGTCATGATGTCAGGGTCGTGAGATCGAGCCCTGAGTCAGGCTCTGCGCTGAGCTTGGAGCCTGCTTAAGATTCTCTCTCTCACTCTCCTTCTGCGCCCCTGTCTTTAAAAAAAAAAAAAAAAAAAAAAAGGCTTCTTTAAAAAGTGGCCCTGGAGTCTTTGTATTCCACTGTTACAGTCTCTTTGAGAGACCAGCACAAGTCAGCCTGCCCCACCTTGGCTGGGATTTCTTTCCCTGCTAAGCCAAACCTGTAGAATGCACTCTGCTCCTCAGCAAGCAAAAAGTGATCAGAGCTGGGACAAAGCTCTGAGCTTACCGGGTGACCTGACAGCATGAGGAAGAACGCAGAGGACGCGGGACTGCAGGCCCCAGCAGGTGGCCCAGTGAAGATCAAGTTCCCTGATTCCAAGGTGCAGGAACAGACCCATTGCCCTCTGACCTCAGCCTCCTGTCTGAGCCCTTCCTTCACCTTCCGGCCCTTCCTGAACCCGAGGACACTGTGTCCCCCGCCAGCCCGTCCCTCCCACCCGCTTTTGCGCCACAGCAGGCTGCGTTACAAATCCCATCTTCAAGGCTGTAACTCAGTGACTTCTCTCCCGCCACCTCCACCTACCCAACTCGTCCAAAAGCCAGAATCCCGTCCTGCTTCCACCCTTGCCTCCCAGGCCCGTTTCCATGGCAGCTCGTCTGCTCTGCGAATGCCTGAGTGAGAGCGTGCCAGCCCCGTGCTCAGAGGCTCCTCTGACCCAGCTCACTCCGAGTCAAAGCTGACGCCCTCATGACAGCCTACAAAGCCTGTCCACCCTCCCACACCTGGCGCTGCCACTCACCCCCTCGGCTGCAGCCTCCAGGCCTCCACGCTGTCCCTCCACCATTGTGGCTCCAGTATGAGGGTCTCTGCTGAGCCTGCAGCCCGCACCTGCTCTCCCCAGATAAATATACAGGGGCTCGGAGCCCTCACCTCCCCCAGGGATTTGTTGAACTGACCCTTCCCGCAACACCCGAATTTGAAACTGCCACCGGCACGCCCCTCCTCTCTGTGGCTCTGCGATTCTCCATGACCTGTGGTACCAGAGGGACAGTTCATATTTGTCGGTCTGTGTCCCCAGTAGAATGCTAGCTCCATGAGGGAGCAGGCTTCAGAACTGTTCACAGATGCATTCCCCGGCGCTTACAAAAATGGGCGGCCCATGGCAAAATGTACTGCATCAGTAACCGAGTTTTTAGTAGTAAGATTTCAAACAAACCCTAATAACCACCTCATAGCATATCTCTACACTTCCTGGTTGTGACTTTGACCTGAAGTAGAAATAATTGACAAAAATCAAGAATAAGATATAAAATTCTCAGAAAAAGTATTTCCAAAACAGCTAAAAGCAGGGGATGTCCTGACAGTAAACTACCCCTGAAATTTCATAACACATTTGGGTTTTTTTTTAAATCCTAAAAGGGTGCCGTCACCCCCTTCACTGTCAGTTCAAAATGCTGACAGACAACTCTTCCAGTAGAGGTGATGTTTCCTAGATGATTGGCATTCTCTAGCAATACAGATTAAGACCCCATATTTGCTAATATTGCTGGAGCATACACCATTTCCCCCCTAAAATATGTGATCCTGCCAGGGAGAAAGCTACAATGTTGAGTAGGCTGCAGACGCTGGCCGATCTGATCGGCTACGCTTCCCTCTCAGCTGAGAGAGTGGCCTCCCCGCATTCACCTTGGGATTTACACTCATGCCTCAGAAACATCACCAGGAGCCCCCTCTGGGAATCGCAGGGACTCTCTGGAAGGAGTAAAACACACTTCATTGACACTTTGGATACTGACATGCCAGAGGTCCGTGGGAGCCCCATGCATTCTTTTGCAGAGTAAGCTGGCTGGGGTGGGAAGCCCTCTGTGGCCTGATGTGGTCTTCATCTTCCCCATGTGCCTCGGTGTTTAAAGAGATATTTCCATTAAAGCGCTGGATCAAAACATATTCAACTGTGAATGTCTCATTTAGCAAAGCACATAACTACATCTGCTACAGAAAGATCTTTGTGCACAGCCCCCAAATTCTGGATTTTAGTATCATTATATATTAAACAGGAACTGTATAGCTGATATGTTATTTAAAAAAAAAAAAAAAAGGAGGAACTCCATCTGCATGCTAATTTCCACATTAACTTCTCCTGGTGACAGGCAGTTGTGAAGGACAGAACTCCCAATCCAGGCTTTGCCTCGGTGCCTTTTGTCCTGAGCTTGAACTCGGTCGTGTTCTTTTACCCAGCACACGAAATGCTCAGTGCAGATGGCTGCACATGGGCAGTCATCACCATCTCAAACTAAACGGAATTCCTACTAAGGAGACTCCAAAACAGTCTGGGAGAATTAAACAGCAACCATTTAAAAGACCACGGCTTGCCAGCCTGCAGATCAGGGGTCTAGCAGCCCTACCTCGGCGTTCCCAGCGTCTAGTGATTAGCAGACATGAAAGGATTGGGTCATTCCAGTAAAATGTAGCTGTTCTGAATTTTTCTTAGAAGTGATCATTCTGACAGATCTTAAAACTTGAATGATAGCTTTAAAAAGGAAAACCAGTCCTAATAAAAAGTATCTTCACGCTCTTTGAAAGCTGCCTCAAATCTCTCCAATGTCGCGTATGCTCAGAGGGTAGAGGCTACACAGCAGGGCGGGCGGTGTCCCCCAGCTCGGGTTGGGTCCTACAGGAGGAGCTCATCTCCGATCCTGGCTGCGGGAGGCCAGCTTGGAGGAGAAGCCAGCCGAAAAGGCTGCCTGTCGGTAGGTTTTTAAGTAACAACAGTCTTTCCCTCTTCCCCAGGGTCGGTCCTCGGTCCTCTCTGGGCAGCACTTTTATTAGGAAATCCAAGTTGATACAGAGTTCCCTGTTGCTGCCTAGGCCTTTTCAGTTGAACATCCAATTAGCTGTGCTTAGTCAAGTGTTTTATCTCTGCTTCTTGAAAGTTTAAATGGATCTTTAACTCTTTCTCTTGCTAAAAGTCTCCACAAAAGCAAAGATAATTGATGCAGAACTGAATGGGGCCCCAGGTTTTTCTTCTCCATGGTGGCAGGCCGGCCAGAGAAAGTTTTGTACAGATAACATGGGGCCGGAGGCTGACTCTGCCCCTGTCAATCAGGGGCCTGCGCTTCCAAACAAAGTGGGGAGCAAAAAGGGAACGCAAGGATTGAAGCTGGTCCTCAGGTTCAGATTCCCCTCGTCACAACGAAATGCAAAAGTGCTTAATTTGCTATAATTTAACCCTGGCCTTTGAGGAGAGAGTTGCATAGTTAACAATTTTTTTTTTTTTTTGCAGATTTTAACCATTTTTATATTTTGAAGCAAAGAACACTTCAAGCAATACTTTTATAAATTAAAAAAAATTGATTGGCAACTCTGTTCTTTGAAATTAACAAAAGAGTAATCCTAAAATGTTTTCTTTTGTGTTGCTTGGGTATGTGTGTGTTTACTATTTCTGTGGTCTTATATAATTATCGATTCTTTTTTAATAGGTACCTATGAGATACCTGCCTCCAAATTTGTTTCTATAGAAACTGCTCAAAAATCTTTGAAAGGTAGTAGTTTCTACTTTTCTAATGTACTCTTTATATAATGAAACATACACTTTTGTTTCCAAAGCCCATATCAAATACATTTCTTATGCCTTAACCCCAGATGCCAAATAGAATTTATGCATTCTTTCTATATAAATGTTCTCAGAAATCATGCTAAATATATTTGGGACCAACATAAGAAATATTTAAGAAGTCAAAGTGAAAAGTAAAAATTGAAAAGGAAAGGCACCAGAATGGAAAGAAAGAAGTAAAATTGTTTTTATTCAGAGACAAGATTCTCTTCGGGGAAAATCCTAAGGAATTCACATGCACACATGCATCTCCTAGAATTAATAAACTATTTCCGCAAGATGGCAGGATCCAAGACCACTATGCAAAAACCCATTCTATTTCCACGTCCTAGTGGTGAACAGCCAAAATGAAATTAAGGAAACAATTCCAGCATCAGAAACATTAAAATACTTGGGAATAAAATTAATGTGATATAGAAGACTGAAAGCCACAAAGCAGTGTTGAGAGAAATTAAAGACGACCTAAATAAACTTGGAGACATTTCATTTTTATGGATCAGCAGACAATGTTGTTAAAGCGGCAATTCTCTCCATATTGATCTGTAGATACAACACAATCCCAGCAGGATTTTTTTTTTTTCAGAAATTGAAAATCTGATGCAAAAAAAAAAAAAAATTCTGATGCTAAAATTCATACGGAAATGCAAAGGATCCAGGATAGCCAAAAACAATTTTGAAAAGGAAAAAAAGACGAAAATGGGTGGATTTTTATTTCCTGATTTCAAAACTTAACATAAAGCCATAGTAATTAAGACAGTGTGGTACTGGCCTAAGGCAAAAATCAATGGAACAAAACTGAGAGTCCAGAAATAAATCCTTCAATTTATGGTCAATTAATTTTCAACAAAGGTGCTAAGACAATTCAATGTAGAAAAGAAAATTTTTTTCCTTTTTTTTTGAGAGAGAGAGCACATGAGCAGGACAGGGGCCAGGGAGTAGGCAGAGGGAGAGAGAGAATCTCAAGCAGACTCCACGCCCAGTGTGGAGCCCTACGCAGGGCTCGATCTCATGGCCCTGCGATCATCACCTGAGCTGAAATTAGTAAGAGTCAGACGCTTAACCAACTGAGCCACCTGGCACCCCAAGAAATGTTTTTTCAAACATATGTATTCAGACAATTGGATATCCACATCCAAAAAAAAAAAAAAAGATGAATTTAAACCCTTACCTTACATCATATGCAAAAACTAACTCAAAAATCAACCAAAGGCCTAAGTTTAAGAGCTAAAATGATAAAACTTCTAGAAGAAAAGAAGAAAATCTTCACGGTACTCATTTAGGCAGAAAGTTCTTAGATATGACACAAGCACAATTTTTAAAAATGTATAAATTGGGTTTCATCAAAATTAAAACCTTCAGCACTTCAGAGGTCACCACTAAGAAAATGAAAAGGGAAAGCCAGTCACTGGGAGACAATATCTGTAAATCATACTTATGATAAACAATACCAAGAAAGACAATTTCTAAAATGGACAAAAGATTTAAACAGGCATTTCACCGAAGAAGATATAAGAAGGCTAATTAGCATAAACATGTTTGGTATCACTGTTAGGGAAATACAAATCGAGACCACAATGAAGTAACCAGAGGATCCGTGAGAATGGCTGTGACCAGAAAGACAACAGCAAGTGTTGATGAGGTGACGGCCAGCCTGGAACTCTCATAAATTGACAGTGAGAATGAAAAGTGGTACAGCCTCTTTGGAAAACGATAGCAATTTCTTAAGAAGTTAAATAGGCCTGTACTAAATATCCCAGCAATTCCAAAACTCCTGGTTATATACCTAAGAGAGACAGAAGCCTATGGCCACACTTGCACATGAACACTCACAGCAGCATTGTTTTAAACGAACAGTGGGAATAATCCAAACGGAAAACAAAATTTGTGATCTATCCATATGATGGAATATTAATTCAGCCTCAAAAGGGGGTGAAGGACTGGTACGCACAACATGGTTGAACCTCCAAAGTCTGATGCTAAATGAAAGAAGTTAGACGCACAAGACTACAGGCTATATACGGCAGCTTCCCACTCGCATGAATGGGAGTCACTTATAAACTGAGATGTTCTCGTGGCAGTAGGTGATGTAATGTTATATCAGCCATGGTGTTCTTCGGACATGAGGGTAACATTTGCATACTTCATGATTTAAGTGCCTACTCTGGAGTCTCCTTATAATCAGAAACACTGCCCTCTAATTAGAATGGATAGGCAGACAGAGGAGCTAAGGAGATTGTCGACAGACAGATGGAATTTATCAAAGGCCATGCACTTCACTTGCATATTATGAGATTACTTCAGTATATCTTACAGACAGAAAATGGTAACAAAATCTTAATCAGAATTGATAAGTTCATTTGACTGTCTTTCAATAACTAGTATCCCTTTAAAACCATTCTTTGGATAAGCCAAACCAAGAACAAACACTTGTTAATACCTCAAGTGGAAGTTTTACTGACAGCAAATTAGGAATCAGCGTAACTGATGTCCATTAAGACATACAATTTCTGTATAAGGAGGAGGAGAATAAAGCAGCCAGTCACTTAATCTTTTTTTACTCTGAAAACTGGCAATTAAAAACAAAGACTTAAGCATTTATCCTGTTGTATCAGTTTTCTATTGCTGTGTAACAAATCACCACAAACTCAGTGACTTGAAAACACCATCCATTTCTGAGCTCACAGTTCTGGAGGTCAGAAGTCCTGGTGGGCTCCACTGGGTTTCCTGCTTAGGGGCTCGCAAGGCCAAAATCCAAGTGTTGGCAGGCTGGGGACTTAGCTAAAGGCCCCAGGGGGGATCTGCCTTCAACCTCATTCAGATTGTGGGCAGAATTCAGTTCCTATGGTTGTAGGACTGCGGTCCTGGTTTCCTTGCTCAGCTCCTAGAGAACACCCACAATCTTCTCACGTGGTCCCCTCAACCTGCAAAAGCTGGGAACGCCATGTCTAATTGCTCCTGTGTTTTAGTCTCTCTGACTTCCTCTTCTGCTGCCAGCCTGAGGACATTCTCTGCTTTTTAAAGGGCTGGTGTGAGTAGATGAAGCACACCCAGAACATGGCCTTGATTTCCTCTATAAATTCTCCTTCACTGGGTTTGCTCGTGGGAGTCATGCTGGGAGGCCAAAGTCATAGGAGGTGCCTTCAAATTCGGCCAACCACACCTATCTTTCCTACATGAACTATACTCATTTTTTAAAAGATTTTCTTTATTTTAAAAAGAGAGAGAAAGCACATGCGCATTTGGGAAGGAGGAGCAGAGGGAGAGGGACAAGCAGACTCCATGCAGAGTACAGAGCACCATGCGGGGCTCAATCCCACGACCCGGCGATCATGACCTAAGCCAAAATCAAGAGTCAGATGCTTAACGGACTGAGCCACCCAGACTTCCCCCTACATGAGCTATATTTAAAGGCAACCCAAAAGCCTTAGTTGATGAGCAGAAGTAATAAAGATGGAAGGAATGGCATTATTAGAAAACCCCCATTTGGCAACTCCCTAAAAAAATAAGCAATTTAGGCAGCTAGCGTCAATGAAAATGAAACCAACGGCAGATGACAGCTTGATGAGGAACTGCAGAGCTGACCACACCTGAACCCACTCTAGAGACAGGACTACTGAGTAACACCTACGTGTCATGTGCCTCCAGCCATGAAGTACACAGCACCACCTGTGAAGTACTCTTACCAAAAAAGTCGAACCAATCTAATTAGCTGTTAGAGCTAGCTTTCAGTTTACAGGAAATACAGAAAATAGAAGTGCATTTTAAATGATCTCATGAAGAAGGGAACAGAAAAATCCAGAATGTGGAATATTCTGCAATACAACTGACCCAGTTTCTTCAAGAAGTCAATTAGGGGAGGTGAAGGGTGGGGACACCTGTTCCAATTTAAAAGAGACATTATTACGAACTACAATATAAGAACAATATTTGGATCCTGATTCAAACCAACCAAGAATGGACATTTTTAAGTTAATCAGAAAAAATGTGACTATAGACTCAGAATTACAGTAAGTATCACCATTAGATATTAAACTAAGAATCATCGTTTTCATTGGTTGGGGTAAAGATTAAGGTTGTATAAGAAAACATCTGTAGTTTTTAGAGATGCATACAGGGCTGAAACCCTATAAAGGGCTTGCTAATTGCTTTATAACATTTTGGCAGTCACACAGAAAGGGGATGGACCAGGCCAGTGGAGCAGAATGTTGCAAAAGAATGAACCTGGCTGATGCATATGTATGGGGGATTATTAGTCTACTCTCGGGCATGACTCGATATTTTTGCAATAAATACAATTTCATTTCATAGCTTTCACTCCTGGAGCATCCTTTGAGAACCAGTCGCTGTCTTAAGGGTTTCACAGACATTTCTCACGACTGCCTTATACAGTAGGGTACTATTCTGACCCCCCCCCTTTTATAGATAAGCAAACTAACGAAATGTCAACCAGTTTGGGGTGGAGCCAACAGGTCAGCCAGTCAGCTATCATCTTAACAAAGCCTCAAAAGCCAAGTAAATGAGAGATTTCTACCTTTTCCATTTCACAAAGCCTGTTCGCACATGGGCTGCAGCACATGCTCGCAGGCAGTCTCCCAAAACCACGTGCCCACCATCAGCACCGGGGAGGGCGGAAGGTGCCGGAAGGCAGAAAAGGAGCCGACAGGCAGGGGATACAGGGGGAAAGGGAAACAACAGAACCAAGGCGGTGACACACGGAGACAGTCATGGAAAGGGGCAGATGGAACAGACGGGAGAGACAAAGGCAAAGGAGGTGAGGGGCTGCCAAAATGCGAAGATGGAAGACCGACAGAGCCGGCCACCTTCCTTCTGCCCCCACCCCTAACACCAGCCAAAGAGGAGAAGGCCGCAGAGCAGGAGGTGGGGCCAGACACTGAACATGTAGCCATGCCCGGACGTAATTACAGATCTGTGTTTGGCGAGGTTACCATGTACTCTTCTCTCCCCATCCTGCCCCCAAGGCAGTCGCTGTTCTTTCCTGTGACCTTCCAAGTTCAGACTTAGCTTCCCCCGACTGGCTCCGAGCTCACAATGGGGAAGGAAGGGAAGAGGAAGGAATTACTTATTCATCTAAGCAATTTTTAAATTCTTGAAAACAGTTTCATCGAGATAGAATTCATAGGCCACCAGTACACCATGAAGCTGCTCTCGGGGCAGAGCCTGTGTGGCTGGGGCTAGGGCACAAGGCCCCCTTCGTGCCAGTAAGGCACTCAGGTCAAGGGCTCCCAGGGCCAGCTACCCACAAGGTTTGGACCAAAACAATGGGAAAGGCACCCGCCTGGGGGCCTGCATGTGTGTTGGGGGGACGGCAGACAGGAAAGGCATGAGGATCAGAAAACACAACGGGAGAAAGAATCCTTGGAGCATCTCACAGACCGGCATGAGAGCTCAGGGGGCCCCGGGCTTGCCACAATCCTCCAGTATGCCTTAGTAACGGGGAACCACCTGCTCAAATGACAGGTTAAGAACCACCTTCCTCCCGTAGCAGCATCATATATAATAGTCAAAAAGTGGAAATAACCCAGACATCCGTGGACAGATACAAGGATACACAACCCGTGGAACAGCCATATAGTGGAAGACCGCCAAGCATAAAAAGGAATGAGGTCTCAGCACATGCCACAACACGGATGACCTTGAAAATGATCTGAAGAGCCCCACGCAATGGCCACTTATTGTCCGGTTCCATCTAGAAGGAGTGCCCACCACGGGCAAATCCACAGAGGCAGAAATTAGACTGGCAGTATCTAGGGGTGGGGGGGAGAGTGCTAATGGGTATGGAGCCTCTTTTGGGGGGTGCCGGAAACGTTCTAAGATGAGGCTGTGGTGCGGGTTTGCACAAGCCTGTGAATACGCTAAAAAAGTATTGAACCGTATTCATGAGAGGAGGCTGTTTTATGCCATGTAAAACAAATCTCAATAAAGCTGCAGATCGATTTTTTAAATTCAACTAACAAATAAGTTGTTCCTTTTTCCTCTTCCCTCCCAAAGATAAGAAGTTTCTCTCTTGCTGTCATGACAGTTTTATTTTCTGTTCTTTAGCACAAAAGCAGAAGCAAAGGGGAGCTTTTATTTATGCAGATGACAATTAACCAAATGCCGTGAACACAATGAGAAGCAGCAATAAAACATGAGACAAAAGTCAAACTCTTTCCACTGCTCTGTTCCCGCACCTAATCCTGATGACCGGGCTGAAATACTTCTAGGTAGGCTAAGGGCCACCAGCCCTCCACACATTGTCCTCGGAGCACAGACCGGCCACACTCCGTCTGCTTGTCTGGAACCCAGCATCCAACTTTTGACCACTGTACTTAGGGGTTACCACAGAAGGTGCATCGCCTTAATAGATGGCTAATTTGCAGACTAGATAAAAAGTTTACCAAAATCCAAAAGACTTTCTGCATCGGTTTCTACTTTACTTGAACACAAGAGAGAATCACGACTCTTTCTTTAAAAAAAAAAAAAAAAAAATCTATCCTGTTCTTATTGGGTGACCCTCTCTACAGTACATTTTATATTCGCTGTTTCCCTTCCAAGAGCCTTTACAGAATGACCAGAGAAGAAGGACAAATCAGAACAAGTTACCTCACCAACCTAAGTCTGCATGTCCTAACCTGTAAATAGAAAGGCCACCCAGAATTACGGCGAAGGATATTCAGTCTCAAAGGGATCAGTCAGTCTGTGTCTATGAATCATGGAGACAGAACTAAGTGCAGAAGCTGAGTTCCAGGAAACTTTAGTACAACCACAGTTTCTTGAAATTTTAATAAAGTAATTTCCTCTAGGATTAAAATAATTTAAAAACTATGACACAGTTTCTTGGCAAACCTTCTCTGAATAATTGTGGGAGGCAAGTAAGGAGCAAAGGAAGGAAAAGAGCTTCCAATTCTCTTATACTCAGCTAAGGTGCTTTCATGTAAAATCCTGGAATTATCTGTTTACCACATTACTACGGGCAGATCAACAATATAGACAGCTGGCAGGCCAAATGATAAATCTTATCCTAGTTGAAAACAAAATATTGTCTAAGAAATTCCTGGACAGCAGGAACTGATTTGGGGGCATGAGAGAAAGAAAATAGGTAGATTGCACTCTCACCTAACCCGGCAGGCAGTCACCTCTAAACAAATTCCCAGCTCTGCGGAAGGCAGGTGAGATACACAATATTCCATTGTTTTGCAGGCCTTGAAGACCCACACTCACACTCAAGCAATCCCTGCTCAGTCCTCACTTCTCCAGGCACTAACTGCTGGTAATCAGAGAACACACCTACACATCCACACACCTGCAGAGACCAGGACCAGCACTGGCCAGAGCTGGGTACCAGACGGAGAGAGATGGATCCTTGACCCCTATGTACACAACAGGGGAGTCCTGGTGACCCGCTAAGTAAGACTGAATGGAGCCACGGGGATACGAGTGATTGACACGGAACTGACCATGATGAGCAGCATGCAAAGACTATAAATCAGCCCATGAAAACTGATGAGATATCGCAAGCCAGCCCCACACTTTGGAAGGAGATGGCCAACCACAGGGGTGCAGTATGTTTCTGAAGACACATGCCAACTCCTTGTGATCACAGAAAGTACAACAGCAGTAAGGGAGGCTGGGGACCAAAGACTCTGGTCCGAACAGAGAGCTTTTCTTTCTGGTTACCAACTATCCATCCTTTGATTTTGGCAACCCCCAACTGCTTTAAAACCTCGAATCAAACTAGTCTGTTTCCCAATAGCTTATTCACAAGATATATTACTAGGGATGTAAGTAACTGTTCAGTATCTTATTATTCCATAAAACTTCCTTCTTCCCCAGCTGCAGCTATAAAGCACATAAAGCACTAGGGGGCTGCATTTATACGTAACGGTAATGCCACCCGAAACCACCACTGAACTCACAGTATGCCAAATGAGTAAGTGGGACTTACCAATTTTCTGATTAAAAATCTTGTCAAAGGTGATTTCATTTCTCTCCTGAAGATACTTCTGCATCACACTCCGGATACTAAAAGAGAAGAGTGACACGTTTTTAGCAGTGACAGCCTGCATCATGAGAAACTATCCCCAGCGTGGACAACACATAAATGTCTTAACTCGAGGCAGTTGGCTGACCAGAGAGCCCTCGTAATGACATCCGTGACTGCATGGAGGGCTGATGGCACTTAAAGCTGGGGGCGTCATGACCCCAGCTGGTGCCCCCTCCCATGACTCAGGGCCGACCTGACATGTGGACACTTGACCAAAAATAACTTAAGGACTGACTGTGGAAAGCTTGCCCTCAACACCACCGTTTTTCAAAATACACACAAGCATGTGCACACGTGACACATTCTGCTAATCGATTAATGAGCTTCTTTCTAAAACAAAAGCAAATGTTCCCTGGATACATGACTGAGATTTTTAAAAACCACATTTCTATACATCAACAATAAACAGCGAGAAAACATAATTAGAAGGAAGATTTCACTTAAGATAAAATAAGAAACACCAAATGCCTTGAAATAAATCCTTCAAAATATGTGCAAGAACTTTGTAGGAAAATTACAAAATGTACTGAAAGACATAACAGAAAACCTTAATAGATGGAAAAGTACACCACAGTTATGAACAGAAAGATTTAATACTGCAAAAAAACCAACGTCTACCCAAATTTATCTATAAAATCAATTCAACCCCAACTCCCATCACTATTCCACAGAGTTTTTCATAGAACATAGAAACAATTAGGTCTTTATAAACTGTATACAGAACAACACAGGATCAAGACTAGCAAAAACATTTACAAAGGAAGAGAATATCGAGAACAAGGCTCATTATGAAGCTAAAATAATTAAGACAGGATAAACAAATTAATCAATGAAATGGAATAGAGAGCACATAAATATGGAACTTTAATATATAAGGCAGAAAAGGCAGAAAAATGGAGAAACTGGGATTATTCAACAAGTGAACCAAAAGTGAATATCCAAACGGAAAAAGTAGAAACTGAGTCTCCATCATCCACTGGTGGGAAAAAAATTGGCAGCAGCACCACCCCCCTTTTAAAAACTTTTTAAAACAAACTGATTGAGGTATAATCTATATATAGTTAAATGCATATTTATGTGTACCAATAGACGAGTTTTTCACACATAACTACTATCCTAATCAAGATACAGAATATTTCTTTTTTTTTTAAGATTTTATTTATTTGAGAGACAGCACGAGTGGGGAGGAGGGGCGGAGAGGGAGAAGCAGACTCCCCGCTGAGCAGGAGGCCCCAGGAAGAGCTCCATCCCAGGATCCTGGGATCACGACCTGAGACGGAGTCAGACGCTTAACTGACTGAGCCAGCCAGGTGCCCCCAAGATATAGAATATTTCTATCACCCCAAAAGGTGTCCCTTTGCAAGTCTCCCCATATTCTAGGGATCCAGTCAAATACTGATCTCCTTTCTGTTAATTCAGATTACCTACTCCTTCTAGAATTTTAGATAAATAAAATCACACAATATGTTGTCTTGTGTGTCTGGCTTCTTTCACTTGACATAAGCAAGCTTCCTCCATATTGCTGTGCACATAAGTATTTAGTTCCCTCTTATTGCCAAGTAGTATGGCATTGTATGAATATTCCACCATTTGTTTACCCATTCATCTGTTGATAGACATTTGGGTTGTTTCCAGATTGGGGCTATTATGAATAAAGCTGCCTTAAATATTTTAAGTCTTTATATGAGCACATGTTTTCATTTCTCATGGGTAAATATCTAGGAGGGAAATCGTTGGTCATATGGTTAATTATATCTAACATTATGAAAAACAGCTGAATTATATTCCAAAATGTGTGATATTACATTCCCACCAACAATGCATGAAATCCCAGTTGCCCCATATCCCTTTGCCAACACTTTGGTTGTCAGTCTTCTCAGTTTTAGCCATGTTAGGTAGTGTAGTGGTAGCTTATTTTAACTTGCATCTCCCTAATGAATGATGATGTTGAGTATGTTTGCACATTACTGGCTTATTGGAGTGCTTGCATCTTCTCCTGTGAGGTGTGCAGTGACATCTTTTGCCTACCTTTTAACTGAGTTGTCTGTCTTATGACTCAATTGTAAAATTTCTATGTCCTGGAAACAAGTCCAGTGTCAGATTTATGTGATTGTAATATTTTCTCCCAGGCCACACCCTGTCTTCATTTCCTTCGTGAAGTCCTTCCAAGAGCACAAGTGTCTAGCTGATGAGTTCCAATGTATTATTTCCTTGGTGGACCACGCTAAGAAATCTTTCACATCCCATGGTCATAAAGATTTTTAACCTAATATTTTCCTTTAGAAATTTTAAAGCTCTAGCTTTTATGTTTAGGTCTAAGATCCATTTCAGGTTAATTTTTGTGTATGATGCAAAGTAAAAGTTCAAGGTTCTTTTTTTCCCTTATAATACCTAGTTATTCCGGTATTGTTTGTTGGGGGGGTGGGGGAAGGATCCTTTCTCCATTGAATTACCCTGGCACCTTTGTTGATGCAACACTAAATTTGGGTAGGTCTATCTTTGGGCTATCCTGTTTCATTGATCTGTATGTCTATCCTTCCATCAATACTACATTGTCTTGATTGCTAGAGGTTTACAGTGGTCTTGAAATCGGGTAATTCAACTTTGTTTTACTGCTTTTGTGGGGTTTTTGGTTTGTTTGTTTGTTCATTTTTTGGGTATCCTAGGTTCTCTGCATTTCCATTTCAGTTTTTTCCCAGAAATTTCTTCCCAGAAAAAGCCTGATGGGGCTCTGATTTGGATTGTGCTGAATCTATAAATCAGTCTGGGGGGAATTAACCTCTTAATAATATGAAGTGTACAATCCATAAACATGACATACTTCTCCATATACTTAGGTCTTCTTTAATTTCTCTCATTGCTATGTTGTAGCTCTCAGTACAGAAGTCTTACCTTTTCTTGCAATCGTTCTCTGGTTTTGATATCAGGATAATATGATTCATAAAAGGAGATGGGGATTATTCCCTTCTCCTCTATTTTCTAAAAGAGTAGTGTTAATTATTCCTTAAGTGTCTGATAGAACTCATCAGTGAAACCATGTGAGTAGAATTTTCTTTGCAGGAAGGTTTGAAACTTACACATTCCATTTCTTTCATAGATGTAGGGCTACTTCTATTTTCTGTTTCTTCTTGAATTAGCTTAGGTGACTTGTGTCTTTTAAGTAATTTGTCCATTTCATCCAATCTGTCTAGTGGAACTCAAAATAATTATTCTCAGTAAGAGAAGCCAGGTCAAAAGAGACAGACAGAGACAGAGAGAACACACTGTTTGATTACAAAGAGGCAGGAGCAAACACTGGGGGGATGATGTGTATGGTAAAATAATATACATACATCTCTTGGCACAGAGCTCCTAAAACCCTTGGAATTTCTTAGTGGTAGAATATCTTATTCATAATAAGCCCTTTTCAGCCCTACCTGAGTTAATGCTAATGGAGGTAACTCTTGGTAGGCCCCTAGACAGCTTCAGGATGGAGCCAGCTGCCAGAGGAACCAACCATGTGATTAGAGGGTTGGAAATGTTAGCCCCACCACTTGACATCTGAGAGACTAGGGACTAAGTTCAACTACCAGCGACCATGATTTAATTAAGCATGCCTATGTAATGAAACTTGGATAAAAATTCTAGAACGATAAGCTCTAGAGAGCTTCCGGGCTGGTGAACCCATGGATGTGCTGGGACAGAGGTGCTCCACTCCACCCCTTCCCACAAGACCTTGCCCTATGTAACAGCCCCTTTGAAGTTCCTGATTTGTATCCTTTACAATAAACCGAACCATAAGTATAGCACCTTCTTGAGTTCTGGGAGTCATGCCAGGGAAATACCAAACGTAAGGGGAAGGTCATGGGACCCTCAAACTTGCAGTCAGCCAGAGAGTAATGCAGACAGGATCCCATTTGCCGCTGGCATCAGTGGGGCAGTCTTGTGGGACTGAGCCCTTAACCTGGGAGTCTGTGCCAACTCTGGGTGGTTAGCATCAGAATTGAATCCAATTGCAGGGCACCCAGTTGATGTCAGAGAATTGAGAATTGTTGGAAGGTGACATAATGTATGTGCTTGTTATCTTAATTTTGTTAATGGCTTCACAGGTATTGACAAATTTTGCCAAACTAGACATCTGAGATATGTAGTTTGTTTTACATTAATAACACCTCAAAAAAGCTGGGTTTTCTAAAATTATATCACAAGGAGGTAATCAGCAAAATCTTGAGTGTTGGAAATTCTCTACAACACCTGACCCTATTTCTTTAACAAAAAAATGTCAAGAGGGAAAAATGGACAGGAACCTATAGTTAAAAAAAAAAAAGGCTTAAAAAAAATAACAGGCATGATGGATGGACCTTATTTAAAACTCAATTTGAGTAAAAAAAATATCTTATAAGAAATGGAGAAATGTGAATACAGACTGAATATCTGATGTTAAGAAAGTATTACATTTTAGCAATGGCAAGGTATTATATTTTTATATTTTAAAAGATTTACCTTTTGGTGATACATACAGAAATTTTGCAGATGAAATGATCTATTATGTCTACATCTGCTTCAAAATAATCTAAAGGGAATTAGGAGGTATGAATGAAACAAGACTGGCTATGTGTTGATAACACATAAAGTTGAGTAACTGCTACATCAATTTCATTATACTATTCTCTCTGTACGTGGTTAAAATTTTCATTACAGAAAGTTTTTTA
This sequence comes from Zalophus californianus, assembly GCF_009762305.2. NCBI lineage: Eukaryota > Metazoa > Chordata > Mammalia > Carnivora > Otariidae > Zalophus > Zalophus californianus. Next base: position 19,372,013 of record NC_045608.1, on the reverse strand, counting down.
AAAAAATCAAGTTCTGGCCTCCAGACTCCTGAACCATTTCTTTACATACCTCCTCATCAAAACAAAGCATGTATACTATATATAAAACCCTATATATTGATTGGAGGCCTAATGAATTTTTTTAAAAATTTAATGCCAAATGGTTAGAGATATATCAACCCTACCCATCATGACCTATTGGGGGCCTGCCATATAAATACCATACAAGGTAAGTATAATAAATATCATATCATAATTTAAAATTTTTTTCTGCTACTAAAGTTCTTGAAAGATCTGCTCTCTACTGGCCAAGGACTAGCAGGCTAAGTCGTACTTGAACATCTTACTAGCAGAGAAACCACAATATTTATGACCTAGTTAGCCAATTCCCATTATTAAAAGCCTCTGTATTCTCTACGAGGTTTAATTCTGTTTTATTCTGATGTCCAAAACAAAATGCATTTAAACAAATATCTCTAATAATATGTGACATATTGCCTAAAAAATAAAAAATGAGGGTACATAAGGTGGTTGTGAAGATAAAGCAAGATAAGAGGCTGCTTTGTAAGAAGCACGATACAAATGAGTGATTACCATTACTGACCACCACGAAACCCAAAAGGCAGATTTTTTTAAAGATGAGATGACTAAGCAGTCATACAAAGATTCAATTCCCCCAAAAGGAAATTGCTTTCTTTAATATGTAGTTACTAAATATTTTCCACGAACTGCTCATTAAACACCCAAAATAGAGCTACATTATCCCAAGTCACAATAAAAACTCCACCACTAGATTTAAAACCACTGAATTCTGCCAGATAGACTCTGAAGAGGTCTGTAAAAGTATGTGGTATGGTTTAATGTCAACTCTTCTCAAGGTTCCTCGGTTCACCAGATCTTTGGCAGGAAAGTCTTGCATGTAATTTGCATAACATTAAGCATTTCAGCATGAGGCAATCTACACTTAGACAATCACAACCCGATTAAGCTAAATGTGAATTTAAGTTCCTTTGTGTTTTTTTCTACAATATTTTGACAATCTGTATCAGCTTTTTAATGCCTTTTCCTTTGCAATATATTACCTGATATTACAATGACACTAAACATAACTTGAATTTCACTGGTCTGAGAAAACCCATCACGTTAACAAAAGTCGTCCCTCCACAGATACAACTGGAAGGATGAACACATTTACCGGGTCATCAGCTGACCTAATCAAAGCTACGAAACCTCATGCTTTACACCATCCCTTCGAATCAGTTACGATGATCATGTTAGGATTTTTCCAGAATACTTCTGAATCGGCAACAGCACAGGAACAGCTAAGCCTCGGAGGAGGAGCGAGAGACCAAGGGCAGGAGAGTCTGTAGCAGGGTCTGGAGCATCCTCCTTGTTTCCAAGAGCAAGTTTCCATGTCATTATCTCATCTACAAGATTCCAAGGGCCTCTCATTTTGCCCACTGTCCAAACTCCTTAGCATGTTACAGGCAGCATTTTCAAAGGGGCCCCAGCCCACCTCATCACCTGCATCCTGCCTCTGTCTTTCTTCCAGAGCAGTCATGCTTGTTTTCACCAACTCAATGATTCTGTAAATGCCAGTCCTCCTAATGCGTCCTTTTACATGCAGACCTCCTACTTATCCCCCAGGGTCCAGGCTGGGGGTCATTGACACTGCGATGCCTCCCCCATCTCTTACAGAGGAAAGTCACTTGGGTTTCCCCTGCATGTCCTGTGGCACTGCTATACCACTTGCCCCAAGTATCTGTGTATCTCCATCCTCTGGGGGAGGAAAAGGCGATGCATCCGTCTGTTCATGTAATCATTCATTCATTCATTCAAAATATGTCCTGCATCCTTTCTGTGAGACAGCCGGCCACTGTGGGTGACACCAGGGATACACACAGTGAGTCCTCCTGTGTCTCTGCCCCGGAGGAGCCCATGTCTACAGGGGTGACAGGAGTAAACAGGAAGCCCCAGTCCAATGCGGCAAGTAAGCTTCAACAGGGCCTGCAGAGCCCAGTCAACTGAAGCACAGAACCTGAAGGGCCTCTGGCAAAGACGAAATCAGAGAGTGCAATGGGACCACTCGAGAAGGGTAAGTCGTGCCAGCTTGTACCAAATAACTGAACCAAATGGACAGACGACAGCAACAATTAAAACACACCCACTCACACATAAACGCCAGATCACAAACGCTTCCTACTTTTAGACTCATTTATTTTTCTGGCTATGTGCAAAGCATACCTTCATCACCACCCATGAGATTAATGTCAGCTCTTCATGGCTTTTTTGAAAGCAAACACGTTCTTTCCAAAGACTGACAGATGACGTTCTGTTTCTACCACTGGTAAAAATCCTGACTCGCTGGACACAAGTCGCTGTACCTCCTCGTCCCCCAAACACCACCCAGACCTATTGTCTCCCACTCTTCCCCAAGACAACATGACCCAGGCTGGGACCTCAGTGCATGAGCACTGTCTGGTCTGGGCAAACGGATTCACAAACTAAAATATGCTCCACAGAAGATCAGTCAATATAATTTTTCTTCGACTTGTCTTTCAGTTTGGTATATGATACCTATTGTCCTACGAGAACTCAGCGTGATCATATCATCATATCCACTGATCTTCTCCTTTAGAGCTTCCAGGTTTGGGGGTCGCTTACAAGAACTCTTTATTATACTCGAGTAAAAACAAAAACACATTCTCTCATATTTTTAATATTTTTATGATTATCTCACTGAACACTCTGGCATTTATTTTTTTATACAATGTGAAGGGGTTATAACTTGGACAGCCAGTGATCACCCACCATTCTTTCCCCACCAGACTCGAACTGTCACCTTTATTCATAAACCAAATTCACACATATACGGCTTTGCATGTGTGGGACAGGGTTGTGTGTCTGTGCCTACACCAAAACCACAGTTGTAACTGCTACAGCAATGTTTTCTTTTTGACGGAGAAGATTCCCCATTGTTTCATTTTTTTCAAAATGGGATTGGTTATTTTTGCCCATTCTTCTCTTCTAGATGAAGAGTCATCTGCTTTCAAGTTCCTTGAAACTCTCATTTGGATTTTGATTGGGGGCTTTCAAGTTCCTTGAAACTCTCGTTTGGATTTTGATTGGGATTGCCTTGGATTTAGAGATTCTTTTGTTTTGTTTTTAATTTTTTATTGTTATGTTAATCACCATACATCATTAGTTTTTGATGTAGTGTTCCATGATTCGTTGTTAGTGCGTAACACCCAGTGCTCCACGCAGAACGTGCCCTCTTTAATACCCATCACCAGGCTAACCCATCCCCTCACCCCCTCCCCTCTAGAACCCTCAGTTTGTTTTTCAGAGTCCATCGTCTCTCCTGGTTCGTCTCCCCCACCGATTTCCCCCCCTTCATTCTTCCCCTCCTGCTATCTTCTTCTTCTTTTTTTTTCTTCTTAACATATATTGCATTATTTGTTTCAGAGGTACAGATCTGTGATTCAACAGTCTTGTACAATTCACAGCGCTCACCGTAGCACATACCCTCCCCAATGTCTATCACCCAGCCACCCCATCCCTCCCACCCCCCACCACTCCAGCAACCCTCAGTTTGTTTCCTGAGATTAAGAATTCCTCGTATCAGTGAGGTCATATGATACATGTCTTTCTCTGATTGACTTATTTCGCTCAGCCTAACACCCTCCAGTTCCATCCACGTCATTGCAAATGGCAAGATCTCATTACTTTTGATGGCTGCATAATATTCCATTGTATATATATATATATATATATATATATATATATATATATATATATATATATATATATACCACATCTTCTTTATCCATTCATCTGTCGATGGACATCTTGGCTTAGAGATTCTTTTGAAGAGAAATGACATCTTCCCAAACTGCGTCTTCCTTCTTATCTAGAAATATCTTGTAGCTCTCCATTTACCCAGGTTATCTTGGTCTTAATAAAGTTTTGTTTTTCTCCATACTGGATCTTGTTGGTAATTACGGTAGTTAGTGGGGTCTGGTTTAGAACAACACATTTGAAAACACTTATTTTAAAATAATTATTTTGAAATGTTTTGACAAATTAATATTCAAATAACTTAAAAATAGAAAGCTGTTAAAGTCATTTCTGTAAGAGAGACTTTGCATCTCATAGTTTCATTAGGTGCTGGAAGGATGCTTACAGGGTAGATTGTCGTAAACAGCCAGGGTTATTATTTTTTTCCTGCTAAATTTAAACATCGGAGCTATGATTTAAATGAGAGTCATGAAGTTCAGTGAAGTCTTTTGCACTTGGGGGGGTAAATGGATATGGTTTTCTAAAGTTTCATTTCTTTTTTTTTTTTAAGATTTTATTTATTTATTTGAGAGAGAGAGAATGAGAGATAGAGAGCAGGAGAGGGAAGACGGTCAGAGGGAGAAGCAGACTCCCTGCTAAGCAGGGAGCCCGATGTGGGACTCGATCCCAGGACTCCAGGATCATGACCTGAGCCGAAGGCAGTTGCTTAACCACCTGAGCCACCCAGGCGCCCTAAAGTTTCATTTCTTACTATGCTCTCTCTCTTAGAAATCCTTCTTGTGTGTTTTTTTTTTTCCCCTTCATCGTTCCTCAGGTCAACAGGTTGTAAATCTGTCCACACCACCTGGATTAGTCAGGACTCTGGCTGCAAGGGAACTGACTAAAACCCTACTCACACCTTTGCGATCAGTGTCACGGAGTCTCTTTTTGAGTCACCTACTGCGGTTTCCAAAAAGCACATCATCCTCCCTGCACACATACCCCCCCACCATCAGGGGCCTAAGTTGTGGGAGATGCAGTATGACTTGCATCTGTGTGCACGCTCCCACAAGGAGTTTATATCCTAAGGCCCCAATGCTCTTACCCTGACATGGGGTCAACCGAGGCTTCCAGCAGCCCTGCAAGCATAGAGTTGTGATCCTTGGGTCTAGCCATCTACTTATAATTCTAAAAATGTTCAAACGTGCAAAAGAGTATAGTATAGGGAGCCCCCGTAACTGGCCTTCAACACCCCCTGAACAGTGGCCAAGGTTTTTAGTCTGTGGCTTTTATCGTCACCCTGACTTTCCCTTCAGTTTCCTTTTTTAAAGATTTTATATATTTATTTTGACAGAGAGAGGGAGAGAGTAGGAGCGGGATGGGGAGAAAGGCAGAGGCAGAGGGAGAAGCAGGCTTCCCGCCGAGCAGGGAGCCCGATGTGCGACTCGATCCCAGGACCCTGGGATCATGACCTGAGCCGAAGGCAGGTGCTTAACCCACTGAGCCACCCAGGTGCCCCTTTCCCTCAGTTTTTAAAGTATTTTAAAGCTTGAAACCTCTGACTGAATGTCATTCTACCCTTACTACCTCAGTTTGCATTTCTAAAGATTAGGGCCACTTTCCTTACATAAATACAATCTATTATTACTCCCCAACACCCCCCCCCCGAGAAATAATAACTCCTGAAGACCTACTGCCCAGTTCCCATTCAAATTTCCAAAATTCTTTCAGAGGTGTCTTTTGAGCCAGGATTTAATCTAATGTAATCAAGATCACACATTCATTGGCCTGTTCTCTCTCTCCAATCTGTTATAATCCAGAGTATCTCCCTCTCTCCACCACCCACTTGTTATCGGCACACCAGTGACTTACTGAGGACACCAAGATAGCGGTCTGGAGGAGAGCTCCCATTCTGGATTTATCTGTTCACTTCCTCCTAAGGCCGATCTGTTCCTCTAGCTCTGTATTTCCTGTAGGCTCAAAGTTTACCTCTAAAGACTGTATTATATTCGAGGCCAACATTTGGGAGTGAGAATGGCCTTGGTACTGGATGGTCCTGGTATTTCATATTGCCTCGCCTAAGAAGGTACATAGGTATTTTTTCTTATTGATGTGAAAATTACTTAGAAAACTGAATTGGTGATAGTCTGATTTCTCCTTTTCAAATTCCCCATGACATTTCATCTATTGGGTTCATACTCTGATGACCTTTGCCTACATCAACACTTTCATTAAGAGTTGCAAAAATAGGGGTGCCTGGGTGGCTCAGTCGTTAAGCGTCTGCCTTTGGCTCAGGTCATGATCCCAGGGTCCTGGGATCAATCCTGCGTCGGGTTCCCTGCTCCGCGGGAAGCCTCTCCCACTCCCCCTGTTTGTGTTCCCTCTCTCTCTCTCGCTTTGTCTCTGTCAAATAAATAAATAAAATCTTTAAAAAGAAAAAAAGAGTTGCAATAATGACGACTCTTCTAACATTTGCTGCAGTCCTTCTATAAGGAAGAATTATGTCCCATCAAGTAGGACTTTCTGATCACCCTCAGATGTAGCTCTTACAGGAAAAGTAAGAAAAGTGCTAAATTCTTTACCTTTTTGATTGTCACTTTTCAGGGATGGAGTTGGTACCATATTTTGACCACCAGTGGTGATCAGTAAGGTGTTCTGTTTTTATCTGTGTTGTTTGGGGATCTCCCTTTCTGATACCATGGATGTATTAGCTTCGCACTGCTGCTATAACAAAGTACCTCAAACTTGGGGGCTTCAAACAAGAGAAGTGTATTATCTCACAGATCTGCAGGTCAGAAGTCTGGAATGGGTCTTGCTCAGCTAAGATCAAAGTGCCACCACAGCTTTGTTCCTAGTGGAGGCTCTAGGAGAGTATCCATCTCCTTATCGGAGCTTCGAGAAGCCACCAATATTCCTTGGTCTGTGACCCCATTCTACCATCAAAGCCAGCAAAGGGCAGATATTCCTTCTCATGCTACCTCACTGTGACTCTGACTCGCCTCTCTTCCTTGCAATGGTTCTGGGCACAGCCAGGTAACTCAGGATAATAATCTCTTATTTTAAAGTCTGCACATCAGCTGCCTGAATTACATCTGCATCCTAATACTTTCTTGCCATGTACCGTTCACATACTCACAGGTTCTGGGAACTAGGTCGTGGACATCTGGGGGGCGGGGGGTGCTATTATTCTGCCCACCACAAGGGTTTGAATACATATTCAGAGTATTTTCATCAACTGCAGCCATATTCTTTTGATAGTCACACCGTCCTGCCTTTGGCCAGTGAGGACCCCTTCTTTCTGCCCCTGCACTTGTTAGATCTGGTGCCCACCCCAACTCTTGGATGGCTCCTTTTCCTGATACAACAGATAACAGAAGTTCCAGGCTCTTCTTGCCCAGGCCCTGCCCACACCCAAAGGCAGGTGTGTTTGTGAAGGGTACCCACTGCAAGAGGACAGCAGTTGTCTCTCAGGCTTTTCCATGGCTGGAGCTGAGACGTACATATATGTGATAAGACCCTCCCCTCAAAAAAAAATCATGAATTTAAAATGACTTTCCAATTCAAATTTAACCAGGGTTTTTACTTAGCTCTTGTCTTGTACTCCTGTATCTCTTCATTTACATTTAAAATCTTGGTTCTTATTACCCGGCTCTATTTATATAGTCTATATGAAATGATTTTAAACTAACAATAATATTAACACTTCTGAATGCAGCCCTATTTATCCTTAAAACATACAGGACAATTTGGCATCATCTTGCAAAACTGAAAACGCCCGTCTCTTACTTCTAGGGGTCTATTCTACAGGCCCAAACATACCCAGGTCAGCACATTCGCTGCTGTGGCACTTGTGATTATGAACACCAGGTTAGGTCAGCAACGGTTTTATGATTCATCATGCAGCAATTCAAAAGACTGAGAAGCCTCTCCACGTTACCAATGAGGACAAGCTGAACATGTCTCAGTAGGTACAGAGGGCAAGTTGTAAAGGGACTCACTACTTTGTTCCTGACAAACACAACCCCATCCCAGGATGATGTCAACAACCTTTCTGTGTGAAGGTTAAATGTGCAACCTGTTTCATTAATTTCCTATCACTATTTAGAATGGCCTGCTAACAAGGTTAACATGAAAAATCTTTTACGTATCTAGAGTAAACAGACAAGTAGGTTCAAGCCAAGGATACGCATGTACTGCTGATGGGCAGAGAGAGAGAATTTTACTTTTTGTTTTTTAAGATAAGAGTACCTGTGAAATTACAGGAAGATGTCTAGGGTCAGAAAACATTAAGAAACTTTGACATGTAGCCTTTCTCAATTTATAACATGGCCATTGTTAATGATAACTCTATTACTGAACATGAAATTTAGGATACCTTGTCTTTTAAGGAATTATTCATATATTTATTATTAAATCAACATCTCTGATGAAATTATATGTGAGCCACCAGAGTACCTTATCAGATCTCTATAGTTGATAACCCTTACTGGGTGAAAACAATTCATTTTCAAAGATTTTATTTGTCAGAGAGAGAGAGCGAACATGAGCAGGAGGAGAGGCAGAGAGAGAGGGAGAAGCAGACTCCCTGCTGAGCAGGAAACCTGATGTGATACGGGGCTCGATCCCAGGACCTAGAGATCCTAGAAATCGTGACCTGAGCGGAAGGCACCTGCTTAACCGACTAAGCCACCCAGGCATCCTGACAATTCATTTTCAAACTGTGTTGGTAATATCTGAAATTGACACTGTTCTAAGAACCTTCTTTTCTTAGATGATTCATATGGCAAAAGATAGTCTGTAGGTGTCTATTAAAATGCAGTTTTGAGCCCTTTGCTAGCAATGTGATCTTGAGCAATTAGTTTCTCTCTGAACCCGAATTTCCTCCTTCTAAAGGAGATGATGAGTATTGTAGAGCCATTTCCAAGAATCTGAAAATAAGGAAGAAAGTGTGCCCTCTGAGAGTAAAGATTTTAAACCAATACGTAACACAAAGGGCAGAGAAATGCCAAAGTTTCCTGGGCTGGCTGGCCCTGGCTGTGGCTTCAGTAACTGTCTTATCAGATCCAGAGGAGGTCTGCCCCCCAGTGAGAACCGGAAGGACAGGTCATCACAGAAGCCATCACTGCCAGGGAATTCAAGGACTTCACATCCAGCGTAAAGCCACCCTGTGGGGAAGTGACTTGGTCCCAGCTACTGAAACTGCTAAGTCTCAGGCTTAGGCCCTTCTGACACCTCGGGACATTCCGACCCCTCGGGCCATGAGCCCATGCAGGCTACACTACCTTCTGAGGAACAGTGCACTTCCACGAGGGAAACTCCCAGGAGAGAATGCTCTGGTCACACAGCCTTTGGGCATCTGAACTCCTGGAAGATTAGTGTTGAGCATAAAGGAGTAAATTTGATATTCTAGTTAGTCTGGCTTTTCAGATAAATCTACTAGGTGAATTAGTGCATTCTGGGGAGTGGGAGCCTCTAGCTTCATCTGATTCTCAAGAGGGTCTTTAACTATATAATAAGAACCACCGGGGCAACGAGGAAAAATATGGGTTAGTCAGGCAGACTTGGCTGATTAGCATGCATTTTACTATAAGAGACAGATGTGCTCAATGCAGTAATAAAATCTAGTTTCTGGGTCTGAATGGCTGAGGGTCATCCCAGAGACCACAGGAAGGACACAAGCGTCTAAGGAGACAGCCCAAATAGACAAAACGTACCTTTCAATATGGTGGACAGGTCTGGAGCATTTTTTTTTCTTTTTTAAATTTCTACCTACCACAATAGAGGATAAGTGTAAAAACTAAAAACAGTATATACATGTAAAACTATAAAGCACTGCATACAAGTATTAGTGAGGTTTTTTAACTCTCAATTCAAATCTATCAAATAAATATGAAATAAATGATCAGCTGTCACTGATTGATACACACATACAGATCTAAATGTTAAGTCCAACAACTGGCTCGCCATCGAGATCCTTTCGGTATTGACCCAAGTCATGCCCCAGTTCTGGAGAGAGCTTCCAAAGAGGAGAAGAAGGTTGGAATCAGGGGCGCCTGGGTGGCTCAGTCATTAAGCGTCTGCCTTCGGCTCAGGTCATGATCCCGGGGTCCTGGGATCGAGCCCCATATCAGGCTCCCTGTTGGGCGGGAGGCCTGCTTCTCCCTCTCCCACTCCCCCTGCTTGTGCTCCCTCTCTCGCTGTCTCTCTCTCTGTCAAATAAATAAATAAAATCTTTAAAAAAAAAAAAGAAGAAGAAGAAGGTTGGAATCAATGAGGCACTTCCAAAGAGTCTTGCTTATTCTGTCTGTTCTGCCATCACAGACCCTACCCCTAGATCCCTAGATGGTCATGAGATAACCAGTACGTAATGGCCAGGAAAAAATAAGCTTTTCTTATTTTGTAACCTGATCTTTTTTTTTTTAATAATTTGAACACCCATTCCCCATTAAGAAGGGCACTTTAGTGAAAAGACAGAGACACGGAGACACTGCCTGGTTCTCCTTATGGAATAAAAAAACCAAGCAAACGATTGAACCCTAAGAAATCCCTGACCACAGAAACTGTCACACTTCTTTGCGGGGGGCGGGGGGAGATCATGAACCTAAGTATAGCCCCTCTCATGCATGACTCAGAAACTGCTAATGTGCAGAAAATACCTTCTCCTTCTAGGCCAGTTCTAGTTGTGACATTTTGCATAAATAATCAGTTTTTCTCCACTGCCAGTGGCAACCAAAGAGAAGGAAGCAAGTCCTAAATGGGGCACAGAAGACAGCACAAAAGCTTTACACTCTAGTCTATACTTAATGTTGGGATGACAAAAGCATAATTAGGGTGTCATTATAAGAAAAAAAAGAGTAAACATAGTTAAGGAAAGAATGACCGATGAAAGAGGAATATTAAAATCCCTTGACCTTGCCCGTTAGGGTTAGTTCTGTTTCTAAATGGAGTCTAGGTACCTCGTTTTCCACCCCCTCTCAACCAAATAGCAAAAGTCTCATATTTTTAAAAGAAGACACATCTGAAATGTCATCTCAGCTTTAGACACTCACAATGCAAAATGAAAGCCTGCAGTACTCAACAGCTGTGTACATGCCTTCCCATGTAGCTCCGAGTTCATTTTTAACTTAAGCCCTTATCAAATGCAATGCAGATACAGAACATTTAGAGTAACCTGAAAATATAACCAGAGTGCTCTTTCTAGAAAAATAACAAAGAACAAGGACTGACTTATGACACAAAGCACAAACACCAAGAGTGTGTTCTTCAGTAAAGGTGCCCTGCTGAACACGAAGATGCTAGCTGCCTTCCCCAGCAAACTCCTAATGGAGTTGTAGGTGTAAGTTCTTGAATGTATGAAACATAAGCCCTAAAATCCTCAGAAAAAGACTTTTGCAGCATAATTAAAGCTCATTCTCTTCCTAAAATATTTTAGCCTATACTTATCTAAGAAGTATACAGGGCCTGGAACTTACTTAGCGCTTGGCAAGTGGCAGTCCCTGTCATAATACACGTGTAACCCATCCTAGCTTCCAAATTCTGACTTAATGGAAATGTTAATCCCCTAATCAAACTCATGTAATGAATTTTAAATCACTGGGGGAACCGAAAATTTTCTACCCATAATGGAACTTTAGAGGGACTCAAACATACACTTGAAATACAATTTTTCACTCATTTTACCATCACTGAATTAATTATAGTAATTTTACAGGTATCTTTTTAGTCTTTGTAAATTTTAATATTCTTATTTAGCCAGGTAATGTTCAGAATGATAAGAAGAGATTACACAGAGTACATACAGACTTCAGCTGGATTTGGGTAGTGACTAAAGGAACAGGGGGACAGCTTCCCATGAAAGCCATTGTGGGATGGGGAGCTGCCTTCAGATACTGGAAAACCTGTCACTTTTTACAAGGGATTAAACTTGTTTTGCATAACCACAAAAGGATAGCAAAAGATCAGCGCACAGAATGATTGCAAAAGAGCTTTCCAACACCACAGAGCTTCCAAAGATGTTCCTCAAAGATGACCTGCCTGGACGTCAGACAGGGACGTCACCCACCCAATGTATGACTAAATTGGATGCCCTCCAAGGTCTTTTCAAACATGAGATACTACACTGCTATGTTATTAACATGCAATCTATTAATGTCTAAGGAATACTGAAATGAATCACCTTATGCTCAATACACTGAAGCCAGCTGCTTTTAGGCTATGATTTTTGGTTCATTTTACTGAAGCAAAGACCTCCAAAGGATGAGTTAACTCTCCTAATTGCTTAGTTATCTGTACTTAAGAGTAGCATGCTTGTTAACTCTATGTACTAAGGTCAACATAGCCCAGAGCCTAATGGATAGATGATGGATTAATGGAAAGATGGATAGATGGAGGAGGGGATGGATGAATGGATGGAAGGAAGGAAGGAAGGAAGGAAGGAAGGAAGGAAGGATGGATGGATGGAAAGATGGAAGGATAGATGGATGGACCAAAGGAAGAAAGAATGGATAGAAGGATGGGTGGATGGAAGGATGGATGGATGGATGGAAGGATGGATGGGTGGGTGGATGGATGGGTGGATGGATGGATGGGTGGATGGAAGGATGGATGGGTGGGCAGATGGAAGGAAGGAAGAAAAAGAGGGATGGTAGAAGGGGAATTAAGGGGGAGGAGTAGAAAAGAAAGAAAAAGAACCGAGTGAGGCATCATGTGTACAAGGTTCTAGACAAACAATGCCACCACAAAGCCAGAGGAAGACAACTGAGAAGAAATCTGGGAAATTCACTTACTTATGTGCCTAAGGGTCAACATTTGCTCTTTGCTGCCTGAGCCAACAAACCAACTTTTCAGAAGTCCTGTCTCCCAAGCCTGCTTCCTCAGAGCACAAGGGGCTCCACACAATGCTGCTTTATATCTGCTACTGTTCTGTACTTTCTCAAGGTGTCACGTTTTGTGCCACATATAATCCCTACAGCAACCACCTATGGTGTAAATTAAAGAAAAATCACCCTTTAATATTTCATCCAATCTTTTCCCAAGTTATCAATGTTTGAAATTAATGTTCTCTCTTGTTTACAAATATACTGCATGGATAGAAAATGCTCACAAGAGACAGATTGGGGGGCAGGGCATTTTGTGATCAGAAATGAATAGATTCATATTGTACAGACAGGGAAAATTAAATATAGTGAATTTAAGTGACTTACCAAGGGCCCATGGCAAGTTGCCAGTGGAATCGGGTCCATAGTTCCTGGTTTCTGATCTAGAACTCTATCTAGTACGGCAGGTAGTAGAGAGGACCCAGGGATGAAACAGGTGAACTTCAAGTTCACCAAGGATGAAGCTCTGGCCTAGGTACCTTCATATAATCACCTCTTCCTACTCCTGAGACCCCGGAAGAAGGAAATGGCAGCAAACAAGAGCACAGGTCCAAGGCTGGGGTCAAAGCTGACTGTCACAAAACACCAATCACAGAGTAAATGAACTGTAAAGATATTTTCACTGTCCTCTCTATACCGCCCTATATGGAAAGTTCTACAATCTGCAGATGCTCTGTGTTGAAGCACAGGTGACCCAGGAGAAGACTTCCAAAATTAGAAGAAACATTTACAGGAGATGGGAAGCCAAGGTATTATTTCTCCCCCTGCATTTTATTTTAGACCCACAGAGCAGTCAAGAAAGGCCCAAGGGTTGTAAGCGCTAATCAATGACAAAAATAGAGAAGAATAAAGAGTGAGACGCAGTAGGAGCAGAAGCAGGTCCGGGGACATCCAGCCTAGTGAGCATGGAAGTTTCTAAACATACAAATGATTTCACGACAATGGAGTGAAAGTTGCCCAGCCCATGATCTCCATTCCCCCACTGCCAGTGTCCAGAGAAGGATAAAGACAGATGAGACCATGCCGCGCACACAACCCGTTTTCACCAAAATTTTCAGCATTCCTCAAACACTCGGTGTATTAACAAAGGAGGATTGTTTTGAATGAGAAAGTGATTTTTTTTATCGCAAATAAAGCCAAAAATATTGTTTCGCCCCTTTACTCTTTTTCCCAAAACAGAAATATCTGAGGGGGGACAGGGGCTGCTCTTTTTTCCAAATAATAACTCACACAGAAATTGTTTGGGGCAGGAGGGGCGGGGCGGGGGGGCGCTGAGGCAGTCTCTTCTACAAATTTCTCAGCGGCAAGGTTGCGCTTCTTGTGTTGAACAGAACAGGCATTTAACCCTCGAGCTCCTCATGGGAAATAAGGAAGAAACTGCTTATTCACTTAGTCATAATTACCACTTTCCAGGTCCCAGAGGAATAGCTTTTCTCCGTCAGTCTCTGAGGACGGTCCTGACTTTTCAGATGCTGCACCGGCAGCTGATAGGCAAGGCCCATAAAATATACTTTCCCCAAATGAAAAAGTATCACTGTGTCGTCTGTTCCTTGCAAAAGAAAAGGTGAGGGCTGCTCCTTATTCCTGTTGGCCCCACGGCACAGAAAGGAGAAAAGAACCCGGATTCTGAGAAATCAAGGCTTGACTATACCTCGGCTGCATTTCGGCTGTCACCTGGGCAGAGTTCTTAACAGTGCTGATGAGGCTCATGCTACTCACCAGGCAGCAAGCAGTCTTATGGGGAACAAATGTACTCATTATGCAAAGTGCCCCAGGAGAGAGTAAGCGCTCAATAAATGGTAGTTGTTCTATTCCTAGTTCATGGAAGTAAAACTTCTCTTTCCCTTATCAGGGCTGCAGGGACCCCAGGCATCCTGCTCTTGACTACTTTGCGTTTCCTACTCTGCTTTGCCACCCGCTGTCAGATAAAGACCTACACTTCCCTGCTTCAAGTCTTGACGCCCTATCCAACAGTACCAGTCTTGTCCAAACAGATGTTTGGCAAAGCCAAATTCAGCATGCTGAAAAGCACTTTTAAGACACTGCTTCTAAGAACACATTGCATATACAAACCGGGGCTGCCTGAACCTCAAAGAGATCTACTGGGCTCTCGATTCGAAACATTTCACAATGTTTTGGGCAGCTAGTTCTAGGTCCAAAATTGATTGCACTGGAACGTCTATTTCTAAGAATTGACAACTACGCACAGTACTTGCATTTTCAAGTCACTGGCACAAACTGACTCTGAACCAAGAATGAAATAATAACCGAAAGGTCAGAACAAATTACATTTTGAATGTGTAACTTAGCGGAAAAGAGGCAAGAACACTGCTACCGTTTTATACACAGAAATACTCCTCCCAACGACAAAGAACACTTTTTTTCCTGAAGGCTGTTCATTCTTTCATCACTGACTTTTCAGTTCAAAGTTGGGAGGTAGGGGGGCACACAGGCATAGAATCCCCCATACCCAAAACAGAGAGGACTAGTTCAAAGCCACCACCCACCACTCACGGATTGGGGTTAGGGAACTTACTGAAGAAACTCCATTCCCACAAAAGAAGAAAACTGAGCTACTTTTCAAGATCAATTCCATTTGATAGTTTTACAAATAGGAAGATGCAAGATTACCATGTTACTATGTCTACTATGGCTAGATAGCTCTTCAACGGGAATAACTAACAAATTACTGTAAAAACACTTAGCAAACATGAGTTCTATGACGATAGATGATAAAAGCCATCCAAATGCTACTCGTCTGTGGTCAAACAGAATCTTCAAGAAATTGCACTTTAAAGTAAGCATCTTTCTTGAATCAACTGTATATTTCCCACTAGACTACATATGCCCCTTGAAGGACAACGCTGTGGTTGGGTCCATCACGGTATCCCCATGCCTGGCTTGGAGAAAGGGCTCTACAACCACCTATAGAAGTGATGTAATAAAAGGTGTCACAGGGCGCCTGGGTGGCTCAGTTGGTTAAGCGACTGAGTTCAGCTCAGGTCATGATCCTGGAGTCCCGGGATCGAGTCCCACATCGGGCTCCCTGCTCACCAGGGAGTCTGCTTCTCCCTCTGACCCTCTTCCCTCTCGTGCTCTCTATCTCTCATTCTCTCTCTCTCTCAAATAAATAAATAAAATCTTTAGAAAAAAAAAAAGGTGTCACAGATGTCCTTAAGGATATTCTAAATGCTCCAGGTAAGTTACAAAGACTCTTGTAAATGTTGTTTTCAGAACTTCCTATCACATTGTCTGGATACTTTGAAAGGACAAGCTTTGTAATTAATGATCCAAAATTGTCAATGTCCCCAAAATGGACACAGGATGTAGGGGAAGGGTCAAGTTCATGTACTCAATCCCTTTCAACTACGTGTGACTCCAAGTCAACTGAATTTCATTTTGATTGGAAAAGGTTAATCAGAGTAACGAGCCTAAAGTACAAGTGGTCTCATGATCCACGGCTTTAAGATGTTGACCCTCTGTAGGCCTTAGCTTATGAATTAGACTCTATCAAATAAAAGGACTTCTTCCCTCACATGGAGTAGGGTAACTGGCACATACATCTGAATGCTCGTGTTTCTAACTGGGCCTGCACAGTGAACCCATGGGTCACGGGTTAGTATTCCCAACAGATCCCATTATCAGCTACATTAACTCAACTAATGTTTCAGTAAACTGAAGCAGCTATGTAATCTGAACAAATAGTCAGCTATTATGGGATTTACACTCATTGGTTCGTTAATTAAATAATGTGTCAACATAACAAAATGGTTGCCTCTTGCTATCTCAGAGAAGCAAAATCTCCCCGGGGCAGAATGTTCCATCTTCTGAGAGTCTCCTGTGATAGGCAGGGGACGGCAGACCAGACATTTCATTTAAATTAGCTAGAGATTATGCAGTCCTGTTGCTTTTCTGCTTAAAACTGCGTAAGAGGCAAAGCAACTAAAATGAGGAAGCATATAGAATACTCCAGTGATTTCAAATAATCGGGCTGGAAAGAAAAAGTCACTAGTGATGGGCCAATGGCAAGTGTTATGCTCCTCACTGAGATACTAAAAATACAAATCTAAACATCTTTTTCAAGAGCACCAAAGACTGGTGATCACATGGTTCACTCCAAAATGCAGCTGAAATAGAAACTCTTATCAGAAACCATTTGACCACTATCCTTTACCAACAGAGGCGAATCATACTAGTCTTGCCAAGCCACTATGAATATTAACTTTCTTACCATATTGAGAAATCCCCCAACCACCCACCCCCCCACCCCAAAATCCAGCAGGCAGGCCACTACCTGCCATCCAGTGGTAGATAAAAAACCGAAAGATGTTTTACTTGATAATCTCAATGTAACAGAACCTTAACACATGTAAATGGTCACATTACAAAACTAAAACCAAAGCCACTGAGATAAATACAAAACAAATTAGAATCCTTTGAGGAGGTTCCAATAACCTAATTTAAGAATCTATTTTAAAAAAATAGCCACAGAATAATAATTACTAAGAGCTGTTTCCTAAAATTACTCTCCTCTTGATATTTCTCAATTCTAAAATGTCATGAGAAATATGCTCACCATCTCCCAGTTTTGCCTTAAAAGAAAGCATTACCAAAGAATACTGCTGAAAAACAAAGGCATTCATACAAGGAAGTGAATATCCTAAACATACAAGTATGTTGTCAAGATTCTCAAGAGGGACACTAAAAAAGCAGAAGTCACATTAAGTTCAAAAAAAAAAAAACAACAGAAGTTCCTAATTTTAATATTATATATCGCCCCCACAAAACTGCTGAAGAGTTAAGATTTTTCGATTTTATATAGAGAGACTCCATACATTTAGGACTCCCTGCCCTTTAGGAAGAGGAGAAGAGGCAAAAGAAAAAAGGAATTACCACTGAATACCACATTTATAAAAATGCAGTTTTTTAAAAATGAAATTCAGGTTTGGTTTGGGTGTTCTTGTTTTACGTAGCTTCCCATTTGCCAGAAATTTTAAACAGCACTGATTTTCAATGAGCTTCAGATATGTTAGACTCTGGAAACGGAGTGTTAATTTCACAACCCTCCAAAAGGTCTGTACTCTTCCCTGATTTTCCCTGCTTGACATTGCGTATCAAAGAGCACACCCTGCCAGCCCAACAAGATGCATGGGCTAACAAAAAGGGCAAGCAAGCCAAAAATACCTAACACGTATTCATTTACACAATTTGGCTTTTTGCAACAAATAACTGAAAGGGGCTGATATTTTCTCTGTCGTAGGGCTCAGGCTCATGAATGGACTTGTAAAAAATTATCTGGCGATCACTGAGCATTAAAAGAAAAAAATTTTTTTTCTTATGTCAAGATAACAATTTAAGCAATCTTGGGTGTATAGTGCTTGAAACACTGGTGCTTTCAACCGAGAATAGCTTCAGTTTAGACTCTAATGTTTTACAAAATTGCATGGTTTCCAACTCACCATACAGAAGATGCCTCTTTTTATCATCAATTCTACCAAGAGCTATTTAGCACATTCACTGTACAACTCAGGATGGTGTTAATTAGAAAAGAAGCTAAGGAGGAAAATCCAACCCTAATCCTTTGACACACTATTTGAAACTCTATTACTCTGATGAACGATCTTTTCTGGGGTGGTGCTAATGACACGAACCACTGAAGTCTTTAACTAGTTCCATCAATAATAAATCATTAGCGATATAAAATCACAACTTGGTATGGCCCTCACCAAACCCCTCGCCAATTCAATCGGGCCCTTCTTTGGTCTTTTAAACAACAAATTCCTGTCTGGAATCAACCATTCAATGTGCGTTTAAAGTGACCACCAGTGGATCTGCAAGTTGAGGAAAGCCACCGGGATGATACACTTAGCACCAAAAAGAAAACTGTGTGGGTCACAAGCCACTCATCACTGCCTGGGGGCACAAAAGAGGAAAGGATAGGAGGATTGGAAGCGGAATAGACTGGACCTCAAGAGGAGCAAGCACGGAAAACTGCACTTTAAGTACCTGGGACAAAAGGCAAGGAGCCTGCACTCCCCAGCTAAGGAGCCCATGCGGAGCTGAGGAGAGGACGCAGTTGGCGAAAGGGGCAGCAGAAACCAGAGAAGAAATGACCAGGAGGCAGCCCAGGGGAGCCACAGGCACGGGGCAGAAGGAGCCCATTAGGATGGGGCTGGAGGGATGACGGAGATGGGGCAGAAGGGTTAGGGATAGGGCTGGAAGGGCAGGCATGGGGCAGGAGGGAGCCTTGGCAGGGGCGCACTGACGACCCTAGGGATGGGGCTGGACCCAGACGCAGGGATGGGACAGGAGGGAGCGACAGGGATGCAGCTGGTCCAGCCAAGTCACAACCACATCCCGGCAGCCCGTTGCTGGGGCGCTCCTGCGCTCCGGGCGCCGCGCTGGGCACTTTGGGGCGCTCTCAGCCGGAGTCCCCCCGGCAGCCCTCCGAAGCCCATTTCAGAGACGGGAACGGCGAGGCCGGGGGCGGGGGGGGAACGGCAGAGGCCGAGCGTCCGACCCTCCCGGACGCAGGGGGTCGCTGGCGGCCGCGGGGGACGGAGGCGCGGGGGGAAGGCGCGGGCCCCGGCGGCCGGTACCTGGGCTCCGGCAGCACGATCTTCTTGCTGGCGCGGGCGGCCGGGGTCGCCTTGCTCTTCTCCATCGCCATCAGGTAGCTGACATCGGCCAGCACTGCCTCGAGGTCCGCCATGTTGGCGAGTGGCGGCGGCGGCGCCGGCGGCGGCGGCGGCGGCGGCGGCGGCTCCTCGGGACCCGGACGGGACGCGCTCCCGCCGCCGCCGCCCGCCGCGCCCCGACGTGGGGGGGCCGCCCCGGGGCAGCCCCCCCCGCGCGCTCCCGCCCGCGCGCCCCCGCGCCCCGCGCGGCGCCCCGCGCGCGCCTCAGCCTCGCGCCCGCCGGGGTCGCCACGCGCCGCCCCGCCCCGCCCCCCCCCGCGCGCGCCCGCCGCCCCGCGCACGCGCTGCCACCCCTGCCCCTCCCGCCGGGGGTCGGCGGAGAACGCGCGCCCGGCGGTCGGAGCCCCTCGGCTCGCGGGCGGAGCTGCCCTGCCGGCCCACCCCTCCCCAGTCTCCCGACCGAGTGCCCGCGGGCACCGTCCCGCCCTCCCCTCGGGGTGGCCACGGGGGACTTCCTCTCCTCCTCCTCCTCCTCTTTCTCCTCCTCCCCCGCACTTCCCGCTCCCGGCGCGCTCACGCCCCAACTCCCCCGGACCCCAGCCAGCCCGGGGATGCCCTGGACCCGACACCCACCACCTAGGGGGCAGCGGGGAGCCCTCCGTGCCCTGGACACAGTAGTTCTCAAACAGGACAGTGTCAATCAGCATTCCTGCAGGAGGCCTGGGGTGGCTCCAGAAAAGCGCGTGCCCCACCTGTCCCGCAGGGGATGCTGAAGCCAGGATTCCGAGCCACCTGGACTAGCACCCAGCCGGCCGGCTCCCCAAGCCATGCTCCTGACCCCTAACAGCCCCGCTGTAAACTCAGCCCGGAGAAACCTAAAAGCTGGAGAAAGGTGTTCTCTTGCTAAGCGGGGCGGAGGGGGTGGGGGCGAGAGCTCAGGCGGGAGCTGCCTGTAGGGAGCCCCCTGATGGAGGGCAGGGTGGTCAGGGCTCCCTTGCACTCAGGTGAGAGGTTGGAGTTTCGATGTTAAGATGGTCGCTAAGAACGAGAACTAGAATTCAGGCTCTTGTGGTTTTACCATCACTTCAAGAGACAATTAGGGAGCATACACTATGCGCACAGGCCCACCGCAAGGGTGATTTGGGGAAGTGGAAAAGCGAGAGGCCAAACACCAAGGCAGGAGGGAATTTCCAGCTTCCTGATCCGCAGTCTCAGTCTCCGTCTCCCTGTCTGGTCACCACCACCCACCCAGCCTGAGGGTATGCTTCTTATTTTTCCACAGAGATACACACAAGTCCAGTTCAGAACCCATGTGGGTCACTGGATGGAGTGGTTGTTCAGGGACATCCAGGAAGTCCTAAGATGACCTGAACTGGGAATTAGTTAATTTTTTTTTAATCCCCCTGAATTCATACGCATTGGCCACGTTGCACCAGGAGCAGAGACTCCCTACTAAGATTTGAGTAAAGGTTCTGTCAATAGCTTACAGGGTTAACGGAGTTCACCAGAAATGGTTCAGGTCACATTTTAGGCAGTAAATGTAATGTCCCAGCAGAAGCAGCCTCATTTGGTCATCATGAGAACTGCTGCCCTCTTTTGTTCTCTCCCTCCCTCTCTTTCCACATCACCCCCCCCATCTGTTTCCCAGTTATGCCTGCCATCCTAATTGGCCAGTTTTACCAGATATTTCTCAAGATTCAAGGCATGATATTGGTAAAGTTGTCCAGAAAAGGATAAGAGAGACGTAAGGAGTAGGAACATGAGTCAAAGGAGCTTGGTCAGCCTGCAGAAAGCCAGCACAAGCAAGATACACTACTAATAAGACAAAGATTTGCACGAACCAAAGATCAAACTTAACGTCTTCTACCCACTTTTTTTTTTTTTTTTTTGCCTAAAAATGGGAACACAGAATGTCTTGTCAAAGGTCACCTCAGGAGGAGGGGGCAAGTGCCCGAAAAAGTGTAACACATTTTTGTGACTTAATCAATACAATTTCTTTCAATAGGTCTTTTGATCACTCAAGCTTTCACATGATCGGATCCTGAAATAAATACATACTTCTTGCCTACTTTTCCATGGTCCTTCCAAGTACTGAGATTTTTAACCTTGCCTCTGGCTTCAGTTAAGAATTTTGGTGGTCGTGTGCTTGTTTTGTTTTGGGGGAGGGGTTGGTGTGTGGTGTGTCTGTGTGTGTGTGTGTGTGTGTGTGTGTGTGTGAGTTTTCAGCACGGTGTAGTCAACTTGGAACAAGAGATACACCGGAATTCAAATCCCTGCTGGGCTGTGACTTGCTGGGTGATTTCAGAGGCAACATTTTACCCCTCTGTGTTTTATTGTCCTCATTAGTACAATGGGTATGAAGCCATAGACCCCAGGATTGTTAAGACCAAGGAGATGATACACATAAAAAGGCCACCTTGCCTGTCATTCGGTAAGTCCCCAACAAAGGTCACTGCACTCAGTCTATTTATTTTACTTCATTTTACCCTGACATTCGAGAGAAGATACTGAAACTAGTTAGTCACAGTCACTATACTTGAAGCAGGGAGACCCTTTACCAAAAATAACTTTCCCCTAGGGCTTTTCTAGGAACCACAATTGGCATAAATGATTAGCCTTTATAAACATGAGCAATTACTCTTCTCAGAGAAAGAACTGGGAGTCCAAAATTGGGTCCCCTAACTGAGGCCCCTTCACCATTGAAGTCAGCTGACTAGAGCACCCAGGGATATTTTTCCTCAGTATTAATAGTGTTCGAACCTTGGTTCCCTGGCTCTCTCCTTGGCTTTCTCCACCCCCTCCTCTCTTTCTTTCCCTTGACTCTCTTAATGCTGAACAGCTTTTTGTGTTCACAGCAAACAAAAGGCCCTAATGACAGTGATGAAGTTGTCATAACTGACCTGCTGGATCCTGTTGCTAAACACCATGGCCAGCCTGTAATCATTACTATGAAACAGAGAAAACAAATAGCAATCCATTTGTCCCCGAAGTTCCTGGGAGGTTCACAACATTCTCTTTCCTCTCTTCTATGACTTTCCAGGATTCTGGCATCTGTAGGAGAGATGGAGGCATGGAAGCTTATATTCTCCAGGGTTAATTTTGATCACCGCGTCAAAGGGAAAAGCTAACTAGAGAACGAACTGGTCTTCGTTGTTTTAGATTCTGGGCTCTGCTGGGACTACCTACTCACAGTGAGAATCCCCAAACTATAAGGGAGGTTGGGGGGTAAGGGTGTGCAACAGGAGGGGTCTTCTGGGAAATTAATCAAGCACACATGAAAAAAGTCAACTCTAAGACTCACACAAGATGATTTGGGGAGCCAGCGAAACATGCCTGACCTTAATTCATTAATAGCACAATATTTAATTCAGTCAATGCCAAGAGAGACATGATTGTTTTGTAAACAATACTGTAAGTATAGTTGCTACGGAAGAAGCACCACACACGATTGGCATTTGACTGGGTTTATTTCCAGACTTCTCACTCCATAAAGTCTGCAGGAATTTCTAGCCACCATCCTGTTTCACCTGTAACCTTGATCACAATCCTACTACTTGTCACACGCATCCCACCTGCTTTTCCCGCTGTTTTATCAGCAACGCTTTACGAACTTTAATGGCAGCTCTATACAGAGCAACCCAATACTTTAAAACTCGGAAAGTATGACATCAAGCTTTGGTTTGCTTGGCACTGCAATGATGTTCAATACAGAAATACCTAACTTTAAATAGGCAGGTGGAAACTCATTTCTCTGCCAGAGCTCGGGGTCAGGGAGTCCCTCTCAAAAGAGAAGCCATAGAGTGTTGTCGTTCAGCATCTGGGCTCAGGAGCCAGATAACCTGGATTAGAACCCAGTGCCAGGACTTCTGAGCTGTGTGACCTTAGACAAGTTGCTTGATCTCTCTGTGCCTCAGCACTCTCTCAGTGGTATTAATGGCATTGCTAGGAGAACAATGTTTGACATATGAAAAGCACTTAGAACAGTGTCTGGCACCTAGAAAGCACTAAAAAATATTATTATCAATGATATCATCCTCATCGCCATTGGAATATCTCTGTAGCATGCAAGGCATGATGGGAAGAGACCGGTCTTGGGAAGGAGAACGCCGTGCTGGATGTGACCCCCTGGCTCAGGCATTGCTGGATAACTGGAAGCAAGCCTCTTACACTGTTTAAATATCACTTTCCTAGTATAGGGATTGAATGAGCTGGTCCCCGAGGTCCCATCAAATTCTAAAGTTCTCTGGATTTATTTAATCCTACAGTGAATCCCTTTGCAAGGTGAAGAATACTGGCGCCCCTCAATAACATAGTATCTTGTGAGTTTTGGTTTTACTTTATCAGACGATACCCAGCGCATTAATCCTTCCTTTCGTCATGCCCCACAGGTGAGGCAAGCAATCCATCAGCAGGTTTCTAGAAGCAAGCATGACTCTATTTGTTCCTCCAGCACCTGCACTTGGCGCACTGACCTTCCTCGATAAATATGTGTTGAATGAATGAATGAATGAATGAATGAATGAATGAATAAGAGATTATAGATTGTTCGCCTCAAAGAAGCTTCCACCAGAGATCATCTAAAGGGAGAGGAAAATGCTATTTAAAACTTCGAGTGTCTACTAACGAAGGTGCATCCTGGTAAAGGATGAGCCCTAACCCCCAAGTCCCCGCTGGGTGGGCCTTGCTGCAGCTAATGGCCTAGAAGGGCTCTCTGGCAGCTAAGAGCCTGGATGTGCTTGGGCTATGCAAAGGCAGGTCTGGAGGTTTTAGGCCTGGATGGGAAGAGAAGTAAATTCCTTTGCCTAATGGCAAGATTTGGAGGAGGGAATAAGGCAGAGAAAGCAGTGAGATGACCTGAGGCCAGGCGCTCCATGGGATGGGTAGCCAGCACAACTCCCAAGTTCCCCAGTCCAGGGAACATTCTGGAATGGGAAGTCTGTTCTTCTGTCATCTGTGTTAAGTGTACTATTATGCACAGCCTTTTTGGTGACCCTTACAACTTCATGGCTTGTATCTGTGGGTGCTTTGATGCTGGTTTGCAGGGATTGTGGGGAGCCAGGGCCCACCCTGGGCTCAACACCAGTGGTAAAGGAACAGGTGTAAGACCAAGAGAATAAGAGCCCAGCAGAGGCAGGAATGCAGGGCCAGCAATGACGGTGGGAAAGTGGGCTCTCCGGAATCCTCCAACACCCAGGGCAGGTCTTGGCTTTTCCGTAGGACCAGAAAGCCCATCTTGTCCCCCTCTCAAGCACTGAAAAGAGGATCTCTGGATATGTAAGTCACAAGAGGCCAGAACGTTGCTGCATTGCCAAGTTCCCTCTGGCTCTTAACCTGGTGGCCTTCCCCCCACAGTTCTGCCTGATAGCGCATGTGCCACTCAGCTGGGAAATTATATCAAGACCAATCCCGGAAAGGCCACCATAGACTCTAGTCTGCTAAGAAAAATCCTATTGACCTCCCATGTCACACCTTACAAACACAAATCATTTGCAGCATGTCACGGTGGTACAGGGGCTGCCAGAGACCAGTCAATCTATTCTCCACCTCTCAGCTTGCATCTCATTCCCATCCCAGCCAGTTCTGGGTCTTCTCTCCCTGCAGGAGGAAATAGCTCCCCAACTGGTCTCATTGTGGCAGAGCTCACAGGTGTAGACTCCAACAGGGTGTAGACTCAACAACAAAATCATGGTACCTGAGCCAGCCCTGGCATAACCCCCAGGAGCCACCAGAAGAGTGGTCACATACTCCTAAGTGGTGCCCTAGATCAGCACTCCTGGACACATACGCACTTAGACTGCTCATGTGCGCGTTCAAGAGTCAGAAGTCCAGGGCGGGGCCTGAGATTCTGCATTTCTCACAAGCCCCACCCTGATGTGCCTCCAGGAGGCTGTGGGAGGGTTGGAATCCGAGGGCCCACCCCAAACTACTGAAGGGGCAATCTGCGCTGTGACGAGACAGCCAAGGGATTCCTGTGGTTCAAGTGTGAGAAGGTCACCCTGGAAACTTTATTTCAGGCAGGTACCACGTGGGAGAAACCCAGATTAGGGAAGGGGCAGATGAGCTGAGCCCAAGTGGGTAGCCGCGAGGGAGAGGAGGAAGGAGACAGACATGTCAGAGAGGTCAGCAGGATGAGATTAGGCAGGACCTGCGAGCCACAGAGGAGAACTGAAGCTACCTTAGGGGTAGTGTGAAACCCAGTGGAAGGTTTCAAAGACAGGAGTTGACCACATCAGATAGGCTTTGGGCAAGACTCTTCTGGCTGGAGATACCACGCAGGTGAATAAGAGGGACCCTAGCGTGGTGTAGGGTAGCATCTGGGAGACCAGCATAAGGGTGGCTTCAGTGGGTGGACCAGCACAGCATGTGTAGAGATGCACTAGATGTGTGCCAAGAAAGGGGGGAGTCATCCAGGCTGATTTGCAGGCCTCCAAGGCAGCACTTAGAATGAAGGAAAAGCCCTCCTTCCCTTCTCCCTGGAAACTTCAGAACAAATATGTCTTATTCCTCATCCAGAAGATGCACACAGCTTGCTTCATCTTGCTTCCAACCCATCCTTCCTTCAATCCATCTGACACTTCTCGGCCCTTACTCAAGAACCTCCAATAACTCCCCATTGCCTACCAAAGTATCTTCAAACTCCTCTGCCCGCACTTTTATGCTCTACCTTCTATTTCTGCCCAATTCGTGCCACACTTGTTCATGCTTCCATTCATTCAACAAATATTTTACTGAGCACCGTCAGTGTGGCATCACTAAAAAGAAATCACTCATCTGCCGAGACCCAGGATCAATCTTAGAAAATAGATAGCCACACGGAAATGCTCTTCCAAATAAGGCACTTTGGCTGTATAAAATAATAATAGTAGGCAACAATTATTAAGTGCTTACTGTGTGCCAACTATCACCTTGAGTGCTTTGTGTGACTATCTCATGAAGTCTTCCCCCAATACCCATGATGGAGATGATTGGCCTCATTTCAACATGAGAAAAATGTCAAGTCGCTGGCAAAGCAAGTACAATAACTAAATTAATAGGACTTGAGCCCAGGTGATCTGAGCCCAGAGCTGGCTCCCCTGATTCCCGTCTTGTAAATAATGTCTTTGCTCGCTAAGTGTTGGGGCTGCTGGGTCAAACAAGCTAACATAGTGCATGTTCAAATGAGCGCTAAGCTGTAAAATCCCATGAAAAATGTTCTTTCCAACTCAGTTCCTGCTACTCCAAGTCCACTCACCAAGCCTGGGTCACACTGGCCAACCCAATTCTAACTTTGTTTTTTTTTTCCTCCTGGTTCCTTTGCCTGGAACGCTCTCCTTCACGCACCTTAGTGCGAATTTATTGGAAGGTCAACTTTCCCAGAAACGTCTGAATTTTAAACCATATCCTTGGTCATAAAATAGAGGGCTTTGCCTCTCATTTGCATTGCAATCAGCAGGATTTTCTGTGTGCGTATGTGCAACTGTGCATATATGTGTGATGTGTTAGGGACAGCAGGTGTTTCAACCCCAAGAACCACTCAGCTGACCTCATTGGCCTAGAGCCATTACAGGGTTATGGCATTGTTGAGAGTAAAGAGGATGGACGTAAGATGATGTAAAATCTCAGTTTGAATCTCACTTCTGTCATTACCCGTATGATCTTAGCCTAAGTGACTTCCCCTCTGTGAATCCCAGTTTCTCCTCTGTAACTGAGGGCAATTAACTATGGCCGAAATTACTGGAAGGATTAAATGAGATGAGAAGGCACACAGGTAAGGCTCAACAGGACCCAAATGAGTGAAGTCCACATCGGTGGAGTCAGGCCTCATCACCTCTGTGCCTAGACTTGCTGATACCCACACACACTCCCAGGGACCCCACTGCACATAATTGTTTCCGGGAAGAGCCAAGCATGGAATTTGGCACACCACAAAAAGTCCTGGAATTCTGGCCACTATCAGGTCTGGAATGTTCTCCTTCAGAGAATCACATTCTCCGGGCCAATGCTGAAGCATGTAAGACTTAATTGGGGATTGGAACAGCTCCAGCCCTGAAGCTCTCCTTCCTGCCAGTGTCACGCCCCCAGCCACGCCAGCCTTCCAACCCTCATGGAGTCTGTCGACATCACCAAACAATGACTCCTCCAAGGGCAAACATCAGTCCCCTGGAGGGAATCCTAATCCAGCCACCATGAACCCCAAAGCTGAAGTGATCATTATTGAAAGATGAGTCTCTCCAAGGAGCCAAGTCAGGTCTCAGATTTTTAAAATTATATGGCTCCCCGTTCATTCATTTATTTATAGATTCCTTCACTAGATCAGTTGTTTATTTAGCAAGTACTTCTTGGGGCCTACTGTGTGCAAGGCACTGGGATGGCAGTAGGGGCCAGGTGGACACACCCTACCTTCACAGAATAGCATTCTAGCAGGGATACTTCATAGGCAGTTAACTGACGACTTAATTAAGATCGTGCGATGTTCTGGAAGGATATAGATGTCTGACAGCGCCCTGTAACAGGGGACCTCACAAGTAGGTGTGGATCCAGGAGGGCCTCTCGGAGGTGGTGACATTTAAGCTGAAAACTGAAGGTAAGCAGAAAGAGGAGGGGGAAAGTTTTCCGAGTGGAAGGTGCAGCTTAGGCAAAATCCCTGAGTGAAAGGAGCATGCATGGAGAGAGCATGGGAACGAGGTGCAAGGTGAAGCCTGCAACGGAGCAGAAGTTGCACCCTGCAGGGCCATGGAGCCCACACACCAAACAGCTGAGTCTGTGTCCTGAGAGCAGTGGAGAGCCATGGACGACATTAAGCAGGGACGTGACCTGATCCGGTTAGCCTTGTGAACAAGAGCTCTGGCAGCTCTCTGGATAATGACCTTCCCCTCCTTTTCACATAGTCCAGAAAAAGGCACGGGTGGGGGCGTGGGGTGGAGGGGGAGAGGCTGAATTTTTCTGGAGGACTTTCCTTATAAACTGCTTTAAATAGGAACGAGAGGAAGCAAACAAATGACAGCTCTGTCCATCCAGGCCTTAATTTTTCTAAACAAACAAGAATGAGGAACAACATCGGGGCAAAGCGTTTCCACTCTTGAGGCCTTGAAAAAAAATAAAATGTCTTTTTCGCCTCCTCCTCGGAAGCGCCAGGGACCAGTGGGCGCCATGCAAATAGACACCACATGCAAATGGTAACTTTGTCGGGCTAATCAGCTGGGTGTGGGGAGGTGAGATTCGGGGTCACGGGCGGGATCTGGGTGCTGGGGCTTATGTAACTGCATCTGACCTCTCCCCTATGCTTGGCCGTCTTTGTTGCTCCATCCGTCCAGCTCCCATCCATACGGACACCCAACACATATTAGGAAACTTCCACAACTGAACCCTTGCTCAAGAAATGTTGCTACAATGAATAGCCCCCTTGGGAGTCTTTATGACTACTCCAGTCACGCTTAGAACCCAACGAATGTGCAAGAGAGAAGGTGACTTTCCAAGCCTGTGGGGTGCAGGACTTCGGCATCTCCACAGGGAGTTTTCCCCCACCTAGAGATGCTGTGGTAGTTTATTACCAGCACTCAAACTGGGCAAGATCTGTTGGCTGATTGGGTTGGATATTTCCATCACATTCTGCATCTCCTTGCAGCGACAAGGCTTTTGCATTAGTGCTGGGTCATCACGTGACAGCAAACTTCACAGCTGAAAGCAACAGGCCTTTAGCATCTCAAAGCTCCTGTGGGTCAGGAGTCTGGGTAGGGATGAGCAGGGTCCTCTGTTCGGGGTCTCAGAGGGCTGCAATCAAGTGTCCACTGGGCTGCAATCTCAGCAGAGCCTTGGCTGGAGAGGGATCTGCCTCCAAGTTTATGTGGGTGCTGCCAACACGTGTTCCTGGTGGCTTGTCGGATTTAGAGCCTTGGCTTCTTGCTGACTGTTGGCCGGAGGTGGCCCTTAGCTCCTAGAAGCTGCACCCAGCTCCTTGTGACTTGGACCTTCCCAACGCGGCCACTGACTTCATGGATGCATCTCAAGATGGGCATTCTGATTTTATAGACTCATTTCCCTTGCATGGTGCACCAATTAAAAGCCAACCACAGGTCCCGTCCACACTCCGGGGCAGGACACTGCACAAGGGGTGTGAACACCAAGAGGTGAGATCACGGAAACAACCTAGAACCTGTCCATTGCTGCCTTAGAAGTCTTTCCTCCGAGAGCATGAAATCCTTGGTCACTGGTTCAAGTAACTTGCTATTTGTTACAGAAAAAAGTCTATGGTTTGGCTAAAATGTATACTTCGAGTAATGGAAAAGAACTAGTTCTAGCAAAATAGGACACAGGGGAGTCAAGAATTGAGTGAGGGTACACGCCCAGGCTCAGAGGTGATGCTTAATGGAATAACACCATTACACGTGGAGATGAGATCCACAGGATTGTGCCCCTAGACACTGATCTGGTAGGTGACAGAGTCAGAATTGGCCATGGTTCAGCATATGGACCAGGAGTCAGTGTGTTGTATGCACAGCTTGAGTCTCAACTTTCCTACACTCTAGTTGAGGGAGCTCTGGCAAATGCTCTGACCTCCCAAGGCTTCTGGTTCTTTATTCAGAAAGTGGGAACAGTAAGAGGCTTGTCATGAAGATTTGAGATAACCCATATAACATATAACGATGCATATAACAGTGTTTTATGTTAGAACGGCTAAAATTAAAAAGTACAAACAAAACCAAATGTTGACAAGGATGCAGAGCAGATGGGGCTTTTGTACACTGCTGGTGTGAGTGTAAATTAGTTTGACCATTTTGGAAAATTGGCAGTAGCCACTAAAGCTAAATATACGTTTACCATACGACCAAGGAACCTTACTCCAAGATATGTAGATTTCCTACAGAAATAAGTGCTTCGTATGTGTATCAAAAAAAAAATCAGTATGCAGATGTTCACAGCAGCTTTGTCCACAGCCCAAATAGAAGCAATCCAGATACCCATCCACTGTGGAATGGACAAATTGTAGCATGGTCATACAATGGAACACTACACAGCAATGAAAAAGCACAAGCCACTGGTGTGTGCAACCGCATGCCTAAATCAAACATGATGCTGAATTAAAGGAGTCAGACACAAAGAATAACTGTTATGAAACCATTTATATGCAACTGAAAAAACAAGCAAAGCTAATAGCCATTGGTATTGGTCCAAATAGCGGTCACCTTGGGTAGGTTTTGGCCAGAGGGGGAGGAGGGAGCCTCCTGGAAGCAAGCTAATGTTTTATATCTTGATCTAGTTGTTATTTACTTGATCTGAGTAAATAAAAATAAAGTATTTGGTGTTGACACTCAGTTCCAATCCCCAGCCCTTCTTGGCTAGAAGGCAGCAGGCTTTAGGTGTGAGGGCATTTGTCTTGTCCAAGCCCAAGGTTCTCCCACTCACTGATATCGACCAGGGAAGCAACGTGTCTGTGCAATCATGTGATTTACTATCTACATGAACTTGATCAGAAGCAGATGAAGATGTGCCACCTGCAGCCTGCCTGGAGTTCTCAAATGCAAAACAAACCAAAAAACCACTTTCTCTAATGTCTCTCTTTCCATCATGGAGCGTCTTGTGCACAGAGTCCCACCGGGGACCCCAGGAGGTCTGCAGAGCTGCCTTCTCTCATTATCTCATGACACTGGGGAGATTTGCTGTCCTGAGTCCCCATATTTAGAACCTGAGCAGCCCTTCCGAGCTTTCCCTCACTTATATTTATCTACTCATTTCTACCTTATTATTAGACCTCCTTTTTTCCCTTTGACTCTCTAACACTTAGCACACTGTAAACCCTCAGTAAATGGGAGCACTGATCACTGCTTGGCAACATGAGCAGCGTGGTCATTGAGAAGTGAGCCCCAGACTGGAGCAGAAATAACCCAGGCGGACCGGTGGCCGCCTCTCTGAACTTGCCCTCCAAACCTTCTGACACATTTGACTCTGATTCAAGGCATAACGAGCCACTTTGATGATTAATGCTGCTTCCGAGATTCCTTGATTGCAAGAAGAGGTGCCCTAGATCAGCGATTTTTAAGCTGTGACTCAAGGCTGATGGGTGGTAGGTCACGAAATACATTTAGACAGATGCAAGTTTCATCTTAAAACGAAGTAAGATGGAATGGAATAAAAAATCCTCAGAGAGGGAGTCACAATGTTAGTTTTGAGCATTGTTTTGTGAAATGTTTGTTTCAGAGGTGCAAGTGTGCGCTGGTATGAGTATGTGTGTGTGTGTGTGTGTGTGTGTGTGTGTACTATGCCGCTTCGTAAAATGTACTCCTTACAGCAGGCCAGGATCAAACACTTTGAAAGTCCCTGATCCAGATCATGTACGCACAAGCATTCTGGTCACTACAAATATAAATTCATAATTCACTGACTTTACTCAAGTAAACTGTAAAATTGAGTCCCTAAACCAGAGGCCAGTCCCTCATCTGTGGTTGCTCCATCAGAACCACCCTACAGCAGCCTAAAAATCACTCCCAGGCTGCCCAATTTCATGTCGAAATGGAAACTGCAGCCACAGTGATCAATGCAAATTGTTTTAGGTGAAGACACTCTCAGACTTCTTAGGTGGATAATATGCACTTTGGAGAACAGGCTTTGAGAGCTCGGCCTTTTAAGAGACAGCTCAGTCCTAAGAGGTTCCTTTATAAAGCTAAAATGATAAGGCTGTGTAATTAGGGGCCAGACACTTAACTTCTTTGGGTTTCCGCTTGTCTGATGATAAAACAAGGCGTTAAGTGGGCTGGAAGGGAGCGGGGAGACGTAACCCTTAACTTTCTCCCTTTTCAGACTCCTGTGTCACTTGATTTCCAATAAGGGGGTGCTTCTCTTTTCAACTTCCAAGTACAAGATTTAAAGTTCACATAAAAGGAGACAGTTGAGCTGGGTTGTGGTCTCTCAATGTTGGAAACTCATGTCCCCTTTTAATAAAAATGGAAATTATATGTGCTTGGGCCACTTTTGCAGGCTTTGCTCTTCCCCATGCCAACTTCGGAACCAGACTTAGGATGTCTATAAGGAAGAAGGGAGGGAGGGAGGATGGGAAAGAAAGAAGGAAAGCTAACTTGAGCCTGAGGCCAAGGGGCATGGATTTTCCTGAAGATGTGGTAGAGATGTGGAGGCAGGGTGTTAACATCAAACATCACAGAGCCAAACTGCCCAAATACCCTCCTGGAACCTCTCTGCTCGTTCTCCTTAGTCCTTGAGTGAAGGGACGGTGTCTATTTTATTCCCCACCCCATCCCGCTCTGCTGGGTTTTTCTTTTTTAAAGAGTTTATTTATTTATTTGACAGAGAGAGACACAGCGAGAGAGGGAACACAAGCAGAGGGAGTGGGAGAGGGAGAAGCAGGCTTCCTGCAGAGCAGAGAGCCCGATGCAGGGCTCAATCCCAGGACCCTGGGATCACGACCTGAGGCGAAGGCAGATGCTTAATGACTGAGCCACCCAGGTGCCCCACTGCTGGATTTTTCTGTGTCCCAGACTGCCTTTCATAAGGCAGAGGTGCCAGGTGCCCCCAGTTTGTCCTTGCTCTTCCTTGAACCATCTCCACCTCTTCCTGGTCCCACTGGCCAACGGAAACATCAAGCCCACCTCTAGACCCTTAGGGGTGCATTCACAGAGGGCGGCAGCCATGGACTTGCCTGACTTAAATAGACTCCTACATCAGCCCCTTTCACGGACTTCCCGCATCAGCTGGACACACCATGCTACCAGATTTCCCTGCAAGCTTGCACCCAGTGCTTGTAATGATGCTTAGTAACCAATGCTTAGTGAATTCTCTCCATCCACAGCTCCCCTTCATGGACCTTTGCTTCCCCAGCGTCTTCCACAAACATGTATGTTCTGATTCCTATGATATAACCTGTGTTCCGCAAATGCCATGTGGTTCTGTTTCCGTAACCGACCCCTCAGTGATGCATCCAGGTTCTGGCCCCCAACCTCAAAGACAGCAGGTGCGAGATGAAGCTGGAGATGTCAATAAAGAGCCAGACCGTGCAGGATCTTGAAGCTTGGATAAGGAGCCTGGGCTGAATTCTGAGGGCACTAGGGGGCCATTGAATGTGTTATGTGAGCACCTGGCATGACTATAGTTCTGTTTTTAAAACGAAGAGCTGTACAGAAAATGGCTTAGTGGGGAGTCAGAGAGGCTACTGGGAGCCCAGGGAAAGGGCCATCACACATGTCCCTGAGTATTTATTTTTATCGATATAGATGGAGCAGTCGGTCAATGAAAGTTAAACTTTAATCATGGCATGAAGGGTAATTAATCACTCGTCAAACAAATATTTACTATTTCTGGACCACGGGTCCTCAATGAAATGTGGATGGTCACCTCCTTTTCCATCCAGGATCCAGAACGCCCTGAAATAGTGATATTGGGGATCAGGTCGACAAGAGGACCCGGAAGCAGGGCTACGTGGCAAGAACCAAGAACGTAGGCGACAATAGCCAACGGGCAGCACCAGCGCGGCCAAGTTCACAGAGGCTGGTTCATCAGCAACGATTGGAAAATGTTCAAAATGAGGGAAAAGAAAAGACAAAGGAAATACCGGTCTCCTTCGCCGTCCGACCACTGCTGTGTCCGCTGTGTTCTGTCCCAGTTTCCAGAGCAGTTTTCTGAGATCACAACTCAGTGCGACATTATCTTTCTGAAAATTAAGCCCTAAAAGAAGCACCTCCATCTTTCCTTATCTGCTAGGGGAAGAAACAAAAATGAGAGATGAGAAAAAGAAAAGCGGGTTTGGATCGTATATTCTGGTGCTCAGTTAAAAAACAACAACAAAAACAACAACAAAAAGATACAGCTGCCTTCAGCATCCTTCTTTTGCATTTCTGCTTTGAGGCTTATGTGCAGTAAGAGTATTTTGATTGAGGGGGGGTCCCCCGAGCCTGGAGGTGCATGTGGATCTGAGCTAGCGGAGGGGAGAGGAGGAGGGGAAGTTTCCTTCCAGCCTAAAGAAAACTCATTTTCAATTCTTCTGACATTAGGGGGGCTATCTTTATTCCCACGTCACAACAAGGAAGTGGAAGGAAATGATAATGTTGAACTATAATGGCCGGGAGTGTCCTTTTGTTCCCCCCAAATGGATCTTCCCAGATTATAACTGGGAGGAGAAGTCCCCGAGGGTCATGAAAACGCAGAGAGCCCAGGCCCTGAAATACCAGGCAGAAATTAAGTAACATGTGCAGCAAAGCTTCTAATTATCTCTTCCATTATGTTCTGGGTAAAGATGCTTCTCTTCTTTTGTCTCTCTCTCTGTCTGTCCATTTCTCTCCCCCTTTCTCTTTCCCTCCACATCATTCCTCTATAGAAATACTCAATGAATATGCTGGATAGCATTCCCAACAACAGCCTGCCCCTGCTCCTTGTGACTCTGCCCTCACCCCTGGAAGCTTCCAGCCAAACCTCCCACCCCATGACCACATCATGAGTCCCTTCCATTCCCCACCCCTCTCCGAAGGACACTGTTGCCTCCATTTGGCATCTCAAGCTTTATTTTTGTATGCAGTGCCAGCCTGTGTCAGGTACTGTGCCCGGTGCTAGAGACACTGGGACATCAGATTGGACAAGGGCTCTGCCCTTGAAGAACTCTTCTTTCAACAGGAGACAGAGATAGCCAGGGAATAAATGCACCAGGCACTGTTAGGTTGTAAAAAGTACTGTGGAGGAATTAAACAGTGATTTGTAGAGTGCCATAGAGGGAGATTCCTGTAGCTGGGTGGTCAGGGAAGGTCTCTCTGAGGAAGAATTGAGATCTGGGTGGATGCCAGAGGAGGAGAAGCCAGGAGAAGGGCACGTAAGACAGCGGGAATGGCAAGTGCAAAGGTCCTGGGACAGGAGTGAGCTCTGAGAATTTAAAGTTTGGTCAGCTGAGCGGGATGGGTGGGAGTTCAGCTAATAAGGTCTGAGAGGTGGGCAGAAGCCAGGTCATATAGAGTCTTCTAGAACCTGTTAAGAACAATAGAAAGCCATGGAGGGATTTTTGCCATGTGTGGTAAGGTCTGTATTTCATTTATGGAATAATATTCATCATCTTTTTGCCCAAAGCCTCCTCATAATTAGGCTCTTTGGTTGTCAACATAAACAAATACTTCTATGTATAGATTACTAAGTGCTAGGAATTCATACCAGGCCTCATAAACTCACTTTTTAGAACTAGAAGTAGTCTCTGAAAATCATCTATTTTAATATCATTTACTACTTTACATTTTCTGATTAAAAATTTTTTATTTGATTGTAAAAGTGATAATGCTGAATCCATTGAGAATAGTTTGGGTATGAATAATAAAAACTCAACTGGTTGGCTTAAAACCATAAGAGCTATTTATTAACCTCTGTTTGACTGAAAAGTCCAACAGTCTTCAACTTCAGGCAAGGCTTGATCTAGCTGCTTGACAATGATGCCAAGGATTTGCTCTTTTCATTGTTCTGTTCTACAATCCATAGCGTAAACTTCTTCCTAAGGCTGGATTTCTTTAGAATTACGGGATGGCTGCTTGCATCTCCCATGGTTATGATCTTACTTGTTAATGTCTAGTGAAAGAGAGCCACCTTTATTTCAACTTGCCCAGCTAAAATCCTGAGATTAATTTTGGACCTGCTTAGGGAATGTGTCCACCCCTGAACCAATCACTGTAGCTAGAGGAATGCAAGGACCTCATTGGCTTAGCCTAGGTCATGTGCTCTACCCCTAGAGCCTGGGGGTGAGGGGGTAGGGTAGGGGGTGAAGTTACCTTTTGCAGAAGCACATCAACTAAGATTAGAAAAGAGATGATTCTCCCCCAGCAAAAATCAGAGTCATATTGTCAAAGTTGGGAATGGTTGGGGAATGGCTGAATTAGACCGTCAGATCACTTGTCAAAAATGAGCCTTCACAGGCAGAAATCTCATAGAAGCTCTCGTTTACTGAATTAACTCAAAGGAAACATCTTCAACTGGCATTATTGGGGAATTATATTAGTTGCTATATGCTAACAGCTATAAAAAATATTCCCAAATCTCAGTGACCTAGCACAACGTCACTCGTCAAAGTGGTCCAGACTAATGTGGGTTGGAAGGCACTCTGCTCCACATAGTCATTCAGGGACACAGGCTTTCTTGCATCTGAGAGCTCTTCCATGCCCAAGGGCTTTGGAGACCCTTACTGTATTTTCTTTTTCTTTCTTTTCTTTTCTTTTTTTTTGTGAGTAAAGCGATAGAAATTTATTAAGTGAAGATACAGAAAAAGCTCTCAAGAGTGAGAGGGGTCCCAACAAGGTTGCCCCCTTACTGTATTTTCTACATCCAATGAGCAGATGAGGAAAGAGACAGCACACAGAGAAGTCACATCAACCCTTAACTGCCTTGGCCTGGCCCAGAGGTACTGCGTTACATTTTTGGTCTCATTCCTTTGGCTGGAAGTAGTCACATGGTCTCATCTGCATATAGGGGAGCTGGGAAATGTAGTGTAGCAGGTGTTCAACATAGAGGAACATGGATATTGGTGAGCATAAGCACCTTTCCAACAGCATGGCATTGATCACAACTTCTAGAACCTCTGTAGTTCTTTCGTGGGCTCCTTGTGGGAAGTTCAGAGACCCCACAAACACATGATTTGAGATTTTTATAACTGACCCACTCCAGGAAGTGCACAGTGAGATGGGGTAGAAATTTTTTTTAAAGATTTTATTTATTTATCAGAGAGAGAGAGAGCACGAGCAGGGGGAGTGGCAGGCAGAGGGAGAAGCAGGCTCCCTGCTGAGCAAGGAGTCTGATGTGGGACTTGATCCCAGGACTCCAGGATCATGACCTGAGCTGCAGGCAGGCGCTTAACTCACTGAGCCGCCCAGGCGTCCTGATGGGGTAGATTATTGTTCAAGAAATGTTCACTCACTCTCCCCTCTCTGCGGAGAAGGTGGAGCCTATTTCCCCCGCCCCTCTCTGGTGAGTTATACCACGTGACTTTGTTTGGCCAATGGAATGAGGCAGGAGTGACAGTGCTAATTCTGAATCTAGACCTCAAGGGACCTCCCTACATCTCTTCTGAAATAAAAATTTTATTTAAAAAAAGAATATAATCAGGGGCATCCCTTGAGGATAAAGGAGGAAGTTTAAACATAGATTTTAGTCACATGCCACACTTTGGGTGACCTTGGGGAAGTCAGCTAACTCTCCAGCACTTCAACTTCCTCCTTCTATAAAATGTGAGCACGCCATGGTTTCTTTCTCCCAGGACGGTGAAAACGGATAAAGGACACCCCCATACATAAGCCAGAGGGCATACAGCAAACAGGCAATTATGGCTATGGTCATCATTGTTTTTTCTTTTTCAGTAGGAAAAGTACATGAGAAAAATCCCGCTTTCCTTACCAAGAATAAAGAATGGAGTAATTGCCCCCGATAGGTTGTGCATGCTGAGAATACAAAACAGTTTGAGTAATCGTTGAGATAAATGCATGGATATGTGAGTTACCATGGAGCGCTAGACAGTACCTGACTCTTCCTTCCCTCCCGATTTGGCCAGAGCGTCAGTGTAGACAGAGTGGACTCCCCACCCCACTGACTTGAGGCGAGACCCCGTGCTTTGTTTTGGCCAATGCTTATAAGCAGAGGCCTTGCATACACTTGTGTTCTGTGACTTGGCCTCCCTCCAGGTAGCCACGGCTTCTTCGTCCTGGTCCCAACGTGACAGATAAGTGGAAATGCCCCAAATCCAATACCCAGACCCAGGGGAGAGAGAGAAATAAATGTTGTTTGTGGCAGACCACTGAGATTTGGGAGTTGCTAAGCAGCATGATCACAGCAGTAGCTGATTACAAGTGGATTATTACAAAAATACGTGGGTGCCCTCCACATTTCTGGTTTTTGTTTTACGTTGACTCAATGAAGATGAAATTATCCTTGTTGGAAAAGCAAGTGGTGCCCCTCCAAAGACAGGCCACCAGAGCGGAGGAAGAGTTGATCTCACATACAAAACTTGTGTCTTGGCCTGCTCAAGAATTTTCTATCACAGTCTTTACTTGGAATGCCTCCGTTTCTCATTGATTATTTTTTCTTTATAGTTATTCATAGAATGGCCATTATGTGTTAAACAGAGCCGATGCTTCATGAAAATAATCCCTGGATCATACGGTACCCCCGCAAAGTTAGCTTCATTGTCCGAAATTTACAGAGGAAGAGATGAAGTCCCAGAGGGCTTAATTGAGGCACACAGCCCTTGGGCTCAAGCGTGTCTTGGGTTTCCACAGTCCCATTTTTTCCCTTTGTTACAACTATTATAAAAGTAAACGTGCATTTAAGAAGTGGATGCCTGGAATTAAGGGCTGGGGTCAGAAATGAATTGCTGAGGTTGGGTTTGGATACCCTGACAGCTTGGTGAGGGAGATAACTTTAGGAAGGAAGACTTCTCAGAGATCAAGTCTCCACCTAATTCAACAGTGACTGTTCGTTGATCACCTGTCCCATGCCAGGAGTGTCAGGTGCTGGAAATGCAAAGCAACACCTGGTCAGGAGTTTGAGTTTTGTTCTGAGGATGATGGGGAGACACAGAAAACATTTAAGCTATGAGATCAGTAAGAAGGCTACTGTAGGAGTCCAGGAAAAATATGATAGTGACCTGGATGGGGTGAAGGTGATTCAAAGTAAAGGAAGTATCTAGGAAGTAAAGTCAATATGGCTGGGTCATGGGGGGATTGGATCAGACCAAGAAAAAGGAAATGATAAAGGTGACCCCCAGATTTCTGGCTTGAGCAACTGGGTGACACGTGGTGCCATTTTCTTAGATGGGGTACGGGGGGAGGAATCGACCTTTCTGTTTCTTTAAGAGGGAGCTGATGAACTCAGTTTTAGAAAGGTTGATTTACAAGTAGACGCCTGTGAAAAATTCAAGAAAGGAGGGGTGCCTGGGTGGCTCAGTTAGTTAAGCATGTGACTCTTGATTTCTGCTCAGGTCATGATCTCATGGGTCCTGGGATCGAGCCCTGCATGGGGCTCCAAGCTCAGCAGGGAGTCTGCTTCTCTCCTCCTTACCCCTCTGCCACTCCTTTCTCTTTCTAAAATAAATAAATAAATATTTTAAAAAAAGAAATTCAAGAAAGGATGTCTAGAGGTAATTGGACATATAGGTCTAAAGTGCGAATCTCTGTCTACTTCTGTTCTGATAAGATTGTCCCCATTCTAATTAGGTAAATGTCCAGGTCCTGATTTCTTAGGGAAAGTTCACCATTGATGAGTTTGAAATAGCCATGCTGCTCTGGTTTCTGAAATTCAAAGAAGAATCCTGATACATCTGTCCTAGGATACATTACTAAATGAGAACCACCAGGTTGGTGTTTCTTTTTCCTAAGCGTTTTATTATGGAAAATTTCAAATGTGTACAAAAGCAAATAATAATAATAATAATAATACTCCTATACATCCATCATGAAGATTCAAGTCCCTATTCATTTTTTTATTTAAATTTTTTATTGTTATGTTAATCACCATACATTACATCATTAGTTTGTGATGTAGTGTTCCATGACTCATTGTTTGTGCATAACACCCAGTGCTCCATGCAGAACGTGCCCTCCTCAATACCCATCACCAGGCTAACCCATCCCCCTACCCCCCTCCCCTCTAGAACCCTCCGTTTGTTTTTCAGAGTCCATCGTCTCTCATGGTTCGTCTCCCCCTCCGATTCCCCCCCTTCATTCTTCCCCTCCTGCTATCTTCTTCTTTTTTTTTTCTTAACATATATTGCATTATTCGTTTCAGAGGTACAGATCTGTGATTCAACAGTCTTGCACAATTGATCATTCTCCTTTTATTTGTACCTCCTCCCCCCCCAAACTGGATTATTTGAAACAAAGTCCAGACATTACATCATTCCATCCATGTACATTTCAGCATGCATCTATAAAAGATAGGGATTCTCTCTCTTTTAAAAAAACAAAACCAAAAAACCAAAAACAAAAACGTAGCCCCATGTCACTATTAGCAAAAACCTTAACAATATTCTTTAATATTAACAAAAACCTGGCCAATGTTCAAATGTCCCTGGTGGTTTCTCTGACCTCCAAACTTGTTTTTACAGCCAATTTGATTGAGTTAGGATTTAAACAAGGTCCGCACATTTGCGTTTGGTTGATAAGTCTCTTTATTTCCTTTTTTCTATAGCTTCTCTCTCTCTCTTTTTAAAAAACTTTTTCTAGCAATTTGTTTATGAAAAAAATGGGTCCATAGAGTTTCTCACATCTGGATTTTGTTGATTGTATCCACATGGTGTCTTTTAATATGTTTCTCTATCCTTTGTATTTCCTATAAATTTGTCATGGGATTTATTAGAGTTTTGGCCTAATTCAGGTTTGAGTTTTGGGTAAGAATATTTCCTAGGAAGCTGAATTATTCCATCAGAAGGCATGTAATATCTGGTGGTCTCCTTTTGGGGGGATGTTAGCAGTCAGTGACGACCACTGCCTAGATCCGTTATTTCCTAGGGCATTTGCAAAATGGTACTATTCGAATTATAATACTCCTTCATTACTCTTCGTTTATTAGTTGGACTACTTCTATGAAGAAAGCTTTTCTTCATCAACTGGGTCCTTACACTAGGAAAGGTAAGCTAGCTGCCCGAGGCTTTTATTTACTAATTTTCACAGAATGATTTGGTTCTCTAACATCCTCCAAAAGGAGACAGTAAGTTTTAGGTTTTTAGTTTATTTGTTTGCTTGCTTTTGTATTGTTTTTAGTATCTCCATGAATTCTTGGACTTTGATATAGTTGATGTAATTTAATGCATTGTAGTTGTTAATTTTTTAGATGCTCAAGGAGTCCAGATGGGAGTGGGAGCCAGTGAGTTTGTTCCTGAGTCGTTCGGAGGCACCCACAGGAGTCTGATGGTTTCTTTGCTTTCCCATGTAACAAGATGTCTTGCTATCATCTTGTACATTTCCTGCCCAGTGCTGGAATCAGCCATTTCTTTGAGGAGCTCTGATTCCTTTTACCAGGAAATTGTTCCCAGAGACCATAGTCTAGGTCATTACTATTGGGTTGGTCATTATTTCCGGTATTTACAGTGAATGAAGCTGGAAAGTACAAGAAATTTTAGAGAAAATAATCATGAGCTGATACTATTTCCAGTTCACTCATTTGGTTGACTTTGTATTTTTTTTAAATTTTTTTTAAGATTTTATTTATTTATTCATGAGAGTCAGAGGGAGAGAGAGAGAGAGAGAGAGAGAAGCAGAGGGAGAAGCAGGCTCCCAAGGAGCAGGGAGCCCGATGCGGGACTCGATCCCAGGACCCTGGGATCGTGACCTGAGCCGAAGGCGGACGCCCAACCATCTGAGCCACCCAGGCGCCCTGACTTTGTATTTTTATATCTTTTCTCTTCAGCTGAAAATTTTGGTCCCCAACAACCTTAACATAAGAATGCATTGACTTTAGGAGTGCCTGGGTGCCTGGGGTGCCTTGGTTAAGCATCTGACTCTTGGTTTTGGCTCTGGTGGTGATCTCATGGTCATGAGATCGAGCCCCGAGTTGGGCTCCATGCTCAGTGGGAAGTCTGCTTGAGATTCTCCCCCTCTCCCTCTGCCTCTCCTGCATGCTCTCTCTCTCAAATAAATAAATATATCTTTAAAAAAAAAGAATACATTGACTTTATAGTTTATTCACTATGCACATACCTAACATAGTTTTCAAATAATAATATCAGAGGTGTTACTAATAATATGATTAATGAGAATGGTTTAAGTATTTGGGTTGTTGTGTGGTTTGGGGTTCTTTTTTGTCTTTGGGGCATTTCTAAGAGCGTACAAACAGATGAGTTTTAAAGTTACTTGTGAGTGATTAAGTCACCAAGTCAACACACAGCTAGGGCCATTGTTTCCATTTTGCTTTTCATTTTAAAGAGTTACTTGGCAGTTTCGTTTTGACTTTATAATTACAAAAGAAATATACATGGTTCCTACGTGAACTCTACAAAACAAGGTATTTTCAGATATTAGTATTTTTAAATGTGTCATCCACATTTCAGACTGCTTTTTATTATCTGGAAAACCTTAGCTTCTATCCCTAAATGAGAGAAATAATGCTAAGTGTCATTCAGACTGTTAGAAATGATGGGCTATTTTTTTTCCTATGAAAAACCCTGCAACTTGGAGCCGTTTTTGTTTCCGCTAACAAGGGCCTGTCTGTCAATTTTCCACAGTTTCAAAGCCCCACTGCACAGCCTGAATGAAAACACAATGTCATCACGATTACTGAAATCAATTAAATGTCAAGGTTTTTCCATTTGCATGCAGCTTCCTTTAGACAAGAATGCTTTTCAGAAAATCTTTATTCCCTTTGCAATTTTTTTCCCCTTAAAGCCTTTATAATTAATGTGACAACACAAACCCAACCATGTCTGTAACTTCCTTCCATAGATACACAAATAGAATGTTCCAAGAGTGAACTTGCTCATTGTTTTGCAGGACTGGCACGGTCCTGGCTAGAAGACTTGACCTCATCGTTGGGGGCTTTCCCCCTCTCTCCCCTCATCCCTGGTCGTCTGTCTGTCCTATTGACCCTCTCAGGGTCTCAGGCACCCAGGCTCTCTCCCCTTTCTACCTTGCTTCCTTCTTACCCCAGCATCATTCATGATAGATGACACCAGCAGTCCAACTCCCCTGCCAACATGCCATCCCCTCCAACCATACTCAATACGGTCACCAAAATAATCTTTCTAAAAAATCACCAATCCCTGGGGCGCCTGGGTGGCTCAGTTGGTTAAGCGACTGCCTTCGGCTCAGGTCATGATCCTGGAGTCCCGCGATCAAGTCCCGCATCAGGATCCCTGCTCGGCAGGAAGTCTGCTTCTCCCTCTGACCCTCCCCCTTCATGTGCTCTCTCTCTCATTCTTTCTCTCAAATAAATAAATAAAATCTTTAAAAAAATAAATAAAAAATCACCAATCCCATAACCTTCTACTCCTGTTTAAAAATTATTGATGGCTTCCCATCAACTGAGGAACAAATTCCAAAATCCTTGGCATGCTTTGATCATCTTTTTTTTTTTTTTTTGATCATCTTTCATAATCTTGTACCAAACTCGGTTTGGTTTTTGTTTTTGTTTTTTTTTTTGCTTGTCCATGGAACCCCCTCTGTGCTTTTCCAACCTCATGTTCTCAAAGCATGCCATGTGTTTTTATTCCTCTCTGCCTTTGCTCATATTGTTTCTTTACCCAGAATCTCCTTCCCTGGCATAACCACCTAACCAACTCCTACTCATCCTACAGTACCCAGTTGGTTGAAGAATCGCCTCTCCTGTGAATCTTGTTCATCTCCCCATCTCCCACCCCAAACTAAATCCTTCTCCCCTCCATGCTTCTGTTACACTGTTGTCAGACTTTATTTTAATATTTATATTTCATAGCCGGGAAGGGTTCATATGCCCACCTCTAGGAAAATGTGGGCTGAACTGAACAACTGTTAAGCCAACAAATAAGTTAACCCATATGAAATGGACAAATTCCTGGAAACACACAAACTACCAAAACTAACTCAAGAAGAAATAGAATATTTGAATGGACCCACAATAAGGTAAGAGATTGAGTCAGTAATCAAAACCCTCTTAACAAAGAAAAGCCAGGGACCCAGTGACTTCACTGGTGAATTTGACCGAACATTTAAAGAATTCAGATCAATCCTTCCCAAACTCTTCTAACAGAAGAGGAGTGAACACTTCCTAATTCATTCTAAGAGGCCGGCATTGTTACCCAGATACCAAAGCCAAAGACATCACAAAAAAAGAAAACTATATGCCCACTTCTTACTGCAGCATGTGAGTGACTGTGTCTTACCCACATTTATGAGTTAGCATCTAGCACAATGCCTGGCACATGGCAAGAAACAATAGAAGCTTCTTTATTTGTGAGCCATTTAAAGCATAAACACGGACATGTTTGAATTGGAGGAGACTATCTAACTTGAAAGGGTTTGAATCCTCAGTGTTAAATGCTTATAAAAATTCATCAGGAAAAATCTTTTGGAGGACAGGGAGGAGAAGAGGGGAGGAAGGAAGGGGATGGTTTCTCACTCATCATTGTGGCAGTAAAACTCTTTTTTTGTTGTTGTTTTGTTTTAATTTTTTATTGTTATGTTAATCACTATACATTACATCATTAGTTTTTGATGTAGTGTTCCATGATTCATTGTTTGTGCATAACACCCAGTGCTCCATGCAGAACGTGCCCTCTTTAATACCCATCACCAGGCTAACCCATCCCCCCACCCCCTCAGTTTGT
Source organism: Zalophus californianus (assembly GCF_009762305.2). Lineage (NCBI taxonomy): Eukaryota > Metazoa > Chordata > Mammalia > Carnivora > Otariidae > Zalophus > Zalophus californianus. Next base: position 19,327,512 of record NC_045608.1, on the reverse strand, counting down.
TTCTCAGAGTCCATCGTCTCTCATGGTTTGTCTCCCCCTCCGATTTCCCCCTTCATTCTTCCCCTCCTGCTATCTTCTTCTTCTTTTTTTAACATATATTGTATTATTTGTTTCAGAAGTACAGATCTGTGATTCAACAGTCTTACACAATTCACAGCGCTCACCGTAGCACACACCCTCCCCAGTGTCCATCACCCAGCCACCCCATCCCTCCCACCCCCCACCACTCCAGCAACCCTCAGTTTGTTCCTGAGATTAAGAATTCCTCATATCAGTGAGGTCATATGATACATGTCTTTCTCTGATTGACTTACGTCGCTCAACATAACACCCTCCAGTTCCATCAACGTCGTTGCAAATGGCAAGATCTCGTTCCTCTTGATGGCACTAAAAGTCTTATATTAACTACCAGAATGTCCACTGATCACTGTCTTTACAATTTAACCATGTAAGGCATACCATCATTTTCCAAGCAAGAAGGTTGGTCCCCTATGATTCTTTTCCAGAAAGTTGGAATGGTCCTTGGGTGTGAAACAACATGACTTCTACAGCTTACCCTACAGTAACATTTATCCCAGGTACATACTGTGATTCCCAATTCTGTCAAGAATGTTTTCATCCTCTCTCCAGCTACTACTAGGGAAGAAGCGCAATGAACCTTCCTTGATAGGCTGATCGCAAATGTATCAGGATTTCAACAAAAATGTAGACACATTCATGCCCAGAGATTTATACACAAATAGCATTTCTGGGACACTGGTATCAGATTCCATAGTGCAAAGATGTCATTTTTCACTGACTGAGGTTCTGCAGAAAGAAGCTATTCTCCCATCGCTCCAAAGGTAAATCTATCAGTTCAAACACCTCTGTGGTTGCCCTCCTCCAGATTCCGAGGGAGGGAGTTGAGGTTCTCCGACCTGAAGGTTGACTCAAGGAGATAATGAATTGTCCTCTTTCTTACAAGAATGCCTGGCAGAGATGAGAGGACAGCATAAGAGCATTCCTTGTGTATTTCTAGAACACGATAGATAACAATAAAGAGGAAGTACAGTTTTTCAACAGCTAAATTACCCTCTGGAAAGAGGCTTGGTGTCATCAGGCAGATCCTTCAGTGTGTTCCCTGGGGGTTGGGAACAGAATGGATGGACCGATGATGGCTGGTTTTTACTGTTGTTCTATTTGTTTGTTTTTTGCAGAGTGCAGAACATCAAAGTAGGAGGAGAGTGGCATTACTAAGGAGATATTAGAAGCTGTAGGGAAAGATGAGACAAGTGTCGGCACTAAGGTTGTATTTGCTTTCCTGCCACATGAATTCTCTCTCCAGAGGTCCCGTAACAATCTGAGTAAAATATTCATTTCTTACTAATGTAGTGTGCAGTTAGACCTTGGTTTGATTTTTTTTTAAGATTTGATTTGTTTATTTGACACAGAGAGAGAGAGAGCACAAGCAGGGGGAGCGAGAGAGGGAAAGGGAGAAGCAGACTCCCAGCTGAGCAAAGAGCCCAATGCGGGGCTCAATCCCAGGACCCTGGGATCATGACCTGAGCCGAAGGCAGATGCTGAACCAACTGAGCCACCCAGGCGCCCCAGTTTGATTGTTTCTTTAAGATAGAACCTAAGAGCTGAGTTGGTTTTAAGGTGGGCTCACAGTGACAGTTGTGCTCCCCATTAGGACCTGCTCATACTTAAACTGCAAGCATAACGCTTGATGGACCTGCTGAATGTTTTTAGCTGCAAAAATAAAAGAACTCCAGCTTAAAATTATGTGGAGAACAAAAGGAATTTGTTGATTCATGTAGATGAAAATTGGTCATTCTAGTTTCAGGAACAGCTTGATCAAGGTGCTGACTCCATTTCTTACTACTGTCTTGATTCTGCCCTCTTCCATATGATGGCTTTCTTTTCAAAGTCACTTTCATTATAGTTACATGGCTAGAACAGTTCCGTACACCACATCTTCCTGAAGAAAAGAGAGGTCTTCTTTACCTCAACCACCAAACAAAATTCTGGGTTTCACTCTTAATTGAACTACCTTGGGTCACATGACCACCTCTGAACCAATCTCCATGGCCAAGGTAACTGCCATGTTCCCACTGGCTTAGGCTGGGATCTTGTGCCCATTTCTGAAGCAATCATGCACAACAGAAGGATCTTTCTTTTCTCTTTCTTTCTTTCTTTCTTTCTTTCTTTTTCTTTCTTTCTTTCTTTCTTTCTTTCTTTCTTTCTTTCTTTCTTTCTTTCTTTCTTTCTTTCTTTCTTTCTTTCTTTCTTTCTCTCTCTCTTTCTTTCTTTCTTTCTTTCTTCCCAGCTTAATAGAGAAATAATTGACATACAACGCTGTGTACATTTAGGGTGTACCCTTTGACCAGCAGCTCCCCATTTCCCCCACCCTCCAGCCCCCTGGCAACCACCCTGCTAGAGAGTAGGATTTTCTGATTGGTTTAGGCCAATTGGAGGGGAGGTGCTTAGGTCAGGAACGGCCAATAGAGTCCCTACCCCCTAAGTTACATGACTCTCCAGATTTGAGGGTAGAGTCAATATCCTTAAATCACATCACTCCACACTCTGAGGGAGCAGATTGCATGGATGCTGCTAAGAGAGCCAACAGTGTCTCCCTGAGTGGGATTTCTTGGCGGGGGGGAAGGATTTCAAACGTGCCTTTTACTTCGGTCTTTGCTCTTCCAACACAATAATATTTAACTACTCTGCTGTTCCTCCAGTGAGCAGGGATGTTTTCACAACTCTTCTTTGCTTGATATATGTTATCAGGGGCTCCCAACACTATCAGAAAGCAGTTCATGAATGTGAACGTGACTTAGACACAGACAGCCTTGGTGTTGGGCACACGCTTAACCACGTACGAGGGTCCACCTTGCGCCTTCTGTTCCTTCGGGCAGGGACGAGAGCACAGTGGGTAGGACGGCAGACTCTGAAATTGGACTGCCTGATTTTGCACACTGGTTCCTCCCCACACAAGCTGCGGGCCGTGGGTAATTTACTTCACATTCCTGGGTTTTGGTTTCCTTCTCTGCAAGAGGGGGATAATATGAACACACACATCACGTGCGCGTTGGGAGGACCAAATGCTATGGTGACGTGCAATGCTTGGTTCAGTACCTGGTACATAATAAATGCTCCATAAGTGTGGGGTTGGGGATGGTGATGATGGTAAGTAACTGGTCTTGGCTCCTGCTTTGTCCTTGCCAGCGAAATGGACTCTGACACCACAAAAGATGCCATTTTCCATAGTTCAAACAGCAGAATATGAGTATTACATATCCTGCACATCTTCCCTTTGGCAAGAATTTATAGACCCGCAAACATTTAATTTATTCATTTATTTAAGTAATCGCTACACCCAACATGGGGCTTGAATTCACAATGCTAAGATCAAGAGTCACCTGCTCTTCCGCCTGAGCCAGCCAGGTGCCCCTAGACCCACAAATGTTGAAGTCCAAGAAACACAAAAATCTGAAGTTGGCATTTACATAACACTGTTATTAGAAAACAACATTTTATAAAGGGAAATTTGTGCCAAATGGTTGAACAAGTGATGGTAGCACTTGAGGTATTAAAATATTCATACTGAATTATTAAGAACAATAATTAATAATATTGATGTTCAAGGATTTAGGAGTTTCTTCCAAAAGAGTTCTGTCGACCCTATTTTATAAATAGGCAGCATCATCTGTGGTAGATAACACTGAAGACTGGGATCACAACAGCTTCTAGTTTTCAGTGAAGCCATGGCTCTTTCCTCCCCTTTCAAACAGAAATCCAATGGACAGAAACCCTGGTCCACCGGGATTTTATTCCCCTTCTCTCTCCCTTCCTGCACTCACTGAGGTGGCAGCTCATTTAAACCCTTGCTCCAAATACCGCTGCTCCATCAGAAAGCACATTCCAGAAATGACGACAGGATATCAGAGATAGCTACACCCCCACGTTCATGGCAGCGTCATTCACACCAGCTGAAGTATGGAAACAAATCTAAGCATCCATCATCGAATGAAAGGATACTGAAGATGCGCTACCCAAAGAATATTATTCAACCATAAGAAAAGGAAATCCTGCCATTTGCCACGATGTGGATGGGCCTTGAGGACACTGTGCTACGTGCAGTAAGTCAGCTAGAGACAGACAGTGGAATCTTTAAAAAAAAAAATTCAAATTCCTAGAAACAGCAGAAAAGTGATTGCCAGGAGCTGGGAGGGGAGGGGAGAGGTTAGTAAAAGGGTATAAATTTTCAGCTACGAGATGAATAAGGTCTGAGGATCTAATGTCAAACATGGTGACTATAGTGGATGACACTAGATCACGTCATTGAAATTGGTTGAGACCGTGGACGTTAGATGTACACACACACACACACACACACACACACACACACACACACACAGTAAATATGCGAGGTGACGGATGTGTTCATTTGCTAGCTGGGAGGAATCGGTCAGAATGTGTACCTGTGTCAAGGTCATGATGTGCACTTTAAGTATCTTACAGTTTTATTTGTCAATTATACCTCAATCAAGCTGCAACCAAAAAACAAAAACAAAGAAGTCTCATCCCACACCCTGTCGTGCTTTCACTCTATAACATTGCTTTAGGTTCCGTGGTCATTATGGAAATGTCAGCTTTCAAGACACAAATCAGGTTCCAAACATCTCCCAAGGAGGCAGAAGCTGAGAGTTGCATTTCTCAAGATCTGGAAGCTACTAGAACCCTCTGGGCAGGCAGGTGGAGGAGAGGAGACCTGGTTAAAAAGGCAGATTCCTAAGCCTAATCCCAGATTCCCTAACTTGGAACGTGTGGGGCCTGAGAGTCCGCATTCTCAGGACTCCTCAGGCAACTCTGAAACAGGCGTGGAGAGCAGGACCTCGCACCCTGATGAAGGACCCCAAGGGCCTTCTTCATGATCGGTGAACGTTCAGAGACTCTAGGACCTAGGGGCACCAGGTCACCAACTCCCCAGAAGTCTTTTTTTTTTAAGATTTTATTTATTTGACAGAGAGAGACGCAGTGAGAGAGGGAACACAAGCAGGGGGAGTGTGAAAGGGAGAAGCAGGCTTCCCACCAAGCTGGAAGTCCGATACGCGGCTTGATCCCAGGACCCTGGGATCATGACCTGAGCCAAAGACAGACGCTTAATGACTGAGCCACTCAGGCGCCCCTCCCCAGAAGTCTTGATGCCTCTCTGTGCCTCAGCTTCCAACAAGTGGGTTGAATTAGTTTAGGGGACCTGAATCAGTAAGTCAAAATTCTTAACAATATGTCACAACCTTGCTAAGTGTGATTGGAAGGAACCGTGTCTCAGGGAACAGAACGAGAAGTGGAGAAATTGATAGCTTGTTCCTTTTTGAGAGCTTATAATGGTGCCTCCTCCTCTCCATCCCACATCACCCCCATTACCTGGACAGAGGTAACAACTTCTGTCCGTGTCATTTCACTGTCCTCTGCTTTTGCTATTGCCTGACTTCAATCCAGCCTCCACTCTGGGGCCAGCAGGATGTTTAAGATATAAGAATCTGATCATCCACCAGCATTTTGAGAATTCCCCCATGACTTTGAGGAAAGAGCTATAATTCCTTCACTTAGTACCAAAGGCATTACAGAGCCTTCAAGGACCTGAATTTCCTATTATCTCTTATCTGTTGTTAAAAAATGCTCTCAGTTGCAAGTGCTAACAAACCCAACTCAAACTGCTTAAACAATAAGGAAGGAGTGTTGGTTTACATCCAAGAAGATCAAGCAGGAATGTGGGTTTCAGGCATAGTTTGATCCAGGGGTTCACTCTATCACCAGAGCTCAGCTCCATTCCTCTCCTCCTCCAGTTCTGCCTTCCTCTGTCAGTTTCATCTGTCTGCCTGGCAGCAACATGGCCCCAGAGCCCCACACCTCATATCCACACTCCATCACCCAGAAGAAGAGAGAACAGGCTCTTATGCCAGCAAGAAGCTCTGAGATTCACTTTGACTGGACAAGCTGAGGTTCCATGCCCATCGCTGGCCATACCAACGGGTTCAGGGGTTATCACAACTATTACTGTCAAAGCCCTTGTTGTGCTGAACTGCAATCTTGATTTTCTCACTGGCTTCCAACAGATGGTGATTAGAGTACCCCTCTCCATAACCCCATTGCCTAGTATGCTCAGTGAATGGGGATCGGGTTTCTAAAGCACAGGGTTGCTTGTCCTCTTTTCTCATCAAACTCTTATACTAGCCCAAGCCAGGCCTCAGCATGGTGGGTGTCGATGAATCAGTAAACAAGAATCAATAAATACATCCCACGTTTTATTTTTTTTAAGATTTTTTTTTATTTATTTGAGAGAGAGAATGGCAGAGAGAGAGAGAGAGAGCATGAGAGCGGAGAGGGTCAGAGGGAGAAGCAGATTCCCTCCTAAGCAGGGAGCCCGATGTGGGACTCGATCCTGGGACTCCAGGATCATGACCTGAGCCGAAGGCAGTTACTTAACCAACTGAGCCACCCAGGCGCCCCCATCCCACGTTTTATCACCTCTTTCTCTCATTGGTTTGGTAGGACCACAGCTTTAATGATCTCCTCCACGGCCAAGTATTTATGCCCAACTCAGGGACCGTCTTCAGACAGGCTGACAAATACGGCTAGTGTATTCCCTGCAGAGGGCGTGGCTGTCTTCGTCCTTACCAAGTCCCATGTCTTGTGGGGACCTGCGGTCTCCATCTTTGAGTCTCCATGGAGATCCTGGATCTCTCCAAGTGGAGAGTCGGGGACACGCACCTCTCCCCCTCCTCCTGGTAGGTGGTGGGTCCTGTGGCCGTGCTGCTCAGGCCTCAGTGTGTCACAGATGTGTCCATGGGGAGCCCCTGTCCACTTTTCCTCACTCTAATGGGCCCAGGCACTAGTCCAGGGACTGCACTGAGCTCAGAGACCAGAGCTGGTTACCATGCCCACTGGGAGTCACCTGTGCCTCCTGGCTCTGAGACATGGGATCTGAGCCCAACTTGTCCTGCTGGATTCCCTTTCCCCTGCCCCTCTGTTCCTTGCGCCCAAAGAACCCTGATGTACCCAGAGGCTGCCTCACTGTTTATCAGACCTGCCTGGAAGCATCTGGACTTCTGCAGTGGGCATGATTAGGAATCTGGGATGAGTCCTACACTCGCAAGGGTGCCTCGGTAGTGTCTTACCCCTTCCAAGTGGAGTGGAGGGGGCCAGCCATTGAGCCTTGACTTCTCTGTGCCTGTTGTTACTGCATCTGTAAAATGGGGCAATACTTCCAATCTCTCAGTGTCCTCCTCTCCTAATGAGACAAAGGACCTGGAAATGCACGGATGAGACCTCTGACATTTTAGGTTGACTTAGCCCCGCTCACTAGTCCCCTACAGTGCTTATCAATACCTCCCTAAAACACTTCTGATTCTCTAACATGCCCGCTTTTCACAGGAGACTGCATGCTCTGGCATCGGGGCTGATGGATGCATTATTCATATTTGTGTTTTCAGTCCCCAAGCCAAGCTTAGGGCGCAGCAGACAAAATCAACTGATCAAACCATCAAAGCTGAGACTTCTTGCTCACACTCTGTGTATGAGGCTGTACATCAAGCACATCTGTTCAACATGTCACCAAAGCTTCCCAGCAATCTTACAAGCTGGAGACACATTTTCTTCCTGCATAAGGTAGCAGAGGCCTGGAGAGATCTAACAGTCCGCCCAAGGTCGCTCAGCAGTTAGGTAACAGCTGCGATTTGAGTGCGGGTCTCTCTGACTATTAAGAACACTTGTATTTTCCTAAAGACAGGTATCATCTATCTTTGAATCCACAGTCTGTGACGCAATCCCTCCCAGCCCACAGAGTGTGCCAAATGAGTGTTTCATTGACTAAATGATGAACTATGGAAGGACTGGGGTCGGGGGAGGCCTGAGTTGCTTGGTTGGTTATGTGTTTGACTATTTTGGCTCAGGTCATGATCTCAGTGTCGTGAGATTGAGCCCCTCGTCAGGCTCTGTGCTGGGTGTGGAGCCTGCCTAAGATTCTCTCTCTCCCCGATGGACTCTGAAAAACAAACTGAGGGTTCTAGAGGGGAGGGGGGTGGGGGGATGGGTTAGCCTGGTGATGGGTATTAAAGAGGGCACGTTCTGCATGGAGCACTGGGTGTTATGCACAAACAATGAATCATGGAACACTACATCAAAAACTAATGATGTAATGTATGGTGACTAACATAACAATAAAAAATTTTTTAAAAAAGATTCTTTCTCTCCCTTGCCTCTGGCCCTCCTCATCCTCCCTCCCCCTCCCCCGCCAAAAAAAAAAAAAGAAGAAAAAGGAAAGAAATATGGAAGGATAATAGCTAGCTAGCAAATGAGATGATTAAATGATAGATAGATAGATAGATAATAGATAATTGATAGATAGATAGATAGATAGATAGATGATAGATTTAGATGTTCTCAGGGAAAATTATGCCATGCCAAAAATCATATCCTATACCCCTTCTGAGGTTCAGAAATTTATCACAGAGCTGAGCACATAGTAAATGTGCTCGAGGAAATAGAGGTGTTAGATGTCAAAGCAAAGGATTCTTTAGTGATGGTCTTTCTTCTAAGACCTTGCATCTGAACTTGGAAGCATCTCTAATAACAACATCTGAATGTGCCTAAAACAGAGGGGCAGGATCAACATTTAAGTGAGGTCCCTGCGGTTTCCTTGCTGATGGCACTGGATGTGGCTTATCCATTACAGACCAAAGGAAGCTTATCCACCTTCAGGGACCAGAGCCTGGAGGACATCCGAATTGAGAAGCTTCATTTCATGCGGACAAGTAGTACAGGTGGTAGAAGGAAGGGTGTGTGCTCAGTCTAGAAAATGGAATGATCTCATTGTTAACACTGCCCAAGCATATAGGAATTCTTCAGGGTGACCCGATTCAATATGTAACCAAAAACAAGGCTGACTCATTCAATCTTAGTTAAAAGGACTTGATTCTAATAATTGCCCAAAAATCTCATTATGAGGCCATTGTGCCTGGAAGGACAACCCCATGGCAAATCCCACTCGAAGTATGGTGTGGGATATGCTCTGAACTGGGAGTTAGGAGGCCTACATCTTAGGTCCCAGCCTTGCCACGGATTGGTTCTGTGACCTTGAACCCAGGGACTCAGTTTCCATCTATTTAACAAGAGAGTTTAACACAAATGAGCTCCTTGCTGACTTTGAATCTAGAATTTTTAACAAGATTTTATTTATTTATTTATGAGAGAGAGAGAGACAGAGGCAGAGGGAGAAGCAGGCCCCCGGTGGAGCAGGGAGCCCGATGTGGGACTTGATCCCAGGACCCCGGGATCGAGACCTGAGCCAAAGGCAGATGCTTAACCAACTGAGCCACCAGGCACCCCTGAATCTAGGATTCTATATAAGATTTTGGAGTGAGGAAGGAAAGAGGGTTGAGTAGAAAGAAGGAACAGTGATATACTAAACCACCTGAACCACACACCATTTTTGTGTGTGAGGATACTTTGTGTGTGAAGAATTTTTCCAAATTCTATCACATCCTATCAATAGCTTGAAATTGGCTTTGATGGGAGTGTTCACACCATGGAAATTGGCAATTGCTAAATCAGAGTTTGCTCGTGCCTGCTTGCTTTCTTTCTTTCCTTCTTTCTTTGAGAGCCAATTGTTAAACATTTATCAGCACACCACTAGAAGGGGGCCAACATTTATTAAGCCCCTAGTGTATGCCAGACACTTCATGTAGACTCTCTCTTTATCTCTCATAGCCCCCACACCCATGGGACAAACTCCACGAGGCTCAAAGAGATTCACCAATTTGCCCAATGTCACCCAACAATTAGGAGACAAGACTGATATTCAAACCCAGGACTGACCGAATCCAAGTTCCATGACCTTTTCCCACCGCCACACCTGCCTTCCGCTCAGGTCATGGTGCCAGGGTCCTGGGATCGAGCCCCGCATCGGTCTCCCTGCTTCTTGGGAGCCTGCTTCTCCCTCTGCCTCTCTCTCTCTCTCTGTGTGTCTCTCATGAATAAATAAAATCTTAAAAAAAAAAAGAAATTTCTCTCCACCCCTGTGAAATAAATATAAACAGCTCAGTCAATGTTTTGCCAGAGACGTGAAAAATTAAAAATATTATGCCCTAGTCTGGGTTGGCTTCTATATACATAAATATATACAGAACTGACATTCAACACCTCAGTCATGGAAAATTATGTTAACATGTCACAGGACATTAATTTTTTCAAGATCATTGGGCAATATTTTTAGGAGTCTGTGAGTACACAATTTACTTTTTTTTTTTTTTTTTTTTTTTTTTGCCTGCTGTTTGTGAAGTAACAGCTCCAAGGACCCTTGGTAGAAGCGACAAGGCCCCTAAGGAGGTACGAAAGGACTTAGCCAAGGCTCCATTCATTTTACCTCGCTGCTCATATATTATCCCGAGTTGGAGGCCAAGCAAGCCAATCTGTTAGCAATCCGTTTTCCTGCGCTGGTCTCATCCCCTTGGCTATTATCGGCCGAGTATTTCAACAGAGATGGATGGGTTCTGGCCAGTCAGGGGGACGCAACTGAACTTGAACCGAGTCCAGCTGGCGGGATTTCTGATTGCCAAGATGACCTGCTGCCTTCAAGGAGAGCAGGATTCATGTGGTGGTTCGGCAGGCGACGGGGAGGAGAGTGAGGAAGGGCAGCTATGTTTGCACCTTGTAATCCGGGGCAAAGCGCCGACTTCTAGGAAGGGTTTCTTGGTAGTGCGGGAGGAATTAGCAAGACTTCTCCCTGCTGTCCCCTGAAAATGGCCTCGCTCCCTGTCCTTCTGGGTCTTGATGCATCTTTTGTTTGTCAACACAATCAGACAGGCTGAGCTTGGATCCACACCTTCTTTGGAGACAGGACCTGAAAGAGGTTAATTATGGTAAAATGAGGCCCGAGGGCACACTGACGTGCTCACCAACCAGGATGTTCACCCAAGCCTCAGCACCAGAGGCTTACACTGGGGTTTTGTTTTGCAGGCATGATTGATTGGATCACTGGGCTGATAGCACCCGGCTCAAAGCCTCAGCCTTCTGATCTTGAGATTTGTCTTTCTGGCCTGACCAGCCCCCCTGTTGACACCTTCTAGGGAACCACCACGAAGTTACCTGATACACTCTGTGGTCCTGGGGTCCTACCATGCTTAACGAAGACAGTCCTATTACCTGGGAAATTTCAAAGTTTAGAGCTCTACCCCAGGAACCAGAGACAAAGGCCAGCTAATTTTTTTTATCATACAACATGTATATGTCTATATGGGCATTATATGAATACATAAACGCTACATGTAATTGTTCTATTTGTGTAGCGTATATATTGCAAATATACACTCCAACATGCTCATACTAGTTATCTCCAGGTGGAGGGATTTGGAAGGGTTATTCTTCTTTTTGTGATTTTCAAGGTTTTAGTGAAAGTGCATTGGCTTTGTAGTCAAAATTCTGTTTCTTTTCATTTTGAATCGCCAGTCTAAGAGGCTCAGGTGAGTACAGGGGTTTAAGAACGTGGACCAAAATTCCCATCTAATCAGCCGTGTGCCTTCTCGGGACTTCAGTTTCTTCTTTTGCCGGATGGAATTTATAGTAACGGTTCCTGCCCCAGAGCTCAGCTGCTGTGGACAGAGCCTATTACGGCACCTGAGACTTGGTAATTAGCTATTATTGGATCATTATTGTGATGACCGTCGTTAATGTTCTTGTAACTCACCTCACCCTCTGATAAGTCACCTGGGAAATGATATTTATTGAGCACCTACGGTGTGAAGGGCAGCGAGGGATCCAGACTTGGGAGACTCACACCTCTTGATGCTTCCAGAAACTTATGCCACCCTGGAGAGATACACAAACCCTTCAGGGGTAGAGGGTAGCACGTGCCCAGGAATGTCATCTACTGGGGTGCCGCTTGGCACGTGAAAGCCGAGGTAACTCTGCAGGGGCTGGCAGGGCTCAGGGAGATGGGGAGGGCCATATCGGATGAGAGGTGCTCCTGGGCGCAGAGCTGGGAGTGGTCTCAGAAAGCAGACTCTTCTCCCAGTCTCAGGCAGGTGAGCCCTCCCCACTCCCTACCTCTTGTGGGCCTATGTTTCTCACTGCCTGGCACCTCCCTCCCATTAGGTGGTGTAACCATCACAGGAAAACCCTATGAAGTACAGCATCAAGATTCATTTTACAGATGGGGAAACTGAGGCTCACAGAGGTGGTCACATGGCCACGCTCACCCAGTAAGTGGAGGGATTGGGATTCAAACCCGGTTTAGAAGCAGGTACCGAAGCCGCTGTGCCCTGGGACTACTAGCTGCAAGCCAGGATGGAGCCACATGGCTGGTGGATGGGAGGTATCTCCTTTTCTTTTCGGGGACCAGAATCTTTTCTCCTCCGTGGTCTTCTGTGGACTATTCAGAACTGCATCTTAGTCTCGGACTGTAACAACCGAAGGAACTGTAAGAAAACAGAAACAAAGACCAGGAAACACCAGGGGCACCTGGGTGGCTCAGTGGGTTGGGTGGCTGACTCTTGATTTCTTCTCAGGTCATGATCTCAGGGTCATGAGCTCGAACCCCACATTGGGTTCCATGCTCAGCGAAAGTCCGCTTAAGGATTCTCTCCCTCTGCCCCTCTCCCTGCTCGTGCTCTCTCCCCTTCCCCCTCTCTCTAAAATAAATAAATAAATCTTAAAAAAAAAACACACACCAAAAAAACTAGGAAACACCTTCCACTTAAAGATGGAACTTAAGCGCATGCTGCAGCGCCCAGAGGGGGTCTCCATCACACATGTTTGCAGGAGGAGGGACACAAGTCTAGGTTTTATTTTTTTTAATATCATATTATTTTGATTTTAGCATTAGATAGACCTGGGTCTAAGTGACATCTCCAAGGCCATTCACTGAACCACAATTGAGTAAAATTTCCCACCGGGAAGGAACAGAGGGAGGAAATTAACATTTATTTCTGTCTTATAAACACCAGTGGCTATGCTAAATGATCGACATGTGTCGTCTCATTAAATCTTCACAACCACTCCAAGATGAAGCCACTATTATGAACCCACTTTACAGATGGGGAAACAGAGGCTCGGAAAGGTGAAATGACTTGCCCATCCTCCTGATCCTATGTTGCACTGCCTCCCTCTCTGCAGAGAAAACTGGGGGTGGCCGGAGGGGAGGTGGGGGGGGGCATGGGCAAAACAGATGAAGCGGATCAAGAGGTACAGGCTTCTAGTTATAAAATAAGTCACGGGGCGAAAAGTATAGCATAGGGAACGCTGTTGATTAATATTGCAGTAATGTCATATGGTGACAGATGGTGCCTATACTTGTTGTGATGCATGCTGATACATAGAATTGTCAAATCACTATGCTGCACACCTGAAACTAATACAACATTGTGTTAACTCCACTTCAATGATGAGAGTATATATATAACAATAAAAATACACAGGGAGAGCAAAGCCCACTTTACATAGGCTGCAGAGTGCCACAGACTGGGGGTTCAAACTTGACCTCGCTCCTTGCCCGGACCAACTTTGGACAAGCATTTGCTCAGCCCTCCCTTCCCACATCTGCAAGACCAGGGTACTAATACATCTGTAGCAGGATTGTCACACTATTCGGGGGGAGGTCGTGTCTACGAAGCACCGAGCACAGTCCCCGGCGCAGGGGGCCACACGCAGATGCTGTGGCTGTGGCTGTGTCCAGACCTTGAACACAAAAGAGGTGGTCAACAAACCTGCATCCTCACCACACCCACCCTTCTGGCTACAATATGGGGAAAGTCATAAGCAGGAAGAGACGCAATTTTTGCTTTCAGAAAAGCTCACAGCCTTGACCATGAGAGCAGAAAGACCATGGAAACGGGAAGCAGTAAAAAGAAACCATCTCTAATTGTATGAGTCAGGATGGAAGAAAGAAATGCCAACTGCAATTCGCTTTTATTTTTTTTTTTAAAGATTTATTTATTTATTTGAGAGAGTGAGAATGAGAGAGAGAGAGAGTATATGAGAGGGGGAGGGTTAGAGGGAGAAGCAGGCTCCTCGCTGAGCAGGGAGCCCGATGCGGGACTTGATCCCGGGACTCCAGGATCATGACCTGAGCCGAAGGCAGTCGCCCAACCAACTGAGCCACCCAGGCGCCCCACTCCAATTAGCTTTTAAAAATGCATGTATTGGTCCATGAAATGGAAGAGTCTATTTAATTTTAAACTGTCAGTGTAGTGGCTAAGAGGTTGGGATCGTACACCCTCAGGTCTAGTTTGATCTAGGGGGTATCAACACTATGAGGTGCAACATCTTTTCATAACAAATGATCTGTCGTGCCGCCTTTACAATTCTGAAATGAAATTCACAGGTGATACAATCCACCGACACAGTGTCTTGTCTGTATTACCAAGGAAAGAAAACAGAATAGACGCACAATAAAAATATGCAGGTCAATTTCTTTGGGTAAATACCCAGTAGCGGAATTACTGGATCACATGGTAACTCTATTGTTAATTTTTGAGGAACCTCCATAGCGTTTTCCAGAGTAGCTGCGCCAGTTTGCATGCCCACCAACAGTGTGCAAGTGTTCCCCTTTCTCTGCATCCTCGCCAACACTTGTTATTTCTTGTGGTTTTGACACCAGCCATTCTGACAGGTGTGAGGTGATAGCTCATGGTGGTTTTGATTTGCATTTCCCTGATGATGAGTGATGATGAGCATATTTTCATGTGGCTGTTGGCCATTTGTGTATCTTCTTTGGAAAAACGTCTATTCAGATCCTCTGCCCCCTTTTAATTGGGTTGTTTGGTTTTGGGGTGTTGAGTTGTATCAGTTCTTTATATATTTTGGATAGTAACCCCTTATCAGATCTATCTTTTGCAAATATCTTCTCCCATTCAGTAGGTTGCCTTTTGATTTTGTGGATGGTTTCCTTCACTGTGCAAAAGTTTTCTATTTCGGTGTAGTCCCTAGTTTATTTTTGCTTTGTTTCCCTTGCCTCAGGAGACATAAATACGTTACTGAGGCTGATGTCTAAGACGTCAGTGCCTATGTTTCCTTTCAGAAGTTTTATGGTTTCAGGTCTTACATTTAGGTCTTTAATCCATTTTGAGCTTCTGGTGTGAGAAAGCGGTCTAGTTTCATTCTTTTGCATGTAGCTGCCCAGTTTTTCCAACGCCATTTATTGAAGAGACTGTCTTTTTCCCACTGCATATTCTTGCCTCATTTTTCATAGATTAATTGGCTATTAATCATGGGTTTGTCTCTGGGCTCTCTATTCTGTTCCATTGATCTATGTGTCTGTTTTTGTGCCAGTACCATGCTGTTTTGATCCAGTAATTCCGCTACTGAGTATCAACCCAAACCTTATGTTTATTGCAGCATTATTTACAATAGCCAAGACATGGAAGCAACATAAGTGTCCACTGATAGATGAAGGGATTAAGAAGATGTGGTGTATACACATGTGCACAGTGGAATATTACTCAGCCATAAAAAAGAATGAGATCTTGCCATTTGCAACAATGGATGGACCTAGAGGGTATTACATTAAGTGAAATTCAGAGAAAGACAAATACCATATGATTTCACCTATATGTGAAATCTAAAAAACAAAACAAATGAACAAAGAAACAGACTCATAAATACAGAGAACAAAGTGGTTGTTGCCAGAGGGATGAGCAAGACAGGTGAGGGGGATTAAGAGGTGCAACTTCCAGTGGTAAAATAAATAAGTCACAGAGATGAAAAGTACCAGAATATAATGGACAATATTGTAATAAAAGTTGTATGGTGGCAGATGGTGACTACACTTACCATGGTGAGCGCTGAGTAATGTATAGAATTGTCGATCAATATGTCATACACCTGAAGCTAATAAAACATTGGATGTCAACTATACTCCAGTAATAAATAAATAAAAAAATATATATATAATAAAAAATACATACATCAGTACATAGATGTTCAGGTACAACTCCCCTCAAAGACATAATGAAGTAAACAAAAGCTTTCACATTTAAGAGATGTGAGACAATATTTAGTTTTACATTGTCAACAGAGTTACTTTATGTTTAACATATTAGAATCACAGCGACATAAGTTACGTTCATACATCCAAGCATATCCCACAGAAAGTTCCTAAGTGTCATTTCCCAGTTTCAGTTTTTCATACCCAAACTTCATGGAATGTATGCATCTCTCAGTGTGCGTTGATATCTGTAGAGGAAAAATTGCATTTCTGTCTTCAAAATTCAATGCAACGTTTTATTTTTTTTTAAGATTTTATTTATTTATTTGACAGACACAACGAGAGAGGGAACACAAGCAGGGGGGAGTGGGAGAGGGAGAAGCAGGCTTCCCATGGAGCAGGGAGCCCGATGTGGGGCTTGATCCCAGGACTCTGGGACCATGACCTGAGCCGAAGGCAGATGCTTAACGACTGAGGCATCCAGGCGGCCCTCAATGCAACATTTTAAACAAAATGCTGGACAGAGCACTTCTGATGCCTAAATACAATGGGTGGAACATCCAGATCAGAGATCGAAAAACACGTCCCACATCAACCACAGGTAGGAGTCTCTTATGTCATGGCTGCTAAGAGAAGCCATGTCATTATGAACAGCACTACTGTTTATTTCTCTTTCCAGGAGCTTTATTGAAATATACTTTATATACAAGAGCCTGCATCCATTTTAAGTGTGCAATTCAGTAATTCTTGACAGATGGCGCACATGTGGGAAACCATTGCCACAATCAAAGTAAAGTACACATCCATCGTGTCCCAAATCTGCTTGTGCACCTTGGCAGCCCATTCCTCCTCCACTTTCAGCCTCGGGCAGCCACCGAACCAAAGCAACTGTTAACTGCCATGATAGTGATTATGTGATGGCAGTGTAGGCATTCTATAGCCTCAGTGAGAGTTTGTCACTCACATACAGAACTTTAGTTGTGTTTTGGTTGCATTTTAGGAAATCGGTTGAGGATTTAACGTGGAATGTGGGGTTGACGTGGGACGTGTTATAACATTTCGTTTTATTTTATCATTTTATTTTATTTATTTTATTTATTCTGTGGAGCCCAGCACGGGGCTTGTACTCACAACCCTGAGATCAAGACCTGAGCTGAGATCAAGAGTCAGACGCTTAACCGACTGAGCCACCCAGGCGCCCCATAACTTCCTTATTTTCAAGTAATGGAAACTAAGACTTCTGTTTCTGGGAAGACGAAATATATGTACTTTTTCCTAGTCCTCCCATCAAGTACAACTAGAAACCCTGGATATTATATGTAAGACAAACATAAGACTTTGACAAGTAGAGAGAAGAAGAGAAATGAACTAAGGACCTCGAGACTTGGGGAGGGATGCATCAGTGAGTAATCTGAGATTGCTCTTGGCTTCAAATATCCCAAAGTTGGAGCTGAAGAGCCTGGAAACCCAGAAACCAAACAACAGGGGCAAACAAAAAAACCAAAACAAAACAAAAAACAAAACTCCAACAAAAGCCTGCTCTTTCTAGGCAAAGGACCAGGAAAGAGCCAGCCTAGCAGGACAGAAGACTTTTAGACAACAACTGCTCTCCTGCTTCCAAACAGAAAAATCCATAGCCACCTCCACCCCCACGCCAGCAAAGACTGACAGGGATCCTAGATTTCTACCTTTATGAAGCTGTAACAAGGTGGTGCCCCAACAGTCCTGCTGGCTTGGTGTCAGAGGGGTCCAGGTAAGGAGGTAGAACTTCAATCCTCACCAACCAGCAGGGAGCCCCTCCCTGGACTTCCGCCTCCAGCTGGCAGAAAGAAGGCGTCCCTCCCCCTCCCCATTGGAGTGACCAGAAGAAGCCTAAGGAAGAAGCAGGAATTTCACCACGCCCCCATGGTAACAAGGCCACGCCCACCTCAGTGTTGGTGGAGTCCTTCTGGGGAGCTGGAACCCATTCCCCGCCCCCCCCCCGGAAGTAACAGGAACCCCACCCTCCTTCAGGTGTCAATGGCAGGAAGTCTGGGCTTCTACCTCCCCTGGCAGTAACTGGGTGGCAATCCCTACCTACCACGTGCCCTGCCAGGGCAGTGTCAGAAAAAGCCAGCTAAAACCAAAGCTTCGAACACAATTCAGAGTCTCAGAACATAATACACAAATGTCCAGGCTTCAGTCAAAAATCCCTTGTCATAGCAAGAACCAGAAAGATCTCAAACGGAAATGAAAAAAAGACAACCAAGAGGTGTCAACACCAAGAGGACGTGAGATGCTGGAATGATCGATCTCACAATGATTTTAAAGAAGCCACGATGCAAATGCTTCCACGTGCAATTACGAACATGCTTGAAACAAGTGGAAAAAAAAAAAAAAGACAGATCCTCAGCAAAGAACTAGGGCATCTCAGCAAAGAAATGGCTGATACGAAAAAGAAACAGATGGAAATTTTAGAAGAGAACAATATAATCACCGAAATAAAGAGCTTAGTGGGTCAGCTAACAGCAGAATGGAAGGGACAGGAGAAAAACAGTGAACTGAAGTACAGCGTAATAGAAATGACCCAATCTGAACCACAGAGAGAAAACAGACTGGAAAATAAACAGAGACTCGGGACCTATGGAACTGTGACAAAATCTCTAATATCTGGGTCATCAGAGACTGGAGGAGAGGAAGATAGTGAGGTTGAAAATGTACTCAGAGAAATAATGGCTGAAAATTTTCCAAATTTGTCAAAACACATAAATGTACAGATGCATTCAAGGAGCTGAATGAACCAAAGACACAGGATCATTAAATTTCTGAAAACCAAAGGCAAAGAAAAACATTTGAAAGCAGCCTGAGAAAATATTTGCGAATCACGTTCATTGTATGTTAAGCAGATGTTAGTTCATATTTATGTGTGCATAGTTTTCCATTGTGTGAAAGCCCCACAAGTTCTTAAAAAGATTTATTTATTTATTTTAGAGAGAGAGAGCACAAGTGGGGGGGAGGGGCAGAGGGAGAGAGAGAATCCCAAGCAGACTCCCCACTGAGCATGGAGCTGGATAGGGGGTGTGATCCTGAGACCCTGAGATCATGACCTGAGCTGAAACCAAGAGTTGGTTGCTTAACTGACCGAGCCAAACAGGGGCCCCGAAAACCCCACAGTTTTATGACCCATTAAGGGAGTACATGATTTGTTCCTATTTTTAGCTCTTAGAGAGAAAAGTTTCTCTGGATATACTTGTGCAGGTCTTGGTGAACATACATAGGCATTTCTATTGGGTACATACGTTGGGAGTGGAATTGCGGGATAATAGGGGAGGTGGGTATGTTCAGCGTTAATAGAAAGTGCTGGACTGCTTTCCAAAGATTTCCAGTTGGTCCACATCTTTGAGATGACCAACAACACTGGACACTTCCCAAACTTTCCCCAGGAGCTGTGCCGCCTTCACTGAGTATTGATTGACTGGTCAAAGGATGTCAGGAGGTCCTAACTCCCTCTCTAACTTTCACCTCTATTGCAAACCTCTGTGTGGCTTCACCTGCAGACAGGTGCCCTGTGGGTTGGGCAGACAGCTGTCAATAGCTCCAGATCTACATTCTACTGCACCAAGCCTGGCAGAGAATGAGGCATTTCCCTCCCCTTCCAGGGTCCCTCCAGCCCAGGCTGAGGAATGAGGCTTTCAGGGATGTCTAGCCTGCCTGCGTCCATTAACCAATCAGTGATGGGGGAAGAGTACCACACTCTCATTGGCCAGACCTTGGTCACATGCTCATCCAGGGATGGTGGTGCAGTCAACTCCCCCTGCGGTTATTACACCAGCAATCAGGAAGAGGATTGCCAAGAGAAAAATTGTGCTGCTGTTGCTAGAAGGGTTGGTGGGTAGGAAAAATGCCACACATCCACTCAAAGGTCTTATGCTAAACCGCATGATGCAGACAGAGTTCTCTAAAGAGACTGGGAATAGGAAGGATTTCAGAATCAGGATCCAAACAGAAGTTAGGAGGCAAATCTTAGAGGATGACATTTATAAGGGATAAATATAAAGCTTTATACTTAGGTCTTAAAAATTGCATGTGTACAAGATGGATTTTGCAAAAGCTCCTGTGTCTGAGTAAAATAGGTGGGGTTTTGGTCAGACCAAACTCAATGCAACTCAAGAGTGCATTGCCACGGACATAAAAGCTAAAATTTCTCAAGGCCAAGTTAATAGAGGTATGGGGTCTAAATGAGGGAGGTGATGATGCCATTCTTGGAATATTGAATTTTGTCTGGTTCTCCTCAAATGATAAAGGACTGCAAAGGAGAGTATCCAGGTAGATGGAGGGAGCTCAAAACCAGTTTTGTGAGATGTGAGTGAAAAAACACTTGTGAGAAAACATTAGCTGTGTTCCGTAAGACCAGAGGATGTAAGCTTAGAGATCCAGCTGTTAACACAAGGATGAAGTTCCTGCCAATTGTCTGTAGACATTTTCCAGGTCAAAACAGACTGATTACTTTTCCAGAATGTCAGAGTTTGGCTTTGCACACCAGAGGGGTACTTATACTAGTTCGGCTTTTCCCAAAATGTGTCCCGTGAAAAAGAGGTCAAATCTCCTGGGGAGACACTGGTCACTAAGCTCTCCTTCTCAAACTTACAATTAACACATTAAAGGCGCCAAGAAGGCATTCAAACAAGAAGCCTTGATTGTATAGGCTTTCATGAGGCCGGTGCTTTCCAAAGGTATTTGACCAAACTATCTTCCTTTTTCCTCCTTTAGTAATGTCTGCTGACATCCCTTAGTGCTAATGTCCTGTCAAAACCAGTTCAAGAAATACTGGACAACTTGGTGCTTAAAGTTTTAGCTGACGCAGAGACCCATACCCTGATGGGCAAAATCAGTAAGGGCTGCACACTTTCTTGTTCTCTCTCTCTCTCCCTCTCTCCCCTTTTACCAGCAAGAAAGCTCAAAGTTCTTGCTCTACTGCCCCATTCCAAACTTCTTCTGGAGCAAGGTTCACAGTTTGCAAATAAGTAACAACACGATGCATCTCTGTTCACCTTGGAGAATGTGTTAGCTAGTTGGCTGCCATGTAACAAACCATTCTGAATAATCAGTGTCTCGGAACAACAGGGTTTATTCAGCTCTCATGTCTGTGGTCTACGAGATGGTTATGTTTAGCTGGGCAGTGACTGGCGAAACTCGGGTAGCGGATTGGCTGGGTTTGGTTGGCCTGGATTGGCTTTGGTCGGGACAGCACCTCTCCACTGCATATGTTTCTCATCCTCCAGCGGACTAGCTCGGGTTTATTCACGTTGCAACTGGTCAGGATTCCAAGAGAATAAGAAAAATCCTGTAGGGTGTCTTGAGGCCCGGGTCAGGACCTGTGTATCATCCTTTCTGCCTCAGTCTCCTGGTCAAAGTAGGTCAAGAGGGCAGCCCAGATCCAAGGAGTGGGAAGATAGACTCACCGTCCCGACTAGAGGACCCTCCAAAGTCTCAAGACTTTGAATATCCTTGAATTGAGATATTAAGGTAGTCAATCCCATAGCCAAGATTGGGATTTACCTTTGACTGCCATCCCTGGCCAGAGAGTTAGATTCCTATCTACTCTTTTTTTTAGAGATTTTATTTATTTATTTGACAGAGAGAGACACAGCGAGAGAGGGAACACAAGCAGGGGGAGTGGGAGAGGGAGAAGCAGGCTTCCCGCAGAGCAAGAAGCCTGATGTGGGGCTCGATCCCAGGACCCCGGGATCATGACCTGAGTCGAAGGCAGACGCTCAACGACTGAGCCACCCAGGCGCCCCCTATCTACTCATTTATCTTTCGGGCGTGTAATATTGATTATGCTGGACCCGCAATCAGGGAGAAGCCTACAGGCGCCTACTGTGTACCAGGCATCCTATTATGCTCAGAGATAAGAAGATAATAAGCAGAGACACCACCCTCAAGTCAAGTGGGAGAGTCCCATGCATAGAAATCAAGTGATAAGCACCAACGGATGCGTGAGACTCGAGATTTAGTGGCAGCACGAAGAAGAATTGGATTAACTCTGTTCAAGTCCGACAGAGAAGGGACCACAGAGGAAGAGCTATGTGAGCTGGGATGAATGAGAAGTTTCCCAGGCAAGCAAGGTGGGAAAGGCATTCCAGGGAGAAGGAAGAGCATCCACAAAAGCATGGAGGCTTGAAATAGGATGCTGAGTTCGCAAAACAGCAGATATGGCGTGGGTGGGAGCCAGGGAGAAACAATGGGAGGTGAGTCTAAAAACTAGGGATGGTAGAGGGCCTTGGATGCTCTGTAGAGAAGTTCAACTTTATCCTCTGGGCCCTGGGAAGAGGCCTGGGGAGGGAATTAAGGGGGGGTGGATGACTTGGTCAGATTTGCATTCTAGAAGGATTTGGCAAGCTGGTGGAGGAGCAGCCAGACTAGGAGCCGGGCGGGGAGAGAGGAGGAGTTCTCTTTAGATTCGTTGAGTTTCAGATGCTGGTGGGGCATTGGGTTGGGGGTGGGGGTGGCGGGATCCCTCCTCAGAGCAAAAGGCAGGAGACTCGGAGTCCAGAGGCAGGGAGAGGGGTCGTGGGAAAACAGTCCCATCCTCTCTAGAAGTTTCTCACTTTTTTCTGGATCTCTCAACTGGCATTTCTCTCTCTACACACACACACACACACACACACACACACACACACACACACACACAGGTCCTGGAAGCCAGAACCCAAATCTTCCTGTACACCCGTGGGGAGGGAGGTACCCCCCAAAATCCCACAGGGGGAGAAAGGATGTGCTTCCTAATGGGCAGTCTCTAAAAAGTGCTAGAGCCTCGGATTCCAGCCAAGTGTCCTTTCACTCCTCACTCCCCCCTTGCACACGCGTGCGAGAGTGCGTGCATGTGCGTGCATGTGCACACACACACGTACCCACATACAATCTCCCACGTCCTGGCACGCCAGCGTTTCGACATCTCTACGCGGATCTGGGTTTTTCTCTCAGGGCCATCTGTCGCTGACTCTGCTATAAATCTTGTTGTGTTTCCTTGCCATATGGCATAATTAATTACTTCAAGGCACAAAGGACCCCCCCCCGCTCCGCAGGCTGGGAGCCAGCTGGCTCCACGAGGCGCTGTTTGCCGTGATGCGGCATGGCCTGGCTGCTACACTCTGTCACCCGGCTCCCACCGCAGGACCTGCCGTGGCCGAAGCCCCCAGCCCTTGCAGCTGCGCCTGACAGCAGTCTGGTGGTGGCAAAGCCCTTCCGGGGACACAGGTGACATTTACATACAGTCAGGCCACACACTGTCTATTCCCATAGAACAGAGTGAGTGTCTGTTAACTCAGCCTTGACCCCTAATGTCATTAATATTTGTCATGTAATCACTGAGTCGAGAACACTCTGTGTATTCCAGTGGGGCCGTGGTTTGTTGGACTTCCCAGTCTTTGGAGGGCAACTGAGGGGGGATAATTATAGTGGCTAAACAGCCATGGAAAGCTAAGCCATGGAATGAGCACCCCCCCCCCACCGCCGACACACACGCACATGGAGCCTCCATAAACAAGGAGGATCCCATGAGCATCTGGTTCCCTTCCAGCTCAAGCATGCCAGGACTCCTTCGACCAACCAAAAAACATTCAGCCCACTACCAGGCCCGTGCTAAGTGCTGAAGACACAGCTCTGACAGGGCAGACATGGCCCATTTGCATGGAGCTTGCTTCTGAATGAG
This sequence comes from Zalophus californianus, assembly GCF_009762305.2. NCBI lineage: Eukaryota > Metazoa > Chordata > Mammalia > Carnivora > Otariidae > Zalophus > Zalophus californianus. The sequence goes on along the minus strand of NC_045608.1, from coordinate 19,303,855 downwards.
GGAGAGCCATACATGCACATTCTCTCTCTCTCTCTCTCTCTCTCTCTCTCTCTCTGTCTCTCTCTCTCTCATAGACAATACACACTTAAACCGACCAAATGATCACAAGTGGTGGCCAATGAGATGAGGGGCTGTATCAAACAGGGATCAAGTTAAATGACATCAGGGGCACCATCTTCAGAGAGAAGAATCCTGGAAGACCCCCTGGAGGAGGTGACTTTTGGTTAATCAGATTCGTTGAGCTGTAATCCACATACTATAATATTCACTCTTTTAAAACAAACTGAGTGTTACTGGAGTGGTCGGGGGTGGGAGGGATGGGGTGGCTGGGTGATAGACATTGGGGAGGGTATGTGCTACGGTGAGCGCTGTGAATTGTGCAAGACTGTTGCATCACAGATCTGTACTTCTGAAACAAATAACGCAACATATTTTAAGAAAAAAGAAAAAGAAGAAGATAACAGGAGAGGAAGAAAAGGGGAGTATGTCAGAGGGGGAGACGAATCATGAGAGATGATGGACTCTGAAAAACAAACTGAGGGTTCTAGCGGGGAGGGGGTAGGGGGATGGGTTAGCCTGGTGATGGGTATTGAGGAGGGCACGTTCTGCATGGAGCACTGGGTGTTATGAACAAACAATGAATCATGGAACACTGCACCAAAAACTAATGATGTAATATATGGTGATTAACATAACAATAAAAAATTTAAAAAAAAATTCACCCTTTTAAAGTATCCAGTTCCGTGGTTTTTAATGTATTTGTAAGGTTGTCCAAACATCATGATAATCCAATTCTGGAACATTTCATCACCCAAAAGGAAACCATGTATCTGTGAGCAGTCACCCCCCCACCACCCCCTTCCCACCAGCAACCACTAATCTGCTTTCTGTCCCAATGAATTTGCTCTTCTGGACGTTGATTATAAATGAAACCACACACTATGGGGCCTTCTGTGAATGGTTCCTTTCACTTAGCACGATGTTTTCAAGGTCTACCCACACTGTAGGCTGTGGTAAGTCACTCCTTCTTACTGCCAAATAATATTCCATTGGATGGACATAGCGCATTTCATTCATCCATTCGCCAGTTAATGGACCTTTAGGTTGTTTCCACTTTGGGGCTATTATGAATGCTGCTAAGAACTTTCCTGCACAAGTTTTCGTGTGGAAATGGTTTAACCTTGAAGAGGTGACATGTAGCCTGAGATCTGAAGGGTAGGAGAGAGGCAGGTAAACAGCTGGGGGAAGATTGTTCTGGGCTGAGGGGACAGCAGAGGCGCAGGTCTGGACAGGAGCGGACTCCAGGACCCTTGGTGTGTCCTGCAGACTTTAGAGGAATTGAAAAAGCATCTCACCACGAGCGGCACAAATCTGACCCTGCTGACCCGTGTCTGGTCTCTTCCTGAGCCCATAATCTGTATTTCTTCTGTGTAAGCGTTCACTGTAGGTTCGGGGAAACACCATGGATGGGACAAATTGAGGTGATCTCCCGCAGACCCCACAGATCAGGGGGAAGTGTAGGGTTCATGGGCAAGAGGGAGTGGAATGGAGGGATTCAAGGTGGCAGCACAATGTGGAGGCAGAGGATTTGAATGACAGATCCTGGCACTGGCGTGAACGCATATACGCCCCCCCCCCCCCACCATCCCACAAAATGCAGCCTGGCTGCCTTGCTCCAAATATTCTCTCTCGATTTCTAGATCACCTTGGCCACCAGTGAGATCGTTTTTCCTTAAGAGCCCTTCCATTTGGTCCCCACCACCCCCAGCCTTACAATTGACATGCATTATGTGTACATTTGACATAACATTATGTAAGTTTAAGGTGTACACTTATTGATTTGATACACTTATATATTACAAAATGATTACCACCGTGTTAGCTAACACCTCCATCAGATCACGTAATTACTATTTTCTTTTTTGTGGTGAGAACATTTAGGATCTATTCTCCTAGCAACCTTCAAGTGTAAAATGCAGTAGGAGAAACTATAATCACTTTGCATTTGTTTTTCACCTGGCTTCACCTGGATCAACCTGGCACAGGTCGCAAGGGGGCTGAGCTTGCACCGGCTCGGATGTCCCAGGAGAGGGTTCAGGGAAGGCAGTTCGCCAAGTGCTGCTACAGAGAGGGTTTTATAGGAGTGTGTTAAGAGAGCAACAGGAGGCTAAATCTGCCTACTCAGCAGGGAAAGAAGTTGAGGCTGAGGGGAGTTAGGACCATAGAGCCTAGATCTAGATCATAAAGCCACAAAGGGAACATCTGGCTCTTGAAAGTGGATTCTGGAGCTCTTTGCAGCAACCCCTTGGTCCACCAAGTACACTCCTTTCATCGTTAACAAATCTTCACAGAAGACCCAGGCTTCTTACATCTTTCTGCTCTATCGTTTTTAACATTTCACCTCATAGTCCAAAATGGTGGCTGTGGCACCAGACATCCCTTCTGCATCATAGGTCGGGGGTGGGGGGGAGTAAATGGCAAAACTACTTTGACTTCCCAGTTAAATTTGCTTCTTTTAAGGAATTTTTCTTGAAGCTCCATCTAATAACTCTGACTTAAATCCCATTATATGCTCCTATCTGTAAGAAAAGCTAGGGAAGGGCGCCTGGGTGGCTCAGTTGGTTAAGCGACTGCCTTCGGCTCAGGTCATGATCCTAGAGTCCCGGGATCGAGTCCCGCATCGGGATCCCTGCTCAGCAGGGAGTCTGCTTCTCCCTCTGACCCTAAAAAGAAAAGCTAGGGAACATGCTTATGTAGCCAGGAATATGGCTGAGCCCAGCAGCAGAGTGTGGCTGTTACTCAGGTAGAAGGGAAGGGTGGATAAGATGCAACTAATAGCCTCTACGGCAAGGTCTTAGTTTAGTCGCCTTCTTGGAGAGAGCTCCCCTGCCCACCCTCTCCAAAATAGCACCTTTCGGGCTAAACCTCCACTCTGATACACTCTCTGACATAACTGTGTTAGTTTCCTCATTAACCAACTGCCCTCCCCCACGAGAACGTAAGATACAGGAGAGCAGAAACCGTATCTGCCTTATTCATCTGGCTCAGTGTGGACGGCTGTGCAGATGTGTGGCTGACTGTTGAATAGCCTCCCCCCTCCCCCATCCTATAGAAGGACCATGGGCCTTTAATGAGATGCTGAGTACAAAGCATGAGCCCAGAGCCTGGCACGGAATGGGCTGGGACTGACTAGTGTTTGCTACACCATTTCCCTATTGCTGCCATTGGCATGGCCAGGGGACTGCATTCTGGCCAATGGAGTAGGGTCCGAGTGACATGAGCCACTGGACCCTAAGCCTCTCATGCCACCTCCATGCTCTCTCTTTCCTCACTGGCCAACGATTCAGTGGAGGCTCCTCAGGATACAGTGCGACTATAACGTAGAAGAGGTCTGGGTTTCTGGAATGACGTTGAGCCACCGAGGTTCGGGGCTGTTTGTTATAGCAGCATGTCATTAGCCTTTGCTGTGCCAGAAACCACTCCAAAATGCACCTTCAAGCAACATCTTTTGTCTCTTGATTCTTTGGGAGGCTTCTGCCTTTTCCTGTGCCAGTTTAGCTTGGGTTCATTCACATGGCTGCTTTAGGGCAGGGGGTGGGCTGGGCCGGAGAGTCCAAGATGGCCTCTCCATGTCTAGCAGTGGGCGCTGGCTGCCTAGGGAGCCACCTCTGATTGCCTCCACGTGGTCTCTCCTCCGCTAGTAGGCACAGCCTGGTGGTCCCCCATTCCAAGAGGGCAAGAGAAACGAGACCCAGCCTCGGGAGGCACCCAGCCTTAGCCAAGCCACATCCTGTGGGTCAAAGCAAGTCACGATTCGAGAGGGTGGAGAAACAGACTCCACATCCCGAGGGTAAGAGTACCAAAAGCCCATTGCCAAGGCGAGTGGACCCAGAGAGACAGGACTCCTTGGGGGATATTATTATATTGTCTACCCCAAGGAGCTCATGTCACGAGATGTGTACACCTGGCATTTCCACACCTTTCCCTCCTGTTCTTGCTCTGACCCCAAGTAACTCTGCTGTTTTGCCGGGCTCTCGTATGCACACATTCGGTGGCAACAGGGAAGTCAGTGGGAATTGACTCAGCAGGACAGAACTGCATTGACAGAGCTCAGGAGCAAAGGGAACTGCCCTCCCTGGGCTTGGCTTGGGGCCTGGAGCTCAGAGGAAAGGTCACCCGCTCCCCCTGGCAGGAGGTCTGAGTCAAAGAGCTGTTAAACAAAACAAACGAACACCCACCTCCACCACCACCGGCCACACAGATGTGACCGATTCTTTCCTTGAGAGAGAAAAGAAAAGACTTCTCTTTGTTGTTTGACATTCTGATCTCTGCAGCATGGAAACTAAAAATAATACCCATAGGGAGAGCGCTGTATGCTTTTCCTACTGTTCTTTGCGCTCACGACAGCCTGTGCCATGGACACCTAGATGAGAGAGGAAAGAGAACTCGGGACATGAGCAGTAGGGTCAGGCTTCAGCTACTGGCCTTCAGAAACTGAAGCTCACATTTTTATGAACTTACCTTTTATGAACCCATTCATCTATATCACCCCACCTACCCCCCGACCCATCCTCCCGTCTATCTCCTATCTACCCATCCAGCTACACTTCCATCCACCCATCCATCCATCCATCCATCCAACATTTATTGAGTGCCTTCTATATGCTCAGCACCATGCCAGGAATTCACTGGTGAACAAGACCCATTAGGAATCTGCCCTTATGGAGTTTATAGTCCAGAGGAGGTTCAGACAATAGCAAAGGAAACAAAACAATAAAGATTAGAATTGCTTTTTGGGTGGGCATAGTAAGCCACTATCCGGGGGATGCAATTTGAGCCCCTCTTCTCGGTCAGGCGCTGCTATAAGGACACAAATACTTTCTCATTTAATTCTCATTACTACTTTATAAGGTTGTTACTATTAATATTCCTGTTTCAAAGGAAGACAAGCAAAGACTCAGACCGGTGAGGTGACAAAGTTACATAGCAGGCCGGTGACAGAGCTGGGATTGGAACCCAAGTGTGTCCACTGGTCATGGCAAAGCATTGAGTAGTGAAATCACCATTTCCGGGGCCTTCTGCCTCTGTTCATTCTGTGCCTTGCAGCCATATCAGGGCCAAGGTCTCTGGGGTCTTCCTGCACAGTCACCCTCTTGCACCTGCTCTTGGTCTGATGACTCAAGTCTCTGCGAACAGGATAAACATTAACCTGGCTTGTCTCTGCCAGGCCACAGGACAGCCACACCTCCTGCTGAGCTCATATCCCTGTCTCCCAGGGTGTCACCGGCCACCAGCTTGGGCCCTCCATGGCCATCAGCACATGGCTTGCAGCCACACAGTCTCAGAAAAGTTCCTCAGGGACATAAACGAGGATGGTACTAAAAGACTAAGTGGTGGCCACCCCCAGGGGTCCTCAAAAGCATCCGACACGCATCCTGCTTCCGGTGTCCACATGGCCACAGACCTGCTGTGTGACTCTGGGCAAGTTCTGCCTCTCTCTGTACCTCGGTTCCCTGCCTGCATGCCAGTGGGGCTCAGACCCTGCTGAACTCACTCATCCTGATGTTGTTGAGAACCTACGAGGTTTCATGTTAGGCCCCGGGGAATGATGAAGCATGGACATCCAGTTACAGAGAAAAATCGTGAGGTGTCACGGGAGGGTAAAACAGGCTGCCTTGACCTAGATTAAAGGCCACGAAGGGCTCCCCGGGGAAGTGGCATTTCAGCTGAAACTTGAAGGAGGACTGACGATAACTAGGTCCAGATACAGAAAAGGGAATTCCAGGCCGAGGAACCAGCATCTGTGAAACTTCGATGTGGGAAAAAGTCCCGAACCTGGGAAACTGCAGAATGACAAGACAAGCCCAGGAAGGTCAGGGGTCTCGGGGTTCAGGTCCTTGGAGATGGCACTGGGATGGGGACCTTGAGCAGAGGGAGACGTGCAGCCACTTAGTTCCATAGGGCCCAGAAACTCACGCGACAGACACCACTTGTTGGGCTGGAGGGTGCACAGAGGGAGGTCAGGGGGGACACTGAGGTCAAGAAACGAACTTGACCTACTTCACAATGCTGTCAGAAGTGGATTCAATAAGAGAGCTTGGGTTGGGGGGATAGGACAGGACCAGTAGCTTGAACTGGAGCCTAGAAATTCACACTATGGGAGGGCAGGGCTCAGAACTTGGTGTGAACAACTGTAAAATTCTTTTATCCTTCTACCATTGGTTAGGGCCTCCTATTGGCTCTGGGACCTGGCCTTCCGCTAGAGCTCTATCAACTGCAGGTAGCAGAGAACGTGACCTGAGAGAAGGAGATTTGTTGGCTCCTGTTTTGAACAGCCCAGGGACAGACCTTCAGGTGCGGTTTGATCCAGGGGCTTGAATGATGTGACCGGGATCCAATTTCTCTCTCCACTTCTGAGTGTCGCTTCCTCGGGGTTGGCTTCATGTAGGTCCTTCAGTCAAAACTAGTGTCGGTAGCTCTACATTCCATTCGTTCTTCATTCCTCTGAGAGCATCAGAAAGGAGGTCCCAGGCTCTTCTCTGCACCTCAAGCCATGCAACAAATGAATTGGGACCATTAAGTGTCCAGAAAGACAGAAGGCGCTAACTGCTTGGCTTAGGTCACATGCTCCACCGCATCCAGGGGGTGAAGTCGACTCTCTTGAAAGCCCAGAGAATGAGGGGATGAGTGTGAGCAAAGGGGACCCTCACCCCTAGCAAAACGAGGGTGCTGTTGCATATAAAAGAGGGGAGGGTAGTAACCTGGATGAAAAGAGCCTCACGTTTTCACCGCATAGAGGGGCCCTGCAATCCCCCAGAGGTGAGATCCTCCTGGGGACTTCCTGGGGAGTGGAAAAGAGCTGTCGCAAGCTTGCTAAGATTTGAGACAGGAGTGACATCATTGCCAATGATGGGCTGGGCGTCAGTCAGGAAGATGAGGGAAGAGTCGGGGAGGAGCAGAGCCACCAGAAATCAGAGAGCTAGAGGAAGTGTACGCACGGGTTGAGTTCTGAGCACACAGATATGATATCGAGAACTCGGCCTGCCACCCGGAGAGGCGCTTATAACTGAGCCGGGCGGGGGGCAGGGGAGCTTGTGCTCCAACGCCCTCCCTCCCCCTCGCACCCCCAAACAGCTGAGTGGGGAGCTTCTCTCCATCACCTGCCAGTGTACAGGGGGCTTCTGTGGGATTCAAGCATCCTGGGGTGGGGGTCTGAGAAGATCAGTGGAAGATCTGGGTCTCCCTCTGGGCGGGCTGTGGGCCACTCAGGGCCTCTGCGGCGGCAGGACCCAAGTCCCAGGAGCACGAACACTGCCGGGCGCCTACAGAGCAGGCGACACAACGCGGTCTCTGGAGGCCCGAGTGCTGCCTTCCGAGCTGTCCAGCCCTGGACTCGCGAAGCCGGCACCTCCTGGGCAGCAGCTACGCTCCCAGACCTCTTTGCAGTCTGGATCCCGTCCCTTCCCAGGACCTCTGTGCCTGAGGGTGACCACGTGTCCCCAGCTCACCTGGGCCGCCTCGGTTTATAGAGTTGTCATCCCTGTGTCATTATTCACATTATTCATCATTCTCGAGGTGTCCTGGTGTGGATGATAAATCACCGTCACTTGATACACCCCTCCATTCCAAACTGGCCGCCCACTTTCTTTGTCACAGGAGCCTCGTTTGATTCTGAGAGCTCTTAAAACCTGAATCCAAACTATTAGCAATCAAAACATCCATTCCCTCCCCCGGGTTTCTTTATCCTCGGGCCCTGGAGGGGGGGGCCTGCAGGCAAAGGACAGGTGAACGATTCTTTTTAAAGCAGCAAAGGAAAGCGATTCCAATCAAAACAGTTCCGGTCCCAAGGGCCTCCCCGCATCCACCCCTCCACATTCCTGTCCTCATTTGTCCCCACAATCAACTCCCTGTTTTTAAGGTAACTTGCGTGGGGCTCTTTTTCCTGCCACAAAAGATGGGTACCTAAAATAGGCCAGGGCCTGGGCCTGTGGCCAAATTTGGATGAAAAACTGGGTCAGGCTGGGGAGGGAGCGGCAGGCTGGGGAGGGATACTCGAGGCCTGGGCTAGACAGCCCCCGCTGATGGGGCACTCCTGTGTGCCAGGCACTGAGCGGCACATTTGACACTCACGAGCTCATGCCATCCTCCGCTTGCCCAAGGAGGTGGGTAACATGATCTATAGCTGACAGAGGAGGAAACTGAGGCTCAGAGGGTCAGGATGGGGCTCTGCCATCCCAGTCTTCTGACTCCAGAGTCTGCACTTTGGGGCACGGGGCAGACTTCCAAACTATGAGAGGGTGGCTAGAATCTTCAGCCATCTGGCATTTCGAAGTGCAGCCCAGCCTGGCCCAAGCTGGAGCTCCTTGGCACAAGAGTGTCTGAAATTTCCTTCACCATTTTTTTTTTTTTAAATGAGTTTAAGGAATGAGAAAGGGCCACAGGCCATGGTTTCAATTTAAACAACTTTAAGTGAAAGGAGGAATTTTTGCTTGCTTCAGGCATAGCTGGATCCAGGGGCTCATGTGATGTCCTCCCATGTGCCTGGCACTCAGTTTTCTATCTTTCCTCTTCCCTCGGGTGTTGATCTCTCTAGAAGGCAGGAGGAATGGCCACAGGCAGCCCCAAGGCTCATTGCTATGGCTTACAATCCCAAAGGAAAAGGGCTGTTTCTCCCTGTCTTTTTTTTTTTTAAGATTTTATTTATTCATTTGAGAGAGAGAGAAAGTGAGAAAGCGATCACGAGCAGTGGGGAAGAGTTGAGGGACAAGCAAACTCCCCGCTGAGCAGGGAGCCCGATGCAGGACTCGATCCCAGGACCCTGAGATCATGACCTGAGCTGAAGGCAGGCACTTAATCCACTGAGCCACCTAGATGCCCCTCTCCCTATCTTTCTGTATCTATCTCTCTTCCTCCCCTTTTTTTTCCCTCCCTGATATAGGAATCCAAAGTACGGTGTGGATTGGCTCTGCTTGAATCACATGGCCATCCCAGGACCAATCACTGAGTCCGAGAGGATATGACCATGGTGTTAGGATTGGCTCAGCCTGGTCCAGGCTCTCCACCCTGTGAGGAAGGTGGTAGATTGTGATAAACAGCCTGGAGGTATCTCGTGGGGTAGGGGAGGGGAGGCATGGTTCCATCAAGGAAAGAATGCTGGTGGTCGAAAACAAAACACCCACTGTTCTTAGAAAGGAAGATACCTTCCTGGGATAACTAATTTAAAAGTTTTTAATATGCTTGTCACTTGCTTCCCTGAGGGCAGCTTTTGATTTGTACAGCCCTGAGCATCTGTTAGTCTGGGGGAGATTAGAATTTATTTCACAAAACAAAAAGAGAAAGATCGAGGTGATGTCCAGACTTTGGCATTCAAAATTAGATGATGTCCCAGACAACAGCCAGAGAGGCTCTCCAGGTTCCTCATCTTTCAGCTTATTGATAATTGTGTCAGACGACTGAGAACATAGATTTCCCATGAGGTAGACGGTCTGTTCCCTCCAACTAGAACCACCGGACCAACTCTGGGTTTAGAGAGGGGATGAGGTACATAAGCAGAGGAAAGTTCAGCCCATTTCCTGACTTCGAGGTTATGGGGAGAAGTGGCAGCTGAATGGACAAATCCTGCTCCCGTGATGCTTCTCTGCCACGGGCATCGATGATTACTATTTCGGAGCCCTTGCTGTCTCCCAGTCACTGCTCTATGCAAGAACTCACTCATTTTTAAATTTTTTTTTATTTTATTTATTTTTTTGTTTTTTAAGATTTTATTTATTTGACAGAGAGAGACACAGCGAGAGAGGGAACACAAGCAGGGGGAGTGCGAGAGGGAGAAGCAGGCTCCCCGCCGAGCAGGGAGCCCGATGCGGGGCTCGATCCCAGAACCCTGGGATCATGACCTTAGCCGAAGGCAGACGCTTAATGACTGAGCCACCCAGGCGCCCCTCACTCATTTTTTTAATATCCCTATGAAGTAAATACTTGTATCAGTCAGGACTCTTGATTGCTGGCAAGTTCTGTCAACTCGAATGTGTTTAAAGCAAACAGGGGAAGGTATTAGCTGACATATCTGGGACAGTGTGGTGATTAATTTCATGTGCCAACCTGACTCGGTCACGGGGTGCCCAGAGATTTGGTCAAACATTATTCTGAGTGTGTCTACGAGCGAGGATTCACAACTGAATCCGTAGACTGAGTGAAGCAGATGCACTCCCTAGTGTGTGTGTGGGGGGGGGAGGGCTTCCCTAATCACTCAAAAGCCTGAATAGCACAAAAAGGCTGACCCTCTCTGAGTGAGAGGGAACTCCTCCTTGAATAATTGCCTTGAGCTGGGACATCAGTCTTCTGCCTTTGGACTTGAACTGAAACCCTTGGTCTTCTTGGTTGTCAGGCCTGCTGGCTTTTGGACTGGAACTTACACTGTCAGCTCTTCTGGTCTCCCTGACGACAGAACTTGAGATTTCTCAGCCTCTATAACTGTATCAGTCTTATAATTTCATTCCACATCCATAGCTGTTGATCAATAGATTGATATATCAGAACCAATATGGTGTGTCTATGTGCATGTGTGTGTCTGTGTATACAACACACACACATCCTATGGGTTCTGTTTCTCTAGAGAAACTCTAATACAGACATCCAGGACAGATTCTGTGTTGGCTTCAGGTATGGCTGGATCCAGGTGCTTTAACAATGTCAGGAGGCTCTGTCATCACTTGCCAGACCTTAGACAGGATTTCTTCCCATGGTATCCATGCTAGCGGACACTGGCAATCCTGGCTCATGTTTTCTAAACTTCACACCTTAAGAAAGAAAGAACATCTCCCTACATTCATCTGATTGGCCTCACTTGGGTCAAGTGTTTTTCCTGAGCCAATCACTGTGGCCGAGTGGATGTGCTGTGGCAGGGCACCAGGATCGACAGCACACATAGAGTAGGGGAGGAGTCCTACAAAGCAAAGTTGGCCAGACTCCAACTACAGAACAGGTGGGCACTGTTATTATGTCCATCTGTGAGATGAGGAAGCTGGCTCAGAGTATTTACGGGAATGGCCACTCACAAGCCTCAGAGCATAATTGCTAGATTCAAACCCAGGTCTGCCCATGGGCTCTAACCACTATTCCACCCTGCCCCTCACCCCTGAGTCCTCATCATAAAGCCAAAGTCCTCTGGCACGCCAATCGTTGGTCCTCATATACAGAGTTTTAAGTGCCCACCTTGTACTTGGCACAAAGTCCGGGTACAGGAAGCGTGAGTGAGCCCCTCCCGTGCCTCTGGACAGAGCCCTCAGTGCCTTGCCACACGCAGCTCTTTTCGGTATATCCCATCAGACCTTTGTCTGGATTCTTCTCCCCAGCTCAGTGACAAGGAGGGACCAAGGGACAAGCTGAGTCTGCCGGGGGTTGGTATCTGTCCGCACACATCCGTTCCCATCCACTGATGCATTTTCATTCCATTCGAGAACTGCCTATTTTGGGCAGCTCAGGAACAGGTGTTTCTTAACGACCACAGTTTACCACGGGTATTTTTAGTCCCCTCATCTTGGTAAATTGTTGGGATTTTGTTGGTGCTCTGCAGAACAGACAAAACATCTGTCCAAGCCTCATATGAGATGCCGGCAGTGGGTGAGCATAATGATTAGGCATTAGTGATCTGTTGTCGCATATCCAATTGCCCCAGAACTTGGCAGCTTAAGACAATAAACATTTACTGTCTCGCAGTATCTGCAGGTCTGGAATGCAGGAGCACCTGAGCTGGCTGGTTCTAGCTCGGGGTCTCTCAATGCAGTTGCCAACAGGATGTTAGCAGGCTGAAGTCATCTAAGGGTTTGCCCGGGGCTGGGGGACCTGCTTCCATAAGGCTCCCGCACACAGCTGCTGGCCACAGTCCCCAGGTCCTCACCGCGTGGGTCCCTCTTAAGGCTGCTGGAGTGTCCTGACAACATGGTGGCTGGCTTCCCCAGAGGGTAATGCTCAGGAGGGCAAGGAGGGAGTCCCGGGGTCCTATCCTTGGAAGTGACCCCCCGCCCCCATCACTTCCATCCTGTTCTGCTCATTAGAAGGGAGTCAAGAAGCCCAGACCATACCGAAGGGTTCCACCTTTTCAAAGGAAGATCAAAGAACGTGCAGACATATTTTTCATCTGTGTAAGCACTCTTATACAGCATGAGGGCTCTAAAAGAGCCCCAGCTCTTTCCCCTGCCTGGATTCCCACTCTTCCCAAGTGACCTTGCAGTTCCTTCTGCTAAAGGATGGAGTATGTCCCCCCACCCCGCCCTGCCGCCCTTGATGCGGAGCTCGGTCCTTTAGCTTGCTGAGTTCAATAGGATGAGGTGGGAGCGACAAGTGCTGGTTCCCAGGCTAGGTCCCGAGAAGCTTGGACTGTTTCTGGTTGCCTTCTTGCGCTCCTGCCGTTGCTGGGAGAGGAACACAATCCCACCAGCCCACTGACCCCAGGAGTGCCCGAGAGAGACGCGGGGAACAGAATGTAGCTGCCCCGCGGAGCCCAGCCTTGCTCAGCCAACACACAGCCGACTCATGAGCTAGATAAACACTTCTCGTTCTGTGGCACCGAGATTTTTTTTTTAGACCCCGCCTTATTAAAATGTTATTTTTCTTTCCATAATGTGACACCCTTTCCCAAGGAAGTGATAAAATTTTGCACAATCTATAGCTGTCTGTGCTTGTGTTTCGAGTTCCTTCTGCAGTAAATGGACCACCACTAGGGCATCTTCACCTGGTGAGAGTCCCCCGCAGCGCTCCTTGATGAGGACTTTGGTCTTGAAGCCCCGGGCATGCTGCAGGCACGGCAGGAGGCGGCGGCAGGGGAGAAGCAAGGGCAGGGAGGCCATCACCATGCTGGGCTTTGCACCGATTGGAAATGCAGCTCGAGGGGTCCCCGCAGAGGAGTGGAGAGCACGTCAAGTTCTGCTCTATGATGGACTTTGCTGGAGCAGAGGGCTCGAGGCAGATACCAGCATTTTCATGACAAACACGGTTGTCTTGTTGTAGCCAAATCTGGGAAGAAGGCGGTCTGCCCCATCCTAAGGCACCGAGATTTTGGGGTCATTTGTGGGCAGTGGCCTGATACATGTATGTAGGCTTGGGGGTCAGCCAGTTCTGCATCCCAATGTCAGCTCTACCACTCACCAGGCTTGTGGCTGGGGCAAATCACTTCACTTCTCTGAGCCTCAGTGATCTCATCTGTAAAATGGGATGATGATACCACCCCTCTCAGAGGTTTTGTGATGATTAAGATCATGCCTACAAAGTGCTTAACAGAGTGTCTAGCACCGTGGTGATTGTTACTAACAAAATACTCTGGGCCTATTGTCCCAACACGGGTGTGCAGCCAAGGGTATGATTTGAGCCTTGAGCTCAAGCATCTGCTATAGCTCCCTAGTTCCAAGTTCCCGACTGATCTCAAGGCTTCTTTCCTCCTCCTCCCGTGCTCACTGGCCACTCACCCTCACTCTCTTGCCCAACAGCCAGGACAAATGCCTGATGCCTGTCTTGGACCCAGAGCTCCCGCCATGCACATCCGGTGAGCTTCTCTCCACACCGGACCCCCTCTTTGTGCTGGCTCATCTCCTGTGGGACAGTTGCAACAGTCCTTAAACCCCCTGGGTCTAGAGTCAAGCACATCGGGTGGGCTCTGAAGTCTGGCTTTACCCCTTTCCAGTTGGGCAAACTTGGGAAGTGACTAGACTTCTCTGTGCTTCTGCTGCCTTGTTTGCAAAGTGGGGATCAGGTAGCCGTGGGAACTGACCTTATCGGGGAACTGTGGGGATTTGATTTTGCACACAGGTAAAGTCATATCCCTACACCTGGCATGTTGAAAGTGCAAATAATAGTTAATAGCTCATATTCCTCTCCATAAAAATAGTTTCCCCAGCTGTGATTGAAGGGGCTGGACTTGCCCTGTAGTGTCTTAGGGTGCTGACATTGGGAGCAGATGTTAAAGGGCTCCCATGGGTGGGTGGGGGAATAAGTTGGAGAACCCCCATTTCCACTCCAACACTCTCTTATCTTCTTTGCATATTGGGGTGCCTTCTGCTAGATTACCCAGAAAACAGTTTCTTTGCTTTTAAAAAAATTGGAAGCCATTGGATCAGATCGTCTTGCTGGGCCTTTCGGGCTTTATGTTTGGGTATTTCATGGCAGGGGGCCGACACAGGGCTGAGCAGCAGGAACGAGGGGCCGCCCGCCATGCTGCCATGCAGCCCCCTAGTGACTTCAAGGGGCCAAGGCAAAGCCGCTCTTGGGCTCCAGACATGGCGCAGTGCCCGCTCCGCTCTGCCACCCCCAGCGCACCCCCTCGCTAATGAGTCTCCTCCTCCAGACCGCGCCATGCTCTGTTTCCTTTTGTATATTTTAAATCCTGCTTCTTGGCTCCCAGCCCCAGAGCCCTGGAGGAAAACAACACTGGGGGGCGGCATGGGGGGGGGGGGACGGGAATGCCTTTAAATGTAAAGATACAATGCAAACCAAGTCAACTCTATGAGCTGAAAGCCCAGCAGTGGGCATCAGCCCAGGGGGCAGCAGTTTGGGGGTGGGCTCTCTATGGCCCCCTTCCTTTTTGATCTTTTATTAAGAGCTTGTTTTGATTCTGTGGTTGCTATGTTACGGGCAGCATTTGGTGGCTGTTTCTGAGAGGCCACGTGGAAGACTGTTTGTATCAGTCCAACCCTGGAGGCAAGAACTTAGCGGGTGGCCGAGCTTCAGGTTGGGGAGGGGGTGGGGGTATAGAGCGGGTCTTTAGGAGGAAGCCAGCTGGCCACGGAATTCTGTAGCAACCACCACAGGGACCCAACCCAGGGACGTTGCCCAGAGAGAGTGCACCGACCCCAACATGCTGTGTGATCTGCAGAAAGTCTCTCCAGTTCTCTGAGTCCCAGTCTCCTGATCTGTCCAGGAAGAACAACATACGCCCAAACGGAAGTGAGGAGAGACAAATGAAATCTTGTCTAATACACGGCACCCATCATCTCCTGAAATCTTTCCAATGCCCCATGTTGCACTTGTGGAAGGGAAGACCCAAAGAAGCGCCGAGACTTGTCCAAAGCCACACAGCCCGGGACGGGAGGCTGTTCCATAATCGCCTCCACACCGTCTCTGATGCTCAGTTTTAACAGCATAACGATTATAGGAAGCACGTGCAGTTTTAACAGCATAACGACTGTAGGAAGCACGTGCATAGCTGGGCTGTCCTACATGCTGCCCCGACAGTAACATTGTATCACTCCTTCCCACAGCTCTGTAAGGCAAGAATTGCTCTTCTCATTTCTAGGAGTGAGAAAATTAGGGTTGCTTGGGCACCCCGCCCCATTATCCAGCCCAGAGGTTAGAGAGATGGGATTTGAGTCCAATAAGCCCCTTTCCAGTGTTCTCGCCACAGTGGCAGCCCTGGGGCCGCTCAAGGAGAAGTTAGAGAAAGTATTCCGCAAACACATGGGGGTTCACCGCAGTGTGGTTTATAGTAACACACACGGGAAGCAACATGAATGCCCCATCACGATGGGACTCGGTCAGCAACTTGCATTATGTGTACACTGTAAAGCACTCCACACCAGTTACTATGAAGGATCTAAATCTACTACATGTTACAACATGATGGATATAAACATATAGTAAGAGTTGTAAAAAAATGAACTGGGGAAAAAAAAGATAACGCGGGGGTACATTAAGGCAGGGGAGGGAAGGGAATGGTTGGGGGGAGGTGTGCAGCACCGTATCTGTAACATTTTCCTTCTTATGAGAGAAACGTCTGAAAAAAGAAAGGAACAGATGTGCTTTGAGAAGTAGAAAGGACTGGATCGAATGGAGCTCCGGTAGACCGCAAAGCTTCCAAGGGCCCCTTCCGAGGAGTGGGTGCACGGGAGAAGTCCCACCCCAACCCTCAGCGCACCCCCACCCAGGAGTACAAGCTGTTGGCCTCCTTCATTTAAAGAAAACAGCTTCTGCCTCTCTGCACGTTCCCCAACTCCACACACTAGCCAGAGGGAGTGTTCTCCAGTGCCAATCAGATGGTGTCACTCCCTTGCTCAGAACCCTCCCATGGCTCCCCAGTGCCCTCAGGATCAAGCCCCAACTTCTTTCTGCGGTCACCGTGTACCTCCATACTCCCGGTGCGGCTACCTGACCAGCCTTACCTCCCACTGCTCTTCCTGCTGCGCCCCACAGATGCCCCAGTTCATGCCCGCAAAACCACCGACATTTCCCTTCCACTATTAAAGTTTTTCTCACCTGGATCATTTTGCACTCGTGACGCCCTTGTCCTGGAAAGCCCTCCCCACCTCCCCACTAGCCTTGCCCCCGTGATGCCCAAAGCCAGACTCTTCACCCAGGTGCACAAGGCTGCGGGGGGGGGGGGAGCCTGAAGCTCTGTGCCAAAAAATTGGGGGATGGGCCCTTCCCCACTTCCCCTCCCTAACTTCCTGAAGTCTGTCTGCTGGTTAACAGCTTTGCATGTAAAATTGAGGGTAAAAGTCAGCTCTTTTCACTCAAAACCAAATGCATGCCCCCCCCAAACAGTTGAATAAAACAAAAGGACAAACTGACACTGTCCTCTTGTTTAGCCCACAGGCGTCCCTCTGGCTGAGCACAGGGGCACCTGCCCAGGGGCACAGCCCTCCCTGCCCACCCCTCCCCCTCCCCTCTCTCCAAGGCTTCAAGCCCAAAGACCACAGGCAGCAAATGCACCCCAAAGTCCCTTCCATTGCCTCTTTCCAGAACTAAGGGAAGGAAGCAAGAAAGTCGGGCTGCTCATGTGTGTGCGCACACACATCGGTGCAGAGAGGCACTCTCTAGACTGAAACAACTGGAACCTCCTGGTAGCCCTGAGGTTGGAGGAGCATTGAAAATTTAAAAGAGGGAAGTTAGGTTACTTTTGCAGCAACAAGGCACCCAGCTCCGAGCCCACGCTTCTGAGGCACAAATAAGCCTCGTGCACCCTGTTTTCAGATGAGAACACTGAGGCTCAGTTGCTTAAGGCACACAGCTATGAGGAGTCAGGAGTCAGTCACATCTCACCGTGCAACTGATCCCAGGGTCTGTGCTTCAGAAGGGACTACTGGGCAATTGGCACTGACTCAAGGAGGAGGAAGCGTTTCCGAAGGAGCCTGAACAATGAGTTGGCTTCAGAAGATGGGGGTGGGGTGGGCACATGTCAAGAGAGCAAGACAAGTTTTTCCTCCTGGTGCCTGATTTTCATTGGACTGACAGTCTGAATTTTCCATGGCCTTCTGCCTGGACATGACTGATCCTAAGGAGACTGTCCTATTGGTTGGTCCCTAATCTCGGGGTTTGACCATTCATTCATTCATCCATTCATTCTATAAATATCTATCAAGTCTCAAGCATGCATGTACCAAGCTTTTGGATATACGGAATGCTAAATTAGACCTGGCTCTTGCACACAAGGAGACTTGAGTCAAAGAGGGAATGGAGATGAATCAAGGAATCAGACAAAGAAATATAAGACAGCATGTGGGATTAGGCCTTCAGGAGATAGGTGAGCAGAGCAGAAAAGTGGGTGTCATCAGAGGACTGGCCTGGCCAGTAAAGCCAGGGAAGACACCGAGCTGAGGTTTGAAGACCGTGTAGGGGCTCATTAGGCCAACTGGGGACACCCTGTGGCTGGAGGGCTCATGATGGGTGCAAAGGACAAGAAAGAACTAGTGTATTTGTGTAGGAGGAGGCTGCTGACATGAGGTGGGAATTAGTCCTTGAAGGTGTTGGGAGTCAGGGACCAGGGTCTTCATCCTGAGGGCAATGGGGAGCCATTGCAGGTCAAGGAAGAGGGTGTCAAGATCGGAGCTGCATTTGGAGAAGATCCTTCTGACGGCTGTGTGGACTGTAGTGCACGGAGGGGGCACGGGGAGACCCTTAAGAAGGCTGTTGGGATTGTGTGGACAAGGGCGGGTACCAACCTGGGTCGGGGGATGGCTGACAAGTGGGTGGATTTAACGGAAGTTCAGAAGGTCGAAAGGGTGATGGAAATTCAGAAGACCAACACAGGGAAATCATACACCCTTCCCCTTCTAGGCATTTCCTTCGGGACAGTGTGGCCAAAGCTTCCTGATACCAAGTCCATCACCACTGAACTACCTCCTTATGATGGGAGCAAACCCTCGGTTTTCAGAATATGTTGCCATGCCAACCATGGCCTGGCTTCCGGCCTGCACACCCCACAGAGCCTGTGTCAGCAGCCCCAGGATGCGGGGACCAGCCAGCCAGCCAGCATCAAAGACCCAAGGGAAGAGGGGCAAGGAAAGGACTCTTCTTACAGCCGGGGTCAGGGTGCCCTGCCCATCAGCGTCTCTAGTACTGGAAGCTCCAAAGGGCAATCCCCTTACCTTCCAGAGAGGCTGCTGACCCAGGGTTAGAGAGAGCCCTGGGTTTAAACTCCAGCTTTCTCCCTTCTTACCAGTGTGGCCTCCTGCAAGCCACAGCCCCCTCTCTGAGCCTCAGTGCTCATCTGCAAAATGGGAACAACCCACAGGCTGTTGCAGGTCAGAGAGTGAGTAAAGCGGCCAGCAATCCCTGAACGCCCACCATGAACCCGGTCGTGGTACCAGCGACACTGAGGCATGTCTTAGAGCTTCCATTCTAATGGAAAACCAGCATTACATAAGTAATTACCTAGCTACCCAACTAACCATTGAGCTACCATCGTGATGAGTGTGAGGTGGGCATTTGTGGGTGGACTTGGGGGAGAGGAGAGGAGCTCAGAAGAAGAACTAGGTAAGTTGGGAACACTGCATTTGCCCATGCATTCATGCAGACAGTCATTTAGGGTCGGGCTACCCCATGCCGGGCACGGAGGAAACTGGAATCGGGCCGCCCTGGTCCGGCTCCCCTCGGTGGAGATCGGAGATCCGGTACATAGAGCTCTTTTGGCAGGTCAGTGTTTCCTCCCTATTGCACAGGCTGCATGAGCATTTGAGGACTAACCTGGAGGAGCAGGGGATCAGGGAAAGCTTCTCCGAGGGAAGCAGGAAGGGCACCACGCATGAGCCCAGCCAATGCACCGACTGACGGGGGGTGGGGGGGGGCTGTGTGGGCGTGCTGGTGGGGCAGCGTGGAGTTGTGAGCAGGACCCCCTTCCCTGTCCTCGTGAAGTCTCCAGTCCAGTTGGGAAGCAGGGCCAAACACATTGTGAATAATTACAATTGCATCTGTCATGAAGGTGAGGGGCTCATGGGAGGGCCTGACGAGCGGACCATTATATGAAGATGGAACAAGTCAGTGATAATCATGAATATAAAGTACCCACTCAGGGTGCCTGGCTGGCTCAGTCGGAAGAGCATGCGACTCATGATCTTGGGTTCGTGAGTTCGAGCCCCATGTTGGGTATAAAGATTACTAAAAATAATAATAATTAACGTTAAAAAAAATAAAGCACCTGCTACTGTCTGAGGGGGAAAAAGGATTTGACCAATATTTAGATTGATATTTTGGACCCAAACTTCTGACTGCTGCCTTGGAAATGGCAGTGAGGTCCACCTGGCTGGTCTTTTCCTCGTTCCTGGATTAATGTAGAGAAAGGAGATCCCAATCCACTCAAGTCTGTCTTCTTTTCTTTCTTTCTTTCTTTTTTTTTTCTTTAAAGATTTTTTATTTTTTTATTTGACAGAGAGAGAGCACAAGCAGGGGGAGCGGCAGACAGAGGCAGAGGGAGAGGGAGAAGCAAGCTCCCTGCTGGGCAGGGAGCCCGATGTGGGGCTCGATCCCAGGACCCCGGGATCATGACCTGAGCCGAAGGCAGCCGCTTAACCGTCTGAGCCACCCAGGCGCCCCTAGTCTGTCTTCTTTAAAGGAAAAAGAAAAGTAACTTCCTGCAATAACAGGTTTAGTCATAAAGTGTTCATGAACGTCTGCCTATTTTAAAGAAAGACGCAGAAAGGTAAACTCTTTGCAGAAATACAAAACCCTAGAGCAGTGATTCTCATCTTGGCCTTGCATCAGTGAAACACAGATCCCTGGCCCACGGTGAGGAGGTGAAGAGGTAAAGGAAAGAGCGAGGTGGGGAATGAAGAAAAGGTGGGGCAAAGGGAATTCAGAGCAATAGGAGGAAAAGGGAGAGGAAGGACAAAGAAGGAGGAAGCAGAGGGAGAGGGCAGGAGAGGAAGAGCGAGGCCCGGGAAGAGAACAGAGAAGCAGGAGGAAGAAGATGGGAGTGAACGAGCAAACTGGCGAGTGAATGTGCTGAAGCCCTTCCATCCTGTGCCACCGGACGAACTCCTACTCGTCCTACAAAACCCAGCTTGAAGGACTTCTCCCAGGGGCCTTCCCTGACCTCACCCACGATATCATAGCCTCCCCCTTAGCACTTGTCACACTGGGTTCATTTACTGACTCCCTGCCTGTGGCTGGCATTGCCCCAAAGACCACGCATGACATCTCACTGAATCCTCACTGCAGCCTTATAAGCCGGCGCTGGTGTTTCCCTCATCTCAGGGGAAACTGAGGCACCGAGCGTCTACTCTAAGCCATACGTCTGAGTGGCAGGATGAGGCTTTGCTATTTGCTTCCAGGGACAGTGGGAGAGACGGTGATTTGGAAGCACCTTCCTCATGCAAAGAATTGGCGCTGAGTTTGTTTCCCCTCCCAGCAAGCTTTGGGGAGGAGAGCTGCAGAAAGGAACAGGACCGTAAGACCTGTCGCTGCTCTGTCACTGTTCAGTGAGATCTCGCTTTCCGGAGCCTCGGTTGCCCCACTGTCCTAGGAGAGGCTCTGAGGCACCGCCCAGCTCTGGCAGCCGCTATGACTGACAGGGCTCGGCTCCAATCAGGGGCCGAACAGCTGGCCGCCTGGCGAGGGAGCCTGAGGATGACGCTCTGCTGACACCTGGTGGCTGGAGGCGGGATTGCGCCTAGGGGATGGCCCTGGGGAGACCTGAGCGGAGGCAGAGGGGTCCACGCTTGGAGGTGTTGGCGGGGTGGGGAAAGGGACCCACAGAGCTCAGCCCCCGCTTGACAGAGAGAGGCGGCGAGGATGAAGGGGAGGGTTAGGGAAGGAACCGGGAGATAGAAACAAACAGAGAGAAACAAAGAGAAAGAGGCAGTGATAGCAGCAAAGATAAAGTCCCAAGAGAGATAAAGATAGAGATAGAGGAAAATAGAGAGAGATAGAGAGAGACAAGGAAACACAAAGACAAGTAGAAACAATCAAAGCAACAGAGGAGGAGAGTGACCCCAACCGGCCATCCTGTCCAGCCTTGTTCTTTCACTGAGGAGGACGAGGGGCTCGGAGAGTGTCCCACCCATGGTCGTGTGGACCCTGGCTATCTGTTCTGCCTTGTCAAAGCCCATTCCCCGTGTCTCCTTCCCCTTGGCAGAGTGTGTTTTGTAAAGATGGCCATGGTAATAGATCTCCTCCCATACACTGACCTTCCTCTCTTTACTGGTGGGGACTTTGTCTCCTCCCCTCCAACTTGGGTCCACTTATGTGACCCCCCCCTTCCAATAGAGTATGGAAGAAGTGATGCTGTATGACTTCTGAGGCTAAGTCTTAATGCCATGAAGCTTCCACCTTCCTCTGGGGACACTTGCTCTTAGAACCCAGCTACCATGCTGTGGGGAAGTGAAGTGGTTGCACGGAGTGTCCACATGTGTGTGGGGGGGTTCTGATCTGAGAGCCATAGTTGAGGTCCTAGCCAACAGCCAGCACCAATA
The DNA here is from genome assembly GCF_009762305.2 of Zalophus californianus. Classification (NCBI taxonomy): domain Eukaryota; kingdom Metazoa; phylum Chordata; class Mammalia; order Carnivora; family Otariidae; genus Zalophus; species Zalophus californianus. The sequence goes on along the minus strand of NC_045608.1, from coordinate 19,282,184 downwards.
CCCAGCCATGAGACTCACCCCCGGGCTTTGAGCTACCCTAGATGACTCCACTGGGAGCAGAGATGAGCTGTCCCCACTGGGTCCTGCCCAAATGACACATGTGAGTGAAACAAATGATTGTTGTAGTTTTACCACTAAGTTTTGGGTAGGTTGATATGAAGGAATAGATGAGTGGAAACCCTCTTGTTGCCACCTACCACTCATCATCATCATCATCATCATCATCATCATCACCATCATCATCATGCAATCTCTCAGGACTCTGTGCTTAGCCAACTTTCAAAGTTTCCATGCCCTGAAGTGCCCATTATGCCTAAAACACTGGAACACACAATGTTCATCCCTAACTTTGCATATTCTGTTCCCTTTGCCAAGATTTTTCTCCCCAAGATTCGCCTGGAAAATGTCAACTCTTCCTTCAACAGCCCTACTTCTTTGGGAGGTGTGATACCCCAGGCAGTCTCCCTGCCTTCTCTTGGTGTCCTTGGCCCCTTCCTCTGCCATCACTGCATTAGTGTCCTAGGGATGCCATCGCAAATTGTCCCAAACAGAGTGGCTTAAACAATAGGAATTGATTCTCTCACAATGCTGTGTGCTGGCAGTCCAAGGTCAAGGTGTCAGCAGGGTTGGCTCTCCATGAGCATATGTGCCAATCCAATATGAGACAGAGGTAGCATTGTTCCGCAGTGGGGGAAATGGATTTCTCAAGAAATGATTCCAGCACCCCAGTGGCCCAAAGTGGAAAAAGGGAGATCCGGAAAGAACCTAGATCCCTGCCACACGCTGTACACAAAAATCAGCTCCAGAAGGATTGAGAACTTACATGTGAGGAGCACAACTTGCGAACTTTCAGGAAAAAAAAAAAATATTGGAGTATATATTTGTGACCTGGGGTTAGAAAGAATTTCTTAAAGAAGACAGGGGAGGTGCAGACTATAAAGGAACAGATTGATGTTAGATGACATTAAAATTTAAAACCACTACATCAAAAGATACTGAATCCAAAGTGAAAAGAAGCTGCCCTCTTGGAGTGGATATTTGTAATACAGATAACCAGCAAATGATGACCAGTTATCCGGAGAATGCCTGAGTTATCTCATTTCATCTCCACCAAAACCAGATTAGGGAGGTGCTATTTTTTCCCCAGGTCCAAAGATGGGGGCTCTGAGATGCAAACTGACTTGTCTGAGGCCAGATCACTGGTCAGGGCTCTGGAACAGCCATTAGAATCCAGGCTGACCGTGATGCTAAGTGATCAAGCCCACCAAATGATGCACAGAAGGAGCAAGGAACACACAAATGCAGAAACATGTAATTAAGACTTGTCTCTGGGACGGGGTGAGATTGCAGGGTTTTTGGTTCCTCCGGCTGATCTAAGAAAACTGCCAGGCTCAAGGTGATTGCGCACTAATGTGGGAATGGCAGGCAGCAGATACATTTTTAGGGACTGGAGCATCCTCCATGTGCCTCCGCGAGTGGTGGTTCTCAACCACCATGGAAAAGGGAGCTAGGAGGTCAGCCAAGCAGCCACTCATGGGGCAAAAGTGGTTGTAAGCCAGGCAAAGAAACAAAGGCTCAGAGAGGTTGGACATTATGCCCAAGGTCACACAGCCAAGTAGTTATATAGAGTCTCCGTGAGGGCTCTGCAGACTTACCCCAGCCCAGACACTGTCTGGTTCTATTTCTCTCAGTCTCTCTCTCTCTCTCTCTCTCTCTCTCTCTCTCTCTCTCACACACACACACACAAGCACGCACGCACGCACCCAACACCCACTCCAGTTCCCATTGGAGATAAAAAGCAATGCAACACACAAATTGCAAGTCACACTTTATTCACTCGCCAGGAGGTCTGGGGTGGGGGGTCCTGGGCAGCAGACCAAGCCCCTGGGAAGGAGGAAAAGGGGGGCACTAGTTGGAGGGGTGGAAGGCGCCCCGTTGGTGCCACTGCATGTCGCGGATGCGGCGCACGGACTGCACCTGGGGTTGGGGAGCCCCAAAGTCCCCGCTGTCCTTGTAATCTCCCTTCTCCAGCAAGTACTGCAGCCCGCGATAGCCAGGGTACTGGTAGCCGACCCACCTGCAGGCCAGAGGTGAGGAGGGGGTGTGGAGGACAGAGGAGAAGCAGACGGGGAGAGAGAGAGAGAGAGAGAGAGAGAGAGAGAGAAGGAGAGCATCCTTAAGCCATTAGGAAGGGGGGAGTTCCCAGTCACTTCTCACTTCCTGATTGTTGAGCAGGAACGCCACCCTTCTGGCATCCAGCCTCTGCTTTCTTCCTTCTCTTGATGGGGAGCTCACTACCTACTGAAGCAACTTTTGACTGAAGGCCTGATACTGGGCTCAGAGGAAGGGGTGATCTCAAGCCCACTGAAGCCTAGAATAAGACAGGTCTCTTAACTGCCTCTCTCCATCTTCATCCCAATGCCATGCCTGGCTGTAAGGCCAAAGGAGAATAGCCTAGGTCCTAGGAACCCTCTGTAATCCCTTTGTCATGTGAAGTCATCACCATCTATGAGGGGGTCCTTCACTCTTGGGAGCACCTAATGAAAGTTACAGTTTCTTTGCCCCAAAATGTTACTAAGTCCTGGCCAACAAGGACCTGCCTGGCCAACCCCTGTGTGCACCTGCAGGTCTACCTCTTGGTCTTGTGTCCTTATATCTCTGTGCATTAGCAGTCTAGAGTTTGTAGAGTCGCTCAGACTCACCAGGCTCCTCCAACCACAGGGCCTTTGCCCATGCTGTTCTCTGTCTCGAATGACCTTCCTTCCTCTCTTTTACACCCGCACTTCCTACTCTTTCTTGGGATCTGAGTTCAAGAGTCCCTTCTTCAGGGAGGAAGTCCAGATTTGTGGTGGATTCTTAAATTATTAACTATTGACCCCAACGAGACTGTTAGCTCTACGGAGCAGAAGCCAGGTCTCTTTAATCTACCTTGACATACTGAGCACCAAACATGATGCCTGGCACGTGGTGGCACTCAACACACTGAATAATGAATGAATAAATAAATGAAAAGGACCACGAACACAGAAATTTCACACTCTTTTAGGAGCCCGATGAACCCCAGAAAGCCAGTACATGTTGCTTAACCAGCTCTCTGGAGGGAAAGGGGGTCTTGATTTGTAACATATTCCAAGTTCTGTGGTGTAAATACTTCCACTACGGCCGATTTTTGAGCTACCGAGGATTCAACAACCAGCTCACAAAAATTCTGAAAATTGAGGAATCGGCTCTTGCAGGGTGGTACAAGCTGGCTCCAGCTCACCACTGCCCGTAGCCCATCTGCGGACCCCCAGAGAATCGAAGTTTTGCACAAGGAGAAATTCCCATGGATGATGGCCAGAGTCTATGTACCAAGGAAGTTTAATTCAATGGGAAATGACACATCCTGTTTCTAAACTCAGGGACTCATGCAGTAAAGAAACAACATTGGCTGGACTTCCTGCCACTCACAGCTCTGTTAAGACCACTCAACTCATCTCTACCCTTCCGTTCCCCCTGCCTCTGCCTCATCTGCACCCCACTAATGTTCACGGTCCTGCTCCTGGGGACTGAGGTTAAGGCCACGCCTTCTCTCCCCCAGAGGTAGGGTATTGGCCAAAAGGCAGATCTGGACGGGACCACAGGGGCTGAAAGCCACAGACAAGCGCATGATTTCCATGCCCATTTTCCAAAGGGAAGACTGAGGTCGCAAGTACACCAGATCAGCAGGGTCCAGGACAGAGCGGGACTCAGGACCCCAGCAGTCTGGGCTCCTGGGGCAGGGGGAGCCGAGGCTGGGTCTCCACTCACGTGCCACTCTGCACCCGCACTGACGACACCTTCTCCTGGTAGCCGTGGGCATGGAAACTGGGCACATCATCGTCTATGATTTCCATCTTCTTCCCCGTGAAGTTGGGGTTTTCGTAGAGGATGATCTTGTGCTCTTGGCTGTCCTGTTGATAGGGAGCGGGGAAAGTGAGTGTGGGAGAGGAGGCCAGGGTGAGCCTTCCCACCCATCCAGATGCCCCAGCATTGGGACCAGCACAATCCACCTATAGACTTCTTGCTCTGTAACCCTGCCACCCAATTGTCTCCAACAACAGCAGTTAAACACGGGCCGTTTGTTGGGGTCCCACTGGACTGTCTTCATGTGACACTTCAGAGTCTACACTTTAAGGCACATTCAATTCTGATGTGTCATTTTCCCTCAGCTCCCTATAAAAAAAAACAAAAACAAAAACAAAAATGGCAGCCCTGATCTACACATGGGTAGGGGCCCCAAGCAAGCACGTGAGATATTTTGGCTTTCCTTCCTTGCCACACCTCCTCTCATCCTCCTGTTCCTGTGATATCTTTCTCAGTCATCCCCTTTAATCCTTTAAAGACTCTTATGCAGTCTGGCAGATGAGAAAACCGAGGCTCAGAGAGGTAAAGCCACCTGCCCAGGGTCACACAGCTGGGAGCGCCAGAGCCAACGTAGGAACCCAGGTCCATGGGATGCTAAGTCCAAAGTTCTCCAATCTTCCGTCAAGCTCTGGGGAGAGCTGGCCTGCCTTGGGGAGGCTTGGGAGTGGACCCAAGCATTACCAGGCCCTGGGCCCTCCCTAAGAGTTCATGTTCTAGTAAAAATCAGGATCAGAGAAGCACCAGAAGGTCCCGCCGCCATGAGTTATGAACACGAGCTAACCCACCTTTTCTTCCACACCCAATCCCAGATTTTCTTTTCACAGTTAGGATGGCTACCATTCATCAAGCAATTGATCTGTGATGGGTTCTAACCCCAGGAATCTCAGGGCAGTAGATCTGAATATCTCCATTTTACAGATGGGGAAACTGAGGCCCAGGGATGTGAACGACTTATGCTAGGTCACACAGCCAGGAAGTGTGCCCCGCCCATCAGAAGTTCGCACACTGCCGGAGGTGAAGGCTCCACCCTGGTCCCTAGAGCCCCGGATCCAAGATGGCAAAGAGAGGAGGCAGCAAGAATCGGCAGGAGGCTCACCACTTTGATGGGCCTCAGGGAGCTGAGGGAGTCCGTCCTCCGACTGCTGGTCCATGAGTCCCAGCGGGGGTACTCGCCCTTCTCGAATACAAACTGCTCACCCTTGCAGTTGGCTTGTTCGTAGCCCACCCAGCTGCAGGGGAGACAGAGGGAGGGCAGGTCAGGCCAGCCCCGAAGCTTCTCCTGGCAGGACCCTGGCTAGTCGCTCGAGCTCCTGGGGCTCACACCTGCCCATCTCCCCCATCAAACTCCAGACACCTCCAAGTCATCCAGAACTCAGTTGGGAACCATCAACAATCCTTAATAAAAATATCAATAGTTCTATTTCTAAAAAAAAAAAAAAAAAAAGGAAAGCAGAAGGGGGTCAAGTCCATGTGAGAAATTCTTCCATCCAAATGTTAACATAAAAAGGCAACTGAGAATCAGATACAGTGTTTAAATGGTCAAAACGTCACTTGCAGGGGAAGACATGCTCCCGGGCGCACCAGATGCCCAGAGCGTGTCGGATAATGGAGGTCGGACGGGGCCGTTCCTTCAGCCGGGTTCTCCACACCCACAGACTCTGACTCGAGTGACATCATTGCACTCTGCAGAATTCCCTGAGAACCTTGAGCTGTGGGGTGGGTCACCCGGGATCCCCAACCCCACCAGGATCCCTGACCTCTTGGGAGGGGGTCATGGGTGGCCACCCCTGATTCCTGAGGCTCTTGCAGAGAAGGAGAGGTCAGGGAACCACAAGGAACGGGCCCCTGTGGGCTGTGCTGAGCTATGCGCCATGAGCAGAGCAGGGTCATATCCTACCAGGTACGTCCCCTTCTCTCCGGGGTCAGGGACCCAAGGCTGCTGGCCTCCAAATGTGCCAGTGAATCTGCTGAGATCCAGTATGGCCAGGATTGGGGAAGGGGATTGGGGAAGGACATCTGGCTTTAAACCTCACAAGAGAGGGAGGACACTCCCAGAGCCAGAGATTGGCAGCTCTAGAAAAGTCCATGAGAGTCACTGTGTCATCTCCCTGCCTTGAGGAAGTGGCTGGCCTTGGGGTCAAGCTTTATCCACAGAGGAGGAAAGCCAAGGTTCAGAAAGGGAAGTTGTTGGCGCAGCGTCACACAGCCTGAAAGTGGTGGAGCCTGGATTTGAACCCAGCTGTATCTGACCCCAAAGCACAAATTCTCTCCAGAGGCTGCCAGCCACCAAATCGCACATTCCCGGGGCACAATGAGGGTAGATCCCCCCAGCTCCACAGCCCAGGTGCCTCACCCTGGTGGCGCCCAACCAGGTGAGCCCTCCCCTCCCCCTCCCCCCCCACCCCCAGTACATACGGTCCAGCCTGCACCAGGACAGAGCCTGCCTTCTCCACGCCAGTTTCTTTCAGGTTCGGGCAGGGCCCGCTGAGCTCATGCGAGTGGCCCTGGAAATTCTCCTGCTCAAAGATGATGATCTGCAACAGGAGAAGAGGGTCGGACCCATCATCATGGGGAAGTGGGAAGCAGGGCATTGGGGGTGAGGAGGGGGCTCTGAGAGCCTCCGGGGATGCTGCTGGGCTCCTCCCTTGGGAGTCACCGACCCAACACGAAGTCAGACAGCCCTGGCTCTGCCAGTTACCAGCTGTGAGACCTTGAGCCAGAACTTCCCCTCACTGAGCCTCAGTTGCTCCACCTGTGAAATGGGAAATGACAGAACCTACCTCATGGGGCTGCTGGAAGGATTCAGAGAAGCGTAACGGTTCTCACACAGTGTTTGCTCCGCGTGTGGGAGGCAGACACCTGTGAATTAAGGGACGTCATACAGAGCCCGGGTGCCTAAGTGGTAGAGCTGAGGTTGGAGTCCAAGTTTGTCTGATGCCGTTTCCATAGGGGCAGCACTTTGCAAACTCACGTGCACACAAAGACCCTGGGATCTCGGTGAGACGTGGTTTCTGAGACAGCATGTCGCGGGGTGCGGCCCCAGATGCGGCATTTCTAACGAGCTCACGGGTGAGGTAGGGCTTCTCTTCTGCTAGAGCCAGCCCACCACCCTACACATGTAACCCCATTTCATCCCTGGCTCTGCGGGTCCCCTCTGACCTCCCCTGGGATGCTTCTTAAAGGGGCTCCACTCCCTTTGCCTCACCTGGAGCTCTCAGCAGCCCAGGGAAGGGGGCCAGCGAGATCCCCATCAGGGAGGTTGAAGGGGTCCCCCAAGAGCACTAACTAGGAGACCAGCTGCCACCTTCCCTGATTGCAGAGCACATTTGGAGGCGCAGAGGTTTTGTGGCCACACTTCCCCAGGGAGCTGCCCCGGGTGAAGAGGTAGGCCCCAGGAGGGGCAGCTGCGCCATCCCCACGGTCAGCACTGGCTGGGTAGACATGTCCCTCTCTCCCAGGCCGGGGATTAGCGAGATAAAGCCAGGACGGGGAGGCCCAACGGGGCTCCGAGACAAATTCCATGGGCTCAGTCCAGCCTTTACGGTCACTCACTTGACCACAGGAGGGTCAGGAGCGACGGGCTCTGATGTCACCCCGTCGCATCCGGCTGCACAACCTTAGGAAGCAACCTGGTTGCTTCCGGCCTCAGCTAGCCCATCTGTAAAATGGGGGAATCATGCTTCTTTTGCAGCATCCTGGGAACACTCAAGAACAGATACGTTAGGGACTCGGTGCTGATTACCCCGGCCTGGGAGACAAGGACTTGCAGCAGGGAGGATAAGGAAGGTCAGCAACCTCACGCAAGGCCTCGGAGAGCCCAGAAGCTCAGGACTAGTATTACTGCTATTGTTTTTTATCACCCCACGGGGGCTCAACATTTTACACAATATCTAATCCTCTAAACGTGCGCTGCCCAATGCACGGCCGTTAGCTACCTGTCTGCGCGACGTGCTCGATCAGTCCAAATGCAGATGCTATCACGGAGGCGACACATCAGATTTTTGAAGATTCAGAATAGGAAGGGAAGAATCAAAAATTGCTTTCTTATAATGATTCTATTGATTCGACAAGAGGCTGTATCGGGTTTAACGAACTAGAATACGAGAGTTAATTTCTCCTGTGCCTTCTTTGTCCTTTGTTTAGCGTGGCTGCTAGGACGGGTTAAATCGTATGCGTGGCTGGCTTTCTCTGTCTAGGGGACAGCGCGGCTCTGAACACAGCGCAGAGGCCTTTGTGCTCGTCCTCAGACTCACGCAACTCGCTCCCACTTCCGGGCCTTTGCACTCGCTGCGCCCTCCGCCTGGAATGTTCTCCCCTACCCCCGCCTGACTCACATGGCTGGTCACCCGGGTCTCCACGCTAATGCCACCTCCCTCAGAGAGGCCTCCCTGATCACCTCTGCTAACACCACCTTGCCTCATTCATCCTGACTCTCTGCACCCCTTCCCCTGTTTCATGTTTCCTGAAACACTTCCAACTCCTCGAAGTCCTAGATTTGCTTGTTTGTTGTCTGCCTTTCCTCTAGAAAGTAAGAATGGGGTTAGTGGGTGGGGGGCTGCGTCCGCTCAAGCTTCCCCAGGCTGGGGAGGCCCCATGTCAGACCAAAGGGCAATGCCAGGCCAGGGGCCCCTGAAGCAGAGGGCCACAGGAGGGAGCCAGGCGGAGGCGACCAGGTGGATGGTTGCTGGTAGAGGGTTGGGTACAGATTGGGTAGGCTGAGCCCCCGGCCATTGGGCTAGGATGCCCCCCGCCAGGATCCTAGGAGGGCGGGAAGGACAAGGAAGCAAAGCGGGCAATAACAACTGGTATTAGGTGGACACACCACACGCCAGGCTGAGCTGGTTTCCTTAGCCTCTTCACACCCACCCCGCACCACGAATCCAGTTGTCCCCATCTTACCAAGGAGGGAACTGAGGTTCAGAGAGGCACGTGACTGGCCTGGGTCTCCAGGTCAGGAATCCCACCTCCCCTCCCGTTCACAGGCCCCCTCTCACACTGGACTGTGGGTCCGCCCCAGCTGTGGGGAGCCCCCCACGGGCATTGGGGTACAGGGTAAAGCAGAGACACTTAAGTCACCAACGCTGGAGGCCGGTGTCAGGAATCTCGGCGCGCTGGTCGTGGGTTTGGGAGGGGCCTTCGGAGTCAGCACCCCTGTGTGCAAGTGGGGGAGACCGAAGCCCAGAGAGGGGGAGCTTCAGGAAGAAAGATGCCAACTCGACATTCCGGAAGAGAAACGGAGTCTGGGAGAGGTGCTCTGCTTGCCCCCCTGCCCTCTCCCACCATGGTACCCACCTTGGGGTTGAGGGGCTGTGGTTTGCCCGCTTGAGTCTGGTGGTCTGAGGCCATAGTGCGTGGTCCTGTGCAGGAATGACCTGGAAGAGATTCGGGGAGTGGCTGTGAGGACCTCTCTGGGGCCTCGGCTTTCCCACCTGGGGGCCTTGGGGCCGTGCCTCTCTGGCCCTAGAGCCTGCTCTTGGTCGCCCTGGTCTCGGGTTGTCCCAGAGCAGCGGGGGTCATGAGCGGCGGTCTGAACTTCCAACCTTAGCTGCATTTCTTTGTGTCCAGGCCAGCTCCAGAGGGAAAAATGAGGTCCGCTAAGAAAGTGGTGATGAACTAGAGCTTCAGCCGGGTCCCAAGTGGGTTCCCATCACTCAGCTCCAGACAAGCAGAGCAGAATGCAGACCCATCGATATGCAGAAATGTCCTGGTCATGGTAGGCAGCAGCTGGGAGCATTTCTTAGCTGGCAAAAACGTCAGAAAAGTCTGGAAAACTGGCACTGTCTTCTTTCCTGCACAAGGGGCAGTGAACCCAAGACTGCGTGTTCCCGCTGAAGACGGGAGACCTGAGCTCCTGTTCCAGAGAGAACGTCCAGCTTCCAGAAGCCCCTTCCACACTAGAGGCCAGGCCAGGACGTCCCTCAGAGAGAGAAATTCGAATAAGCAGTTTGGGGACCAAAACCGCTCTGCTCTCCTATGTAACCAGCCTGTCACAGGGTCAGAGGCCCCGCAGCACAGCCCCGGTCATCGGCCTTCGCACGCTAAAGATTAAGCTCAGTTGGCTCAACTCGGGGATGCTGGCTCCACTGTCCGTTGTCATTGCGGCCCTGGGTGGGTCATCCTCTCTGTGCCTCAGTTTCCCGTTCTGCCAAGTGGGAACAGTCATGGCACCCAACAATATCTATGAACAGGTGGTGACGATTTGAAGCCATGATGTGGGAAAAAGGCAAGCACTTGGCGGTGGCATCTGTAAATGGCAGCCACGATGGTATTATTAGGGTTATTGCCACCAACCTTCAGGGACCTTGAAATCCTCTGTTGCTGGGAGTGCCCAGAGACCTCCGGCAGCTTCTTAGCCACTGATGTTCCCCAACGCTGGACGTGTACCAGGCGCCCGGGAGTGGGGAAAGAGGGAGAGCTGGCTCACCAGCCTAGAAATGATGCTGAACCTTCACTGGTTTGATTCCTTCTACATACAAACCCTCCCTAGTTACTAGCAAAAGAAAGGTGCTCATGGACTTGTTCATATTAATAGAGAGCATTGTCCGGGTCCGCACTATGTGCCAGGTGCTGCACCAGACCACCCACGGCGAAAGAGGGTTTATGACCCATCTCCCCACTTAACAGAAAAGAAAACTGAGGCTTAGAGCATAGAAGTCTTTGCCCAAGGTCCCCGCATCAGAAGGGGGTGGCATCTGGATTCGAACCCAGGCCTCCCACGTTTTCCATCAGGGATAAGGATGAGAGGAAAAAGGCAAGGCAAGAAAGAAAGGCATTCTTACCAGTGACACCAGCCCCCGAGAGTGCCCGTGGCGCCCAGCTGGTGGGAAGTGGCATTTATACCTTCCCCAGGAGCGCTGGTGCCAAGACGGGTGATCACTACGTCCCCACAGAAAGCAGGACGAGAATGCTGGATTAAGCCCACACCAAAGCCCGGGTCAGCAAATGCCCACAGACATTGTGTCTCTGCACAATAATGTCATTAGCTTTTGGATTCGGCCGCGCCAGGATGGTCAGGCGGCTGGGCAAGGGGATGCCCACTTTGCATGCATCAGCCATCCGGCTGCCAGGACCGGGGCCACGCTGGGTTCACTGGTGTGATCAGTTGAGCCCTGGGGGAAGGCAGACAGAGGCAAATCTCAGTGGCCCTGGGGAAAAAAAACAAGGAAAGGAGGGTGGCTTGCCAGGGTCCGGCATCCATCCATCCACCGACCCATTCATTCATTCAACAAATATTCATCAGGCATCGACTTGGTGCCAAGCTCTGTTACAGGGGGGTAGTGTCAGGGAGGGGATCCACCACAGTCTAGACGGTCCAGGAGAGCTCCCAGGAAGAGACAGAGTCCTCAGGGATGGGGACAAATCAGCTTGGGAAACCAGGCTGGGAAGAGAGTTCCAAACAGAAAGGGACCGTGGGCGGGGGCTGGTGTGTTATTTAAAGACGTGAAAGCAGGTTAATATAGCTAAAGCATAGCAGGGCCCAGGCTCGGGGCCCAAGGTGGGTAAACTTCCTCCTGAAGAGCCTGGGCTGTCCCAGCACCTGCTGTTCTTAAGTGGGTGCTCTTTGGTTTCTCCAAACCTCAGGAGCCCGGGGTCCTAAGAGCACCCACTGCCCCATGGGGCCCTGGCGTTTATGTACATTTCCTCCGGTGTGCATATCTTTCTCAAAGCCAGCCTGCGTCTTGACCAAATCCAAGATCAGGCAGGAGAGAAGGAACAGCACTGTGGCTCAGAGACCAGGTTCGAGTAAGACTTGCTCTCCCCCACCTTCCATGCCCCCGACAGACAGACAGACAGACAGACACACACACACACACACACTCAGCCATGCTGCTTCTGTCTGTAGCACTTCTCACCTCCTGACACGACGTTACTCATTTATTTGCCATCTTTCCAAGTAGAAGGTAAGCATCACGAGGGGAGGGCCACGGTCTGCCTGGTTTACCGTGGAACCCACAGAGTCCAGCACATGATGGTTTTCTGGGGCCGCCATAGCAAAGGACTGAGACCGAGGGGCTTAAAACAACAGAAACTTGGGGTGCCAAATAGCGTGGCCTCTATGGAAACAGTACGGTGATTCCTCAAAAAATTATCAGCGAAATTTCCCTAACCCTCAGTGATTCTGTTTATGGATATACAGCCTCCAAGAATCAAAAGCAGGGCCTCGAACAGATCCTGGGACGCCCGTGTTCACAGCACATTATCTGCAGTAGCCAAAATGTGCAAACAACCCAAATGTTCCTTGACAGATGAATGGATCAACGAAATGCATCCATAAAATGGAATACAATTCAGCCTTAAAAAGGAAGGGAATTCGACCCGGGCTAGGGCATCCTCGAGGACAGGGTGCTAAGTGAAATATGACAGTCGCTAAATCTAAATGAGGCATGATGCCCCTGATGTGACATTCTTAGAGGAGCTAGATTTATAGAGACAGGAAGGAGAACGGTGGGTGCCAGGGGCTGGGGGAGGGAGGATCAGGGGGTTAGTGTTCAACGGGCCCAGAGTTTCAGTGTGAGACGATGAGAAAGTTCTGGAGACGGAGGGTGGTGCGGGTCACACGACAGTGTGAATGTACTTTAATGCCGCCGAACTGCACACTTCAAATGGTTAAAATGGTAAAGTTGATGTTATGTAGTATATTTTTGCAACATAAAAATAATGTCTGAAAAAGCCCATCCCCCAGAAATGTATTGTTACCCAGGTCCGGGGGCCAGAAATCTAAAATCAAGCAGGACTATGCGCCCACTGAAGGCTCTAGTGGGGGGGTGGGACCTCAACGCACTTGGCTTTTGGTGTGTCCTGAGCCATCTGCTCTTCTAGACAATGAGCTCGATCAGAGCTGGGCTCGGTCTCGTCCGTAGCCCCAGCGCCTGCCTAGACCCAGCACACAGTAGGTGCTCAGAAGGTATTTGCTGACTGGTTGAATTAATTAGTGAATAAGAAATACAGAGATGAGTGAAGGTGTCTTAGTTTGGGCGTGACTGGAAGCAGACTCTAAGACAAGGGTTCAAGGGCATGTAGTTTATTTGAGAAGTGACCCCAGGAAGAATCAGCAGGGAAGGGAAGGCAGCCAACAGGGTGTATGTATGTGTGAGCAGGTTGCCACCGGGTCTTCTTGAAATGATGTGGGGTCATGTGATTCATTCTGGTCAGTGGATTCTGAGATGTCTCAGAAGTCTGGTCATTTTATTGCATACTTTCCAGCCCCTTCTCTTCCATTCACTGAGATGCATCGTTGCAAGAAGGTGAAGCCTCTGCCAGCCTGGGTCTATGAATGACTGGGTGAAAGAGACCAGCATTAGACCAGCATTAGATATGTGACACAGGGTGAGAAATAAACCATTGATGTTAAACCACCAAGACTTGGGGGCTGTTTGTACCCAGCATAGCCTGACCAATACATGGAGAGGGAGGGCTTGACCTTCCTCTCTGCCTCACCACCTTGCTACAGGGACGATAGGCCTTGGTGTCCCCAAACACAGTTCACTCCTTAAACATACAGGAGCCAGAGCCAGAAGAACCTTCGAGACCCTCAAGTGGAAAAGTTCTCAACTCTACCAGAACCAGCACTCCCTTCTCGTGACGATCATTCTGTAAGAGCCCCTCTGCTTTCCTGGAATAAAATCGATCATATAATCCACCTACATATATGCTTTCAAAATAAATGCATTGTAAAATGCCCAGACTATAATATAAAGGAATAATCAAATGAAATGTGTAGTGATATGTACTTCGATATGAAAGGTTTGGACACAGCAATTATACCAGATGAAGTAAGAAAGGGATTTGAGGTGTTTGTGCTACTCCTCATAGACAGGTTTGGATAGGAAGGTAATATTGAACAGAACATGCATTTGACATGCTCACGTGCCTCTGAAAATCATCTTGAACATAATACCATCACACATACAGACTGGCCCACCGGTAATTTATCAGTGATGCTAACTCCATGGGCAACACCACTACGGGCCCCGTGATTCTACAAAATGGGGAAGAATGCTTGGCAAAGTTCCCGCCTGAGGAGTGGGAGATGCATTCCCTGAGGCTTTCCAAGGCTGGGGTCCCAGGACAATGCCCACAGAGCCTGCTGCCCAGCTCCCAAGAGTCCTTGGGCTCCAGTCCTGCCTCCACGAGCCCGGCTCACCCCCCGGGTCCCCTCCTCCCAGTGAAGCATTGCTGCTGCTTGCATTCTCACCATACAGCCTAGTTGCCCTATGTCCTGGTTTGCACCGGCATCCTTAGGATGAACCCCCGTTACTGAGTAATTGGGAAGCCCCTGCTCCACACAACCATGGAGCCCATCTCCAGGGTCACCATTTTTTGATGATGATGTGGAAGATGAACACTTACCTAGCAGTTCCTCTGTTTAACCCGTTGTTCTCAGCCCTTCCTGCAAATTACATTCGTGTTAATACTCACAACAACCTATGAGATAGGTAGTGTTGTTTAGCCCCAAGTTACGGATGACCAAGGCACAGAGAGGCTAGGCCACTTGCCCAAGGGCACACAGCAAGTGGTTAAGCCTGGAAAGGACCCCAAGTGGTATGGATCAAGAGCCGCACTCAGTCATTCTGCCTCTAACCCCTTGACCATGCTGCCTTTAACCGGGAGACTACACTGCCTCTCGATTAAACAGCTAAAGTGATTTCCTGACCCTCGCCCTCACCCGCCTGTCACCGAGAGATACTCTTACTTTACTAACCCTCTCAAGCTCTGTGCCTGCGGAAGCTAGAATTTGAGTCTAGGTGGGAGCTAAGAGTGGCCTTTTGGAGTTAGATGGGCCTGGGGTCCAATCTCAGCTCTGTGTGACCCCAGGCTGTGTGACCCCAGCAGTCAGCTCTCCCTCTCTGAGCTCCCCGGGCCATTAGGAGGATTGAATGGGAAAATGCCTTGGAGTCCTCACAGAGAGCAAGCCCTCCCTGACCCAGACGGTTAGTATGGGTCTGAGGCTTTGGATAGTCGTTCAGACATCAGTGACCTCCTGGATCCCTCTGGATCTGGGTCCGGTGGCACCCCACCTCCAAAGTCAGCCCAGCTGCAGACCCCGGGCCAACCAAAGCATGGACAGCCCACGGGCGGGTGTTGGGAGGGAGATGAGCTTTGGAGGCAGAAGTGAACTTGAGTCCTAGCCCCACCCTCTAAAGCTCTGGTACTCAGGCAGTTTGCTACAGAGCTCGGGGCCTCCATTGCTCTCTCTGCACACGGGCATCTGCGTCGCCTGTCAGTAGATTAGAGATGACACCGTGAAACACCCAGCAGTGTACTCTGCACACTGATGGGGACAGTCGGGTGGCTTTTATTATTATTGTTGCTACTGTTGATTTTCTTCCCTGCCGTGTGTCCCTGCCCCTGAGGGACCCGTCACCGTGTGCGGGGCTCAGGAGCGAATGTTCTAGCATCTGCACACAGACGACAAACCTCAGCTCTAGCACTTCTTGTATGTGCGGCCCCGGGAAGGTGAGGCTGCCTCTCTGAGCCTCAGTCTCCTCATCTGTGAAATAGGAGGAGTAACGGTGCCTGCCTTCCAAGGTCATCTTAGGGTTCAGTGACCCAGATGATGTCCAAACAGCCCTAGCACTTTGAGTAAGGACTGATTTACAAAGCAAAACAAGGTCTCTGTCTGTAAAAGGGACGAGGGGGTGAATTTTGGGGGCAGGGGGAGGTGGGAGGAGTGGGGTGTTGCCATCCTCGCTGGGGGTGGGGGTCAACCCAGCCTTTGGCCCGCCTTTGCTGGGGGCCCCTCACCTCCCACCCCGAGCCTGACGCCCCACCCAGTTCTCCCCTACACACCAAAGTAAAAATAATTCAACGTGATTCCTCGGCTGTGCATATATATTTTTTAAAAATATACAGGCTGAAGTAACTGACAACTGCTGCATTCTTTTCAGGGTTTTCCTGAGGCCCCCTCAGGCCTCCCACACACCAGCTGCATCAGCTGCAGGGGCAGGCTGCAGGTGGCTGGGACTGGCTCTGGGCACAACAGGGGAACCAAGTCAGGGAAATACGCAGGACTGGCTCATGGAGGGGGGAAGGCTGAGGGCAGGTCCCTGGGACTGCAGGAAGCTAGCTGTCACCTGACTGGCAGAGGGGACACTCCCTCTTCTTCCCACTGAGGGCCAGAGGAGACCCCCATTTATGGCTGGCACTGCCATGGCAACCCCTTCAACTAGATGAAGGAACAGAGGCTCAGAGCTGTCACGGTCAGTGGCGGGAGGTGGGATGGGGTCTCGGTCCCCCATTCAAGGCCGCAGAAAACCTCTGGGATGTGGACAGAGCTTCCGACACAAGGGAAAGAGACAGTCCGGGAGATCACACCATCGTGGCTCAGCTAGTGGCCTCCCGGCTTGTCCGCCTGCCTCCCCCATAGCCCCGTGGTCTAGACTCTGCTCCACAGCCAGAACAATCCTGTTAAGTCATGTCTCGCCTCACTCAGATGCTCCATGGCTCCCACCTACTTCAGACAAGAGTCTGTGGAGCCCTAACTACCCTGACCCCACGCCCCCTCTGACCACTCCCCCATTCTACCACTTACTTCTTTCCAGACCGACTGCTTTCCTCGCCAAGTCTCCATCACCCAGCCACACTCCTGCTTGGGTCCTTCACACCCACTATTCCTCTGGCTGGAATGTTCTCATGGTTCACTCAGGTCTCAACTCAAATGTCACCTCCTCAGAGCAGAGTTCTCCGACCACCCCCCCCCATCACCTGCCATCGTAATATTGCACTTCCCTGCCCATAGCACAATTAATGGATTCAGAATCTACTTGTTTGTCTCCTTTCTCTCTCCTAGAAGGTGAACTCCATGAGAGCAGGACTTTGTTTTGTTCCCTGCTGTGTCCTCAGGCCTCGGACAGGGCCTGGCATTTGCTGAATAAATTAATGAAAATAGACACTGACAGAGAGAGGGAGATGGAGGGGGACATGATGGATGGATGGATGGGAGAGAAATAGAATGGATGGGGGCGCCTGGGTGGCTCAGTTGGTTAAGCGGCTGCCTTCGGTTCAGGTCATGATCCTGGAGTCCCGGGATCGAGTCCCGCATCGGGCTCCCTGCTCGGCGGGGAGTCTGCTTCTCCCTCTGGCCCTCTTCCTTCTCATGCTCTCCCTCTCTCATTCTCTCTCTCAAATAAATAAATAAAATCTTAAAAAAAAAAGAAATAGAATGGATGGCTGGATGGATGGACGGATGGCTGGATGGATGGACGGACGGCTGGATGGATGGACGGACGGCTGGATGGGAGAGAGAATAGATGGATCAGTGGCAGAATGGATGGAAAGGACGGATGGATGAGCTGATGGAAGGGTGGCTAGAAAGATGGGTGGGTGGAAGGATGGATAGATGGGTGGACAGACTGACAGACGGAAACACAGGAATACAAACACAAAATCAGGGCAAGATGTGCATGTGATTCTGCTAAAACAACTAGAGCTTAGGGCAGGAACCCAGCTCACAGCCCCCTTGGTGGTTCTCAGAGCCCTAAAGCCCCAGTCCCCTCAAGAAGTGAACGCAGAGGAACATGGCAGGTGGGGGACCGGCCCCAGGCTTTATTGAGCAGATTCCGGGGAAGGGGGGACAGGCAGACCATCACCCTGGCCCTGGAGCCTCCTCTTCTTGCCTCTGTTGCCCCCCCAGGGCGGGCCTGGGCCACTGGGGCCTGGGCGCCCTTCAGCTGCTGAGGAAGCAGCCCCGCTTGTGCCACTTCTGGTCCCGGATGCGGCGCACAGACTGCAGCTGCGGCTGGTTGGCGTCCCACTCGTTCCAGTGGCGGTACTCGCCGCGCTCGAACACGTACTGGCGCCCGCGGTAGCCGGGGAACTCATAGCCAACCCACCTGCCGGGCACCAAGGTCCGGGTGAGGACGGTCAGCTTCCCACCTCCAGCCAGGCCAAGCCTTTTACAGCCAGCATCTGAGCACGCTCTCTGCCTGCCTAAATTCCTCCCTGGCTCCCCAGCGCCCTCCGGATGAATTCAAACTCCCTCCCCTGCTCACAGGTCCTTCGCGAACCATCTCCAGCCTCATCCCTCAACGTTCCTCCTTCACACCCCACGCTCCAACCTCTCTGACTCTACTTTCCTTGAAGCGGAGTGTCTCTGAGCCCTTACACATGCCGTTCCTTCTGCCTGGAACACTCTTCCTCGTCTTATCATGTCCACCTCCCCTTCCATTCATATTCTTTACAGCTCAATGTATATGTCTCCTCCTCCAGGAAAGCCCTTGCTGACTCCCCTGGGCTGAATCCACTGCATGGTGGGGACTCCCAGAGCCCCAGTGTGTCCCCCATCATAATCCTGATCACAGTGAATTGTGGATACCTGTCTACTTGCCTCCCTAGCAGACTGACATTCTTGGCGGCAGAGGCTGTGTAATTCTTGTTCTCCCCATACTCTGCACATAGAAATGCTCAGTAAAAAGTTGTTAAGTAAATTATCATCAGGGAAAGGTGGCACCTTTCAAAGCTCAACCCCAGATCTCAAGCCCATAGGGTGAGATGTAGTCACTGGCAAAGGGAAGGTGATCTTAAGATTGCATTAACAGAAGTATTAAGCCTAGAAGGAAGGAGGTGATGTACTATGTACTCTCCTATGTGCTATTCAGGTCATACCCAGAGAACCACTGTGTCACTTCTTACCCTGGTAAGAAGGACCAGGACTATGGAAAGGACCTAGAAGAGCAGGGAGCGGCTGCTGTGTAGGAAACACAGTGAACAGAGATTCTCTCTGGAGCCAGAGGACGGGGCAGGGACAGGAGTGGGGAATGGGTCCCTTACGTTCCATTGATGGCCCGGATGCTCGCCACGCGATCCTGGAAGCCATGAGCCCAGAGGCTGGGCACGTCGTCGTCCACTATTTCCATCTTGCGGCCGCTGAAGGCTGGGTTCTCGAACAGGTGCAGCTTGTGATCCGGGCCATCCTGGGGGCGGGGTCACAGGGTGAGCCGGCTGCTCCCATGCTCAGAGCAGGGGTCGTGAGGTGCGGGAAAGAGTCCAGTGACCACAGAGCCCCCGAGCCCAATGCCTGAGGATTCCCAAGAGGCCTGCAGGAGGGACGGGGACTAGGGCGGTTCCTCCAGAGCCACTCTCCTTAGGAATCTCAGAGCCAGGGAGCCATGAAACCCAGAGGGGACTTTTCAGCTCTTGTGAAACTCCATCACTTAGCAGATAGGGAAACTGAGGCACAGAGAGGCCGGAAGGAGACAAAAATCAGTAACATAGGAGGATTCCCTGTTTACTAAACCAGGTTCGGATGTGGTCTTCCTAGCTTTCCTCTCAGTGTCGTCCAAGCAGGTAAATGTTACTGTGACAAGGAGAGAGGCCTGGAGCGGCCACCGAGTGTGGGGGGAGCAGGTGGGGGAGCAGAGCAACATTTAAATGTGTCACTGTGGACCGAGTCCCTTCCGGGTGTTTGGGAAAGGCAAGCGAAGACCCATTTACTTGCTGAAGCTCCTTTTTGAACATGTTGCTTTGAGCACAATCCCGATCCGAGGCTGGGCCACGAGGCTCCTGATTTGCAGTAGGGTTACACAGGGAAGTGTCAATGCCGTGCTGGCGGATTCAAGATGTGAATCCTGGTGTCCCAATCTCCAGCCCCGGGACCATTCAACGGCCAACTTCCCCTCGCCCCATGCAATCTTTTAGGCCAGAGGTGAAGAGGGCCCTTCCCAAGCCAGGTCCGAACCAGCCCCGCCCTCCGCTGAGCTTGTGCGGGGAGCTTGGCCGACCAGCTTCTAGGAGTTCCCTGAAGCGGGCAGGAGCTGTACTTACGATGTGCAGAGGCCGGAGGGACAGGAGGCTGTCACTGTGGTGGCTGTTGGACCAGGCGTCCCAGCGAGGGTAGTCCCCCTTCTCCAGGACAAACTGCTCCCCACGGAAGGCTCTGCGCTCAAACGCCAGCCACCTGTAGGAGGAGGCCAGCCTGGGTCCCACGTCTAGCGAGGGAAGGGCCCTCAAGCTGCTGACCTTTGACCTTGAACCCTCCCTCCAACCCTACCGCGGACCCCTGGTCCAGGTATTTGAGCAGCTCCTAGAACATACTGGAAGCTGAGACTCTGAGCCAGAAAAATCATACAGGGAAACAGTATGAAGAATCTGTTTTATGTGCAGCCTCTGTGTAGGTGTTCAGGAATGTCCTTTCAATGTCTGGCACATAGTAGGCAATCCAAAGACAAATTCCTCTCCCAGCTCCTCCTCTTTATTATTACATTGTTATTATTTATGTGCATCTTTCCATTCATTTTCACAAAAACTCTGAAGTGCATGCCACCATTAAGCCCATTAGACAGATGGGAAAACTGAGGCCAGAGATGGGGAGGGAGTCACTTAACGGCCCCACAGCACATCTAGAACTGGAACCCGGACCTCCTGACGCCCAGGAGGCTCGGGGCTGCGAGGAGGGGGCTGGGGGGTCCAGGTACTCACGGCCCAGACTCCACCTGGATGGAGCCCACCTTCTCCAGCAGGCTCTCTGTCAGGCTGGGGCACTCGGCTGAGAGCTCGCATCGCTTACCCTGGAAGTTCTCCATTTCATACACGATCACCTGAAAGGGCAGCATCCTGAGCATCCCATGGGGGTCGGGCTCCCCCATCCAGCCCCCAGACCCTGGCCTGCACAGTCTCCCTTGGGGCAGGGCGGGGAGGTACCATCCCCTGGGCTCCATCCCCTCTGCCTTGGAGTGCCTCCAGCCAGCATCGGCCACGGGCTTGCGCTGCCCCCTCGTGGCCACGGAGGGGAACGCCTCCCGGAACCTCCAATTAAACCAGGGATTGCAACCAGTATCTGGCAGGAACCAGGCCCCAATCTAAGAGAGTGAAGTGACCTAGGGAAGGAAACGAAGCCGCCTATGGCCAGGAGGGAATGTGGGCCCCATTTTAAACTTTCCAAGAGAGGCCGGAAAACTATATTTCCCTGAATGCGAAATTTCCCTGTGGAGGACAAAGGAAAACACCCGTTGGCAACCTCTGGGTTGCCCTTCACCTGTCCCACGCCCAGAGAGAAAGAGGCTGCAAAGGAGGAGGAAGGCTTAGCCTCTCTTATCCACCTAGAAGCACAAACTGTCTTCGGAGAAGGTCCCTGGGGTACATCTGTTCTGGTCATTTTATAGAAGGCTCAGAAAGTGTAAGTCACTTGTCCCGGGCTGCACAGCAAATTAGGTAGAGGCACCAGGATTCAAAGAAGTGGGCTGGCTCCTTTCTCCCCTGTCCTGGTGGGCAGGGCATGGCCCACAGATGCCAGAGGAGCCAGGAAGCCCTGACAGAGGCACCCACCTTTGTGGTGGGCATCTGCCTCTGGGGCTTTGCAAAGGCCTTTAGAAGTCACTAGACCAGCCGTGTGCTCCCACCAATCAGGCCCAGGGCCAGGCAGGCCCCTGCTTCTTGGACTCCGTCTCAGATTAAAGCCCCCAGGGATAGCTCAGAGAGCGAAGAGCCAACAAATTCCAGCCGTTGGAATCCTCCTTGGCACCAGCTCTGGGGGCTGAGACAGGGAGCATTGCTCCCATTTTCCAGATGGGGCTGTTGAGGCCCACAGAAGCCGGGGAACTAGCCTGAGGTCAGGCAGGAGAGTCAGCACCATGTCTCCTGAGACCCCCCGCCCCCGGGCCTCTGTGCCCCACTGAGTCAGGCTGCGTTTGTGCGACCAGTTCCCTTCTGCAGATGAGGACACAGAAGAGAGAAGATGCAGCACGACCGTGGTGAGCGAGGTGTCTCCCTGGCCCCTGATGGCTGGAAGGGCCGCTGCTCCTTTCTGCCTGGCAGGGAAGCTGACCCCGAGGCTCGAGAGCAGCCCCAGGCCCACAGATCCTGGGACCCCTCCCTGCCCTGTACCTTGTAGCTGCCTCCAAGGCCTCCATGGCTCTTGCCAGTTGCAGCCTGCTCCGGCGCTCCGTGCTGTTCTGCCATCTCCCCAGGAACACCTCTGGCTCCAACCAAAGGAAAATGAGTGCGGCACCAGCGCCCCCCCCCCCCGCCCCCGGGGCCACACTAGGTGTTGATGTGATTGAAGTCAAGGATGAGCTCCAGAGCCGGGCTGCCTATGGGATGTGGTCATCACTCACTGCATTCGGTCATTCAGTCATTCAACAAACACCCACCGAGCGCCCATCATGGCCCATAAGGACCGGGACAGTCAGTGCGCTCAGGATCCCTGTTTGATAGAGGGATATCCTGAGGCCCAGTGAGGTGAAGCCACTTCCACAAGGCACACAGTGAGGGAGCCGCCAAGATTGGGCCTGGCTCCAAAGTGCATGCCCTTCCCCTACACCCAACTGCTTCCCCCCTGAGACAGGGTTCTTCAAGTTCTGTGTGGATGCACCATCCCTGGACCTTGGCCAGAGGGTGGGCTTCAGCGGTGTCCCTCTACAGGGATCTCTCCCACCTCCACGCTCTGGGCCAGTCTTTTGTTCATTCTTTCCTCTGTCCACCAAAGATTCCATGAGCATCAGCTCAGTGCCTGGCCTGGTGCTGCGTGACCGGGATGAACAGGAGACCACAGACTGGTGGGAGATGGACAGACAGACATCTAGAGAACGCATGATGCGGGGGACTGAGTCCGGGACACCTTGGTCAGCCCAGTTTCCATACATTCGGTTATTCATTCCACATGCATTTATGAAGCACTTATTATGTACGAGCCACTTAAAGAGACACAGACAGAGACAGTTCCCCTTCATCCCTGTGGGGACCGTGACACACAACACTGGCCTTGTGGCAGTCATGACGAGGTAGTCATGGGAGGATTCTCATGATCCCCATGACACACAGATGCACAGGACTGTTCTACAGTTTATCAGCACACACACACACACACACACACACACGCACACATGCACACACGCACACACGCATGCACACACGCATGCACATGCACACACTCCTGTGATCACACAGTCCCATCACACCCACCGAACACGACAGCCCCCCATCTCTCACATATGCCCCTTTCAGACACCCACAGTGGTCCACAAGGCACACACATCTACACCCCACACTCTGGCAGGCACAGCTGCGTGGCCCGTGTGCTCTGGACACAGGCCAAGTGAGGCACAGCCTGCAGGCTGCCTGTCTTGCTTATGCCCAGCCTCCACAGGACAAAGGGCCTGGTCCAGCTCCTGGAGGACTCCCAGGATCCTTGGCAACCCCCAGATTTGCTCACTCCCCTTCCTCCACTGCGCTCAGTCTTTGGAGGCCCCCTTCCCTAAGCACATGCCCAGGGGCTCCACCCTGGCTGCCTCCCTCGGACACCAGTTGGGCTTGGTGGCTGGATTGGGTCCTCCCTCTTGGCTCCAACCCTTAAGTGAATCCCCAGTTTGTGCAGGGGCCAGCCGTGCACGCCCCACGGAGATCCCCAAAGGCCTGGGCCTGCCAGGGCAGCCCTCGCTTCCCCGCCCCTGCCCGTCCCAGAATGAACCTGCTGCTGTAGCCTCGGGAAGAACAGAGGGGCCAGCACCGTCTGCAGACAATCTGCCTTTGCTAGCAGTGCCCTATTTATGGGCGCTTTTCGACGGCCCAGCACATCCCAGCCTGCTGAGGCAGCGCCCTGTCCACCCAATTCCGTTCGGGCCATTTCACTCCAATAGCGGGCCCAGGAGGCCCCAGTGCCTATGTCCCTCCACCATGACCCCTGATGGCGTCCTGGGGACAGATGGACCTCATCAGCTTTGTGGGAAGTCTGAGCGCCGGCGGGCAGGGGGCATTGGGGTGTAAAGCTCTCCAGTGCCCCCCAACTCCCTTTCTGGGGCTTCCTGGAGCCATCACCTTCCTGTTTGGGCAAAGGACATCCTTGGAAGGACACCAGCTCTTAAAGCGAGGGACCCCAGAATCACTCAATTTTCCCATGGGCCACATGGCCTGAATTTTAAATCAGATCACCCTAAATATAACCCCCGAATTAGGTTTCCACGGGATGCTGTAACAGACCCAACAAAGGTTTATTTTCTTCATGTAGAAGGCATACCCCACAGACAGCTCCCATTTATTGAAGACCTACTGTTTGCAAGGCACTGCACCAGCTTCCTGAACATTATGTTTAATCTTCCCCCAGCCCTCTTGAGGGAAGGAATTGCCATCCCCATTTTATAGATGGCTCAGAAACTGAGTTCAGAGAGGTGAAGCCATTTACCCAAAGTCACACAGCAGAGAAGGAGGAGGGGTTGGCTTGCCACAGGGCCCAGATCTTAGCTTCAACAGAAATAAAGGTGATCATGATAGTCACCTAATTTGCGACCCCAAAAAACAAACAAACACAGACAAACAGAAACCAAGAAAACAATCCAAATCAAAATCCTAGGCCCGTGCATTTTCTAAGTATGATTAATGATTATCGGAAGACTAAAATGAAAAGAGCGCCAAGGAGTGAATTGTTACGGAACAGGGTTTGGTTTTGTTGTGATTTTTTGGCTAAAATCCTCCAGTCAGCCTAAAACTCAGTCCCCCCGCACCCCTGGAGATGGTGATGGGACAGTGTGGGTGGCAGCTGCCCTCTGGAAGCAGGTGGACCTGTGTGACCTTGGGTGAACTACTGGAGGTCAGCAACAACCGTAAATGGACAACCACGGAGAGATCGTGGAACAAAGCGCTTGGCTCGGGCTGCTACTTCCTTGCTTCCATTCACTGAGGATCCTGCCCACTATTGGCAGTTCAAACCCAGGGACTACCTCCTGCTGGGGACCACGGAACGCAGAGTTGGATTCGACCCCTTAACTTGGGATGCAGCCGTCACCTGCTAGGGATCTAAGGGGTAAGAAAGAGGTGGTGTGACTTCCTCGCATCAGATCCTTTAGGATCCCAAGGAACTACTGTGTGCCCAGCACCTTCACATGCCCTGTCTTCTTTCCTTCAACTCTTGCCCACTAAGGTCTCTCTCACCAACGCCCAATTTGGAGTTCCAATGCTCAGCGATATCCCACAGCTGGGAGGAGGCAGAATGAGGATTCCAGCCCACGCTGAATGGAAATCCTGCTTTGTCTCCACAGGTCCCCCTCTCCCAGGACCCCAGCTCCCCCCTTCCTGCCACGCGGCCCCCAGCTCAGCACAGACAACAGACCGACTCAGCTGGTGACGGGCATGCATGCATGGGAGAGCCCATTCATCCACACACTGACACACCAAGTTCTTCAGTGCAACTTGCATCGAAGCTTTATTTGCTATTTTCATGGTCTGAATGCAACATCTTTGTACATGCAAAGGTCATCCTGTCTAATGGCAGTTGACCAGATTCCCAACTGTTCTTCTGTGCGTATGAAACCTCTTTACAGTTACAAAATATAAAAGCACTTGTAGATACCCAATACTATGTGAGGTCCAGGAAGCCCCATTTGTTTTAACGTTAAAAATATAGGTTTTTCTAGATGAATGCTCAGTCACGCGATTAGATTCTTTCTGGGATTGGATAAAGTGCCTGTCGTCCACCTTCTTCTGTTCAGAACCCCCTTAGAGCTTGTGAATTCATAAGGCAATTGCAAGAACGCCAGCAGGCAGCAGGTGTAACTTTCCTACACACGGGACTCAAGTTTTTCTACTGTGACTCAAATTTTATCTCCGGAAGGGACTCAGAAGAAATGCTAGGAAAATATATAGTGTATTTGTATGTATTTCTGCTCTCCGCCCCTTCTTACAAAGTGTTTTGAGGATCAGAATCATCTGGGAAGTGCATCACTTCTAGGATATTGGTATGATTTAGGAAACAACACAGTACAAAATATCTTCCGTAACACAATATATTACTTTTGCGAGCCCCCTATTTACAGGATCTATAAGGCTATTTGGAATGAGACCAGTAAAAAAGCTCAAATTGTTCTTTAGACAACGGCATGATTTTTGTTTGTTTGGTTGTTGTTGTTGTTGTTGTTGTTTTGTCTTTTTTTGCAGACGTGATACCACTGGGGATTGTCAAAAAAAAAGGGCCGGTCTGAATCATGGAGGGAGATGTTCAGGTACCAGGTTAGAGGGTGACTATTTAAGGAGATTTAAGGGAGGGGGAGAAGCTGATTGATTTTAAGGGTTAATTTGCCAGGAACCTCAGGCTGATTTTCCAGAACACAGATTTCTGCACCCCTCCCTGCAGGAACCAATCCCAACAAAAGAAAGCAAATTCTAGAGCGGGGGGAAGCCAAAGGGGAGAGCCTGGCGAAGACCCGGCATGCTTGTGCCCACTGGCTTCCCACGTGGCTCTGCATTTCCAGAACCTCAGCTTGCCCAAAACCCCGACAGGGTTGACTTGTAGCAGCCTCTCGGCAGAGCCCGGATCCATGGCTCCCTAGGTGGCTGTAGCCCGAGGTGGACCCCCTTCCAGATGTGGAGTGGGTCCCGCCTGCTTCAAGTGGTTCGCTCCATGTCAATACGGTCCCTCTTCCCCCGTGGAATCACGATGCCGTGGGAGTTTTGCTTCCACATTAGAACGCGTGGTGGAGGAAGAAAGGCACAGTTGAAGCTGCAGGAGGCTTCCCCATTTACTCCAGTGACTTGTCATGGTGTAAATTAGGGGCGAGGGTGTCCCCCCCTTGGATAGACCTTTTCTCCTGCCTCTACATCCCTCGGGCTCACCCTGAAATGCTAGTTTACACACAGGCTAAGTAATCTGGCTTCCTGTATGAAGGGACGGGACTGGGGGGTGCAGGGGGACCACAGGGATTGAGGGGGAAACACAGAACTGGAGAGTGAGAGGCAGGCTCAACAGCGTCCTCCGTGGGACACAGTCTTCCACGCCGGCCCAAGTTGCCTTTAAAAAAGCATTTAGTTTTGGAGGTGATTTGACCCCACGCCTGTGGATTTTCAGCTGTATGATTATGCCTAGCTCCTGGGGCAATCTGGGGGCATTGTGATGAAAAAATGCACAAGCGTTAAGTGGACAAGGCGGCCACCAGGGCCGAGTGCGAGCAGCTGAGCTCCCCTCTGGGGGGCGGGGGCACGCCATGGGGGTTTCCTCCACTCCCTTGCACAGCCTCCAAGCTCTGGGACCTCAGGCCTGCGTCTATTTCGATGCTTGCTCCTTAGCAATACCTAGAGTTGGCCTCACTTCCTTGGACGCACAAAGGCAAACACATTTGTCTGAGAGCACAGGACTTGGCTTGTCCCCCTGGAAGAGCTCCCATCTGATTGTCCTTTTCCCGAATCCTGGATAACCTGAGGCCGTCAGGTCTGTGTCACTCCAAACCCCCCCATGAAACAACACGAGGCTTCGGCCTCACCAGAATTTCTCTGGTGGCACCAAGGAATTCTCTGTAAAACTGATTCTTGAGGCCTCACCATGGGATTTCATAGGCCAAAGGCCTCTGTTTCATCAGGCAAGGGCCACGAAGAAGGGGATCTAGATACAGACTTATCAAAACACCAGCCATCAAAATGCTGATGTGCAAAGGGTGTGTGTGTTTGTGTGTCTGTAGACAGATTGTACATACATAGAGATTTGCTTTCTGTGCAAGACTTTCATTTAAGGAGAGCCAAAGGCCCCCAGGAAGGTGATTGGATGAGGGCAGATGACTTGATTGCATACAGACAATTAAGGCATATTAAGTTAGTTTAAAAAGAGATAAATTTCCAAACGTGGCTCCAGGCAAACTCAAGAAACTAGCATACAAACGGCTCGCTTGGCACCAGAAAGCACTCGGCTTAGAAAGAGGGAAAAACCAACGACACGCTTGCCCAGCTATCTGCAAAAGTTCCAAGCATCAGCCACTTCTAACCTGGTTGCAATGAGCATAGTGGGATCCAGATGTCAAGGGGAGCCTGCATGGAGAGGGTGCTTCCTGACCCACTGGGAGGGTCCGCTCTGCAGTGGAGAGGTGAGGCTGCTCTCGTCAGTTTCAAGGGGGGTGGACTTTGTATGTCCTAATCAGCAAGGAATTAAATGGATTTTTGTTTCCAAGCAAGGTGTGGGAGGTTGGGCAAAAGATCTCCAGGTTCATTTCATGTTCAAGTGTTTTTCTTCCCTGTTGGGTATACTTGGGCTAAAACATAACTAATTAAGAATTGGGGGGTTTTGCATGGTAGCTATAGTCTCACTGAACAAAGTAGGTTTATTCCTACTGTCCAAGATGGTACCAAGGGGCCCTTGCCACCTGAAGGAAAGACAGCAGCCAGGAAGAGTTGGTCAGAACATGAGGAGTGTCCTTCAAGGGGACCTATGGCCCTGGAGAGCCACCGCATCAAAATTGTTTTAAAACATTAACCAGATCTCAGGGCGCCTGGATGGCTCAGTTGGTTAAGCATCTGACTCCTGATCTTAGCTCAGGTCTTGATCTCAGGGTCATGAGTTCAAGCCCTGCGTTGGGCTCCATGCTGGGCGTGAAGCCTTCTTAAAAACAAAACAAAACAGAACATTAACTGGATCTCAAAGAAAGAAAGAAGGAAAGGAAAGAAAAATCACCCAAAGCAGCAGTTCCTGGAGGAATCAAATTTCCACCCAAGGGCCACAGATAACAGAATGACCACTACCTCGGGGAATGAAAAGGACACAAACTTATCAAGCAGGGCCAAAGCTCCGGACACAGATGCATGAGGCTTCCAGATGCAAAAGGCTGGGTGGGTGGCAGGGTCCAACAACAGCCCCTGGGTAGCCAAAGGTCAGCCAAAGTGCAGATTGGGGGAGGGGGCAGGGCTTCAGTCCCTGTCCATGGTGCTGAACCTGGAGAAACAGGATTGGCCCTCCACCCCTCACCCCCACCCCCAAGAGAAGGAAGAGATGGCAAAGGGTGAAGGAAGAAGAGATGGGGGAGACAAATGGAGACTCCTGGAGACGCGGCCAGGGAGAAGGAAGGTATGTTTTGACACCATTTGCAAATAATGGGTTTATCAAGAAAGATTTTCATGTCTTGGAAAAGTCAGTGGGGTGGGCGTGCATGTGGCCCATCCCTTCCCTCTCTAGCCTCAGAAAACTCAGCCCTGGGGCCCCTCAGCAGTCACAGGGGGCCCTATGAACTGCCCCAAGCATCTTTCTCACCAACGGGCATCTCCCAGGCAAGGTTGGCACACAGTTTATGGCAACTCCAGGCATGGCAGGTGGCCAGTCAAGCACATCTGGGATGTCTGCTGGAGTCTTGGGTTTCAGACGTGGAGGAGGCTGGTGTTGAGGATTTCCAAAAAGAAAGACCACGTAGGGAGTGCCTACGACCCCCAGAGGTCTTAGAGATTCCTGGGAATGAGCTTAGAGCTAGCAAGAAAAAAAAAAAAAAAAAAGAGGCAAAGCAAAACCTGTACTTTGTCACCTGGCATCCAGCACTTCTGTCCAGAGAAGGATTTCAGCAAGACCCTTCCCTTCCTGCATTTGGACCTAAAGGAAGCACTTGGTCAGGCAGAGTTGGCAGGGGGTAGGGTGGGGGAGTGGCAGAAGGAAGAGGGGAGAGAAACAGAAGAACCCCCTCCCTCCCATTCACGCATTTGTTCCAATTTGGAATGATGCTTCCATCTTGGGCAGTGTTCAAAAAAGACTGGAGAAGAAGATTCTCAGGGTGGGTCTGATGTTTGGGTGCGAAAGGCACTGCCATCGGGCTGCCTTTGATGAACCTTGAGGCCAAGGGACAATGGTCACTCCACAGAAATCAGAGCTCAAATGAAAAGAAATCAGGAAAATATATATACAAAGGTGACAACTGGAATTTTCTTTTAAAAAACACAGATGGGTTAAGATAACCTGAGATGATCGGATACATCAAGCCAATTATTCACACATCTTTTCTTCTGCTCTTGAACGTAAAAAACATATACATACCAAATTTCAAAGAAAGCTGGCTGAATTATTGCTTTAACGCCTTCTAAAGCAAACCAAAGTGACGTATAATGAGCAGGTCGTCTATGCGCACAGCCCCATTGTGACGATAAATACACTTGAAACAAGAAGGTGGTATGTTTAAAAAATTGGAGCTGCTGAGTCTTGGGAGAGGGAAGGAGATGGAACTCGCCCATAAAGCAATCACAACCCAACCCCGTGACCCTGCCTTGGGCCACAATCACGGCAGGAAACGGAGTTTCTTCTTCCTTGGCAACAGGCTTTTGAAAGGACCTGCCCTGGTGGTGGGGGGGGGGTGGCGAGGGGAGAGGTGCTCTCACAATACAGGTGTTTTCCAGAACCCAGGGAGATAGTCCAGCCTCAGACTGACGGTCCCGAAGTGATGTCTACGGTGGGTAGAAATGCACAGTATTCACATAAAACACAAAGCCACCAGCATGGACAATTCTGGGCAGGCTGGCTTCATCCTCAGCCTCAAGTGTTGTCTGGGGAGACGTGCAAGGGCTTGAGGAGAGCAGGTCTTCGCACCCCAATTGGCAGTGGTGGGGGGGGAGCCTGTGGAGAGGCAGGAGGCACGGGGCCGTGTTCTCCACCCCACTGGAAGGGCCCAGGGAGGGAGCCTTGTGCAGGAAGGAATGGCATCAGCGTGGCCTCATCTTCGGGTTCTGACAGTTAAGGCTTCTATTTGTTAGACGTGGCAGTGACCGTTGTCTGGAAAGGAAGGGACAGTCCTGGCGTCAGCAAGAGGAACATGGGACCCTAGGTGTCTCGGCCATCAAGCCTTTAAATCTTGTCTGGTATTCTCCAAGACGGCCATCCCCCCATCCCCACAGGCCACAGGCCACAGGCCAGGAAAGGTGACTTTTTTTTTTGGAGTCGGGTGAGGAAGGTGGCAGGTGGCCTGCTGCACCTGCAGTAGAACCCACGTGAAGTTTAGGGTCAGGTGAGGGTTCCAGCCTGTTTCCTCAAATGGATGGCTGGAAGGTTCAGAGAGATACCACATGTAGAGCACTACACACAAAAATCAACACAGGATCCCATTCCTTATCCGAAACCTTGAGCACAGATTACCTGGGAATTTAGAATTTGGGGGGGGGGTTATTATATACACAGATACACATGCATATGTGCACACATACATATTATGAAATGCCCCCATAATATACCCGCAGCGTAACGTACAGACATCCACACGGTCAGGTTTTGCCACTAAGCAGGTCATGAAAACGCTTTGTGGTCAGTGTTTTCTGCATCTGAGGTCTCCGGCTAAGGGGCTGGCAGGTCTCCTGGGCTGCTCACATCAGAGCCAGCTTTCAGGGGGCATGAGCCATATGCTCCTACACCTAGGACTGACCGCCAGCACTTTAGTGCCTCCTCAGTAAGCCCCGGGGACCCCTCAGTGACATGGGCGCTATTACCCATTTTACAGATGGGGAACCTGAAGTTCCCCTGAGATACGAAGTCATTTGGGACCCACACCAGGGCATATCTAATCATTTGACTTTTTTAAAATCCTTTTTTTATTTCAAGTTAAATTTTAATCATATAGGTTGTATATGAATGTAAAAATTGGAGACATTTCAGATTAAGCTAACCCCTGATGTCCTGCCTTTCCACTCCATAAAAGGGTTTTGAGATGCAGTGATTAGTGTGTGAGCCCAGAGCCTAGGTTATCTGGCTCCTCGACCAGGCTGCCCACCTGGGTTTTTTTCCCCTAAGAGGAAACAGATCAGCACTACCCTCTTTATTGGAACCCAGAACACCCGCACCCGTTTTCCCTTGTCTCTCCTAGGATACAACACCTCGAGTCTCTGACCCTTTTGTCTCCTGGTCCAGGTTCCTCACTGAGTCCCCACTTCATACCTGCTCAAGCTTGGTTCTCATACAGGCTTTGCCTCTTCTTGGATTTTAGCTCCTTTAACCACTGGGGAGAGGGCTCTTCCGACCTGAAACCACAAAGCCAGTGAGAGTCAACTGCGAGCCAGCCTGAGGGCTCCTTGCGGGCAGGGCTGTGAGGTACCTGACCCCGCATCCTCAGTGCCCAGGTGATGCTGAGCCGGGCACTTGCAGGTGGTAAAGATGCCATGTTAATGTGATCGATGAGCAAGAAACAGGAATTAAACAAAGCACCCAACAACAAGGAAACATAAATGAATCACGGTACGCCCATTCTATGAAATAATCTGTAGCTGTGAAGTCACACTGACACATGAATTATCTCCATCCATCCATCACCCCAGGCATGCCTCCATCCTTCTAGTTCTCAACCCAGGTAAATGCCCATGATGGTTAATTGTATGTGTCAACTCGGCTAGGCCATGGTACCTAGATATTTGGTTGAACATTGTTCTAGATGGTTCTGTGAAGGCATTTTTAAAGACGAAATTAGTATTTAAATCAGTCGGCTTTCAGTAAAGCAGATTACCCTCCTTATTAGGGGTGGGCCTCATCTAATCAGTTGAAGACCTTAATAGAAAAAGACTGACCTCCCCAGAAGAAGAGGGAATTCTGATCACAGACTGCTTTGGGGACTCAAACTACAATATTGGTTCTTCCCTGAGTCTCTAGCCTACTGGCCTGCCCTTCAGATTTTGCACTTGGTGGTACTACCCACGATTGGGGGAGCCAGTTCCTTAAAATCAATCTCAATCTCAATTTCTAACTCTCTCTCCCTCTTCTCTCTCTCTCTCTCCCTCCCTTCCTCCCCCTGCTTCTGTGTGTGTCTGTGTATATACACATCCTATTGGTTCTGTTTCTTTGGAGAACACTGACTAACATGATGTCCATGAGACACAGATAGATGCCTTATGTTTACCAAACGGTAACACGTGACCATTTGGGGGAGGTAAGGTTTAACTTTTTTAAAGTGAAGAACACACATGCAGAAAACTACTCAAACCATAAGTGTGCAGGTCAGTGAGTCTTCTCAAAGTGAATATATTCGAGCAGCCACCATCTCAATCATGACACTCCCAAGTATTTTAGTTTTCACTTTCTTCATGGACTTTGCTGTGTTCTCAGAAGTGCTTATAGCGAGACCATACCACCCTAACAAAAGCCATAAAGTCATGACTCTTCACAACTCTTTTCAAGAAAAAGATCGTTTTTATGAAGTGTGTGTAAAGGCCTTGGGAAAATGGCCCACATGAAACACGTAACAGGAAAAGAAGCTACATGTATGTTGTGATCTCAACTACATTTTAAAAATCAAAATGGAAGAAGAGATGGCCCGATGTCACACTGGTGGTCTTTGGGGGGTGGGATCATGGGTGACTTTGTTTTCTGCTTTATATTCTTTTTATATTTTCCAAAAATTTTTTTTAAGATTTTATTTATTTATTTGACAGAGAGAGACACAGCGAGAGAGGGAACACAAGCAGGGGGAGAGGGAGAAGCAGGCTTCCCACAGAGCAGGGAGCCGGATGCGGGGCTCGATCCCAGGATTCTGGGATCATGACTTGAGCCGAAGGCAGACACTTAGTGACTGGGCCACCCAGGTGCCCCTATATTTTCCAAAATTTCTATGGTGAGCATATACTACTTTATTTTTTTAAATTTTATTTTATTATGTCATCACCATAGAGTACATCATTAGATTTTGATGTAGTGTTCCATGATTCACTGTTTGCATATAACACCCAGTGCTCCATGCAGAACGCGCCCTCCTTAATACCCATCGCCGAGCTCACCCATCCCCCTAGCCCCTCCCCTCTAGAACCTTCAGTTTGTTGCTCGGAGTCCATCGTCTCTCATGGTTTGTCTCCCCCTCCCATTTCCTCCCTTCATTTTCCCTTCCTTCTCCTAATGTCCTCCACGCTATTCTTTATGTTCCACAAATAAGTGAAACCATATGATAATTGACTTTCTCTGCTTGACCTATTTCACTTAGCATAGTCTTGATAGAATGGCAAAAATTGACAAGGCAAGAAACAACAAATGTTGGAGAGGTTGTGGAGAAAGGGGAACCCTCTTACACTGTTGGTGGGAATGCAAGGTGGTGCAGCCACTTTGGAAAACAGTGTGGAAGTGCCTCAAAAAATTAAAAACAGAGCTGCCCTGTGACCCAGCAATTGCACTCCCGGGCATTTACCCCGAAGATACAGATGTAGTGAAAAGAAGGGCCACATGCACCCCCATGTTCATAGCAGCAGTGTCCGCAATAGCCAAACCGTGGAAAGAGCCGAGATGCCCTTCAACAGACGAACGGATAAAGAAGATGTGGTCCATATATACGATGGAATGTTACTCAGCCGTCAGAAAGGATGAATACCCAACTTTTACATCAACATGGATGGGGGACTGGAGCATATCCTACTTTATAATCAAACACAAGTACTCACAAGATCCAACCTATGTTTGATCTCAGAGAAAGTTCCTGACCCCAACCCCCAGAGGGCTCAGGGAACAGTTGCTGACCAGCTGGGGTGGGATGGGCGGTGTGCAAGGAAGGAGAGGTCCCCTGGGCAGACAGGGCTCTGGGGTGCCCCAGGCAAGCCTCCCCCGATGGCAGGGGCACCAGACCAGGCCTCCAGAGAGGTTCCTCTGAGACCCTGGTACGGGGGCTCCTCCAGCCCCGGAGAAACACTGGAGTGCCCGGCTGACTCCAGAGCCACCCTGCAATTCCGGTATCTCCAGAGCACGAGAGGCACCGTCTCAGCTATGGCCCTGGTTTCTCGTAGCCTCTTGTGTCCTTCTGCTTCCCACAGCCCGCTCTGTGCTCTGCTACTAGGCTCTGCCTACAGACCCCCTGTGACATCAGGCCCCCAGGCCTTTGCACATGCTGTGACTTAAGCCTGGGAACCCCTCACGCTGCCATCTTTTTTGACTTTGTGGGTCCTGGGGTGCCTGCTACAACTAGTCAACCCCACAGCCCTAACAGGGGAGCAGCCCTATACGGAGAGGAATGGGTATGGCTGGGTGCCAATAAAGCTTTATTTACACAAACAGACGGTGGGTGGAACTTGGCCCGTGGGCTACAGCTTGCCAAACCCCGCTCTGCCGCAGCACTTACAACATTACAACTTAGTGTGAATAATCCCTCGCTTTTATGTGTTAACTTGCGGTTAGAAAAGCCCGATGCAGGGCTCGATCTCAAGACCCTGAGATCGTGACTTGGGCTGAAATCAAGAATCGGACGCTCAACTGACTGAGCCACCTGGGTGCCCCAAAATCCCACTATCCTTTCTCGAACACGTCTGCAAGCCAGCTCTGCACACACTTTCTCCTTTTGTCCTCATGACCACCCTGGAAGGTTAGAATGATGAGTCAACCCATTTTGCAGATAAGGAGACTGAGGCCCAGAGAAGCAGAGTGACCCCCCCCCCCCCCAGGCCAAGCAGCTCGGCTGGACTAGGTCAGTAGTCTTCCCACAACACAGCCCTGGATTTCCATGTGGGACGTGGAGGGGGGTGGGGGAAGGGCAAGGCCGGCCGGCCTGATTCCTGGTCGTCTTCCCCCGACCCTGGTGTGTGTTCTTAGATCTCAGGCTGCCGAGAGTTCACGTGAACAAAGTTCTGCTGCTAGAGGGGAACACACAGCTGCAACTCCCCTTTGCATCCAGCTCTAAGACCCAGACAAGCACCTCCCAGAATTGCATCCTGAGTCCAGGGTGGAGGCCTCATCCCCAAGACCCCTCACCTGTCGTCCTTCTCCATGCTGGAGGGCAGCACGCGACTGCCCAGCTGGAAGGGGGACTTGGGGGTCTTGGGCTGGGGGGCCCAGCCTGAGGCCTCGCTGGGACTGTCGGCCTCTGGCCTCTTGTGCAGCTGAGCCTGGGGAGAGAGGAGAGAGCCGAGTCTGTTACCACCTCGGGTCTGCGGAAGGCTCCCATCTGATGGCAACCGTCACTGTTTGGCAACAACAGGGCCCCCTGGCAACTGGACCCAGGCAGGAAACACAGGGGCGGGGGAGATGCCGCCTGACTTTGGAGGCTAAGAGAAATCGGAGGCCAGGCGGGTAGTCTACACAGTTACCCTTGGCCACTAGGATCAAAGAACCACCACCAAAACCCCACACAATCCTGTCATCTCCTCTTTGATGGAAAAGCCACCATTTGTATGCTCTTGGGACGGGATGTTCTGTCTCCTTTCACTTCCCAAGAACCCCGGCATGGAGGTAACGGCCCCATCTTGCAGATGACACTCAGCTCTGCGAAGCTTCTTGGTCCTGTGTCCACAGGGATATAATGAGATTTTGACTATCACGTTCCCACAGGAAAAAGGCAGGGCAGATTTCCCCCATTTTGGGCGGGCTATGGTCAGGAATGGGATGACAGTATGATGTTCACAGAGTTCCCCTGGGGGCCCAGGGGTGTGATGGTGGCAGGTGACAGGTGTCTCCGAGGCAACGCTGGACGGCCGCCATCACCACTGTCCACCTGACACCTCTGTGCGCCAAGCACCCGCCATTTGGTGACCAGGCCTAATGTATGTGACACACATCAGCTGGAAGTAGAGCCTGCCTTTCCCCATTTTACAGAGGAGTAGCCTCAAGGTCAAAGATCAAGCAGTGTGCCTAGAGGCACACAGTTTTCAAGACCTGGGATTCACCCTGGGTCTGCCCAACCCCAACCCCAGGGCTCCTTCCAGAATGAGTCCAGTAGCCTCCCCCGACTGTTGCTGACTGCTGAGCGTTGCCCGATGGGAGCAGGTGTGGCTGCCCCCAGGTTCAAGGAGCTCACGCTAACCGTAGCAAACGAGTTACAGGAGCCTCAACTCGACAGCGTGCGGGAGATCTGAGCGGTGTCCAGGGACCCAAGGACCGGCCTCGGGAGTTCCGTGGGGCACCCGCCTGGAGCCCACGCCTTTGCAGCCTGCTGTGCTGGGCTGCCCGGGGACACAGCATTTGTTCCAACGCTGGAAACGAAAGGCAGGAAACCCCTGGCCTAGGGCAGCGGCCGCCAGACGGTCCCATTTGCCAGGTTTATAAATCAGCCACAGGGACAGGTGTGCGTGTGCTGTTTACTGACTTTTAGGTCTTGCAAAAAATGGCAGATACTGTGGCCATGTGGGGTATTACTGGGGGAAACTGGGTGGGGCACGCATGCCGACCCCCTGCACTATTTCTGCAACTTCTTGTGAGCTGAACTGTTTCAAAACTGGAGGGGAGGGAAGGAGGGAGGGAAGGAAGGAAGGAAGGAAGGGAGGGAGGAAGAAAGGAAGGAAGGAGGGGGGAGGGAGGGAGGGAAGGGAGGAAGGAAGGAGGGAAGGGGGAATGGGGAAGGGAGGGAGGGAAGGACACATGGGGCCTGTTCTCCTCGCTGCCAAGGTTGAGGGTAGCTCTGGGTGTGAAGCTCGGTACCTTTAGCACTGCCGGGTCCATGCCTGGAAACACAGGCATCCTCTGCGGATGGCTGGTGGGGGTCCTCTCAGCCCTGGAGGGCTTCTCCTCCTCCTCATCGGACTCTTCCCTCCTGGGAGATTTCTCTTCTGTCGCAAAGAAAAGAGCACTGACGTCACTGGCAGCCACCGGACCCTCTGCACACAGTCCCTCATGCAGCCCTCGCGCCAGCCCAGCCCGGAAGTCGTCACTGGCCCGTTATATGAATGAGGACAAACTCAGGTTCCTCATGGTTGACAACGCAGTATGACGGATGTTCTCCTGGGAGGAGGCACAGACAGACCCCCCTCCTGGCTCCTGGCTCCTTCCCAGTCAGGGAAAGAGAAGGAAGTCTTTGGCAGAGAGGCAAGGAGACAGAAACGCCTTCAGCCAGCAATGCACGGGGCTGGTGGTCTCGGAAGAGGGCGTGGAGGGCTTCGTGTGTCTCGTGGAAGGCCTGACCAGAAGCCACTTCCCTTCGCCAGAGTCCCCATTTCTGGGACTTCCCTCCATTGCCATGTTCCAGCCTCACAGGAGAGACTTTGGCGACATGGACCGTTTGTCCCCACTCCTCCGGGAGTGTGCGGTGAGGAGTTTCAGCCTCCCGGAGGCCCTGGGCCGAGCTTGGGGGCAGTGAGGAGTGCAGGGAGGACGTGGGGAGGGACGAGGAGGAACCAGGCAAGGCCTGCTCCCCTGGAGCCCCTAGGCCATGCAGGGAACTGGGGTGTGTTCAGAAGGCATACCCCCAGGCCTTCCCCAGCCCCAGGCCGGTTCCTCGAGGCTGCTGGGAACCAGAGGGCTGCTGCCACGTTCCAGCTGGGGGTACTGGTATGACTCTGTCCCCATGCTGGTTTTTATTTGCTCCAGGCAGCTGGGTGGAATTTAGCTCAGAAAACCCAAAGAGTGTGCAGAGGTCTCAATCAAGGCATTTAAACACTTCCTTTAATAATAAACATGAGGGGGGGGCGCCTGGGTGGCTCAGTCGGTTAAGTGGCTGCCTTCGGCTCAGATCATGATCTTGGGGTCCTGGGATCGAGCCCTGCATCGGGCTCCCTGCTCAGCGGGGAGTCTGCCTCTCCCTCTGTGCATGCTCTCTCTCACTCTATCGCGAATAAATAAAATCTTTAAAATAATAATAATAATAATAATAAACATGAGGTAGGAGAGGGCAAACCCCATGTGAACAAAGGCCCTGCAAGTGTTTGGGGGACACACCGCTGCATATGTGCAGAGCAGGGAGGTCACCTGCTATAGTATCCAAGAGGAGATTTTGCTTCTTAACACTCCTCCATGTGTCCCCATCCACAGACAAAGTTGAACTCCTTAGCAAGGAATCGACTGTCCATGAGCAGGCCTCTGCCCACCCTTCCGGCACGACCCCTGCTATTCCTGGCTTGAGCAGCCCTGAACTGCTTAGAGAGACCTCTGCCACACACAGAGATGGGCCTCCCGCACACCTGCCCCTTTGAGCCCACTGTTCTGTACGGAATACCCTTCCCTGGCTGATGCCTATTGGCTCTTTGAGATTCAGTTCAGGTTTTGACATAGGACTCAGCCAAAGAAGTCCTTGAAGGAAAATGAGTAGCCTTAAAATAATTCATTGGAAACATAAAGACTGATGATAAACAGAACTGATCTTTCACCTCGAGAATCTGGGCAAAGACCCGCAAACAAACCTCAAGAAAGTATCAGTGACTTCAGTAAGGGTAAAGGCAGAAACAGCAAAAACCTATTAAGTTGTATCTCCGTCCCTGACAACCCGTGGAGCCCCAGTGAATATATCATCCTGAAAAAAATCTTTTTCACCTAATTTCTAATAAGGTCTGTAGAATCAGAGAGCACAGGCTCCTATGTAACTGCCTTCTAACATCCTACAAAGTCAAGAAGTTCTTGGTGTCTAACCTAAGTCTGTCCTGCTGTTCAGTGTGGCATCTGTGGAGAAGGGAGGGCACGGTGTACCTGTTGAGTCCTTGAACATCCACACATTGCCAGCCTCCTCCTCCAAAGGACACCTGTTCTCCGACTCACTAACTCGGCTGCGCCGGAGGGAGTGGGAGATGGGAGCCCGGCGGCGGCTTCTCTTGCTGAGCTGCACCCGGGTCTTGAGGGCACTTGAGTCGAGGACTGAGGTTTGCTTTGGGAGCGGCAGGCAGGAAGAGGGAGAGAGCAAAGGGAACCATTAGTTGAGGGCGCCACCCACGGGAGCTTCCCTGACACATGAGATGCTGTCTGAGTGGTACGTGGGCCAACATCTTCACATTTTTATGGGCACCTCAACACTGTAAGCCCCCATTTCTCTGCGAAACACACCACACAGGCTGGTTACAATGATCACATGAGCCTTGAAGGCCCTGGCACAGCCCCACAGTGGACATGAATGAAAATGCCTTCTCCCCCCTGGTGACATAGGAGCATGGAAGCTGGAACAGTGCTCGGTATACAGCAGGGGCCCAATCAGTGTTTGTATGCTCACTGAATGGATAACTGAATACATCATCTAACTAAATTCTCACGGGAACCCTATTCATACGGGGCCCGGGAGCTGGGGCATCCTCGGTGCGGTCCCCCTCCATCCACAATAATTGGGGGGCAGGTAGAGGGTACAGAGCAATGCACTTGCACCAAGCCTTTGCCTACAAGCATCACACTCTGCGCAGAGGCAGGTGGACAGTCGGTGACTGAGTGACGAAAGGTGTCAGGGAGGCACACCAGCCAGGTGGGCCCAGCCAGGAGGCGGGGCAGCCCCTGGCCCAGCTATCGCCCAGGGGGATGATGGCGAAGAACTGAGAGCTCTGCGTTCAAATTCCCCTCGGTTCAAATCCTAGGTGTGTCAGCTCGAGCCGCGGACTTCACCTCCCTGAGGTGTCCCTCTTTGGAGAAAAGGGGGTCTCAGGAGTACCTGCCACCCACGGTGGTCGAGAGAATTCATGAGTCCGGGCGGGGCAAGTCCTGGTTTGAGACAGCGTCTGACCAAGGCTGACACAGGCAGGAGCTGTTACAGGCCATCTCCTGTGCGCGCCTGAAATGTGGGGTCCTCCCTCTCGGGTCTGCTGTGGACAAGCTCCGTCAGCCAAGGCCTTTTCAAGGAGCGATGATGGGCTAATTTCAGTGAATCATTTCCCACCGGTTGGTAAGCGGCAGACACCACACTGGGCGCGGGAGGAGGGAGCTGATGTTTGTGCAGCTTCTTCTGGAAATGGTCACAATGGCAGCCAGTGGGGGGAGCTGATGGGGGGGCGGAAGTCCCAAACTGGGGGATCGCTTCTCGGATCCAGTTTTTCAGACTCAGAGAAAGGGGGAGGAAGGAGCTGGCTTGCAGGGCAGTTGGGTCTGTATCCCCAGGGTTACCCCTTGGCCACAGGCTGGGGCAGGGCCCGGATGCCTTGGTGCCTCAGCTTTCCTTTCAGCCTCCAAACAGCCCCCGCAGGAGCCCCCAGTTCCAGTGGGCAGTGCCCGTAGACTTAAGTACGTGATAAATAAGCAGCCAGACCTGCGATCGGGGACACTCGCATTTCAGTCACCCAATGGCCACGTTGGTTCTCCCATCTGCAGGATGGGGCAGGAATTTTTGCCTCCTGGGCTACTGGCCTATGAGCAGTCTCACCACTTGGGGACTGGTGGCTGTTGACACCGCCATTGGTATTTATAATGGACCCTGAGAAAGAATGGCTTAGTGTTCTAAAAGGTAAGTCCAGCGGATTGTACCATGGCCCGGGGACATCATATAAGCACGTAAGCTACAGCCACGCTTGGCACACAGCTTGAGCTTGGCACATGTCTGTTGAATGAATACCTGAACACATCACCTAACTGAATCCTTCCAACCCACACCATGTGCATGTTTATATAATGGGGTGGCCCAAGGGAGACCAAACTTGTGTCTTTCCCCATCTCTGCCCTTAATCCAGAGGTGCCAGCAAGAGACCCCAACTGTACTTAGAAGGGGGAATTCCCTTTGAGGATCCAGAGGAAGCCCCTTCTCCCAAAGCACTGGGGCTTCCTTCTCTGGGGGGGAATCTGGGTAGCCATCCCTAAGGGTGTGGGCATGAGGCTTTACTGCCAGGAGAGTGGGTTGCTTTTAGGTTCTGCACCATTTAGACGATGCATCCACAGCACGGTGGGCTGGGGGCGGGTAGCCCTACTGTCAGGGGGCAGAATAATGGGACTTTGAGGATTGAAAAGGAAACTGTGCCTGCCCCCTGCAGGTGGGGCCCGTGCGGGAGGAAAGAGGACAGGTACTGGTCTGGAAGGGGCTAGAGCAGGATGCCACTGGGCCTGGGCGACTGGCAGCTGGGAGGCTGGTTCTGCCTGGGACCTAGAAAAGCTGAGTTCTAGGGGCTGCCCCTGGGGACCCACGTGAGGGCTATCTATGCCCGAAGGGTCCCCCTTCCCGGAGCTGCCACTACCCATTTACAGAGAGACTTGGATCCGCGGGCATCAGAGACATGTCCTGCCGAGCAAGACCTTGGTGAGAACACCCAGCAGAATGGGTCTGAGCAAAACTCCAGACTCTGCACGCCTGGAATTGCAAACCTCAGGCAGCCCACCCCCCCAACTGTCCCCCAACCCCCCGGAGATGAGGCGCCTGACTTCCTGCTTACCTAACAGGTGGGGGCTAGGATCAGTTTTAATTTGAACCCATGTGATTATATTTGAGGTCGTGGAGCCCACTGTGCTGGTTATCAGTGGGTGAGGAAGCCAAGGCTCAGAGAGGTGAAGGCATGTGCCCCAAGACACACAGCTGGTGTGTGGCAGGTGCAAGATACACGCAGACATCAGTCCCATCGCAAAGACTGTTCCCTCTGCACCCACCACAGGGGTCCCTGGCACACAGATTCTACCCCTGAGAGGGGCCACCCACTGGGAGATGCCAGAGCA
The DNA here is from genome assembly GCF_009762305.2 of Zalophus californianus. Lineage (NCBI taxonomy): Eukaryota > Metazoa > Chordata > Mammalia > Carnivora > Otariidae > Zalophus > Zalophus californianus. The sequence continues at coordinate 19,240,387 of NC_045608.1, read as the reverse complement.
TCCCTTTAAGAAGAAAGGACTCTTTCCAACACACGCTCCCAGTTACGGACTTACATCAATGAAGGAGAAGTCGTCCACCCTCTTCGAGGGGCAGGGGTCTGGCGGAGGCAGCCCCTCCATCCCATCGGTGGATTCCAAATCGGTGCTGGATCGGTCCACGCTGGTGCTCCGCTGGTCCCTGGAGCAACTGTGCTGGTCCCCGGCTGAGGTGGCCTCCGTCTGGGAGGACAGTGAGGACAAGCGGCTGCTGGGGAGCTGCTTCCGGGCCGACACGGCACTGCTGTCTGGGGACGGGGACTCGGGGGCCAGACTACGAGAAAAGAAGGAAGGGAGACATCATTTGTGCAGGTGGTTGCACAGAACTGAATTTCAAGCACAGAACTGAATTTCAAGTAGAGGAGCTGCAGAAAGCAGGTTCAGGCTGTGCTTTCTAAGACACAGGACATCCCTGTAGGGTATGTCCTTTCTGGGCAAGCCTGGCACTGTTCGTGGTGCTTCCAGAACACCTGGACAGGGATGGAATGGGAGGAGCCGGTCTGGTCCCATTCCAGACCCTCCAACCCTGCCCTGGGCAGGAGGGCTGGAGACACTGGGCACACATGGCGACTGGGCCCTTGCCATGTGGCGAGTGTGAGCCCAGAGTATAGAGTCCACACTGGATTCCCACCACTTTGGAAAAAAAAAAAAAAAGAGAGAGAATATAAAATACTGATGCATGTTGAACTAATAATATTTCAAATCTGGATTCACTAAAATATTGTTATTTAAATTAAGATGTTTCTTTTTTACTCTTTTGAGGTGGCTCCTGGGACATCTTAAATGACCCACACCCCGTGTTTGCGGCTTGAGTTGTATTTCTGTTGGACAGTGCTGACATCGATCAAAAAATCACCAGCAGTCCCTTGTGGTAGAGCAGGAAGCAGGGGAACTTTCTGCATGGTTCCATTCATTCATGCATGCATTCAGTCAAGATTTACTGAGCACTTACTATGTGCTAGGCACTGCTATGCACTGAGTCACTGAATCCTCTCCCCAGTCCTACTACGGCCACCATAATGCTATCAAGTAGGATTAGCCTCAGGAAGTTAAATATGTAAAAATAAGTCATTAAGCTAAAAAGCACCCCCCATTAAAAAGACACCAAAGTCAAGAGCATGGGAGAGCCAACCCTGAGGAAGGGCAGCCGGGCACAGGACACCACCTCCTGATAGGAGGGTCTCCCCTGGAAGCCACCCGGGCTGCACCCCTGCCCAGAGCCTATCCTGGTGCTTCACGGCGGGAGCACATCCACGCTCTGTCCGCCCTGGGATGATTTTATTACTCGGAACAGGCAGGATGTGGGGGTGCGGGGTGAGACTGAAGCAACCTCCCCCTACGCCTCCCCGCCCAGACAAGAGGGAAATACCACCGAGGAGGCAGCAGATGGCGCTGCTGGCCAGGGCTGAGGACGCGCGGCTGCTGGACAGCCCGGGGAGGGGGCGCTGCAGTACCTCCGGAGAACAAAAGGGGGCGCCCACCCCCACCAGGAGCGGCCCCAGGTCCCAGAGGCCAGCTGCGGGGGGGAACGGAGGCCCAGGAAGGGGGCAAAACCGAGACGCAGGCTTCCGGACTCAGAGTCCAGAGGGCTCTTGCAGGAAATCTTAAGTGAAGTCTAGTGACATTTAAGAACGCTCATTAACGGCACCCATGTCACGGGTTCAGCGAGAAAAGGCTTTCACGGGTACTACAAGAAACCTTTGCTTCCCTTTGTCTTCTTCGTACCCATTTTCAATTCCATCCACCTCCATCCGACTTTCACATCGTCAGCTGTGGGACATAACCCAGTAGAGGCTTGTGACGACCACTCCCGGCTGGGAGCACAGGGAAAGCAGGTGGGGGACCTGGGGCTGAGTGCACCCGATCCCTGGGCATACCAACCACAGGCGAGGAAACCGAGTCACACAGAGACACGGGCCAGCACAGGGCCACGCTGGAGGCAACCCAGGTCTCTCTGACTTCAAAAGACCATGCAACCCTGACCGTGGTAGTGTGCCCACGCGATCCTGGGGCCTTAGGCTAGGGAAGACGTGAGCTGAGAACACGGCAGTGTCCACCCCATGTGTCCACGAAGCCACTCCTGTGCTCGATCCCGCCCCAGGGGGAGAAGAAAAATTGTATTTTTAAAACAATGAACAGGGCCCATGAGCAGGTGCTCCTACTATGTGCCAGGAAATATGCTAATTGCCCACAGGTTCCCCTCCCAACAACCCCGTGTGGTGGGGTGCCTCAGCCTTCACCTCTGCAAGATGGGGCAACAGGATTAGACGTTAACACATTTACGTACTTACAACAGTGCTTGGCACGTACGCTCAGTAAACCCCGGCTGTTTTTACAAGCATCATTCCCTTCCTACAGAGGAGGAACGTCAACTCTGGAAGGCATATAAACTCAGTTACCCAGAGTCCTATCGGCAGCTAGGGTGGAGCTGGGATTCCGAGCTGCCTGCCTCCTGTATCAGGCAGATATCTGAGGGCCCTACAAGCCATCAACTGGGGTGATGTTAAATGCAAGACACAGCTTATGAAGCAACATGTGGGGCGTGCTCCTCTGTTTATAAACACACACGGACTTACTGGAAAAAAAAAAAGTCTAGACAGACGTGTAGCAAAAAGCATCAGTGCCTTCGTTAATGACCCGTGTGCTGGGGTTACAGGTAGTTTTCATTTTCTTTGTACTTCCTTTCATCATGGTCAAATACACATAACGTAAAGTTGACTATCAGTGACGTTGAGCACATCGACGGTGTGGTGCAGGCATTACCATGATATAGTTCTAGGACATCTGCCCAAAAGGAAGCCTGGTACTTAACCCCCGCCCCCCGCCCCAGCCCCTGACAACTAATCTACTCTCCGTCTCTATGGATTTACCTATTTTGGACATTTCGTATATCCTTTTAAAATAATTTTTTTGTACTTTCTCAATTTTTTTCAGACAAGAATGGATTACGCTGCTACCTACAGACGACGTGGGTTCAAGGGATACAGAAATGGGGGGGCATGTGGGCCATGCTGCCTTCCATCCAGACGCCCCACCCTGCAGCCCGGAGCCCCGCAGGCCCTACCTCTCCCGGCTCTGGCGCTGGTCCGTCCATGTCCCATACTGGCTGTCAGCTTCCTGCACGAGGGTGTCGGTATCCTTGGCCTCGGGGGGCCGCCTGGAGAAACACTGCTTCAGCTGGTCCTGCAGAGACAAGCCAGAGGGGAGAGATTTCCATCAGGGGAAAATGCGCAGAACCTGGTCCCCCGGCTGACGCAGATCACACGGCACTGCCCCCGGCTCAAACCCGCCCCAGCTCTCTACTGTGCTCAGAGGCCGGTGCAGATGTCTGGGGTGGGCATTAGGGTGACCAACTGTCCCAATGTGCCCAAGACACCACAGGAGGCAGGACGGTCGGTGTTCAAGGCAAGCAAGCTGGGATGAAGGCGTCACCCGTGCAGGGTCCTGCTGGGCACCATGCTGCCCATCCTCAGTGCCCCTCTGTCCGCCTAGCACCGCATGAAGGACCATCTTCTCTCCATCTTGGGTCTCCCAGGACTTGTCCACCTGGTTAGGGCACTCCCTCAGCTGTCCCCCGCCCTTGGGTTCCCACCACCACCATGCTTCCAACACAGCAACCACGGAGCATTTAACTGTGCCCAGCGTCGACCAAGCTGTTTGCACACCACCTCACTGAACTGAAGTTCCATGGCCATCCTTATTACAATCCCATTTTCCAGATGAGAACGTTGAGGCTCAGATTGGTGAAGAGACATGTCCCAAACCAAATAGCCAGTGCATGGCGAAGCAGACCTCAAACCCGGACAGGACGCTTGGGTCCACATCCAAACCAGTAACCACTGCACCCCAGGCAACCTGGGGTCCCTCGGCTGTCACTGCCTGCTCAGTTGCTGCCTGTGCCCTTGCCCGGGGCACTTGGAAGGAGCGCTGGCACAGCATGGGCAGCCACGGAGCTCCATTAAATGTCTGAACTGCTGGCTTCCCTACCTTGCTCACTTTCGGCGAATTAAAAGCCCATTCCCTGCTCAACAACCTTCAATGGCTCCCTACTGTCCTCCAGCGGAAATCCAATAGCCCTTGTAGTTGAGCCCCAAATTTCCTCTCCAGTCCCATCCCCCACCCCACCCCAAACAAACCCTTCCTCCCACCCTCTCTGACCTCCTCACACATCCCAGCCTCTGCGGGTTTGCTTGCACCCCTCCCTCTTCCTTACCCATCCTCTTGGTCAAAACCATTACAACCCAGTGATCTCTCCCCCTGCTGAGCTCTTCCTGCCTACCCTGGACTCACTGTTGTACCAGGTAAAGTTCAACATCAAAGTTATTTACTCCACAGAAATTTACTGAGTGCTTACTATGTGCCAGGCACCAGGGAACTGGGCTTGGTGGTAGGCGGGGGGTGTCACGGCACAGACGAAGCCCCTGAGAGTCTGTAACTTAGCACGAGGTCGGGATGTTCTATCATCTCTGCTCACACTCCACGCCTTTTCGCAGCTTCTACAAACCGTTTTTGGTGGAACAAGCCTGTGTGGTCCAGGGGAACGAACCGTTTGGGGATACTTGTGTACCCCGGGATGCTCAAGGGGGTGCTGTGGGAGGGGTGTGTGCAAGGACAGGAATTCAGAATTAAACCCTCAGCCGCCTCTGATAAACGGCCATGCTCGAGGACCCCAATAACAGCTTAATGTCCAAACAACCCCAACACCACTCACTGCCCACAGAATGCTTTCTCTAGTCACCAAAAGAACACGTGTTTGTTGTACAACATTTAGAAATCCTAGAAACGCACAAAGAGAAAGCCTTTAAAAATAGCCGTCACCCCGGCTCCCCCAGCAGGGACCCAACAAGCAGCAGATCCGGGGAGACTCCCCTTCCTTCCCGGGGAGGAGCGGTGCGGGAACGCACCGCAGGGATCTGCTGGGTTTGGAGACTCCGTGCGGGGTCGGGTGCCAGAGATAGCAACGCTCGGTCACAGGCCAGGTGAGCACGGAGTGCGGCCGGAGACCGGGGACACGGGAGTGACTGCTTTTCTCTGGGGGCGCACTGAGGAGCGGGGCCCCGAGTTCTCAGCTCCTCCGGGTGGAGATTGGGAGGCCACCATTTCTGCCCTGGTCCTCCAAGGCTGTACCGAGAGCTTGCAGGGAACAAAAGCTCCTGAGATCAAACCCGAGCAACTTCCTTAGCCCGGACCGACAAGGGCGGGGCAATTCCGCCTCCGGCAAAGACATTTGGAAACCACAGCAACAGGCCCCTCCCCCAGAAGATCAGCACAAACAGCCAGCAAGCCAAGACCAAGTTGATCGATTAAGGAGAACGGGAGAACTCCAGCGCTAGGGGAATACTGCACATAGATTCATGGCTTTTTTTTTTTTTACCATGATCCATTATTTCATCAAAGTTAATTTTTGTTGACTGTTTTTTTTATTTTTCTTTTTTCCTTTTTCAACCAACATCTTATCAATCCCTTTTTAAAAAAAAAAACAAACATTTTTTATTTTTAATTTTTAGAGTCATATTTTATCCCTTCATAGTAGTTACCCTTATTTTTGGCATATATATATAAGTTGTTCTCTCTTTAAAATTTTGAGGTACAGTTTCTTCTAACAGATCAAAATATACCCTAAATCACTAGTGTATGGCTTTGTTCTAGTCTCCTGCCTGATCACATTCTCTCCCTTTTTCCTTTTTTTTTTCTTAAATCTTCTTTCTTTTTTCAAACAACTTATCTTACCAAGTCCTTTTATAAAATCTTTTATAATTTTCATCTTTACAGTCATCTTCCATCCCTTCATTGTATCCACCCTTATTTTGTACATATATGTCTTTCTTCCTTTAAAATTTTAGGAGGCACTTTTTTCTAACAGACCAAAATACGCCCAAAATCTAGTGTGTGGCACTGATCTATGCACTAGCCTGATCATATTTGATCATATTCTGCTTTTTTTGTATTGTTTTGTTTTTGTTTTTATCTTTTTTTTCTTTTTTTTTTTTCTTTTTCTCTTTCTTTTTTCTTTCTTTCCCTTTCTTTTCCCCTGGTTTCAGGTCTTTTCTGATTGGTATACAGTATATTTGCTGGGGACGTTGTAAACCTGTTAGCATTTTGTTCTCTCATTCATCTATTCTCCTCTGGACAAAATGACAAGACGAAAAAAATCACCTCAGCAAAAAGAACAAGAGGTAGTACCGTCTGCCAGGGACCTACTCAATACGGACATTAGTACGATGTCGGACCTAGAGTTCAGAATCATAACTTTAAAGATACTAGCTGGGCTTGAAAAAAGCGTGGAACTTATTAGAGAAACCCTTTCTGGAGAAATAAAAGAACTAAAATCTAACCAAATCGAAATCAAAAAGGCTATTGATGAGGTGCAATCAAAAATGGGGGCACTAAATGCTAGGATAAATGAGGCAGAAGAGAGAATCAGCGATATAGAAGACCAAATGATGGAAAATAAAGAGGCTGAGAAAAAGAGAGAGAAACAACTACAGGATCACGAGGGCAGAATTCGAGAGATAAGTGATACGATAAGATGAAACAACATTAGAATAATTGGGATCCCAGAAGAAGAAGGGGGGGGGCAGAAGGTATATTGGAGCAAATAATAGCAGAGAACTTCCCTAATGTGAGGAAGGAAACAGGCATTAAAATCCAGGAGGCACAGAGAACCCCTCTCAAAATCAATAATAATAGGTCAACACCCCGACATCTAATAGTAAAACTTACGAGTCTCAGAGACAAAGAGAAAATCCTGAAAGCAGCTCTGGAGAAGAGATATGTAACCTACAATGGTAGAAACATTAGATTGGCAACAGACCTATCCATAGAGACCTGGCAGGCCAGAAAGGACTGGCAAGATATCTTCAGAGCACTAAACGAGAAAAATATGCAGCCAAGAATACTATATCCAGCTAGGCTATCATTGAAAATAGAAGGAGAGATAAAAAGCTTCCAGAACAAACAAAAACTAAAGGAATTTGCAAACACGAAACCAGCCCTCCAAGAAATATTGAGAGGGGTCCTCTAAGCAAACAGAGAACCTAAAAGCAGCAAAGAGCAGAAACGAACACAGACAACAGACAGTTAACAGTCACCTTACAGGTAATACAATGGCACTAAATTCATACCTTTCAATAGTTACCCTGAATGTAAATGGGCTAAATGCCCCAATCAAAAGACACAGGCTATCAGATTGGATTAAAAAACAAGACCCATCAATATGCTGTCTGCAAGAGACTCATTTTAGACCCAAAGACACCCCCAGATTGAAAGTGAGGGGTGGAAAACCATTTACCATGCTAATGGACACCAAAAGAAAGCTGGGGTGGCAATCCTTATATCAGACAAACTAGATTTTAAAACAAAGACTGTAATAAGAGATGAGGAAGGACACTATATCCTACTTAAAGGGTCTATCCAACAAGAAGATCTAACAATTGTAAATATCTATGCCCCGAACATGGGAGCAGCCAATTATATAAGGCAATTAATAACAAAAGCAAAGAAACACATTGACAACAATACAATAATAGTGGGGGACTTTAACACCCCCCTGACTGAAATGGACAGATCATCTAAGCAAAAGATCAACAAGGAAATAAAGACTTTAAATGACACACTGGACCAAATGGACTTCACAGACATATTCAGAACATTCCATCCCAAAGCAAAGGAATACACATTCTTCTCTAGTGCCCATGGAACATTCTCCAGAATTGATCACATCCTAGGTCACAAATCAGGTCTCAATCGGTACCAAAAGATTGGGATCATTCCCTGCATATTTTCAGACCACAATGCTTTGAAACTAGAACTCAACCACAAGAGGAAAGTCGGAAAGAACTCAAATACATGGAGGCTAAAGAGCATCCTACTAAAGAATGAATGGGTCGACCAGGAAATTAAAGAAGAATTAAAAAAATTCATGGAAACCAATGAAAATGAAAACACAACTGTTCAAAATCTTTGGGATACAGCAAAGGCAGTCCTGAGAGGAAAGTATATAGCAATACAAGCCTTTCTCAAGAAACAAGAAAGGTCTCAAATACACAACCTAACCCTACACCTAAAAGAGCTGGAGAGAGAACAGCAAATAAAGCCTAAACCCAGCAGGAGAAGAGAAATCATAAAGATCAGAGCAGAAATCAATGAACTAGAAACCAAAAGAACAGCAGAACAGATCAACGAAACTAGGAGCTGGTTCTTTGAAAGAAGACAGAACAGACATTTCTCCAAAGAAATGGGCAGAAGACATGAACAGATATTTCTCCAAAGAAGACATCCAAATGGCCAACAGGCACATGAAAAAGTGCTCAACATCGCTCGGCATCAGGGAAATCCAAATCAAAACCTCCATGAGATACCACCTCACACCCGTCAGAATGGCTAAAATTAACAAGTCAGGGAACGACAGATGTTGGCGGGGATGTGGAGAAAGAGGAACCCTCCTACACTGTTGGTGGGAATGCAAGCTGGTGCAACCACTCTGGAAAACAGTATGGAGGTTCCTCAAACAGTTGAAATTAGAGCTACCGTTCGATCCAGCAATTGCACTACTGGGTATTTACCACAAAGATACAAATGTAGGGACCCGAAGGGGTACGTGCACCCCAATGTTTATAGCAGCAATGTCCACAATAGCCAAACTGTGGAAAGAGCCAAGATGCCCATCGACAGATGAATGGATAAAGAAGATGTGGTATATATACAGAATGGAATATTATGCAGCCATCAAAAGGAATGAGATCTTGCCATTTGCAACGACGTGGATGGAACTGGAGGGTGTTATGCTGAGTGAAATAAGTCAATCAGAGAAAGACATGTATCACATGACCTCACTGATATGAGGAATTCTTAATCTCAGGAACCAAACTGAGTGTTACTGGAGTGGTTGGGGGTGGGAGGGATGGGGTGGCTGGGTGATAGACATTGGGGAGGGTATGTGCTACGGTGAGCGCTGTGAATTGTGCAAGACTGTTGAATCACAGATCTGTACTTTTGAAACAAATAACGCAACATATTTTAAGAAAAAAGAAAAAGAAGAAGATAACAGGAGAGGAAGAAAAGGGGAGTATGTCAGAGGGGGAGACGAACCATGAGAGATGATGGACTCTGAAAAACAAACTGAGGGTTCTAGAGGGGAGGGGGGTAGGGGGATGGGTTAGCCTGGTGATGGGTATTGAGGAGGGCACGTTCTGCATGGAGCACTGGGTGTTATGAACAAACAATGAATCATGGAACACTGCACCAAAAACTAATGATGTAATATATGGTGATTAACATAACAATAAAAAATTAAAAAAAAAATAGCCGTCACCCACGGACAATACTCTGGCACAGTCCTGCCTGGAATTTCCCCGGGGTCACTTCATCCAGATCCTCAGCTTTAAATGGCTGAAGAAGATCCCACTGGATGGACTCAGTGCCATTCATGGGACCAATCCCCAAGCGCTGGGCATTTAGGTTGCTAAGTATTTTTCACTGTTCTAAGCAACAATGTGACGAACATCCTTGAGGCTCAAGTGACACATCTCTGTGATTATTCCCCACAAGAGAGATTCCTAAGTACAGAATCACCAGGTCAAATGGCGGCCTATTTTTAAGGCTTTGGCTCCTGATGAGCGAGCGGGCCTTGGGACAGGCTGCCCAATCGCCAAGCCCATGGGCAGTGTGTGTGTTGGGGGGGGGCCTGTATGCACGCTTTAGGGATGAAGTCAGTCTCCACTCGGGGAAACTTGGGAGGTTTTTGCCTTGAAAGATCACCTGACATTCTCAGACACCCGCACCCTGAACAGAATTCTCCCTGGCACCCAGGAAGGGAAGTGGTCATCTGTGCATGCTCCCAGCTAAAATACTGTTTTTCAAAGATGTCACAGAACCGGGCATTCCCTAACTTAATCCCCTACATGGGTCAGATTCAGAAACCAGAGGGTGGGGCCTCAGGGGTTCCTTCTGGTGGGCTTGGCATTGCTGTCTGAGCTTGTGCAGGGGGTTTGGATGTGTCCCCCCCAACCCCATGCTAAACTCAGCAGGAGGCACAGGGTTGACAGCTCTGGGTCACAGCTCAGGAGAAGGGGAGTGCTTGTTTGTCTCTGCTCTGCTCCTGCTGCATGGCCTGGCATTCAGGCCTCAGTCTATTAGAAAAGCAAGGGTTGTTGTGTGGCTTCAAAGAGGTCTCTGGAAATCATTCGGCTTAGGAGCCAGGAGCCAGGTGATCAGAACCATTTTTTTTTTAAGATTTTATTTATTCATTTTGAGAGAGAGAGAGAGACAGAGCATAAGCAGAGGAAGAGGAAGAAGCAGACTCTCTGCGGAGCAGGGAGCCTGATGCGGGGCTCGATCCCAGGACCCCGAGATCATGACCTGAGCCGAAGGCAGACGCTTAACCATCTGAACCACCCAGGCACCCCAATCAGAACCATTTTCATAGTCCTCTCCTCCCCGGGGGACGGTGGAATCTTTCAGTGCTCAGGGATGGAGGAAGGGAGGTCCATGTGGGGCCTCTGGAAATTGGAATGGCAAGGTGGGTAGGATGCTGAGGGTGGACTCAGGGCGGGAGGCAGGCAAGTTGCTTTCTGGCCTCCTCCAGATGGCCTGGAGGCAAGGGAGGCAGGGGCCAGACGTTAATGGTGTTCAGCAACCACAGGTGGGTTTCCATCCATCCCTCTCTGTGGGCCTTCCCGCAGAGGTTTAGGATTTGCGCACGGGGGTGTGGGACCCCCACGGGCAAGGATGCATGCCTTCTGCCTCCACCGCCTAATGCCACACTTGAGATTCCCAAGGGCAGCACCCCTGACTCCTCTCTCCCTCACTCCCCCAGTCCTTCAAAGTCTCCTTCTGGAACTTTCTGTCCAGCCTCGGCCAGCTCCAGGGTTTCCCTTCTCCCTCACTTCCGGTTCCTCCCATGACACGTCCCAAAACCAAATCTGGGCCCACAGGGTCCCTGCCAAAGCCCTTTAATATCCCACATCCCTCAGGGGGAAGTCCAAACACCTTAAAAATGGCTTGTGGGACCTTCATCAATGGGGCTCTCCCCCCCTCCCCGCCCCCTGCCCCTTCCACTAGCTGTGCCCCCCTTCATGTGCCCCAAGCCACTCACTTTCTCTCACCTCCAGACCTGCTGGAGCAGCCACCCACTACCTCCCAGCTACCCTTCAGATTTCAACTTTGATGGCTCTTCTTCCAGGAAGCCCTCCCTGAACCATCCCCTAGATCTCAAGTCTCTCTATCCGTGCTATTCAATACGGTAGCCACGAGCCACATGTGGCTATTCGAATTTAATTTAAATTTGTTCAAATTTAAAAATACAAAGAATTCAGTCCTTCAGTGGCACTGGCCACTTCAAGGGCTCCATAGCCACATGGGGCTACCACAGTGAACAGCACAACTACAGAGCATTCCCATCACTGCAGACAAGTTCTGCAGGATGGCACCTGCTGTACAACTTCCCACAATATAATAATTATAATTGACCTGTTTCTTTCCAGTCTCCCTTGGACGAGTACTGTTTCTGGAGCCAGAATGTCTGGATTCATTACTTGAATCCGCAGCTGTGTGACCCTGGGCAAGTGACTTCATCTCTCTGTGCCTTCGTGTCTGGACAAAGCAGATGTTAAGTATTTGGCCGAATGCCATACTCTTTAACACAGACCCCCTAAGTCTGGAGTAATTCAGGGGTTAGGATGATCTAAGGGAATTCATCTTATAAATGAGGCTTAAGAAAGCAAGCCGTTTATCAGCACTTTCTCCGATGAGTATCCTGGTAACCTTGTGTGCACTGCAAATTATTCATGCCTCCTCCCTCTGGCAGACCCTGGCAGCTCTTCAAATCAAGCGAGGCTTGAGCTTTGCTCCCAGGGTTAGGAGGCCTTGAGATCAACCACCAGAGGGCCCCAAAACTCTTCTAGAAACTTTCTAAAAGTCAGATTTGTAATTAGCTCAAAGGCAGGATATTCTTCCAATTCAGTTTTGCCTCAGAAGCTGCTACAAAAACCCTCACTGTCCGCAGGCAAGTAGATACCAACCGGGTCGTCTGAACACACACCTGACAAACTCACAATGAAGACGCACCCCATCTGAGGCACATGGGTGTCCCGGGGAGTCCCCCGTCTGGAACATGAGCCGGGCTCTCCTGATGTGCACGCATGATGGATATCCACCCAATTCCCACTCACACTGCAGTTGCCATTTGTCACACAAGGATAATCAAATCGTGTCCTTTAAAGCAAGAAGGGCTCTTGAGTTGATTCAGTTGACCGTTTTCATATGAGAAACTGAGGCACAGAGACAGGAACTGCTGTCTGGCTCTTAGTTCTCCCAGTGAAGCAGCACTGGGACGCCGACTTCCTGTTCCAGAGGTCCTTCCAGCCCCCAACATCCACCTGCCTCTACCTTTCCCGATGCTTTGAGAGGCTCTGAGGAGGAAGTGTCCATTACAATGGGAAAATGTACATGAGAAAGCTCTTAAAAACTTCAACAACTTGGCAGGTTTAAAAACCACTTGCTCAGACCAATAGCTCACCAAACCCCCAGCCTCCAATGGGTGACGACCTTGCGTCAGCCCAGAGCCCATAATGGGTAACTTCGTAACAGCCATGCCGGGGAGACCAGGCTAACACAGGCCTTTAAAGGGCTGTGTTTAAACACGCCGTAACACACATCCTGAAACTTAAAACATGCATAACCCTCGACTCAGGAATTCTGGTTCCAGAAATTTATCTCAAGAAAATCATTAGACACGCCTGCCAAGATCTATGAACACAGATGCTCCCTGCAGGGGAGCAAATATTGCAAAATACTGGGAATATCACTGCAAAATCCTTGGAGACATCACTGCAAAATCTTGGAAATGACCTAAACATCCAATAAGATGGGGATCGGTGAAATGCAATATGATATATCCATACAACTCAATAAACACAGCCGAAAGAATATTTACTATCAGAAAAAGATATCCATCTTATACTAGCAAATGTGAAAAAAAAAAAGTAATGCGACAGCATGTGTGTATGTGTTTTATGAGACCAGTTTTATAAAAACGCATAAATGTATAATGAGCATAAGTGAAGGAAAACCTCTGGAAGGCCCCCCAGCAAACCATTACCAGTGGCACCGTCCATGGGGAGTAACAGGCAATTACTGATGATGACTTTATGTAGCATCGGAACCTGTAGTTTTATATCCCACTATAATCAGACAGTACAATCAAAATCAAATAAAACTTATTAAATCACACCTCTAATACGATCATATTGTACACACCATGAATGGAGAACAAATCAGAAATCTTTACTTGTTAATCTGTATCAGAACCCAGCAAACTTTTTCTCTACAGGGTCAGATAGTAAATATTTGGGGCTCTGTGGGCCCAATGAGTCTCCGTCCCGATGACTCAACTCTGCCAGTTACAGACAATATGGGAGTGTGCGTGGCTGTGTTCTAATAAAACTTTATTGACAAAACAGGTGGCTGGCTGGATGTGGCCCACAGGCAGCTTGCTGATCCCTGACCTCTACCCTTTGGAGTACCAGCTGCATGAAAACGGGGACCGTTCCATCCAGTGCTGCACGCCAGCACTTAGAACAGTGCCTGGCCCATGGTAGTTGTTGAATGAATATTTGTTGGAGGAAAGTGTTTCCAAAAATAACTTTTTTTTTTTTTTTTTGCAGTGAATAGGTGTGAGCTTCTTAACCAGAAAAGGCAATGCAGTTAGGGAGGGGGCGGGGAAAAGAGAAAATACGGCGCCTGTATGTATTCTGGGGTGTCTGACACATCCGCCTGGGAAAGAACCCTGAGTCAGGACGGCACTCTGCTGACAGAGCAGTTTTGAGCAATTCAAGATGTGCATCCCCTCCCCAGTCGGCAACTCTACACTCCCAGCTGTGCGGGGAGGCTGGCTGGGTGACACCTGCTGGGTCTCTGCCCCTGAGGGCCTGCAGCCCTTCCTCTCTCCTGGTCAACTCCGTCTTGCACAACAGCTGAAAAGAAACAATAACAGTAGTATCGAGGGCTGATACTCCAGAGTGCTGGCACCGTGCCCTTCATCTTGCCATCTGATGGTCCCAAACAACCCTATTTGGGAAGAATGCCATGGACCCATTTTACAGGGGAGGAGACTGAGGCCCAGGGAGGCAACCTCACATGCCCAAGGTCATGCAGTTACAAGGTGTGGTGGAGCTGGGATTTGAACCTGGGTTAGTCTGACGCCCAAAGCCCATGCTGTTGTCTCCCAGCTCTGGCTTGACATGGAGAGCTTGTCGGGTCCTCCATGGTCATTTTACAGATGAGAAAACCAAGGGCTGGAGACAGGGAGGAAATGCCTGGCCGGGCCTGGCATCCAGGTGTCACAGCTCCCTGTCTCGAGCCGGCCACCGCACAGTCCATCTCTAGTGGCGCCCATCGTGGGGTCTCAGACCCAGAAAGGGGAGCAGGAGGGGGAGGCAGCCGGTCAAGTATGGGCTGGGTCCCCCAGTTTGTCACATCCACCCTGTGCGCCCCAGTCCAGGCTCTTTTCTTAAAAGCACTGTCCATCTTATCGCAGTCTGCTCTGAACCCCGAGGTCCAGGGCCCGCTCTCCTCGCCGCATCTGCTGCCCCTCACCGCCCCTCCCCTGCGGCCACAATGACGCCCCTTCGCACCACAGGCCTGCACCCGCGCTCTCCCCTCTGCCCAGGACACCCCTCTGCCTGGCCAAGTGCTGCCCCCAAGCGTCAGCTGCTGGGGCGGCTCCCTATAGCCCAAGTCCTGAGTCCCAGCTGAGTCCTCTCTCTGCGAGGCCTGACCCTGGCTGGGGGTTCCCAGCACTTGTATGATTCATGGGATGCCTGTCTGTCCCAGGACAAAAAAAATCTCCCGGACCGGGCGAGTTGCATTTCCTCACCTTTGGATTCACAGTGTTATTTGCAGTGCCTGGCACTTAGTAAGTGCTCAATAAAGCAAACGGGAGGAGAGAGGGAAGGAGGGAAGGGAAGGAGAGGAGAGGGAAAGACGGAAGAGGGAAGGCAGACAGGCCAGAAGGAACTGGATGGGGAGCGGGGCCAGGCAGAGCCCTCAGAGTGCGCCCAGTGCTATCAGCAAAACCTCACACGGTGTCCCCTCCCTGCGGGCTCCTCACAGCCCACCATGCCACCTCGGGCTACAGCACACTGCCCAACGGCGGGTGGTGGCGCCCCCCAGGGGAAGTCGGTACAACGGTTACCATGCCAGGTGCCGACCCCTCTCAATGGGCTCCAAGAACAACTGTGCAGCCATGGTCATCTGTGGCCAGGTGTGGTGGCCTGGATCGGGGCCTGGCTCAGGGGTGGGCCGGTCACCCGGCTGCAGTCCACTCGGGACACGCCACGGGCTTCACTCAGCGGGGCAGGAAGGTCTTGAGGTCATCTCTGGAGTGGGTGGCAAGCTTGGGGTGGAGGAGGGAGGGTGGAGAGAGCAAAGGACAGACATACAGACAGGCAAACGGAAGCAGAGAGAACAGCAGTGAGAACAAAGACAGACAGACACACTGGAAAGAGTGACCGAGAAGTGGAGGAGGGGGGTCCTGCCTGAACGGCGGCTCTAGACACCGCCCACAGAGAGAACAGCAGTGAGAACAAAGACAGACAGACACACTGGAAAGAGTGACCGGGAAGTGGAGGAGGGGGGTCCTGCCTGAACGGCGGCTCTAGACACCGCCCACAGACACACACCCGTTGCAGGACTCCGCCCCCTGACCCGGAGTCATGGGCCCAGCTCCTCGTCTCGGCTGTGGCTCGCCTCTCCTGACCACCTCGAGCAAATCCCTCCCTTCCCTGAGCCTCAGCCTCCTCTCTCGGGGAGTCGGTGGCCAGGGATGGAAGGTCTCAGTGGCCCTTTGCAGCCTGGCGGCTAACCTCTGCCACTTGCTGGCATCCTGTGTCCACCAAGAACCCCTGTGTGAAATGCCCACTGCTTCCCAGCGGAGAGGGCTCGGTTAAACTGTGAAACCAGTGGGCCACACCTCCAACAGTTTTGCCCCCCTAACTGATGAGGACATGATGCTCTTCAAGCTTTGAAGGCTTGAATAAAACCAGTTGTCATCAACACCCTATGGAGAAGCGAACAGTCCCTGGTGATTAGCAACCGAAACCGCAAACTTTTAGGTTGCAGATGCGAAATGAACCTACCCCACCGAGGCTCTGTTGAGCTGGGAGGCAGGACAGGTTCTAAGATTGGGCAGAGAGGGGCATATCCAGCCCTGCCTTTTGCTAGCTGTGACTGAACATCTCTGAATCTTGACTTTCCCATCTGTATGATGGGGATGGGGAGGATGCAAGGACCCCTCCTTGGGTCAGGAGGACTCTGGGAAGTGTCTGGCGAGAGCTTGCGCAGGCCCAGCATGTGGTAAGTGCTGAATGGCTGCAGGTTGGCTTGATGATGATGATGGTCATGTCCACTGGTTTGATTCCCCCAAAAGACACGTCATTTTAACAAACACTCTAACGATGTGCAATCAGGCCCTCATGAGGCCCAACAGTCCCACTCCTCAGCTGAGAGCTGAAGCTGCCTAAGCCAGACCGCAGAGTTTTTCCCTTGACCTGGACATGAGTCAGCCACTCCTCTCTGTCACAAAATGCGAGGAGCTGGACCCCAGCTCTGCCCAGCAGACCTATGGCCCTCCAGGGCCAAGCTACCCACTGGGGTGTGCAGGCTGCAAGATGATGGGTCTGGCAGAGACATGCTGTCTCCAGGGGACAAGCACATCACCGAAAGTGATAGGAACACACATTTGCAGCTGGTGCTCGGGAGGCATGGGCATGTCTGGTTTTGGCTGGGAATGCCCACAGGACTCCAGAGCAAGGGCTTCCTGAGTCTCCCGTCGGCCACCGAGGCTATACATAGAAATGACAGCTGGGCTGGGGGGGCCCAGGCTCTCGCCAGCCTCAGAGGCAGGGTTCTCCCAGACCCAAGAAGTCCAAGGGCACCCTGCTCTGATGTCAGAGGTAGGCAAGAGAGAAGTAAGAATTAATGACCACGAACACTTAAGGAGCACCAACTCTGTGCCTGGCACCAAGTCAATTTCTTACATGGATCGTCCAGTTTAATGCCCAAAATAGACACTATCAATGCCCCATTTCCCAGATGAAGAGTAACACCAGACACTTCTATGGCCCTTACTGCCTGGCCAGCTGCCACACTTTGTCCTTCCTACAACCCTAAGAGACAGGTACTTTTAGTACCCCGCTTTCCAGACGAGGAGATGGGAGCACAGAGAGGGAAGCAACTTGCCCAGGGTCCCATGAGTGAGTGGAGACGCCCAGTTCGAACCCAGGTGGTCAGACGCCAAGGTTATGGCTTGTTCTCCTGTTGAAATGCCTGTCTGGGAGGCTTCGTGGTATAGTCTGTCAGCCACTAGCCAGTGCCAGCCCGGGTTGGCTCAGAAAGTGTCTTTCAAACACAGTCCAGGCATCACCTCCTCCAGGAAGCCTCTCCTGACTGCCTCCATCTGCAGCTGGGCTCTGTCTCTCCTTGGGACCCACAGAGCCCCCCTGTGTTCATCCCACCACAGAATTTAATGCGTTGGCTGTGCTGACAGGAACACACATTTGCAGTGTGTCCAAACTGTTTGTTTTACTGTCTCCTCCAAACTGTGAGCTCTCTGAGGGCAGGCACTGGGGTCAGCTCACCCTCAAACCCCAGTGCCCAGCTGAGACAGCACAGTGGTCAAGAAGCAACTGATAATGGATGGATGGATGGATGAATGAATCAGTGAACTCAAATGATCCCCTGTCCCCTCTCTAATGTCTATGACTGATATTACTGTTTACTCAAACTCTCTTGACATATCATAGGACTGTCAGTTTTTATATATGCCCTTAAATTTTAATTTTTATTACTTTTAGACACAAACCTTTGTTCTAAAACACCATGTTCAGGGTGCTGACAAATGGTGAAAGTGGATTTTTTTTTTTTAAGGTGCAAAATAGGAAAGATTGATCCAGGGAAGGAAGACAATCCCCCCAAATTATCAGGAACCTTCCTGCGGGGCGGGGTGGGGGGAGGAGCATAGAACATTCTAGAAGTACTGAGATACTTTTTGCATGGAAACAAATTCAGTTTCCCTTTTAAACCTAAGCTTCTATGAATAAAAGGTGTACAGTTCTAAGGTTAAGATGGGCCCAGGGAAAAGAGAATTTGGGGTTTTTAAAAATGTGTTTAATCCAGGGGCACTGGGGTGGCACAGCCGGTTAAGCGTTCGACTCTTGGTTTCATTCGGCCCAGGTCGTGATCTCAGGGTCGTGAGATCGAGCTCCGCGTCCAGCTCTGCGCTCAGCACAGAGCCTGCTTAAGACTGTGTCTCCCTCTCCCTCTCAAATAAATAAATAAACCTTTAAAAAAAAAAGTGTTTAACTCAAATGATAGAACAGCCATAACACAGAATGCTACTTAATTCTTAAAAATAACTGTTCAAAGAGATAAGGCAGATGTAGACGTACTGATCTGAAACGCCCTCCTTGCCTACACTGGCACGTGAAGAAAGCAGGTGGAGCGGGCTCCCGTTTGTGAGGAAAAAAATATATTCTCATACATGTAAAAACACCAATATATGTGAATATTTGAAAATGTACGGACTACAGAGAAGGACACAGGAAAACTACAATAACACTTGTCTCTGGAAGGGGAACTGGGGGGTGGGGGAAGGGGAGAGAAG
The DNA here is from genome assembly GCF_009762305.2 of Zalophus californianus. Classification (NCBI taxonomy): domain Eukaryota; kingdom Metazoa; phylum Chordata; class Mammalia; order Carnivora; family Otariidae; genus Zalophus; species Zalophus californianus. The sequence continues at coordinate 19,221,690 of NC_045608.1, read as the reverse complement.
GGGACCTATTTTTTTATTCTACCTCTTTTTGTATTTTGTCACATTTGTGGTTAGTGATTTTTTTTAAAGATTTTTTTTTTTTTTTTATTTGACAGAGAGAGAGAGACAATGAGAGCCGGAACACAAGCAGGGGGAGTGGGAGAGGGAGAAGCAGGCTTCCTGTGGAGCAGGGAGCCCGATGTGGGGCTCGATCCCAGGACCCTGGGATCATGACCTGAGCTGAAGGCAGACGCTTAACGACTGAGCCACCCAGGCACCTCTTTAAAAAAATAAACGTTAACCATGTACAGTTCTGTATAAATATATAGTTCTCTTAGGCTTCCTAGCATTTTCTCCCCATGGGCTGGCTTCCCGCCCATCCTGATTTGGCTCCTTTCAGAAGGATTCTTAAAACAATCTAAGCCAAATTTGACATTTTTTTTTTTTTTGAAACATCACACGTCGAAACGTCCCTGTCATGTTTATTTCAGGCTGGAGCTCAACTTGTCAGGTGACAGAATTGTAGCCCTGACACATAAGTGTGAGCCTGACAAATAGGCGGGAGGCTGGGCGTGTATCTCCCCCGCCTTAGGGGCCCGAACCTTCCAGCATGGCTCCCCGGCAGCACACAGCCGCCGTCTCCTCCAGGACCTGTGCCGGTGAGCACATTCTGATGTCCCAACATTGCCCCAACACCCCTGGTGACCTGCCCAAGAGCTATGCAACACAAACACACAGGCGCGCACACACAAACTCACACACATACGCAGAAATATACGCACGTGCAAATATATACACAAATACACATACACAGATGTGCACAAGACACACAGACACACAAGCACAAAAACACAAAACATATACACACATACATATGCAGATGCGTATACACAAAAACACACAGATATATGCACAACACACACGCATACACAGAAAACACATACCATGCTAAAACACATTCAAATACATGCCCACACAAATACGCAACTACACACAAACATACAAATACACACACACACACACAGTCACACACCCTGGGATGTTCACAGCAGCACTGTTTTTGGTAACAGCAAAAACACAGTGGCCTTTCCATCAGGGCATCTGATGCGTAACCTCAGTCTATCCCTGCAAGGCAATGCCATGCTGCCATTAAAAACAATGAAGTGGAATTTTACGTGCTGATATGGAAAGATGTCCAAGCCATTATAGGTAAGGTTAAAAGGAGCAAGGGGCAGAAAAGTCTGCCTTAAATCAGCCCCTTGGCCATCCTGGGCCCCATGACTAACAAGGGTGTCCTATCCCAGGTACTCCTGGACCTCAGACAGAGCAGGGGAGAAGGCAGTCCCCTGGGCTCTGGAGTAGTGGGTGACAGAGGGCTTCACGGAGGGCAGGTGACGTGACCTTGAAAAGTGGGTCCAATCTGGGCAGGTGGGGATGAACAGAGAAGGGACTGCAGGTGAGGGAACAGCCTGGGGTAAAGTGAGGCAGGAGGATGCGAAATGTCACCTTCATCAAGAGCCTATTGCGTTGCAGCACAGTGCCTGGCATGGGACAGCCCCGTCCGCCCCATCCAGCCTGCGGAGCATGCCATACAGGAGGCAGAGCACCCTCCTTGCCGAGAAGGGACTGGTGTGCAGAGAAGGGGGGTGCTCAGAGCACGGAGCACGAATGGGGCGCCTCTTCCCCTGCAGGGGGAGCCAGGCAGGAGTAGGGGCCTGGCCTGGAAGCTCGCTGTCATCAACAGGCATGGCGGCTCCTGTGTTGGACACCCAACCCTGGTGGAGGAAGAAAACCAGTCTGGCTGGGCTGACATTCCATCGCCCGGGACAGAGCCAAGGGCTCTGTTTCCTTCTGGGGCCCGGCCCAGCTTGTGGCTTTGTTCAAAGACCCTGGCCAGGGCTCAGGGTGCTGGCTGTTCTCACTCAAAGCTAGATCCGTCCCCCGCTTCCCAATCCTACCCTGGGTGAGCCAGAGGCCCTGGAAAACGCCCCCAGTCGGGGCAGAACTGCCCCCTGCAGTCTTCCTGTCTGCTCAGCACATGACTCCCTGGGTCCCCAGCTGGTGAAAGCACTCACAGCTTCCACTGTGAGCTCCGGGATGTGGGGGTCAGGCTCCGTGCCCCACTCAAAGCCGGCTGATTGGTCGGCGGCAAAACAGGGGCACACCGACAGAGCCCAGAGACCTGTTTGGGCAGGCACCACACCTTGGTGAAGCCCACAAACAAAACCACAGATCCATCCTGAAGGAGCCGGGGCCCGTGCAGGCTTCCGGGCATGCCAGAGAAGCCCTTGGGGTCAGAGCTCACTTGGCGGGGCTTAGGAAGTCCAACCTGGTGACCGTGACGCTCTCCGAGGCTGCTGAAATGTGTGTGCCATGTCCCGCCTCCGGAGGGCCTGTCTCAGGGTGGGGGTCACACCCAGGCACTCGGGCCTTTGGCTTCATCATGGGTGAGCATGCTGGGGTCGGGTGTTGAGCAACGTGCTTCGCTGCCTCAGCCCCCAGGGGTCCCCCCACCAATATGTGAAGTGGGTTCTAGTGTCATAGCTCCACTGGGCCCCAGATCCCGAACCCAGGGGTTTAACTTGTGCCCTCCAGTTTCTGTTTCCCAGGCTCTGGTGTCATATGAGACCGCACCAGGAAAAGCCAAGAGGCCAAGGCCCAAGAAGGGAGCAGGCAGATTAGGCCTCAGAGAAGGGGGCGGGGGTGGGGGATGGGGGAACAGCCCTGGCATAGCACGGGTAGGAGAATTTCCACCCCCTAGTCCTGCTGGGCCTGCCCTGCACCCCGACCTGCCTCCTCAGCTCAGCACAGAGAAGGGGTCATCAGGGCTCAGACAGACCTCCTAGGCCATGCCTCTTATGAGCTGTGTGCCCTTAGGTGGGTCACTGTCTCAGAGCCTTGATTTCCCCCTCTGTAAAATGGGGGTCATCACCGGGGTTGTGTCACTGGGTTAGGATATCATCCAGGGGCTCTGCTGCCAGACAGACCCTCTTGGACCAACGGTGGCTCCCTGCTGGGCCCCGTTGTCTACAAAACCACCACCAATGAGGAGAGAGGCAGAGAAAACACCATGTCCACTGCACAAGCCGTGGGATCTGAGAGGGGGCTCAGAGGTGGCCAGGAGCTTGCCCAGGACAACAAGCACTTATTTAGCACCTACTGTATGCCAGCACTCTGCTAAGGATGCCCAGGCTGCCTCAGGCATCTGCCCAAGGGAAGCTTAAAATTGAGCAGGGATGTGGACGTGTAAGTAGATCATTTAGACAGGGTGCATGCAGGAAGGGCAAATGGACTCAAATGGATGCAGCACAGAGGAAGTACATGGGGGAGGTCAGGAAGGCTTCCTGGAGGCGGTGACTCTCGAGTCAAGTCTTTCCTGAGGAGTAGGAGTTAGCCCGGGGAAGGAGAGAGGCGCTTAAGGCAAAGGGCACAGGTGTGTGATGCAACAAGGAAACTCTATGGGGCACCGTATTTATTCTTTGGGCATCAAGTCAGAAGTGAGGGGAGTGAGGCAGGGGCGGGGTCAGGCAGGGCCTTCGGGGCCTCGCTAAGGAATTTTTATCCTGGGAGTGATGTAGAAAGCCGCTGGAGGGCTTTGAGTCAGGGAGGGACAATATATACAGCAGAAATCTCATTCCAAGGTGAAGAGAACACCACAGCCGCTGTGCGTAGAATGGGCTGGAAGGGGGGCAGGAGAGGAAGCCAGGGGGCCAGTGGGGAGGATGCCCACCGCCACCGTCCTGGTGAGAGACTCCGGAGGCCTGACCCGGGGCACAGCAAAGAGATGGAGGAGCACCAAGCCTTTAAGGAAGATGTAAGGAGCTGAAACTAGCAAGACCTTGCAGGTGAGAGAGACAATCAGGATGTGCCCTGGCTTCCAGATTCAGCAGTAGACGGGGAGGTGGGGGGCGGGGGACACACGCACACGGGACTGCCACCAACAATCAGGCTGGAGAATGTGCTAAGGGTCCCCAGGGTCCGATCTCGGGGAGGGGTGAGGACGAAAGGCCCTGGGGAGGAGGCAAGATGCTGGGGAAGAGACAGGGACGAGGCAGGAAGGGGAATGCCAGGAAAGGGGAGGCAATGGGGTCTAAGGCAGAGATGGTGACATGCAGCTTGCCTCCTGCCTGATGCCTGTCTGCATCTCCAGTGAATTCCTAAGGGCATGGAGAAGCCAAGGGTTGGTTCCTCAGGCCTCTGAGCCTCTTGAGGGGCTGGGATGTTAGCTGCAAAGCATGCAAGTCACAGCGATTCAGGGAAGAGATGCTGGGTTGGCAGGTGCTTTGGGGCCACACGGACCTGGACTCCAACCCTGGCTCCCTGGCACTTAGAAGCTGTGTGGCCTTGGGTAAGTCCCTCCACTTCTCTGAGCCTCCGTGATAGCAGGGAATCACTCCCATGTCCAGCACTGATGCCGGCATTTCGTGGGCTAATGATCTATGTAAAGGGCTGGGCGCCGTGTCTGGCAAATGGTAGGTACTCAGGAAATGACTGCAATTATGATGATGCCCATAAGTCGGAATCATCTGTCTCTGGCTCAGAAACCAGCAGGAGACACAGGACCAAAGAGGCAGGATGATACAAGGAGCTCTTAGTAATGAGGTGTGTTCGGACTTTGTGGTGTATGGATCACTGCAGCACCCCAACCCCCGAGGAGCTGGCAGAGTTTATAGGAATTGCGAGATTGTTACAGCAAAGACTACCCTCCCGCTTCCAGAAAATAAGGCCTGATACTCTAAATGCTGTTCTCTGGAGGGTAAATCCAAGCAATTACGGGGGTGAGAGGCACTTGAGACACAAGACACTATGGGGAATCCTGAGGCAGGGCAGAAACCTCAGCTGCAAGCCTTTGCAAGGGTCCAGGGGCAAAAATCCCAGGAGAGCTGGAAGCTCCTGGGCTGACACCGTTCCTGGGGCTCATACCGCCTGGAGAAAGTCCGAGCTCCCTGGCTAGGCGCTTGGAGCCCCAGGACACCTGCTATGCCTGCTGCTGGCTACTCCTCCTTGCACAAATCCCGCTTCGAGAGGCTGCACTGTGTGGGACAAGCAGCACCAGCACCTGCTGTGGCCACCTACCGCCTGGAATGCCTGGCCCCACCTCTTCTGCCGGGGAACTCCTACCCTACCCTCAAAACCCCACTCTCCACAGCCCAGGGGAGCATGCAGTCCTTACTCGGAGCTCTCCTAGAGTGCTTAGGACCAGGGCGGCAGGGGTTTGCATCCGCTCTGACTACCCCACCCCAAGACAGAGCACCTCTGAGGCTGGGACCATACTGGGTTCACCTCCCTTTGCCCAGGGCCAAACCCTGGGCCCAGCACAATGTAGGGGCTCAGTGAATGTTTGAAGAAGGAGGCAGGAGAGAAGGAAGGGAAGGAGAAAGGGGAGGAGGGAGGGAAGAAGGAAGGAGAGAAGAATCAAGCACTAGGCTGTGGATAATAGAAAGAAGGTATCCAGGTACTAAGGTATCACGTTCTAATGTTCTCATCAATAAAAATGGGGACAATAGGGGCACCTGGGTGGCTCAGTCGGTTCATCGTCTGCCTTCAGCTCAGCTCATGAACTCAGGGTCCTGGGATCAAGCCCAGCATTGGGCTCCCTGCTCAGCGGGGAATCTCTCTCATCCTCTCTCTCTGCCTCCTCCCCCTTGCTCACGCTCTGTCTCTGTCTCTTTCAAATAAATAAATAAAAATCTTAAAAAAAAAAAAATGGGGACAAGAGAACCCACCTCTCTAGGCTGTTAAAGATCACATGCAATAATCAGGGCAAATACCCTGGCACCCAGGAAGCCTGTCCTCCTTTTGTGCATTCGTCTGAGCACCTACTGTGCACAGGCACTGGGCATGAGGCAGGAAGGTCCCTGCCCTGGGGAAGCTGACACTCTAGCACGGGAAACAGACCAAATGCAGCACAGACTACAGATGACACCGCAAGGGGAGATGTGCGGTGGAGAAAAATAAAGCAAGGCAGGGGCGCCTGGGTGGCTCAGATGGTTAAGCGTCTGCCTTCGGCTCAGGTCATGATCCCAGGGTCCTGGGATCGGGTCCCGCGTCAGGCTCCCTGCTCCTCGGGAGCCTGCTTCTCCCTCTGCCTCTCTCTCTCTCTGTCTCTCATGAATAAATAAATAAAATCTTTAAAAAAAAATAAAAATAAAAATAAAGCAAGGCAGAAGCCGAGGAGCTGCAGGCGGGGGGGGGGGGCAGGGCAAGGGGGGCTGCAATTTTAAACAGGGCTCTCGGGGTCAGGGGATGTCTCTCTTCTGAGACATTTGAGCAGAGACCCAAAGGAGGTGAGGGCGACAGCCAGGGAGATGCCCAGGAGGAGGGACAGGCCAGTGAAACGGGCTGCAGACAGGCTATCACGCTGAACACTCTTTTACTACAGATGGTTTTTTTGGCATCTGGCGTGCTGATTTAGGAGTCAAGGCTGAGCATCCCCACCCCCACCCCCATTTCCCCAAATCACATTCTAAGTCTAGCATCCCCACTGCCCACTCTCAAACCTCCAGCTTCCCCAATAAAGACACGAACTGAGCACACAAGCATTAGGTCCTTACTATATTCCCAAAAGAGGGATATAAGCCACTGAGGACCCTCATGGGCTAAGGTCGGCCTGGCTCATCCAGTTCTTCCAATGCCAAATAGTCCCCGCCACACAGTGTTCTTTTACTTGCAAACACCAATTAGGCACCAACTGTCTACATGCAAGACTGTTTGCTCGGTACATTCATAAATGTCATCTCCAAATGTGAAAACCAGATATGGGGGGCTTCCAATATTCTGCTCCCACTGTCAGTATATCCCCTTTTCCAGATGGGGAAACAGGTTCAAAGGGAGGTGACCCGCACAGGGACACACAGGAATCAAACCAGGGCAGCCCAGACTCAAGTGTGTTTCCTAGGGTAGCTTCCTAGCCTCTACTTATTTTAAGCAACATTACAGCAGAGGGAGGCTTGGCCCTGAGAACTGCTATTGTCCCCCAGATGTTTTCATTATAAATAACATTTCAGTGATCTGCTGATGAGGCCCCGGGGCAAGGCTGGGAGAGGCAGAGTGATTCTTGAAAGAAGGGCAGGCAAGGGATTTGTCTGAGCCAGCACACCTTGGGAAAACTACGTGATGTGCAAGTCCAAGTGTTCTGGTGGTGGATCTGAGGTCAGGAGGATCTGGGTTACATCCTGCCTCTGCCCCACACCAGCTGTGTGACCCTGGGCACCTCGCTTCGCCTCTCTGATCCCATGCCTGCTGGTTCTGACGACTAGAACTGTTTTCTCATTTATACTATTATTACATTCTACCAAACACTGCTGACACGGTCCTATCCGCAAGGGGCCTTCCGACCCATGAGAACTTGACGTTAGGCAGAGATCACCTTCTGAGTGTGTCACTGGGTTTTTTAACACATGCTTTGTGAAGTGGATCGTGTGCACACAGGTGCATCTGTCATGCATACCCCCGGCAAAGGATGGCTGGGCTCCCCCACCTGAGTCCTCCATCCCTGCATCAGAGCTGCCTGGGACCTCAGTTTAGGGACAAGGAATGTGCAGCCCAGGCAGGGGAAGTGGGCTGGGCAGGTGACGCAGCACATGGTGGCACTGTGCCAAGGGAACACAGAGTCTCTTGCTGCTGCTGCCCTCCTAGATGAAGCACAGGTAGGGGGTCACCAGGAACAGTCCCTCCCGATCCTAAACATCCCTAGGCCACGTCCCCGGAATATGTCAGCAGGGCCTCAGTCAGGCTGGGGCCACAATGTGGCCTTGGAGAAATCGCGGTCACGGTCACTGCCCAAGGGGCAGGTTGCTGGAGGAGTCTCCTCTTTAAAACCCAGTTCTGCAGCTTGTGCTGCCGATGGGAATGGAAACAATGGATAATCTGCGGGGGGGGGGGGGGGGGGCGCTGTGGCCACCCTCCACCCCCTCAGGCTTTCCGACACCAAAATGCCACTAGTCCAATGGTTTTTTAACTCAACCCACCCCCACTGGGGAAAAGAGCCAGTGGCTTTTTTTTTTTTTTTTTTAATTCTTCCTCCAGCTCCCTATTTATAGCGTGTTGACAGGCAAGGGATGGTGCCCAGCAATAATTAGGGAACCCACACTAGGCTCCAGGCCTCAGGTGGGCCCTGAGGCTGTCAGGTGGCTCTGGGGACCATCGGGGTCCACGCACTGTCCCTAAAGGGAAGGGATTCCTAGCCGCACCCAGACAAAGGTGCCCAGGGTCAAGGGGGACTAGAAAGCAGGTTATAAGGGCATTTCCCCCTGAATTCAGAGGTCACAGGCCTCCCACAGGGGACACAACCTTGCTCCTCCTCTGTTCTCTCATGGAAATCATCAGATATCATTATTAGCCACAGGGGGACCTTGGCAAGGTTGCGGCTAACTAACGGTGAGTGGGGCTTACACAGGGCTTCCGGGGGAAAGAAGGAGGCTCAGAGTGGGGACCCCTGGTATGCCCAGGCCTGGATTCCAAGTCCCTTGGTCTCCCTGGGCCTCAGTTTCCTCAACTGCACAACAGAGATAATAGTCCCACTCCCTTTACTCGGCTATTGTGAAGACCATCCAAATAGTTGATTTAGGTTTGGCGAGTTTGACTCTCCTCACAGGGGAGGTACGTGACTCTCCAACCCTGTCCCAGCCCAAAGTCCATACTCTTGTTTTGCCAAACCCTAGAACTGCTTTATGAGCTTGCCCAGTGGCCTGGGGGTGAGGGAATGTCATCTGTTGAACTGGGCCCAACGGAGAGCCAGGGGCCAGGAGTCGGTAGAGAACATTTACCCAAGGGGTCACCAGCCCTTTCAAAGGAGTATCAGGTGAGCCAGACATGTGTGCATATGTATGTGGTAAGTGCAGATGAGTGTGTCCCGTGGGAGATGATGAAGCAGGGGAGGCTACCCAGAGGAGGGGGCATGTGACCGGGCCCTGGACGATGGGGCACTGTCAAGAAGTAAAGATGAGGGGCCGGGGGAAAGGGCTTTCCAGCAAGGATCATTCTGCAAAATGGTAAAGGTAGAAAAACCTGAAGCATTTAAAAGCCTAGCTAATAGTTCCATAAAAAAAGGGGGGGGGTGGAGAGAAAGCACATGTTGTGCTTCTGTTAGCCAGGAAGACACACTCATAATGAATTCCCTCAAAAACTCTGCGATGTACTATTATTACCATTCTCATTTTACAGACAAGGAAACCGAGGTTCAGAGAGGTTAATTCACTTGCCCAAGGTCACACAGCACATAAACGGCGGCACCAGGATAAACCTGGTCCAGTCTAATCCTAAACCGAAGTTTCTAGACCACCAAACTGTCCTGTGTTTTCAGGTCTTTGCTGGGGGTTGGGGGCATATCTGCCTCAGCTGAAGTGCAAAGAAAACTGGGCTGAAGGCTGTCAGCGGTGTGAGTCAGTGGTTGTGGTTCGACCATGTCCAGGCTTAGGAATCACATCTGTCAGATGAGAAGCTGAAGCCAGATGAGCGGTGGCCAGCGTTTCACAGCCATGATCATTCACAGAAGGGAAGGAAGGGAGGGAAGGAGGGAAGGAAAGACTGACGGAGAGGGGGCTACGCTGGGCTGCCAACGTTTTCATCTGCTACATCAGGACCCACCCTTCCTCCCTAAAACAAAACAAAACAGTTCATTTCAAAATGGGTTTTTGGATGATTTTAACACCCTCGAATAATGACAAACATCATTTCCAAATAAAAGGCAGTCCTTTCTGAATGAATGGAGTTTGCTCTTTTTTCTCACACTGGCCGCAGGTGCACATGGGCCCGGGCTGTCTTTCTGTGGCCTGCTGGAAACTCCATGAGGGAGGGGCTCATGCCAATCACCACCGTCCCCCTGGCACCTTGCCCAGTGCCTGGGACAGGGGAGAAGCTTGAAAAATATTTCATACAGTTGACCCTTGAACAACACAGGTTTAAATGAGCGGGTCCACTTAAGGCAGATTTTTTTTTTGTACACTAGAGTGCTGTAAACGTCTTTTCTTTGCCTTAATGATTTTCTTAATTACAGTCTTTTCTCTAGCTTACATTTTTAAAAAGATTTATTTATTTATTTATTTATTTTAGAGAGAAAGAGAGGACACACAAGCAGGGGGACAGGCAGAGGAAGCCGGAGAGAATCTCAAGCAGACAGACAGCCCCTCCCTTCCCCCCACCGCTGAGAACAGAGCCTGAGGCAGGGCTGGATCCCAGGACCCTGAGATCATGACCTGAGCTGAAACCAAGCGTAGGCTGCTTAACTGACCACAGTATGTATACACGCACTGCCGAAGTGAGAACAAGAACACAGCGTAGGATACACGTAACATATAAAATACGTGAGAATCGACTGCTGATGTTAGCAGCAAGGCTTCCAGTCAACAGCAGGCTGTTCGTAGTTAAGTTCTGGGGGAGTCAAGGGTTATACATGGATTTTTGACTGCACAGGGAGTCGGCGCCCCTAACCCCCATGCTGTTCAAGGGTCATCTGTGGATGGATACAGGAGGAAGGCAGGAGGGCAGGGAGAAGACCAGGGCAGACCTCTCCAGCCCGTGGACCGGTGTTTGGAGACCGTATGTCCAGACGACACCAATGAGGACTCCTCCCATTGGAGGATTCCCAGTTTGAGAACCAGAGATGCTGGTAACTCTGCCTCTAAAGGGGGAGGAGGGGTGTCCCTCTTCAGTTTCCATGTGTGGCATGAGGACAGCTTGGATTTCATCCACCTGGTCTGAAGGGAGCCCACATGCACTGAGTGCGACAGACAACATCCCTCTTGTCTCGGCCCAGAACCCCACAGGCCAAGAGGGCAGCTGGTGCTGGTTCTCGGCTAGAGCTGAATATCCGTGGGGATCATGCGCTCCCTGTCGTGAGAGAACCGGTTTCCTGACCCTTCTGTGGCCTCCAAAATTTTGCTTCTGGCTTGAGAAGGCTCTGGGAAGGGATTGGATTCTGCAACTTGACACTGCTCATTTTGTCCTTCCCATGTAACTGGATATCAGCGCCACCTCAGCCCGCCCAGCATTCCAACGAATTAGAAGATCCACCGGGTTCCCTGTTGCTAGGCGACCAGAGGCTGCAGCTACAGCACGCATCCCGCCCCCTGCCGCCCACCCCCCTCCCCGGGACTTGAGTGTGGAGTTCGGGGTGCCGCAGATGTTAAAGGTCTGCCCGCGGAAATGCCTGAGAGAGAAGTTTGCAGCTCATTAATTCTTAATCTTGCACAAATCACCACCATTTTTGTGGTGCTTCCTCGAGACTCCCCTCACTGCAGTCTCCCCCTCGCCCGTCCCTATGAAGCAAGGACTATCATTACCCCATTTAAAGCCGGGGGCTGAGGCTTGAGGGGAGAAAATTAGGACACAGTGGAGCCAAGGGTTCAAATTCACGTGTACTTCTCTAAAGAGCTTGCACAGACCCCTGAACTCATGGTCTGAACAGAACACTGGAATTAAGGTTCAGAAGGCTGGCAATTAGAAACCTACTTCAATGAACCACCTCTTTCAATAAGATAAATGTGAGGAGACGTGCATCCCCCCGATCAGCCGTGCTGAGCATCATGGGGAAGGCAGTGAGAGAAGGGATATATCACCCCAAAAACCCTGGCAGTCGGGGTTTTTCTCTGACAATAGAAGGTACATATTTTTGCTGTGAAATAGAAATATGGATCTAGACACAAAGATACGTATTAACAACAGGAAGTTATAAAGAGGAAAATAAAAACCACCCACAATCCCGCCATCGAAAAGAATCACTGTTATTTTAAAATGTGGGCAAATTTACTCCCTGTCAGTTTTTAGATCGTTATTTTACAAAGTTGGGATCAGACTTCAGGGGTGATTTCCCAGGGTGATATCTGCTTAACGTCGGATTCTTCCCACGCAGCTGAGGAACTCCTAGGCGCCAAGCCCTGTGTCTCATCTGTTTCATCGTCTCAAGAAGGGCAGAGGCTCAGAGAGGTGATGGTCTTGTAGGAAGTCACACAGCATGTTTCAGGAAGAGCCTGAAGGAGAGCTCTATTTTTCCAATTCCCCTTCGCTCTCTCCCTCCCATATGTATCTGGCCAATGTCCTGAGCAAGAGCTGAACTGTTGATAACGGCAATGACCATTTCTGGAATGCACACCTTGAAGCAGGCACAATTTCTCACGCTGATTCCCTGCTCAGGAGCCTCCCATGGCTGCCCGTCACACGCAGAACAAATCCCAACATACTCACTGTGTCCGGCTAGGCCCTCCTCACTGCCTTGCACTCCCCACCTCTCCCCCCACCCTCACCTACTGTTGGTGGCAGACAGACTCTAAGGTGCCCCCCTATAGCCCCCACTTTGTGTGACCCCCTCCCCTTAAGTGTGGACAGGACTCGTGACTGACTTCTGACCAACGGAATACAGCAAAGGGGATGGGATGTTCCTCCTGTGATTCGAGTATATAAGACTCTGTCTTGCTAGCTGCCTCGCTCTAGAGATTCTCTCCTGGCATGAGGAAGTTGTGGACCAAGCTGAGAAAACCCAGGTGGCAAGGGACTGTAGGCAGACCCCTCTAGGGGTCTCGGTCCTTCACTGCAAGGGACTGAATTCTGCCAAAGAGCAAAGAGCATGGAAGGGGATCCTTCCCCAGTTGAGCCTCCAGATGAGAATGCACCCCAGCCCCCACCATGATTACAGTCTTGTGAGACCGTAAGAAGAGAGAACCCAACTAAGCTATGCCTGGATTCCTGACCTATAAAAACCATGAGAAAACACATCTGAACTGCTGGACACCAAAAGGTTCTTGGTGGTTTCTTATACAGTGGTCGTGACTAACACAGTGCCCTCGCTCCACGACTCAGCTTCTACCTGCCCCCACCCTTTCCCTGCCCCAGCCATAGAACTCCCTGGGGTTTCTGAAGCAAGCCAAGCACGGCACACCCCCAACTTAGGGCCTTCACACGTGCTGCTTCCGGTTCTGGAATGTTCTCCCTCCACACACCTGCATGGCTCCATCTTTCATTCAGGCCTCTGTTTGGATGTCCCCTCCTGGAAGAGGGCTTCCCTGACCATCTGTATAAAGTACACATGCCCCCCATGCCTCTCCACCCCCTGACTTCTCTTTATTTTTCTTTGCAGCGCTTGCAAGCACTTGATAAATATCTTTTGTTGTTATTCTTCATTGTGCCCCTTCCCCAAGCCAACAAGAAAGGAAATTACGTGAGGGCAGGGACAGTGTCTGTCTCGTCCTCTGACGTACCGCCAGCACACGGTAGTTCCCTAAGAAGCACTGGCTGAAGAGATGACTGGTCTCATTAAAGCCTTGCAACGCCTTCAACAACTGAACAAGTGCTAAGTTATTTTTTAAGACAAGGGGAGATGAAGGCTCAGAGAGGCAATGTGACTTACTCAAGGTCACACAACAAGTAGGTAGCAGACTCAGGATCTAAGCCCAAGTCTGTTGAACCCCCACCTACACACCATACAGCCTCCCCTCCTACCTCCTAGGACCCCCACCACCACCACCACCTGCCTCCACCCCATAACCAGGGAGGCCTGCTTCTGATCAGGCTCCACTTCTTGGGAGCCAGGCTGGAGGCTACAGCCTGCCAAGCCTCCATCTTCCGACGGTCCGCTCAGGTGAGCCACATCAAGGGGGCCTCGACTCCCCCTCCTTACTTGTCACTGCCACTCTGAGTACCCCAGGAAATGAGAGTTCCTTTTATAAATATCTTCTGAGCGGCATCCCCAGAATCCCCAGCTGAGAAGAGATGAGCACAAATGCTCAGGAGGCCCCTTAAGACTATGCCTAGACTCCGTATTAATTGTTTCTCCACTGCTTCTCAGTCGAGGCCTGGGAGGTGGGGGGCGGGGGGGGGGCGGGTGTACAGCTGGCTGGGACTTCTCTCTGCTTAAGCACTGAAGCTGGCATTCCCTTTCCCCCAAAGGGAAGAATAGGCAGGCCATGGAATTCTCAAGCCCCCAAAGACAGAACATCTCCCTGAGCAATCTAGCACCCTCCTGAGGTGGCCGGGTAATCACAGACTGGTCTGATACTGGCTTAGAAGCGTCTGGTCCACAGCCCGACCAGGGTACAGCAGGACCCAAGGGTGAAGGCAGCAACACTTCGGTGGCTCGGAGAAACGCGGGCCTGAAGTTCCTTAAGAGAACTCTGGTATTTGAAAGTTGGTTTTCTGCGACAGCGTGGCAGTCTTCTGGGATGAACCAGCAGATGAGTAAGTGGATGGAGATGTCAGGTTTAGGAGATTGTGCTGTACTCGAGAATGGGTATGTGGTTGACTCAGGGCTCCTGGACAAATCCAAGAGATAAGGACAGAGTTAATCTGGAAGGGTGGCACACACTATCGAGAAGGGAACAAAATGGAGCATACATATTTATGGCCTTTCCCCGCGAAAAAGGGTACAGTCATGTGACTTGCCCTCGCCAATGAAATGTGAGCTAGAAGTGGTGTCACTTATTTCCAGGCAGAAACTTTAAGGGCCAGGGACGGCTGGCCATGCTCTCTTTCCCTCTGCCATGTGGAGGGCCATGTCCCAGGCAAGCTGCTCCATCAACCTGGGCCCTGGAGTGACAATGACATGAAACACAGACAAGGCCAATGTCAGTGGACGTGCAGGGCACTCAAGAGAGAAACCTGGTTTTCTGCTTTAAGCCCCTGAAGTTTTGGGGGGCTGTCTGTTACTGCAGCATAACCTAGCTCATCCTGACATAACAGAGGCAAACCGTTTTTAGACAAAGAGGAGAAAAAGGAACCATCGTGTACTGAACATCCGCTGCTGCACAACCATTCACTTGACAGATTTAAGAGCAGGAACTTCTGAGGCAGACAGGCCCACCTCTGCTGCTTTTAAGCTGAGACACTTAGCCATCAGTGTCTTTAACCTCTCTGGGTCTCGGTCTTCCCCACTGTCAATCATCTACCTGCTGGAACTTCCCCAGCTATCACAGGTCCTGGCAGGAGGACAAACTCTCCCAAGAACGTTTCTGCAACTTTTATTTTGCTTTGAAAGGAAATCCCTTGATGAGGGTATGACGGCTCATATGAGCAGGAGGAGGAAAGAGACTTACATAATCTGGTAACCTAGGCCCATCTTGATTCCCCAGCACATGTGCAATTTACCTATCGATGAGGGATAGGCTTGGAAAATTAGGCAGGCATATATTGGTGTCCCTGCAAGACACGGAAGAGGTGAACCTCAAATGACCTTGTTTATACCTGCCTCTGTTGAGCTCAATTACCGGCTACTGCCAACTTCCCCAACTGAGGGAAACCAAGGTAAAGTAACGACCACTCCGTGATTCCCTGACGCTTTCCTGACCACCACCCCGCAACCCCCAGAAAGACCCCGCGGGCCGGGTAAAGTAATAGGATGGAGAATTCTGGGTGTGGGAGCTGGGGTCTGTTGCTGCTATGGCTGTGGACATCCATGCCCGCCCGTCCCTGGATTTTAAAATACAGAGTAAGAATTTCATGTTGGAATCAGGAACTGTTACCCTTTAAAAGGGAAACAACAAAGATAAAAGTAGAAAGTGGTAATAGCACTGCCTTACTTGCCCCTGGCAGACATCAATAATCAATTACAGAACTGAGCCCCCACAAGCCCTGAGAGTCTGCAACAGCCCTGGCAGCCCCTGCCAGTTTAGAGTTAGCAGGTGGGCGGAAGCCTCTTTGGTACCCTGCTCTAGGCTCACCAGCAGGTTATCCCTTATCAGGATCATGGGATTACAGAGCTGAGAGGTATTTGAGAGGCCATTCTGCCTTGCATCTAGAGCACCCAGCCTCTGCTTGCTTTCCTCCAGAGACAGGAGACTCACCATTTCACATTCTCTAATGTGAAGGGAGTGTGTAGTTGGTTGTATAATCTTGAATGTCTACAGCCTCAAAAATGTACCCCAGTGATGGGACCTGTCCTTCTGCTGCTAGGGAAG
Source organism: Zalophus californianus (assembly GCF_009762305.2). Lineage (NCBI taxonomy): Eukaryota > Metazoa > Chordata > Mammalia > Carnivora > Otariidae > Zalophus > Zalophus californianus. The sequence continues at coordinate 19,205,827 of NC_045608.1, read as the reverse complement.
AGTTTCTTGTTTGTTAAGTAAAAATCCCATTATTCACCTACGTTCTGCCTTGGAAGACACACCGAACAGAGGTGCTTCACTCCCCTACCGCAAGGACAGTCTCCCAGAGGTCAGCTGGTCGGCCCTGAGCTTCATCTTCTCCAGGATAAACACTGAGGCATCTGATGCTCTAATCAGAATCCACACGAAATGTTGGCATGCAGAAGAGGCTTGGAAACCAGGGAGACCAAGACCTTGTGGTACAAATGGGGCAATGAGGCAAAAGCAGGGGCAGGATTTTCTCTGGCGCCACAGCGGGGTCCTGTTAAGAGTCAGACTAAGTACCAGGCTTCCCGACTCCTGGTCTAGGGCCATTTCCATGATGCCAAGCTCTGGGTCCACATTATCCCTTCTCTGTGGGGACAGGATCAGGAATGCCACTGTCTGGCTCAGTGTGGGGAAAAAGCATGGGCTCAGCATCACCAGACCTGGGTTCAAACTCTGGTGTTTACAGGCTGTGCAATCTGGGTAAACCCTTTATGTCTCTGAGCTTTGATTTCTTCATCCAAAGAGAGAGACACACACAAGAGAAAGAGAGAGGGGGAGGGAGAGAGGAGTATATAAAGAAAGGAATGAAATGGTAGCTACATGTAATAGGCTCAGAGAGCCCAGAGTAGCGTCATAAGAGTATCGGCTCCCCAAGATGTCCATCGACAGACAAATGGATAAAGAAGATGGGGTATATATACACAATGGAATATTATGCAGCCATCAAAAGGAATGAGATCTTGCCATTTGCAACGACGTGGATGGAACAGGAGGGTGTTATGCTGAGTGAAATAAGTCAATCAGAGAAAGACATGTATCACATGACCTCACTGATATGAGGAATTCTTAATCTCAGGAAACAAACTGAGTGTTACTGGAGTGGTGGGGGGTGGGAGGGATGGGGTGGCTGGGTGATAGACATTGGGGAGGGTATGTGCTACGGTGAGCTCTGTGAATTGTGCAAGACTGTTGAATCACAGATCTGTACTTCTGAAACAAATAATGCAAGATATGTTAAGAAAAAAGAAAAAGAAGAAGATAGCAGGAGAGGAAGAATGAAGGGGAGTAAGTCGGAGGGGGAGACGAACCATGAGAGATGATGGACTCTGAAAAACAAACTGAGGGTTCTAGAGGGGAGGGGGGTGGGGGGATGGGTTAGCCTGGTGATGGGTATTAGAGAGGGCACGTTCTGCGTGGAGCACTGGGTGTTATGCACAAACAATGAATCATGGAACACTACATCAAGAACTAATGATGTAATGTATGGTGATTAACATAACAATAAAAAATTAAAAAAAAAAAAGAGTATCGGCTCCCTCCCCTTCTTCCTCCTCTAAATAAGGTCAGGGCAGTTTCCAACTCAGAGCTCAAGCAGGCTGCAGAGTTTATGGCTCTGGGACAGCACCGTGGTCATGCTCATGTGCTCAAGGCCACAGGCCTCGGTCGAATGCCGATTCTCTGGCCTCCCGGCTGTGTAAACTTGAGCTGGTCATTTCACCTCCCTGAGCCTCAGTCCCCACCACTGTGAAGTGGGGTAATAAGACCTACCTCACAGGATGCCTGTAAGGATTAAAAGCATCCAAGCACCATGAAGAACCTGGAACAGCGCCTGGACAGAGCCAGCACTCAATCAATGTCATCTGCCAATAGCCTTGTTATGACTGTGGTCCAGCCCGCCCAGGGACCCAGAAGGTGCAGGACTCAAGAGGACAGATAAGAGGGCATAGCGTGCGTGGTCTATTTCTGGAGCTGATGCCCACCCGACAGCCATGGGGGGGGGGGGCAGAATCACCTTCTTTTGGTGGCTGCCATTTTAATGACATCTAAAAGGTCACCTTCCCCCCACTTAAGAGGCGTTAATTAGTCACACGTCTGGCTTTGATTCTTTAGACTTCAAGAGTGGGAAGGAAAATTCAAGTGTGAATGCAGAGGGAAAAACAAGCAGCCAGCACTACTAGGAGAAACACACAAAAATCCATGCAATAAAGGACTTTCCAACAAACAGCCCGAAGTGCTCGGGATCCCTCAAATCCTTGGGTATAAAGTAGAAAGGAGATGGCAGAGCCTGGGGGCTGTGTGTGTGGGGGTGTCACAAACAAATGTCTACCCGTGATGTTCCATTAACCCTTTGGCAAGTCAATGAATTTCTTCAAGACTCGGCTGTCATCCCTATAAAACTGGAATGTATATATAATGATGATTAGGATAACCACCGATACTTACAGAGGGCTTGCTGTGAGCCCTCTGTGTGTGTGTGTGTGTGTGTGTGCATTTTATGTATTCCCATCTTCCCTGAGAAGATATTGAGATCCAGAGATGTTAAGGCCATGTGCCTGCCCCAGGATACAGAGCAGGCGAGTGGCAGATCTGCGATTCAAACTCTGGTCTGCCCAACTCCGAGCCCTGCGGCCATTCTGAGGTCCTGCCTCACAGAGCTGCCAAGTGCTCGGGGTGGCTCAGCTGCGATCTCCTACTGCCTCCCGCATCCCAGTTCAGCACAACAAGGTTATCTGAGCTTTGCTGCTCACCAAAGGAGCCCAGCGTGGCTTAATATGCTGGACAACAACAGAATTAACCAAATTGCTGCTAGGTTTGCTGACGTGAGAGCCATTTCTGTTTCTGGGGTCTCCAAGGGACGATTCCGTTTCGACAAATTGATAAAGAATGCTAAGGCCAGCGCTTTTAAAAGCAATAAAGAAAATCGTATGCAGTCTTACAGGACTCTAAAGAGGGGTGGGGGAGGCAGATTTCAGGGTCTCTCTCTCTCTCATACAAACACGCACACCCCCCACCAGGAGGGTGGGGGCTGGTGAGGAGATGGACCCCACCCTCCTACAGTTCCTGAACTGCATGCCAGCCAAGCCTGTGATAAACACAGGAATCCAGCTGCCAAGCCCTCTGGCACATTCATTAATTAAACACTATGGATTCGCTCTGTTCCCGGAAACCTCCACTCATTTCAATAATGATCAGAGGCCAACCAGGCTTAGGCTGTAAAAACAGCATGCAAGGTACTCAGCCAGGTGGAGAATAGCAGAAAAAAAAAAAGCCCCACAAAACCCAAAAAGCAAAAAAACCCAGGTCCAGAGGTGAGGTTTTCTGGATTCCAGGCCTGCCCGAAAGGGGCTGCAGGACCTTAGCCAAGTCATTTCTATCTCTGGGCTCGGCCCCTTCTCTGAACAAAGAGGGGAGAGCTAGACCAGATGGAGAGTTCTTCTTCTGGAATTTCAAGGCCCTCTGGGGCCTGTCCCATCAATGGCTGGATGGGAGTGATTCACATATCTATACATGCACTTTCCTCTCCACCCAAGAAAAATAGAGGAAGGAATGCACCATTGTTGACTTCATATAAAGGCAGTTTGGACAACAGTCCCTCAGTGGCAGCCCATGTATATAATTCTAGAGGGGGAAATGAAAACGACTAGGTGCATTTCCCAAAGTGTGTTATGCAAGGTATCAATCCAAGCGGAGCACTCTGTGAACCCACAGCCAACGCATACCACCGAATTCCTCCAGTTGGAGACACATTCCCCGCCCCCCACCAAGATTTAGCATTTCTGAAAAGCGGATGTCTTAAAACTGGTGTGTCCATCCACCGCCACGAGACGCCCCCATTCAGGTGAGCGGGTGACTCCACAGCACTTCTCTCGACTGGGATCCCAGACATCCAGGATGCCAATGATGGTCTCCGGAGGAAACTAATGTATATTTGCACAAATAAAAGTCCTGCGTTAAAAACATCGTTTAACCACGTGGCTCTGAAATGTACCGTCACTGGTATTCCTTGTGCACGGAACATCTATTGTGTTAAGTGTAGCAGAAAGAAATTCTGGGAACCTCTCAGACCAGAAGAGTGAGGGGAGAGACCGCAACAGAAATCCTCCGTGGGGACAAGGTGGGAATGGCTGGTTGGACAGGTGTCTTCTCTGGCCCGCCCTGATACCCAGGGAACACATCTGTGAAGGTCCACTCGGACTCATGACCTTATAAGAGATACTGTTCACATGGGTCTTGGGCAGCTTCTCGAAACATCTTACCGGTAAGAAAACCAAGGCTCCAAGAAGTGTACGAACTGGCCCCTGGTTGCCTGGAAGCCAAGTGGCTGACCTGGGATTTGATCCTGGGTCCGTCTTACCCTGAAGCCTGGGTTCTTTAGGTGACGCTGCCTGACTCAGTGGTTCTCAGGCTCTGGCAGCATCACCTGGGATGCTCTGAAGACCCCACCTTCCAGGCCAGCAGCCCAGACCAGTTACATCAGACTGTCCAGAGGTGGGGCCCCAAGCACCTGCATGTTTTGAGAACCTTAGTTCTCTTGACAGTGGTTTGCAAATCAGGAGGCTGAGAGCCTTACCGGAGTGAAGGTTTGGGAAGCCACCCACATCCCGCTTACCAATTATGTGTCTTGTTGCATCGAACTCATTTAAAACCAGTGGGGATCCAAGAGGGAGCAAGTGTGTCTGGTTTGTTTTGGGGTTGTTGTTTTTTTTTAAAGCTTGACTTAAATCAATTCTGGGGATAAGGCAAACGTCATTCATAACCATCTCCCCTACAATAGAAATGACAGCCACTGCCACCACCGGAATCACAACAGAGACTGACAGGTGCCTCTGAGGGCCCAGGTGTTGCACTAAAGTGGCCTCACCTCAGCCTTATCATAGAACAACCCTGGGAGCTGATGCCTCCATCACCCCCTTTCAGAGAAGAAGAATCTGAGGGACTGAGGAGCAAAGTAACCAGGAGGTGGCACACTTGGGATCTGAACCTGGAACCAGTCTGCCCCACACCCCCAGGTGTCTCCGTGAGAGAAAGGATCGCATCACCCTGTTCTCAGACAGCAGGGAGGAGACCATGTCTCCACCAACCACAGGGCGCTCCCTGAGCCCGCCCCACATAAGAAACAAAAACAGGACACAGGCGCCAGGCGGGCAGGCAGCCAGGGCCGAAGGTGGCCCCCAGCACTGAATGGTTTCCTGGGATGACATCAGCCGGAACGGGTACAAATAACCCCTTCACCTGACCAGCCACACAGCGCAGGGGTGTGGAGGGTGACTTCATCACTGCCTCTCCAGAGGGAATGAGCAGCCCTGTGTGCTGGCTGCCAGGCCCCGAAGGGAGAAAAACCGAACTCAAGCCCCCCCTTAGCAGCAAAGCAGAAGGAACCTGCTCAGGCCCGGGGGGGAGGGGGCGGAGATCAGGCACCGCCTGTGGGCTCACCTGTGTAGCCCAGATCCCTCAGTGAGCCTCACAGGGGCCCGGCTGCAGGCAGGCCCCCTAGACTCAGCTCTCCAGGGCGGGACCACAGTGGGGAAGGCTCAGAACTTGGAGTCAGCAGCCCAGGCTCAGAACCCACACCGGCTACTGTCAGTGGCAAGCCTAGCCCTGTTTGCACATCTCCTCCTCTCTGATGGAGGGCAGTGGATATTCCCCAGCTTTCCTTTTCCTTTTTCAGCTTTAGGAAAATCTCTTAAAACACTATCACATCAGTCATTACAAAGTTATTACAAAGATCAAGAAGCAACCTGGATTTGGGGCATGGTGAGTAAGGTGTGGGGGGCTGGAGCCCTGCCACGACCCCTCTCCTCCTGGTCGCCCCCAACCCCATGAAAACCACTAGGAGAATGTGCTCTGGAAGCTTCTCCACCTCCCATACTCTGCAGGTCTGGGACACTAGGTTCTGCTTCCCCGGGGACAGGAATAGGTTTGGAGGGCGGTGGGGAGAGGGGCTCTCAGCCTAGAGGCTGGGGGCCCTGTGTTGCTGCAGGTGCCAGGGAGGGCACTGGCCGTGCCTGAGCTCTTGGGGGAGGCCCAGACACACGGGGAATCCTGCAGGGCACATCCCATCCGGACCTTGGAGATTTCTCCACCCCAACAGGATAGGCATTTATTTTTTTTAGCAATTGGCCTTTATGGGATCTTTTTAGGATGTGAAATTTTCCTAGTATGATGACTTTCTTTCTGCGCTCCTATTTCAAACATTCACATGACAGCTAATCAAGTTAAGTAATGATCACAAGCACAAGCGGCCTGAAGAGGTTTGGGATCAAACAAAACGGATTTCATTCATTCATTCATTCATTCATTCATTCATTCATTCATTCAAAAAGTGGTTGTTAAGTGCCAGGTCAGGCAGACTGATTGGAAGGGGCATGAAATAATTTTCAGGGGGAGGGGGCTGAGAATTTTCTAGATCTTAAGACAGGTGTGGGTTACATGGGTATGTGCATTTGTCAAAACTCATCAAGCTGGATGCTTAAGACATACACGTTTTACTGTATGCAAATCACACCTCCAAAATATCTCTTATAATATTTTGCGTATTTATTTATAATATTCTTATAAGTGACTATGATAATACTCATATCAATACTAAGCACATCTATTTTTTTTTTAAGATTTTATTATTTGAGAGAGAGCATGTGCATGCATGCACGCATGCAAGGGGAAGGGCAGAGAGGTTGGGAGAGAAAGGGAGAGAATCTCAAGAGAATCCTACAACCCTGAGATCATGACCCAAACCGAAACCAAGAGTTGGACGCTTAACGGACTGAGCCACCCAGGCACCCCAATACTAAGCACACTTAGAGCCAGCTAAGTGCCAGGCATGGTCCTCGGTGCTTGATACACATCAACCGATGCATCCATCAGGACAACCCTGTGAAGTACTGATATTATCCCCCTTCGAGGTCAGGACACTGAGACACAGAGCCGGGAAGTAACTTGCCTCTGTCACTCAACTAGTAGGCTGCAAAGCTGGGATTTGGACAGACACTTCTGGCTCCCAAGTCTGCGCTTTACCTAACTAGCTTGGTCTGACTCTCAACAAAACAGAGAGAGGCCACTATCCTCACAGCACTTACGCTCTTAGGGGAAAGACATAACGAAGCACCCCAGCAGCTTGGCTCACGGGAGCATAAGTGCAGAGAAGTAGAAAGGAGAAGCCCCAGCCTCAGTGGGCAAGGACCCCGGCCACTAAGCATGTTCCTCCCTTCCACTCGACCCTGGAGGGTGATCACGGGGGTAGAGTGATGTCAGGCACGTGGATGCACCCAGTACCGTGCCTGGCACACAGCAGGTCCTTAACACAGGTTAGCTGTATAAATGAGCAGAGGGCAGAATCGACATCAGCTAGTAAGAAACCTTTCTCCTATTAGTTCAGAAAGGATTCCAGATTAGGTCCAGGGAAGGCTATCTGACTCCAACCCCACGTTCCCACACAAACAAAGACGGGTGAGCCCAGAGTAACTGCGAGAATCCTGGGGTCCAGAGAGATGACTTATGACACAGAGATGGGGCAGGGGCCCAAGTGGCCCAGAGGGTACCAATTAGGGATGCTGAGAACAAAACTGGAATTTCTCTAGCTGGTCAAGACAAGGTCTGACCCTCAAGTCCCTGAGACTTGACCCCTATAGGCCCCGTAACCCTATGGGGATGACACTCTGCTGTTGAACAGAGAACTCTGATTTAAATCTAGAGCCTCTCCACACCATGTTCCTAGCAAGAAAGCCCAGCTCCACTGAGCCCTATAAGTTATCCACCCAATGATTTTGGCTGGTGGCCACCCAGGAGCGTAGAGTCCATTCCTGTGTCTGTTTGTGTTCACTCATTCATCCGACCATCAGCTGTTTATGGAGTAGCATGAATGTGCCAGGTGAGTGCTGAGCTTGGAGGACCAGAAAGAGCAAACACTTCTCAGGATGGCCTTGTGGTCCAGCAAGAATCACTAGGGAGAATTTGGAAGAAAGGGCAGAGACACCTCTACTGTCAGAACAGGGGTGCTGACAATCCATGCAGCTATGCCTTTGTCATTCAGTCATGCATTCATTCACTCATTCATTCATTCATTCAAGTACAAGATGTCCGTCCGAGCAAATCTGCAGCATGCCCTCCTGTAACGACATACCGTCCTCGAGGGCTGGAACCTTCTCTGCCTTGTTCCCTGCTGGATCCCCGGGCCCCCAACTGTGCCTGGCACCCAGTAGGTGCTCAAGAAATATTTGCTGACTGAGTGAACTGCTTGAAGGAACTATTTGTTTCCACCTGGGGCTCCCGCTACACAGGCAGATTCTGGGGCCTGCCTTAGCCCCGTAAGAGCCCCACCTGAGACTCTGCTCAGAGAACCAGCACCCAAGGTGCCCTCCAAAGTCTGACTTCAGTCCTCCCGGTGGTAGCCCCTTTTGGCACCCAAGGACAGAAAACACTGCTCGAAGAAGTCAAGGCCCTTGGCCAAGGCCCATGACAGAGGAAGTAGCCACAGCAGGATTCGAACCCAGGCCTCCCATCTGTACCACCCCTGTGTTTCCTCCATCCCCCACCTGCCCCGGCCAACAGACGCCCACTGAGGCAGCACCGACCCTTCCTCATGGTTCGGCTCAGAGGAGGGATTACATTTTCCCACCGATGGCACGGAGTTGTTGAAAATCCACGGGGCTCCACATTATACAGAGCTCTGACAGCCTGTTTCTTTTTCCAGCCCTCCCCCAAAAGGCCCTGGATTTATGCATGAGGAAAGGAAAAAAAATCTCCGGCGTAGGCTATGAAAAACCTCCAACTGTTGTTCCCTCAGTTACAGAGCAGAACGCCTCTGATTAACCCTTTGTAGCCACTTCCTTCCTAATTAGCAGTGGCTGTTAATGACCCCCCCAAATATGTTAATGACCCCACGCACCAAATATGCTTCCCTCATCAAGCAGCAACTCAGGGGCGGGCGGGAGGGCTCAGAGTGGTGTGTCCTGCGAGGTGGGTGGGGGAGCCACGTGGAAGCAAAGGAGTCTGGTATCTCTGTAGGCCAGGCCCACCCGCTCTCCTTGAAGTTCCACCAGAGCCTGTCTCGCCAGTCCAGGCAGGGGAACAGCCTGTGCAAAGGCCAGGAGGGGGAGGCTGGAAAGGGAGACCAGGTACGGTGAAGCACGTGTGATTACGAACCACTACCACGTACCAGGGGCTCTGTGGGGCGTTTTACACCTGTGACAAAGGAATTATCGCTGCCCTAAGTATGACGATTCCCTTTTTATAGATGGGGAAACTGAGGCTTCGGCAAAGTCACACAGCTAGCAGGTGGGCGAGCGGGGATTTGCATCCAGGCTGACTCCACTGGGGAGGCCCTAAAAGGTCACACCACAGCCTCCACCTACAGATAGGGAAACTGGGGCCCACAGCGGATGCTATGCAGAAGAGGCTGGCTCCAGGCCGCAGAGTTTGCATATGCACCTTAATCACTTTCTGAACACTTCCCAAAGGTGGGAACTGTCTCATGATCTTTAATGCTTCACACAGAGTTTTGCAAACAGCAGGCTCAGTCAATGTCTTTCGCTCAGCTCTGAAGGTTACCAAGGTTGAGAACCACATGGCCCCTAAATGCCCCAACTTTGAATTTAGAAACCCAAGTTCCAGGTCTGGATCTGTCACTGACTTGCTGCGTGACTTTCTGTAGGTCTCTTTCCTTCTCTGGACCTTGGTTTCCCCAACATTAAAAGGGTCGGATGGAATGATCTAGATGTTCTGGCAATCAAAGCCCAGGAGCACCTTTCAGAAGAAGAACTCTATGCCCAAGTCCTGTCCCTCGGTGACCTGTTTACACTTGTTTCCAGGGCTCATATAAAAACTTTTACGGGCAATGAAACTCTGTTTACCCATCATCCACCAGGGCAGCTACCTTGGTACAGTCTCTGAACTTAGCACCAGAGGTTCTAGAACCTTCCGGGTACTTCCTGCCAAGATGTCTGCAGAGGGTGGGGGAGGCAGCTGCCTCAACACAGCCCCACATCTATCCATCCCCCTCCCTAAAGCAGAAGACAATTACCAGGAAGAAAGAATAGACTTCTAGCCACTAACTGAGGAATTACAGATGTTAAATTATAGGTGTGCCTAGGGAGGGGCCATTTCTAGAAATCAGGCTGGTGAGTGACAGGAATGTGGGCCGCCGGGTAATTTCTGGCTTTGGCAGAAAGCAAATATTTGGATGCAGAGCCTGACGACACAGGGCTGGGAATTCAACAGACCGAGAAAAGTATCTTCAAATGCTGGGGATATGCCCCAGCACCAGGCTCCTGTGACAGCTCACAACTGGAATGACAATAAAGCACCGACTGTGTGTTGAGAGCCATTCGGGGCGCCCAACAAACGTGTCATGTCATCCTCGTAACACCTTTGTCAGTAGACACGATTTGCTCCATTTTGTAGCCAAAGGAAAAAATGCTTTATCAGAGTCAAAAGATTGCCCAAAATCACATCAGGAGTCAAAGGTTATCTTACCTAAAAGTTAGGAAATTCCAAAGCCCTACCGATGTCTTGGCTTCTCTCAGAGTCTGTTGGCTAAGGCCATGTGGTTATTGAGGGCCTTGCAGGGACCTCAAGTCACATCTCTTGGCTCCCATGTTGGACTCTTACATTCATACATCAGTGGTTCTCAACTGTGGGCGATTTTGCCCCCAAGGGACATTTGGTCAAGTCTGGAAACACTGGATAGAGGCGAGGGGTGCTGCTCAACATTCCACAATTCACAGGACAGCCCCCACCACAGAGAACGATCCAGTCCCAAGGGTCAATGGGGCCATGATGTGAAAATCCTGGTCTACATCATGGTGCCTCTCAGGAAAGGCACATCAGGTCCCTCCACCCATGGCCTTGATTGAGAGGGACAAGAACTAAGGCATCAGCGGACCTGGGCTGGAGGCCAGGTTGTAAACTGGGTGACTTTGGGCAAGTCCTATCTTTTCCCTGAGCCTCGGTTTTATCATCTGTAAAACAGGGATGACAAAAATAACACCTACTTCATGGGGGTGCCGTGAGGGTGTGATAAAGTCAGTGTGCTTTGTTCAGTGGCTGGCACGTGGGACGTGCTAAGATGTGTGACTCTATAAGCCTTAATTTCCCCACCTGTGAAATGGGACAATAGCCCCTGCCTTGGAGTGAAGCTCAAGCTTTCTTCCTCCCACACTGTTACACAGACGTCCCGTTTTCCCAGATGGCTTTGCTACAAGGTGCTAACAGCCTGGAGGGGAGGCAGCCATTCAGAGCTGCTGAACCAGCAGTAGATTTGGTGTGCGTGAGATATAAACATTTTATGTTGAGCTGCTGAGAGTTGGCAGTTTGTTACTGCAGCATGACCTGCCCTAACCTAACATGTCAAGACTATAGAAGCATAATGGCAGCTAATATTTATTACACACTTTCTAGGTTCTAAGTGCTGTGCTACGTGCTTCACAAGGAAACCAAGGCTCACAGAAGTCAAGTCACCTGTCTCAGGTCCCATGACTTGTTAGTGGCAAAGCTGGGATTCAAACTCAGATCTGCCTGAAGGGAGAGCAAAGCTCTCTTAACTGGATTGACCTAATTCCACCTGCACCTTTTTTTTTTTTCTCCATCAGGAATAAGCAGCCAAGGACAGCAAATCTATGTTTAAAAGCCAAAAGTAAAAACTGTCCACAAACTTTGCAATGTTTAACTCCTGGCAGTAAGCTCTGTTTTAGGATCCTCCTTTCCATGGAGTGGGGGCAGTCTGAATGTACTCTCCTGGCCTAGACATTGATGCTGGAGGAAAGCCACTCTCGCATACGACGCTCCCAAATCGGTGCCGAGAGTTCACTGCTGTGTATGGCTCAGCCTTTATGATGAATGTTTGATGAGTTAAATGTGGGTGATGAGCACTTAGGATCCAAGAAATGGATTCCATCCCATGCCAGGAGATTCACGCCAACTCCTAAAAGGGTGCATTGCTCAAAAGCCTCTGGGACCCTAAACCCAGGCTGGCTCAGCAGCCTCCTTTACAAGCAAGAACCCGGAGGCAAAAAAAGCTTCCAGAGGCAACCCTGAAAGCTACCCTATTACAGACCTTGGGCAAGTCACTTGAGTTCTTCCCACTTCAATTCACTCATCTGTGAGAAGGAGTAAGAAATACTCCCTAGCCACTCTCAGACCATTGCTTGCAGTAGGTATAAAAGAGAAGAAAACTGGTATTCATCATCTATTGCTACGTAACAAATAGTCCCAAAACGTAGTGGCCCGAAACGACAACCATTTGTTATCTCTCCCAGTTTCTGGAAGTCAGGGATCTAGGAGGGGCTGAGCTGAGTGGTCCTGGCTCAGAGTGCCCCATGAGGTTGGACTCGAGCTGTTGGCCACAGATGCAGCCTCACCCGCAGGCTGAAGGATCCGCTTCCAAGCCCACTCACGTGGCTGGTGGCAGGTCTCACCTCCTTGCCACGTGGGCCTCTCTACGGGGCTGCCAAGCATCCTCCAGGCATGGCAGCTGGCTTCCCCCAGCTACCCCCAGAGCACATGCTCCAGGAAAGGGAAAGTGTAAATCAAGGGGGCAGCCACAGGGTCTTTGGAACTTGACCTCGGAAGTGACACTGTGACTTCTGGCTGGATTCAATCGGTCCCTCACGCAAGCCCACCTGGACTGGTGGGGGAGGCAACTTCACCATGCTGAACATCAGAAGGCAAGAATCCGTGGGGGCCACTCTGAGGCTGCCTATGTGTGCCTGAATGTGTCTTGCCAACTATTAAGCACTAATCCAAGAACAACGACGATGATGATGACAGTAACCATCTGCTGAGATCTTCCCATGCGCCAAGCACTGTGCTCTGTTCCACGGGCATCACCTCAATATAACCTCCACCACGGCCGGGGGGTGAAGTAAGATCATCATCCCCATCTTACAGAAGACAAGGCATCAAGAGACGAGGGAGACTGCCCAAAGTCACACAGCAGCTGAGAGGCAGAGCGAGGATTCAAACCCATGACTCTGGACTCTTAACCGACTGCGGGGTGCTGGAGCTGGCCTGCCCTGGCTGCCCAGAGACAACGGTGAACAGCTCAGGAGTCCGCTGTGAGCCTGACGGTTAACACAGCCATTACATTACAGAAACACACAATTAGGGGCGCCTGGGTGGCTCAGTCAGTTAAGCATCTGCCTTCAGCTCAGGTCATGATCTCAGGGTCCTGGGATCGAGCCCCGTGTCCCTCCAGCTCCCTGCTCAACGGGGAGCCTGCTTCTCCCTGCCTCCCTCTCTTGCTCTCGCTCTTGCTCTCTCTCAAATAAATAAACAACCTTTAAAAAAACTAATTAAATGAACGCACAATTAAACTAATCCCATCAAAAGCAAGGGTAACAAATATTCGAATCTTATCATTCCCTAATTACCACCTTCTACTATCACCTGTGGTCCCGAGGTCACAGATGTAGGTACTGAGTCTGTGTGGCGCAAGGACTACATAACAATCTGGCACTGCGCGTCCTTTCCCAGCTCTGTGTGCACTGACGGCGAGCCGGTAGCTTGCCATTGCCCCTGCTGGGAGGATTTACACCATGGGGATAGGCAGATGCTCCAAATCAGGGCTTCCCCCCCTGCCAAAGACCCAGATGTAAAGCATCTACCAGCAAACCACTGTAACTAACTCAATACACCACTTCCTCTCCTAGGGAATTATCTTGATGACTCCTTGCTAAAGACCCCATTCTTCATGAAACCCCCAAATATAACATTCCCTGTGATATGTATCAATCCAGATTTCCTTCCTGAGATGTTTGACTTCCTGATGAGGAAGCAAGCGGCACTTGTCTGAACAAAACATCTGAGATTTGAAAATGCTGAAAGAGAGAGAAAAAGGAAGAGTCCCAGAGGCCCCCCCGCCCCGGGGTCACAGAGACAGAAAGGGGTGTGTTTAAACCTCAGGGACCGCACAGAAATCCACACAAGGGAACACAAGCAGGACCCACCTCTACAGTCACTCCCGACAGCCGAAGATGGGAAGTGACCCACATGTCCAGCCGGAGGGGTTACTGAATCACGCTGCGTGGCCATGAACAATGTTTGTTGTTGTTGTTGTTTTCCTAAAGATATGTAAAACCGCTACATTTTTGAAAGGTCAGAAAGACATGGGAGATTGGCAATTTGGTTTGAGGGAGGGAGGAAAAAAGACAGGAAGGAAATGCATTCGAATGCCAAGAGCGGTTCTCACTGCTGTTAGAATAATGGGTGGATTTTGTTTTCACTCAGTTTTTCTATACTTTCCAAAGAGGAGATGAGCGCACCCCACTTTCTTAGTTGGGGGGAGGGCAGCGGAGACTGCGTGTCTCTCCAGGTCTCCCCCAGAGGCCCCGGCCCAGCCTTTGGCCCCGGCTGGATCCATGAAGGGGCCATTGTTCCCAGGGTGACATCATTCTGTTGCCTGGAGGGTGAAAAGGAGCCCTGAGATTGAGTGCGGCCAGGCCAGCCCAAGAGAAAGTGGCCCGGCCACTCCATGCTGGCCTCAGGGGCTGCAGTGAAATCCAACATGCCAGCTGGATGCCCTAAGGGCCAGCCTGGGAGCAGGACACCCGACAGAGCTCTGGACATGCCCTGGCAGGCAGCACTTGGCACTGACCTCGGGAGAGGGAGAAAGGGGTCGTGGCAGCTGGACCCTACTCCCCTCAAGGCCAGTCTCAGGAGAAATGTAACAACCTATACCTGGCAAACAGTAGGCGCTCAATAAGTGGTAGCAGCAGAGGTGAAGAGAGCCAGAGGAGTGCTCCAGGCAGAGGGAACCAGGAGGGCAAAGGCCCTGGGTCCTGGAAAGAACTCCAGACCTCCCTGGGCTGGACTTCTGGTGTCCGCTCTTAGAAGGTGTGTAGCGGCCTCAGTTTACCCCTCTGCAAGATGGAGATGGCGCCACAAGGGGAACACAAAAATAAAGGAGAGGGGATTTCAGGAAGGCAGACACAACATCGCAGGCCTTGCCTTCTGGTGGAGGACACAGAACAAACGAGTGAGAAGAAGGAAGCACAACTGAGGAAGACATTAATGGGGGGGCGGTGCAGAGCAGAGAAACATGGTGGGGGTTCTCCCCCAGCCTCGGCTGTCAGGAAGCCTCTGTGTGGAGGGGAAGAGAGAGGGAAGGGCATTCCAGGCAGAGGGAATGGTGAGGGCAAGCCCTCTGGGTCCAAAAGGAGCTGGCATTGACTGAAGAGCAGGAGGTCAGAGTGGCGGCAGTAGAACGTGCACGGAGGACAGCAGTAAGAGCTGAGCTTGACAGGGAAGGAGAGCCAGATCTCGCACGGCCCTGAGGGCCACAGTAAGAGCTTTCTAAGTCTGGGACGAGGCAGGGGAATGACTTGACCCCTTGGGTGGCTGGATGGAGGATGGACTGGAGGGAATGGGCCCAGAATGAGGACAGTGGTAGGTTGACTAATGACCTCCAAAAACATCCATCCACATCCTGGCCCCGGCACCTGTGAATGTGACTTTACTTGGAAGAAAGGTCTTTGCAGATGTAATGAAGTTGAGGATCTCAAGGTGAGATCATGCTGGATGATCTAGTGGACCCTAAATCCAATGACAAGTGTCCTGATAAGAGAGAGAGGACAAGGCCACGTGAAGACAGAGGCAGGGACTGGAGTGACGCAGCCACAGGCCAAGGAGCACCTGGAGCCACCAGAAGCTGCAAGGGGCAGGAAGGCCTGACCACACCTGGATGGGGGGCTTCTGGCTTCCCACTGTTTCACCCACCAGGTCTGTGGTCATTTACAAAAGAAGCATTGATGAAATCGGGGCTTCTGAAGACGAGAGCCACAAACATCCCTTTCCTTTCAAAATCCCTGCCCCTTGCTAAAAAAAGGGTGGGTGTGCCTGTGTGCGTGTGTGCATGTGCGTGTGCGTGGAGTGGGGAGACGCTGGGCCCTGCTGAATATTTTAAGCATCCACTTCACTCCATAATTGACACAGAACCAAGTACTCCCACTCAGCCTCGACTGGAGGACTGAACACACAGCCCAGGTTCCAGTGTTCACACGGTGGAGCCCCCAGTGCAGGGCACAGCTGTGGGCCCTGCAAGACAGACCCACACCACAGCGAAGTCCTGGCCTCACCCACCCACTCCAGCTGTATGACACCAGGCCTGTGACTTGACCTCTCTGTGCTTCAGATTTCTCATCCATGAAACATGGGGCTATCCCCCCCATTTCCCTCAGGGACACCAGTTTCTGGCAAGTAGCAGGTGCTCGATGATGTCAGATCCCTGCCCTTCCTTCTTCCCCCGACTCTGGTGACAGGGGAAATACTCAGGCTATGGTTGACAGTCCTCCAAACCAAATTATATACAACCAGTTCTCAGCCAGGGACTGGGGGTGGGGGCCTGGTTTTGCCCGCAGGGGACACTGGGCAGCATCCAGAGTCATCTTTGGTTATCATGACTGGGAGGGTGCTCCTGGCACCTCCTGGGGAGAGGCCAGGGAGGATCCTACAATACACAGGACAGCACCCTCCCCGCCAAAGAATGATCTGGCCCAAGACATCCATGGTGGTGAGACCGAGAAACTCTGATATAGAGCAGCAGTTTGATGGTAAGGACTGGTCTTTGCTATTTCGAGATCATTCCCTGGCTTCCAGCACGTGCGTTATGTAGTCGTGTGCTGATGTGTTTTATTACCTGTCCCCCTGGAAAGTACCTTTAGGGAGGCAAGAGCTGTGTGTATGTGTTTGCAGCCGCCTCCCCAGTGCCGGCACCCTTGGGACGCGCTCACCCCATGCAGGTGCGCTGAAAACACACGGGAATGAAGATACACAGGTAATACACACCTCGCGTTTAGCGCAGGGCTTGGCGCACGGGAAATGCCCATGGAAGGCCGGCCAGACTCTTACTCTCTTTCCTTAGGCAACCGGTCCGGCCACCTGGGCAGGTGGGACTTAGATCCACAGGGTCCGAGCCCCAGCCCCTGAGCCCCCAGGGTGACTGGAGATGCATGCTCGCGAAGCACTTCCTGTGCGCTGGGCACTTAACAGGTGTCAGGGGTGTGCTGGTTCTTACTCGGTCCTACTGCACTACCCACCAGATTGTCCCAGGTGAAAACCCACTTTACAGATAAGGACACGGAAGCTAAAAGAGGTGATTTAATGTGCCCAAGGTCACTCGGCCAGCACATGGAGGACCTGAGACCCGATCTTGAGTCTGTCCCGTTCCAGAGCCCTCTGGGGAGCATTCCATGACCCTAGAGACCCCCACTTCCCGCTTTTATTCCAGTCTCAGCCTCTGTGGCACTGCCATTGTTCCTGGGTTCTGGAACGTTCTGTCTGGCCTCCACGTGGAATCCATCTTAGTCTGCTGGGCTTCCTTCTCAGGCTCGCTGGGCTGCAGTACAAACGTGTCCCTTCCTGCCTTTGTCGTTCAGAGACAATGCGTTTGTTTTTCCTTCTTTCCCCCTTTTATTCCTTGGACGCAGAGGCAAGCCATTAGCAAATTATTTCAAGGCTGGCTTTAGAAAACATTTCAGGGCACGCCTTTGACGGTTACTTTATGCCTGTGATGGATTCTTCCACGGTGCTCTGAGTAAATACGAGCCTGAGGCAGGACTTGGAACGGAGCAGATTTTTTGGATAAATCATGTTCAAGTCCAAGTTGTCAAGACCAAAAGCCTGCTCCCCTCCCCACCCCAGCACGGATACTCTCCTTGTCCCCAAGCTCTTAGGTAATTGTGGCTTTACAAAGTTTCCTCCTATAAAACAAATATTTTAAGTGAGGCCCCCCAGTAATAGGGGGCATGTGTGGGTTTTCCAGTTCACTGGGAATCTTTGAAGGAACGGCTGGAGAGAAAAGGTCTGGTTGTCGCAGCGGCGGACTTTGAAGGCACACCTAATGACATGCTAGGCACGGCCGCACATTCACAGGCACATCTGTGCCCGTGAATAATAATAATGGGGATTGGCAATGCGGAGTGATGATAATCCCCATTTCTCAGATGCGGAAGCTGAGGCTTCCCCCATCCCGTCAAGTCTGAACATCGTGGTATCCAACAGGGAGAAGGCGTTTACAAGCGCATGCATTCTCTGTAGCTGGCACTGAGCCCGGCGCTCGTTTCAACCTCCACACGATGCCATAGTTCACCCCATTTCACAGAAGAGGAAACTGAGGCTAGCTCCTAACGGGTCAAAATCCCTCGACCAGGACATGGCAGAGTCTGATTCAAGCCCTCAACCCCAAAACCAGCTGGTGCTCCCCACTCAGTAGATGCCAAATGCTAAATTCTGGGCAGGGACTGAGGCCCGGAGTTACTTAGCGCGTACGTACGTGGCTACAGGCACCGTGACACAACAGCGAGCAGAGAAGGCAAGTCCCCTGAGCAGCCTAACTTCATTCATTCCTCCAGCAAGCTGGGGAGGCAGGACATACAGCAGCTAACACATGAGCAGGGCGACATGGCTGGGGCGATTCAAGCCAGGGCCCAGGGTCCCACGGCTCTGAGGGCGAGAGAGCTGAACGCTACCAAACCCCATGCCCTTAACTGCGCTGCCACAGAGGGGAAGAGAGGGACATTCATAGAGACAGAAACAAAGAGAGAGACACAGACGTGCATATAGAGACAGAAATAGATAGACAGAGAGACAGAAAGAATGAATAAGAGGTCCTCTCTCCCTGGCCCAAGAAACCCCTTCCAGAGGTTGGTTTGGAGGAACTGTCTTATAAATTCAGGCCCCACGGATTTATCCAGGGCTAGAAAGCAGCACAGACCCACAAGAGAACATGTCACAGACCCACGTGTTTGCATCAGACTGTTCTACTTTGCTGTGTGACCCTGGGAGAGTCATCACACCTCTCTGGGGATGCTGAATCCGTGCACCTGTCAGGGCAGCTGTGAGCTTTCAGTGACCGCAAGTGTGCAGAGGGCCGGCTCAGAGCCCCGTGGACCCCGTGGCTCCAACCCTCAAAGCTGGGGCCCATCGTGACCATCAGCACGGTATCACCATGCTGAGCCCAGAGAAGGAGTTGGCCTAGCCCATCACCTGCCTTCGGGCTCTTTTGAGCTGGGCTGACACTGTCAGGTGGCAGAAGGTTCCTCTGTGAAAACAGTAAGCCCTCTCTTTGAGTTCAGCCCTGGTCAGTGAGCTGGGCTTCCCTGAAGTTATCGGGGAGGTCTGGAGAGAAAAAAGAAGGAGCTTAGCTGGAGAGAGCCTGGACTGGGGTGGGGGTGGGGTTCCAAAGCCTAGGATCCTGGCCCTGGTTTTGCCATTCACTCACTGTGCTTCCCCAGGCAGGTGCCTTTCCCTCTCTGGGCCCCGTCCCGCCTCTCTAAATCATTAGTGAGTTCCTTGAGACTGATTCTATACCATCCCCTAGCAGGACGCAAGCCAGGTTTTTAATCATTAGATTACTCATTGCACCCTGCTCTCCCAAACCCCATCGAGCTTGCCCGAGTGAGAAAGGACAGAGCCCCCCAGGACCCACGCCAAGCCCCAGGTTCGCAGCCCAGCAGGTGAACCTGCCCACCCCCTTGGGTCTCCTTGGATACTCGGGAGACGACTTTGCAATTTCACTTGACGACAAGATAACAAAAGCTACAACTCAACACGCACGTGACATGGACACTTGGCCATCCTGGGAGGGTCAGAGGAGATGAAGCAGGTGCTAACTAATCCTCCCCTAAAAATAGGGGAGCACAAGCATTCGTGTCTGGGGCCAGAGTGCTGGCGCTTCCAGATAAATCAACTGGCACGGCAAGCCCAACTCACGTGCCGGCCCCATCCTCACAGACGTGGAATACACTTCCTGACCGCTTCGGGAGACAGAGTAACTGCATCGTCTGGGGAATCACCCCCGATGCCTCTTTTCCCAGGCACGGGGAACAGGAAACGGCTGGGGCTTGATTGACAATGATTCTGGAAGAGGCAACTTCCCTGGTTGGATCTATGGGGACCCCCTCCCCCACTCCAGGGGAGCACTGGAGGGTAGGAGTTTTTACGGTTGCTTTAATACTTAAAAAAAAAAAAAAAAAACGTAATAAGCTTACAAGGTCTGGTGGCTCCGAGTCTGTCTGCCTTTTCCTCAGGGAAGAAAATCTCTGTTGGCTGCGGGCGGAGAAGCGGCGGAAAGATTCCCGACTGCGGGAGGCGAGGTGTCGGAAGGAAGAGGTGCGCTTGAAGGGGGTCCGGCTGGCGGGTTCCCCGCTCGTCCTCTCGTGGCCCACCGTGGTGGTCACTAAGTTGAGGGCCTCCTGGAAGGACCTCCTCACTGTGCCCATCCACTGGGTCATGTGGGTTTGGGCCACCGTGAGTTTGTCTCCCAGGTAATCCATGGGGCCGGAGGAGGGGAGGAAGGAGGTGAGCGAGGGACAAAGCAATTTCGCACTACCAGGGTCCACTCCCTCTTTCTACTTTCTGCTCCTGCAAGTTCTGGGCTTGCTTGGAGAGAAAACCCGGCAGCCCTCTTCAGCCAAACCGGGAGGAAATCACCATCGCAGAGCCAGCAGCCGGCAGCACCTGCGGGTCTCGCTGAGAATTCGGAGGCAGGTCACGGTCGGGGCCGGGAGTCCACCCGCCCGAGTTGTAAAGTCAACACGCTGGGCGGTCCCCACTCCAGCCCCAGCGGCACTCACGGGCTGCATCGGCTGCGACCGGGAGCTTGGGGAAATCGAGCAGCACTCGCTCCCGGGTGTGACGGTCCCCGTGAGGTGGGGGAGGAAGAGGCAGTGGCCCTGGGCACCCCGGTGCTCACCGTCCCTCAGGGAGGCGGCCCCTCCCGGGCGCACACAGGAAGGACCCGGTGGGCAGGCTGCCACCTGCCGCAGCCCCCAGCTGGACCCGGCTCACCTGACCCATGCCACGCAGGTTTTTCGTCCTCTGGCCAGAGACTCTAAACCTGTCGGCCGGCAGGCAGCATGCTCACTTCCGGAGGCAGCCACCAGGGCCCCCGGGTCCCCTGGCTCGGCGGCCCAGGATGACATCAGTCCCCGTCTTAGCGAGGGGCTTCGCTGCCCAGGAATGCAGGAGGGGCCTCGGGGAGGCGGCCGCCCAGGGAGCTGACGTCCGCCCCCATTTTTTTTTTCTCCCCCAAGTCCCAACTCGCTCACCGTCCCTCAGGGCTGACGGCGACTTCACGTGCCAACAGCCTACCCGCCCTGTGCCCTCACCACGGGCTGCACGTGCGTGCACTCGGGCTCGGGGATCTGGCAGCCCCGGGAGGGTCGGAACAGTTGGGAAACTGCCTCCCGGGTGACAGGCAGCATCTCGGGACCTCCTCGGCATCTCAGCTGTCAGTCTGTCTCCCTCTGCTGGCCTGTTTCTCGGTCAGGTTTTCCGTTCCCTCCCCATGTCTCAATTTCCACTTGTTCGTCCCTAAGCTTGTCTGTCTGTCTGTGTCTCTCTCCCCTTTCCAGCCTCCTCTCCCTCCCTCCCTAGAAAGCAATACCCAGCCAGGTGAAACAGCCCAGAGGTCCCCCAAGGAAGTGAACCAGGCCAGGCTGTACTGGAGTGCAGGAGGGGTTGCCATGGCAACCCCGGGGCACAGCATCTGCCCCATCCCGGGCAGGGGGTGGGGGGGGTGGGGGGGGCTGGGCACAGGGAGCAATGGGAATGATTCATGGTTTACACTCGGTCACATGAGCTCCTGGGTTTTAACTCTTGTGCAGCTAGAGTAGTTGGCACAGGGGGGTGGGATTGGGGGCACAGACAGGACAGCAGCTTCTGAGACAGGACGGGATGCTTGTCAGGAAGGGTCAGCAGCAGCTGGATAACAGAGGGGAGGCACACTTGTTGAAGGAGCTTTCCCCCTCTGGCAGGGATCCACACCCCTGTTCTACAGGTGAGGAAATGCAGGCTCAGAGACGTTGGTTCATTCACCCAAGGTCACACAGCAAAGATACCACTGGGGCATGGATGGAGGCCGCTCCAAACCCCGTTTTCTGGATCTGACATGGCACCTGGCCTGGAGTGGGAGTTCAGTAAATATTTATTGTTCGAACGCCAAGCCCAAGACTGAAACCTTGATAGGTCTGATGGCATCCCAAATGCCTTCCCCCACCCACAAGACCTCAGTTTTGAACAAATATTTGCTCCCTAGATGCTGATCAAAGGGCCTCGCTTGAGAAGGTTTTCCATGAAGGCATTTCTGACGACGCGGCTGACCCAGATCTCTTTCTACTCTGGATTTCCAGTCCTTATGGCTGTTCATTCATTCGTCCATTCACTCATTCACTTCAGTGTTCAGAGAGTACCTACTCTGGGCCAGGCATCGGGTACAGAGACTAAGAACGGGCCCTGCCACTGAGGCAGGCAGCTGTGACGGTGGCTAATATTCACGGACCATAAAACCGAGTCCCCAGCGCCATTCTAAGTGTTCATGGGAATTAGCTCATGAATCTTCGCATGAATCCATTTGACGGAGGAGGAAGCTGAGGCTCAGAAAGGTAAAGTCATCTGCCAAGGTCATTCAATGCGGTAGGAGCTCCAAGAGGGCCCCCAATCTTCCTTGCCCCTGTTATTCACACCCTGGCCTGGTCCCCTCAGAGTTGGGTCTCTGAGCCCAAGAAAATCAGGCAGGAATGACAGGGTGTGACTTCCAAAGCTAGGTCACAGAAAGTTATCAGTTTCCACTCTGCTCCCTCAGATGGTGCTGGGGGGAAGCCAGCCACCGTGTTAGGAGGACACGCAAGCCGTCCTGTGGAGAGGACTCTGTGGAGGGAATCAAGACCCCAGCCCACAGCCAGCACCCACATGCCAGTGAGTGAACCACTTTGGAAGCAGATTCCAAATCCCCAGTCAGAGGACTGCTACCCTTGACTAGCACCTAATGAGGCTCCCTGAGCCAGAGCCACCCCACCCAGCTGCTCCCAAATTCCGGACTCACAGAAACCACACAAGATACAAATGCCCAGAGGCAGGGCGGTATCTGGCTCATCAGGAAACCAAGGGCTGGTGCAGAATGAGTGACTGGGGAAAGAGGCTGACAAAGGGTTCTTGCAACAGCCTGCAGATCCTATATATTAGGAAGCATTACCCCATTACAGAGACGAGGAAACACGCATCAGGCAACACATTCCACCTCCATACGTGTCTCCGGCTCTGCCCACCACCCCCTATGCTCTCCAGGGTCCCAGGGCTTCTGGTCTCCAGAGTTCGCCCAATTCCTCACATGGAGTGACCATGGTCAGCCGCCTGTGGCAGGCAGGCCACTTCATGGCCCTGCTCCCTCCCTCAGCGGGCTAGGAATGGCCAGCGTGGGGGCAGACACGAGAAACAGCCGAGTCCTTCCCACCGGGCTCCAGAAAAGCCACACCAGAAATACCTAAAGAGCTGGAAAAGGACACAGCTTTTTAATGGACCATCTGGACACAGAGGTGGGAAATCTGGGAACCTTCAGGAGGGGGAAAAAAATGCTAAATCAGGGGCGCCTGGGTGGCTCAGTCGTTAGGCGTCTGCCTTCGGCTCAGGTCATGGTCCCAGGGTCCTAGGGTCAAGCCCCGCATCGGGCTCCCTGCTCGGCGGGAAGCCTGCTTCTCCCTCTCCCACTCCACCCGCATGTGTTCCCTCTCTCGCTGTGTCTCTGTCAAATAAATAAATAAAATCTTTTTAAAAAATGCTAAATCAAAGCAGTATATAAATCACCTTAAAGTGATAATACCCAGTGTTGCCCCAGCTGTGACGAACAGGACACTTTTATCCGTAGCAGATGGAAATGGAAATTGGTATATAATTCCAAAGGGAATTTAACACCCAAGATCAAAAAAGTCTCAAAAACAATGGCCTGCCAGGTAGTGACCTACATGCGGAAGCATGATGAGGTCTATAACTTACTTCGATATGCAGCAAAAAAAAAAAAAAAAAAAAAGGTGTACTAGGGAATGGATGGATGGCTAGACTTTTATAAAGCAAATTTAGCAAAATGGTAGCAATTATAGAATCTAGCTGGTGAGTCTATGTGAGTCCCCCATATAATTTTTCTGTACGTCTGAAAATTATGATAAAAGATTCAGGTGTGAGGATGTGCCTGCCTTTTGACCCTGTAGTTTATGATCCAATTCCATGCCCAGAAACCCATCTTTGGAAACAAGAAGGATCTACACATTTTGCTACAAGGATGTTTATTACAGTCATATATGAGATTTATATTTCTGAAAAATTAGTAGGAGCCTAATTGTCCAACCAAAGGGGACCTTGTTCAGTGCTGTGCTGAGCCATACTGTTGTGAAAGCCAAAAGGAAAAAGTCAGTAATACTGATCCTGTCTTGATTTCTAACGTTAATAGTTTGTTCATCATGGATTTTTATACTAATTTTTATTTTTTAAAAATACCACATTAAGAGGTGCCTGGGTGGCTCAGTGGTTAAGCATCCAACTCTTGATTTTGGCTCAGGTCATGATCTCAGGGTCGTGGGATCAAGCCCTGCGTCGGGCTCCATGCTCAGCGGGGAGTCTGCTTGTCCCTCTCCCTCTGCCCTTCCCCCAATCTCTTTCTCTCTCTCTCAAAAATATAAATTAAAAAAAAAATCTAAAAACAACACCACATTAAAACCTCATTTATCTTGATTACTGATTTTTTTTCTGTGCCTCCTTAGATTTTGCAATATAGGCATGTACCTCAGTCCCCTCACCCTGGTCCCAGCCCCGGATTTGCTAAAACAATACAGGATCCCAGTTAAGGACCTGGAGCCCTGCCTCTAGCTCTTATTAGCTGCGTGACGCTGAGTAAGTTACTTAACCTCTCTGATGTTAAGAGATGAAGTCATCCAACTCATCACTGCTGTTAACACCATTGCCACCATTTCCTGTGTGCCGGGCATTGTGTTAGATCATTGCATGATACCATCAGCCCCCCACCCAAAAATGAAATGAGGTCTGGCCTATGATTATCACCCCCACTGTACAGATGGAAAAACTGAGGCACAGGGAAGTTCAGTGACCAGCCCAAGGGCACACAGCCATTGAGTGGTGGAGTTTGCTACCCCCCCGCCCCGGCCCCACACCTTCGACGAGGCAGAGGATGTCGTGGCCCCGCCAGATTAATTTGGATGGGGGACACGCATCCAGGAGAGCAGAGGAGACCAAGTAGCAGGCAGGACTCCGCAGTCGCACCTCCTTCCATACGGGAAGAGTGGTACGGAAGTGAGCTGAAAAGCCAGATTGCCTGCCTGCTCCCTCCTGGCTCCCTCTAGGTACAGTGTGGTCTGAAAGTGTGACTATAAAAAGCGTCGCTCCCTGAAAACTGGGACAGCACAAGCACTTTCCCCCCAGAGGGCTCTTTCTGCAAACTCTTCTGTTCTCTCCAGGAAAACTCCTGGGACATTGCTGGGCATCAAAAAGGAAAGAAAGCCATCTCCTTACATAATGAATCCCCAAAACACTGCAGACGCTGCGAAGATCCGGGAAACGAATGGGAATTTGATCCACGATGTGAGGTGGGACCTAGAGATCACCAGTTCCAGACAAGCGTGTGCAGTTCCCAGAATGAGAATGTCGGTCATTCATTCAGTCGACAAATGCTCCCTGTGCAATGACTTTGTGGGAGCTCTGTGGGGGCCCAGACGGGACCAATAGTCCCTAAGGAGCTCAGGTAGCTTGCTCTTCTCGGTCATTAAGGAGGTGGGAGGGCATTCCAATGGACCACCTCAAACTTGAAGCTACATTTTCTCCCAAGAATCTGATACAAACGTGCACGCTCTAGAGAATTCCTCAGGTAGAAGAAGCCAGAAAAGACATGAACAATTGCAACACAAGTGCCAAGGGCTGTGATGGCCAAATGTGTAACATGCTGTGGGAATACAACAGGGCTCCTAGACAGGTGGGGTGTTGAGAAAACAAGAGCAAAGAGAAGATGATCATTTACTGCGGATCTGCAATTGGGAGAGGGGGTACCTGCGTGGGGTTTTGAAGGATGAGTAGGAGCCCTCCAAGAAGGGTGAAATGAAGACCAACAGATGCAAAGGCCAGGGGGCGCGACCATATTCAGTCTTGCCTCTGCGCTCTTGCACTTGCTGTAGCCCTGCCTAAACCTGCCTCCCCTATTCTCCCATCTCTCCTGGACCTTCCCCTGCCCCAAGACCACCATCAGCAACTTCCGCCTTTTCCATAGCAGCCCCAGGAAGTCTCACTTACCTGACCATCTGCACATCCTGCTTCCCAAAACACTGCACATACCAGGCCTAGAAGTACACCCACATCACACTGCTGTGGACACTAGTGCAGTGGAAATCGCAGCAACCATGAATTGATGATTTACTACATCCCAGGAACTAGCTACCCACACGTCTCATCTCATGTAACTCTCACAACAACCCTGTAGGGTGATTTCTGATATTAATTATTCTCATTTTGCAAAGAAGGACAGTGAGGTTTAAAGAGCCAAAGGGACTTGCTCAAGGTCACCAAAGTGGCAAGTGGGGCTCTGGGACTTGAACCCAGGCATGTCTGATTCTAAAGCCCTCCCTAGAGTGGAAGCCAGATTCTGCCCATACCTCTAGGACCCCTTAAAATGGCCAATTCTGCCCCCAACCCTGTGGCATGAGGGTGGTGACTATTCCACATGCTTCTCTGGGTTGTCCCCAGACCTCCTGGGGTCAAGAAGCAGGTGCAGGACTGGTCTGCTTGTAAACCAACCAGTTTCCTTGCTCGCCACCTGGCTTGCAGAATGATTCCAGGGACCCCGTGTGGGAAGGTCTGACCTGAGGACCCGGTTTAAACCTGTTTTGTCTCCCCCTCAGACAGAGCAATGCTGTCAGAGAGCCAGCCGATGGCTCGGGGTCTCCCTCCAAAGCCGACATCCATTGTCTCGGAGTCATGGTTTCCCTATGGTAACGAGAAGATCATAAAGCCCAGCCCGTTCCAAAGGCTGTGGCAAAGAACCAATGAAGATCGTTCTTGCCCAGCACATAGAAGACAATAAATGGCAGCCACAAGGGGTGATATTTATTCTATTATAATTGATATCATCCCATTGTCCAGGAGAGTCATAGGCTCTTGGAGAGTCAGAATTGGAATGGACAGGAGAGACAGACCTAGGCCAACTTTCTCATTTCCCCAAAGAAACAGGCTGAGTTGGAGGGCTGTGTCTCAGGCCCCACAGTAAATCTGTGGCAGGCACCCCCTGATTTCCCATAGGAGGCCTGGAGTTCTGGACTTTGACAGGACCCAGCTTCTCCCCGACCCCCAGCCAAACTGGACAAACTGCCATCCTGGGCTACGCCACACCGTCTCTCATTCAGCTCTTTGCACATGCTGTTCCCACTGTCTAGGACACCCTTCCACCCCTTGCTCACCTACTCGCCATCTATTGTCCTTTAGAGTTCAGCTTTGGCGCACCCTCCTCCAAGAAGCCTCCCCTGATTTCTTCATGTCCATGGGAGGCCACCTCTGGGCTCCCACCTGGCCATCTTGCCCCCACTGCATCATTAGCACACTGCGCTGGATGGAACTCAATCCACCCATCAGTCTCCCCTCTGAGTCCACAGGTGGCAGGGACGTGTCCCATGTACCCTTGATTCACAGCGCGCCATGCCCAGCAGGCAAGAGACCAGCCTACTGTGTGAAATGAAGGAACCACTGAGGCTTGAACCCGAGTCATACAACCCCCAACATCCCTCTTACTAGGCTTGTTTCCAAGGCAACAGGGAAAAGAATTCTGATATGAAAACAAAACAAAACAAAACCCAACAAACTCAGAAACGGCTTGATCTTCCAAGTCAACCTCAGATTATTTATAAACCAAGCCCGACATGATTTCCTGTGTTCCTTCACCACCTTCTTACCGGAATAGCCCTTTTTATCACCTAAGATGCCCTTAATTAACCTTGGAAGGGGAGGCGAAAAAAATCATCTGGAAAGGAAATCTTTCTGGAAACAGCCAGGGTCTCATCACCCTTCCTCATCAGGCCCTGCCCTGAGCTCAAGTGGAAAGTAGCATTCTCCACGCTGTGGGGCCCCGCCTGGCGTGGCAAGGCCTGTCTGTAATTACAGCCCCTCTTCCGAGAGCGGGCAGCTAATAAAGCTGCAGGCCCTGGCCTCCTCTAAAATGTAACGCAGGGCCTCATTCACTCCACGGAGCCCCTGACGTGCAGCTGCCCTCTCCTCCGGCATCCTGGGGAGAAGGGGGTGCCCTGCTGTGGTCTTTGGTTGCCTTGCCCGGGGTTGGACGACACGTTTCTTTCCACCACAGCAGATGAGTTTCCACATTTTGGGATCCGTTAGCAAAAGAGAGCCAGGATGTTCTTGCAGAACAACAAATCAGAACTGGTGGGGGGAGGGGTACATGATGTCCTCTAAGAAACGTATTCCTGCGCAGTGAGCTTGCTGGATTTGGCTGAACTTGCCCCTCAGCAGCACCCCAAGATTTTAGGCATTGGCATGAGGCTAATAAAAGATTAGAAGAATGGGGGTGGGGGGTGCGCATGGGGGGAGCGCAGTCCGCTGAGGGTCCGACTCTTGGTTTCAGCTCAGGCCATGATCAAGGGGTCGAGGGATCAGGTTTTGCGCTCAGTGTTGCGTCTGCTTGAAATTCTCTCCCTCTCCCTCTGCTCCTCCTGCTCATGCACTCTCTCTTTCTCTCTCTCTCTCTCTCTCTAAAATAAATAAATAAATCTTAAAAAAAAAAAATGAGTAAAAGGCCTTTCCTTCCTTGCTCTCTGTGTCCCTTCCTTCCAACTTCAGTAAGCACTGCCTTGAGCACCTGTAATGCGCCAGGTCCTGGGGGAGACGACAAGCAAAGGATGAGCCAAGACTCGACGGCCCCTAGATCCTGGAGTGGTTTTTTTTGCAGTCTGCAGCAAGTATAAGGACAAATCACAGTGGTTCTCATTTGCCAGGGCCTACTGTGCACCCTGCCACCGCCTTGACCCATGTCACCCAGGACAGATGTAATGGCCGCTGTAAGGACCCCCTAGGGGACAGGGACTCCAAATGACAAAGTCACAAGCCCGTGTCACACAGCCAGGTCTGGCTGAGCCCAGAGCCTGTGCTCTGACCCACTGGACAACCCTGCCCTGGGGAGCAGCTCTGTTTATGTCAGATGGAGGCAGGCTTGTGGGGTGCATATAGCATGGTCATGGGAGGAAAGGCTTTACCCTGTGTTTCTCCTTCCCGCTCTCCACTTCACTTCCTCGGGCTTGATCAGCCATGAACCCCAAGTAAAACCTGATCGTGATGAGCACAAAGTCCCCCAAGATGGCCTCAGGGACCCCCTCCTGCCCCCAGTTCCAACAAGGGCTCAGCTGCATCCGCAGCTCTGGTGACCAGCACAGCCGGTGGCCTCAGAGGGCACTTCGTATCCCCCCCTGCTCCAGTGCAATGGTGGGGGTAGTGGGCATGCCCTGGGCTGGCACACCCAGGCTTGGGGCCCACTAGCCTCTGCCCTCAGTTGCTGGGGGTCTTCAGGCAGTGCTCCCCTCCTCTCTGGGTCCTGATTCCCCAAGGAGACTCCTCCAAGGATGTCCATTAACCTTGGAAGGGGAGGCGGGAAGGAGAAACACAGGGTAAAGCCAAGGATGCCCCAAGGCATCCTCACTGATCCAGTGATGGTGGCATACCAAGTGTTGGTGAGAATGGGGAGCATCTAAAACTCTCAGGAGGTGAGAAGCAAAATGGTGTGACCACTCGGAAAAGAGCTGGCAGTTTCTTAAAAGTGCCACTCTAGAAAACAGTATGGAGATCCCTAGAAAAGCTGAAAATAGAGCTACCCTACGACCCAGCAATTGCACTACTGGGTATTTACCCCAAAGATACAAATGTAGTGATCCGAAGGGGCAGCTGCACCCCAATGTTCATAACAGTAATGTCCACAATAGCCAAACTGTGGAAAGAGCCCAGATGCCCTTCAACAGATGAATGGACAAAGAAGAGGTGGTGTGTATATACAATGGAATATTATGCAGCCATCAAAAAATTGAAATCTTGTCATTTGCCATACATGGATGGAACGAGAAGATATGCTAAGGGAAATAAGTCAGTCAGAGAAAGACAATTATCATATGATCTCACTCCTATGTGGAATTTAAGAAACAAGACAGAGAGAAGGGAGGGGAAAAATAAAACGACAAAATCAGAGAGGGAGAGAAACCATAAAAGACTCTTAATCGTAAGAAACAAGGGGCGCCTGGGTGGCTCAGTCATTAAGCGTCTGCCTTCGGCTCAGGTCATGTTCCCAGGGTCCTGGGATCGAGCCCAGTGTCGGGCTCCTTGCTCAGCAGGAAGCCTGCTTCTCCCTCTCCCACTCCCCCTGCTTGTGTTCCCTCTCTCGCTGTGTCTCTCTGTCAAATAAATAAATAAATAAAATCTTTAAAAAAAATCGTAAGAAACAAACAGGGTTGCTGGAGGGGAGGTGGGGGGATGGGGTAACTGGGTGATGGACATTAAGGACAGTGCATGATGTAATGAGCTTGGGTGTTATATAAGACTGATGAATCACTGAACTCTACCTCTGAAACCAAATGTTTTAGGTTAATTCATTGAATTTAAAATTTAAAAAAAAAGTGTAACATACATACGGGCATGGGATCCAGCCATTCCACTCCTAGTATTCATTTACCCAAGAAAAATGAAAGCACGCATCCATACAGAGACTTGTGCACAAATGTTCACAGCAGCTTTGTTCCTAAGAGCCCCAAACTGGAATCAGCCCAAATGTCTACCAACAGGTGAAGGGTTATGCAAACGG
Organism: Zalophus californianus; assembly: GCF_009762305.2. Lineage (NCBI taxonomy): Eukaryota > Metazoa > Chordata > Mammalia > Carnivora > Otariidae > Zalophus > Zalophus californianus. The sequence continues at coordinate 19,175,412 of NC_045608.1, read as the reverse complement.
GCACATCTGCACAGTGGAACGGGCCTCAGTAGTGAGAAAGGATGAGCTATCAACATCCGCTACAGCGTGGATGAATCTCAAAATACTTGTACGAAGCACGAGAGACCCTTCCAGAAAGCCCAGAGCTCTGGACAGAATCGTCCCCCCCTATGTTTACACAGGACCGTTCTAGTTCCGAAACTAATACTAACACTCGACGTTAACTAAGTGGAATTTAAATAAAAACTTGAAACAAATGAAAAATCATAGCAAAAATATAAAAATAATCCTAAGATAAACAAAGAGGACAGTTCTGCTCCGTTAATCCAGCTCCTTCCCTCGTCCCACCAGGAAAGGTCCGATTCGTTCTGACGAAACTCCTTTCTCAAGAGGCTCTGAGTGGACACTGTCTGCTTCTAACAAGGGAGCCGCCACCTTGCCTCCCCAGGGGGCTTCCTAGGGCGCCCCAAAGTGGAAACTCCTCAGGGTGAGGCAGGGGCTGACCAGGTCTCTGTGGGAAGCGGTAACGAGCGGGGACGGGGGGCAGGGGCCCAAGTGTCGGGGAAGATCCCAGTGCCTCCCTGTTCTTACCCAAACAAGTTCTTTCCAGCATATAATAATAACTACCACCATACTACCTCCCGTCCCCCCTGCCAAGTGTTCTCATTTCGAAATGGACTTAATGAAATCCTTTAGAGGAAGGACCTCTCCGAGCAATTGAAAACGTGCACAGTAATGAGATGCCAGCAACGAGTGTCACTTTGTGGAAACCAAGTGAACAGAAACAGGTCAGCGGAGGGGGTGGCCATCACTTACACGCCTCCCGTAGGCTGAGCACAGTGTCCACCAACAGCCCCCCGATGTCCCGTCCCCTCTTGAAAAGACAAAAAATGTGGACTTCAGATCTGATCGCCAGCCAACCTGGAAAGCACGGCCCAGAGTGACTGGGCGCAAAATCTGGCCTGTCCACAGGTATGCTGTGTGACCTTGGGCAAGTCGCTGCACCTCTTTGAGCCTCAGTCTCCTGGTCTGGAAAGTAGGATGATAAGAGTAACCGCCTCAGGGGGCTTTTGTGAGGAAGAAGTGAGATGCTGCCTGGGCATTGCTCAGCACACAGTGAGCGCTCGATGAATGTTAGCCCTTATTAACTTGTCGGTGGGCCGAGGCTGGATTTGAACCCAGGCACTTTCCTGCATCTAAAGTGTAGTCAATTCACTCTTCCCCCTCATCCCCAAATCTCCCTTCCTTTCCCCCTCTGCACTCAGCAGTGACCTCACCTCTCACTTCACTGCAAGAAATCAAAGCAGGGGAAAGACCCCACCCTCTCTTGCCCCCCTGCACCCGGAAGCCCAGCCTGCCTCCCCCTCCCACTGCCACGAAAGATGGGGCTGCTTGCAGCCCAGGCCAGCCCTCCTGTTGTGCCCCAAGGCACCGCCTCTCACTAAATTCGGGAGACCATCCCTGTATCCGACTGTCCCTCGTCCCCCTACCAGCTCCCCTGGGCCCCCCCCCCCTCTGCTGGGCCAGCCCCACTGGGAAAGCCTCAACATCACCCATCTTTAAAAGCCAGACGGAACCTCCTTCAATCCCACCCCCCTCTCTGCTTGGAAAACTAATGACATCTGAAATGTACAACAGAACAGAACTCTTTATCCCCAGCCCCAAATCTGCTCCCTCCTCACTGCCCACTCTCCTCAAAACTACAGCCTGCACCAGATCACTTCTTCCCCATCCCTCCATCCCGCCTCAGCACCAGAGCCAAGCCCCCATCACCCCTGTCCTCCCTGCTTTACCTCCTGCCCCTCTAGGGCACCCCCACACACAACAGCCTGGATGAGTTTTATAATCCTCCGTGTCATCATGTTAGCCCCCACTGAGGGTGCTCCCTCAGCTCCCCACCAGAACCAGAAAAAACTCCTGGCCCCCCCTCAAGGCCCCCCACCTGTTTCCCCCACTTGCTCACTAGCAGGCCAGCCATATCAGCCTCAAACCCTTCAAGCTGGTTCCCACCTCAGGGCCTTTGCATGCGCTGGTTCCCCGTGCCTGAAACACTCCTCCCCTAGGTCCCCACAAGGTGGCTCTTTCTTTCAGATCTTTGCTCAAATGCCATGCCCTCTGAGAGCCCTTTCTAGTCTCTGCCACACTATTCTGTTTGATGGTCTTCAGGCATTTATCGGGACTTGCTGTTCATTCATGCTCGCTGTCTCTCCCACTAGAACACACGCTCTGCTAGGGCAGAGACTTTGCTTTTCTAATTCCACGCTAATGTTCAGGGCTGAGACCAGCATCTGGCACACAGAAGATGGAGCCTGATGGCCAGGGGCCCAGGAGATGCTTGACAAATCCCTGCTGGCTAAAGCACGTCAGCCAGCAGAGACTCGACAGCAGGACTCACCTCTCAACCCCTCACTGCAGAAAACGCACTTCAAAGCCGAAATTCTGTAACTGAGCTACAGCGGTTGAAGGTCTCGTGGAGACCGTATGTAGGAACACAATCCACTGTATTACCCCGTAGCCATGGCAACTGAAATCTTCAAGTACGCTTCTCTCTCGCTTCAACTTTTTATGCAGAAATTTCTAAAGGAAATGTTCCGATTCCTTTCTCTGGTGACATTCTACGGAATAGACATCCTCCTTTGGCTCCCAGAAGAAAAAATGCAAAATGTCAGATTCCTACGAGATAAACTGGTTTGCAAAGAAAGATGATTTTCATTTTCAAAAATATGAGTCTAATTCTGAGTGCAGGAACCAAATCCTGATAATAAATGCTGCGAGAAGCAGAACAGCATATTGTTTGTGATCAAGCACTTTAACCTTGGTGAGTTCACTTAGCCATTCAACAAATATTCACTGAATGCCTACTGTGTGCCGGGCCCTGTGCTGGACTCTGGGGGTACAGCAAGTGGGTGAGACAGAGGAACATCTCCCCACCCTCATGGAGCCTCGGGTCCAAAGGGATAGACATCCGGTGGAAGAGCATTCCCAGCAAGGAAGAGCAGCGAGTAACATGGTAGAGGAGAAAGGACCGAACTGTGGGATCACGCACATCTATCTATCATTGGCTGTGTGACCCTGGGCAAGACACTACCCCTCTCTGAGCCTGTGATAAAAAGGCAGTGACAATACTTTTTGATGGGGGTGCTACAGGAACCCAATGAGATGACAAAAAAAGGGCCTTGCGTGGTGTCTGGTATACAGCAAGCACTCAGTAACGAGTAATCCCTTTTGCCTTCCAGAGGAAGAGGGAGCCAGCCCCTGGCAGTCTCTCCCATAGGGGCCTTAGGAAGGTTCTCGGGGTGTGAGGTTTTCGCAACAGAATGCCCATGCTCTAAAGGACCAGGGGACTCTGGAAGACATCTGAGATTTCACCTTTCAGAGCAAACGTGCAGAAAAGGTTAGAGGGAGAGGACACAGGGGTTAGCCATTAGCTGACTTTGTCCACCCGGTACCCGGGTGCCCCCCTGGGGCTGGAGGCCTGGGAACATTTCAGGTGGGGAGCCAGGCCGAACCGGCCAAACACCTTTTGAAAGCAAAGGGGAATGCGAAGAGAACCTGCCCCCATTGGCTTCCCGTTAAATTAGCCGTGCGCTCGGTGAGGCCCGGGCCTTGGAGACTTAAAGGGAAACATCAAGATCTCTCGATTTAGACGGCGTTGGCGCTGAGGGCTCCAGAGCTCATGAGGCCCAGAGATGAACCCTGAGGACCAAGAGCAGAACCCTCGTCAAGAGCCGCCTGCATCCCGTGGATTCTCAGAGCTGGAGTGAGACTCTGGCCAATGACGTGGCTTCGGAGCATCAGGCTGGAGCCCAGGTGTGAGGGCTCTGACCACATTTATGTGTGAGGGCCAGCCACCCTGTTCTCGGCTTCCAGCCCCTGTATCCACCGAACACCTCCCCAGCCCCCTCTCTCCTGGCCCACTTAGAAAACCTCTACTCAACCTTCAGATGACCCAGCGAGTCCATGGCTGGGCACTTCTCCTGCAGATGCAACCCACCAAGGGCACCAGGACACCTGCACAAGCGTGTTCATCGCGGCCTCGCTTATGGTGCGTGAAACTGGAAACGACCCACGTGTCCACCCAGAGGACACACTAAATTACAGTGCGAGGAAAAATACAGAGCTGTCAGACAGAATATTGTGCTTACAGGAAAGATCTCGTGTTTGTGAGAAAAAGAAAAATCAAGGCATGGAACACCACATATAGCACAGCTAGGTCTGATCTGTGTTAAAGACACGTGTGTTGGGGCACCTGGGTGGCCCAGTCAGTTAAGCGTCTGCCTTCGGCTCAGCTCATGATCCCAGGGTCCTGGGGTCGAGTCCCACATCAGGCTCCTGGCTCAGCGGGAGTCTGCTTCTCCCTCTGCCCCTCCCCTTGCTTGTGCTCATTCTCTCTCTCTCTCTGTCAAATAAATAAATAAAATCTTTAAAAAAAAAAAGGTGCGTGTGTATATATGTGGGAAGACACAGAACATTTCTGGAAGGACACGTCCGAAAACGGTCACCAGGTTCTGGGGGAGCAACAGCAGGCTGGAAGGGCAGGGAGCGATTTTACTTTACTATTTTGCACTGCTGGAAATGTGTTTACCGTGTGTGTGTATCACTTTTTCAATTAAAAAAAAACAAATGACTTATATTTTAACATTTGGACATCACTTGTCTTTTTTTTTTAAAGATTTTATTTATTTATTTGACAGATAGATAGAGAGCACAAGTAGGCAGAGTGGCAGGCAGAGGGAGAGGGAGAAGCAGGCTCTCCGCTGAGCAGGGAGCCGGACGTGGGACTCGATCCCAGGACCCTAGGATCATGACCTGAGCTGAAAGCAGCCGCTTACCGGACTGAGCCACCCAGGCACCCCTGGACATCACTTGTCTTAAAACTTTTCTCCTTCTTCCTAATCTCGCCTTGGTGCGTGGAGACGTTCCAGGTATGGTGCGATCACCCGTGTGCCCATTTATGAGGGGATCCCCCCTCCTTGGAGGCAGGGAATATGGGGGCCATGCCTCTGCACCCACACCACGAGCCCAGCACCTCATGGGCTTGAGGAACGAACAACATGGTTAATGCTCATTTATCCACCTGCATCTCCTGAACAGATTTTCATGTTTACCACGTTACTATTTATTAAGCGCTGACAACTCTAAGCTGTCTGACTGTGTTGAGTCAGTAACCCTCAAGCCCAGCCGGCTGCCGTAGATGCTGTCAGCGCTGCCCACCCGGGTTCCCTGGACGGGCTGGGGCACCCATCCCCCCGGTTCTGGGGTGCCGACGGCCACAACAACAGACCTCGGCCAACCGGGCAAGAGCCGCCCGGCTGCTCCAAGGTGGGACTCATCTCTGTGGTGCTGTTCACCCTCCCAGACTCCTCCGGGGATCGGGCCAACTCTCAACCTCTCCACCACTAAATTCTACACACGTGAATCCCTGTCTCAAGCTCTGCTTCTCGAGAACCCAGTCTGAGATGCTGCCTCCCAGCCTCAACCGGGGCAGGCAGTTTGTAAAGCACAGTTGCTGGGAATCTGCTGAAATCCTGTCTCTGGGAGCGTGCAGCCTTGGCACACGGAGTTTGAAAAAGCAACGGACACGTAGCCAAGATTGGGAAACAGAACCCTAGGTGGCGGGGGGGGGGGGGGGGGGGGGGAGGGAAGGTTTATTCCACCCATTTACTTAAAGTCAAAGAGGGAGATTTGAACCCTGCTCCCTCGGACCCCAAAGCCTTGACTCTCTTCTGTGCCTGATGCTGAGCTGCTGGGGGGTTAACCTGCCTGGCCGGTGTGAGCACAGGTGATTCTGGGGGCTGGCTCTGCATAGAACATTCTCCCAGGCTGCTCTGGCCAGGTGCGGCACTAGGATAGAAACCGCTCTCATGGTCAGGAAGAGGGGTCTCGGGGGGTACTGTTCCATAGTCAGGGCCCTGGGACTCGGAGTTGTGCCTTGGTCCCACTCAAGGCCAGCCCGGCATGAAGAAAATCGGGAAGCGGCTCTCGGGCAGGCTTTCGGGGACTTCCTGTCCACCTGTGCAGATTGGAACAACAGGAAAAGTCTGCAGTGGGGCCCGGCAGGCAGGGCAGGGGGCAAATCAAGACAGGCGAGGTCCACCCAGCCAGCCTTCCCTTCTCAAGCCTTCTCAGGGACCGACACTCCTACAAAGGTCAGGGCAGCCCAGGAAGCATCTGCTGAGCACCTGCTGTATGCCTGGCCCTGTACTAAGACCTGAGGAAAGAAATGAACAAGATATAGGCCCTACCTTCCCCCAACCCCACAAAGTTTCATTTGTTCACTCATTCATTTGTTATTTATTGAGCACCAACATACATTTATTGAGCGCCTACTGTATACCAAGCCCCTAGGTTCTAGGAAGTGGGGAAACAAATAAACAAGACGTTTCTCTTTTCATTCATTCACTCACTCACTCATTCATTCCGCTGGACGTTCATCAAAAGCGTGAATGGGGGTCAAATGCTGTGTTATGTGACAAGGACACAAATACCTGGCATAGTCACGGCTCTCAGGCTCATCCACCCGTTCATTTCTTCATTCGTTCGGTACAATGAGCACTTATTGAGTGCCTGCTGTGTCAGGGGATGTGCATTAAGAGAGAACCTCTGCCCTTGACCAGCCAGTGTTCTTCCCTCCTTCATCTCTGATGAGTTCAGCTCGCCCAACAACTACTGGGCGCCTACTGAATGTCAGATCCTGCAAGGTGGATGAAGGAGACCCAAGGCTGGACTCTGGAGGAACAGAGCCCCAGGTGTTCGCACAGGGTGAGTGGGGCCTTGGTTCCTCCATGGGGACCACGAGGCCCCACCTGATGGTTCCTCAAAAGCCCCAAGAGAGGCAGGCAGCTGGGAAGTGTGCAGCGTGCCCTCCTCGCGGGGCTGCCATGGGGAGCAGGGGTTACGGGGGCGGGTTGTGGGGGGCAGCACTCAGCACACAGGGAGAGAAACTGCTCAAGATGAGCACCAAAGGCAAGCATGGGTGAGCGGGGACGAGATGAATCAGACACCTAAGTGAGAATTTTCAAGAACTCAAGGAATATTCTAAGTTTAGAGAAGGAAGGGAGAAAAAAAAAAGTCAGCCCACAACTTCCGACTGTGGCAAGTGCACCACCGAACTGCCAACAGCCTTGTTGATTTCCCTCGTTCCCCCCCCACCCCCCGCCCTCTCCAGCCAACTGTGTCGGGAAAACAACAGGCTTTGAATCCACCCACTCCTGGGGCCATGGGGAGGATCCTACAGGTTCACCCCTGTGAAACCCTGGCACATAGTAAGTGCTCAATAAATAACACCAAGTCACCTTTCCTTTGAAACATGGCTGCAAAAGTGCTTGGCACTCCTCCCATTGAAAGGTGGGGTCCATGTCCCCGCCCCCTGAATCTCCTTCAATCCACAGGGAACAGCAGAAGGGACGCTGTGTCCATCACAACACCACTGGGCTGCAACACCTGCTCTGGGCGCCCTGAGCCGCCGTGTTGTGGGGAAGCAAGTTGCAGTGGCCACATTCGGGTGCCCACTCAACGGTCCCAAAAAAGCCTGGCTCCCGAATCATCGCAGGCCCCAGACAGCGAGATGAGAAGCCTCCGGATGATCCCTGCCCACAGCCATTCAGGGCTCCCAGCTGACCTCCAAGTATCACAGAGCAGCTGTCCCCACCGAGCCCTGCCCCATTTCCTGACCCACCACATACTATGAGCGTAATCAATAGTGGTCTGTTTCCAGCCCCATGTTTTGGAGTCTTTCCTCAAGACAACTGATTCCTGCCTATCGAGTCCCTGCCCTGAGGATCTGGCACAATCTGAGAGGATCCACTAAGCCAGAAAGCGTGGGACAACTTTATAAAGTGTAAAGTTCTGTGCACACAGGAGCCCTCCCCCCCGCCCCGCCCCGGCCCCAGCACTGAGGACACAGGAAGGTTCTGCTGCTTTCCTGAGCCCACTGAATTTGCTGCCCTGTAACCAAGGCTGCCTGCTCCCCGGGTAGCCTGGGAGCGCCTGCAGGCTACTAGGGCTGCCCTGAACCCATCCGGCAGGTCAACGCTTTGTTCCCCGCTTAGGTCATCCCTCCAGGGGGAATGAACTAGAGGACAAAGGCTGCTTTCATGGGCCCAGGCTGCTCTCGGCAAACACGGGTGGTCAGGGGCAGAGCAGGGAGCAGGTGGGCCCCCGGCACGCCCCCCTGGGAAGGTGGCCAACAGGCCACCAAGCTGGGGCAGCACCGGGGCCCCGTCTGGGTCTTTTCCAACTGCACTTACAACAAGGACGGGGCAGAGTCCAGAGTCACACGGAATGTGAAAGATTTTTTAAAAGAGGCATGGTCAGGATTAAAGTAAAATTATAAACATAAACTGACATGGAGAAGCCTCCAAGGCAAGACAGTAGGGAATCCAATCCTAGCTCCACCACTGAGCAGCTGTGGGATCCTCTGCAAGCCACTTTACCTCTGAGCCTCAGTTTCAGCATCTGTGAAATGGGGACGATAAAAGCATCTCCCTCCCAGGACTGTCGTGAGGATAAAATAAAGCAATGCAACCTGCTTTGCCTGGTGCCCGACTGCTAGGGGCTGAACTGTGTGTGTTTCCCCAAAATCTGTACGCTGGAGCCCTAGACCCAGGACCGCAGAATGTGACTGTATTTGGGCTCAGGGCCTTTAGAGAGGGGATTACGTTAAAATGAAGCCATTTGGGGTGGGCCCCCATCCAATCTGACTGGTATCCTCCTAAGAAGAGGGAATTGGGACACACACAGAGACACCAGGGCTCCTGAGCAGAAAGGGGAGACAGCGTGAGGACACAGGGAGAGGGCAGCCCTCCGCAAGCCAAGGGCGAGGCCAGCAGGAGAAACCAGCCCTGCTGACTGACACCTGGATCTTGGGACTTTGAGCCTCCAGAACTGAGAAGAAATACATTCCTGCCATGTAAGCCCCTTGGGCTGTGGTATTTTGATACGGCCGTCCTGTCAAGTACATACACCGGCCCCACAGGAAGACACAAACAAACTATTATATGTTTATGGTATAACTGTAATATGATATGAGGTTAACATGAATGTGCTTATGTTTTATGAATATATGTTCAATACAAAATATTGACATGACATTGAACAATACATCTGCAAACAGTTTTCCCTCCCTACCTCAGAGTTTCTACATAAAATAACGGGTTTTCTTAAAAAGAAAGCAAGATGTTTCCTTTCTTTCTTTTTTTTAAGCGAGATGTTATCGGAAACAAATCTTGACGACCTTCTCATGCATATGTTACCTCCCCCTTGAGGAAATACTTACGTTGTCACCTTCAGGTTGCAAATAAAGACACCCTCAAATGTCCCACCTCTTCCAGAGGAAGAGGAACCCAAGGTCTTACTCACCCCGTGCAAGCATGTGCGGGTCCTGCCACCCCAGTGCCCTTCCCCTCTCCGGTCCTACTCAGGCGGTAAGACCCAGCTGGGGGCCCAGCCCAGAGCAAGCACTCCGTACACGTGCACAGCAAGCCGACTCTGAGACAAGCCAATGACTGCATTTCAGAGATATAGATGCTGGGCCCAGAGATGGGCAGTGACTGGCGCCAGGTCACACAGCTGGGACCACACCCCAATATCCTGGCTCCTGGGCTGCCTCCCCACGTATCAGTGCCGCCTCCAACATGGAAATCAGACATTCATTCAGTTTGAAAGTCCCAACTCCAAGTCCCTTTGTGGCTCTGGAGAAAGCCCTTTTTTTTCCTACCAGGGACAAAAGTGGGTGGCGGAACGGGTATTAGCCTGCATCAAGTTTTTCATTCCTCCATTACTAATGGTCTGAAGCCAGATTTGCTACCAAAAAAAAAAAAAAAAAAAAAAGTAGGTGCAATTTCTCTCCAAGCACCAACATCCTAGGATTTAGCAAAACTGACCCAAACCCCTGTCGATCATTCAGACTCCACACCATACTCCCTTCTCCATACTGGACTGAAATAACCAGGGGTCAGGAGCTGGCTGGCTCACCCCACCAAGGCTAATGTGAGTGGCAACAGTTTTCATGACTTCTCAGGCTTCATGGGCCTTGGAACTCAAACTTTGGTAGACCTAGGGGTGCAGAGGGAGACCGTGGGCTCCAGGTGAAAATGCCCTGCCCCAGAAACCTGGTTCTGAGGCCTCCCTGCCATGCGACCCTCAGACAAGTCAGGTTTCCCTCAGCGTCCCCATCTGCAACATGGAGACAATTGCAGCCTCGCTGCAAAGGGTTACACGCACTCAGGTGTTTAAAGGTTGCAGCCCTGCCCGGCTTTTAAAAAGGCCACCCCTGGGCGCCCAGGTGGCTCAGTTGGTTAAGCGGCTGCCTTCGGCTCAGGTCATGATCCTGGAGTCCCAGGATCGAGTCCCGCATCGGGCTCCCTGCTGGGCGGGGAGTCTGCTTCTCCCTCTGACCCTCCCCCCTCTCATGCTCTCTCTGTCTCATTCTCTCTCTCAAATAAATAAATAAAATATTTAAAAAATAATAAAAAATAAAAAAATAAAAAGGCCACCCCTGTTCAAGGCGATTTGTTAGAACAAGAGCGCCCTCTAGTGTCTCAATCTGGAAATCATGCTGCTACTAAGGCAGCCGTGAACATCCCGAACCACGTCCGTTCACGTAACAGCCATGGGAGGCAATGTAAAAAAGGCGAACAGCTCCCACCTATTTAGTGCCTACTGCGGGCCAGGTGCTCTCCCTACTGGTCTCCGCAATGAGATGCTCACATAATCCCCATTGAGAAAGGGGGATTTCTCATCCCCAGAGAGAACACTGAGGCTCAGCCACTCACTCAAGGTCACACAGCAGGAAAGGGGGGGATTTCAACCCAGGTGTATCCAGGTCCGTCCGACCCCGAAGCTCCATTCTTTACTGGACCCCTAGAATTGGGAGCTTGTGCACAGTAAAAAACTTTAAGGTGAATCCAGTCCAATACTTCATTATGCTAATAGAGAAACTGAGGCCCAGAGAAAGCAAGGAATTGCCTTGGGGTCACACAGCAATCACGCTTGGGACTCCTGGCTCCCAGATGTGTTTTGCCCATATGCCCACCCCTCCAGAGGTCCTACCCTGCATTTATCATTCCTTTTGGCCGTCACAGAATTGGTATGTCCCTTCCAACTGCTTGAAGCTGTGGAATGTCTGAAACTCAGCAACGGGTCCCGTGGGACAGCCAGGGCTGCCAGCCTGAAAGCACTCCATCCCAGAGCAGGCTTCATTTCAGCCGGCAGCACGTGGTCCCTAAAGGCACGGGAGGGTGGCTGAGACCCACCGAGGACCCGGGAGGGGCCCTGCAAGCCCAGGGGGAGCCCCCAGCATCACAGGGTTCTCTTTCCCTTTTACGCTGAAGGTCCTGCAGACAGACAGGGGATGGTGGTCCTGCCGGGAGGGGCCGTAACAGGTGGGGAAAGAGTCAGCAACTGTCACAATGACGGATGTGCCAGGTGAATTTTCACAAACCCTACAGTGGAAGTTAGCAGGGCCTGCGTGCGCTCTAACGGCTCTGGGAGCTTCCTCCTGGGGGCTCAGAAATGCGGGGAAGTATTTAAGCAGCTAAAGAATCTTACCATGTGGGCTTGGCATTTGAACCCTCAGTGGAGGTCCTTTAAAATGCTCACTGAAGCCTCAACTCCCGTGAGACACAGGCAGGGCAGGAATTACCCTTCCTATTGTACAGAAGGGGAAAGCAAGGCTGAGGAGAGGATGGGGAATGACATGGGGTTCTGACAGACATTCTCCACTCTCCAAGTCCAAAGCCAAGCCCTGATCTGCCTCCAAGACCCACCCACCTGCCGTTTTCCTCATGGAAGTCAGTGGGCTCCATCCTTCCAATGGTCAGGCCCCAAACCGTCAGTGTCTTCAGGGCTCTTCTCTTTCCCTCCCACACCACATCCAATCTATCAGCAAAATCCTGTGGCTTGACTTTCAAAACAGACCCAGAACCTGCCCCCTTCTCCCCATCTGCTCTGCGGCCCCTGGTCTGAGCCACCATCTCCCAGCTGTACACCTGCAGTGGCCCCTCGCCGTGCTCCCTCCTCCTGCTGGGTCCTGCTCCAGTGTGCTCCCTGCATGGCAGTGGAGGGATCCGTTCAAACCCAAGCCAGATTGTGTCACTTGAAGCGACACCCCTCCACCGCTGCGTCACCTTCCCAGCACAAGGCAAACTCCTTCAAGTGGCCTCAAGTCCCTGCAGACCTTACTACCAACTCTCCTCCCCTCACTCACTCTTCTGCAGCCACCCTGGACTCCTTCCAGGTCCAAAGAAGTGCCTGGGCACACTCGGACCCCAGGGCCTTTGCACTGGCTACCGCCTCTTCCCTCAAGCTCCCCTGGCCTATTCCCTCCCCTCTTCCAAAGTCTCTGTTCAAATGTCACTTTCTCAGGGAGACACCCCCCCCAGCCCCACCCATCTAAGTCCTCCTGAGCATTCTTACTTGCTTACTTCCTTCTTTCCTCAGCACCCTCTACCCCGACAGGGTATCCAGGTTCTTATGTATCATGCCCATTGTTCATTGCCTGAACCCACTAGAATGTTGATCCCTGACGCAGCGATCTTTGCCCATCTTGTGGTTCACTGATGTGTCCCACTTAGATCAGGGCCCAGCACATGTGTTTAACTGAACTCAATCGAGGGCCTATTAATCTAGGTGGCGTCAGGTGCGAACACTTATTCAAGACCTACTCTGTGCCGGCTTTGTTTGCATTGCCTCCTTGAGTCCTCGGGACACCCCAGGAGGGACATGTTATCATTAGTCCCACTCTACGGATGGCAAAACTGGCTTTCTGAGAGGTTAAGAGACTTGCCCAAAGCCCCACGCTCCGCTAGTAAGCAGCTCAGCGGGGATCAGAAGCCAGGAGAGCCTGACTCCAAGACCCTATTCTCTGCTCTGCGACTTGGCTTCATGCTCACAGCCCGAGTCAGGTGCCAATCTCTCACGACTCAGGCTGTCCTGTGGCCCAACCCCCAGGCCCAACTCAAACAGCACAAAAATAGCCAGTTCTTCTATTTCAGCTACAAACACTGCAAGGCCAAACCAGGCCCTTGGCACACCCTGAAGGCACCCAGATCTAAGATTCAGAAGCTAGTAATAAACATAACACAGGAGCAATGGTGATGGTCGACGGGCTTGTGCTGAGCGCCAGGCACCACGTTCAAGCTCAGGGCCAGCTCATCCTCACAACACCTCTGACACACTGGGTCAGTCGGGTGGTCCATCAGCCCATGTCTAGCGGGCAACCAGTAGATGCCAGGCGCTGTGCCAAGGGCTGGGGACTCAGCAGTGAACTCAGCATGTGAGCTTCGACGTCAGACTTCCCAAGTTCAAATCCCAGCTCCGCCCCTTATGGGCTTTTTAGTATCGGGCAGGTACTCAACCTCTCGGAATTTGTTTTCTCATATATGAAATAACCGTAAAACCCACCCCTGGGGTTGTCATGAGGATTGTCAGGATGCCACCTGTGGGTGAGTCTGGAGGAAAAAGACCTGGACATGAGTACCCTTGTCTCCTAGAGGCGGTGACGAGGCTGAGTGAGGATGTAGCGACATAAGCCAGCAGCAAGGAAGCCCAAAGCAAAAAATAGCCAATCTCACCACAATGAGACACCTGGACATTTTTCCATTAAAAAAAAAAAAATCTGGTCGTGGAGTCAACTGTGGGGAGATAAAGCTTGCCGACCAACCACAGGGAGAAACAAAATGGTCTTCCGCATCACTCCATGGAGACCGGGCCATTGCACCACCGACCCTGGAGGGGAGGAAGGAGCAGGCGAGGGACCCGCACACAAAAGCACGGGGGACCGACCTTGATCTCGGCCTCCATGTCTCGTGGCGTCTTCCTGAAGAAGCTACCAGAAGTGACCTTCTGGTAGCCCCCTTTGCTGTGAGTGACACAGAGGAGAGGCAGGCGGTCAGCCACAAGTCAGCCTCCCAGGCTCGATAGGCCTGGGAAAGTCTGTGTGTGTTGGGGGGTGGGGGGTCCAGGGTGTCTCCGCCATTGTATCAGAGGTGTCTCCAACTGCCAAAGAAGCACATCTAGAAACAGAGCACCCATTCCAAGTCCAGCCGTGTGCCAAGAATACTAATGTCCCTTATCTCAGCTGATCCTCAGCACAGCCCTGCAAGGTGGGGCTGACCACCTCTACTTACAGACAGGGAAACCGAGGCCCAGAGCAGTAATGGGACGTGCCTTTGGCGAAGCTGGGATTCCAAGCCAGGGCTCTCCTCCTCCAGAGCCCAGCACGGCCCAGTGCAACAATCTTCTCTCACCGTCCACCTTGCAAAGCTTGGTGAATAAAGAGCTTTCCTGTAGGCTGGCAAGTCACCTCAGTTTCCTCTCTGAGAAACCAGAAGAATGGGCTCCGCAAAGTAGTTAAAGTGACACACAGGGAGAGCTGGGCTCCGTTAGACACAGGCTCTGACAATTCCAGCTGGGGAACCTTGGATGAGCTGCTTAACCTCTCTGGGCCCCAGTTTCCCTGACTGCAGAACAAGGGTGATCATGAAATCTATTCATGGGCTTCTCGTGAGGATAGGATGAGACATCCATGAAAGGCACTAAGCCCAGGGTATTGTAAGTGCTTGGTATGAATGGTGGTGGTGCTGATGGCCATTATTAATTATTATTCTTAATTACAGGGGTGCCTGGGTGGCTCAGTCAGTGAAGAGTGTGCCTTCGGCTTAGGTCATGATCCCAGGGTCCTGGGATCGAGCCCCGTGTCGGGCTCCCTGCTCTGCGGGGAGCCTGCTTCTCCCTCTCCCTCTGTAACCCCCCCCCCCCCGGGGCTTGTGCTCTCTCTCTCTCTGTCAAATAAATAAATAAAATCTTTTAAAAATTTATTATTATTACCAGCACTACCACTACTGTTGTCAATGACAAGCTCAAGCAAGCAGCCTGATGTCAATGCCCCCCAAAAGGCCACCAGCCTTGGGACCGTCTGGCTAGGTTATCCCAGCAACAAAGGAGATTAAGTAACTGAAAAGAGCCATGGTGGCTCAGCCACAAGCTACAGTTACTAATGATGTGAAACAGAAACAGTCTCCATCCCCTACCGCCCAGCTGATGCTGGCTGGCGACAGGGCCTGACTGTGGGGGTGGGCAGTTTCTCCCCCCAGAAAGAACTGCAGCTATGTGGCAGACTCGGGCCGCCAACAGGAAGCCACTGACGTCCCATCAACAGATGACAAGTCTGCAGAAACCTGTGGTGGCCCACACTTGGCCCCCAGGAAGCTGACTTAGGAAAGAACCTGAAAAGTAAATAAAGATTTAAGGCTGAGCGTGCACTTGTCACGATGAGCGGGGGGGGGGGGGGGGGGGGGGGATGCACGGAAGTGTTGAATCACTATATTGTATGCCCACACCTAAGATCACACTGTGTGTCAACTAACTGGAATTTTAAATAAAAACTGAAACAGGTAAGATTTAAGGCTGAGAACGACGAAGTGGTGGGTATGGCAAATGCCTGGGAGCACCTGCTTTCCAGCCACGAGAGAACGGCTAATAAATCAAGGCTGGTGACACGTGGGAATACTAAGCAGCCATTAAGCATCATGTCTGCAAGGTGTTTTTAAGTGGTGCGGGCTTCTCAGTGGGCAAGCACTCACTGGACCAGCCCGCAGTTAGCCCGGCCCCTGCTAAGGGTGAAACTTACAGGCAAAGTACAAGCAGGGTTTTCTCAGCCTCAGGGCTGTGGATGTTTCCGGATCACTTCCCGTGGTGGCGTTTGGGAGCTGGGTCGTCAGCCCGTGCACTCCAGGATGGTTAGCAGCATCACTGGCCTCTACCCACCAGAAGCCAGGAGCATTCCCCCATTCCCCTCAGTTGTGACAAAGAACCTCACCAGACATGTCCCCTGAAGGTCAAAACTGCCCCTGGACGCCTGGAGGAAAGTTAGTTAATTGCTTCGTTAAGAGCGTCACGCCAATTTCTTGCCTTAGATAAATGTATGGTGAGTAGAGTAAGATGCTAACACGGAGCGGGGGCAAGAAACTGGGTGAAAGGGTATCAGGAACTCCCCTACTATCTCTGCAACGTTTCTATAAATTAAAAAGTAGTCTATGGAACACTACATCAAAAACTAATGACGTAATGTATGGTGATTAACATAACATAATAAAAAAGGTATTCTAAAATTTAAAAGTAACTTTTAAAAATTAGGGTAATGAGGGTGCCTGGGCAACTCAGTGTCTTGAGTATCTGACTCTTGTTTTTGGCTCAGGTCATGATCTCAGGGTCCTGGGATCAAGGCCCATACACGACCCTATGCTCAGTGAGGAGTCAGCTTGAAGATTTTCTCTCCCCCTCTCTCTCCGCTACCCCCGCACTCTCTCTAAAATAAATAAATAAAATCTTTTGTAAAAAAAAAAAAAAAAGGTAATGGGACAATGAATGGGGAGGAATGCAACTCTGTGGCAGAGATGGGAAGGGAACCCCCCCCGCCCCCCACCACCCCAGGCCCTGTGCCTGGGTTAGCTGGTCATTCTCGATCTGACCGTAGGTTTCCAAGAAAGAGGAAGAGCTAACATTTGCTAAGGAGCAGCTTCTAGGTTTCTGAAATAAGCTAAAAGTTTCACAGGAATGTCTCAGCAAGCAAATGAGGAAGATGGCATGTCCCCACTTCGAAGATGAGGAAGTTGAGGTCCGGTGAGGTGAAGGGGCTTGCCCAATGCCACCTGGCTCTGTTACAGTCCAGTTCTGAAGCCTGAGGATTTTCCATGTTCCCAAGCTTTCTCAGAAGCTCAACAAGCAAGAGTTTCCAGCTTAATGTTCCAGACACCGGGCTAATCCTGTTACGGGCGTGCCAGGCTGTCTTCGGCAAAGCGGAGGGACAGACTGATTATGGGTAAGTGCAAAGCCAGCAGTGAGAAGACATGGCGTCTCAATATTCCAGGATCTGGTCACCCACAGGTGGGGGCAGAGCCAGGTAAGGAGCCATGTCTCCGTCCACCTGTCCCCCACAGCTGCCCCTGTGAGCTGACAGCATCCTCCACCCTCCCACCTCCCACCAGCCAGGCTGAGCTTATGCTGGTTCCTGGGACAGGTCTTGAGCATGCCGATGGTTCTTGCCCTTTGCCACACCCACCCCAGCCTGATGCACAAGCACACATCCCCTCCCCACCAGCATCACCTGCCAGTTCCTCCCTATCCTCTGGTGCTCAGCTTCCCCGGGCGGGGGAGGCCTCTCCCAGACCTCCCACCCTGGATGAGCCCGTGTCCTCCACAGCTCTGGGCACGACCTCATCCTAACACACATGTGGTCTTTGTTCCAATTCCTTGTGCGGGGCCTGTGTCCCCACAAGGTACAGGGACCACGTCTAGCTTGTTCACCCCTGCCTGCCGAGCATCTGACATCTGTAAGTGTGTGTTAAGTGAACCTAAGATGGTATCTGGATGCCGATGTGGCCAGTGCCCACAGCACGCTCCAAGTTCCCGGGGATGGGGATCGTAGCTCAGTCATCTCTGTGTTTCTGATTCTGATACCAATTCCAACGCGCATGTTTTTTTCCAACACTCCCCAAACAATTGCGTCCTATAATTGCAACTCCGTTCTGACACCATCAGCCTGGAGGCAGCATCTGATCCCACAGGTTAAGGGCACGGTCCTGCAAGACTGCCCCCTCTTCAGACGCCAATCCCAAGTCCTGGCTGTCACCTGTGTTTCTGGCCAACTGGCTCTGGATCGGTGGTTCCCACGACCTCCTCCGAGCATTCAATTAATTTGCTGGAGCGGCTCACAGGACTCAGGGAAACATTTTACTTACCACTTCATTATAAAAGGATGGAACTTGTGAACAGCCAGATGGAAGAGATGCACAGGGCAGGGTATGGGGAGAGGGTGCAGAGCTCCCGTGTTCTTTGAGCTAGCTCATACCTCTCTATGGATCTCCATGTGTCCACCAACCCAAAAGCATCCCCTCCTCCCCGATGTCCTTTTGGGGTTTTTATGGAGACTTCATTACATAGGCATGATTGATTAAATCATTGGCCATTGGCGATTTATTCAACCCCCAGCCCCTCTCCCTTCCCCGGAGGTCATGGGTGGGACTGAAAGTTCTAATCTTCAAATCACAGAGTTGGTTCCCCTCGCAACCAGCCCCCATCCTTAGGTGGGGTCCAAAAGTCACCTCATTAACATAACATCAAGACACCTTTATTGCTCCTTATCACTTAGGAAATCCCAGGGTTTTAGGAACTTTGTGCCAGAAACGGGAAGGAAGTCCAAATGTGTATTTCTTATTGTAAATCACAGTATCACAGCCTCCCTAACAGCAAGCCCAGAGCCTGACACACATCTGGGCACATCAAGGTCATCAGGACCCTGTGGGGGACAGAATTCAAAAACACAAATGATTATGTGTGACTTAATTTCTTCCTTCAGGCATGCTCTTCAGGATTTTTCAGGTTCTCTCCCATGTCTGTGTTATTTTTATAACTAAAAAAATGAAAATCAATAAATGTTGCCTTGCATTTAAAATGTGACCACAGGCTATGGATCAGGAGGGTCTCCTGTTTTTCAACTGCTCCAGGGGACTGGGGAGGGAGCACAGACGTTGGGGGAGAGACGGGTGTAGAACAATCATTTCCTAAAGTTGTATTTTTAGGAGCTCCGGAAAATTCCCTGGGTGAGAAGGCATCTGAAATATTTGCAAACATTTGGCAGGGGTATAAATAATATTTCCCAAGTCTTTCCCTTCTGGGCATTCTCAACCTGGTGGTAAATGTTCTGGAAAACTCCGAGACCCACTCAGGACAATTCCTGGCTAAGCCCCTCTGTTCACAGAACCCTGATGAATGTCACCTAACTCCCCATGGCCTACTGCCCCCACCCCACAGTTTCACAGATGAGGCAACAGAGGCCCAGAGAGGGGAAGCCACTTCCCTGGTCACACACAGCACGTCAGAGTCAGAACTAGATCTGAGAAAGCACGCTGTACCCCACAAAGCGCTTCTGCGTGGGTTCCCTGACTTTGGCATGTCACCAGAAAAAAGTTGTGGTTTTTTTTTCCTCCCTCTGGTCTATAGAGGAGAGAATGCAACGCAAGGATTCTAACTTTTTCTTTTGCTTACTAAGTTCACCGAAAGAAAAGCGAAATCTATTCTTTCCATCTAGTAAAAGACAGGATGTTTTCACACACAAAGGTGAGAGGGATATAATGTCAGAATAAAGAATAGTCCTTGAAATCAAAGAAATATCACTTTCGGAAAAACCTCCCTAGGGCTGTCCCTGATTTTCTTGTTTTCCCGAGGACCGGAGGGGAGGCCACTTGTGACCGGCTCCCGGGGGCCAGCAATCGCCACGGTCTGGACTCTGTGCTCTTCTAAGCCTGCTCCACCTCCCAAACCAAACCCCCAATCCTTTCTCTGACACTCCGCCTTGAAACAACCACCGTTTGGCAAGAAAAAAGAGACTCTGCTAGTCAGACAGAGCCCTGACGCCGACTCAGCATGAGGCAGGAGAAGAAAAACAAAGTACACGTCCAGCCGGCCACACTCACCCAGAGGTACCCTGAGAGCTTCAGCAAGCTGGGGCAGTAGTAATACTCCATTTCAGGCGCCCTGGGGGTATGCTGCCAGCACCGTGGGCACTTCCAGTTTTTCTCTGGAGGGGGTGGCTCTTCCCGCTCGGCTGGTCACGCCGGAGTCAAGTTCAAGGCAGCATGAATCATTCAGAGGCCGGCTGGCAGCCAGGGGACCGGCCAGATGCCCCGCTGATGGCCACGGCCACCTCTAGGCCTCTAGGGTGGGGATGTCACTGCTCAGGTCCTGTGAGCCTGGCCTGGAACATCTCAGATGGCTGGGCGGGGGGGGGGGGGGGGGGGGGGGGGGGGGCGGGCCCAGGGTCAACTCCTCCCAAACCCAGCTGAGCTGTCCGGACCCCTGGGCTCTCCCCGCCTCTGGGTGCTCTGGGCAGGGAGGGTTTCTTAATGGTGTGGCAAGAAGAGCCTGTGTGTGTGTGTGTGTGTGTGTGTGTGCACACTTCTGTGTGTGAGTGTAACTGTGTGCAAATGTGTTTTATGAAAGGGTCTGTGTATGTGTGTGTGTGTGTGTGTGTCTCAGTGTGTGAATGTGAGAGCACGAGGGTGTGTGGTTCCTCCCCCAGACCACACACACCGAGAGGGCGCACCCCCATCCAACTCCTCACACGGAAAGGAACTAAGTCAACTCAGATGGATCCCATCAGTATACACAGCCCCTCCTGGCTCCCATCAAGTTCCTTCTGGCTCAGCTAAGCGTCTAGCCCTGGAAGGAGGGCCTGGTTGTCCCCATTTTACAGAGGGTACAGAGGGGGGAGCCTGAGGCCCAGAGAAGGCTAGGGACTTGGTCAAGGTTACACAGCAAGTTGGAAACTGAGCCAAACCTGGAGCCTGGGCCTCCCAAACACAAGTTCTGGGTTCGGTCCACATCTGTGGGTGGTGGGGGCTGCCGAGGAACGGAGAGATGGGCTCCCAGAGTCACCAGCTGCCAGCTGCAGGATGTGGGGGGTGTGTGAGGAGCATCCATTTGCAGAATAAAAATGCAAATTACAGCACATCTGAGGCCCACCCAAGGTGACCTTTCTTGGATGTTTCCTTTGAAAAAGATTGATCTTGGCAAGTCCCTCCACCTCCCCGAGGCTCAGTTACCCCTTCTGTAAAATGGGATGAATTATCCCCGCATTTCAGGGTTTGCAAGTGCAGTGAGGTATAATAACACCAAAATATCCAGCTTCATTCATACAGCATTTCCACGAGGGGCGGGGGGGGCATTATCATCCACCAGCCAGATGAGTAAACCAAGACTCCCAAGAGGCAAAGGGAGTTGCCCCAGGTGAGCGGCTACTAAGCCACAAGGCAGAGCCGGGGCCTCCTTCTCCCACCCCCAAGCCTAGGTCAGCCCCAGAGATGGGCACACAGTGACCGCACCACCCGGGAGCCGTGCCTGAGGCAGGCCTGCTCCCTCAATCCAGGGAGAGGGAGGGGTACAGCCCTTGGCAGAGGCCTTGGCTCAGAGCCAGGCTCCCGCCCTCCAGACCCCTGGGCCCATCTGCACTGCACACCAGCCCCACAGCCCAGTGCCGGGCTGAGCGGCTGACAGGAAACCCGCTTGAACACCACGGGGGAGAGCTGAGCTCAGCAGCCGAGGAAACCATGGCGTGAACTTCAAAGCTCTTCAAAAGCAGGCCTACGGTTTCATCAGTTCTTGGTACCCCACATCCGGCAGGCGATGGGTCCGGGCTGCTCACTGCCCGCCTGACCGTCAGTCGGGGGGATGGTCCCAACTGAGGGTACAGCTGGAAGGTACAGGTAGTGCCCCTGCTCACTGACTGACTGGCTGACGGTACAGCTGGAAGGCCAAGCCCCGCTCGCTGACTGACTGATTGACGGTACAGCTGGAAGGCCAGGCCCCGCTCGCTGACTGACAAGCTGACGGTACAGATGGAAGGCCAGGCCCTGCTCGCTGACTGACTGGCTGGCTGACGGTACAGATGGAAGGCCAGGCCCCACTCACTGACTGACTGATTGACGGTACAGATGGAAGGCCAGGCCCCGCTCACTGGCTGACTGGCTGATGGTAGAGTCAGAGGGTCATTCTGGCCGAGTTCTGAAAAGCACAACTGGAGGATGCAGCAGTCAGGGACACAGAGAACAGAGCACAGTTGGGGAGAGAGCAGGGCAGGGGTGGGGAGGGAGGGAGAGAGACAACGGAGCCTGGGACAGGGGTGGGAAGAAAAAAAAAAAAAAGAAGTGAAAAAGCTGGACCTGGCAAGTCTGAGATGCAGACAGAGCTGACCCAAGACCAGACAGGTGGGAATGGGCAGGCACGAAAGCTGGAGTCCCCCAAACCCCTGCTCGCGCAGCCCAGAGATGGTCACAGTCACCAGGACATGCCCCCGGGAGCAGCACCCCCCACTCTAGGCCAGAAGTAACCTATACTGAGTCTGGGTCAGTCCCTAGTAGGGGACCCATCTCCACCTAGCAGGGGGTGCTACCTGCATGCATGTGACAAAGGCACCCCCCACACACACACACCTTGAACATCTTCCTATCCCTGGCTCCCCATCTCTCCCACCCCAGGCCCCTGCCTGCCTCTCCCCCACCTGACCCCACACCAGCCCCTCCCCCACCCCATGAGCCATGCACCCACAGGGCTTTTGCTCGTGCTGTTCCTCAGTCGGAAGCTGTCTTCCTCCCGGTGGTGAGTTGAATGGTGGCCGCCAAAAGATACGTCCACCCAGAATCTGTAAACGCAACCTTGTTTGGAAAAAGGTCTTTGCAGATGTGATCAAGTTAAAGATCTTGAGATGCGTTCATCCAGGATTACCCAGATAAGACCCTAAATGTAATAAGTATCCCTGTAAGAAACAGAAGAGAAGATGCAACCACACGGAAGACACAGACTGGGGCCAGGCGGCCACAAGCCATAGAGGGCCTGGAGCCACCAAACGCTGGAAGAGGCAAGAAGGGAGACTCCCTTAGCATCTTCAGAGGGAGCCTGGGCCTGCCGATGCCCTGATTTCAAACTTCTGGCCTCCACGGCTTTGAGAGAGAGCAAGTATTTATTGTTTTTGAGCCACTAAGGATATGGTGGGTCCTTATGGCAGGCCTAGAAAATGAGAACACTCCCCCTCCTCTTCGCGCGGTTCCCTCCTGCTGGAGCTGAGCTCTCTGGCTTCAGATCTAACCCTCCCACCCCTTCGGCAGCCCCCAGCCTGGGCTAAGAGTGGCCCCCAGATGCGGGATCCCAGAGCACCTCCTCTGGCCAAACGTGCTGCTTCTCTGTAATTCCTCCTTCAATCCCTGGTGCCCAAGGGCCCACGCCTGGGCAGCCCGTCTCCCCACATCCCAGGGCAACGCCTGGCCACAGTAGGTCCTGGGGCAGCTCATATTAACGTCACTCAACCACTCAAACACCGACTGAATGTACAACAACCATAACAGCCCTCCGGAGAGATCAGAGCTTAGCAGAAACCTCCCAAAAGGGACGGGAAGTCGTTAAAACTGCCATCAGCATTTGCACAGAGAGATGGAAAACCGGCAGCCCCCCCAGGGAGGCATGATTTTGTTTGGGCGATGGGTGGGAAGGTAGGCACACTGTGTTGTTTTATTTGAATACAGTTGCTAATGAGTAAGCCTCAGAAGAACTATGTGTAGCAAATGCAGATTCCGGGCTCCTCTAGAAATACAGGCCCGCCTCGTCCATGGGCCTGCATTCCAGTGGGGACATGGCAGAACAGCAGGGTGCTGCCTGGGGACCAGATCTGCCATATTCCTCCTGCTCCCCACAACCCAGGCGTGGACCATGCCCCGGCCCTCCCAGGCATGGTCCTCCCAGGACCCTGTAGGAACAGAGCCCACTCATCTGTCACACACTCCCTGTGCACCTGCTGTGTCCAGGCTCTGTGCCAGGGGGTGGACAGAGATGGCGCTAACACGGCCCCCACCTGAGACACTAGAGGGGCCTGCTTGCTCCCCAAGCCTGTGGTCCAACAGAGTGTGCCTCGCTCCTTGGCTCGGGCTTCAGTGCCCTTAGCCATACAGCCTCCAGGTACTGCCCCAGCCAAACCCATTCCCTCAAGCATGTGTGGACCCCCAGCCTCCCAGCCGTTGCTCAGACAGGGTCTTTGGCCAGGAATGATGCCCTTTCCGTCTGCGGAAATTCGATCATCTTCCAAGCCCAACGCATGTTTCCAGGAAGCCCTCCAAGCAAGCATGAGTCACTAGCCCCCTCTCCGAGTATGTTAGGATGCTCGGTGTGGTGAGAGCCGGTCTCCTCCACGGGGCTGTGTGCTCTCCACCGGCAGGGCCTGGCACACAGCCCAGCACTTAGAAGGTGCTCTGTAACCATTCCCCGAAGGGCTGAGAACTCCCCCCTCTCCCAGCACTGGTGCCGCTGGCAAGGAAATGACGCTTGCATCTGTGTGCCCGGAACACGCCGAGAACAGACCTACTGTGTGCACAGCACCCTGTCAGCCACCGAAGGGACCCATGGAAGCCATACAAATGCCCCCGTCTTCCAGAAGCTGACAACCTCTGAAAGAATCAGGGCACAGACGGAGCAGAAGGCAGTCCAAGGGGGAAACTGAGACCCAGGGAGGGGAGCAGGTTGCAGAGAGGCAGCCCGGGGTGCCAAAGAAGGGTGTAGAGGCTGCAGGTGGACAAGCCCGGGTTCCAGTCCTTATCCCAGAACTAGCAAGCTGTGTGATACTGGGCTGGTTATTTAACCTCTCTGTGACCCGGTTCCCCAGTGTAAAATGGGGGTGAGGACGGTGCCTGCCCCACAGGGGCACCGGGAAGAGGAAATGAAGTAGTATGTGTAAAGTGCTCAGAGCTGGGGGCTCAAAACACCTTGGCCATGATCGGCTAGTGGCAGACTGAGTTCAGCACCGTGGCTAGTAGGAGCCCAAGCTGGGGTCAGCCCATCAAGTTGGGGGTTTATCTCCCCCCCAAAAAAGCACCTCTGAGCCCATCTGGCCAGGGCAGAACCAACCCACAGGGCGTTATCAACTGTAGGATATTTGAAATCACCTAAAACACACAACTGGGGCCAGGGGGGAGGGGGGAGGGTGGAAAGCAGAACATTCTTCATCCCTTTGCACCCAGCCTGACCTGGCAACAGCCCCTCAGGGCCCAGCAGGTTCCATCCACTGTGAGGAGGGGCAGTCCGGGTTGGGGAGAGGCAGGGAAGATGGCCATGGCCGAGGAGGGGCCCGCCCAGCACAAGGGGACAGAAGCACAAGGATGCACGCAACAACATGGCTGCGAGAACCCCCTGCTCCAGGAAAGAGCCGGACACAGCACGTGCTCTGTGATTCCACTGATGGGACAGGCCCAGAAAAGGCAAAACTATAGGGACAAAGAATAGGTCCGTAGTTGCCAGGGCCCGGGGGGTGGGGGGGCAGGGAGCGTGGAGAGTGGCTGCTAATGGGTAGGGGTTTTCTTTCAGGGGTGATGAAAATGTCCTGGGGCTGGTTGTACACCTTTATAAGTTCACTAAAAATTACTAAATTGTAGAGTTAAAATGAGTGCATTTCATGGCACACAGATTATATTTCAATAAGCTTCTGGAGAAGGAGAAAAAAAGGGGGGGCAGCGGGGAAGGGCAAATGTGTGCTCAGCAGCCCTCAGACCCCAGCTGGAGAGCTCCCTCCACACGAATTCCTGGAGCCCTGCTTGAGCACCTGCAGGAAGGTGGGGTGCAGAGCTATCTCGAGCAGGAATCTGCACTGAGACAAGCCTGGGTTCAGACCCTGACTCCAACCCTGCCCACAGCATCATCCCGGACAACATGCTTCTCCTCTCTGCGCCTCAGTTTCTTCAGACGTAAAACGAGGCTGATAATAATTCCTTCCCCCGCAGGGCTGTTGTGAGGGTGAGGTGAGGTGGTGTCACAAAGGCCACTAGCAGACTGCAAGTATGAAAGCCTTGGGGATTAATTGTGGAGCAGTGGGGACATTGAATGAGGCATGGTCCTTGCCCTCAGGGAGCTCAAAGTCTACGGGAGAGAAGCACTACAGCACTGGGGGCTAAAGGGCCTGGAGTTCACAGGAAAGGGTGCAACCTGGGAGGGCTTCTTAGAGGAGGTGGCATGGAACCAAGTCTTGAAATATGACCAAATGTTCCTCTTCTCAAGAGAATTCGTGTTCAAGGAGGAGATTCAGCATCTCTGGAAATACTTCTGCTTCAGTCAGAAATGCCATTTCTATATTCATAGGGCTCTCATTATGGGCTGCCCCTCCCCCAGACACACACATATGCCGCACTCCTTTTGGAAAGAAAATAAAAACAGAATTCTTTTTCTCCCAAAAAGTAATTTCTTCAGAAGAGAAACATCACCCATGAAGATAAGTGGGGCGGCGGAGGTTGTGCAGGCTGCAGGAGAATGTCCCCACCTCAGCCCTGATGCAAGTCTAGTGAAATAGAAACCGGCAAGGGACCTAATGGAGGACGGAGCTGAGCGACACGTGTACCAAAAACAGTGGGATGTGTTAAAAGAAAATCTAAGTGGTCGCAGAAGACTTGGCTTTTTCAGAGTGAAGGCCCCGAGGCAGAAGGGGTTAAAAACTAAAAATAACACGCAATGTTGGAACAAGATTGCCTCCATCTCGCCCTCTAGTGGTCACTTTTGAGTACTGCACAAGGAACACGGGGCCTTTCTTTCCTTTTTCAATTTTTTTTTTTCCCTAAATGGTGTCTATTTTAACGTCAGGAGGATGGCCAGGAACAAGGGACAGGGACGCAAGGAGGAGGGATGGAACAGGGCAACTGCAGCTAGAAAACCCTCTGGAGGACACTTGGGGCATTTCTGATGCCCCCAGAGTCCGACAGCCCTGGATTGAGTCCCACCTGTGGCACCTGCTCTGGGCGTGAAGCCTGCTTGATTCCCTCTCTCCCTCTCCCTCTGCCCCTCCCCACTAAAACTTCCACCTTCACATGCACATGCTCTCTAAATAAATAAATAAATAAATAAATAAATAAATAAATTTTTTAGATGTGGGTGCTACTTCATTCACTCATTCCATACATATATGTTGTATGCTTCCTGTGAGCTGGGCACTGGGCTCAGAGTTCCCTGCCTCCCAGAGCCTCCACTCTGATGGGGGAGGCAGACACTGGGCGATGAGAAGATACTGCATGTGACAAGGGGTGCACTGGGAGAGAACAGTGGGAGCCAGGGGTCCTTCTATAGACGTGGCACCAGGGAAGGCCCTGCTGAGGGGTGTCATTTGAGCTAGAGATGACCTAAGAAGAGGGAAATGAAGACGGAATCTGGAGGAGAGCAAACAGCATGTGCCAAGGCCCCGGGGCAGAAACACACCTGACATGCATGTTAAGGGAACATTCTGAAGGCCAGTGCTCCTTGAGTGGAGTGAGCATAGGACATGTACTGGGAGAGAGGGTCAGACAGACACACAGTCTTGTAAGCTGTCATATGGACACTGGATTGGATCCTGAGTGCAGATGGGATTTCATCCTCCAAGAAAAGGTGTGACTCTGACTTCTCTCTAGAGCACAGTAGGTGCTCGGCAAACATTTCCAGAATGAATTATAAAGTCTGCCTAGCACCCTGACTACTAACTCCTGCTTGGCGAGAGACAGCTTTCCAGTGTCTGTCTTACCTGCTCATGACAGCCTGTGTGGGACACAGAGCTGGCTTCTCTCACCCCATTTCACAGATGAGGAAGCTGAGCCTCAGGAAGCTGTGCAAAGCCACAGAGTGGCAGCAGAAAAAGATCAGATTAGAATCTGGGTCTAGTGGGGTTTATTCCTGTTTGGTGCAAGTGTGTCCGAGTCCATGTATGCAAATGCAGCTGCATGCCCTCAGGAAGGTGGAAACAGGTGTGGACCCCAGCAGCTTGGCCAAGGGAGGGTGGCCCTCTGGTGAGTCTCAAACGGTTGTGACAGGTGAAACAAGCAATCGTGACTATTAGCAGGGGAAAACGCATACGTTTGTTATTTATATTCTAACACACAATGAGAGTCAAGTCCGGATTAGCCTGCTACGGATTAGAATCATTCTCACACAACGGATTAGCATCATTCTCACACAGCGGTGTTTCGACACACTTTCTCAAGGAGGAGAAACAGAAGGACTAGAAAGATCCTCATCACCTCGCTGGGCCTCCATTTCCTCACCTGTGAGGTAACCACAATGGGTTAACACACAGAAAAGGTTAATTCGCTCCAGGACCAGGATCCCACAGCGAGGCGGCCCCAGCGCTTGCAATCCCGCGCAGTTCCACCAGGGGGCGGGCACACCAGGTCGCCGGTCTGGCTCCGGTAGGGAGGTTTTGCAAGGGCAACAGGTGTCCCATTGTTCATCAGCCTCCTGTGGACAGCTGGCTGGGAGCCCTCCAACGTCTTGGTCCCCAGGAGCCCCAGCAACACAAGTGAAACAAAAATCCAGCTCCTCCTTCCATATAGGGAGCCTGCCCCCAAAAGCCCTAACCCTCTCCTCAGCTCCAAGGGATAAGTCCACTGGCCAGGGATCAATCTACGTGTTACGGTTTCCTTGCTGTGTGTGCTTGGGTCAGTCACGTCCCCTTTCTGAGCCTCAGGCTCAGCATCTCTAAAATGGGCATGTTCCTAGTACTTCAGGATATAGTGAGGTCACTTTGGCAAAAAAAAAAAAAAAACACACACACACACACACCAGGAAATGGCACTCGGCAAACCTCAGAAGGGCTCAAGCCTGTGTCCTTATCTATAATATGGGGACGATACATACCCATCTCTTAGAGTTCGTGAGGATTAAATGGGACAATGGAATAATGTTCATACAGTGAATAATCTTAGCACAGTGTCTGTCAGGCAGATACTCAATATATACTATATAGTCATAGTAATAGAAGCAAAGTAATAACTTAAAAAGAGACACAACTGTTCATAGTGCCTTACACACATGAATTCATCTAACCTCACTGCATTTCTTTTTTTTTAGAGAGAGTGTAAGCAGAGGGAGGAGCAGAAAGAGAGAGGGAGAGAGACAGAGAATCCCAAGCAGGCTCCACGCTGAGCATGGAGCCCAATGCAGGGCTCAATCTCATGACCCTGAGATCATGACCCAAGCCAAAATCAAGAGTCAGACACCCAACCAACTGAGCCACCCAGGTGCCCCTAACCTCACCGCATTTCTAGTAAGTAGGTTCCCTTATTACCGCTATTTTACAGATGGGGAAACTGAGGCTGAGATGTTAACCCATTCAAGGTCACATAGCTAAGTAGCAGAGTTGGGATTCAAAGCCAGGCCATCTGGCTTAAAATATGTGCTCTTTTCTGTATGCATATTACCCGTCAATTTTATAAATTATCTTCCAATGAAAGAAAAAGTAGATAAATTGGTCTTCACCAAAATTAAAAATGCTTGTGCATCAAAGAACACTATCAAGAAAGTGAAAAAACAACCCACAGATGGAAGAAAATAATTGTAAACCATACAGCTGGTAAGGGATTAGTATCCAGAATATATAGAGAACTCCTACAGCAAACTCAACAGCAACCAAAGAGAATAACCCAATTCCAAAATGGGCAAAGGACTCAAATAGACATTTCTCTAGAGAAGATACAAACACATGAAAAGATGCTCACCATCATTAGCCATTATGGAAATGCAAATCAAAACCACAATGAGATACCACTCCATATCCATTTGGATGGCTTTTAACAAAAACCAAAGCCAAAACCACAAAATGGAAAAGAACAAGTGTTGGTGAGGATGGGGAGAAATTAGAACGCACGGGCGCCTGGGTGGCTCAGTTGGTTAAGCGACTGCCTTCGGCTCAGGTCATGATCCTGGAGTCCCTGGATCGAGTCCCGCATCGGGCTCCCCGCTCAGCGGGGAGTCTGCTTCTCCCTCTGACCCTCCCCCCTCTCATGTGCTCTCTCTCTCTCATTCTCTGTCTCAAATAAATAAATAAAATCTTTAAAAAAAAAAAAAGAATGCTCGTGCATTGCTGGTGAAAATGCAAAATGGTGCAGTCGCTGTGGAAGACAGTTTAACACTTCCTCAGAGAGTTAAAGATAGAACTGCCTTACGATTCAACAATTCCACTCCTGGGCATACACACCCAAAAGGACTCAAAGCTGGGACTCAAACAGATACTTGCACACCCATGTTCACAGCAGCATTACTCACAACAGGCAAGAGGTGGAAACCACCCAAGGGTCCACTGACAGATGGATAAACGAAATGTGAACTATAGATACAACAGAACATTATTCTACCTTGAACAGAAAGGAAATTCGGACACCTGCTACAACAGGGGTGAACCTCAAAGACGTTAGTGAAATAAGCCAGGCACAAAAGGGCAAATATCGTATGGCTCCCTTTATCTGAGGTATCTAGAGTAGGCAAATTCACAGGGACAGGAAGTAGAACAGAGGGTGCCAGGGGCTGGGGGAGGCGGGATGGGGGGTTAGTGTTCACTGGGGACAGAGTTTCTGTTTGAAAGGATGAAAAAGTTCTGGAAACAGATAGTGGTTATGGCTGCACAACCCCGTGAATGTATTTAATGAAACTGAATAATATACGTAAAAACGGCTAAAATGGTGAACTTTGTTATATTTAACCACAATTTTTTTTTTTAATGGTCTTGCTCAGATTGCAGCAACAGGTTCCTACCTGGTCTCCCAGCTTCCAGCTCACACTCTCCAACCTCTAAAAAATGTCCACTAGGGGGCGCTCCAAGCCTCGCCTTCGGCAGTGTGTTAAAAAGTCCTATCTTTCGGCTCCTCTGGGCCCCTGGCAGGCCTATCACCAAGCCCTTCATTCTGACTCTGACGGGTGTTCTCACCCCCCGCTTGGCCAGCCTTCTCCTGCATCATCTCCACCACTCTCCAGGTAACCCCGCCTTGCAGCTCCCAGAAAACCCCATGTTCTCCAATGCCTCTTTATGTATGCACATGCTATTCCCCTGACCTGATTGCTTTCTTGTTGGCTGATGCCTCTTCCATTGAGTCTGTCTCTGACATTCTTCTGAATTCCTCCAGATGGTAGGATGCTTCCCTCCTCTGTGCTTACCAAAGCAGCCTGTACTTACCCAAAACCAACCTCTTTACAGTGGCCATCAAGGCAGTGTGACCTGGCCCCTGCCAACTCCCTCACTCCTCACTGTCCACTCCAGCACCAATGCCATCATCATCGTCATTAATAGTAGTATTACAAAACACAACAAGCCCCAGGACCTTTGCACTTGCTCTTCCCTCAGCCTGATGCTTTCCCTCTGATTCTTCCACATGGCCAGGTGCTCCCCTTTCAAGTCTCAGCTCAAATGTCACCTCCTCAGAAAAGCCCTTCCTAACTCCTATTAGTAATGAAATAGCTTTCAACCACCCTCTTCCCCAGCTACTCTTGATTCCCAGCACCCTATTTTATTTTCTTCATAGCACTTGGTACCATCTGATAGTCTTTCTCTTTTGAGTCTGGCTCCTTGTTTAATGTCCATCTTTTCACACTAAAGTATGAGCTCCAGGAGGGCAGGAACCACTTATGTCTTGTTCACTGCTCTACCTGAAGAACTAAGAACGGTGCAGGACACATAGTAGGTGCTCAACAAATATCTGTTGAATGAATGGGTGGATAAATGAATAACTAGTATTTATCATCCTGGATTCTATAATTACTTGTTTATAGTCTATGAATGTGAGAAATTTGAGGACAGAAATTAACTTATTTATCTTTATATCCTTAGAGCTTTGTATATATAAAGAGGATGGATGGATGGATGGATGGATGGACGGATGGATGGATGAGCAGATGAATGGGTGGGTGGTAGCTGGGTAAACATATGAATACAAAATACCCCCAACACAAAATCTCAGGCACAATTGAGCATTTGCATTTAATACCTAGGAATCAAAAATCTTCTGGTCTGGTTGGTTTTAATCCAGAAAAGGAACTTTAATCAGTTGAGACCTAAATTACTCAGCCTTCTCCAGCCCTTTCAACCCAGTGGTGACAGACAAGAAATAATTAAAAATGAAATTAGCCACAAGTTGGGATTCCTGAGCCTCCTAAGAGCACAGGGTGTCAATGAGTTTCTCACCACTCAGGCTCCACACTCACACTCCTAAAGGGGGCATGTCATCCTGCCTCGCCCAGGAAGGAAGGTCACTCTGGCCTCTGAGCCAGTTACCACCCAGCCTGTCTCTTCCACCTCAGCCTTTCTTCCCTTCTCCGAGCCCTACTTCCCAGCAGAATGGAGGCCCTGGAGGGCAGAATTGTGCCTTGCCATCCCAGAGGCCCAGCACCCCACACACATCTCACGTCACAGCGTAGACACACTGGGCAGATATTCTCTCTTGTCCCGCATCCTGGTTAGGAGGCCAAGGCTTCCTTGACAAGGATCTGACAATCCCCATTTTATTTTTCAGACTGTGTACTAAACAATACTATTTGTTGAAAGTCAAATGGCCATATTCAACGTGGCCACCTTCCATGATGGAGGCCAGAAGTCTTGAGCATTGATTGTCCCAGACTCTCTTGCTGCTTAACAGTGGCCATGTGACCCGGTTCTTGCCCATGACATGTAAGTGAAAGTCTTCTGGAGGGTGATTGGGGGAAAGCTTTTGTTTTCTTGCAGACTCAGCTAGCATGGCCCTTCTGGCTTCCCCCCACTTTTTCCTGCCAGAGAGTAGACTTAATTCTTGGACAAGTGGCAGCCATCTTGGGACCGTGAGGCACAAAGCACGAGGGAAAGCTCAAGAGACTCTAGGAGATGCTGAGCCAAGCCAACAGCTGCCCACCTCAGTACATCTTGCCATGTGTGATAAAGTAGCCCTCTTAATTAAGCCAGTGAGCCGCATTCCTGAGACATTCAATTCAAATGACATCAACACAGGCCCAACATCAAACCGGGGAATGCCAAGCAACACACCATAGGGAGAAGAGTCCATATCCTGGACAAAAAAAAAAAAACCCATCAACTCTTTATTCACAGTTTTTAAAGCACAATCTCTGATGAGTTATTTCTAGCAGTTCATATAGACTCTTCCATTTTGTTTTGTTTTTTCCCCTTCCCACTTGAATGCTTAGTCAACCAAATGAAATGCAGAGAGAGTATCTAACCAAGACCAACAATGTATCCACTGGGGGCCACTGCACAAATTCCGTCTTATCTCAAGTTGACTGCACTCACAAGTCTTGGCATTGGAATCCCAACTGGTTTTTCCCTCCATCCTCCAGTCATTATAATGAAGTTATCGGGTTCAAGGGCTTTCAAACCTTCAAGACTGCTCTGGCGGATCCTTGAACGAAGATTGTGGCACAATGGCAGAGCTGCCAGGAGGTGGTGCCATCTTTCAAAAACAAGCATCCTGGTTTCCTCAGCAAGAGATGTAGGAAAAGTCTGAACTCGGCATTAAAACACACACCAGGGATGTCCAGGAATGACGCATCAATGTTTGTAAGACTCCAGCCCGTCTCTTGGACTCTAGATCACATTCACTGCACAGAACAGTTTCACGCCCCTGAACCTTTGCCCAAGCTCTTCCCTCCATGGGGGACAAATCATCTCTTCCCAGACCACACCCATCTGGGAAACAACTGTTCATCCTTCAAGACTTCAAACAAGTGGGCCTCCTCTCTGAGAGGCTTTGAACCTTGAACAAATTAAATGAAAGAATGCCAGTAAAGCACAGGACACAGTGTCTGGCACATAGTAAGCGCTCAATGAACAGAACTGCAATTGTTTATCTACCTTCTTAAGTACCTGTGTCTTGTTTTATAACTGTAGCCCAACGCCCAGCACAGCACCAAGGACATACAGATAAATATTTGCCAAAAGAAAAGACTAAGACTCTCCCCAACACTCCATCTCAGCCAAACTGGTCTATCCAATGTTCCCCAGGCATGCCTCTTACATCACCCACCCCCATACCTTTGCATATGCTATTTCTCCTTCCCAAATGCCCTTCCTCTCCTCCTCTTCCACCTAACTAGACCCTCCTAGACCATCTTCAGGTACCCCTGGACTGTAACCCCAAGGGGGCTGGGAGAATCTCCAGGACCCCTCACTCAGGGCTTAGCACACAGTGGGCCCATGAGAGAATGAGCCCATCACCAAATGAGCCAGCAAATGCTGGCCAAGGGTTTGCAGATTCGGGAGAACATTCTCAAGGTTAGCAGAGGCCCGCCACCTGCCCCGTGACAGGGAACCCCCGCAGCTGGTGATTCTGTACCTTTAGTCACGGGAGGGGCCTCTGGGGCAAACTGTGACCTAAGGCCATGGTCCACAACTGAGTCACTGTATTTTATAACGCCTGCATGAGTGCAGACCAAAAGCTCATTTTCTGGGGAAAGGAGGGTACGCCCATCCATGGGTGGGTGAGGGACGAAGCCCGGCACAGGGCTCAGATTTGTCACAAGGATCCAAAGCCCTACCAAGTGTAGCCCTGAAAGCAATATGGGTGGGGGGAGGGCAGCGAGCACTAGCCAGCGAGTCAGAAAGGTGGTCTGCAGTCCTAGCTCTGTCCTGGCTGCTGTGGGACTCTCCCTGAACAAGACACCTCCCCCTGCTGGGCCTCAGCTTCCTCAACAGCAGAAAAACTTCCAAAAAAGATTGGAGGCGCTTCCCTGTTCCATCGAGCAGCTCTTCCAGAGAACGTAGAAGAAAAACAAACTGATAGCAAATAATAAACAATACAATAATAGCAGGTAACATTTAACAGGCAGTTTCTCTTTACCCGGCACTGTGCTAAGTGCTTTATAAACATCATCTCGGCTCGGCTCCAACCTGGGAGAGGTACTTAATGGCTCCGAGCCTCAGTTTTCCCATCTGTAAAATGGGGATGATACTAGTTTCCATACCACACAGGAAGCACTGTAAGCTATTAGGCATTATTACTACTATGATTTTAGGGAGGAGGAAAAGAGAGGCCCTGAGTGGTAAACTCACTTGCTCACTGCCTCTATTAAATGCCAGGACCACACCGGTCTGACCTCGTGCTCTGGGCCTGACCAGCCTGTGGGTCAGCCGGGTGTGGGCGGGGCTACGCAAATCAGCAGGGCATCAGCCCTGGCAAGTCCCAGGCATCTTTCAGAGGGCAGCCGTGGCAGAAAAGCTGGTGGCCAACCCTGGGCTAAACAAATACCACATTCTCACCCCCAGGGCTGAGGCTGTCTTGCTCCCTCATAAGCTGATACGCGGAGTGCTGCAGGCCCAGAGAGGGGCCAGCAGGGGCTGGTAGCCGGCCAGAGACACAGTCCCATGGCAAAAAGGGCCCAGGTCCAAGGCTGGAAGCAGAAGAGGCCTAGTTTCCAACCCAGCTCCCCAACATGCTGTGTGGCCTTGGGCAAGTGGCTTAACCTCTCTAAGCCTCAGCTTCCTCCTCTACAACATGGGATTCATAGTCCCTCACATGAGGAGTGGAGTGGGGATGGACAAGTCCTAAGACACAGTCTCAAAAAATGGATATGAACCTGAACCTAAACTGGAAACCAGCAGCACAAAGCCATTAATCGAGAGCGACAGGAGCAGTAGACCCGGTTTACAGGGGAACCCCCCCGCCAAGCCCGTCAGGAAGTATGACACACAGGTCTGATTGCCTTCCAGAGGAGTAGGGGCGGCCAGCAGGACCGAGGGCTCAGGACCCCAGTCCTCACCCAGACTAAGTCAGGCCTTCTCTCTGGGCCTCAGTTTCCCCTCTTACAATGAGAGAGCTGAAGAAAAGGGAGAGAGGAGGAGGGGGAGGTAGAAGGAAAAGCCATCACTGCAGCCCCAGCATTCACTGAGGATTTCTTCTTCGGAGTGCTGAACGAGCTCATCCACTCCTCACAGAAATGCTCTTGAGGCCAGATAAGACCATTCTCATCTTACAGAAGCAGAAGAAAAAACAGGTTCACTGAGGTCCGTCAAATCACTTGCCCAAGGCCACACAGTGGCAGAGCCAGAACTGGAAGCCACTTCTCAGCCTCCAGAGCCCAACGCTGAGGTCCCCTGGAGTGAGGCTTTTGGAGCCATGGGAAAGGGAGCTGGACACCACCACCCCCTGGTGGCCACTCCTTGGAATTGCAGGTGTGAGTCCTCAAAAGCTGGGAAAGGAGGCCTCAGGCCCCCACCCTCCCCACCTGCATCGGAGAAAAGGAAATCAAGCAGGCAGCAACAGTGCAGGGGCCTCGGGGAGCCGCAAGGACGGAGCCAAGGAAGCCCCCTGGGGACTCCAAGGACAAAGGCTCCTCAATAACAGAGTGGAGGAGGCGGAGCCGGGCCACCAGGGAGGATGCCAGCAAGCAGAGACTATAAAAAGACAAGCCTTAAATGCTTTTCTCTCCGTAACCTCTGTCTTCGCATACACACACAAAAGTTCAAGTACAATCAGATAAGCTGAGTCGGTGCCGCCAGGGAGGCAATGAGAAAAGAATAAGGAAGAAATCAGTGGAAAAGAATGTTAAAAAAAAAAAAAAAAAAAACAGGCAGGTTTCAGATGTGCGCACATCTGTGGCTGGGATCTGAACACCCGAGGAGGCTTTCCGGGGCCGCTCAGCAGACGGCTCGCCGAGGTCTGCATTCCTGCTCTGGCTCTCTGTGGCCCCCAGCCCCGCCGACAGCCCCGCTGACTCTGGCATAGACGTTTTCCCATCTAGAACCCTGCCAGGGGTGTCTTCTTCCCCCCCCCGCCCTGGACCCATGTTGCAGAGGAGCAAACGGAGGTTCAGGGAAGTGAAATTTCTTGCCCGTGACCTTAAAGCCAGAAGGGATGGAACCTAGTATTTCAATGCTGGAGGATCCCAGGTCTCCAAGACATGAGACCAGGCACAAATACCCTTGAAATGCACTGAGCTTGCGATACAAATGACCTCGTGAGTAGAACTGCAGTTGCCTCATTAAAGAAATGCCTATCTTAGGCACCCCACACAGGGCCTGGGGACAAGAATAATAATAATAATGGTAATGATAACTCTCAGGAAAGCATTTGCTGTACACCCAGGACCATGCTGGACACTTGCCGCATTATCTTCTCTGAGCCCTGCAGCAGCCCTGTGAAGTAGATGCTGTCATTATCCCCATTTCACAGATGAAGAGACTGAGGCCAAACACCTGTCTGCACACAGAGCTAGGGTCTGTGCCCTGGTGATCTGGCTCCAGGACCAGCTTAGTTAAATTAACTCACCGGCACAAAAGAAACAGAAATCAGGTTTCTAGGTAAAGAAACCAAAGTACAAAGAAGTAAGTCACTAAAAGAGACTGAGAGGAGCAGTGTTGGGATTCGAACCCAGAACTTTCAGACCCCAGGGCATGTTCTTATCTGCTCCATGCCAGTCAGCTGGGGTTACCTCTCTGCATTGGGCCGGAAACCCAAGAGGGGCGAAGGCAGAGCCACCAACACCCTCCACGTCGAGATCCACCGCGCAGCCAGTCTGGCAACACCAGATTCCTTGGACAGGACCCCGCCCCCCTCGGCCTCCTTGGGCCCCTGGGCCAGCCTTGACCGTCCACACGACCGCATTCCCAGTGGTGTCTGATGCTCACCAACCCCACGCAAGTCCCCGTCCGGCTGCGCCGGCATCACTCACCACAAACGGCCCGCTCCTCTTGTCCTTGCAGAAACTGTGGCTCCTCCAGGGGCCCGAGGCTGCGGGGGACCCCTGCCAGAGTGGCTGCTCCTTGTCCGGCAGGGCATCCTCCTTCCCCAGGTCCTGTGGTGGCACCTGAGGCACAGAACACAAGCAGAGGACTTTACTGGAGCTCTCCCATTTATGGGAAGAATATGTCACAGCGAGAGAGTCCATTCTGTGCCTAAAAGGGCAAAAAGAAAATTAAGGCACCAGAAACCCCACCCCACGGCAATCCACCTTAAAGAAGGGCGTAGTATATGGGGTCTGGGTTCAGGCCAGCCTCAGCCACTTAATAACTGTGTGGCCTCAGGTTAATGCCTTAACCTCTCTGAGCCATGACCAAGTGGGGAAGACCCCTAATAACAGTACTCAGCTTCTAGGCTTAGGGGAGAACCAAGTGAGGAGTAGCGCTTGGAAAGTGTGTGACACTGTGCTGCCCCCAGGGGGCGCTCTGCACGAGTCCTGGGCACCTGGCTTGCTTCAGGCTCCTCTCCCCCATGGCTGGTACATGGGGAGCCCTCCATAAGCGCTAGCAAGCCTCATTATTGTCATTGGTAACTTTTGGTGACCTCATGTCAGACATTTCTCCAGCCTCCAAACACACATGCACAGAAGCACAAACACAGAGAGAAATGATCTAGGAACAGGGCAGTACTAGATACCCTAGTCTGAATTCTGTGGTTTTGTTCCAGCCAGTCATATATAAGGCATACACTCGCAGGCCATAAATATGGGACTCCAGAATTTGTAGTGCACATGTCTCACACTCTCCCTGCACAGATAAGGGAAGGAAGGCCCAGAGAGGGAAGGCATCTGCTTAAGAACACACAGCACAAGTAAAGAGCAAGGCTGGATTCTGGATCCCTTGCGTCACAGACTCTTTGTTTGATGCCTTACGAGACCCTCTGTGTGCCCTCCTACTCCCCTGGCTGTTCCTTCTCAGCCTCCCCGCATCTCAGAGGGATGTCTACTCATCCAGGGCCAGCCCTAGAGCCTTCTCTTTTCCTGCTCCATCTGACTCCCTCGGGGTTCTCTCGTAACACCCCCTTGCTTTAAATAAATCCCATCCGTGCACAGGCAACTTCCGATTTTGTCTGTCTATGTTGGGACCCCTGACCTGCAGATCCCACCATTCACTCCACGTCTCCCCACACTGCTCACGCTCATCTCAGCCTTCACATGCCCCAAACAGACCTCTCCATTCCTTCCCTCCAAAATTCCAAAATTCCTCCTCCCCTGCCCTGCCCCTCACCCAGCTGTGCTGGCCAAGATCCTCAGGTCGCCCTCCATTCTTTTGCTTCTCTCCACCTCATCAACAAAGCTAAGACTCTGCCTTCGAAACATGCTGCAAACCTCACATCATAAACCAAAATCAACTCAAAATAGATCAAAGCCCTCAATGCCAGAGCAAAAGCTAGAAAACTCTCAGAAGAAAATATAGGTGTAAATGTTCATGACCTTGGATTAGGCAGTGGTTTCTCAGATATGGCATCAAAAGCACAAGGGACCAAAGAAAAATAAACTGGAGCTCATCAAAATGAAAAACTTTTGTGCTTCAAAGGGCACCACGGACAAAGTGAAAAATACAACTCAGAGAGTGAGAGGAAATTTCTGCAAATCCTATGTCTGCTAAGGCACTTGTGTCCAGAATATATAAAGAGTAATTACAACTCAATAACAAAAAGAACAATAACCCAATTAAGATTGGACAAAGGATCTGAACAAAGAAGGGATACACATGGAAAGATGGGCCATGGAAAATGCAAGTCAAAACCATAATGAGATACCTTCATACCCAGGAGAATGGCTAGAATCAAAAAGACAGATAAGTGTTGGCAAAGGATGTAGAGAAATCAGCCCTCATGCACTGCTGGTAGAATGTACAATGGTGCGATTGCCTTGGAAATCAGTGGCTCCCTTATGCTCTGGCCCCAGCCCCCTGTGCCAACTGGTGCTCTTCCAGCATCCACAGGACCAGCTCATCCCCATGATGGCCATCACTCAGGTGGCACCTTTCAGGTCCCCTCCCCAGGCGACCTTCCCCTGACCACCTCTTAGAGTCATCTCCCCATTGCCTCTTCTGTCTCCCCAGGACTTAACGACTCTCAC
Source organism: Zalophus californianus (assembly GCF_009762305.2). Classification (NCBI taxonomy): domain Eukaryota; kingdom Metazoa; phylum Chordata; class Mammalia; order Carnivora; family Otariidae; genus Zalophus; species Zalophus californianus. The sequence continues at coordinate 19,136,313 of NC_045608.1, read as the reverse complement.
TCACTTGGGGTCTGTTTGCCCCCTGGACCAGAGCCATCCACTGGAATATTCTGTGGTTACAGAGATCTTCTTTATCTGGGCTGACAATACACTTGCCATGAGTCATCCGTAGCTTTTGAGCGCTTGAATGTGGCTAGTGGGACCGAGGAACTGAATTTTTAATCTTGTTTAACTTTAATTTTCATTTAAAGAGCCACATGTGGCTGGTTGCTGCCTTATTACATGGCATGGCCTGATACCGTGGGCTGGTCCCTCCCAGCAGCCCGGGTGCCTAGAACAGGGCCTGGCACAGGGTTAGCCCATTCATGAAATGTAGTAAATGAGTGGAGGTCTGGAGGTGCTTCTCTCTGATCCCCTCAAACCTCCTTCACATCAGGCCCTGGGCCAGCAGCTTGACCACATATTGCTTCACAATAAATCTCCAATAAACCGTGAAGCAGGCAGGATTCACATTCCACGGATGAAGAAATTTAGGCTCAGAGAGGTCTGGCAAGATGCCCAGAGTCACACAGCTAATAAGTCACAAAGCTACGGCCTGATCCCAGGTCTGCCCAATAGGCAGTCCAGGGCTGTTTCCAGGGAGAAATCAAATCATAAGAGTAGAAATGGTTCACCTTCCTAATAAAGAACTCCAACAACTCAAGGAAAAAAGGACCAAGGACGAGGTTCCAAAAGAACAGCGGGCAAGAACATAAGCAAGTGGGTGACCGGAAGGAAAAACAGAGCCTCATGCACGTGACAAGAGGCGGGGTGCTCATCAGGGGCATGACATCCCCAAGTGTGGTAATGCACCAGGCTGCTCAAGCAGAGGGGAAACGGGGCCCTGTCATTGCTGGTGAGGATGTTACCAGGTACAGCCCCTCAGCGCTGGGCACTCGGGCAGGATCCTGCAAAATTACAACGGTGCTGGGGCGCCCGGCTGGCTCAGTCGACAATCGGCTGCCTTTGGCTCGGGTCATGATCCCAGGGTCCTGGGATCGAGCCCCACATCGGGCTCTCTGCTCGGCAGGAAGCCTGCTTCTCCCTCTCCCACTCCCCCTGCTTGTGTTCCCTTTCTCGCTGTCTCTCTCTCTCTCTCTGTCGAATAAATAAATAAAATCTTTAAAAAAAAAAATTACAACGGTGCTCCCCCTAGACATTCGCCACCCTAAGCCCATGGAAAACCTGCGCATGTGCAAAATGACGTCGGAACGTGGTTGGTAATTAGCAAAAGATCAGGAATATCACCCATCTCTACCGTACAGCAATCAGGAAGAATGAGCACTCCCTGTAGGATGAATCCGAAAGCTCTCGAAGACACATGTAGGGATGTGAGCCTGGGTGGCTCAGTTGGTTAAGCGTCTGCCTTCGGCTCAGGTCATGATCCTGGGGTCCCGGGATCGAGTCCCACATCGGGCTCCCTGCTCAGCGGAGTCGGCTTCTCCCTCTGCCCCTGCTTGTGCTCTCTGTCTTTCAAATAAATAAATAAAATTTTGAAGGAAAAAAAAAAAAGAACTTGTGTTCGTATTTGCTTGCATTTTCAGAAAGAAACTCTATACGAATTTGGACCAGAAAAGAAGCTAAGTGGTCCCGGGATGGGAGGAAGGCGGAGGTGGGCGTGAGGGGGACCAGGGGGTTGATACTCCATTCCTTGAAGTATTTTCGGAGCCTCTTGACAATGTCCTCTCTTTTGAAATTCAAATAAATGAGTTAATTAAATAGAACACTGCAATCCAGCACGGGACAAAGTTCTGATAAATGTTTCTTAAGTGAAAAAGAAAAAGAGAGGAAGGAGGGAGGGAGGGGGGATCACTTGAAGTACAGTCGCACCCCACGCGGGGGCACGTGGGCAGCACTGGCTGTGAATCAAGAAAGCCTCACCCAGGGGGGGAAATGCGTGCACCAAGATGCTCCCGGAAGCCCTGTTTGTGACACAAAGACTCAACCAACCCAAATGTCCATCAACAAGTGTCTGGATAAAAAAAGTTTGGGCTCAGTCACTTAACAAAGTATTTTGCAGCCACTGAAAATAATAAAGTGATTACCTACATACTGGTTTGTTTTTGTTTTTTTTACTGTTAGGTTAAAAAAAAAAGCAAGTTGTAGATTTTCTGTAGAATACTGCCATGTTTCCATTAAGACAGCATGTGATTTACCTGTGTCTGTACCTGGCTGGCCTTCCTTACCTGTGGAGCCATGTGCATTAGGGGCGGGATGATTCTCAGGGGCTGGGGCTTGGGGAGCCCATCTGTGCATGGTAGGATGCTGGAAGGCTGTACCCCAGACTCATCATTTAGGGGAGCTTCTCACTCTAAACTGTGTGCTTACCATAACATGTTCAACCTCACCCAAGTGGGCACTGCTTTTGCAGTAAGGAAAATACAACTACAGAGATGCAACTCTGTGGTGTAGGAAAGCCCCAGAGATCCCGAAAACGAACAGTGGCTGCCTGGGGTTGGCGGCGGGTGGGGGGGGGCGGTGTCCAGGGATACACTTTCTTATACACTCTCGTTAGGTCTGAATTTTTAACAACCAACATTTTGTACTTCTGTGTGGCTCTTATTTATTTTTTTCAAGATCAGGAACCAAAGCTGGTTGGGCAGGAAAGAAGGGAAACAGGGAGCTGGTCCAAGGCGTCCAATCCCTCGGTGAGAAAACAGATCCTCTGACAGCGAGCACTCCTGGGGCCTGCGCATCCCGGGCCGGCATCCAAGGCCGGGCCGGGGGCGGCCCCCTCCACGCCGCCCTGACTCTCCCCCTGCCAGAAGGCCCCTGAGCAAGGCGCTGGCAAATGGATTAGGTGTCACATTTCCTCGTCTTGCCCCGTCTCCGCTGTGCCCACAATAACAGCCTCGTGGAACCCTTTCTGGGGCAGAGCCTCAGCAGAACCCACGGGCCGGCCCTGCGCTCGTACCCACCGGGCCTGCCCACAGAGCTGCCGGGCAGAAACTTCTGTCTACTCTGGTGAGGGATCTGAGGCCCAGGGAGGCAAAGTCACTGCTTCACACACAGCTGGTGAGCGGCAGAGTGGGGTGTGAACACGGGACCTGGAAAGCCTTGGGTGACCCTTTGTGTCATGATCTGTATCGGCATCACCCCACTGTTTCATTTCTACCAGGTCCCTGTCCAGGTTGGACCCTCTACTTTCTTTTTACAGATGAGGAAGCTGAGGCACCGGCCCTCGGTGAAGGGGTTCGCCCTTCATCACTCAGTCTAAGAAGCCGAGGTGGTTACATCCATATGCAACCAAAGTTTCAACCCCCTGTTAGAGAATGCTCTCTTTGATGGAAAAGAGAGGCAAAAGTAAGAATTTGTGTTCATATTTGCTTGTATTTTCAGAAAGAAACTCTATGTGGATTTGCACCAGAAAAGACGCTGAGTGGTCACAGGACGGGAGGAACGTGGAGAGAGGGGCAAGGGGATTGACCCTCAGATTTCTTCCCCATCTTCAAGGTTTCTCCTTCACCCCCGAGGAGCCTACTTGAACGCTTGGGTGTCGAGCCAGACCTGGGTTCAAACACTAGGCTGCCATTTGGTGCTGTGTGACCTGAGACAAGTTACTTAACTTCTCTGAGCCTGGGTTTTTTTCCCACCTGTACAAGACGATCACATCGGCCACTGACATTGCGGGCGCCCTGCCCTACCCAACACTCAAGGACATGCCAAAGGCGATGGTGTCCTGCTGTGGGAGGAGTTTCCTCTCCGCCACTGGGCGTGGCACCAGCCAGGATGGAAGAGTCTGGATGTTGATAGCCCCAGGAATAGCCTCAGGCGAGGGCAGAAGGGAACTGGAAAATAAATACTCCAGGTCCCTTGGCCCTGGGCCAGGACAAGTCAGGGGTGATCTATGCCACTTCCCAGAGGTATCCAGCAAGAAGAAGCCTCAGAGGCCACAGGGGAACGGTTCTCATCAGCCTCCCCCTTCCCTGCTTCACTTCTCCACCGGGATCCTGCCAGGGAGCACCTTCTAAAATAACTACCTGTGGGGCACCTGGGGGGCTCAGTCCGTTCAGCGTCCGACTCTTGATTTCTGCTCAGGTCATGATCACAGGGTCGTGAGGTCGAGCCCTGTGTCGGGCTCTATGCTCCACAGGAAGTCTGTCTGTCCTTCTGCTCCTCCCCCAGCTCATGCTCTCTCTCTCTCAAATACATAAATAAATAAAATCTTAAAAAATAAAAACAAAACAACTGCTTGCAAGGGTCTGCTTCTACGGAAACCCAAACCACCACAATCCCACGGAAGAGGGATTGCCATGAGACTCACGTAAGATTGCTCCCTCACTCATTCGACAAGTATTCCTTGCATGTTCACAAAACGTCACCCATGCAGTATGCTGAATGTGACAGACAAGATAATGACCTGGAAACAACACATACAGGAGCGGACAGTGGGTGCTCCATGAACGATTATCATCATTCTGGGCCAGAGGTTTCAAACTGGTGGCACATGGACTAAATGGAGCCAGCACGTGTGAAGAACCAGCCGGGCCTGAGCGGTAGCTGCCTCCGCCCCCACCCCCCAGGAATGAGCTATTTGCCACAATCCCCACCACTCCCTAGAGGCCCACACCCAGCCTGACTCCATTCATTTACATACCCACCTGGCCCACGTGGGATGGGAGTTTGAGACCCCTGGCCTACGTGTCTAACCAACGTTTTACAAAAACCAAAACGGCCCTCCTGCTCACCTTTTGACCATCTCGAGTCCCCGACTCTCGCCAGCAGGGCCCCATTTTGGTCTCCTTGGCCTCAGAACCGTCTCCAGGGAGGCTCGACCTCCCTTTGGGCTGCTCTTGCCTCCTCTCTCTGGCTTCCTGCATGACAGACAGGCCCTCTCGGACTTTGGCAGGGGGCCCCTTCTCCGAAGAGGCCCTCTTGACAATCAGCGGCGACCTGCCACAGTCGTATGGGTGATCACCCCGCTGGACCGCACTGTCCTCCTCTCCTCTCCCGATGGATTTCCTTGGGGTCCCTTTCTTCTGGGCAGTGGGAGAGGATCTAGCCAACACGCTGGCCCCACTGCTCAGATCCTCCCAGGGAGTGGGCTTTGGCTCGTCTGGGGAGTTCAGGTACTTTGCACTCTGAGGTTTACTAACCAAATCCTTTCTGTCACCCTCAGGGGTTCCCAAAACTTGTCTCCAGGGACCTGCGGGGCCAGAAGAGGCCCCTGGATACTTTTCATTAGGAGCCGAGAGTGGCAGAGCCCACAGAAGAGGGCTGAGTGTGGGGTTCGCGGCTGCCCCCGGGGCATCTGCTGGCTGCTTGCCCAAGCCAGGACTGGAACCGTGGTTTGCTTCGGCAAAACTGGCTTGTTTCCGGGGACCCTCAACTTCAGACCTCTCCTTCAAACTCCTCCTTCTTGGGTCCACCCTGCCTTGCCGGCCGGGCCTCTCCAGAGTCGAGCCACCGGGTGCTGCGGGCGTCCCCACCGCTGACTCCTGGCCCTCCTGCTTCTTGTAGTCTGCCATCAGGGCGTCAATGTCGAGAACGCTGGATCTGTAGCCATCTTTGATGTTCCCTGGGACCCTCGCACTGACCACCTCAGGGTCCCTTCTGATGAGGAGATCACTGGCTTCCGGGTGGCTTTTGGGGGCACTGCTGGGGGGTGTACTGTTCCCACTATCCTTCCGATTGTTCTGAAAACCAGTGCCATCTTCTGGTCCCCGGCGGACCCATAAAGCATCAGCATCCACGCATCTTTCACTAGAAGGATCCAGAGTCCTGCCCCCAAGAGGTGATGGGTGGTCTGTTGGCTTCGGAGGTTTTGAACAGCTTGCGCTGTGGCGCTCTTTGCCCTTAGCCCAGTTGTTACTGCCCTTGGCCTCCAGTGGCTCGTCATGGTTAAGAGAAACCAAGGTGGATGTTAGAGGACGAGGAGAAGGAGGCGGGACTGTTTTTCTAGAATGTTCCATCAAGTTTTCAGGCCCTGACTTAACAACGCTCTTTGCTTTTTGAGTATCGGGAACCTGATATGTCACTGCAAAAAATGTCGCCCTGGGTTCCAAAGAGGACCCCTGCTTCACCGCTGGCCGAGTCGGGTCTTGGGAAGCACCTGGGCTCACCTCCTGGGTCTCCACCCTGCGGTGGGATAGCTCAGGTTTTCTTAAGGCACTGGTGGTGGGGCTCCAATGGTCTGTTCTTCTCTGCTCCACCTTCCAAGAGTTTTCTGGGGCCAGGAAGCTGAATTCATCAAACTTCACGTCGTGGGGCAATGTCCGCCGCCGCCACCTCTCGAACCTCTGGTCCAGGGGACCCACCTTCCGCATCTTGGCCTCGGGCTCCGGTGCCTGGGCCGGCCGTGGCTCACCCTCACCAGCAGCCACAGCGAGGGGTCCCTTCTGCACCCGCTCTTCTGGATGCGACCGTGCCTGGAAGTCAGACGGCTCGTCCTTACCCCTGGGAGGAGGATCCAGAAGGCACCCCCAGGGGGGACCCCTTTCTCCCACCGAGCTGCAGCCTCCTGACTTATTCCTGGCCTCATCAGGCCCTTCCTGCAGGGCCTCCCAGACGGCGGCCTGGGTGGCCCTCCCAGAGCTGGCTTGGGGGCCACAGAGCCTGGCTGAGCGCTCGCTGTTGACCTCGGGGCCCGGTTCTGAGCCTTTCTCTTCACTGGCCACCACGGTGACTTTATGCCAGTTCATGGTCACCCCACCTGTCCATTTGGGTGACAGGCAATTGCCCCCAAATGTGTCCTTCGGCTCTCGGAAGTCCGGCTTTGGCCCACTGACTTCATGAGTCCCTCGAGCTTCCCAAATCACACTGGCCCTTTGGACAGACCCCGCCTGACCTCCCAGCCTGCACTCTGGGTCAGCAGGGGTGACCTCGTGGGACTGCTGCCTCCCCTTCGGGGAGACCTGAGACCTGCCACTTCGCAGGGTCACGGCTTTTTCCTCCGACGCCGTGGAGACAGCCTCACTGTGCACACGCTTGCCCACCATGTGCACGATGTCATACTTGGGCTCGACCCTCTGGGATGGGGGAGGATTTTCAGAGCGCTGGAGGAAGGGGTTTTTATGGCGTTTTTCATCCAAAGGGTGTCCTTCCAGGAAGGGCATGTGATACTGTTTGGGTTCACCATTCGAAAGGGTGGTCCGTCCCCATTTCTCGGTATTGGTATTTTCAACCCATCTGGAGTTCTGTTTCATGAGGTTTGTGTTTTCCGGCAGGTCCTTCCCCAGCCAAGAGCTTCTCTCATGCCTGGGTCTGACTTCTGAGACATGGGCATCTGCCACATCTCTGCGGGGCATGGCCGAGGGACAGTGTCGCGACTGGTCAGCCACTGTGTGTCTCTCCACGTGATGCTCAAACACTGTGGCCCACACGGTCTGGAAGCTCCCATCATCTTCTGGAGTGCTGTCAGAAGGGCTCAGAGCCCCCACCGAGCTTTTACCCCGACAGTTGCTGGGGACTTGGTTAGAACTGTCTTTCCACTCTGTCTGCCTAGACTTCTCCCGGAGTGAACCAGGCTTCCAGGGGCTTCTTGGGAGGGATGCTCCATCCACACCATGCCCTTCCTTTTGCTGAAAAAAAAAAAAAGAGAACAATCCAACTTAAGTTAAGGGACTTGAAAGAGAAAGGAAGCGGTGAGATGATCCAAACGGCTGCTTTTAAAATCACAACTGTGAGATACCATAAAATTCCAAAGACTGAACACACCCAGTGTGGGTGAGGATGTGGGAAAATGGACACTCTTGGATACTGCTGGCAAGGACGGAAATGGGTATGACTTTTGGACGGTTCAGTATACATGCCATGATCTTAAAATACTCATTTCCTTTTAATCTGGCCAATTTCCTCCCAAGACTCTTTCTTGGCCCAGATGCCCAAGTTTGGCTAAACAAGAGCGCTCGGGGAGCACTGCTGAGAGAGAGAGCAAACGACACAGAAACAAACCTAAATGCCCAGCTGTAGGGCTCAGGCTAAATGAGCTCCAACATAATCCAGACAATGGAATGCCACAGGGTGCCTGGATCCTGAAGGGGGGTGGCTCCTAATGTCACATCTGACAACACACAAAACACTGTGGTGTGGGTGGGAGAAAAGCAGACTGTGGAACAGGGTATTTATAAAACAATACCGTTTCTAAACAACTGTGTGTGTACATGTATACACGTGTAGATAAACAGCAGAGAAAAGATAGAAATCAGACTGTGAGTAAGGGAGTGGAAAGGGGACGAAGGCATGAGGAGGAGAACATCGTTTTTCCTCTTGCACACTCAGTTCTGTTCAATTTCATAATATGCGTGAATTCCTTAAGTCATTTCTTGGTCTAGAAACAAGTCTACTTCAACAAGGTAAAGAATTAACCATCTAACCCAGCAATCCCGTTCCTGGGGAGATACCCCAAAGAAGTGAAAACAGGGGTTCAAATAAAGACTTGCACACCGATGTCTACTGAAGTATGATGTACAATCACCAAAAGGTGGAAACCACCCAAATGTCCACCAGAAGAAGAACAGATACCCAAATTGTGGTCTATCCGTACAATGGGATAGTATGCAGGCACAAAAAGGAACAAAGTACTGATTTATGCTCCAATGGATGAACCTTCAAAGCATTATGTTGGGGCGCCTGGGTGGCTCAGTTGGTTAAGCGACTGCCTTCGGCTCAGGTCATGATCCTGGAGTCCCTGGATCGAGTCCCACATCAGGCTCCCTGCTCAGCAGGGAGTCTGCTTTTCCCTCTGACCCTCTTCCCTCTCGTGCTCTCTATCTCTCATTCTCTCTCTCAAATAAATGGATAAAATCTTAAAAAAAGAAAAAGCATTATGTTAACTGAAAGAAGCCAGACACAAAGGGATAGGTGTTTTGTGAGTCCATTTATATGGAATGTCCAGAATAGGCAAGTCTGTAGGGACAGAAAGTAGGCTCGTGGTTGCCAGAGGCCACAGGTGGGAGACGGGAAGTGAATGGCTGGCTCAGTCAGCAGAGCGTGCGACTCTCGATCTCCAGGTCATGAGTTCGAGCCCCACGCTGGGTGCAGAGATTACTTAAATTGAAAAAAATAAAAATATTTAAAAAATAAAAAAAAAATTAAGAAAAAAATAAAAATAAATAAATTCTGGAACTAGATGGTGGTGGTGGTAGTACAACACTGAGAATACACTTCATGTCACTGAATTATTCACTTTAAAATGGTTAGGATGGGGGCGCCTGGGTGGCTCGGTCAGTTGAGCGTCCGACTCTTGATTTCGGCTCGGGTCCTGATGTCAGGGTCCTGGGATCGAGCCCCGTTCAGCAGGGAGTTTGCTTGTCTCCCTCTTCCTCTGTCCCTTCCCCACCTCGTGCTCGCTCTCTCTCTCTCAAATAAATAAATCTTAAAAAAAATAAAATTAAAATGGTTAAGATACACACAGGGTCACAGTTTGCTAATCTCTACTGCAGATGCTGGAATGCCATTAAAGAACTGAAAATATATTTTCATTTGAAGTTTTTGTTTACATTTGATTACATAAACTTTGCATAAATAATATATGAATCCATTCCTTCTAAACAATACAAAGCTCAAGTCCTTTTTGAGACTTCAAATATCCAAATACCAGGACCCTTCCTGGATAACAGCTGTTATCAATGGGGAGCAGGATATCCGTGAAGAATTTTCCAGAACTTTCTCCTAGTATGTGTGTATGTGTGTATTTATAATTTTTATATATGTGTGTATACATACGTATAAAGACTGTTTTTAAATTTAAAAATATATGCATTGTTCTTTAAAAAATGAAGATTGTATATTTTATGTTATGTGTCTTTTACTACAATAAAAAAATTACCAAAAGAAAAATCTATTTACAGAGATCAAATCTCTGTATTAAATAAAGCAAGGGTTCCTTTATTAACTTTCATTTCTTGAAAGTTTTCTCACACATACAAAATTATAGAGAAGATAATAAATTCACCCCAACCCATTCCCTCAATTCAAGGACAACCAGCATTTTGTCCCACTTGCTTCACAGGGTCCTTTTCCTTCCTGTTCTTACCACTATACCATTTTAATGTGAATATAAGAGGCTCTACTTCAACTGGACCCTCTCTCAACGGCTTTCAAAGAAGTGACTCAGAACATCCAAGGATAAAAAGCAGGGCAAACCCCCGCCCCCAGGAGCGGTGGCACTGCCCTTCAGATCCAGCTCCCCCGGTACAAACGCTCTTGCCACCAAGCTCTGGTGTTTAAAAGTCCGCATAAGTATCTTAAAAAGTGAAACCTACACCTACCATACTACCCAGCCATTCCTAGGCATTTACCAAAGAGAAGAGGCAACAGATAGCCCTACAAAGCCTTGCCCACAAATGTTCAGAGCTCTTTTACGTGCAATAGCTCCAAAATGGGAAACAACCCAAATGTCCATCAACAGGGCAAAGAGATAAACAAATCACGGTCTACCCACACAATGGAATGCTACTCAGCGACAAGGAGGAATAAACTATTGATACACATGCACATACAACATGACACAACTCAAAGTAATTATTCTGAGTGAAAGAAGAGAGGTCCAAGAAAAAAAAAAAAAGCACTGGTTGCATTTATAGAAAAATCTAGAAAAAAATCTAGAAAATGCAAACTGATCCTTAGGAACAGAAAGTGGATTGGTGGCTGTTTGGGGGTAGGAGGAGGGGCCAGGAGTGGTTACAAAAGAAGAAACTTGCAGGTGCTGGAGATGTTCTGTATCTTGATGGTAATACATTTTCACCGAGTGCAACATGTATATGTCAAAACTCATCCATGCACACTCGAAATGGGTACAGTTTCCTGTACATCAATTATACCTCAAAAAAAGCTGCTTTAAAAAAATTAAAACCCTGCATGAGGCATCAACCACAAATGGGTTAGACCTAGTAGTTATTTTATGAGCTTCTCCTTATTAAATAAGATTAAATAAAAATACTTTTAAGCAATTCAGTTGCTGGTAGTTTCCCTCCTTCAGCTACTGCTAGGTGACAAGCCAAGGTAGTTGGGAACAGGGACCATACTGAGGGAAACTGAAGGAGTTTCTATGAACAGTTTTAACCTAAATTTTAATTTCTTAATAAAGCAGGCATTCATACTTAAGAAAGCCAGGTCCCTCTTGCTCTTTGCACAGGAAAAAAAATAAAATAAAACCTGGCAATTACATCTGTAAACAATATTTAACACTAAGGAGTGCAGAATCACAAACCCAAAAGGGACTTGAAAAGTCCCAGCATTAAAGAAAAAAAAAAATGTTTCATTCTTCATGAGAGGCTTCTGATTCTTTCCCAGGCTCTCTTTCCAGTAAGGGAAGCTACCCACTGGAAAACAAGATGTGCCAAACCCGGGGGCTCTTTACCTTTTCTCCAGGTTCCTTAGGAAGCTCGCCACTTAGCTCAGAACACTTCTCATACTTGACTTCACTGCTAGACGCTGGACTCGAAAACCTGGTACAGAGATCCACGTTACTTGTTTGGGGCCAGAATCTGTGACTCCCTCCAGCCCACACCCTGTAACTAGCTCAGGAACCCAGGGGTGAGATTAGCATTGAGACCAACAAAGCAACACCGCCTGGCTTGCTTTGAGAAAAGATGCATCCTTTCAGTTCACCAAACCCCCCACCGGCCCGGTGGGGGACGGCTTACCTTAAACACAGCATCGTTGGGGTACCAGGAGCCCCAGGCTTGGGTGAAGGGACCTGGGTCCTAGTCTGCCTATACTGTCTCCCCACTGCAGGAGCTTGGGCTGTGCCTGTGACCTCACGTGAGCCTCTGTCTCTTCATCTATAAAACGGGGATAATTAACACCTCCCCATTGTCTTTTGTAGGGCAGAGAGGAGGCTACCCAAGGCCCTAATAGCTATGTGAGGGCGTTTAGGGAAGAGTAAAGATGCCCCAGGAGGGATAATTAATGGTTGTTGTTAGCAATCCCAGGCACAACAGAAGCCCCACCACAGACCTGCCACGGGACTCAAGGGTGGTGGGTCGTCATGGAATGTGTGGGGGCACGGGCCTGTCGCTGCCTCTCTGGGTAAGCTTGGCCAAGTCATGGTCCCTCCCTGGGCCTCAGTTTCCCCACTTGTCAAGGGGAAGAGAAAGAAAGGGTATTCTGGTGCTAGAATGTTCCCATCTCTGAAGAGCGCCCTGGAGTGGATGTCTAATGATGAATTCAGGGCTGGGGGCTACAGAGACAAGGGAGGGGAGAGAAATAAACCACTTCACCTGGTCCCACTCTACAGTCCTCCAGGGTCTGCCTCCCAGGAGGCATGAGGCCGTGGGTGTCATTCCCACACTCAAGCCTCAGTTTCCCCATCTGTCAGATGAGAATAATCCGAGGCACTGGGAGGACACGGGAAAAGGTGTGTGAGGTCCCCGGGATGGGCACCTCTTTCTCTGTTATCTTAACTCGGGCCTGGCTGCACATGACAATCACTTGGGAAGCTTTTGCAAACAACCAAGATATGAGCGTCCTCCCCAGACCAATGGAATCAGAATCTCGAGTTGGGGGGGAGGGGGGGAGGGTGCGCCAGGCCTCAGGATTTTTTTCCAGATGATTCTCTCTCTGCTGAGAGCCACGGGTCTGACCCTGGCCCAGCTGGCTGCCCTGGTTCCCTGGGCCCAGAGGTGACCCCTGGAAGCTCCGACCTGACAAAGGTATGTCAGTGGCATGTGTATCATTAAGGAGCTGGTGGCCACACCCAGCGGCATCTCCCTGTTGAAGCCGGGAAGCCACTTGTGGGAAAGCAAAAGAGCAGGAGATAGCAGAGGCCGGGGGAGCTTAGAAAATCCTCAACTAACAGGATTCATCGTGTCATTTGGAGCTACCACATAGTGATGGCTTCCCATGGGCAGAGTGAGTCACAGCGTTATCTGTGAGCTTTTGCCTTAATCCTTCAAGGAAGGTTTCCGTTTTAAAGACAAAGAAACCAAGGTTCAAAAGGGGAAGGGACTTGCTCAAGCTATCTTGACCCATTTGATTTTACTTGGGGGCCACTCATGGAGGCTCAGGCCATAGAGTAACGTCCTCAGGGCTTCTGGAAAGGCAAGGTGAGCCAGGGACCCAGGCCGTGCTGGAGTTAAATGGGGCTCCGGACTTCCTCACGGTACTTCACCTCTCCTATCCGCCTCTGTGAAATGGGCACGATACCTCCCACCGCAAAGTGTAAAGAGGAGAAAGGACAAGGAAATGGAGCTGATGGCACACACTGAATCTGGAGGGGGGCTGTGTTACCTCTCTGCACCTCAGCTCTTTGTCTGAGAAATGGAAGCTAAGGCCGCCTCCTCTTAGAGGCTGTGGGTAAATCCAGAGGGGGGCGCTGTAAGGTGCCTAGCGTGGAGCCTGGCACCTGGTTCCCTTTCCTGAGGGGCCTCTGGTAGGCGGTCTGAGGCAGCTCAGGGCTGAGTGAAGCCCGTAGAACGTTCCCACTTACAGTTTAGTCAGATCCGCTGACAACGGCCGTGCCTGGAAAGTCTTCCTCCTGATCTCCGGCTTTGCCTCCGAGCTCTCGGCAGCCCAGCCTTTGATCCGCTCCTGGACACTCACACCCACTTTCTCAGGCTCTGGGGCAGCTGACGGGGGCTCAGGGGTGGCCGGTGGGGGTCCAGATTCTGCTGCCAAGGCCAAGGTGCTCTCCTCCCCAAACAGGCTGATGCGCTTCTTGACACTGCCCCTGGGGGCCCATCCTCCCTCCAGCCGGCTTTCCCCATCAGTTGCTCTGCTCTTGACCTCAGCAAATTCTTGGTCTTTCCCCGGTCTGGGCAAGGGGGACAGGGGCACCTTCTCCGGCTCCCTGAGCAGCTTGGCTTTCTCTTCTCCGGGATGCTGGTCATCCGTGGGGGTGCCCCTGGCTGAGCCCCCTGCAGTTCTGAGGCTGTCTGTCTCTGCCTGCTTGAAAAGCACCTTCTCCTTCTGTTCTCGGGTCTTCTTGGCTACCTCGAGGAAGTCTGAGTCTGAGTCACGAAGGCGAGGGTTTGCTCTGACCAAACACTCCATGTCCACTTTGGGCTCCGGGTCGGCCCTCTCCGGGCCCCGACATTGGACAGTGGACCCTGTGGTGGCCTCGTCGGCCACCTTCTTCAGCAAGGCCTCTTTGCTCTCAAACCGGGCCGTGAGGTCCATGGACAGAGGCCTGGGCCTCCTCATCCATGTCTTCTCAGGCGGGGTTGGGGGCGCCTTCCCCGCCGCGGCCACCCCGCCAGGGCCGGCCTTCTGAGGCTGAATGGAGTCGATGAAAATGGCCGACACAGGCCTTCTCCTCAGGCGAGGCTTGGGCTCCAGAGCGGGGTCCCCCGTGTCCTCCACACTCCTGGCCTTCCACAGAGTCTCATTTGGGCCTGTCTCCTCTTGGGGGGCAGCTGGCTTGATGTCCTGTGACAGGGAGGCCGGTCGGGGAAGGGTCCCAGGCTTTCGGGAAGGCAGGGCAGGCTTGACGGCCACCTCGGGCCGGGAGCCCAGAGCGGGCTCCTGACACACACCCGTGGTGGCCTCCCGAGCCCCCTCACCGATCCCCTTTCCCAGAGCGGGGCCAGCTTTGGTGGTCTCAAAGACAATCATGGTGCTGGATCGGGGCCGCGGGAAGGTGGCCTTGTTGAACAGAGACGAGCTTCTCCTCAGGCCCTCCCCGTTCCCCACCTCCTGCCCCACCAAGCTGGGCATCTTCTCGCTCAGGTCCCTTGCCACCACGTCCCGGGAGCGCCCACAGGGAGGAGACGGGCTAGTTGGGCCAGGCCCCAAGGATGGGACAAGGGATTTCACATCCGGGGCCGTCTCCCTGCAGAAGGGCTTGGGGGCAAGTCTGGGCAGCGGCAGTAAGCGGGCCGGGCTCCTAAGGGGGCTTTTTCCTTCCAAGAGCAGCGCTGAGGGCGCCCCGGGGGTGTCGCCAGCCTGGCAGAAGTAGGTCCGCTTCAGGGTCTCCTCCTTGGAGATCTCGCCGAGGCCTGGCACTCCTGTCAGGGAAGTTATGGAACCGACCTCGACCCGAGTCGCCATTGCTACAGCTGTGGATCCATGGGGATTAAGAACATCCAAACTAGGGAAGCAACCACTAAAAGGAAAAAAGCAAAGGAGAGGAAAAAAATAAATTTAAATCTCAGTGTCTGAGTCTAAGCAAAGCGTTTTGGGGGAATGGGCCCAGGAGGCTGGAGGCTTGGATGCTGGATGACCACTCTCCACTGACCTCACTGGGGAAGCCCGGGGCCGGCCTCTCCACCTCTCTGAACTCCGGGCCATCTCAGAAGTTTGTTCCAGCCCCAACGGTCGGAAAAGGGTGGCGACATTCTCTAGGACCTTCCCCACTCAGCTAGTCTCAAGGCCAGCTCTTAGTAAAAAGGGATTATCTTTGCTATACAGAGAAGGAAACCAGCTCAGAGAGGCCAAGGAACGGCCTGATGTCACTTAGAGAGTAAGGGGCAAAGTCGGGATTCGAACCCAGGTAGGACTCCAAACGCACACCACACACTCCCAGCAGAGGCCCCGGGGAGAGCACCCTCACCGCCCCCTCACTCTCGTTACCCCCAAGTCATTTCCCATTTCGGAGCCTGCCCACATCAGGCATCTCTGCTGACCCTCCTCACAACCCTGTACTGAGCACCAAGCACAGGGAGGGTAGGGGACCAGGCCCAGCACACACAGCTGTACTAAGAGCTGGAGTCCCTGAGGTCACAAAGTCGGTTAGTGGTCCCCAGCCCCACTGGACTGTCCCTTATCTCCATTCTCCCACAAACACCCTTCCAGATGCCTTTGAACAAAAAGCCTTTTTTTTTTTTTTCACTCCACCTGCTGTTTTTCTTGGTTTGCCTTTGGGTTCTTTTCTGTTGAACACCTATTCCGTGCTGGCTGCCTTCAGAGCCTCCGTAAGAAGAGTAACAGCTAACCATGAGGGCTCACCAGGAGCGGGGCCTCGAGGTAAGCCAGGCGCTTCATATGTTTTATAAATCACATCCTCTTTATAACCCTACGAGGTGGGTGTGATGATCATCAAACCGCATTTTACAGCGGCTCCGGCGTAAGCCCCTTGCTCATCCAGCTAGGAGCTCTGTCCTCTCTTATAAATCCCGCACAACCCTGAGAGGCAGGGGTCATCACTATCATTACGAGGATGAAGAGTAAGGGACCAGAGAGGTCACCCGACTTGCCAACATCACACAGCTGAAACTCAACTTCATGTCCTCACCCCACTCAACCAGGCCTTCTTAAACATCACGTCGTATTCTTTCTGGTCTGAAAAAGTGCCAGACAAGTCACTGTTCTTGATCCTCCCTCCCCCGCCACCAGCCTGCCCCCACTTTCATGCCCATGTTCCCTGTCCCTGCAAAAGCTGCCCCCAGCCTGCCCCCATCTCGATGGACTAAAAGTAGAAGGTATTTCAGTTAAACGCGAGCCTCCTGCTTCCCTTCCTGGGGCCCCACTCTGCTGCCCCCAGCTCTGACTCACTCACCAGCCTGCAGGAAAGAAAGGCAGACAGATTTTGATATTTTCTCTTCCTTACACGCTCGATGGTGCTAACAGATTTCTTCTCCCCAAAACCAGAGAATGCTGTCTAGACAGCGTTAAGAGGCAACAGAGACGGAGAGATACGGAGAATCGGAGAATGGCAGAGTTGTAAGGCATATCGGGGTCCTGCCCCAAATCAGGACCGTTCCCCTTTAGAGCCAGTCCCCATGACCTCTTGGAAACCCTGCTCTGGGATCCACACACACGCACATGTAGCCCGGACATGAGACACAGGGCAATAACGAGATTCAAAAGGCAGAGAGAAAATTCCCTGGCAGAACCCGCAGCCGCCCTCCACCTCCTGGACACTCCAGGCCCACTTACCTGGGCTGGCCAGCCCTGGCTGGAGATGCGTGCCTGCCTGACAAAGCCAACGGTGTCCCGTCTCATGGCGAATGGGGCTGGTTGCACCCTCCCATGGCAGAAGCGGGTGGGGGAAGGGAGGCTCGCCCCTCCCCCACCCCCACCCCGGGGCTGTTTCAGCAGGTCTGGGAGACACAGGACCACAGCCTCAGTTCTGGAAGTATGTGCACAGACAGCACAAAAGCTTTGGAGTTCCAACTGCATCCGTTAGCATCATCTCCAGCTTGGAAAACGCACACTCCTTGCGGCTTCTCAATATTATAGCAGAAAGAGGGCTGAGTCCACGCTGGGTGCTCAATAAAAATCTCCCCCGTTCCTCTGCTACATGTTTACTGAGCACCTACCACGTGCACAAAGATGAACAAGAAAAATCCCAAGTTCAGGGAACTCGCCGTCTTGTGTAAGAAACACACACACACACACACACACACACGCACGCACGCACACCGAAGCAATTACAACTCTGGGTAATAAACACCATGGTATATAGAGGGGGACGTGGGGGCAGAGGAATAGTATTCACTGCTTAGGATTGGGAATGGTGATCCCAGAAAACTCCCTAGGCTGAGAAGTGATGCCAGAGAACTCCGGTGCTGGCTAATTTGGGAGCTGTTTCTCCTGGCTCAGAAGAAGTATTTGAACATTGCATCTGTTGGAGGTCCTGAAACGCCGCCTCAGGGCCTTTGCACATGCTGTGCCTGTTTCCAGGATACCCTTCTCACTCACACACAGACACAGGCCCAGCCCTCAGAACACAGCTCCAACATCTCTGCCCCTACGAATACACACACACACACACACACACACACACACACACACACACACACACACACACACACAACCTGGTACAATCTTCATTTTACATGTCCATGGAGCACCAGACATCCTCAGCAAGACTCATCAGTTACACGGTTGTATTGAATGCTGCATGAGCCTTCAGTCTTTCCCATCCAATGGGAAGCCCCCAGAGGGCACCCTGAGTCCCCAGAAGCGAGCACGGCGGCCTGGCCTATTGTAGCTCTGAATACATCGTTGTTGAGTATATACATAAAATAACAGTTGGTGGAATGAAGAAATAGGTGAATTAAGAGATCTTCTTCTGCTCCCCAGGCTCCTAAGATTCTAAATAAGGACAGGTACCACGAGTTTCATGACACGAAGCAATCGAGGACACAGGAGGAGTTACTCTGGCTCTGGCAAGCTGGGTAGTGGCCATCGGTCAGTTGCTACTGGATGACAGACCCCAAGAGCTGGGAAGAGCTCAGCTGGGAGCTCAACATGCCTACCTCACCAAGAGCACCCCACCCCACCCCCAGTGTCTCTGGACCACAGGGAGGTGCTCTACTGCCCTGGATAGGCCCCTGTCAGAGACACCTGCTGTGATCACATGACCCCCACACCGTCCTGCACCGTCGCCCGCTCCTCTACCCAAGCGTGGAATGAACGCTTCTCTGCACAGCTTGTCCCAGGAAGGAAGTCATCCAGAGCAACCACTGGCAAATTAGGATCGACAGTGCACACATGTCACCCTACTCTGGGATCCTTGAACCCAGCTCACTAGCCACCCTACAGGGAAGTAAAGGGGGAAAGAAGACTCTTGGTCCGTACCCCCTCTTAACCGGAACAGTGGCTCTGTTATCTGGAATCTGCATCACATCTTGGGCTTCCTCTCGAGTTTCCATTTAAAATGCCTGGCAAATACCTGGTATGTAAATATGGCTGCACCAACGAATCCACGAATTAATGAATCCATCAGTGAACAAAGGGGGGGAAAAGAGACGGGTTTGGTTTTTTTGTTTTTGGGGGGGTCTTTTTTTGAACCCCTGCAATCAACAGCTAAATAACATTCTGAAGTCTCTCCCAAACCTAGAAACACAGGACTCTCAGGGGTTCACTTAACCTGTTGTAAAAAACACAAGGAAACTGATTGAAATGTGCGCTTTAAAACCTTACTTTAAATGCATCGCATATGTCATGCTTAATTTAAGACATGTCGGTCTCTCTTCCAAAACACTTCAGAAGCTCGCTCACGCAGAGGCCAGCTGCTATGCCTTGTGTGGCCTCGCTCGCTCTTTGTAAATGTATGAGCACTACAGCCAGAGCCAAGCAAACAAGAGCTCCCTGAAGAAGGAAGGGGCGCAGAGTGCAAGCCACCTCTCTGGTCGTATCTGTATGAATCATCATGGGGGCGGGGGGCGGCATGGGGGACAGACAGGAAGCAGGGCTGACCTGGGAGGTCAGGGGGCCATGGTGGCCCAGGGGGCCACGGAGGACCCCAGTCTGATCTCCAGTAATGGGGGCAGCAATGGGTACGTCCCTGTCGCTGAACCTGCCACATCTACAGGCTGGATCTCCCTGGGTGGACCTGCAAAGTCTGAAATGCCCATTTCCTGCAGCTTTAGGCCAAGAAGCCCATTTTCCTGGGAACTGAGGCACTAAGGCCCAGAGTGGCTGAAATTCGGCAGGAGTCATTCATCAGAGCATCTGTTCGTCCATCTAGCCTTCTGACTCCCCTGCAAACCAGGCTCTGGGCTCGGTGCTGGGAGGGGGAGGGGGGTGCAGCCATGTCGCTCACAGCCTCCTCCCCCCAACAGAACCGCACAGGGAGAAGGCAGGAGAAGCACCTCCATTCAAAACCAAACAGTTTGGCAGCTTTTCTCTTCAGATTCACAGGCGTTGATTCGGTCTAACAGCTGCTGCAGATCTTTCGTAATTACACCCTTAAATCCGATCTGGGAGCTCACCAGCCATTCACTCAGCCGTCTCTGGGTGCCGCTTCCCGGGAATGCCACCATCTGCTGAGGGGTGCGAGCCAGTCCTCACGCCTTCCAGTGTCTTCCGGAATGCGACCTGGCCTCCCAAATCTGCAAAGCCACCCTGCGTGGTGCGCCGTGCCAGGAGCCAAGGGCATGCCCGTGGCCTCCCTGGAGGGCAGGGCCCCCCCCCGGCAGGGGCCCGATGGCTAATGGCACTGGAGTGAATGTGTCCTCTCCTCTCTATCGTCATGGCGACAGCCCTAGCTCGTTCGCTCGTTCATTCATCCGTTCATTCACGCCAGTACGCAATTGTGGAGCACCTACCATGTACCAGGCTCTGGGCCAGGCGCTGGGGACACAGCAGCGAAGAAAACATGTGGCAATGTCCCCTGCCCCCCCCTCCGGGAGCTGGCCGTCAAGAAGACGGGAGCAAACAACATAAGTAAGCAAGAGACATAGAAAGTTAAACCAGGGACAATAAAGAGGGGAGGGGCCGGGGGGAAACTTCACAAAGAAGGGACGCGGAAAATCCGCCTCCTCGCTGACATTTCTGTCTCTGCTGGAGCCTCCCCCAATCTACCCCAGCAGCGCCGGGGGGAGGCTCTGACATGCAAGCACCATCACGCCACGCGTGTCAAAGGCCTTCCCTGAGACCCAGCAGGACCCGGATCCCCATCACCTCCTCCCTGTCCATCTGTCCGTCTCTCACACGCACGCACGTACTTACTTCAGCACAATGAACCCCCGGACAGGTCACAAGACAATGCTACGCTCTTCCTCCCCCACACCTCTCCACTGCCATTGCCTACTGCCTGACTAATCCCTAGTCATCCCTCAGTCCTGAGCTCCAAAATGCCACCTCCTACAGGAAGCCTTCCCTGATGCCCCAGGGCAGCTTCTGGGGCCTCCTCTGTGCTGCGGCATCTACGTCTCGGCATTTCTGCCTGGCTCAGCACTGATCACACACGTGGTGACTGCCTACTTCATATTCCACCAGACTGGGCAGTCTGGGGTCCTGGGTCCAGTTCACAGCTGCGTCCCCAGGGTCTGACAGCAGAAGGGACATAAAGCCAGTGTGCAAAAAAGTATTTGGAGGGCGAGCATCCCTGAGAGAAGAGAATAATAGCATCCAATTAGGCATGGCTGTGGGAAAACTGATACCCTCATCTGCTCCCAGGGCCAACGTCAGTTATAGAAGCAATTTGGCAATATTCACTCTCAACTACTATTTTTTGAGGTTCCATCAAGAGTCAGGCACCAGACTACGTGATTCCGTGTACCTTCTGCCTCCCCCCATTTAATACGTTCAACAACCTTGGGCTTCTCAAATTATTACCACCATTCTAGAGATGAGGAAAACACAGTTTTGAAAAATGAGCCAGATCACATGCTAAGGAGGGTCAGAGGTAGGGTTGAAATCTGCTGCCCTATAAATCAAGTGTTTTTCCCCAATATACTCACCCCCAAAGCACACATTTCTTTTTGATTCAGTAACCCTGCTTCTTTTTTCCCCCAAAGGCTCTGTCTATCTATTTGACAGAGGTGGTGGGGGAGGGAGAGGGACAAGCAGACTCCGCACTGAGCGCGGAGCCCAATACGGGGCTTGATCCCACGACCCTGAGATCATGACCTGAGCCAAAATCAAGAGTTGTACGCTCAACCGACTGAGCCCCCCAGGTGCCCCCCAGTAACCATGCTTCTTAAAAACTTATCCTATGGAAGGAATCTAAGGGAAGAGCAAGCCACCCTACAAAAAGATGTCCATTACAGTGTTACCTATGCAAACATAGCCAAAACCACCCCTACCTAGACTTAGGGTGACAACCCCTATTTGAAAAAACCCAGGACTCACATGCCATTTGAAACGTCACAAAAGTTGCAACGTCAGCAGGCAGACCAGACCTCCAGTGTCCAGCCAGCCCAGAACATCACGAGTGGCAGAAAAATCCTGTCCCGCTGCAGAAGAAGGTCCTGCTGTGACCTCCAGCTTACAGATGAGGAGGCAGTGAAGTGACCTGCCCAGGGGCAGCTAGAGTTACGCTGACCCCACACTCCTCCCTGTCAGAGTTCTTCCGAAGTCCACATGGGCTTAACTAGAATAACTGCTTTTTTTTTTTTGAAGGACTTCAGATGTGCTTTTTTTATTTATTATTTATTTTTTTTAAAGATGTTATTTATTTGACAGAGAGAGATACAGCGAGAGAGGGAACACAAGCAGGGGGAGTGGGAGAGGGAGAAGCAGGCTTCCCGCCGAGCAGGGAGCCCGATGTGGGGCTTGATCCCAGGACCCTGGGATCATGACCTGAGCTGAAACCAAGAGTCAGATGCTCAACCAACTTAGCCACCCAGGCACCCCTAGAATTACTGTTTTTTATGATGTTCAGATGTAGAGGACACTTCACACCCATTAGGATGGCGATTATAAAACACCAAAAAACAAAAACAAAAAAACGGAACACAAGCAGTGCTGGCAAGGATGTGGAAAAATTGGAAACTGTATGCACCATTGTGGGAATATAAAATCGTGCAGAGGCTGTGGAAAACAGTAGGGCAGATCCTCAAAAACCGAACACAGAATTACCATATGGCCCAGCATTCCCACCCCTGAGAGCAGGGAGCGGAACAGAGACCTGCACGCCAGTGTTCACAGCAACATTATTCACAATAGCCGGAAGGCAGAAACAGCCCAAATGTCTACCAATAGATGAATAAACAAAATGTGGTATCTCCAACACAGTGGAATATTATTCGACCTTAAAAAGGAAAGATATTCTGACGCGTGCTAAAACATGGATGAGCCTTGAGGACATTATGAGAAGTGCAGTAAGCCAGTCACAAAAACACAAATACCGCATGACCCCACTTACAGGAGGCACTAGGGCAGTCAAATTCATAGGGACAGAAAGTAGAATGGTGGGTGCCAGGCGCGGGGGTAGAAGGGAACAGGGAGTTAGTGTTTAATGGGGACGGAGTTTCAGTATGAGCTGATGAGAAAGTTCCAGAGACAGATGGTGGTGCTGGTTGCACAACAGTGTGAATGTACTTAATGCCACTGAACTATACACTTAAGAACAGTTAAGATGGTAAGTTTATGCTGTGTTTTACACTTTAAAAAAAAAAGAAGCAAGAAACTAAACACAAATGTAAAGTAAATCTACTGCATAAGCTCTAATGACCACGGGACTCAGCTCATGGGGGCCTGTGTCCTTTAGGCAAATCTCCATTAAAGGCAGTCAGCAAAGAAGACCCCGACCACAATGGGTCACAGACACAGTCGAGTGGAGGAGGGGGAGAGGAAAGACCATAAAATCTGCAGGGTGTCCTCATGGGGGCCAGAAAGTAAGGCTATAGAAGGAGTAGTCAGGGATGTCTTCCTGGAAGAGGTGACGTCTCCATGAACGTGGTAGGAGTCAGCCAAGCGGAGAAAGCCAGCTGAGGAGAGAGCATGTGCACAGGCCCCAAGCTACTGGAGAAACAGTCCTACAGCGTGAGCCTGTTCGTTGGCCCTCCTTGGGGCAACGTGGGGCTCTCTTGGGGCAAGTCTGGGAGGCACAACTTTCTAAAACTCATGAGTTTTGTTAACCCGAGTCAGAATCACACGGGAGAATACAAAACACTGGTCTGGGAGTCAGAACTGGGTGGTTTTCCACACAGTCTGGTTGACCTGGAACAGACCAGACCCCTCGCACTGTTACACGTGCCCAGGTGTGGAGATAAATTATTCTGTCATCCTACTTTTTTTGTAGTTAATTGTGGTAGAAATCACGTAACATAAAATTCATCATTTCATAAGTCAATCAGAGAAAGACATGTATCATATGACCTCACTGATACGAGGAATTCTTAATCTCAGGAAACAAACTGAGGGTTGCTGGAGTGGTCGGGAGTGGGAGGGATGGGGTGGCTGGGTGATAGACATTGGGGAGGGTATGTGCTACGGTGAGCGCTGTGAATTGTGCAAGACTGTTGAATCACAGATCTGTACTTCTGAAACAGATAATGCAATATATGTTAAGGAAAAAAAAGAAGAAGAAGATAGCAGGAGGGGAAGAATGAAAGGGAGTAAGTCAGAGGGGGAGACGAACCATGAGAGACGATGGACTCTGAAAAACAAACTGAGGGTTCTAGAGGGGAGGGGGGTGGGGGGATGGGTTAGCCTGGTGATGGGTATTAAAGAGGGCACATTCTGCGTGGAGCACTGGGTGTTATGAACAAACAATGAATCGTGGAACACTACATCAAAAACTAATGATGTAATGTATGGTGATTAACATAACAATAAAAAATTTTTTAAAAATTCATCATTTCAAAGCATATAATAACAGCGGCATTTGGTAAGTTCACAACACTGTGCCACCATCCCCTCTGTCTAGTTCCAGAACATTTTCATCACCCCCAAAGGAGTCCCCGAACCCCATAAGCAGTCACTCCCCACTCCCCTTCCCCCTACCCTCTGGCAACCACCACTCTTGCTTTCTGCCTCTGGGTATTTCACAAAATGGAAATCACGCAGTACACCCCTCGTCCTGGATTTGGTCTCTGTTCCTCCACTGACTTGCAATGAGAGCTTGGGCAAGTCCCTGCCTCCCTCTGAGCCTCAGTTTCCCCACTAGCAAAACAAGAGGTTGAACAAGGGGTCACTCAATTCTCTGGGATTTTAAAGATTCTGCCATTCTGACTCGGCTCAACCCCAGGCTCTTCGGGGCTGCATTAGACGCTTCTCTCTGCACTTGGCCCATCGTCCGCCATGGAACCAGCTTTCTGGATCCTGCGATGTGTGTTCTAAATCTCCATGATTCCCGGGGCGCCTGGGTGGCTCAGTCAGTTAAGCGTCTGCCTTCAGCTCAGGTCATGAGCCCAGGGTCCTGGGATCGAGTCCCACGTCGGGCTCCCTGCGCAGCGGGAGCCTGCTTCTCCCTCTCCTCCCCGTTCATGCTCTCTTCTTGCTATCTCTGTTGTGATCTCTCTCTCTCAAATAAATAAATAAAATCTTTTAATAAATAAATAAATATATAAATCTGCATGATTCCTTATAAACAAGTGGTGCTCTGTAAAGGGTTGTTGAAGGACTAAATAAAATTCCTACCCCCCTACTGAGGAAAGTAGTTAGAGCAAAGCTTCCTACTGAGTGTGCACTATCTCTTTAAGAACTGCCTTAATTAGCATAGGCTTGACTTCTGTGTTGATTTCAAGTTCCCATGGATTCCAGTTCAGCACACCTGCCAATCCAGACTCTGGGATCCAGAGGAACAGTTTGAGGGGCCTTTCTCCAAACTTGCCTTGGAGCACCAGATATGGGTAGGACACCTTCCCACCCAAAGCATCACCCAAACTGCTTTGGCCCAACACCCCTTGGCCAGGTGCAAATGCTGATCTGGAGAAGGATACAACTTATCTTTACGCCTCTATTTAAACATCCGCCTTTTCAATCCTCATTAGCCTGTTCCTTCCTACTATTTGTGCTATTTCTGGACTGGCTGAAGCACTCACTGAAGCCATTAATCAAGCTGCTTTTTTTTGTTTGTTGGTTTGTTTTTCTCTAGATCAGGGATGGGCAAACTGCAGTCTGCAGGCCACATCTGGCCCACCACCTGTTTTGGTAAATAAAGTTTTATTGTAACACGCCCATGCCCATGTATTTATATATTATGTACAGCTTCTCCCAAGGTGTGAACACAGAGCTGAGGGGTTGCCACAGAGGCCATACGGCCCAGAAAGCCTAAAATATTTACCATGTGGCCCTTTACAGAAAGAGTTTGTGGAGCTCTGCTCTAGATGGTGGAGAACTCAGTCCCCCAAGACTGGACTCACTCAAGGATGTGACAATCCCCTCTTCAAAACTCTTATTTACGCTATGCTGGCTGCGACTTGCCCCTCCATTAGATCTCTTCAGGTGCTCCACATGATAATTATAGAAAACTTCACAACTACAAGTAAGCAAAAATGTTTTTAATAATCGGAAATCCTACCATCCACCAGCTGCTATTGGCATTCCCATGTACATCAGTCTGGGCATTTCCCTTGTAGATGGGAACTTTCTGTCAAAACTAAAATGGAATCAGACCTGCAATTTAGGAACCGGCCTTTTTTTTTATTTCAAAACCTATCACAAACATCTTTCACATCAATAACTGTACAACCTACACCGTCCTTGCCAATGCTTCTGCGGCATTCCATTTTGTGGGTATCTCATCATTAGATAATCCATCCCTCACTACAGATCTTTACACTGTTGCCAACCGTTGACCATTAAAACCAACATAGCAATGAACACCCACATGCACCTATTTTCCCAAGACAAAATTTTGCCTAGAAGTGGGCTGGCTGTTTCAAAGGATGCACACCTTTTTTAGAGCTTTTGATATATGCAGAATAGACTTCCGCACCTAAGGGAAACACATCCCAGGCTGACTTAATTCAAAGCTTAGGACGTCAGGGTTCTCAACCTCTCCCCCGTGACAAACCCTATAAAGCTGTCTAATGAGCAATAAACCAGGGCCCCTGGCTGGCCGTGCCCTCACTCGCAGCTTTCCTGGCTCTCATTTATGGCTAGATTATCACAGACTTGACTATAAGGTTTGCAAGGGCAATTAGAACAGCTCATAGAGAGAGGTGAGTCTGGGCCCAGCCCAGAGACTAGTCCATACCCGGCGGCAGAAGAGGGAGCAGGAAGGAAGTCCCAGCCCTGGGACGGATGTTCACAGCAGAGGAAACTCAACCCCAAAGCTCAATTCCACACAACACACAGCACGATGCCCACTGGACTCACAAAGATGTGCACACAACACGCTCTCTCTTTACGGAGGCTGAGAAGTGCATATTGCATTTCAGAAAAATTTAAAAAATTTCCTCCAAGTACAAATAGATTTCTGGAGGAATTAGCTTATTTTGGCCCAAGAGCTGCCTTATGTGCAAAGCTCAAACCCTAGAAAGGTGTGATCATGTCTCTCCACATCCCTAAAATAAATGGCTCTCACCATCCATTGCCTTGGGCAAGGTATTCAAGGGCCCGCCAAAAATAACTAACTTGGTCTATACTGCAGGCCCTGCCTCCACTCCCAGATTCCCAAAGGGGTCCCATGACTTGAGTGTCTTTTTCCCTTACTCTTTCTCTTCGGACAGCTTTTTACACACAGCACAATTTCCCTCTGCCCAACTCCCACCCACCTTTTTAGAGCACTTTAAGGGACACCTCCTCCAAGAAGCCCATGCTGATCCCCCAGGCCAAAGTGACTTCCAATCAGCTTTGGCAATGCACCTGATCCTAATGCCTTGTGTATCAGAGATAAGGCTGAGACTCTCCCTCTTTCAAGATTTAGAACCCCCACTCTACCCCATCCAGGGCATAGACCCCTCCATTCCGAGTTCTCCTTCCCCAGACCTAGTTGATGCCTGGCACAAGAAAGGCAGAATGGGATGGTGCTAGGTTCCCTAGAGGTGGAAGGGTTCTCATCATGTGGGACATGACATGGTCATAGGTTAACACTTAGGATGCTTTGATGGCCAGGTGCAGCACAGCATGAAGCTGCTGTGAATGACCTCGTGTGCAGCTGTATCCTTCTGACTCTCCTGGGTGACTTCTCGAGAAGTCCCTGAGACCGTCTCTGCCTGGTGCTACTATGACTTAAACACTCAACATTTCCATTATGCGGTAATATCCCAATTTAATAAAAGCCACCCCAAGCTCAGACCATTAGCTGCAGATTTTTAAATATTATTTTGTTTTCATTGTCTTTAATTTTACTGTTATTTTCTATTGAAGACAAGTGACGCTAGCTATTTACAACAGAGATTTTCATAAAGGTTCTTTTAAAAATTTACTTAACTTTAGGAAAAGCAAAAACTTGACAAATAAAATAATGGTAGCAGGGGTTGTGTGGATATGGCAAAAGGCCATGAGACTGAAAGTCACCAGTAAAATGGAAAGAATATAGAATTGAAGTCAAAACATGAAGGTGCAAGCTCTCAGAGGTAGCTTTCCTTCTTAAGGCTAACAAGCCAGAGACAGCTTTCCTGGTCTTTACAGCTAGAAGCATGGCCATGTGATCCAGTTCCGACCAAACAGACATAAGGGGAAATGGCTAGATTTCTAGGGAAGCTTTTGTTTTGCTGATTAAAAAAACAGGCAGATGCAGCTTACAGTGCTCCCTCCCCTTCTCCTACCTGGAACAGAGACATGATGCTTGGAGCCAAGGCAACCATCTTGAGACCAGGAGACCACAAGCACTATTTTAAGGACCGTGGCATGGAAAAGACCTTAACACAGCTGAGCCACTGCACTGACTCTGAACCCCACCCCCTGGATTTTCTTTGTTGTTATGCAAAGAATAATAATGTACTATGAAGCCATTGTGAGTTTGGGTTTCTTTCCACGGAGACAAAAGCATTCCTAAGGGACACAAGGAGTTTGGCACGAATTGGCTAAGTGGACAAGCATCTTCTAAGCCTTTGACAAGCCACTTCACCTCTCAAAGCTCAGTGTCTTCATGGGTAAATAAAGTTGCATGACACACACCTCAAAGCATTCTGATGATTAAAGGAAATAGCCCACCTCTTGGTAGATTTAGCACATAGTAGCTTTCTGTTAATGCATGATAAATGAATAAGCAAACGGGCAAACAGAATGTGAAGCCTGCTGGAGGTCTTTGTGGGGTGGTGAGATTTTTTTTTTTTTTTTTCAGGGGCAGGAGAAATCTGAATTCTTTAAGATGCAAAGGAATAGCTCTCTACTGCAGGAATTTGAGAGACAGCGATTCGGGAGAGTGTACCCTTACCCACTCTCAGACCGTCCCCGGTTTCACAGCTGGGGAGAGGGGAAGGAAGGGCAACTGGCTAAGCAGATGCTATTCACAAGGCCGGCCTCACATCCCACAAGAGCCTGTCACCTACACCAGCCTTATGAACAACAGAGAAAGTGCCAAAACAACATAAACACCAAAGAGCATCCCCGCAAACCAGGGTGCGAGAAATGCCTGAAGGGACTGTCAGGACCAAACGCAGGTCCCCACGGATGCCAACGGTCTCAAGTCCGTCTCTCTGGCCGCTGCACGGCACCCACCCGACCCCATGCCCATCAGCCACTCTGTCCCTGTCACACGCATGCCGTCCGCGGCAGTGAACCTGCATGGACAGCTGACATGTCCTCTGCCTGGTTTTTCCCAGGAAGGTAACTGTGCCTCCCACGCCCTTCAGGCAACCAACCGACCCCTCCTCCTCCTGGACCGGCTTCCCAGCATCCCCGTAAACCTGTCCGGGCCTGGCACCGCCAGCCTCGGGGCACAACAGACAGGCCCCACTCTTGGCACAGAACCTGGGCCTCGGTGTAGCTGAAGACATATACCTGGCCCGAACTACCTAGAAGACACCCAAGGGAGCCGTTCCAAGTTCATTCAGTTGCTTGGTCCTCTAGCCTCCCGAGAGCTGGGCCCTGGGAAAGCCTGGTATTAATAATTACCATCGTTCAATCACTAACAGTAATTGAGCACTGATTTGGTGCCAGATGGCACCGTCAATGCATTTCCCCACTTAATCCACCCTCTGAGGTGGGTTGTGTGATGAGGCCCCATTTGATGGATGAAGACAGTGAGGCCTGGGGAGGATTAGCAATTTGCCCAAGGGGTGGAGCCAGAATTTGAACTCAGGCGGCCTCACTCCCCAACCTACCCAGTTAATCCCTGCAGCGTCACCAGCTGCTGTGTTCTTAGGTGCCACCCGGGTGCTGGGCACTGTGACAAGGGCTCTTCCATGCATAGTCTTTGCCAGTCCCTTCAAAGACCTCCTGGGGTCAATACTAGGGTTATCCCCATTTTACAGGTAAAGAAACTCAGGTTTCAAAGGCAAGGTGATTTGCTGAGGTCAACTGCTTAGTAAGGGAGCAGACCTGGGACTGTACTCAGGCTGTTTGTCTCCGGAGCAGGTAGGCTTTGCCAATGGCTCATTCACCCCCATGGTCTGGCACTAGGCTGGCCCGGCTCAGAGCAGGTTTCTAGGCAACACTGGGGAGCAGAACACACTTTTTCTTGAAGTGCAGTCTGATGGGGGAAGCAGATGTGGCCCCAGACATTGAGGTGAGACTGAGGCCCATGGGATAAAGAGCTGACGGTAGACAAATAATGCCCCCCAAAGATATCCAGGCCCTAACCCCCAAAACCAATGAATCTGTTACCTTACCAGCAGGAGGGACTTTGCAGGTGTGGCCAAATGAAGGCTCTTGAGATGGGGAAGGTTACCCTGGATTATCTGGATGGTTCCTGTGTCATCACAAGGGTCCCTGTAAGAGGGAGGCAAGAAGGTCAGTGTCAGAGACAGAAAATGTGATGAAAAAAACAGGGGCGCCTGGGTGGCTCAGTCGGTTGGGCAACTGCCTTCGGCTCGGGTCGTGGTCCCAGGGTCCTGGGATCGAGTCCCATGTCAGGCTGTCCCCTGCTCTGTGGGGAGCCTGCTTCTCCATCTCCCTCTGCTGCTCCCCCTGCCTGTGTTCTCTCTCTGTCAAATGAATAAGTGAAATCTTAAAAAAAAAAAAAACAGGTCAAGGTGATGCAGGACCACAAGCCCAGGATGCAGCAGCTTCTGGAAGCCAGAAAAGGCAAGTAAAGAACCTCCAGAAGGAATGCACCTCTGACGACCCATACTAGACTTCCGACCTCCAGAATTGTAAGGTAATAAACTTGCTGCAGCCACTGAACTGTGGCCATTTGTTAGGCGGCCACAGGAAACTCATACAGAGCTCAAGCTGGCTGAGGAGAAAGGGAGGGGAGGGCTTCCTGGAGGAGGCAGCATGCAGCCGAGTGGCTGCGTGAAGAACCCCCAAAGCTCAGGCCTCCATGAGGTTCTTGGGTTGTTCCTAGGTCTACACTTGCCGTGTGGCGACTAACATTTACACTTCAGTTCATTAAAATGAAAGACAATTCTGAACTCAACGCTTCAGTCATGCTAGGGCCGGTTTTAAGTGCTCAACAGGCTGGGGAGACCAGGGACCTTAGTGGATGGCACGGACAGCGCCATACAATCCTGATACCCAGTTGCGTCAAGTGAGGCTCGGAGAGGGTGAGTGCCGGGGGCAACCTGGCACTTAGTCCTCAGAGCTAACGTCATCCTCAGCCTTGTCTCAATGACTGACTGCCCCCACCCTGGGCCCAACCCTTTTTTTTTTTTTAACCGGACCACAAATCACCCACCCGCTGTAAGGAATCGCGACCTTTAGCATCGCTGAGAAGAGTTCATTTTGACCTCCTTATCCCTCGGCCTTAAACGCCGGGTGCGCCACAAGGAGGGTGGAGGAGAGGCCTTGGTTAATCAAAGGTTCTTCTTCATGGAATGACTCATTACAGACCCGGAGCATTTGTGGTTTAGACTGAGGAATGCCACACGTTCTGGTGATGGACCGCGGGCCCCTTGAGCCCCCAGATCCATCCTCTTTATTCACTGGCATACGGGGCACTAGGAAAATCTCTACCAACGGGGCCAGGATGACCAGATAAAGACGTTAGGGTAACACGGTTCCATTTCTAAGGTAACATCCACCACTTACAAGGAATTCTCTAAGAGTCATTGAGTGACAAACATAATGAGTTATAATGAGTACAATCAACTCTTTCACACTTTCAGCTGAAGGCAGCTACAAAGAGTTTCAGAGAAAGTCTTTTGACTTGGTTACAATTTCTACATTTCATACAATGAGAATAAGAACACAGTAGTTTCTATTGACTGTGTGGCTGGGTCCCCGGGAAACACTCCACAGACAAACGCTCATTTCTCCCAGCAACCTCTGGGGTAGGGAGCATTTCACCCTCCGTTTTACAGATGAGCAAACTGAGACTCAAAGACACTGATGAGGAAGCCCACTCTCTTGCTTCCTTTGCTGGGCTTCCTTCTGAGAAAAACCAGTGTGTATGCAAGAGAAGACAGGCAAGTTCAAGAAACACTGCATAACTGAAAGCACAAAGCAAAAGAGACTGAGTTGCTGACCATACGAGCGTCAGAGGGCTCGTATGTTTTCCAGGAGGGTGCAGCACACACCTTCACCTTCAACTGCTTCCGCACACAGCCCTGGATGCAGAAGGCTGCCTACAGAAGGTGCCTGCAATTCTCTGGCTCAGGGCTTGGTTTCTGGTCACGGGGGCTCACTTGGCCAGCAGGCAGCACAGCCCAGAAGTGCCAGCAAGTCAATGCCCCCCCCCGAAAGACAGGCCCCCACCAACAACTGAGGGAACAGGTGTATCAATACCCCAGCTCCCTCCCTTCTCTTGGGGGAAAACTCTGAGGTTCTGTAGTCTTGATCACATGCCCTATGTGAGGCTCCTTGCCCTTCTGTCTCATCTCCACAGGTACCCCCCCAAAGAACTACAATCATGCTCACACCCCTGCCTCAGGGCGGAACCCAACCCCAGAAGCACCCAACGGTGTTCAGCATCCCTGCCTTGCCCAGTGGTGGCCAATGGTAACAGGAACAGCACCCCACACCAACCAAATTGCCAAGCACTCCCTAGGTGCTTGGGAAAAAATTCCAAAGTGATTTCCTTCCTGGATCATTAAACCATGGCACCTCACCAAACACGGAGTCCAGAAATGAGAAGAGCCTGCTTGATTTTTAGAGCAGGAAAATGGGAAAGAGGGGATCCCAGGTGTGTCTGTGCCAGAGAGAATGATTTTCCTAACCCAGAGGTGGGATAATCTGGTGTTCCTGATTCATAATGTAATTTTTATGTATACATAAAAACTTATATATAAAACTATATATAAGTATGCACTGCTTATATATATTATATATAATATAGTGGCATATGTTACTATATGCATTATATACTTTCATATGCACTATATATTTTATATAATACATATCTATATAATATACAAGCCTGTACTTATTTATATGACACAGAAATTGCTTTGGCCCAAGGGTTCTATAAATGAAGGTTCTCCCAGCTACAGGAATCCTGTGCTACCTGCCCACAGGATGACACAGCAGGCATGATCTGAAACCTATCAGCCACTTGGACCTGGAATCTGGCTGGCTGGTTGGTTGGTTTTTAAGGACAGAAGGCTTAAACGACCACTTCACAAGACACAAATACACAGGTGAACACACACACACACAGAGAGAAAAAGGTCTCCAAATGAGCAATAAGCACATGAGAAGATGCTCATCTTCACTGGTCACTGGGGAAGCAAAACCATACTCACAATGAAATACTATCCCACATCTCCCATAACGGCCAAAATGACAAGGGCTGACATTAGCAAGTGCTTTCAAGGACGCAGAAGTGGAACCGGTTTTAAACTGGCACACTTTGTTTGGTAGAGTCCACCAAAGCCGATCTGCACCTAACCCCCTGCTGGGTACACACCCAACAGAAATGAGCACTCGGTCCACAGAGGACGCATACACGGATGCTCATAGCTGCTTCATTCATAATAGCCCAAACCTGGAAACCACCTAACTGTCCATCCACAGTAGACTGGATAAATAAATTCTGGTATATTCATAGAGTGGAATATAATACAGCAATGGAAAAAAAAGCGCACAAACTACTGTGACATGCAGAACATGGATAAATATCACAGACATTATGGTGAGCAAAACAAGCAGAAGCTGAAAGGGTATGTGTGACCAAGTGCACTTATATGAAGTTCAGGAAATATGCAAAGCCTCCCCATGGCGATTGAAGGGAGAACAGCAGTAATAACCTTTGAGGCTTATTGACTAAAAGGGGTATAAGGGAGCATTCTGGGGGCCTAGAAACTTTCTATATCTTGATGGGAGTGGTGGTTACAAGTTATAAACATAGGTAAACATGCATCCAATTTATAGGTAAGTTATGCCTAAGAAAACAAAGCCTAAAACTTCCAGGGGCCTGCAGGTGCTCACCAAATAAAGCCACACCCCTCACCACAGCTCTGCGCAATCTGCCCCTGTACACCCCCAGGGACTTCATCTCTTGCCAACTCCTCCCCACCTTCTCTCCTGGCTCTAAACTCACTCATTCTAGAAACAGTTTGCTTTGACACGGAGGGAATCAGGATCTAGAAAGAAAGCCACCCTCCAAAGGGAAAGAGACCCGCGGGGATTTACCGATCACCTTCCCTTCTTCCTGAGTGATGTCAGTACCCACATGTGCTAATGGAGAAACAGCTTCCTGATAAGATGCCCCTTCCTCCAGGAAGCCTTCCCCACACCCCCACCCCTGCCCCAGATAGGATTCCCACAACGCTCTGCTTCTTTGTGACATTGACCCCTCTGTTTTAAGCCTGTTTATTTGTCTGCCTTGCCCCCTGAGGGCGGAGATCTGTCTGTTGCGCTCCCTGTTTTATCACCAGGGCCTAGCAAGGCGCCTGGCACTAATAGGTACACGATAAACATGTGCTGAAACACATGGATGTCTGAATGAGAAAATGAGTGATTTGAGGAAGAATAAGAAGGGGATGGAGTAAACAGTGATCCTGTGCAACCACCTCGGTGTACAGAAGGTGAAATCTGGGCCCAGAGAGGGTAAGCGGCTTATGTAAAGTCACACAGCCAGCTAGCGACATATCCAGCATAGAACCTCCAGGAGACATTGTTGTACCCTCCTGCTACCAGATCCCCTCTCCTGGTGCTGCACCTTTCCCTCACCTCCTGCGAGAGTGGTCTGCTAACAGTTCAAGGTACACCCTTGTCCAAGAGAGCTATCCTCCAACAGGCTGGCCCATGACCCCCATCCTTGCCTGTAAGCCCCCCACGAATCAGGGCATCCATAAGCCAATGACAGACTTAGATGGGACACACAAGGCTGCTTACCCTTGCCTCCAGGCAGGATTTGTTCTGTGGCTCCAGAGCTCCCCGGGGGAAACCAGGCTAAAGCTAAACCTGGCTGAGATCATACCCCCTCCTCCTTCGCTCACTCCCTCCTTCCAGGAGCTCAGCCCCAGGCAATGCACACCTCCAGCTCTGCTTCTTGGGATCCCTACCTGAGACAGAGCCCAAGGCTCTGCCTGGTGTCCAGGAGGAGGACACCAGAGATGACCTCCCGACATGCCAGGAGCCCAGCCATAAAGAAAGGCGACATCCATAAGGTAGGTGTGTGTGCGCACGCGCGCATGCGCCAAATGCAGGGAAGGCTCTACCCTCTGCTCCCAAAGCCCTTTATTCTTATCTCTAGAAGGTACGCAGAAGGACCCCATCCGAACATCCTTGCTTTCCAGCCACCAAGAGCAAAGCTCTAAAATGTCCTAGAAGCTAGAGAGTGCCCTCCACCAAGATATCCTGCCCAAACTTCAGCTCCTAGAACAGCCACCTAGGCCACGGGGAGCGGGGGAGGATATCCCATGAGTCATTGTGAGCCCCTCCCCAGAAGCCAACTTACCAGACCAGGTTGCAGAAAACACTATACCATCTCCTAAATTCGGATAAACACCACCTGCTCTCAGTTCTCCCAGACCCTACTTTGCCCAGCGTAATCACCAGTTATTAAGAGCTCAGAGGATGCCGTGTTTGGGGGATAGCATGCAGGACTGGCGGCCAGGAGCTCCCCCGTCTCCTTGCCCTGTCTGTGGCCTTCTGTATGACCGTTCAGAGCGTGGACTTCCGGAGTCAACAGCTTGGCGTCCAATCGCATCTCAACCTCTACTAGCTGTGTGGGCCAGTCGCTCCACCTCTCTGAGCCTCGGCTTCCTCATCTATAAAATGCAACCAAGGGTATGCACTCCACGTGCTTTTGTGGGGATTAATTGAGATCACACATGCAAAGTGCTTATTAGCACAATGCCTGTGGTCACCACACGTGTCAACGACTGTCCTCATCCACAGTATTAAAATTACTCATTTAGACCGGGATGAGGTGGGAGCCTGCGGAGTTAGACCCCTGGACTTCTGCACAGATGCAGGAAAGCAGTGGGAAGCAGGGGGAAGGACAGCCTTTGTGCAAGGACAGCGTTTGTGTCGTGAAAAATACAGGGAGGCAAAGACCCCTGGAAAGTGTATACAGCAGGTGCTCAGTATACAGGCACTCTTATCATAGAGCAGAAGGTGAACCCATGAAAAGGACCTCTCTGGGTCAAAGATCCTTTTATGCCCAAAGCGGCCACTTTGTGCAAACAGCCCCAGACCCGGGGCGGAAGCAGGAACCAGTGGTCTCTCCCCATCACAGCCTCTGAGCACATGCTGTGCTTCCCATGAGCCACAGTCGCCCTCTGGCCACGCCGTGCCTGCCAGCCACTGTCACAGCAGATGATCCTGGAGCCTCACCCAAATCTGCTCGGCGCAGGTGGACAACTTCCTACCGGTGGCGTGACAACCCAGGGGCGTGTTCGACGGTCTCCCCAAGGTCCCCAGCTGCCCCCAGGGCAACCTGCTCATTAGCATATCCTAATGGTGTACCACCACCCAAATAAGCCACCTGCCCTTGCACACCTGACTCCAGCTCTGGTTCTGGGGGAGCCCGACTTAAGACACCCCGCATTCCTAGAATCAGACTCATAAGAGATGGGACGTGCTCAGAACACCCGTTCTCCCCTAAGGCGTCTGACACAATGGTGCGACATACCCCATTGTGAAATGGGTCCACAGCCCCTGACTGCCGACCAAGACCATGTGAAGTTCCACTGTTTGCACTAGCTGACTTTTTAAAAGTTGCTCTTTTCACAATTTCTTCGAAGAATGTATTGACCCAATATGAGCCAGACCCACTGCTTGGTGATGGGGCCACAGTGAAGAACTCAAAAGTAGGGGACACCATTTAGAGCGAGCCTGGAGTTGGGAAGTAAAAAGGACAGGGAATGGGGAAGCCAACAGCCCAGGACAAAGATGGCAGCATGTGGCAAAGGAGGTGATGGGAATGGGGTCTCTGATAGCAATCACAGTTGGACTAGGTGATCAGAAAAGGCTTCCTGGAGGAGGTGACAATTCAGCTGCATGATCTAAAGGACCAGAGGGAGCCAGCCAAGGGAAGACCAAGAGGTCCAGAGTCAGAAAAGAGCTCAGGAACAGAAATTTCTGCTAGCAGGGCTAGGGCGGAGTGGGAGAAAGTGGCACGGCCTGAGTCTGGAGAAGAGGGTGTGGACAGATCTTGTAAGGCTCTGAAGCCACCAGGGGAGTGCATTTGGGGCTCTCGCAGAATCACCTTCCTCTCCCTGCTTCCCCTGCACTCTGATCTGCTTTCCCGAGTGGGAGAGCGTGGAGTTGCCTTCTGCCTGCCAGGAGGCTCCCCAAGTCCCCCAGTCCCAGGGGGAGGGCGTCTCGTATGTCACATCCTCCCTCCTGGGCGTCAGGGTGAGAACTGCTGGCTTCAAGGCAGGGAGAGGGAGAGGCGGGGAGAGCCGCTTTGAGACCGGCACCTGGCAAGGGGGCGTCTGAGCTGGAGGGAGAGTTGCCCGGAGCGGCTCACAGCACACACACTCGAATTCAAACCCTGCCTTTGGGAACTTGGCCCAGCGTTTGTCTTCCTCAGCCTCGGCTTCCTCACCTGTCACAGGGGCTAATAAACCTATCTACTTCCA
Organism: Zalophus californianus; assembly: GCF_009762305.2. Classification (NCBI taxonomy): domain Eukaryota; kingdom Metazoa; phylum Chordata; class Mammalia; order Carnivora; family Otariidae; genus Zalophus; species Zalophus californianus. The sequence goes on along the minus strand of NC_045608.1, from coordinate 19,099,309 downwards.
AAAGCAGCTGAGAGATTTGCTAAGAACATTCATGTAAAAGCGCTCGGCACCGTTTATGCACTGCTCCCATGTTTACTGCTCTCCCACAGTGCACCAGGCGCCGGACCTGGAGCCAAGATATAGCTGTGAACAAGACGGGGCCAGCCTGGGCGCAGCAGGGGAGCCTCAAGTCAGGAACCCCAAAGACGAGATTCTCTGAGCGCACGGTTAGGGGAGCCCCTCACTCTGAGACCCTGTCCCCGGCTAAAAGCCCAGAGCCTACGGCCACGACATGAACCCTGCAGGCTAGGACTCCTGCCTCCTGGCAGAGACCCGAGCATGGGCATCCTTAGCGAGTCCAGCTCTTTAGGGGCGCCCCCGTCAGTTGCGTCAGGGTCCCAGGCCCGGCCCCCACCCCCACCCCACTGGCAATATCCCTAAAGCCCAAAGACAACCTCTCGGGAGATCAGCGGCGGGCGCGGTCAGTTATGCCAAGGGTGGCGTCTGCCAGTGCGGGCATGAATCACGTCCTGCCTGCTCCGGAGAAGGGGAGGGCCCACCAGACGCATGTCTGAGAACGCTGATGCGGTGTGGCCAGGCCAAGCGGGGGACGGGAGGAAATGGGAGCAGGCAAGAGGAGGCAGGGCAGACCCGGGACCCGACCTCCCCACACTGGTGGAAGGAACCACCCCACCGCCAGGCTCACCGTGCTTGTCCCCAGCTCTCACATCAGCTCTGGACAGAGGTTACCTTCTGGACTCCTCACCATTACCCAGCGACTACAGGTGACTGTTGAGACAGCAGGAAACTGAGGCTTACGGAGATTAACTGCCTTGTCCAAGGCCACGCATCTTGCCAAATTCCAAAGGCCAAAAGGCTGAATCACCGGCAGGAATAAAGAGAGGGGTCAATCCTGTAAACACGGAGGGATGGGTCCCCAAAGCCAGCCTGAGAGACAGACCCTGCCTGGGGCCAGCCCTGCAGCAAGGCGGTGTGACCACAGGCCTGAGCCTGTGGTCCTGGCTTGTGACTTTGGCTGTGTGTCCTGAGCCTCAGTTTCCCCACCTGGGCAAAAAAGGGTCCAGCACAGTGCCTGGTAGCACCACTGAGCCCCGGGCCCTTCCCACAGGGGAGGAGGGAAGAGTCGGCATCCAGGCTACCACAGAAGTCTGAGGCCAGCGTACCTGACGCTGCCCCCCGCAAGGCCGAGTCACCACAGGGCCACCACGACCCCACCCCTCAAGGAAGGGCAAGGCCAGGATGTGAGCCACGCCTGCTGACACCTGAGGTGGCCCGTGCACCCCTGGGGCCGGGCTGGAGGCCGCAGTCCTGCAGGCTCAGCCCGATGCGCCCACCCCACACTGCACCTGTCCCACACACGTGAATGGGAGGGCCTGCAGCACGCTCAGGTCCAAGCAACAAGTTTCCAGGTGGCTGGGGGGCTACCAGATGCATGTATATTTGGATGGCGAACCAGGCTATATGGGGGATGCCTGGGGACAAGGCTGTTGCGACAGTGAACGGCATAAAGCTTCACTGGTCAGCTCGGCCTGGGAAGGCGGGGAGCAGTGTGCGGGATGGCGGTGGGTCTGTGTGTCCTGGTGGGTGTGCAGGAGAGGGAGGGAGCAGGTGGGGGGAGGGGCAGTCGTGGGGGCTTGCCAGCTGGGTATGCAGTTGTGGGTCTGTTTGTGTGCCCAGAGAAGGGTGTGTGTGTGTGTGTGTGTGTGTGTGTGTGTGTGTGTGTGTGTGTGTGGCCATGTGATGGAGCAGGGCTGTAGTTAAGAGCATGGACTCTGGAACCATCCTGCCTGGGTTTATATCCTGTGTGATCCCGGGCAAATTACGATACCTCTCTGAGCCTAGCTGCCTCATCTGTAACACAAGGATAATAATAGCACCTCTGAGGATGAAATGAGTCTGTTCCTGAAAAGCACTAGCACAGTGCCTGGCACATACTAAATGTTCAATCAAGAGCACCTCTTATTATGACTGAGGCGACAATGACATCTCTGGGTCTCCATGGTAACCGCCATGATCATGTGGGGCCATATATGTGTGGTATGTCAAGGGAGGATCAGATGAGGTATCATGTGTCTGTGGAGGTCACCTCCATCTTTACCTCATGCTCTGGGGGCCAAAATAAAAATGTATTTCCTACCCCTATCATAAAATGTATTCACCCCCAAATCAACCAATTAAAGCACAAAAGAGAAGCCAAGGTGCCATGTTTACAGCTCAAGAATGACCACCTGGGAAGCATGACACTAACAGTCTCCCCACCTCCCCCACCAGATCCTCCAGAGGCAGCAAGAAATGGCATGCAGTAGCACCCCTGTCCTCAGGTACCTCACAGTCAGGGCTGGGGGCATACAGGCAGAACTCAAAGAGAAAAAAACCCAAGACAGGTGTCAATACAAACTGATGAGAGGGAAAGAAGCACATCAAGAAGGTCCAATAGAGAGCACGACAGCAGGAACAGCCTATGCAAAGGTCCTGAGGCGGGAGGCCCTTGGGGGAACCAAAAATTCAGAGCACCCCAGGGCCAGAGGGTACCAGGTGCATGAGCCTCTAGACATAGACCAAGAAATGTGAAAATAATCTGAATGTCCAGCCCCTGGAGATAGGTCAGGCAGACTATAGTATTCTACTGCAGCAATTTTATGCACTTGTCCCAAATGAAATTTACAGACACTGGTTGTGGGAGAAACCAGTTCATGGCACGATGGTAAGTGAAAAATAGAAAGCTGCAAAGCTGTATAGATCTGGGGTTTTCCAAAAACAAAAAAAAAAAGTAATAATAATAATCATAATAATAGTAGTAATCATAACCAGCGCAATCCATTTATATGAGAAACAAATGCACCCTCAAAAATACAAAAATCCCCCTGCCAAAATTTCACAGTGCTCGTCCCATGGAGATGGGCTCCTAGACGATATTGCGTCTTCCCTGCTCTTTGGCATTTACAATGTTCTATCCAAAAAAATTTTTTAATGTTTAGCCAAGAGTGAGAAAAGTTCCCTACCATCTCCTGCCCAGATCCCAAAATCCCAACGAGCTTTCTGGAGCTGTGCTTTTCTGAGGACAGCTCTTTTTTTGTTCAAATCTCAAATAAACAAAAGCCCATTTGGCAGAGGGCCCTGGTGGGTGGTCATTCACCCTGTGCACCCTCCCAGCACCAACACTGCAACTAAGACAACAGTGAGGGTTTTCACGGGGGGCCCTGTGGGCAGGGGGGCTCTGGAACTCTAAGCCTCGGGAACTCGTCCCAAATAGTTTCTTCTCCACCCAGGGACCCTCCCTTTCTTGTGGCTCAGGGTCAGCCCTCCTCCCACACTCTTGCCTTGGGCCAGTGCATCCCCCAAGAGCCCTGACCAGCCCTGAATTCCTGGGCCCTGGGAGCCCAGAATCTTCCATCTTAAAGACCACACAGTCCAAGTTCCAAGGAGACTGAGCTCTGAGAGGGGACGTGAGTTGCCCAGGGACATCGAGGAAGCTGGACCTCCTCACGAGGACCATTCATCTAACGTATATGCATTAATTAAGCACCTACTATGTGCTGGACACGGCTCTAACCACTGGGGATATGGCCACAGGGTTATGTGATAAGATTCAGGAGTTGGGGGAGCAACTCTAGCCTGGGGTTGGGGCGGGGGGGAATGAGAAGGACTCTCTGAGGAGGTGACAACTGAGCTAAGATCTAAATGAGCCTGCCATGCAAACAGCCAGGGAAAGAGTGTTCCAGAAAGAGGGCCCGGGAGGGAGGGCCAGGTAAGAAAGGTCATTTTGAAAAGCAGTGTCAGGCAGAGCCTCTCCAGAAAGGAGCATGGGTCCACTCCTATGTGGGACAGGAAGTCACTAGAGGACTTTAGTGACCCTTCTAGAAGCTCCCTCGGGGCACCCAGTGGAGAATAAATTGTGGAGGGCAAGAGTGGAGGCCGGGGACCAAAAAGTAGCAGCCTGCGGCCTCCTGGGTGGGAGATGGGGAGTGGTCTGGACCCAGTAGGTGACAGGGGGATAAAGAGGAAAGACAGTGTGACTTGAGGCCATCCACATACAAGGGAGGAAGAGCATGAAGCCCACCCCCAACATGAAGTCAGGGGGAATCAGAGCCAAAGGGATCCCAGAAAAGTATCATTTCAACCCCCACCCCCCCAATGCAGAAGCAGTGAGCATGCTGGGCCTACTAATCCAACACCAGCCCAAAGTGCAGGGAGTCAGAGAGACCGGGGTTCAAATCCCAATTCTACGCTCACTAGTTGCATGGCCTTGTAAGTCAGTTCCCCTCCCCGAGCCTCCATTTTCTTGCCTGTGGAATGCGGAGAATGATGCCAAATCCAGCCGGACCTGGAAGGCCCCAGCACAGTACCCAGTGCGGAGGGGCTCCCTTCCTCTTTACGTCTGTCTTCGGGTCTGATGCCTGCCCGCGATGCCCACCTGAGTTCAATCGCCCCGAAGACCAGTTTTGAAGAACTGCCATGAAGAGTGACTTTCTTCCCAAAGGATCACATGAAGCAGAAATGAGAATCCTTCCCACTGAGGGGGTTTGGAACAGAGATACCCTAAAAATAACAAGCGCGCTCCCAATTCTGGGACTAGAGCTTGGGGCGGGGGTCTCGACTGTCCTGGGACCTGCGGACGGGACCGGGCTGGGCAGGGCAGGGCCAGCCGTGCATATCCCTCTCCTGCCCTGGGCGAGTGGAGCAAAGACGAACGCGACTCGGGGTTCAGAGGCCACGAGGTCAGGCTCAGATTCAGAAAAAAATCACTCCCCCGCCCCGTGCCTCAGTTTCCCCACTTACAAAGCAGAGAGAAGGAGCCCAGCCCTGCGGGGGTCTGGAAGCTCAGCTGCCAGGGAATGCCTGCACAGGCTGGAGCCCCGTGCTCATCCCTGGAAGCAGGATCCCTCCGCCGTACGTGGAAAGGCACCTCTGCGGATGGACTTGCGTTAAAGATCTAGAGAGGTGAGGAAAAGCCTGGATGATCTGGGTGGGCCCTAAATGCAATCATGCGTGTCCTTGTAAGAGGAGAACTGCCTACGGGAAAGGCCAAATGACAGCCTCTGCAGAGACACTGGAAGGTGTTGAGCTGTTGGCTCTGCAGATGGAGAAAGGCCAGGGGCGGGGTGGGGGGGGCAGCTTCTAGAAGCTGGAATGGGCAAGGAAATGGACACTCCCCCAGAGCCTCTGGAGGTGGCCGATTTCTGCTCAGTGAAACCGACTGTGAACTCCTGACCTCCAGAACAACGGCAGAATCAACTTCTGTTGTTTTGAGCCACGGTTCATGGCGGTTTGTTACAACAACCCAGAGGCCTTCACAACGTGCCAAGCCAGAAGGACTGGATCAATATTTATAGCCAGATGCGGTGCTTGGCTAAATGAGGATTTCTGCAGGTGGAGCCCAGACACGGGTGGATTTTAAGAACTCCCAGAGAGATGTCAGGGTTCATCCAGGGGTGAGAAGCACGAGTCTGGGAGCTGGAGGGCTCAAAGGCACAGCCACCCCATACGCAGGCTCCCCAGGCTCCTTCCCGGAACCGTGGCCACCTGTCACTCACGGGCCTCCCGCCAGGACCCTGAGCACTTGAGGGCAGGGGTCCCGCTCGTCACCCTTAACTCATCATCATTAGGTAACAGCCAAGTCCCGTGGATACAGAAGTGAACAAGACACAGGCCCAACAAAGACCAAGGAAGAAGGCCAGCAGCAAGCCCTGCAGCACTAGACCCCAGGGCGGGGGTCTGCCAGGGGGCCCCGGGAGACCAGAGGAGGTAGGACCAGAAGCTGCTGGAGGGAAGTGTCTACAGGGGAGACATCTGCGCTAGGTCTTGAAGGAGACACAAAATCCCACTGCAGTGGTGCCCCATCCGCAACCCTGTAGCTCCAACCGCTTCCAAAAGCCCTTAAGTCCCTGCCCGAGGGCTCCTCTCTACCCTGGGGGCCAGGGGGCCAGACAGGCCAGATGCGGCCAGGAGCTAACCCCCCAGAAGCAGCCTTCAGCCAGTGATGGAGAGGAGCTGGTGTATACATACCCCAGCTTCCCCACACCCTCAGGGTGATGACTGAGGTGCCCATTCGACACGGTCCCCGGAGGTCCCCTGTGGCGCTGAGGCCCTGTTGCCCACGGAGGTGACCTGTCGATGAACACACCCAGCAGCGGCCTCTTTTCCTGCCCTGTCCGGCTTCCCTAAACCCTGGGCAGCCTTTCCTGGGCCCACTGCCCACACAAAGCATAGGCAATGGAATCAGCAATGGAATCACTGTGTCTGGGTCCACTCTGGGGAAGCCCAAGGCCAAGCAGGTGGTGTATTCCACACGGAAGACAAAATGTGAGGAGAGGCCCATGGCACGAGAGAGGGATGTCAGCGTGACCATCCACAGCCCCGCTGCCACCGCTAGCAACCCCACGTGTCGGGCGCTGCCTTCAGCAAAACATCTCGTCCTCTCGTTACTAAAGGTGCTATCGCCATCCTCATTTACTTTCAATCAGGGAAAGTGAGGTGAGAGAGGGGAAGTCTTCATAAAAATCTAAAATGGCCTCACCGCTCTCCCCTTCACTCATTAACCTTCAGCCACACACACTTTCCTGTTCGTTGCACACGCCGCCACCACCCGCCTTCCCCCTCCCCCGGAAACTGCCTACCCCAGGACCTTTGCTGTTCCCACAGCCTGCAGCAAGGGCCTGCCTCCTCCACCTTCAGTTCTCTGCTTAAAAATCAGAATGATTCTTAAATCATTGGGAAAAAAAAAATTGAAAGGAGACTACTTCGTGACACATAAAAATTCTATGAAAATCAAATTTCAGTGTCCATAAAGAAAATGGGAGTGGAGCCTGCACTCAGTTACATATTGTCCCTGGCGACTCGGGCAGTAAATGGCAGTCAGTTGTGATGGGGCTCATATGGTCCAAAAACCCAAAAATATTTACTATCTGGTCCTCTACAGGAGAAGCTGGTCGACCCCTACCCTAGGGTGTGGGGGTCTTGTCTGTCATTCCCATGGATGAGTCCCTGGGGCCTAAAAAGGGCTAGGCCCAAGCAGGTGCACAAAGGAGTGTATGATTAACATAAGGCCCCACCCCCAGGAGGGAGTTGAACATCACCTAGGATCGCAATGGGTGGATGGATGAATGAATGAATGAATGAATGAATGAAATGAATATATGCACCTCAATGGGAAGCCACAGGCATCATCCCTGTGGCCCAAAGTCCCTCCATGGAGTTGCAAACCAGAGTCTGACATCCCCTGGGCGGGCGTCCCTCCAACAGCACCAGCCTGGCCTTGACATTCTGTGGGCCCAGAACTCAAAAGACAGGACATGATTCATTCCACAGAGCCTTTTCACCAGGAGAGGAAGGAAACCAGCCCTCAGATCCGGAACCAAATTTAACTTCTCTGCTCCACACCCCCCACCCCCAAACACACAAACACACAGAGCATCTCTCCACCTTGCTGGGGAAGGGGTCCATCTCAGCAGCCAGGGGTGGGGGAGGTCATCAGCAATTACTAGCTCAGCTTTCTCCCGAAGAAGCCACCCCACTGCTCTCTCAAAACACAGTTGGAGAAAAATCCTCAACGGAAAGAGGGTATTCCAGAGTAATTCCTCCCTCTGGCTCTCAGCCCTGAGACAAAGGGGGAGCTAAAAAAAACAAAAAACAAAAAACAAGAGACTAAGCAGGAAATAAGGGCCTTGCCCTGCATAGGGGATTTCTGGTCCAGCAAATAAGCATCCTTATTAGCATCCTCAGTACCTGGGAGACAGCGCCTGATTTATGTGTCACGTCCCAGTGGGGGGACATTGATATGTTCACTCTGTGGAATGTTACATCTGAAACAGATATGTATTTTTATTTCCCGTGAAAAAGAAAGTTCTTTTCCATGCCAATACATATCCCCAAAGTCAGAGAAACATCAGCTCAAAGGTTCTGGAATGGTCACGATTATCCTGCCATGCCCTTTGGGCCTTGGACCGAGATTTTATCACATCCCTCCCAAATGCTCTCCGGTGGACACGTCAGTGTTTACTGTTCTTTGCCTGCTTTTTCTCCTCCGGAGCTCGGTTCTGAGTGGGGAGGATCATAGCAGCTCAGAGATACAAGGGAATTAATTCCACACTCACTAAGTTGCTAAGGCTACCTTATCACCAGCCCGCAGCTAAACCTTCTGTTGGCTGGGCAAATAATTCAGCACAGGCAGGAGTGTGGGTATAAAAGCAATGGTCCCTGTTCCGGGTCATGTTCCCTGCCCCAGAATCCCAGCTGTCTCTCGAGGACCAAAGACCATCGCATCCACGTGTGGTGAACATTCACAAGACAGAAAGTGCTGGCAGGGACCCCGCGTGCTCTTTGTCCTAGCTGTGTGACCCTGGAAAATCTGCTGCCCTCTCTGAGTCTGCGTCTCCTCCGGAGTATTGCTCCTATCCTAGCTAGCTACCTGCCAGGAGGTAAACGTGACCATCAGTCACTGCCATGCACCTTCCCAGGCTGAAGTTAGATGAACTTTTCCCAAAAGAGAATCCGATCACATCGTGCCCCCTGCCTGGATCTTCGGAGGGGGTCAGAATTAAATCCATCCCCTTTCCATGGCTCTGTGCCTGGACCCCCAGTCTCTCTGCCCTTAGCCCCCAACACTCCCCTTGCTACTCTGGTCCCGCCACAATGGCCTCTGCCATACTCGCACAGGAAAGCCTTCGCACATGCTGTTCCCTCAGCCTGGAAGGACACTCTCTCCCCTCCCCCTCACCCCCGCCAAACACACATCCTTTAGGTCTCAGTCTTAATGGCCCTTCCTCAGTGTGGTGGGTTGAATAGTGAGCGTCCCCCCCAAATTCATGACCACCTGGAATCTTAGAAGATGACCTTACTTGGCCTTTGCAGATCTAATTAGCTCTTTACTGAGGTCACACTGGATTGGGGGGGACCCTAATCCAATGGCTGGTGTCCTTTGAAGAAAAGAAGAGACAGATATACAGATAGGAGCCAAGACGCACCGAGAATTGCTAGAAGCCACCAGAAGCTGCAAGAAAGAAGGGTCTTCCCCTAGAGCCTGGGAGGGAGCTCAGCCCTGACAACACCTTGATTTTGGACTCTTGAGCCTTCAGAGTGTGAGAGAATAAATGTCTCTGTTCTAAGCCACCCAGAAAAGCCGGAGCCAAGCCCTCTGCGAAACTACCTCCACCAGACTTTCTTCAAAGCATCCGGCTCCTCTCCCCACACCCCTGCAAGGTTCTGCCCCCTCCCCCCGCCGCCAGCCCATAAACTCCTAGAGAGAAGGGATGCTGCCTGCCGGCTTTTCTGCAGCAAACAGCTTGGCTCCTGGCCCACAGTAACCATCCAGTGGTACTTTCCAAATGAGTTCATTTGACAGACGCACCAAGGGAAGCTCAGAGGTCAAGGGACTCACTCAAGGTCACACGTCAAGAAGAGGCAGGGACCAGCACCCAGACCACAGGCCTCCAGGCCAGGGATCCCAGAAGCCAGGACGCTGGGGACTTGGGCCCTGCAGCAGACGTTCTCTCTCCCTCCTGACTCCCAGAGGCCAGGCCCGCGCCCTCTGGGCCCTGCGCCAGACTGAGAGCCTCACCTCCTTGGCAGGGGCCTGTCTCAGCTCAGTGAACCTGTAGATAAACGCTTTGAACCTCTGAGGTTCTGGGGCCACCGTGGGGCAAGGGATGCCCTGGACTCGGGCTGCCCCAACACCCACGGGGCAGTGCCGGCGATGACCAGGCAAGAGAGCGGGCCTCGCCCACTGGGACCCCCACTCGCTGCCCCCCACCCCCAGGCTCCTGCCTCACACCCTCACTGCCTGACTCTGCATTTATGAAGCCTGACAGGCACACGGTCCCAGGGCTGGACGTGACATAGCACTGACTCATGGAAGACAAGTAGGTCCGGCTGGGAGAAAGTCTCTACTGGGTCTCGGCTGTACTCAACACTGGTGCAACACTTTTCAGTGCAAGGCCTCCCGCTCAAAACCCATCGGGATGGCAGCATTTATGTACTTGGAACCACGACACGTTTGGTCTCCTTTGCTTGTATTCTTTTTTTTTTTAAGATTTATTTATTTTAGAGAGAGAGAGCAAGAGCAAGCAGGAGCAGGAAGGGGCAGAGGGAAAGGAAGAGAGAATCTCAAGCAGACTCTGCACTGGCGCAGAGCCCGATGCAGGGCTCGATCTCACGACCCTGAGGTCACGACTTGAGCGGAAACCAAGAGTCGGAGTTTAACTGATTGAGCCACCCAGGTGCCCCTCCTTTGTTTGTATTCTTAAAACAAACTACTAATGGCCAGAGATGCTGGTTTTCTTGATTTATAATAATGATACAAAATATTAATATTTTGTACTATTAAAATATTAGGCGAACAATAATGTTGGAGGCACATAGACATGGCAAAATCGGGATGGTGTGTGAATGACAGAGCTTTGAGGGCCTCTGTACACACTCATTCAGCCACCCACCCATGCATTCACTCGCTCAAGCCAAGATGCAGACACACACACACACACACACACAACACACACAAACACGTCCCTTGGGTAGTTCTGGGATAAATCCCTTACCTGTAGCCAGGGTCAAATAATATGTTATAGGGCCAGGTACCCATAAGAATCACCTGGATGGGGCACCACGGGGGGGGGGGGGGTTCTTTCTTTTTTTTTTTTTTTTTGGAAAGATTTATGTATTTGAGATAAAGAAAGCGAGAGAGAGAGAGAGAGAGAGAGAGCATGGGGGGAGCAGAGGGAGAGAGAGAGAAGCAGGCTCCCCACTGAGCAGGGAGCCCAAAGCGGGACGGATCCCAGGACCCTGGGATCATGACCTGAGCCGAAGGCAGACACTTAACCACTGAGCCACCCAGGCGCCCGGGATTTCTTTTTTATTACAGATGCTCAGGCTTCATCCCAGACTTACTGAGTGTGAGCCTCCAGAGGGTGGACCCAGCAGCACCTGGATTTTTTAAAGCTTCCTGGAGGGTTTCTTCGGAGTAGCCAAGCTCCGGGTACTTAGTTGCTACTTCTTCCCCAGTGAACCAGGAGCTGGGTCCATGGTGTCTGGAGAGCATCCTGGAAGAATTAAGACCCAGGCCTAATGCATTTCTCCCCAAAACGACACATGCCAGGGCATGCCCTGAGTCCGTGAAAAACAGGTTCTTTATTATTTCCAGGCCAGCCCTCTGCGGGGCACTGGGTACGTCCTGTGAAAGTTCACCATCGGGTAAGGGAAGCCAAAATATTTCCAGAAAGCACATCATGATGCAACAGACGTTCTAACAGGAACCAAGGCCCAACAAATACAGATCCTAAGACTCTCCCACAAAAAGCAGGTGCCAGCCACATCTATTAGGATGGCTGGCATCAAAACCACAGAACAGGACAAACGTTGGTGGGGACATGGAGACGCTGGAGTCCGTGGGCATAAAATGGCGGGAATATAAAATGGCGCGAACATGAAATGGCACAGCTGCTGTGTGGACAACAGCATGGCAGTTCCCCCCGGAGAATTAAAAACAGAATTACCATGGGGTCTAGCAATCCCACGTCTGGGTATATACCCAAAAGAATTGAAAGCAAGGTCTCGAAGAGACCCAGCTACCTGGGTTCATATCGCAGTTCAACCACGTGCTAGCTAGGTGGCCTTAGGTGAGGTAACATGTCTCTCTGTGCCTCAGTTTCCTCATCTGTAAAATGGGTATAAAAACACGGGGCCATCAGGAGGATGAGGTTCACGGCATGTGTCCCACACACTGACAGCCGTATTTTCGCAGTGGTCGTGAATTCTACCGTTCCCCCCTCCATACCCTGCTGGAGCTCTGAGGTTCTCGAGGACACCCACATGAAGAATATGTGGGTCCGGGGCAATGAATCTTTAGCCTTGTGGTTTGTGTAGTACCAGGTGCCACTTATGAGTAAGGACCAGGCTATGTGTCCCATGTGGGAGGTGCCGAGGTCAAACTCAGTGAGGACAGAGGTTGATGAGGTGCAAAGTAAGATGTCCCTGCCCAGAGCCCTTTGCCCTCGGTTCTCTGGGCAACGCAGGCCAGCGCCCTGCCCTCTCGGGGCTTCAGCGACCCCTGCTCCTCCAGCCCCAGCCTCCTGTGAGTCTGAGAGCAAGAAGTCAAGCCCTTGGTCCCAACGGTCAGCACATCCGACCCCTGGGCCCCCCTGCCCGGAACCCCAGGGGTGGGGTGAGGGACGGCAGATGCCCCCAGGAGGCCATGGGGTTAGAGCATCTCTGAAACATTCAGGCCTTTCTGTTCCTGACCCACAGGCTCCAAGAGGCCAGACTTAGGAACTGCTCCCCAGGAGAAAGTTGGGGGTGGAACCGTCTACCATTCACCAGCTAGCCTCACTCAGGCCACAGGCTTCGTTTATCAAGGGCCCAGAGGGGCAGGACACAGAGTCCCTGGCCTCAGGCCAAACATTTTATTCCAAATCCCCAGAGGAGGAGCTCTGTTGGTTTCCCCTTTGTCAAAGAAACACAACCCTGATATTGCAAGGTCATCCGATAAATGCAGACACGTTTGACGTGCATACTGTGGAAACGTTATTGTTATTACACTAACAGTAATCATAGTAACACCTGCCAAAAACACACCCAGCACTAGGATGGTAAGAACGTCACAGACAGCATGTCCGTCTATCCGGACGACAGCCCGCTAAGAGGTGATTCTACAATCATTTCCACTGTACAAACACGGAAACTGAGGCCAAGGATTGGACTTGCCCAGCGTCACACAAACAGCAAGCACTGAAGACAAGCCCTTGAACCCAGGCCTGCCTGAGACAAGAGCCCACCCGCTCTGCTCCTTCCTCCTCCTCAATGCCATGGCCATGTGTTGAGCTCCTACTACGGGCCCAATCCTTAAACGGCCCTTTGAAGGAGGCACTGCCGTCACACGTGACTTGTCCAGAGGCAAGACTGGAACTCGGGTCTGTCTGTCTGCAGAGCCGTGGTCATCCTCATTGGGCTGTGACTCCAGAGGGTCTTGTCCCATTTCTGCCTCCCCCACCTCTGACTGGCAGGGTCCCCACAAGGCTTTGTCCACCCAGGGCAAGGAAGGCAGTGGGTGGCATTTCTCCTGCAAAGCCCAGCAGACCCAGGCCCAGCCAGAGGCAGGGGGCCATGGACCAGGCTGGGGGTGGACCCTGGCATGCGGGGAACACACAGGGAAGGGGCCCAAACCCATCCCTCTACCCACCGGGGTGCTGCATGTTGAGAGCATCTTCATGTCTCTTTCAACCTGCCTGGTGGGCTCTCCGAATCACCCAAGGGAGTGTCCGAGGTTTGCAGGTGGCCAGTGGGTGTTCAGGCTGCACCTAGACAGCTTGGGAGCTTTAGCATCCCCTAAGCCTGTTCACACCGCCAGAGGGGGGCAGCATGGACAGCTCCCTCCAACAAGGATGGGGCATAGAAGGGGGAGGGGGCACTGGGAGGGTGTCCCACGGAAAGAGTATGAATTAGGAAGCAGGAGTCCTGACGTCTTGTCTCTGCTCTGCTCAGCTCCTAGCTGGCTGTGTGACCTGGAGAGAAACACTCATCCTCCTTCCGTTCCCTCCCCTAGAAAGGAAAACTTCCAAAGGAGAAGGCAAGAAAATCCAGACAGCCTTGTTAGGGCCCAAATCCAATGCCTGCCCCTGGAGATTCTGCCGCCTCGCTCCACAAACAGGGCACTGCCAAATGTGGAGCCATCCTCCCCAGGGGGACACGCGGGCTCGGCATTCCCCGCCCCCACCCCTGGGCTGCAGGACGGGGAGAGGGAGGGCCGGGCTATCAGAGGCCCCGAAGACCACAGATCGGTAAACTTGCTGGGTCCCCGGCCAGCTGTCTGGCCAGTGTGCACCGCAGGACACACGGACGCCACGCTGCAGCAGGGAAGTGTGGACCGTGCAGGGAAACCCAGCCCTGCAGCTGAATCAATAACCAAAGTGCCCATCCCCCGCGAGTCAGCAGTGCCGCTGCCAAGTGCCAAGCGAGGCCAGGGAGGCCAAGGGAAATGAGCAGGGACATGGAGTACCAGTGCTGAGTCACCTCCCTCCCTGACCCTCAGTTTTCTCATCTGGGAAAAGGGATCACTACTGCCCACCTGGTGGGGTCATCCTGAGGTTGTACCATACGAAATTACGATATTCCACCCTCGTGGACCTGCAAAACCAGCACTTTGGGGTTTCAACCCAATATACAGACGGGCACAGCGTACAGCCCAGGCACAATAAATGTTGGCAAAACTGAGCCCAACAGGATGTGCTTTCCTCATCTGTGGGACGAGCATAAAACTTCTTGTTGTACCGCTCCCAAATCCCAAATATAACAAGCACGCAGCTCACCTTAGTTCATAAGGCAAGGTCCCAAGTACACCAGAGCGTGTGTGTGACAGGCTACTGATGCACTTCCGTGTGTATTACATCAAATATAACTAGCCCATCGGACATCTTTAAAATGTTTAAGTTTAAGAAAAAAAAAAAAAGAGTCAACATGTGGTACATCCATACAATGGAATATTATTCAGCCACAAAAAGGAATGGAGTCCTGATATTCATGATCCGGGTGAGCCCTGAAAATGTTATGCCAAGTGAAAGAAGTCGGTCACAAAAGGCTGCACGTTGTATGACTTCACTTGCATGAAATATCCAAAACAGGCCAATCATTAGAGACAAAAAGGAGATCAGTGGTGGTATACCCATGGCTGGGGTCAATGGAGGGAAGCAGGCAATGATCCCTAACAGGTACGGGATTTCTTTACCCGGTCATAACAATGTTCTGAAATTGATCAAGGTGAAGGTTGCAGAACTCTGTGAATATCAAAACCACTGAATTGTACACTTTTTTTAAAAATTTTTTTCTTTTGGGGCCCCTGGGTGGCTCAGTCAGTTTAAGCGTCCGACTCTTGGTTTCAGCTCAGGTCATGATCTCAGGGTCATGGGATCGAGCCCCATGTTGGGCTCCAGCCCCACGTTGGGCTCTGCGCTCAGAGCAGAGTCTGCTTCAGATTCTCTCTCCCTCTCCCTCCTCTCGGCCCCTCCCCACTCATGCGCAATCTCTCACTCTCTCTCTAAAATGGGTAAAGTCTTTAAAATATTTTTTCTTTTTATATACTTTTATTTTTGTACTGAAGTCTAATTGACATAAAACATTATAATTACTTCAGGGACTCAACAGAATGATTCAATATTTGTTTGTTTGTTAATTTATTAATTGATTTTAGAGAGAGAGGGAGAGAACACAAGCAGGAGGGGCAGAGGGAGAGAGAGAATCTCAAGCCGACTCCGAGCTGAGTGCAGAGCTTAACAGGGGGCTCGATCACATGACCTGAAATCATGACCTGAGCCAAACTAAGAGTCAGGCACTCATCTGACTGAGCCACCCCGGCACCCCAATGATTTGGTATTTGTATATATTGTGAAACGATCACCGCGATAGCTCTAGCTAACATCCAACACCATAGTTACAAAAATTTTTTTTCTTCTTGTGATGAGAACTTTTAGGATCGATTCTCTTAGCAACTTTCAAATATGCCAGACGGTGTTATGAATTATAGTCACCATGCTGTATATTGCATTTCCATATGGATTTTACAGCTGGAAGTTTGTCCTTTTTGACCCTCTTCACCCACTTTACCTACCCTCCCACGCTCCACCTCTGGCAACCACCCATCTGTTCTCTGTATCTATGAGCTTGGTTTGTTTGGGTTTTTTTGTTTGGGGAGGATTTTTTAGATTCCACATATAAGTGAAATCATATGGTATTTATCTTTCTCTTATTTCATTGAGCATAATGCCCTCCAGGTCCATCCATGCCACAAATGGTGTTCTTTTTATGGCTGAATAATATTCCTTTGTCTATAGACCACATCTTCTTTATCACTCATCTATCCAAGGACCCGTAAGTTGCTTCCATACCTTACCTATTATAAATAATGTTGCAATGAACACGGGGTACCTGTATCTTTTTGAGTCAGTGTTTT
Source organism: Zalophus californianus (assembly GCF_009762305.2). Taxonomy (NCBI): domain Eukaryota; kingdom Metazoa; phylum Chordata; class Mammalia; order Carnivora; family Otariidae; genus Zalophus; species Zalophus californianus. The sequence continues at coordinate 19,083,378 of NC_045608.1, read as the reverse complement.
GTTTCCTTCAGATAAATACCCAGAAGTGCAATTGCCGGATCATATTACCATATTTCCTTTTTTTTTTTATTGACATATAATTGACACACAGTATTGTTAGTTTCAGGTGTACAACATAATGATTCAATAATTCCCTACATTACTCAGTGCTCATCACGATAAGTGTAGTCACCATCTGTTACAAAATGACATTATTACAGTCTTATTAATACTCTTTAGGCTATACTTTTTACCTCCATGACTTATATATTTTATAAGTGGAAGTTCGTACCATATTTCTATATTTAATTGTAATTTGAATTTGTACACTTTTTTTTTTAAGATTTTATTTTTAAGTCATCTCTATACCCAATGTGGAGTTCGAACTTACAAGCCTGAGATCCAGAGTCACATGCTTCACCGACTGGGCTAACCAGGCTCTTTAAATGGATGAATTGTAGGGTACATGAATTATATCTCAATAAAACTGCTGCTTAAGAAGCTGAGTCAAGGGCGCCTGGGTGGCTCAGTTGGTTAAGCAACTGTCTTCGGCTCAGGTCACGGTCCTGGAGTCCCAGGATCGAGTCCCACATCGGGCTCCTTGCTCAGCAGGGAGTCTGCTTCTCCCTCTGACCCTCTTCCCTCTCGTGCTATCTCTCATTCTCTCTATCTCAAACAAATAAAATCTTAAAAAAAAAAAAAAAAGGTGAGTCAAGTTCAAGAAGAAGGTTAACTGAGGAACAGTCCAGGTGGTACAGAAATATGAACAATGCTCAAGGTGATACAAGAATGACCGGAACTTGGGAAACACTGAATCAATAAGCTGTAGGTAGGTTCAAATCCTACCTCCTGAGTGGCCCTCAGGGCTAATGACTTTGCCTCTCTGGACCTCAGTGTCCTCATCTAGAAAACAGAAACAAGAAGAGTTCCCACCTCCTGGAGCCACCATGAGAACTAAGTGAGGTATCACTGTGTCTGGCGTATCCTGGGGGATAGATAGACGGCAGCATCGTTACCTGTCACCCCCTGGCTTTGCAAAAAAACGGAGGCTCACAGAGGTGATGGGACTGCCTGAGGTCACAGGCTGGGAAAACTGGGGCTCACCCTCTGAACCTCTGTGTTCCACTGTACACAGGTCCCTCCTACCCAGTCAAGAGGCCTCACCCAAGCCTGCCCCACCCAGGCTGGTAAGTCCTTTCCTGAAAGTGAGCCCAACCTGAGCCAGCCAGGGACTTGCCGATGGCCTGCCAGGTGACAGGGCCTCCGAGAGCCGCCCAGACTCTCCAGCCCAGCAAGGAAGGTGCAGGTGCACAGGCGGAGGGCAGAGGGAAAGGCAGGAGCCTAGCACAGCGTGATCCACACAGGCTTGCTGCTATTATTATCTGGTCATCACTATTATTCACTCTCCTCGTTGTTATTTTCACCCAGATTTTCTTTGGGACACACCAGTCATTCATTGGACAAATATTTACTGAGCGCACCTACTGTATGCCAGGCACCGTACTGGGGACAGGACACTGAACGAGACAAAGTCCCTGCCCCCTGAGGGTTATAGTCCCATAGGGAAGACATACATTAGAGAAAGAAATACATAATCCTCAGACTGCAGGTTGGGCTATGTACTAAGAGGGGCAGGAGTTGCGGGGGAAGGTCTTGGGGAGGGTTGTCCTCCACCTCTGGCCCCATCCTCTCTCACCTGCCAGACGACCGCCTCCTCACTGTCCTCCAGGCTTCCACCCAGCCTCAATCCTAAGTCCACTCTCCGCTCAGCAGCCAGAAGAATCTCTTTAAAACCCAAACCCACATCCTATCGTGAAGGGCCTCCACACTCACCATAAACCCCACGGCGCCCTGCGCTCTACCTCCTGCCTTGCTTCCTCTGCTCCTTTGGTTCTTCTAGCATTTCCAACTTGCTCCTACCTCAGGGCCTTTGCACTTGTCAGTCCTTCTGCCCAGAACACTGCCCCCCAGGCTCTTCAGAGAGCCCCTTTGTCGCCTTCAGGCCTCAGCTCAAAGTTAATTTCCTTAAAGAGCCAGTCCCTTATTCCCATCTAAAACAGTTACCTGGGGGCGCCTGGGTGGCTCGGTCAGTTAAGCCTCAGACTCTTGCTTTTGGCTCAGGTCATGGTCCATGGTCTCAGGGTCATGAGACTGGACTTCTCACTGGGTGTGGGGGTCTGCTTGAGATTCTGCACTGGACTTCTCACTGGGTGTAGGGTCTGCTTGAGATTCTCTCTCTCTCTCGCCCTCTGCCTCCCCCACCCCCGACCACTGGCACGCACGCGCTCACTCTAACAACAAAAAAAACAGACACCTGACTTTCATATCACCTTTTATTTTCACCACTGTTCTTAACCACTATCTAAAACTGTCTTGGGGCACCTGGGTGGCTCAGTCGGTTAAGCATCTGACTCTTGATTTTGGCTCAGGTCATATCTCAGGATCGTGGGATGAGCCCTGCAGCGGGCTCGTGCTGGGCATGGAGCCTGCTTACGATTCACTCTCTCGCTCTCCCTCTCCCCCTCTGCCCCGCCCCCTCTCAAAAAATAAATTAATAAATAAGTAAAATAAAAAATAAATAAAACTGTCTTATTAATGGGACCATGTACCTGCTTCACGCCACTAGAATGTCTGGCCCATAAAGGCACTGAATCCTGTTGTATCCTTAATAGAGAGGTGCCTGGAGCAGAGCCGGTGCTCAATAGTTGCATGGGATGGATGGATGGCTGGATGGATGGATGGATGAGGGGTAAATAGGTGGGTGAGCGGATATATGCACACATGGATACATGGATGGGTGGGTGAATGGCCAGAAGGGTGAATGGGTAGATGGTTGGATATATGGATGCATGATGTATACACTGATGGACAGACAGATGGTGGGTAAATTAATGGGTGGGTGCATGGATGGATGGATGGACAGAAAGATGGCTGGATGGATGGATGGAAGGATGGATGGCTAGATGGATGGGTGGATGGGTCGGTGGATAGAAAAAAAATAGATGGGTAGATATAAGGATGGACAGAAGAAGAAATGGAAAAGTAGATGGAGGGTAGATGGAAGAATCAGTGGAGGACCACATCCTTCGGGTGGTTCTGACCACGTATTCATGAGCACAGGGTCCTGAATTCAAACCTCTCATGAGTATGGTTTTCTGAAGGGGCAAAATAAAATAAAGCATGTAAAGCATTTAGCAAGTGCTCAATAAACATTAATCATATTATTTTAGTTACTGTTAAGTACTGTAATATATATCTAGGCAGTTCACATTTTGGTTGATTGTCGTGGGGTATTGTGTGTGTGTGTGTGTGTGTGTGTGTGTGTGTGTTTTGCTTGTGTTCTACAATGACTCGATTGTTTTTGCAACAAGAACCACCCTCTACAATAATTCTATATTGTTTTTGTAATAAGAACCACCTACACAGTTACACTTAGAGCTTAGCATCTCTCTCTAGCATCATCTTGGGTTTCAGGCCTGGTCCAGCCGCCTACCCTACAGCTACCCCCTCACACTAGACACACTCTAGAAGCTGCAATCCCCCAGGATCGTGCTACCCCTGGGAGTACTGTCAAAGAAACCTGTCTGGAGACAGTAGCACAGGAAGGGCACAGCCGGGTCAAGGAGACGCAAGCCAGCCCAAGCCAGCAGCACACAAGGCCTACAAGCCAGACTCCTTCCTCTGTGGTCCACCCCGCAAAAAACAGTTTCTGGCTGCGAATTCAGTACCACATCCCACAACAAGAGCCAGATTACCCATTCCCAAGTTTGGGAGACATTTGGGATGTGCCATGCTGTGGGTACAATATTCGATCTGGAGAACCCCAGGGGTACCCCAGGATTCAGCAGCCAGCCTTCAGAACAGCTGAGGTGGGTGAACAGGGCCTGGGGCACCACTAATGGGGGGCAACGGACAACGAAAACAAGTAGTGGGTTTCAGGATCAGCCTCTGGGGCAGGCGCTCCAAATTACAGACATTGGCTCGGGTTATCTGCCTTGCATACAAACAGCCCCGCATAGCACCAGCAAAATAAAAATAGTGAACCACTATGGCTGCCTATTATTGGTCACTTACTGTGTGCTGGATGTTTTTATCACACAGTCAAAGGTGTGGAGCCCTGGTTAAACACCCTCTGAAGCAGGGGCCCCTGGGTGGCTCAGTCAGTTGACCTTCCGACTCTTGTTTTCGGCTCAGGTCACAATCTCAGGGTTGTGGGATCAAGCCCTGCATCAGGCTCCATGCTCAGCATGGAGTCTGCGTGAGATTCTCTCTCTCTCTCCCTCTCCCTCTGTCCCTCCCCCTGCTCACGCTCTTTCTCTCTCTAAAATAAATAAAATCGTGTAAAAAAAAAAAAAAGGTATTCCCAAGCAATGCGGAAGCAGACGGCAAGACGGTAGCGTTATTAACAATTACAACTACAGTTTATTACAAGGATTCCACGTGATGATCACAGTGAGTACTTAGCACCTGGCCTGCTCAGTCAGCGTTTTTGTTACAAATGTTCTAAATGACAGCAATTGGGAGGGGGCCCTGACCGTGCACCTGGCTCTGCCCGGAGACTTCACATATTGTGGCACAACCGCCTTATAAGGGGAGACCTCCTACTAGCCCCATTTTACAAAGAAACTGAGGGTGGATCAAGTTGCCTAACTCACCCACGGTCCCAGGGTCCCAGATCACGTCCCTCCATGGGTATCACCAACCCTAAACTCACCTCTGAAAGCCAGGCCCCATTAACCCCTTCCTCTCTCTGGCCCTCCGGGTCCCCGTGACGTCCAGGTGACGCCCTAGTGTTCAGACCTTCTTAGAGGTGGCCGGCTGACCCTGCCTCTTGCTCCAGGCGGCTGAGCCCATCCTGAAACACAGACGCCGCCAAGGGAGGAGGAGGAAGGGTTCCTGGTGAGCTCATCTTACAGGGGCCACTTCCAGCCCCCTGGGACCATCCAGCTGCTTTAACTTGGACAACGCCCAGGCCTCCGTGGGGACGGGAAACATCCCTGAGCGATAAAGATCAGGACCGGCTTGTAAGAGCATCCAGATGCTTTGTGTGGGCCAATACACCCGGCCCAAGCCCCATTCTGAGCAGCCCCCATCTCTGACACGAAATGGAGCAGCACGGAGCACTTCCTGGAGGAGGTGGTCTGGGGGTCTCCCCAGCCTAGTGTCCAAATCTACCAGTTGCACACCGCAACATTCCTAGGAAGGGGCTCACCGCTCAACACCAGAAAAAAATACACACGCGTATAAAACGACAGCTAGGAGAAATTATGCATTTGCTGTGTGCCAAGTACCTCTAATCCCTTCACATGCATTAACTCACTGAATCCTCACGTAGCCTCCCTTTACAGAGGAGAAATGGAGGCTCAGGGAGGGGATGGGACCTGCCTAAGGTCACACAGCTAGGAGGTCCCAGAGTCAGGACTGGAACCAAGCCAGCTGAGAAGAAAGCCAACATTCTGAAACCCAAGACATGGTGCTGACATCTTTCAATCATTGGTACAAACGCACAGTGTGACTGACAAGTCTAGAAATCATACTTCAAAATATTACCACTGGTTATCTTTAGAAGTGGGGTTATAAGAGTTTTATCTCTTCCTTTTGGGTTATCTGTATTTCTAAATGCTCCACAATGAAAAAACGTATTGTATTATAATGTAAACGTATGTAATGTGAGCGTATTATAATAAGGACAAAAAGAGGATAAAAATTATTAATTTGGAAAATGAAACAAGAGTCACTTAACAAGCAGTAATCTCAAGCCACCACATGCCAGGCGTGGAGGGGACAACCGAGTAAGGCAGGAGGACCCGCCAAGGGTCACTAACGAAGGTATGAGAACCCCACAGTACTGCGGAGAGAGGCATGCACCAGGTGGGGGCCTTACCTAAGAGCGCCACCCACCCACCCACCCAACCGGACAGCACAGACAGCGACTCGCCTTTCACCCCACATTCACCAAGCTGGGAGGCAAGCATCGACATCCCCATTTCACAGGTGTGAACACTGAGGCAGATTAGAAGGGCAGCCACTCCCGTGGTTGGGGACCCAACAGCCAGGGCCCCATGGCTCCAAACCTGGGCAGTGTCTTCAGGCTGCTGCTGCCGCCCATGAAAAAGCCACCTTTCGGAGGTGACTCAGGCCTTGGAACAGAACAGGGTGACACCCAGGGAGCCCCCGCGGAGGCCCAGCCGATCCCGACTGAAGCCAGGGCAGATGGCTCACACTTGGGCTGCTGGGTCAGCCCGCATGCTGGGCATTCCAAAAATTCCTCCAAAGCTTTTTGCTGCACCCCACCCCCGTTTCCAACAAAACTCCCCTTTTTGATGAGCCAAAAGAAGGAAAAGCAGAGGGGCTGTGATTAAGGCATGTGGACAAAGGCGATCCCAGGAGGCTTGAAGGTCTCTTTTCTGGAGTTAGTGCCAACAGTCACCGGCACCTGTAGCCTCTCCAAGAAGGTGGTCCGCTAGTTGCCAACACTTCCCCTCGCATCCAAACCCTGGGTGCATCATGGGAAACAGTTTGGCTGCCCAGCTGACAGAAGGCGGACCAGGAGAACGGTGCCCCCGGGGGCCCTGCTCCGCATGAGAGCCCTGAGCACACCACTCTCCGCCTCCTCTCTCTCTCCCCCGAGAGGCAGGGGCCCTCGTCCCAGGCAGTCCCAGGCAGCCCCAGGGCCCCGTACAGGCCCTGGTATACAGTGGGTGCTTAATAAATAACATAGATGAAAAGGATCAACCGTCCCAGGGGAGGAAAGGAAGCGCTATCCTGGAAATTCTCAGGGGAGGGATGGTATTTCCCACGGGGCCAGGGGAAGATGGGGAGAAGGCATCGGGCTGCCTTGAGTGTTACTATAGGGAGGCTGGGCTTGCAGGAGGCAGGCCTGAGTTCAAAGCCAGGCTCTGCCACGTCTACCTCAAGCTGAGTGCGTAAGAGGCTCTAGGAGCTACCCATCCAGTTCCCCTTCCTCGGTGAAAGAGGTCCAGAGAGGGGAAGGGGCTCACCCAAGGACACACAGCAGAGTAGCTGGTATTAGAACCCAGAGTCCTGACTTCTGGCCCAGAACTCATTCTACTACACCCCGTGTCCTCTCCCATGACCTAGGATCCCTTCACGCGCCGAGTCGAGTGCCTGGTGAGCAGGTAATCAGTTCCAGAAACAAAGGCAAGAGTTTCCAGGGCTGGGGCCTAAAATGAAAGAAACGATCGTGGGCAGCTTCCCAGGCCAAAGGGCCCCGGGAGTCCCCCACCCACCAAGTGACGGCTGGCCCAGGGCCCAGGGCAGCACTCCGCGGGCAGAGTGCCCACCAAGGCCCAGGCTTCACGCCCGGGGAAGGTCGGACGGCGCCAGTTCACAGGAGGACCTCAGTGTCCCCAACCCGCTCGCTGGCATCCCCTTCTGCTGGGAGGCCCCGCACACTCCAAGTTTCCTTCCCCCAGCAGCGTCTCACCACCGCCTGGGTAAACAGGCCGGTCCCAGAAAGGGCTTTCGTCACTGAAGACACAAAACAAAAAAGAAAAGAACTATAAACAGTCGGCTGGGACCTACAGCCTGACCCGGAGGCTTTGAAAATACAGCTGTGTCCCCAACGGGCGGGACACCACCTAATACATTCACATAGGAAGGGGCCCCGGGGCCCCCTGTCTGCCACCAGCTGCGAGGGGGGCGGGGGGGCCAGGCGCTCGGGCTCTCAGGGGCTCAGCCTCCTCATCTGTAAGATGGGAACCACACAAACACCGGTCTCCATAGGCTGAAGAAAGGATTCCGTAAAGGATGCGATAAAATAATGCACAAACCCACGTGTCCATCCGAGGAGCTGGAATATAAGCAGTCAATCCAAGCTAACTGTTACTTCTTATTATAGCTCCTGTTACTATTTCTGCTGCTACCACAAGCAAGAGAGATTTATATCGTGATTTATAGAGCAAGTCCTTGGCGTATCTTACACACATTTGTTTTAAAGACCCTAAGGTGATCTTTTTATGGGGGAAGGGTTCCCGTATTTTAAGTGCCTACTATGTGCAGGAAGCTTTATATGGTTACCTCCCCCAGTCCCACAAGGACCTCACAGGGAAAATCTTAGCATCTTCTTTCTGCAGATGAGGACTGAGGCTTAGAGAGGTCAAGCCACTTGCCCAAAGTCACACAGCAATGACGTGATGGAGAGAGGACAGAATGCTGGAATGGTCCAGTTCTGTTCTGCTTTACCACCCGGGAGGTGGCAGGGGGAGGGGGTCAGGACCCAGGGGCTGCAGTCAGGCTGCCTGGACCTGCATTCACCCTTCCCAGTAGGGACTCTGGGCATGCGACTCCCTCTCTGAGCCTCAGTTTTCTCTTCTGTCAAATGGGGGCCTGAGAATCAAATGAGACACAGATGCGCACAATGCCTAGGAGAGAATGAATACTCTCTACTTCTTGGTTTTATTTTACTATAAATAACAGCAGTGTTCTCAAAAGCCGAGTCTCAGCAAGTGGAAGAAAGGAAGCCTCAGTCATCAATCCCAAACTTCTTTTTTTTTTTAAAAAAGATTTTATTTATTTATTTTGAGAGAGAGGGAGGGAAATCATGCACAAGCAGGGGGAGGGACAGGGGGAGAGGGAGAGGGAGAGAATCCCAAGCAGGCTCCCCCCTGAGCATGGAGCCCAATGTGAGGGGTCGATCTCAAAACCCTGAGAGCATGACCTGAGCCAAAGCCAAGAGTTGGATGCTCGACTGACTGAGCCACCTGGGCGCCCCAACCCCAAACTTCTGAAGGCACAGAGGACTGGGCAGAAAACCACCAGGTTCACACAGGTCAAAGGCTATCCTTTCTTGCCTCCAGTGACATCTTGGCCCATCTGAGACTCACTTGACGGATAAGGAAATGCTCAGAGAGGTGAAGTGACCTGCCCGGGGTCACACAGGAATCCCACGCGTGGGGCACCCCAGAATCTCTACCTACTCCACCCAGCTTCCTTCAGAAACCCACCCCTCAAACCCAGCACAATCCCATTTTCCCCAGCACAGGACTGGGCACACGATCCACACAGGATCAATGTTCATCACATGAATGAATGAAAGAGTGAGTGAGTGCCCTCCACCCCTGTGCCTAGCTTGGGTGGCCTCCACGAATACTCACAACCATGGGCTCCTGAAGCCCGCCGTGCACTCCCACCACGGGCAGTGGGAACATTCCTGAAACGTAGAGCTTCCCGGGCTCCTCCCCAGCTGGACTGAGAGTGCGGAGTGGTTTATAAAGGCACTTGGTCCCTCCCCAGCAGGTAATGCCTGCCCTGGGGGAGACAATGTCAAATCAACAGGGACCCTTAACAGACAGCCCTCCAGGGGCGCCTGGGTGGCTCAGTTGGTTAAGCGACTGCCTTCGGCTCAGGTCATGATCCCAGAGTCCCAGGATGGAGCCCCGCATCCGGCTCCCTGCTCAGCGGGGAGTCTGCCTCTCCCTCTGACCCTACCCTCTCTTGTGCTCTCTCTTTCACTCTCTCTCTCTCTCTCTCAAATAAATAAAATAAAATCTTGGGGCGGCTGGGTGGCTCAGTTGGTTAAGCCGCTGCCTTGTGATCCCAGGGTCCTGGGATCGAGCCCCACATCGGGCTCCCTGCTCATGCAGGAAGCCTGCTTCTCCCTCTGCCTGCCGCTCCCCCTGCTTGTGCTCTCTCCCTCTCTCTCGCTATCTCTCTCTCTGTGTCAAATAAATAAATAAAATCTTAAAAAAATAAATTAATTAATTTAAAAAAATAAAATCTTAAAAAAAAAAAAAGCCCTCCAACTGCAGCAGAGGGGGGCAGAGCACTTGCTCAGAAGCAGAGGTCCTAGAAGCGTCCCTCTCCTCACCCCTTTCCCCAAGGCCCTGCGGGTTCCCAGGACCAGAAGCAACCCGCCTGGGCCTTTGCAGACTAATAACAATACGAGATAATAATGAAGATAAGGCTGAGCATGTGCATTCATCAGCACGCACTAAGTATTAGCCCAGTTAATGAGGCAGACGCTAGTTATCACTCCCAGTTTGCAGATGAGGCTACTGAGGCACAGAGGGTTTAACCGCCAGGCCCAAAGTCACACAGCAGGAGAGTGGTGACGCTGGGATTTGAGCCCAGGCAGTGGGAATACAGATCCCTCACAATATTCCCAAGGGGTACTGGGAATGTCCAATTCTGCAGAATTCCACAATCTACCCCAGTCACGCTCCAGGCACCAGCGGGCTGATCGTCCACTTGGAGCCAAGTGCCGCACAGCTTGGCCAACGGTCACAAGCACGGACCCTACATCCACTTCACAGACGGGAAAACTGAGGCTCAGAGAGGTGATGCGACTGGTGGAAGGTCACGTGACCCACGGGGGCAGAGCTGGGATTTGAATGTAAATCTGACTCCTCCCCAGCCTCCCCCTGGCCTCACTGTGCTCCCCCCTGCGCTGGCTCCAGGTACCACAGCCTGAGGAACTGTAAACCAAACCCAAAGCAAAAATCAATCAAGGGGCGCCTGGGTGGCTCAGTCGGTTAAGTGTCCGACTCTTGATTTCGGGTCAGGGTCGTAGGATCGAGCCCCATGTCGGGCTCCGTGCTCAGCATGGACCCAGCTTAAGACTCTCTCTCACCCTCTCCCTCTGCCCCTCCCCCCGCCAAAATAAATAAATAAATCCTTAAAAAAAGCCAATCAAGACAATGGTGCCTCACCTTCACACCTCACATCACAGACACAAAATACCTCCTTAACCCAATATCGTGTTTGAGCTGCCCAGCAACTCTGCTGGACAGGGCACATTATTCCCATTTTCCAGATGGGGAAACCAAGGCTCACACCTGTGAACCGCCTGTTCTGGGTTATCACCTCTAACCAGGTCTCCTCGCGCAGAGAGAGCCCTGCTCTGATGTGTCCCACACAAATCAGACTCCACGATTCTCAACGCCCTCTCCGGGCGGACCCTCCCCCCAGACTCTATCCTGCCCCGTCAGAAACCTGATTGTGACAGGCTGTAGGACTGCTCGGGAAACATATACTCCTTCCCTCTCAGCCTCCAGTGGGGGAGTATGTGGCTTTCTGCCTGACGCTGGGCTCGGCCATGCAACTTGCTTTGACCAACAGAGAGCAGAAGGAACCCCGCCCGAGTTCCTAGTAGAGACTTTCTGAGGCACCACGGTCCCCACTGAGCTCCTGAGCATCTGCTGTCCACCAGAGAAAAGCTGCTGCCCATCAGCCTGGGTATCAAGTTGAGGAAGATACATGGGGCAGACACGCACCCAACTCAAAGCCTGATGTCCAGGCTGCCCCCCAAAACCCAGCCAAGTTCAGCTGAGTCATCTGCTGACCCAGGAGCATGAAACACACAGTTTGCCATTAAAAGCCACTGCAACTTGGGAGATGCTTGTTACACAGTATTAGCATAGGAAAACCAGGCTGATACAAGGCCACCTATTTCTAGAGGGAAGCAGGTGGGCAAATATCTCCCAGGACATGGCCCCCAGCAGGCTGGATTCAAACCCAAAGGCTGCAAAGTGTGCTGCCTGCAGGAACTATCACCCTCCCTACAGTCACGCCAAATACTACCTCCAAGGCCACCAGTAAGACGGAGCCACCCGCTGTTCCCTCCCCCTGAAACACACCAGCAGGCTCTCTCTCCAACGGCCTCAGGAGGAATGTGAACGGTTCAACAGCTCAGGAGGGAAACGGGGCAGGCTAGATCCGCATCCCAAACCCCCTACACTCCAACAGCTCCACATCCTGGAATCTGCCCTCCAATCGGAATGCAAGGAGCGTGCAAACACACAGAACAGGGATGTCTACTACACCACCGTGTGTCCCGGCAAAAACCAAGCCATTGAAAGCCCATCCACAGGGGGTCTGTTCAATAACTAATAGCGCCTTCAGGCACTGGGGTATTATTCAGCTGTTTAAAGAGTAGGGTTCAGTCAACACATTCCGAAATGGGAAAGTACCCAGATCTATTTTTAATTTATGTGTGAAATTCTTTGTTTGATCATCGCTGTTGTTAAAAGACTATGTCTACACGTGCGGATTCATTTGTTTATTCCATGACTGTTTGCAGAGCAAACAAGTGAAGACAGATAGGGTTTCTGCCTTCTTGGAGCATAAAATCTAGAGGCAGAGGAGGGTAAGGGTAACAACTCCACTACAACATGTAACAAGAACAGTAACAATCAGCATACTGAGCACTGACCACGTGCCAGGTCCCTCATCCTTTACTCTGCACAGCAACCCTCAGAAGGAAGACCTGCGATCTACCCCTGGTCACTAACGAGGAAACTGGGGCTCAGAGAGGTTAAATCACCTGCCCAGGGTCACACAGCCGGTACGTGGCAAAACCAAGATTCAATGCCTTCCATGTGGCTCCAGAGTGAACATAAAAATAACTTAGATAAATAGCAGAATGTGACAAGGGCTGGTGCGGGAAGACTCACTTGTCACTTAAAATAATATCATTTTGCCATCTTTGAAGTATTTGGTGTGTTACCTATTTCACAATACAAACATATATATGGCATACATATGTGTATCACTTCTGACTTAGTGATATAAATATCCCAACATCACGCTTTGGGGACACAATTATATTCTTTTTCTTCTCTTCTTCTTTCTTGTTTTATTTATATTCTTAATAGAGACAAGGCTACAGAGCATTTCAAAGGTCATCTAACTGAGCAATTACTGACGGAGCAGTGGTATGAAGCAGAAGTCAATCCATGATCATTTGCATACCTGTCTCCCTTGGCTTCCCTGCCACTTTTTCCTCCCATCCGATTGACCAGATTCCTGAGGAGTGGATTCCTGAGGGCAGAGGCTCCTTTGAATTGCCCACATCCCACATATGATGCTCAATAAAATATTCATCACATTGAAGGGAAAAAAATGTGTGCGTGTGTGTGTGTGCACGCACCGTGTCCCCCTCAAATGAAAGTGTGTCAGTGTCCTTTTAAATGATAGGAGTTTCAATAGTGGGAGTGGATAGGACTCCCAGAGCCTCAGCTTCATAAACTGCAAAATCAACTGTCCCCCAAACAGGCATTGCCCAGGTTTGTTGTGAAAAATCAAAAAAAAAGAACAAAGAGTTTGCCCAGAGCCTGGCACATATGAGGGGTTCAGTGAACAGTGGATATTCTGATGTGGTCTGTGCTTTACTTACATTCTCTCCAACAATCCCATTTTCCTGAGTATGAAACTGAGGTTTTAAGAGGGAAGTAGCTTGTCTGGGGTCACAGTCCTATCTGCCTACGTGGGTGGGGTAAGGAATACTGAACTCCTAGCCAGGGATCTCCCTGCCCTCTTTTTTTTTTTTTTCTTTTTAATTTATTCATTTGAGAGAGAGAGCAAGAGCACGAGTTGGGGGAGGTGCAGAGGGAGAGGGAGAAGCAGGCTCCAAGCTGAGCAGGGAGCCCCACGTGGGTCTTGATCCCAGGTCCTGGGATCATGACCTGAGCTGAAGGCAGACACTTAACCAACTGAGCCACCCGGGCTCCCCCTTCCTGCCCTCTTTTATAACCTAAACCTGGCAAAACCTTCCTGCTTGGGTATTTAGGGAGTGGCAGGGGGTGTAAAGAGAAATTTTATCCCGACGGTCTTTCATTCATTCAAGTGTGCTGGGAATACCAATTAGCATGCAATTCTCCAGTTGAGCTAGGTCTTCGCCTGGGCTGCTCCTTATGCCTGGAATGTCCTCCCCTTGCCTCCTACTCATCCTTCAAGACTCAGCTCAAGTGTCACCTGTGGCTGCCCTGCCCCCCCCACCCCACCCCGACACACACCAGGTTGGGAGAGGCGCTCCCTGCCTGAACAACAACCTGAAGACAAGCCAAAATGATAATTACCATACCCATGACTTAGAGCAGACTGGTGCACACACTCTACCTGGCACTTCCATGTACTGCTTCTCTGAATTCACGTAACAACCCTCTGAGTGAGGGGAGCAGCCCATCGTGAGCCCATTTTACAGATGAGAAAGTTGACTCTCAAGCCAAGTACGATGCCTGAGACCACATACCACAGGGTAATCCCCCAGTAATTCCTCCCACCCCGCCCCGCCCCGGGCTCCCTCCTTTCTATCCCTGTCTCCTCCTGGAAGCCTCCCTGGATTTACCCTGCTGCACAATGCTTCAGCCTCACCACCCTGAGGCTTCTCTACTCCACCTCACAGATTCCAAACATCCACAAGCTGCAAGTTGGAAGCAAGTTCAAATCCCTGCTCTGCCATGGTGACAGGCAAAGACCTTGCCCCATTACAGAGTCCTCTGTCTGGTGAAATGGGAATAATGAGCCCCACTCCCTCACACGGGAAGGTGGCGAGTGCAAGTGTGAAGTCCCAAGGATGTGGATGTTTATAACCATCCCTGGGCTGGTAGCGCAGGGGCACTCAGCAAGGTCTGCTGAACTGGACAGAATACTGGCACGATCTTCAGGCCACCTCCTCTGGGGGGGGGGTCCCTCCTCCCAAGAGACTGCTCTGCATCCAGGAAGGGTCTTCAACTACGTGGCTCTCCAAATAGCATACTGACCAATGTCCATATGCAAGCTCAGACAACCACCTCTCATCTGGATTTTTCTAGCAGCTCCTCACTGGCCTCTGAGCCGCCTCCTAAGAGCAAGACAAGCTTCCCAAAACACACATCTGACCCTCTCCCACAGAGAAACTTCCATAGCACCCCACAGCCCTGGAATAAAGTCCAAACCCCTGCGAATGGTTGACCTGGCCCCGACCAGCACCTCCGCCAACACCCCACGCTCCCTCCTGCGTTCAGGCCGTTCTGTTCCCTTTTTCTGGCCCACAACACCAACCTCTTCCCGCTGGCAAGCTCTCCAAGAAACTAAACCCCCTGACCCCCACCCCTCCCCCGGCCAGAAGGGAGGCATCACCCCCTCTGCCCATTATCAGAGCTCTCCCCTCTAGACAACTGTCTCCTTTCACCAGGCTTTACCCTTCAACGTTGGGACTGCTGGCCTCCTCTTTGACACAACGTCTTGAAATATTTATTGCATGGCATGCATACATGCATGAATGAAGCACATTTAAAATATTCCTCAGGGGTTCCTTTCTGAATTGGTCAGAGATGTACTCTGGAGAGGCCGTGAGGGAAGATATGCTCAGGACCACACAGTGGGCTGTTCCATTCTCCTGTCAAGGTCAGCCTTGAATAAAAGCCCCCAGGACCTCCAAGTGGGAGCAGGGCTGTGGGCGGGTCCTCCACCCTCAGAATCTGGGGTGAGGGTTGAAACCCCAACATCAAGAATCAGCACAGCTGCCTCAGTGGACTGCTGGAATGTAATGCCAGGAGGACAGGTCCTACAGTGTCCTGTGTCGGCCACATAGTAGGTGCTCAAGACACACACTGGTTGATGGAATGAGTGCGCTCACGTGTCCAGCTGAACCACGCGCCCAGACACCGTGGTGGAACCCTGCGCTTGTCTCAGGTAACTGCACCCTTGTCAAGCACACAAATCCTCTAAAAATGATTCCCCCTAATCGGGCTCCCTGCTCCTTGGGAGCCTGCTTCTCCCTCTGCTTCTCTCTCTCTCTCTCTCTCCCCCTCTGTCTCTCATGAATGGATAAATGAAATCTTAAAAAAAAAAAAAACACACAATTCCCCCTAGAATCACCAAGCCCGGGGCTAGTGTCTGCACCACTTCCTTGGGAACTGTCCCGGGGAGGAGATGCCAGTGTCTAGAGGTGAACACATGTTTGTCCAGGAGCCTCCATGGATTAGGAAAAGGAAAGCTGAGCCAAGGGAGAAGCCTTGTCCAAATGCCCTGGTTACTGATTAGCCAAACCCCAGAGCTTCCCTCGGCAAGGAGGATCAGAGGGGCCATAAACCCCTCTGCAGGAAAGATCGAGTTAAATGTCTCTCTAATCCTGCAGTTTAAAAAGACAGCAAGTTGCCTTTCTGGAGCTTCCCAGGGAGACCGTAAGGGAAGTGCAGGGGATGGGACCTGGGAGAGAGGGGGCCGCAGAATGAGGGCCCACTAATATTTACAGAGCCCCTACCTGTTTCATACCTATCACACCTATTAATCCAGCCAGCCACTCAGAAGAGGGAGCACTTTGACCCCCAATCCCACCCCGTTTTGCCCCGAGGGGAGCCCGGGCTCAGAGAGGCTAAGTGTTTTGCCCAAGGTCACAAAGAAGCTGCAAAGAAAAAGCTCTTTCTTTGTGCAACAGGTACAGCCCTTTCCCTTCCAAAAGGTAATGGCTGCTCCTGGCTAGAGAAAGTTCAGTCCCGGGCGGCAGGAAGCCCAGGCCACCTAAGGCGGCGCGCGGAGGTCACACACCCCGCTACAGGACGTGAGCAGGGTTTCAGGGCGCGGCGCCCCGGCTCCCAAGCGAGTGTGTGCCAACAGGGTGTGGAAAGGTCGGGGCTCGGGTGGGGGTCAGCAGGCTACTTCCCCTCCCGAGGGCCCCGCCTGTGGCCCGGAGCGGCGCCACCAGCGGGATGAGGGCCATCCGAGCCTACCCGGGAGCAGGGGGACCGAGCCTTAATCCCATCAGAGCGCCTCAGCCCTGGGGAGGCGCGCGGAGGCGAGCGCAGGCCCGGCGGGGAGGGAGCGTCCAGAGCCCCGGAGACCCGGCGCCCGAGGGGCCCCGCGCGCTGCTCTCTCCACCACCCCCGCTGCCCGCAGGATCATCTCGCCCCGGGCTCGGCCTCGCCGGGCACTCCCGCTTCCCAGTGCCCACCTCCGGGCCTCCAACCCGCACGGACGTCCAGATCCTAGCCGCTCCAGGCTGGGTACCCGATCTCCGGCGATCCCCCAGCTCCCGGCCACCAGATCTCCTCTCGGAATCCACTGCCAAGGCTCGGACAAGCGTGGGGGGGGAGGGAGGTGGGAGGTGGGGATCAACTAGCTCCCAGTCTCCAATCACCGACCCCCGCCACCCCCAGGCTGGAGATCGAGTGGGACCTCAGGCCGCCAGTGCCCGATACACTCCTGGGATCGACTCCCAAGTCTTCAGCCTGGTGGTGCGGGATCCATTGGCTGCCCTGTGCGGGATCTTCCCGCGGGATCCACTCCCAAGTCTCGGGAGACAGATCCCCAGGCTCCCAAATCGGGATCCCCCCTCCACGCAGATCCAGAGCCGGGGGAGATCCACCGGGTCCCCACCTCTTCCTCGGCCAACTTTGCCAACTTTTCTCCCGGGGCCTCAGCCGAGCAGAAACTTGGCGGCCATCGCCCACCGCCGCCTCCCCAGCCCCTTCGCGGGCCGGGCACTGGGGGCAGACAGCCCGCCCCCACAGCCGGCGGCCGCCGCACAACCTACCCTGCAGCCGCCGCCGCCTGCCCGCGCCGCGCCGCCACCTGCCCGCAGCCCGCGGCACCTGCCCGCGCCGCCGCGGCCCGGCGCAGCCTAGCCTGCTGGGGGCGGGGCCTCGGGCGGGGAAGCGCCCCCCGTCGCCATGGGAACCGCGGCCGGCGGCGCCTGCGCGTAAGGGCCCGGGGCGGAGCGCGGCCGGCCCGACCCGCGAGCACCCGCAGGCTCTTAGGCCTGGGGACTATCCGGCGGGTCAGAGGTCGCGAGCGCGGCGGGGCCACTCCTCCCGGAAGCGCTCCGGGCCTGCGAGCCCGACCCCGCAGCGCGCGACTCGGAACGTGCTCGTGGTCCCGGCCCGCGTTCTCAGGACCACCCGACCTCGGCCGGGATCCCCCGGCAGCGGGCGCTGGCCCGCCGTCGGGCCTGCGCTCCCGAGAGCCTGAGGCAGCCGGGGAACTCAGGAGGCGCTGAGTAAAGCCTCGCCCATTGAATCGACCCGGCGGCGGGCGCCTGCCAGGGAACAGACGGGATTTGCGCGAGACGCTGGCGCCCCCTCGCGGTGGGCAGGGGCACTGCACGGCCGGGCTCGCGGGCGTGGCGGGAAGCTGTTCACTGCACCGGGGGGTGGTGCCTACCGTGTGGGACGGTACTGCCACTGTGTTGTGGTTGGGGGGCCAGGGGTATGAAGACTTTGGGACAAGTTGAGAGACTCGTAGGAATCCGCCCCTAAACAAGAAAATGCCTGTGTTGCTATCTTTCACTCATTTCATGCCATACATCTTTATTTAGCACCTACTGTATGCTGGGCACCCAGTGGTAAAGCAGCTAGCAATATTCGGGCTCTTGTGGAACATACAGACACTTAAAAAATAATTGCACAAGTAAATTGAATTGCATTGGTGACACGGCCTTCTAAGGAAATGCACTGGGCATGAATAACTGGAGGTCCTAAAATCCTGTGCATTTATTGTAAGTCAGACCTCAAAAAAGGTAAAGAGAGAGAAAACATCACACTGTGGCTTTGGGAGAATTGGTGAGAAGCTCTCTTGCCTCATCTTTCTCTTGATTTGTTGGTGTCTTTGTGCAAGGGAGGGTACCCCTGTTGCTGGAGACACACCATATCCGTTGTTTGTACAACAGTCTTTTTTTTTTTAAGATGTTATTTATTTGACAGAGAGAGACACAGGGAGAGAGGGAACACAAGCAGGGGGAGTGGGAGATGGAGAAGCAGTCTTCCTGCCGAGCAGGGAGCCCGATGTGGGGCTCGATCCCAGGACCCTAGGATCATGACCTGAGCCGAAGGCAGACACTTAACGACTGAGCCACCCAGGTGCCCTGTACAACAGTCCTTTTGAATTGAGGACCACCACCCTCCATTTTACCAAGGAGCAGCCTAAGGCTCCCTAATTAACTAGAAAGGTGAGGTAGAGGCCTCATGCCATCTTACACCTTAGAGTAGTCTCCTTTATCATCAGGATGTGTTGAACACAATTATCAATAGGACCCGACTCGGTGACTTTTAAATATGACTACCACCCCTAGGGGTAGGAGACAGAGAATGGTTGCATTGAAAGTTAAAATCTGTCAAAATCCACGTTTCAGCACGGTTTTTACAAGACACCTGTATGTTCTAGGAGCAAAGGCGAATAATTGTTTATTGTCTGCTCCCTTCTCTAAAGTTCCTGGAAGCAGAGACTTTTGTCTCTTTTGTTCACTCCTGATTCCCCGTGTCTAGAGTGGGGCTTGGCACATAGTAAGCACTCAGTAAATATTGAGCGCAATAAATAATTGGCTTAAATGCATGAACGACCAACAGCTGATAGTGTATCATCTACCCCCTCTCCTCTCTAACCTTAAAGGAACTCCTTGTCTCTCCCAGGCAAATCTTGATTAACAGGAAGGTGTGGACTGAGGGTTCTGTTTAACCAAATGTTGCGTGTTTCTCAGCTCCCAGCCAACTTAGTACTCTACCTTGGCATCTCCTCCCTATCCCAGAATGTAAGCACCACGGAGAAGACAATCCTTCTCCTGCCACCACCCACAGAAACCCCAAGCCCAGGCATATCCCCAGCTCTGACCAACCCTCCCCAAGTCTTTGCCCCAAGAGATGTCCAGCCCCAGTCCAGCATCAGCCCTTCGGCTTCTGTCAAGCTTTGAGGGAATCCCAGATGTGCCAAACTACAACTCCCAGAGTGCTCCTGGCCTCTAGAGGGGGAAGACTTCCTGGTTCAGCCCCTCAGCCGATTGCCCCCTGCATTCCTGTATCCTCCCATCCAGGAGAGAGGCAGCCAGCACAACCCCCGGAGATTATACCCTGACCAAAGAGGTGTCAAGTTGTACATTGTTTCCAGAGCCAACACTCCCACCCCTCCTCCCAGCTCTGGCTTTTTTCTCTTCCTGGGGATTGAGGACAATGGCCCCTGGGGACTTTCCCAGGACCCCTCCTCTGTGATCTGCCCCTTCCTCCAGGAAGTCGGCCCTGATTTGGCAGCTCTACCCAATAGAACTTTCTGCAATGATGGAGATGGTTTATATCTGTCCTGTCCAACATTAGCCACAGTTGACTGCTGAGCACTTGAAATGCTGCCAGTGGGACTGAGGAACTGAATTTAAATTGTATTTAATTTTAATTAATTTAAATCTAAATAGCCACATGTGGCTACGGCGACCATATTGCACAGTATAGTTCTAGAACTCACACACTTCTTGGCAAAGACCATATTCATGCATTTTCATTAGTTCATACTTACCCATTTTGTTTCTCTTGTAACTTGCCTGCTTCTTGAGGGTGAGGGCCAGTATATTCTTTGAAATGTTTTCCCTTCCCACCAGGCCTTTGCCCATGCTGTGCCCTCTGTCTGGAACACTTCACCCGTCACCTGCCCATCGTCCGTCACAACTACATATCCTTCAGATCTTTAACATCACCTCCCCTGAGAAGCCACTTCTGATTACCATCCCTGATTACCATGCTGCGGCCTCTAAGTCTTCCACCCACCACTAAAGCACTAATCACACAGTAGTGCCCAATCACTTCCCCACCTTACTTTCTAGACTGTGAGCTCCTTAGGAGCAAAGACTAGCACAAAGTTGACACAATAAATATCCAGGGAATTCAGTGTTGAATAACTGGTGTCCCACGACGCAATCCAGTACCTGGTTCACAGCAACGACAGCATATGTTGAGCCAAGTACTTTGCCTGTGCTGGCTCCCTAAGTGCCACAGCGATCCTATTAGAGATTCTCTGTTATTACCTACTGTTTACAGACTCGGCCTCTGAAGCTCAGAGAGGTAAAGTAAATCGCTTGAGATCACACAGCTAGAGTATCTCAGTCGGGGTTCCCAAGGCAAAAGTCACTTGCTCATGCTTTATTGGGAGACGGAGTCCCAGTCCCACCAAAGTGAAGGAAAGGGACACTGAGGCAGGGAAAGAGCGTGAGCCAACACAACACGTGCCTTACAGGGTTGGCCACAGCTGCTCCTGGAAACACAGCCGGGAGTCCCAGCACTCGGGGCATCTCCAGAGAAGCCATGAGAACTATTGCAGGGATGGAAGGCACAGCCCAGCTCCTGTCCGCCATTAGTCACGGGTGGGTCAAGCTACTCCTCGCTTCTGGCTTGTGTCATCTGTGCCTCCGAGCAGCCACAAGGGAAGCCAGTTCTGGAAGAAGAGGCACCAGAGCCCCCCCTGCCCCCCGCTGCCGCCAAGAGTCCGGGCCCGTCAGCTGGGATGACAGACAGCTGGGGATCTGGGGAGGCTGGTCCAACCCTCAGGCCACGTCCCTGCAGGCTGAGCTGGCCCAGTGGCTGCAGCAAGTGACCCGGGCCACCTGCAGGGGGGAGGCGAGCCGAGGCTGGAGCGCGGCCAGTGCAGCTGGGTGGCTGGGAAGGACGCAGCGGAGCACACCTGAAAAGGTGCATCTGTCAAGCCTGAGACCGCCGGTAACCGTCAGAACTGGGATTCAGATCCCGTTTGGACCAACTCCAAAGCCCTTCAGCAAATATTGATGGAAAGAAACAAATGAAGAACTGGATGACTGAGTGAGTGGAAAAATCCCTAGCAATAATCCACTCCAGATGCCTCCATTTTACGGGTAAAGAAACTGAGGTCCACAGAGGTGGAGTTGCCCTGACCAAGGTCACACCACGTGCAGGTGGCAGAGCTGGGACCTGAGCCCCAGCCTCAGGCCTCACTCATGTTTCCTGGACTTAACTTCCTGGACCGTCACGCTTCCTCAGCACCAGCTGCCATGTGCTCATTTGTCATGGCAGCATTCATAGCCAGCATTAGAGCGATGTCTCTAGTTCCCCCCTGCCCAGCATCCATCCCCCATCCTCAGCTAACCTCGGTTTTCCTCCTGGAAACCACCCCATTCCCCACCTGTATGTAGTTCATATAGTTCCAGTGGGGTGAACCTTGGGACCTGCTTACCCTATCCCCAGTCCCCAACCCTGTACTCCCAATCCTAGGGTACAGGACTTAGGTCTGGCCAATCAGAACATCCCATCTTGCTGGCCACAATAACTGGTTCATGGGTAGGCATGTGACCTGAGCTTCTCCCTTGAGAGTTCATCACAACATTTGCAGCAACTATGTGCAAAGAGAAGCTTTCTTTTCTTGGATTGCTTTCCTTTGGCCTCCGAAGGCCAGCCAGAAGCCAGCACTGCAAGAGAGAATCTGCTTGAGAGTGAAGCCAACCCCACAGAAAACAGAGCTGAGAGATGGGAGGAAAGAGAGGTCCTGAAGATATTGCTTGTTCACTTGGATCCCACTGTGCCTGAAGCTGATCATAGAATTTTTAGTTTGGTAAGCCAATAAATTTCTCATTTCTAACTTGAGCCAGTTGGAGTTGCACCTCCATCACTTATAACAGAAGACAAGACAAGCACCTACTCTGTGCCAAGTCTTATGCCAGATGCTAAGGATAAAGATTTTCAGAGCCAGTGCCCACTTTCTGGAAGTTCACAGTCTGTAAAGAAGATCCTCAGGTCCCAGGGAAATATGTAAGTCGGTTCCCTGGACTAGAATTACCAAGGCAGAAAGGAGAGCACAGTGCCAAGAATTTCAACAACTAGTGTTTAACTGTAGATCAGTTAATCCCTATTCATGCCTTCTCCTACCCAGGAAACACCATACCCTTACCCCATTCTGATTTGCCCGCTTTGCCCAGCCTATCCAGCAGCCCGGAGTGAAGGGCG
Organism: Zalophus californianus; assembly: GCF_009762305.2. NCBI lineage: Eukaryota > Metazoa > Chordata > Mammalia > Carnivora > Otariidae > Zalophus > Zalophus californianus. Next base: position 19,060,954 of record NC_045608.1, on the reverse strand, counting down.
GTTGATTTAAGGAACTGACTGGGAAGAAACACACACACAACACACACACACACACATGCACACAACTCAGACCAGGTTATCATCCACCTGGGCTTTAGTCACCAACCTGAATGTTTCCTTCATAGGGAAGGAGACATTTTACAAGGTCATAGACGTATGTCCAAAGCTGGAGCCTGAGCAGGAGAGGCCACATTGGAAGCTCTTGACCTCAAGTGCGTTGAGTGTGGAGGGAAGAATCTGAAGGGGGGAGAGAAGAAAGTATTGTCCAGGGGCCATAATGAGCTTTAGGGGCTCATGAACCCCTGAAGTAACATACACGTATATGTGTGTGTGTGTGTGTGTGTGTGTGTGTGTGTACACAAGCCTGCATGGGGAATGCATTCATAGTTTTAAATCATATTTTCAAAGGAATCTGACACCTCCTAAAGGTAAGTCCGATTGGTCTAGAACATGGCCATCTTTTGTAGGTGGGTGTCTTAGTCTGCTCAGGAGGCTATAACACAGCACCACAGATTGAATGGCTTATCAACAACAAACATTTATTTCCCCCAGTTCTGGAAGCTGGGAATTCCCAGATCGAGAGGCAAGCCGATTTGGTGTCTGGGGAGAACCCACTTGCTAGTCTACACCCGGGGCTGTCTTCCTGCTGTGTCCTCACATAGCAGAGGGCGGAGGGAGCTCTCTGGGGTCTCTTTTATGAGGGCACTAATGTCTTCATGAGGGCTCCACCCGCATGACCTCCTCACCTCCCAGAGGCCCCACCTCCTAATACCATGCCCTTGGGGGTTAGGATTTCAGCATATGAATTTGGGGGGCACCCACACATTCAGCCCATTGCAATGGGAAACCAAGGCTCAGAGCCATTACTTTGCGTAAGTTCACTAGCTCACACAACCAGCTTGTAACAGAGCCTAGACTAGAAGCAGAAATCTGGCTTAGCTGGCTGTGTAGCTCAGAGAAAGAAAAAGGTGTGCAGGTCAAGGTCCTCCCCAGTCCCAGCTGGCCCGGCAGATCTCAGCCTGGACATCCCCTGCCCCTCTGCCCCCGGGCTGTGTCAGATGCCCCTCCTCTATCCTTGTGCCCAGCATCACCCTGCACTTTCTCTTGGCCTGAAGCTGCGCCTGTTGGTTGATGGGTTGGCAAAATGTACGTCCGAAACTTGACTTAGGCTACGTCATGTTCAGATACCTCTTCCTCCCCGAGCTTCCTTAAATCAACAATGGCAGCTCCCCCATCCCAGGTACAAAGGGAAAAAGCCCTGGACATGAGCCCTCCTCATACTCTGCCTAATCCATAAGCACATCCAGTTGGCTTGACCTTTGCCCTTTAACATAGATCCAGACTCCGCCCCTTTCCCCTTCCCTCTCTCTCTGCCCACCTCTCTGGTCCACCATTGTCTCTCACCTGACGGACTAAAGTTGCTGACTACTTCTCCCTTCTGCCTGGCTCTCCACCCAGCAGCCAGAGTGAACTTTTTATTTTTCTTTTTATTTTATTTAATTAATTAATTTAATTTATATTTTTTAGAGAGGGAGAGAGGGAATGGGGAGGGCAAAGGGTGCAGAAGAGAGAATCTCAAGCAGGCTCCACACTCAGCGTGGAGCCAGATGCAGAGCCCCATCTCATGACCTGAGCTGAAATCAAGAGTTGGACGCTTAACTGATGAGCCACCCAGGTGCTCCCTGAGTAATCTTTTGAAAACACAAGACAGGTTGCCACACTCCTGCTCAGGCCTATCTGCAGATTCTGCATCTCACTCAGAAATTAAAAGCCAAAGATCTTCATTGCCGACAAGGCCCTCCATGCCCCCTGCCTTCCCCCAGCTTCTTTTCTTCCTGAAACTTGCCAAACACAGGCTCACCACAGGGCCTTTGCACCTGCACCTCCCACTGCCTGGAATATTCTTCCCCCACAAATCCACATGGCTTCCTCCTTCAGCTCCTGCCCAAAAGTCACCTTCTCGTGGCTTTCCGTGACCTCTCTGATCACTCAGCCTCTCCCTTCCCTGCTTCATTTTTCTCTATGGCATTTATTAATATCTGGTATCTTATATACTGACTTGTTTATACCCTTACTGTCTTGCTTTCCTTCTAGAGTATAAGCTCTGTGAGGACAGCAGTTTTGTCTGTTTTCCTCACTATTAAATCTGCAACACCTAGAACACTTCCTGGAACGTAACAGATACTCAATAAATATTTGTTGGACGGACGGACGGATGGATGGATGGATGGACCATATTGTTCTATCCTGTTTGTGTGTCTTGCCCACAAAACCCTAAGCTCCTAGAGGGCACAGACGGTGTTCTGTTCACTGCTGTATCCATGAAGGTCACATCGGGCTGGGCACATAAAAGTGAATGAATGAACAATCCACCCCTTTGGTTAACCGATAAGGACATGGAAACCGGGAAAAAGAAAGGGACTTGGCCGTAGGGACATACCCAAGCGCTGGCAGCCACCTCTAGCCTCCCAAGCCCCATTGCTCGCCTGCTGTGCTGACTTTGTCTCCTCTGGGACCCTGCATGCTCCCTGGCCAGATCAGGTAGGAGGGCGGACCAAGCCCTAACCGTGGACCGCCCAGGAAGCTGCTGCATATCTATCTTTTAAACTAACTTTTTATTTTTTTTTTTTAAGATTTATTTATTTGAGAGAGAGAGCACGAGCTCAGGGGTTGGAACAGAGGCAGAGGGAGAAGCAGACTCCCTGCTGAGCAGGGAGCCCGATGCGGGGCTCGATCCCAGGACTCCAGGATCATGACCTGAGCCGAAGGCAGACGCTTAATGACTGAGCCACCCCAGGCACCCCAGAGTTCCCATCTGTACGGAAGACGAAAGGAAGGCTCAGGAAGTAAGTGGTAAACGAGGAAGCAAGGGTAAAGCAGGTACTCAAAGTCAAGCCATTGGGCTTCCAACTCTGTGCCCTGAGCCCAAAGTGAGATTAAAAGGTTAGTTTAGGGCGCATTGGGCTCCCTGCTCAGCGGGGAGTCTGCTTCTCCCTCTGCCTCTGCCCCAACCCCCCGCCCATGTTAGCTTGCTCTCTCTCTCTCTTGCTCGCTCACTCTCAAATAAATTAAAAAAAAAAATCTTTAAAATAAAAATGGGTCCCGCATCGGGCTCCCTGCTCAGCAGGGAGTCTGCTTCTCCCTCTGACCCTCCCCCCATCTCATGTGCTTTCTCTCTCATTCTGTCTCTCAAATAAATAAATAAAATCTTTAAAAAAAATAAATAAAATAAAATAAAAATGGGAACTCTGATAAGAGCACCTGCCATGGAGTGGCCAGGAGGCTTACATGAAGCAAGGTGTTTCCAATGGGGCTTGGCGAGTGCTCCAGAATCCCCGACTGCCATCAACAGTTAAATGCTGAGATGGAGGAGGAGAAAAGTTTCAGTCCCTTTCAAGCTTCCCGTAGGTGGATTCCAGCTAATTGGAGCCTGCCCGGATGTGGTTTCAGGTTATAATGCCTCATCTAGGTTTCTGGGCACCTGGACGGTCGGCATGATTTTCCCAGGTGACATTGAGCACATTATCTGGAGAACAAAACCCCTTTCAAGGTCAGAAACGCCTGGAGAGTCACAGGGGCAGCCAGAGAGAGGCAAAATCACGGGCCTCAGTCAGCTCTGGGCTCCCCGGCTTCCTGGCTGGAATTACACCCCTCGGGATCCTGCCAAACCCCCAGGAGAGGCCAATTTTGGTGTAGGAATAAAAAAAATCCATCCTCACTCACTCAAGGGGCTGTATCTCACCTGCTGGCTAGCAGCCACCAGGTTTTTCTAATCCTGGGAATAAAACATCTCTGCACTGTAACCCTGACCTCCCTGCCCAGGCTTCTCTCCCCCTCCCCCTGACACATGCATTCTATCCCCCTTGAACCTTGCCAATAACCCCCAGCCCCTTATCCAGCGAGGTGAGGTGGCCTCCCCAAGATCATAGTGTTGGGAAGGGAAGATGTGGTCTGGCTGCTTCTTTCTACAACATCACCCTGCTCAGTGATAAACCCAATGCTCCCTACCCCCTGGGATGTCCAGTCTGCTTTTACAGATAGAGAAACTAAGGCCCAGAGCAATGGAGTGCCTTGTCCCAGGTCACACAGCTGGGAAGTGGTAGAGTAACCGGCTAGCCTCCAAACCTAGGACTCCTGCCACATTTGAAGTGCTAGCCAGGCTTGGAGTCCCAAAGTGAAGCCCAAGGTTGAAAAGCACCAGCCCTGGGGAGTCCGTGTGGGTGCCCTTGGCTTGGTTGGCAGCTCAGCCGCTTTTGACCCTGCGTGCCCTTGAGCTGGCTCAGCCCTACTGGACTTCACCTCCGGTCATCAATAGCAGTGCTGGCTATCAGCAAACCACCTTCTCCCGTGGCCTCCTCGTCCAGCCGCCTCTATTATTATTTAGATACGACTGGGCTTTAAGTTAACTCAGTTTTTCATTAAAATACATTTCAATTCTAAATGGACAACCAGCATCACAGCAAAACATAGAACAAAACCACCACAATAAATGTAAGGAAACCGCAACCACACTCCTGAATTCTCACTCGACTTTGTTTCCTGTTCAAGGCTCCCCATCATTTTTAAAATGCGGGAGCTTGCGGGCACGTCGGGGGCTCAGTCGGTTGAGCATCCGACTCTTGGTTTCGGCTCAGGTCATGATCTCAGGGTCGTGAGATGGAGCGCTACGCCGGGCTCCACGCTCAGGGTGGAGTCGGCTTGGGATTCTCTCCCTCTCCCTCTGTCCCTCCCCCTGCTCAGGTGCACATGCTCTCTCTCTCAATAAAATAAAATCTAAATAAATAAATAAATGGGGGAGGCTGACAGATGTTTGAAAGGTGTTTAAGACTGATTAGCTCCAGGGCGCCTGGGTGGCTCAGTTGGTTGAACGACTGCCTTCGGCTCAGGTCATGATCCTGGAGGCCCGGGATCGAGTCCCGCATCGGGCTGCCTGCTGAGCAGGGACTCTGCTTCTCCCTCTGACCCTCCCCCGCCTCATGCTCGCTCTCTCTCTCGCTCTCTCTCTCTCTCTCTCATTCTCTCTCTCAAATAAATAAATAAAATCTTAAAAAAAAAAAGACTGATTAGCTCCAGGGCGCTTGGCTGGCTCAGCCGGTTGAGCATCCGCCTTCAGCTCAGGTCATGATTTCGAGATCCTGGGATCGAGCCCCACATCGGGCTCCCTGATGAGCTGGGGAGCCTGCTTCTCCCTCTCGCTCTGCTTTCCGCTCTACTTGTGCTCTCTCTCTCTGTCAAATAAATAAATAAAAATCTTAAAAAAAAAAAAGACTGATTAGCTCCAACAGGGACGTTCTTCTTGATGTAAAGAGAAGGAATGAAGGGAAATCGGAAACTCAGTAACTTCAGCACTTTATGATTTAGTGACATTTAAGTGATACCCTGGATATTCTCCAAGGACCGTAGCACAGTTATTCTCTGGAGGCCCTTGCCGTGCTGGGCTGTGTTTGTCAATGAGTGTATCGGAGGGGCTCAGGGGGGTGGAGGGAAGGGTGTCATGCCCAATCCTCCCAGGAGGGGTCTAGGGGTCACCAAGGGCAGAGTAGTGGGTGTTTGCTGGTCAGTGGTTGAAGCAGGGTCTTGCCTTCCCTTGGGAGCAGTTTGCACCCCCCCCAACCTCACCCTCCCTGCCCTCTTGGGTAACTCAGCTCTCCCGCATCACTGGCACCCTTCCCTTCCTCCCCTTTCTTCCCTACCCACCTGCCCCCTTCCCTCTCTGAGAGCAAGCCAAGGGGACAGACACTGGGGAACAGGAGGTGGAGGGATGTCGTCAGGGAAGGAGAAGGTGTTTCTGCTTGTCAGTCTGGGGGCTGGAGTCTTGGCTTTGATCCGTTTACCCCCTGATTTGCCAGGGGATCTCGAGCAATCTGGGTCTCCATTTTTGGTTTTTATCTCTTGGAAGTGTCTGCTAATCCCAACTGGTATGAGCAACAAGACAACAGCTATGAATTCTACTAGTACTGCTGCAAATAATCCACAGCCACCACCCGGATCACCACCATCATCATCATCACGGCCACGTACGGAGGACCTCCTGGGTACAGGGCACTCCGCAAAGTACCTTCTAGACGTCTTCTCACTTAATCCTCCCCACACCCCCTGAGATAGGTACCAGTATCAGGCTTGTTTTACAGATGAAGGATCGGAGGCTCACAGAGGGTTAAGTGCCCGGCCCAAGGTCACACAGCCGATACATATGAGAGCCAGAAATTGAACCTCTGGGGCCTCACAGCCTGTACGCCTCCCCCAGATGAAAGCATTTACTTGGGCTGTAAATGGTTGGAACATTGGTTTGTAGCTGGGACTTTCAGAGAGGCGCGGGGGCAGTCTCAGGGTAAGAGAAAGGAAATTCTCTTGGGTGATGCCATCACCAGGCCAGAGAGGCTTTCTTGGCCTCATGAGGGGGGAAGCAACAACCCCTGAGCAGAGAGGGACAGATACACGGCCTGCCTCAGAAGAAAGGTAAAAGCTGGGGCGAGGAAGACCACGGAAAGAGTAGAGGTTGGGGCTGAATGAGGCCGAGCAAGGAGATGCAAAGGAGCATGGTTAAGTATGGACCTTAATCCTGGTTCAGGTATTAGACAGATCCAGGTCCAAGTACTGCTGTCCCACATCTTAGCTGTGAGATCCCGGGCATGTCCCCTCACTTCTCCAAGGAGCCACTTAGACCAGGGCCTGGCCCGCAGCAGGTCGATGATGCTCGGTAACTATTGGAACCCTTACCCTGGGGCTCTCAAGAAGGACAGCTGCCGACTCATCAGGTCTGGGTACGAACCCCTGGCCCCTTAGCCCCTTCTAAGGGTGTCCTTGGGCTGAGTCGCCCACTCCTCTCTGAACCTCGGTGTCCTCCCTTGTCAAACACGAGGTCAGAGCACCCACCTGCAGCCCGGCAGACGCACGAGTCTGGAGGGGGCTCTCCTCCAGTCAACAAAGACCAGCTCACTCCGGTCCTCCAGGCTTGTGGCCGGGGAGTCACAAAGCACATGAGCTGGAGGATGTGTATGAATTGCCTGGCATATGACAGTGTGTGGACGGCAACCCCCCACCCTTCCCACCCACCCACACTGGCCTCCTGGGTCAGTCCGGGGGAGTCTGTTACTCTCTCTGGGCCTCTACCTTCCCACCTGTAAAGCGGGAGGAGACTGAGATGAATGGGCTCGTGAGCCTGCAGGCGCCTTCAGCACGGAGGGGGCCACCATGGAATGGTGCAGCTATCCCCGGGGAGGAGTCGGGCTTTCTCGCTCAGAGGAAACAGAGCTGTACCATCTGAGACAGCAAGTGTGTTCCCAAGTGTACGCGCCCCTCCCCCCAAATTCTGGCTCAAGTCCGGGCACACGGATGCTCACGGCAGAGGGCTGGAGTTGGTGAAACGCGGAGGGAACGGCACGCAGCAGGTGGCAGATCCGGTCACGGTCAGCTGGTCAGCTCCGTACCCCTCAATGTCATCGAGTCTCCGCACAGCAGTGGCCTTTCAACTGCCCGCCGCGCATTTTATTGCTGCTCTATTGTTGGTTCCTGTTGGAACCCATTTGCCCACCCACCCCACCAGCCTCCCCCGCACACAGAGCTGCCACCCAGTGCTGGGGGCAGCCCTCAACCAATGGCTGGCAGAGATTGGTATGTGCAGTCCACACTTCCCTCTGCTCTCGGGAGGGATAACTCGGAGGTGCCGGGTGTACCCTGTCTCTCAGAGCCACCCTGGGGACAGCTGGCTTTGCAACACGCTCTCAACTGGCTGCCTTCTCCCCCCATCCCACTTCTTCCTCCACGGGACCACCTCCCAAGTAAACTGCCTGCACCCAAACCCTCGTCTCAGGATCAGCTTCTGGGAAACTCAAAGTTAAATGGAATAGGCATACACACAGCAACGTGCATCGACCCTAAAAGCATTATGCTTGGTGCCCAAAGTAGGAAGCAAAATGCAACATACAGAATAATGTCAATTACATAAATTAAAAATACACACTGGGATGCCTGGGTGGCTCAGTCGGTTGGGCGTCTGCCTTCGGCTCGGGTCGTGATCCCAGGGTCCTGGGATTGAGTCCCACGTCGGGCTCCTTGCTCGGCGGGGAGCCTGCTTCTCCCGCTCCTTCTTGCTCATGCTATCTCTCTCTCTCAGATAAATAAATGAAATCTTTTTTTTTAAAGATTTTATTTATTCATGAAAGACAGAGAGAGAGAGAGAGAGAGAGGCAGAGGGAGAAGCAGGCTCCCAAGGGAGCTCCCAAGGTACCTTTTAGAAAAAGGTACCCCCTCTGGGGAGACGCAGCCCTTTTGGACAGTGCAAGCCTTGAGGGGCTGAGGAATGAATGAATGAGTGAATGAAGGAAGGAAGGAAACAGAGGAGGGGCCCTGCCTGGACTGGGGATGACTATGTCCCATGCAGAGCCAGAGTGTTCGAAGTTCTGTTTAAGCACTAATCTTTAGTCTAAGATTTGGGGTTATTCTACTCCCAGAACTTGTTAGGGCAAAGGCCCACCCCCTCCCCAGATACTAACACCTCCCTTTGCATCCGCAGGCAGAAAGGAGGCTGGGGACCTGGCGTCTGAACACAGGACCAGGTCCCTAACTGGGGGCTCCTTCCCCAGCTCCTGTTTCTCTCCTTCCCAGCAGCCTCCACTCCTCATCTCGCCTGTTGACTGCTAGGTCATCGATGCTCCCTGATGGCGGGCAGCGTGTGGGCAGCCCTGGGACTCTCTCGCTGGCCTGCATCTCAGCTCCTTGGCCTCATCTCTCCCGCCTGGTTCCAGTCCCACCCCTTCTCCTTTGGCACCCTCACCTACTGCTCCCGGCCTGGGGGTGACAGCTGGAACCAGAGCTGTGGGACCTTCGGGTCCCTGGATGATATTCCTGACTTTGCCTGGAAGGTAAGACCTGGGCTGGGACCTCGGGGGCTCTATCACATCCACCAGAGGGGCGGGGAGTGCGGGGGGTGGCGGGGAAGCCAAGGTCTGGCCCCCACCGCCTACCCCACACGGAGCCTCTGAGTCTGTAGGTGTGCGGTGGAGTCTGGCGATCTGCATTTTAGCAAACACCCAGGATGAGTCTGAAGGCAGCTGCAAGTCCACCCAGCACTTAGTACACATTAAGGAAAGGGTCCCCTTCTTCAGGACGCTATACTGCCATCTGCTGGAAAAGAAGTGTAATGACTATGCAAATCCATGATGATCCCAAGGCATCTCCAAGGGTTGTGCCGTGTACCACCTGCACACACCTACCTGGCCACCCTCTGAGGGCTGCTAAGTCGGCAAACCACGGCTACGGTGTTGAAAGTCTCTGTTATGAGGCACATTACCAAATTCGACAATGTGGACAAGGAGTCAGGACTCCCAGTCCAACACATCTAAGGAAGATTATAGAGCCTAGGCAACCGGTAATTAAAAAGGTGCCTCTCCTGGTGATCCTGCCGTATAGCAGGTACTCGGTAAAGGTGGGGTATGGTGGCTGTAAATCTGGATCTTAATTCTGGCTTTACCACTTAATTAGCTGTGTGTCCTGAGGCAAATGACTCCACCTCCTTGGGCCTCGGTTTGTGTATATGCAAACTGGGGATAATAATAGCACAGATCTCTTGGGTTTTGAGGACTCAGTAGCTGGCCAATAAACAGACATACCCCTGCCCCTATCTGCCCCATTCAACACCCTCCCTCCTCTTTCTTCCTGACAGGTCTCGGCTGCAATTCTCCTTGGAGGATGGCTCTTGTTGGCCTTTAATGCAGTTCTCCTCCTCTCTTGGGCCCTGGCCCCCCAAGGGCTGTGTCCCAGAAGGGCCAGTGGCCCAATGCCAGGGGTGCAGGCAGCGGCAGGTAAACCCACTGTCACATAGTAAGCATTCCAGACATGTTTGTAGAATGAACGAATGAACGAATGAATGAACCTGTGAGCAGAGCCTGGCCTCCCATGTTGCACCTCAGAGATAAACCCTAGGATTGAAGACTTTCTGGTCCTTTAGCAAGCTAGAAATGGTGGGGAGGGAATGACATACTTAACCCTTAATACTTAATCCTGTCCTTAGCTAAACCGAGTCCTACTAGTCTGTCCCCCTTTGTTTCTCTCTCATCCATCCACTTTGTATCATCTTTACCAGGACCACCATACACAGTTGAGCAGGTTGTGCACTGCACAAGGGAGCTCAGCCGAGGGCTGAGAGATGCTGAAATCTAGCCTATGCTCCACTTGCTAAGCTGTGGAATGGCAGGGCTGCACCTCCCCAGGAGGGTTGCTTTTCTCTAACTCCCATCTAGGCTCTGGATGGTGTAGCCCAGGGCTTGATTGCAACCCTCATGCAATTAATCCCCCACCACCTCTCACCTGGATTAGAGTGACAACCACTTCACACGTCTCTCTGCTGCCACCCTTTGCCCCTTAGAGTCTGTCTGCCACGCTGGCCGAACAGGTCCTGTTAAAACTGAAATCAGATCGGGTCACTCAAACTGGTTTATCTAGCCTCTAGTGACTTCCTGTTACACTCAGAGTAAAATCCACACTCCTGGTCATGGCCGATGAGGCTCTGCCTGATGAAACCCTCGTTCCCTTGCCAATCTCACCTCTTACCCCTTCTGCCAGGCTCAACCTGCTCCAGCCACATGGTTTGCTTTCTGTTCCATGATACGCCACACTTGTCCCCTTAGCCTGGGATTCTCTTTTCTTAGATCTTACATGTCTTGCTCCTCTACGTTGCTCAAGTATCACTGCCTCAGTGAGATCTTCGATGGCCTCTGGGTAAGGGAGCTCCCCCCTCTCCTGAGATTCTCCTACCTCTTACCTTGCTCTGTATTTTTCACAGCACTTACTTACCTCATCTGCCTGCTTGATTACTGTTCATCTCTCTCCACTACAACATTAGCTCCTTGAGGGCAAGGCCATGTCTGTCTTGGCATCACCAGCTCCTGGCATGGTGCCTTCGCACATAATAGATGTTCACTAAATATCTGTTGAATCAATGGCTGGAGCTATAGTCCTTGTCCTAGGCTTGTGCAGTGTCTGGGGGCGGGGGGGGGGGACATCAGGCAGTTACAACTCAATGGATATTTGATAAGATAGGGATGAGCACAAGATGCAAGGAAAAACTCCAGGAGGGTGGAGGATGTTAAAGAAGGCTTCCTAAAGGAGGTATCACTTGAGCTGAGTCTGGAAGCACAGCTGGGAATCGGTTAAATAAGAGTAGGGAGCTTCAGGTAATGGGAACACGGCGGGGCAAAAGGGTAGAGACACGTGAGCGAGCCATGTTCGCAGAACTGTCAGCAGACCGATGTGGCTGAAGAGCAGCAAGAGGAGCTAGGGTCATGTGATTCTCGTGCACTGAGTGTGCCCTGAAGGTGAGGAGGTGTAAAGTGTATTTCCTTACTGTCATTAGTGCCCACCACAGCACCTGTAACAGTTTTGATGAATGAATGCATGTACAGATTGGTGGGTTGGTGAATGAATGCATGCATGCATGCATGCATGAATGAATGAATGAATGAATGGGTGGGTAGGTAAGTAGGTGAACTGATGGATGGATCTATGGATATATTAGTGGATGACAGATGGTTGGGTGGATGGATGGATGGTTGGTTGAGTAGGTGGATGGGTGGGGGTTGGGTGGGTGGTGGGTGAATGGATGGGTGGGGTGCATGTGGCTAAGTGGGCAGACAGGTAGATGGATACGTGAATGAATAGGTAGAGAGGGGGATGAAGAGATGAGAGGGTTAGAATATGGTTGAAAGAATGGGTGAGTAGATGGATAGCTGGGTGGAAGACTAGTTGAGTGATGGAATAAATGGATAGATAATAAATCAATATATTAAGTGAATGGATCAATGAATCGGTGGGTCGATAGGAGGGTGGATCAGTGAGTCCTGGAATGAGGTTAGCCCAGAGACCCTTGACTGACACACTGGTGTTCCTTCCTGCTGTCTCCAGCCACTGCCACCATTATGGGCCTGCTGGTTTTCCCCATGAGCCTGACCTCCCCATTCGCCAAGCAAGCCTGCGGAGCCTCCTCTCTGTACCACGGTGGGCAGTGCCAACAGGGACTGCCATCCTCAATGCAGTCCCAGCCAGCTTCCTGCCTGTGATTGGGTGGCCCCGCATGACCAAGGTCCAGGGGAGGATCGTCCTCTTCTCCGGTGACACTGAGCAAATCATCCTCATGCCAGAAAGAAGCAAATAAAAATTTCCCAGGAGGAGCAAAAAGGGCCCACTTCAGAGTGGTATGAAATCACTGCAAGTCCACATTCAAACCTCACCTCTGCCTCCTCTGTGCTGTGTGACCTCGGGCAAATCACTTCACCTCTCTGGACCACTGCGCATTCCGTGAAATGGGAGGGGGAGGCGGGGGGGGGAGGGGTGTGTGCGTGTAAAATAATGCCCACCTCATAGGGTTGTTACGAGAATTAACTTGAGATGCTCTGTGTAAATAAAGCACTTAGCACCATGTTAAGGCCCATTGTATTCAATAAACTTCAGCTTATTATGATTATAATCACACTTCACAGGACTCCTCAGGAGGAGAACTACATCTATTCGGGAAGAATGCCCGGCGGCGCGCGGCTGACTTAGCCAGTGCAACGTGCAACTCGTGATCTCAGGGTTGTTGAGTTTAAGCCCCCCGTTGGATGTAGAGTTCACTTAAAGAAATAAAAGCGTACCCAGGGCTTCAGAGTCCAAGCTGTCCCTCCAATACTGCACCTTTCAACAGGCGCGTGCATATTCCCTTTCGCGCCCCTCCATCTTTAGAACTCCTCTTTTCTTGGAGAATTTGAGAATTCTTTCTTTCCCAATCAAATATTTAGTGAGTCCCCAAACGGACAAGAATCGTTTGTACAAAAGTGTGTCCGTGTTGGGGTGGGGATGGGGGGACCTGTCTCATCCTCCCCGCAATGTAAACAGCCCCACTGATGTGGAGCCCTCACTGTTACCTGGGGCACAAGAGGCCCTTCCGGATCCCATTCCAAGCTCTCTCTTCAGCCTCTTTCTTGTCACACAGCCAACCCCTGTGCCCCTCCCTCTGCCACACTGAATTCTGGGCTCACGGAAGGCCTCTTCACACTTCCAGCCCTTGCACACGCTCTCTCTGCCAGGGATGCTGGAGTCAGTCTTGGCTTTTCCCTATCATGACCCTTTGCCCTTCTTTGGGAACAGCACCTTAATCTTTCCTTGGGAGATGACCCCCAGGAACTCTCTGACTATCCCACGTTACGGATAAATGAGCCCTTCTAGCCAATAAAGCCTGGTGGGAGAGACTAGTTCAGAGATGGGCATTGAATCGGTGTACATCAGCATGCAGGAGAGCGGAATGATGACATGGACCCAGGTGGAGCTCTAAGGACCTCATCCGAACACCTGGATCCAGCCACACCTGCTCCACTACCTGCAGGAGACATGGTCACAGGCAGCTCCAGGCTGGCCTCCTCCTAGCTTGGCCGCTGCGGAAAGAGAGCGTGAATGGCTCTTTTCCCAGGGAAGGAATCCGACTGGTCAGGACAGAGCCATGTGCCCCCTGGGGGGGGGGCATATCAGCAGTCTCCCTAGGAGACCATGGTTGTAACGTAGGAGATACAGCTCCCCAGAACATGGGAGAAGGTGCTGGTACTGGAACGGGGGAAGGATGCTGGGTGGGCAAAAACATTCGATGCCCAGCTCCCTTTTGAAGGGGAGCTTTATTATCCCCAGTTCACAGAAGTGAAAACTGAGGCTCAGAGAGGTATAGTCACTTGCCTACGTCTGCACAGCCGACTGGGATTTGAACCCAGGTCTGTCACCCTCTATGGTGGAGGCAAAATAAGACCTGGATTTGCTCCCTCTGCCCGACCTAGCTTATTTTGATCAAACTCTTTTAGCTTTAAATGTTCAACTGAGAACATCCATAAACAACCCCCAGGAGCGACTCCATTATCTTGAAAACACACAGACTACAGAAGGCAGCTTCCATACACCTTCCGGAGAGAACAATAAAGGTGACTTGACAGCTTTTTTAGAGAAAAGTAGAGGGGCGTCTGGGTTAGTCAGTTAAGTGTCTGACTCTTGATTTTGGCTCAGGTCATGAACTCAGGGTCCTGGGGTTAAGTCCTGCAAGTGGATGCTGCCGAGTAGAGGCCCAAACTCAGCCTCCGGCCCGTCACCCACATCCTCTCTGTCGTAACCTCTCAATGGCCCCCAAGTCCCTTAATTTTCCCTTTGAACTGTTTCAGCAATGCCAAAGGGAGCAATGCTCCAGCCCCTAATGAGAAACAATTTACAGGGAGACCCCGTCCTTACTTGAGGCAGAGGGATCTCTCAGTCTTATTTTCTCTTGATCAAAACAAGGGGTGTCCGCTGTTTCAAGGAGCCTGTGTCTATAAAGGCTGGAAATCACTGTGCCCACAGGTCTGAAGAAAGCAAGCCAAGGAGACACTGGAGAATTCCTACACAGCACCGGGACGTAACAGAAAATCCCCAGGGAACCGCATGGCCCCGTGGGTCATTTGAATTCTGCTCGGGTTTGGTTTAGCAACAGATCGGCAAGCTGGCCCTTGAAAACAGATCAAACTGTGCTCCTCTCGTCTACACCTGTCCCGGGCTCACGCTCCCAATGTGCCCGGTGGCTTAAAAGCCAGAAGCATAGAGACCTGTCAGCCTTTTCCCGACTCAGCGAAATCAGATGCTAACTGCAGAGTCAGCGCGGGCTTTGCTCCTGCCAAGGACTGACAGCCTCCCCACACCTAACTGCTGTGTTCCTCTATCACTGCCTAAGAGGCCTGGGAGCTCACCCCTTCCTGAGCTCTCCTCCAGGAGCCATATTCTCTTAGGTTTCAAAGCCTCACCTGAGAACCTGAGCTAGGTAGATGCTGGTAACTCAGGGACACTGAAGTCTCAACCAGAAAATCATGCCCCGGAGATGCTGAGGAGCAGAGGGGTCCCCGTGAAAGAAGGGGGTCAGGGCTGCATCCAGAATAAGGGGAGGCATTATTATCCTCAGGGCACAGAGTGAAAACTAAGGCTCAGAGAGGTACAATCACTTGCCCAAGGCCACACAGCCAGGAAGGGGGCAGATCTGGGATCCAAAATCATTGCTCCCCAAACACGTGGACAGAGATATATGGGACATGATTTTTGGAGGCACCATGAGAAAGCCTTTCCCGCTTCAACTGTCCTTTATGTCCGCCAAGAAGAAAGGCTCGTTTGGTGCCAATATGTCTCTCACACCCTTTTGAACTCCTGCTACATCTCTTCTTAACAAAGAGAGGGGGATTCACGCTCAAATCCTTTTTTTTTAGGCAGCAAGCAGTATTTTGGTAAAATAATCACATTTACTTTATAATTATCTTCTGTTTATATGCAAATGATACTGGCCTCCCGTGGTTAGACGTCTAAAAAGTGAGTTGGTTGAAAGAAAACTAGTGGAGCTCCCATCGTGCAGGTGGTGTGCAGACATGGTCAGAATCAGAAAGGCCAACTGCAGGTGCCCTGGGTTGGAAATGCTATTACAGAATGTGCGAGAAAAGTTGGCGGTGGATGAGTCTGCTGTCTCCCAGACTTCAGAGTATCAGAAATTGGAAGGGCCTCTTCCCAGCGTCCTTGACTGCACCCCCCTCCTCCCCTGGCTCCTGGGACCTCAGGCCTGGGAAGGAAGGACAGCAGGGGGAAGAAGGAAGGGGGCACCAGATGCAGGAATGCCTGCCAGGCATCCCGAAATGGGATGGTGAGGGCCTCCCAAACTCTTTGCACACAAGATATGCTTCTCAATTGCCTCACGGCCCCCACCACAGGCCGAAGGGCAAGGTCTCGGTGAAAACCCAACGGGCATGGTGGCTGAAGTACGGCATAAAGAGCAGCAGAAGAGCTGGAAGGGCCCGGCCACTGTGGGCTTGTTGTGAGAGACAGCATCATCCAATAGAAACCGTGGGTTTCTACCGTGAAACATGCTCTCGGATACCAGGCAATGTGGCCGGAGAGAGGGAACCCTGGGGAGGAGGCGGGGGAGAGAGGAGAAAGAACCAAAAAGGGCTAGGAGGAGGAAAAGATGGCGGAGTCCAGCCACATCTCTGCGTCCATAAACAGAGAAGCAGAGAGCACTTCTCCATCCCGCCACCGAGTCGTTAAAACGGGTCCCGGTGATCCAAGACTCGTTCTTTTCACATCTACGCAAAGCTCAAATGCACGCATTTAGGACAGTCTTGACAACAGCAGCAGTACTCTCTTAAGATTTCTTTTCCTGTAACATACATCACCAATGACCGGAAGTGAAGTTGGCGGTGTGCCCGTGACCAGGCATTTGTGCACCTGGGTCTGGGGGTGCCGGGCAGCGGGCTGCAAGCCATAATGGGGGTGCTCCAGAAAGACAGCCATATGTACCAAGTGATGGCTGGAGTTGTGGAAATGAGACGAGGGGCTCTAAAGCCCGCTCAGAACATCAGGACTCGTCTTTGCTCTCAGAAACGTCCCCCAGGATGGAGCAGGGTTTCCCGCTAAGAAAGCCCCCATCTGCGTTGGCAAAGGACAAATCCCCACCTGCCCACTGCTGTGTGGCTTCAGACTCACCCCTGCTGGCAGTCTTCTGAGAACGTGGTGACCAGGCTTCCCCAGGCTGCAAACTCAGGCTCTACTTTGCTGGCTTATTTGGAAACCTAACTTTTTCTATATAAAACCTGCAGTTTTGATGGGTGCTCATTAGACTGAATCAAGTTTTGCTTCTGCAGCTGAAAGTTAGTTGTTTCCCTTGGCCCATGTTTAGAGGCTGCGAGGGGTGGACATCCATGAGAGGTCCCCGTTGCTTGATGGCTAAGGTTCTAAATGGTAGCCCCAAGGGGGGACTGTGGATGTCAAGGGGGTCAAGCTGCTCGTCTGTGGGAGGGAACGTCAGGCATGAGAGACGAGCTCTCTCAGCAGGTGCCAACGAGGAGGTATTGACCCCGAGTCAAATGGCTGAGCATCTGGGGACCCCTCCTGTGCACTGGATCTTAGGGGATCCCCCACCTTTGAATCTGCACTCAGCCACGTGACTTACTCTGAGCCACAGAACGTAGAACAAATGCTTTCATGCCAATTCCAAGCTGAGGTCTCAAAAGGTCTTGCACACTTCTGCCTGCTCTCTTGAAAACTGCCACCATGGCCACATACACAAGCCTGAGCTGGCCTGCCAGGGGATGAGAGACAGGTGGCCCAGTTTCCCCCAGTTTCCTGGCCGACAGCCGGACAACCATCAGAAGCGGAGTTCCCTTGGTGGCCATCAGCGGACCACAGACACATGAAGAAGTCCACCTCAGACCAGAAGACCCTCTCAGCCCATGCGGTCAACCCACAGAACTGCAAGCTAAATAAATGGCAGTGCGAGGCCACTGAGCTTTGGGGTGCTTTGTTATGCAGCATTACTCATGCTGACAGCTAACTGATACAAGGGAGCGAGAAGTGTTTCGCCTGCCTTGAACCTCCTGGGGAAAGACCAGGCAGCTACCATGAGACTCGGTCTCCGTCTGGGTCTGGGTCACTGGGGTGGGGTTGGGAGGACACAGTCTTCCACAGCGAATATCTCTCTCCTTCGTGTTAAAAAAAATTCCTGCAGCTCAGAAATGAAAAAATAACCCATATTCACACATTTCTCTGTTTATATGTATTTTCTCTCTATATAGACACAACTCTTTAGGAAACAGTTACAAGAAAAAGAGGAGGGCACTCCATAGACAGAACGACTTCCCACACACTCAATTTCCAGGACACAAGGACGCACACAATGTACAGAGACCGAAAAAAGCACAGTAAAGCCGAATAAATAGGAGTTGTTCCAAATCACAACCACGGACACTTCTCTGGAACACCACGAGAGAGAAAGCGGAGAAGGGACTGTGTGCTGTACTCTGTGACTGGTCTGGCGAGAAAATAAATAAGAATTGGAAGGTCTAGGACCTGGGTCTTGCTAAAACAATGTCCTCTGTAACGAACAGCTGAGTGACTAGATAGCCTTTGATCTGGAGGGGGCTTTTGCACATTCCCAACCCCCCCCCCCCCCGTCTTGGGAAGGCAGGGGACCAGAGCGGGGAGATGCAATTGTCACGGAGCATACTCTTCGGAGGCAAGGGTCATTTAGGTCTCGTCCGTCCTGCTCAAGGGGCCCCCGCATCAGGGACTGCGGGGGGTGGATGCAGCTGAAGGCACTGGGGCCAAGGGATTAGCCTTCACAAGCACGCAGGGCAGCGATTCCTCCCCCTCCTGGTTTGCTCAGGACAGAGGACTAATGTACTCTCTCTCTGAAAGCTTCCATGTGCTTTGAGTCTCCTCCCCTCTCCAAAATCCTCCCTGCCTTTCCGGGGAGGAGCCTTCCAAACGGACGCCATTTCTCCCACGTCCCGTGCATTCTCAGAAGAGGGTTGGCAGGACCGCTCGAGCAGAAGGACAGGTAGGCAGGGCGAACCAGCTAGATCAGGGTCTGTCTGTGATTGGCAACCCTCTGTGTGAAGACACGGAGGGGACCATTCCCAGACTTAGCCATGACCCTGGCGCCAGGTCAGCGGCATGTTTTCCAAGGGAAACACATGCCCCAGGCTTACCCTGGCTGACCTCAGTCTCCCCTGGCTGACCTCTGCCTTCCTTTTCCTCCTTTGTCCTGAGGGAGCCAAGGCACCTAGAGAAAAGCCAGCCTCCCTGACTTCTCTAGAAGTGGCTTTCGCCAACACATACCTTCCAAACTTCTGGACCACCAGACCCCACGTGCAGAAGGAGAGATGAGGTCTTCCCCAGGAAGGGAAGAAAGGGACGTGTACTCTGCCCTGTGTGGGGGGGAAGGAGGGGGACTCTGGGGGGGACCCCAAGTAGCCTCAGGCTGTCTCACACCTACAGACATTTCTCATGCTCCATCACCCTTCCAGGGAGAGGCCTTTCTTGAAAAGAAGAAAATTAGTCTCTCCTGGGGTCAGGAGAAAAAAATGAGAAAATACAACAAACGGCATCCAGCCCCTGAAAGGGAGGTGCACTCCCGTGTGCCTTTTCTGAATGGGAAGGGGCCTCAGGACACAGGCCCCGTAAAGAAAAGGCGAGGAGGGAGATACATCGGTATCCCCTCCTCGATGTCAGTGGTTCTCAAATGGGGACATTTGGCAATATCTGGAAACATCTTGGTTGTCACAACTGGGTTGGGGAGGGGGCCCTACTGGCATCTAGCAGGCAGAGGCCAGGGATGCTGCTCAACACCCTACAATACACGGCCCCTCTCCGAAAAGAACTACTACCTAGCCCCAACGACCACAGTGCGGAGGTGCAGAAACTGCTCCAAGCCAACCTTCCAGCCATCCTCTGGAACACCTCCAAAGGCCCCTTTCGGAGCACAGAGGTAGCCCCACAGACCTCTCCTACACCAATTCCCCCCAAAACTCCCTCCCCGAGTCTCATCTGACAGAGCAGCTTGGAGGGACCGGGACAGAGTAAGAGAGATGCGCCTGTTCTGGAGGCCACCCACGAAAATGCTCCCTCCGTCTGCTGATGCACCCCAACTCCCACAAGGGAGGAAGCCCAGACTCGAACAATCTTTGGTCAAACGGAAAAACGTAAGGCTGAACTGAAGGGGCAACCCCTCGACCCCACCTGCCTGGGTGGCCAAAGTTGGGGTAGTTTTTCTTTGCACAGAAGTCCATGCTCATGAACAGACACGGGGACCTCGCGCCCGGGGCGGCCAGGAGGAAAAGCGGGCGGGCAGCTCGGCAGACATGGCCCAGGGAGAGCAGGCCCTCACTTGTTCTCGATCAGAGTCTGCACCTTGTAGACGAGGTCCCGGGCCAGCTTCAGGATGTGTTTGGTGTTGTGCCGCTCGGCCATTTCTGAAAGAGCGGAAGGCAAGAGCTCATGAGCCTCCTTCTCTGTCCACCCTGGGGCCCCCCTTGCACCTTCTAGTGGAGGGGTCCCTGGGGCATCCCCATCATCATCATCTGGCATCATCCCCAAGCAGAGACCTTGGGGAAGGCCTGCCCCTTTGGACCCTGGTTTCTGCCTCTGTAAAATGGGGGTTACCACAGGTTCTGCCTTATGAGGCTACTGTGAAATCAAACTAGAGGATGTGGGTTCCCAGTGCGTGCTTGAAGAAAGTTAGGTCTTCCCACCCACCTTGTATAAACACCACGACTGGGGGCCTTTCAAGAAAGCAATGCTGGGGGTGCCTGGGTGGCTCAGTCGGTTAAGTGTCTGTCTTCAGCTCGGGTAAGGATCCCAGGGTCCTTGGATCCAGTCCCACATCGGGCTCCTTGCTCAGCGGGGAGCCTGCTTGTCCTTCTCCCTCTGCCTCTCCCCTTCCTCATGCTCTCTCCCTCTCTCTCCAATAATAAGAATCTTAAAAAAAAATACCAGGCAATCAATCAAAATCAAATAAAGACTATAGGTTAATTAACAGTAATGTACCAATGTTAACTTCTTAGTCGTGAAAATGTTCTAGATCAGGTAATGTAGAGACATCAAGGGCAGCTGAGCGGAGGGTATCAAGAACTCTTTGCACTAGCTTTGCAACTTCTCTTTAAATCGGCAGTTATTCCAAAATAAAGTGTTTGATTTAAAAATAAAAATAAAATAATGTTTCTCGGGTGCCTGGCTGGCTGAGTCGGGAGAGCATGTGACTCTTTTTATTTTTTATTTATTTTTATTATTTTATTTTATATTTCATTTTGTTTTTTTAATTATTTTATTTATCTGAGAGAGAGCAAGTGCAAGAAAGAGCACAAGAGGTGGAGAGGGGCAGAAGGAGAAGGAGAAGCAGGCTCTCCGCTGAGCAGGGATCCTGATGCAGGGCTCGATCCCAGCACCCCGAGATCATGACCTGAGCCAAAGGCAGACGCTTCACCGACTGAGGCACCCAGGTGCCCCAGAGTGTGTGGCTCTTGATCTCGGGGTTGTGAGTCCCAGCTCCACGTTGGGTGTAGAGATTACTTTAAAATAAAAATCTTAAAAAAAAAAAAAAGCGTTCTTGGGGTAGGGTCAAAGGTGGCTTTTTTTTCTTCTTTTGCTTTTTTTCCAAAATCATCTTCAGTTTTTAAAAATTTTTAAATAGTGATAATAGGAGCAAGAACTTGCAGTTATGGGGCTCCTCAGATGAGCAAGGTATTGCATAATAGGTTTTATCCATGTTGTCTCATTTAATCGTCCCAACATCTCTGTGAGGGAGGGGTTAGGACCATTCTATCCCCACAGAATCTGAAGCCCAGAGACAGGAAGTCACTTGCCCAAGGTCACACAGCTCCCAAGTGGCTGGGATCGGAATCCCATTTCAAAGGCTGTGCCTTTCTGACGTCACTTCAAATGCCTTCCTGGGGCTGCTTTTGTGCCCATCAGCCCTCCGAAGCAGACACTTTTACCCCATTTTACAGATGAGAAAGAGACATTTAGAAAGAGGGGAAGTGACTTATCCACGGGCACAGATGCTTAGTGGCAGAGCCGGGGTTTGCCCCCGAGCCTGATTTCAACACCCATGCTCCTTCTGCTAGATTCCTGAGAAAAATGCATTCTCCGCGTTACAAGATGTCAACTCATCCGTTTGGAAATAGACCCAAGAAGCGGATGGAAACCGCCCCCCATCCCCTTCACCGCGTGTCAATCTGAGCACATCTCCCACCCTCCAAGGCCCCAGGAAGGGGCCCGTCAGAAGCCCGCACCCCTCAGAGGACAGCCCGGTCCCATGGGTACCGTTAAAGAATTTGATGATGTCCGTAAAGTCCATATTGTTCTCCAAGATGATGTCACGGTAGACCTCCACCAGAGCCAGCGCGATGAAGAGGACGTAGTGGGCGGACGAGACATGTTTGGCTGCCCAGATGGTCTCCCAGACAGAGAAGACGTCATCGTAGACGAGTTCTGCCAAGGCACCGGCACGCACACGCGTGGGGAGAGGGTCAGCCACGGACCTCCCGCTGCCGCCCTCCCTCTGGGAAAATCCCAGGCCAGCTGTGCCCTACGCTTCCGTCCTCGTGCAGCCGATAGAGCTCAGGTCAGGAGACAGGAGACCTGCACTCTGCCACTTGACCATCAGAAGCCTCAGTTTCCCTATTGGGAGAAAAGGCTGCGCAGACTAGGGGGTTGTGAGTTTCCAGCTTCTGTAAGGGAAGGAACCGAGCCTGGCCGGGTTTCATTTACACGGACCTGTCCCTGCTGTCTGTCCCTTGACCAGTGTCCCCCTTTCTCCCTGTACCTTTCAGCTCCTTTAGCACCCATGGGGGTACCGCCTTGCTTCTGCACACAGGCAGAGCTCGCTGCTGCCTCTGGGGCTGGTCGAGAAACGAGAGCAAGCGATGGTGGAGAGCAAGGCTTCCTGTGTCCAATAAGCTCAGTCTGAATCCAGCCCCACCCCTGGCAAGGTGACCTCCCCTCCATCATCCTCTCCCTCTCCTCCTCTGCAAGTGGGGTGAGGCTTGAAGAGAAAATACATAGAAATGGCTCAGCACGCTGCCTGGCACACAATAAACACCTCCCTGCAGGGTAGATACTCTTATCAGCGTCACCCCCACCTTGCAGAATACCAGGGTGCTGTGCTATACCCCATTTCTAAGTCACATGGGCCACATGCCGCACGGGACAAGGGGTGCCTTGCCTCTGATAAGCAGCATAACAGAACGGAAGGGCACTACCTGGGCTTAGGAGGTGGACAGAGGTGGCCTAAGATTCTGGCTCCACTGGTCTGACCTCTGAATTGAATTCTTAGCCTTTGTTTCCTCATCCGTAAAATGGGGACTGTAACAACAAACTGTCATTGCAAAATAGGGCAGGTGAGCCAATAGTCAGAACTCGATAAACAGGTGTTCCTCACTTCCTCTGGCTTTGCTCCAACATCCCCAGCCTCACCTCCATGGTTCCTTTCTTCCCCCTGAGGTTCTGCTGCAAAGAGTCTGGGAACCACGCCCCGGTCTGAAGTCATTACCTCGCTTGAAATCCAGTAGGAACCAGCGGTAGCAGAAGTAGAAGTGAGTGTAGTCCCCGTTCTGATGCATCAGCTCAAAGAGCTCCGAGTCCAGAATCTGCCCGCGGGAGAAAAGATTGGCATCAGCCTCCCGGCAAGAGGCTGGCCCAGAGGAGTCCGCTGAATAGAGGCTGACCCTCTTACCGGATGCCACACAGCCCCATGACCAAGTGGAGTTAGGCAACGGGCAAAAGATTTGAAGTGAAAATCGACCCAGCTCAGGTCAACCCAGTTGTTTCTCCAAAGATACGCAAATAACCATAAAGCACGGGAGAGATGCTCAGCATAATTGGTCAGGAAAACGCAAATCAAAACAGTAACGAGGTACCACTTCACACCCTCTAGGACATGAATCCAGAATCAAAACGACAGACAATGAAGCGTTAGTGACAATGGAGAGAAACTGGAGCCCTGATATGCGGCTGGAGGGAATGTAGCCTGGGGCAGGTGAAATGTCAGCCCTAAGGACATCGTCGAGAGAAATGCAAAGAGACGGCCACACAGAGACCTGTACACGAATGTTCATAGCGGCACAATTCCCAAGAGCCGAAGCGTAGAAACAGCCCAAGTGTCCGTCAGTGAATGGCCTGATACATAAAACACGGCAGAGCCCGCCAGTGGAGAATCATTTGGCAATAAAAAGTCATGGCCTCCTGACACCTGCTACCACACAGATGCACCTTGAAAACATATTGCTGAGTGAAAGAAGCCAGACACAAAAGGCCACATGTCATGTTACTGCATTTCTGTGAAATGTCCGGAATCGGTCAATCTACGGAGACAGAAAGTAGATTAGTGGTTACCAGGAGCTGGAGAGAGGAACTGATGTTACCATGGTTACTAGGGTTTCTTTTTGGGATGCTGAAAATGTTCTGAAATTAGTGATGGTTTCACCACTGTGATTATGCTAGAAACCACTGGACTGTATATTTAAAAAGGGTAAATTGCATGGTATGTGAATTATATCTCAATAAAGGTGTGTGTGTGTGTGTGAGAGAGAGAGAGAGAGAGAGAGAGAGAGAAATATACCCAGATGTTACTTTGAGGAAAAGGACCAATACAAGCAAACATCTTTTTTTAATTTAAATTCAATTAATTATCATATAGTGTATAATTAGTTTCAGAGGTAGATGTCAGTGATTCATCAATCTTATATAACACCCAGTGTTCATTCCATCAAATGCCCTCCTTCATGCCCATCACCCAGTTACCCCATCCCTCCACCCCTCTCCCCTCCAGCAACCCTCAGTTTGTGTCCTATGATTAAAAATCTCTTATGGTTTGTCTTCACCTTATTTTTCTCTCCCTTCCCCTATGATCCTCTGTTTTGTTTCTTACATCCCAAATATGAGTGAAATCGTATGATAATTCTTTCTCTAATTGACTTATTTCACTCAGCATAATACCCTCTAGTTCCATCCACGTCGTTGCAAATGGCAAGATCTCATTCCTTTTGATGGCTGCATAATATTCCATTGTGTATATATACCACATCTTCTTTATCCACTCATCTGTCGACGGACATCTAGGCTCTTTTCACAGTTTGGCTATTTGTGGATGTTGCTGCTATGAACATTGGGGTGCAGGTGCCCCTTCGGATCACTACATTTGTATCTTTGGGGTAAATACCCAGTAGGGCAATTGCTGGGTCATAGGGTAGCTCTGTTTTCAACTGTTTTCCAGAGTGGCTGCATCAGCTTGCCTTCCCACCAGCAGTGTAGGAAGGTTCCACTTTCTCCGCATTCTCGCCAACATGTGTCGTTTCCTGACTTGTTAATTTTAGCCATTCTGACCGTTGTAAAGTGGTATCTCAGTGTGGTTTTGATTTGTATTTCCCTGACAAGCAAACATCTTTTTAAGGGCTTGTTCATTATGTAGCCAGGGGGCCTGGACTGATTAAATGCTCAGTGAGAATGAATCCAGTGGCATTGATTTGAGCTAACGGAGTTGGAATGAACTGAACTGAGTTAGACTAAGCATGGCTAGTCTGTTGACCTGAGGACCATTGGGCTGAGGTGGAAGAAGTTACATTATCGAGTCAGACCGGTCCTACCTGGATCAGCGACCTCATGTTGGCAAAGTGCGTGTCCATGGCGCCTCCGTGGGGGAAGTTCTGGTTCATCCTCTTCATGAGCTCTGTGAAGCAGCTGAAGGCGAGGGCCTCTGGGGAAAGAGCACAGGAGAAACAGCTGCCACGGCCCGGGGAACCCGAGCTCCCAAGGTGATCCCAAGGTCGAAGGCCCCGAGCTGGTTCGTGAGGCCCACAGTCAGAGGACACGCACACAGACAAGGGAGAGTCCGTGGATCCCACGTCAGGGAATGCTCTGCAGTCTTAACCATATGCTTTCCACCTTCGAGGGGTCGAAATAGCCTTTCTTTTAGGAAATGATGATGACACAAGATCCTCTTTTTATTTACTTTTTTAAAAAATATTTATTTGTTTTTGAGAGAGGGCATGTGCCTATGGGAGGGGCAGAGGAAGAGAGAGAGAGGAAGGGAATCTCAAGCAGACTCCCCGCTGAGCATGGAGCCCGACGAGGGGCTTGATTTCACAACCCTGAGATCATGACTGGAGTTGAAACCCAGAGTTGGATGCCTAACTGAGTCAATGAGGTGCTCCCACATACTCTTTTTAAAAGATCCCTGTTTGCTCTAATAAAAATTTGTTGATGTTTGGTTGGTCCCAAACTTTTTTTTTCTTTTTTCAAAATTCTACCAGTTCATGGATTTCTCAAGTCTGGGAACTGCTGAATTAAAATGGCGATTGTCAATACTGGAAAGGTTCTAACAGGCATTATGCAGAGAAAGGGTCCAATAACTTTGAGAAATGCTAGACAGGAACTACATATAATTGAGAAAGTAAAGGCTCTGAGAAGTCCCGCAATAAAGAAACCTGTTTCATACTGTTTTAGCCAGCGTTTAGAGAACTTTGTTTGAAAATGGTACCTTTTTTTTTTCCTCTTAACACCTGGTAACTTGGGAGAAAGTTACACAAGACTGGAAGGTTCCCCACGGCATAGTAAGATCTTCATTTTTATTTTTTTATTTTTTTTAAAGATTTTATTTATTTGAGAGAGAGAAAGCACGAGAGGGAAGAGGGTCAGAGGGAGAAGCAGACTCCCCGCTGAGCAGGGAGCCCGATGCGGGACTCGATCCCAGGACTCCAGGATCATGACCTGAGCCGAAGGCAGTCGTTTAACCAACTGAGCCACCCAGGCGCCCAAGATCTTCATTTTTAAAAAGACTTTATTTTTGGGACGCCTGGGTGGCTCAGTCAGTTACAAGTCTGCCTTCAGCTCAGGTCATGATCCCAGGGTCCTGGGATGGAGCCCCGCATCGGGCTCCCTGCTCAAAGGGAAGCCTGCTTCTCCCTCTGCCTGCCACTCCCCCTGCTTGAGCTTGCGCACGCTCCCTCTCTTTGACAAATAAAGAAATAAAATTAAAAAAAAAACCAGACTTTATTTTTTTAGAACACTTTAGATTTATAGAAAAATTGAGAAGAGAGCAGAGACAATTTCCATATACCCCCACACTCAGTTTCCCTTATGAGGAACATCTTAGCATGGCCCATTTGTTACAATTAACGACCACTGATGACACATTATTAACTAAACTCCATAGTTTTGTTTATTTTCTGTTCCAAGAACCCACCTGGGATAACACATCACGTACAGGTCCTCCCTCTCTCCTCTCCTCTCTCTCCAGGACAGTTTCTCAGGCTTTCCCTGTTTGTCATGACCTTGGAAGTTGTGAGAGCAGTTGTCACGTATTCTAGGTGAGCCTTCTCTATTGGAATTTGTGATGTTTTTCTCACGATAAAGACTGGGATTTGGGGTTATTGGGAGAAGGACCACAAGGGTAACGTGCCATTTTAATCACATCATGTCACCGGCACCTGCTACCCACAGGATTATGACCGGTAATGTTGATTTCGGTCACCTGGCTGTCACAGTGTTTGTCATGGTCTCTCTACCAGAGTTTCCCTCCTGCCCGCACCTTCTATACTGAACTGCTGGGAAGGAAGTCACGATGCACAGCCCGTGTCTAAGGAGGAGAGCGTTATGCTCCCTGTTTTTTAACAGCCTTATTGAGATTCACACAGCATAAAATTCACCGTTTTAAATGTAAGGCTCGGGTTTTTAGTAAAATTCACAGAATTGTGCAACCATCCTCTCGAAGGTCAGAACATTTTCAGCACCTCCACAGACAACCCCACACATCAGCAGGCATGGCCCATTTCCCTCTTCCACCAGCCCCCGTCAGCCCTTTGTTTTCAGTCTCTACAGCTTTGCCTCTGCTGGACATTTCTAATAAATGGAATCATGCACTATGTGGCCTTTTATGTCTGGCTTCTTTCACTTAGCATAGACTTTTCAAGGTTCATCCACATTGTAGCATGTGTCAAGTAGTTATTTTTTGACCAAATAGTATTCCATTATAGGGCTACACTACATTTTATGCATGCATCCCTGATAAACATTTGGGTTGTTTCCACTTTTTTGGCTATTGTGAATAATGCTGCTGTGTGCACATTCCCGCACAGAGTGTTTGTGTGAACATATGTTTTCATTTCTCTTGGGGTATACCTAGAAGTGGAATTGCTGGGTCTTACAGTAACTCTATGTTTAACATTATGAGGAACTGCCAGACTGCTTTCCAAAACGTTAGACATTTTACAATCCCACTAGCAAAGTACAAAGGCGCCAATGTCTCCATATTATCACTAACACTTGTTGATAGTTTCCATGGTTTTGATTCTAGCCATCTTAGTGGGTGTGCAGTGGTATCTCTTTGTGGTTTTCATTTGCATGTCCCTAGTGACACAAAGATGTTGAGCATCTTTTAATATGTTTACTGGCCACTTGTATGTCTTCTATTCTGTTGAGAAATTCTATCCAAACCTTTTGTCCATTTTTAATTGGGTCATTTACCTTTTTCTTGCTGAATGGTAAGAGCTCTTTACATATTTTGGATATAAGTCCCTTATATTATACATGTGATTTGCAAGCATGTTCTTCCGTTCTTTGGGCTCTCTTCATTTTCTTGATGGTGTTCTTTGAAGCACAATAGTTTTTAATTTTGTTAGGTCCAATTTATTTTTAATTTTGTCACTTTATTCTTTTGGTGCCATATCTAAGAGACCACTGCTTAACACCCAAAGTCATAAACCCAAGGTGACCAAGATGTATGCCTATGTTTTCTTCTAATAATTTTACTGTTTTAACTCTTATATTTAAGGTCTATGATCCATTTTGAGTTAGTAGTTTTGCATATAGTATGAAGCAGGAGTTTGACTTCAATCTTGAGCATGTGGACACTTGGTTGTTTCAGCATCTTACGTTGAAAAGACCCTTCTTTCCTTGCAGGGCTGAAATATCTTGGCACCCTTGTCAAAATCAAGTGATGTAAAACTACCAGAAACACTTATTTCTGGAATTCCTTTTTTTTTTTTTTTAAAGAATTTATTTGTCAGAGAAAGAGAGAGCGAGCACAAGCAGGGGGAGGGGCAGAGGCAGAAGGAGAAGCAGGCTCCCCTGCTGAGCAAGGAGCCAGAAGCCGGACTCGATCCCAGGACCCTGGGATCATGACTTGAGCCAAAGGCATATGCTTAACTGACTGAGCCACCCAGGCGTCCCTATTTCTAGACTTCCAATTTTATTGTACTGATCTACATGTCTATCCTTGTGGAAGTACCACACTCTCTTGATTACTGTAATGTAGTAGGTTTTGAAATTGGGAACTGTGGGTCCTCTAACATCTGCTTTTTCAAAATTGATTTTGTTATTCTTGGTCCCTTGCATCTCAGATGAGTTTTAGGGTCAGCCTGCCCATTTGTATAAAAAGTGCAGCTGGGATATTGATAGGAATCGCACTGAATCAATTTGGAGAGAATGGCCATCTTCACACTACTAAGTCTTCTGACCCATAAACATGAGGTGTCTTTCCATTTATTTAGATCTTCAAATTTTTTAAAGATTTTATTTATTTGAGAGAGAGAGAATACGTGAGCAGGGGGGAGGGGTAGAGGGAGAGGGAGAAGCAGGCTCCCCACCGAGCAGGGAGCCCACCAGCCTCAACCCCAGGACCCTGGGATCATGACCTGAGACGAAGGCAGACGCTTAACTGACTGAGCCACCCAGGCGCCCCTAGATCCTAAATTTTGTTAACACTGTTTTACAGTTTTGGTATACAGGCATACCTTGTTTTATTGTACTTTTCTGATACTTTTTTTTTTTTAATAAATTGAAGGTTTGTGACAATCCTGCATCAAGCAAGTCTGTCTATCGGCATCGTTTTTCCAACAGCATTTGCTCACTTCATGTCTCTGTGTCACATTTTGGTAATTCTTGCAATGTTTCAAACATTTTCCTTATTATTATATTTGTTACGGTGATCTGTAATCAGTGATTATGACTCACCCAACTCAGATGATGGTATTTTTTTTTTAGCAATAAAGTATTTTTAAAATTAAGGTAGGTACATTATTTTTCTAGACAATGCTATATTGCACACTTAATAGACTACAGTGTAGTGTAAGCATAACTTGTATATGCACTGGGCAATCAAAAAATTCATTTGACTCCTTTATTGCAATATCCACTGTATCACAGCGGTCTGTAATTGAACCTGCAAATCTTTCAATTCTTCTGTTAAATTTATTCATAAATGTCTTGTTTTAGATGCTATTACAAATGGAACTGCCTTCCTAATTTCACTTTTGAATTGTTCAGTGCAAGTGTAGGCAAGTACAACTGACTTTTGTATATACAACTTGTGTCTCGCAACCCTGCTGGACTTTATTAGCTCCAGTATTTGGGGGGGAGGGGCAGTGGGAGTGGGGAGGACATACTCACCATCATCCAGAATGACCAGCAATGGAGCCAGGAGGTCACACATGCCCTGGACATAGCCAATCTCAATGTGCTGCCAGATGTAGCTGCAAGAGAGACAAGGGGCCCGTGGATGGCGCTCACGACCTGTCTCTCCAATCCATTCATCCTCTCCCTCCTCCCTGGCGCGGTCCCCCATCCCTCACCTGGACCACTCATTCCTTCAGCTCCCACCTGCATCCCCTACCCCGGGCTGACACTCTTCAAATATCCTATTCTCAGCCACCACAATGGCCTTCCTAAAGCCCAACTCAAGAGCACCACATGCTCACAGGCTCCCCACTGCATGCCATGACAATGTGCAAACTCCTTCACTGGGGGTACAAGGCATTCAGTGTCTCCTCCCCCATCCATCTTCACGGGGCCCCCCCCCCAACCTCCTGGTACTTCTTCCTCTCTGGCACATATTCACGCCCCTGGGCTTTGCCCTACCAGTTCTGTGCCTGGAGTTCCCACCTGCCCCTTAATAATAAGAACTAATATTTACTGAGGGTTTACCGTATACTCAGGCACTAAACATGTATAGCACCATGAAATTCTCAAAACAATCACGAGAAAGGTATTATCATATCCCATTTTACAGATGAGGAGACTGAGGCCCGGAGACATAAGTGACATGCATAGAGTCATTCACCTAATAATAAATGGCAGAGGCAAGATTTGAACCCAGGTGGCCTCACTGCAGGGTATGTGTATGCCAAGTGGTTTCTTGAGTCTCTCCTAATTTACCAAAGGCCATCTTGAATGTCACCTCCTCTGTGAGGCCTTCCATGATTTCTCCCAAAGCCATAACCCAGAAAAAGTTGGTCTATCCTTCCTTCTTCCACAGCACCTTTTCATTTTAATGTAATATACTATATTGAAGTTCACTATATTTGTATCCCCTCAACTCAATTTTGAGAGGCAATGATTGCTTAGGAGATTGTAAAATAGAATAGTTAAGAGATAGTACTTATTAATAAAAATGAGTTAGAGCAGGGGTTGGCAAACCTTTCCTGAGAGATAATAATTATTTTCAGCTTTGCACGCCGTACATTCTCTGTCTTAACTACTCAACTCTGCAGCAGCAATCACAGATACTATGCAAACAAATGGGCATGGCTAAGTTCTAAGAAAACTTTATTTGCAAAAACGAGTGGTGGGCTGCATTTGGCCTATGGGCTATACTAGTCGTTTGTGAACCCCTGGGTTAGAGTAGAATGGAGAGATGTCCAGGATGCATTATTAAGTGCATAAAGCAAGTTGTAGAAAACATAGTATTAATCCCATATAGGTAAAATACAAAAAAAAAAAAAAACACATTAAAACACATATGCACGCATGTGATATTATACAATATATACAATCTGTTGTGGTTTTTTACGCATATAATACATATATGGCTTGGGAAGATGTTTGCTCAATTGTTAGCAGGAGTTTCTTCTAGGGGAGGGAGCGTTATGACTGGAAAGGGAAGCAGTTTCTCTTTGGACCTTATGAACTTCTGGTTTCGCTGGTTGAGGTTTTTAATAAGCCTGAGTTGCTTTCATATTTTGAGAAATAAAATATTCAGTATGTAGTGAAAAGTAATAAGAAGCTCCAGGTCTTGGCTTAAGGAAATAAAGCACAAGATTCTAGAACCTGAGAGATGGGAGTATGAGCTCCCATTCAGCCAACTGCCCCGCTGGGGGACTCCAGCAATGTGGTGGCCCTCAACCTCCGTTTCCTCCCCTGTAGATGGGGGATGGGTGGGGCAGGGGGGTGGGAGGTAACACCCCCCAGGCTTGCTGTGAGGACGAGGCGAAACAGCTTTTAGTAAAGGGCTCAGGAGAGAACCTGGTATACAGTAAGGGCTTAATAAATGCTCCGTTATTATCATTGCTCTGATTGTTATCTTGTCAGTGTGGGCTGGCATAAATGCCAGGTGGGCAAGGTGCCAGGAGCAGAGGTGGCTGTCCAGCTGGGCTCCCTGGGGCCCCTGTCTCTGCTACCCTCTTCTGCACCCCTGCAGACCCCCGCCCCCCACCCCCAACCACCTGCACATGATGTTGCGCAGCTTCTCCAGGTTGGCGGGCGTGAAGTACCAATAGTTGCGGTCACACCTCTGCACATCCTTCTCGATGCGGTGCAGGTTCACCGTGTACAGGTCCAGGAGCTCTGGCTGCAGGCCCCGCGGAGGGGAAGGAAAGAACAGTTACACCCCCACTCCTCCCAGAGGTCAGATTCCACAGGTTCTCCCTCCTCCCCCCTCATCGGCTCCAGGTGCCACTGAAATGCACATCCTCTCCCTGGACCGCGTGGGTGTTTGGTTTCCTTTCTGTTGTTGCCCCGGAAAGCCTCTTTTTACTTGGTATGATGAAAGTTCTTTTTGTTTTTCTCCCTTCTATGAAACAAGACAATTCTCTAAGGTGCACAGACTAACTATCCCCGTTGAGCGCAGGAGGGTTTTAACTAGCTGGAGGTGCACCCCCACCCCCTGAACACCGGACAGGAAGAACGGAGGAAGCGAGCAGGAGCCCAGTTCTGGCCATAAGCTGGACTTGCTGCCTTGACCCCACCTGATGAAAAGCTGCAATGATATGGCAAGAAAAGTATGGAATATTTCAAGGCCAAAATTTAACCCAAAAAGGCAAGAAAATACCAAATCTGGCTTTTGCCTTGAAGGAAGCTGCCAAACTGGCAAAATGTAAGCTTGGATTGAATGGTTTTGGGGTCCTTCTCCCCTAAGGTCAGGAATCTATTAAGAGACTTTCCTACATTAAGGTGGGACCCCCAAAGAGCCCCATCCCTGGTAAAAGAAGCCCGGAAGAAAAACTAACATTTGGGGTCTCAAGGACAAATGCCTGTCTTGAATAGAGGTGCCAAA
The DNA here is from genome assembly GCF_009762305.2 of Zalophus californianus. Classification (NCBI taxonomy): domain Eukaryota; kingdom Metazoa; phylum Chordata; class Mammalia; order Carnivora; family Otariidae; genus Zalophus; species Zalophus californianus. The sequence continues at coordinate 19,028,337 of NC_045608.1, read as the reverse complement.
GGAAGTGTAAAATATATCTCCCTGGATAATTAACAGCTTTGAATCAGGTTTGCAACGTATGCAGGTGGATAATCCAAAAGCAAGAGTAACTTCTACGTGAAGGTGAAGAAAAATCTAAGATGACAGCTATCTCTCGGGAGCAGTGGACTGGGAAAAGCCACTGAAGAGACTTCTTGAGACATAAAAGTGAATAGAAAAGCCGATGTGTCTGAATGTTCCAGGAGAGATTTAGAAAACTGGCAGAGTTGGGGCGCCTGGGTGGCTCAGTTGGTTAAGCGACTGCCTTCGGCTCAGGTCATTATCCTGGAGTCCCGGGATCGAGTCCCACATCAGGCTCCCTGCTTGGCAGGGAGTCTGCTTCTCCCTCTGACCCTCTGCCCTCTAGTGCTCTCTCTCTCTCTTTCTCTCTCTCTCAAATAAATAAATAAATAAATCTTAAAAAAAAAAAAAAGAAAATTGGCAGAGTTTGGAGGTTGGGGGCTGAACTACTGGTGCATATGTGGCAAACGTAGGAAAGGAAAACAGAGACAAGGAAATGAAAACGCAGCCAGGGAAAACGGAATTTTTTTGATAGGAAAGAAAAAATAAATACAGCTTCCTACATGGTGTATACATTATGTTGTTATACTAGTATAACATATAACTAAAATGATTATAACTGTAGTGGAGGGATGGGGCTGGGAAGGTGTCACCCGTGGGGTGAGGGTGTGGGTGTGGAATGTCTGGAACTGAAGAAAAAGGAAAAAAAAAAGATCAAGAAGTAGCAATACAAGTATGTTATTTACAGACATGGGGGTAAACATCAGAAAATTTGGGCAGAGTAAGTAACCTTCGCTGCCTCTGGGAGAGCTCCACGTGGGGGTGCTCTGTGCGGGTGGGTGGGGGCGGCACTTCTGGTTCCCTCTTTAGCCTTGTTTTGACTCTATAAACTATGGGCAAGTGTATCTTAGATAGAAACAACAAGCTCTTTAAAGGAAAATGGAAACACCACGCCTGGCTCAGAAAACCTCCCATTCAGCTGACATCCTTTGGCTTGGACTTTTTGGCAAGAAAGCAAACTTGAGTATTTAAAAGATGCCGGACCTGAGTGTACGCCAAGATGCTCATCCTCAAGGCTGCTATTGACGGCGGGCTCACCACACGTCAGGCACGGAAGACCAGACTCTTACTAATTCTGAGCTCAAGAGAGAAGGTACCCAACTGATAGGGAAACTGAGGCTCAGAGAGAGAGAGAGAGACATGCCTCAGCTGGGATTGAATCTGGGACGGTTTGAACTGCACAGCCTGTTGATCTTGAAGTAGGATAGCCCCCTCCCGAAGGGGCTTCTCCAGGGCAGCCTCTGTGCTGGGGAAAATGTTAACAGACCCGAGGTCGTTTGTGCTGGGAAACTGAGGCTCGTGGGACACGCCCAACCCTCCCGCAGCTGTTAGGTGAGAGAACCGAGTGGAGGAGAATCCTGGCGGCTTACAGAGTAAGTGACACCGCTGGAAGACACGGGGGATGCCTCGTTGTTGGCAGAAGTGACCACGGCCAGAGAAGCCAGGGCGGGGAAGAGACTTTCCATCTCGGGCTCTTCTGAGAGGTTGTCCTCGCTGTCCACCTGGCTGTGCTTCTCCACCTCGCCGCCGCCCCAGCCCTCCATGGCGGCCCCCTCCTTCTCGGGCAGGGCCACGTCCATGCTGCCGGTGAGGGACATGAACTCATCCATGCTCTCGTTGGCGAGGAGGTCGCTCTCCAGGCTGTCCTGCACGGCCAGCTGCTCGCGGGGGGCCTCCTCCCGGGAGGTGGTGGCCTCGCTGCTCTGCCCATCATCCGCGCTGCTGTCCCCAGGTCGGAGCGCCAGGGGGGCGTTGCGCTGGGCGTCCATGACACTATCTTCTGTGCTCAGGCTGGGCTCTGAGTGCTCCGAGAGGCCCGAGGAGAAGTTGTGGGAAGACGGATGGCCAGAGTCCGGGGAGCAGGTGCCATTCACCAGGTTCCCATTGGGGATCTTGGGCTGTTTCTCCTCCAACCTGCCTTCCGTCTCTACCTGCTCTACTTCGTCCACAGACTCAAACACCTGAAGACAAGGTGCACAAAAACAGATGAGGATGTCCACTGTGGCGCTGCTTCCAGCCGCAACCTTAATCCCCATCAGCGGGGGACAGGTTCAAATATGGAACATGCACGCGCAATACTATACAGTCGGGAAAAAGGGTGGGGTGGGACCAGGTATAATATCTGCTCCTGTTGTAAAAATTAAAAAGTGACCTATTGCATGGAAATGCATAGAATAATCCAGAAATAAGGAAGCACTGAAATTGTCTGAGGAGGGAGTACTTGGGAATTCAAGCGGCAAGAAGCGCACCTTTCATCACACAAAATGATAGGCACGTAGATTTTTTAAGTGAAAAATTAGTTAAAAACATAAGGAACAAGCTAAAAACAGCATATTATATCCACGTGGTTGGCTATTACAGATCAATTTTCAAAAGTAGTTAGATATGTATGAACCACTATGGAAAAGCCTCCAGGATACATCTCAAAGATTTATCTGTGGTTCTTTGTGTCCTGAGATCATATCCTATTAAGGAGATAAGACCACGTTCCAAGGGGACATGAAATATTTCTTCTCTGTGTGTTTATGTCACCAATCTGATTTGATTTGCTATTAAAATCACATTTTTGGTTTTTAAAAGTTTCTTCTAGATTCAACTGTTTTAAATTATGTAAAAAAAAAAAAAAGTACCTAATTCCAAAGTTGGAACTAGGAAACAAGGGGTATTCATGGAAATGTAGCTTCTTTCCCTGTGCCCCTCCCCTGACTCCTGTAGGTAACCATTCTGATTCGTTTCTGGCTTATTCATCCACTGTTTTTGAAAATAGGTATATTAATATTAGAATTTCCTCTTTTTATGCAAAAGGTGACACTGTGCATATTTTGGGGGCTTTGCATTTTTATTTAATATCCCGTGAGATGAGTTAACATTTCACTGAATAAAATGGAAAGCTGTGGACCCACACATACGATGGCATTTATGTAGAAATTTTCAAAAATTATCAAACATTGCAATATATCCTTTACATACTGTGTACATACTTCTGTGTATGTACAGGCAATCAGCAGGGTGACAGGGACACACAGCAAAATGCTATTTCTAGGGAGCGCAAGTGGGGATTAGGAATGGTCAAAGCCAAATTTAGCTTTCTCTGCAATATTTTAATTATTTACAAGAAGAGATTCATGTATTACTTGTGTAACTAAAAACTCCATTTTTAATGCTAGTATAAAAAGCTAAAACAAACAGACCATAAGTGACCTATAGATGATAGATGTCCAATGCCTTTACTCCAGGTTGGAGGGAGGGGGTGGATGGGGGAAGGGGAGAAATGGGGAAGGGGCGGGGCCTGCGGAAGTTCACCTGTGTGCTGTTGCTGGAGTCACTCTGCAGGCGGACATGCTGCCGGCCGGAACTGCAGCTCTGGGAGGACTGATAGAAAAAGGGGCAGAGAGAGCAGGGGTGAGGCTGCATCCCAGCTCTGGGCCCCTGCCCCTCAGCTCAAGGAGGGATAGGAATCCCTATCCAATCAGATAGGAATCTGTACAACGAGAAGGGGGGGGGTCTCCCTCTGTTCCCTGGAGCCTCGGGGGCCACACAGCACCCACAGGACCCCACCTCCCACTCCTGCAACTGGAAAACCCTACCTTTAACTGCCCTGTACTTGAGACTTCTGGCTAATATATAAGTTCAACTCCCGAGTGACTGGTTGGCACTGTTGGCCTGATTTTTTGTTATTCCCCTGTCTGCATGCTTTTGCCCTGTAACTTCTAACTCCTGCATACTCAGTTGCAAGGCTGGGCCCTGTCACCTGCTTCGGCCAGGGGGATGTCAGCAACCTCGCCAGGGCAGGGGTTTAACCAGCCCTTGTGTGTATTTCCGCTTTGTCTCTTTATGATCTGCACTCACTACAAGAACGTGCCCAGCTCAGCCTGCTGGGGGTTGGGACATGGGGCGCACAAGCCGGTCACCCCAGACGTGGGAGAGGGCCCAGCGAAGATCAACAAACCATTTAGCTAACCAGGCGCTGACAGTGGGCACAAGAGTAAGCCCAACCAGCCCCGCTCAGAGGTGCTCGGCTGAGCCAGACCCATGCGTGTATGTTCAGTGTTTACTGTTAGAAGTTGCTGACTTTGGGTGGTTGCTTGCAATGCTATGCAACGTGATTGCTGGCAACCCGATGAGGATACATCGCTGGGGAAGAGAAGTAACTTTCTTCTCAGCTCCTTCTTTGGGCTGCTGAACTGGAGGCTCTGTGAGAGCCCAGAGGTCTGACTTGGCCACTGGAGCGTTCCTGACATTCCAGAACATTCCTGGCACGCGGCAGGCACTCAGTGAGCATTTGCTGAATACGTGAAAGTCTAGCACTGTGCTAGGCGCTTTGTAGGCACTATCTCACGTGAGCCGCACACAAACCTCCCCTACGCAAATGGTTGTTCCCATTTTGTAGATGTGGAAACTGAGGCCCAGAAGTAAAGGTGCTTGCTTGAGGCCCCACAGCTAGGAAATGGTGAGGTTGGATTCAAACACAGGTCTGTCAAACTCCATGTTTTGACAAATGCCGGGGGTGACGGCTCCAGACACCCAGCCGTCACCATTCCTACAATAAACGGCACAGACCCCGGCCTTTACTGCCCCGCTGTGCTCCCAGATGGGTGCCGCCCATCACCTCATTGCTGATGGTGGAGTCCCGGTGCATCATCCGGTGCAGGTGGCTGTCCAGGCTGGCCCCTGACGAGCATTTAGCCAAGGCAGCCGCGTGGGACTCCCGCTCCCTCTGCCGCACAATTGCCTCACAGCCCAGCCATTCGGCCATTGTCTGCGTGTAGCACGCGTGAATCTGCTCGTCCACCTGCCGGGGCAGAGGAAAGGTCACCCCTGGGGAGAGCCAGCCCAAGCCAGAAGAGGATGCTAGCTCTGGCCTGGGACCCTGAGCCCCAGAGACACCCAGCCATCATTCATGAGACATCCGGTGGATATTAAATGAACGCCTACTATGCGCAGGGCACTGGCTACGCCCTGGGGATACACACATGTGTGCAAGGCTACTTCTTTCTTTCCATGTTCCCTTCCTCCCTCCCTCCCTCCCTAGTCGATTCATTCATTCATACGTTCAAGTATCTGCGTACTAAGCCTAGGGGCTTCGGAAGTGAGAGGACTGTTTCTTTCCTTATTACCTTTTCTTCTTCTTCATTTGCTCATTTACCCATAATTCGGAAGTACCTACACCGTGCTAGGTACCACACTAGGCATAGGGGAAACAAGATGAGCAGGATGCCCCGCTCCATCTACCCATCCACTCCCTCCACACATTTACTGAGGACCTCCCACGTGCCCAGTGCAGGGCCAGGAGCAGAGGATACAAAGATGAACACAGCTGACCTCTCCCCTTTACTCCTGCAATGGCCTTACGGAAGGATTACAGATTTCAAGCATTTTCCTTGTGGCATGTCAGCAGACCAGAGGGCAGCTTGCGTTGTTCCTGATACACAGCCCAGGAAACTGAGGCTCTGAATCTGTCAGGCCCCTGGGCACAAGTGGGGGCAGGCGAGCTGATCTGAGTAAGGGTGTGGAGGGGCACAAAGAGAGAGGGCAGAGAGCCTGCCCCGAGCCGAGCTGGGAGGGGTGGGGAGTGTCCTTCAGCCATTCAGGGCTTCCAGAGAGAGGCTGAGGCTCCACCCTGGCCAAAGGCCTTTCCTCCCGCCCACTGACCTCCAGAAGATTCGTCCCAGCACACCTCCCCATTCCCGCTGCCTTTCTCGGCTAGGTTTCCACGGCCCTGCCCCAGGACGACCCCGGTAGCCTCCTTCCCGGTGCCTGCTTGTCCCAGCCTGCCCCGCCAGCGCATCTGCCCTTCGGCAGCCTGTCTCTCTCCTCCCCAGCCCCACCTCTCACTGTCACCCCCACTGTCCTGCCCTTTATTGCTCCAGCCACTGTGCCCACCATGCACTTCCCACCCTCCCCACACAAACCCACACAGATACACACACACCCCCCGCATCATGCATGAGTCTCCCCTCGGGCTTTGCTCTTGCCGGCCCCTCTTCCTAGAGGCCCTTCCTCACCCCTCTTGCCTGGAAAGCGAGCAGCTAGCCTTCTGCCTGGCAGAGGTACCTCCTGTGCGCTCTTACAACCCCTGGGTTTGCCTCCATCGGACTCTGCACAACCCCCACTAAACTGGCAAGGACCTTGTCTAATGCACCATCGGGTCCCTGGTCCCAAGCACGGGGCCTGGCACCCCAGAGCGCTGTTCCTGTTTGCCAGGAGCCCAGCAGGCAAGGGGTGAAGCATGGCGGGGGCCTCCTGCTCTTCCCGAGACGATTTTAGACAGTTCACTGGCACGGGGGTCTTATCATACGGAATCACAGTGTGATTTCTATTTCTAGCTCCCCTTTAACTTTTCCGATTATGGGAAAGGTCAGTCTGGTGCTACAGTGTCCTGACACCTCCTATAATGCTTCATAATCCCCCTTTCTGACAGCGAGGGAGCAGGCCTCAGTCAGGCTAGGGCATCTGTGTGGAATTGAATTATACCTTTTTGTCATATCCTATTTATTTTTACGGTTTCCTTCTATTATGGCAAGTCATGGCAGTTTTCCACTGAATGCAGGGATATCAACTTATCTTTTTATTTTATTTTATTTTATTTATTTATTTATTTTTTTTTAAGATTTTATTTATTTATTTGACAGAGAGAGACACAGTGAGAGAGGGAACACAAGCAGGGGGAGCGGGAGAGGGAGAAGCAGGCTCCCCGCGGAGCAGGGAGCCCGATGCGGGCCTCGATCCCAGGACCCTGGGATCATGACCTGAGCCGAAGGCAGACGCTTAACGACTGAGCCACCCAGGCGCCCATCAACTTATCTTTTTAAATAAGCTCTACACACAGTGAGTCAACTTATTGACGAATATACAACAGCACAGGTGGTACATGGATATGGTTTTAAGAACTTAGTATGAACAAAAGAACGTAGAGGGGCGCCTGCGTGGCTCAATTGGTTAAGCGACTGCCTTCGGCTCAGGTCATGATCCTGGAGTCCCTGGATCGAGTCCTGCATCGCGCTCCCTGCTCGCCAGGGAGTCTGCTTCTCTCTCTGACCCTCCCCCCTCATGTGCTTTCTCTCTCTCTCTGAAATAAATAAATAAAATCTTTAAAAAAAAATAAAAGAATGTAGAGTCTCTCAATAATTTTTATATTGATTACACGCTGAAATGGTAATATATTGGCTATGTTGGGTTAAATAAAGTATATTAAAATTAATTTCACCTTGATGAAATGATGTAGACCCCCCCCCCACACACACACAAGAACACAAGAGCTAATGCAGAAGCCAGTGAGATCCTAGTGAGGTCTGTAGTTAAGCGAGCACTATTGTGCCAATGTTAATGTCCTGGCCCTCGGTAATGGGCTACTGTTCTAGGTGATGCTTCCACTGGGGAAAGCCGATTGATGGGTATGGCAGGACCTCTTTATTACAGTTTTTGCAACTTCTCAGGAACTTATCATTTTTAAAAGTTTTGTGGGCATCTGTTTCTTTCCGGTTTTCAAAACAGGACTACTAAAACATTAACTGAACATTTAAGATTAACATAGGTGCTCCAGTGTGGTATCAGCTGAAGGTGACTCATTGCAGGGTGGTATTAGATCAATGGAACATAATGGAGAATCCACACTAATATGCCCAACTGATTGCTGAGAGGGGCACAAAAGCAATTCAATGAGGAAGGATAGCCTTTCTGTCAAATGGTGCTGGAACCACTGGACATCACAGGCCAAAAAATGAATGTTCTTGACCTAAACCACTCACTGTATACAAAAATGAACTCAAAATGGATCACAGATTGGGGAAAGCAGCAGCACCAGATCCAAGATGGCGGCCAGCAGGAGGCTGATGAAGGAGCTTGAAGAAATCCGCAAATGTGGAATGAAATGTGGAACTTCCGTAACATCCAGGTTGATGAAGCTAATTTATTGACATGGCAAGGGCTTATTGTTCCTGACAACCCTCCATATGATAAGGGGGCCTTCAGAATCGAAATCAACTTTCCAGCAGAGTGCCCATTCAAACCACCGAAGATCACATTTAAAACAAATATCTATCACCCGAACATCGATGAAAAGGGGCAGGTCTGTCTGCCAGTAATTAGTGCTGAAAACTGGAAGCCAGCAACCAAAACCGACCAAGAAATCCAGTCCCTCATAGCACTGGTGAACGACCCCCAGCCCAAGCACCCACTTCGGGCTGACCTAGCTGAAGAATACTCTAAGGACCGTAAAAAATTCTGTAAGAATGCTGAAGAGTTTACAAAGAAATACAGGGAGAAGCGACCTGTGGACTAAACTCTGCCGTGATCGATTCCAGTGAGTGTGAGCGGACACCCCGCAAAGCAGGACTCTGTGGAAAATTGACACGTGCGGCTGCCTGGCGTTTGCTTGTGGCAGTTACTAACTTTCTACAGTTTTCTTAATCAAAAGCAGTCTAGGTAACCTGTAAAGAAAGGATTAAAAGTTTAAGATGTTCTAAAAAAAAATGGATCACAGACTTAAATGTAACATGTACAACTATAAAACTTTGAGAAAAGAAACATAGGAGAAAATTTTTGGGATCCAGGGCTAAGGAAAACATTCTTAGACTCGACACAAAAAGCACAATGTATATGAGGAAAAATTGATAAACTGAACCTCATCAAAAATTTAGAAATTTGTCCTGCAAACGATCCCACTGAGAGGATGAAAAGAGAAGACACAGACTGGGAGAAAATATTTGCAAGCCATTTATCCAACAAAGAAGGAATATCTAGAGCATATAAAGAACGCCTAAATCCAACAGTAAAAACCCAAACAATTCAGCTAGAGAATGGACAAACAACGTGAGCAGACACTTCACCAAAGATACTCAGGTGGCAAGTAAGCATGTGCAAAGATGTTCAATATCACTGGCCCTTTGGGAAATGCCAACTAAAACCACAATGGAACATCATTTACACCTGCCTGAGCAGCTAACATAAAAAAAAACAGCAATGAGACCAAAACTCCAGGGAGGATGCAGGTGTGGATCACTTGGATATTGCTGGTGGGAACAGAAATTGTTCAGCCGTTGCAAAAGCTTGCCAGTTTCTTCCAAAACTAAGCATGCATACCGTATGTCTCAGCAGTTGTACTCTTGAGCATCTAATGATGACTTACGCTCCCACGAAAACACGAATGTTCACTGCTGCTTTATAATAGCCCAAACCAGGAAACAGCCCACCTGCCCACCAACAGGTGGATAGTCACTACTGTGATGCACCCAGGCCACGGAACACCATAGAACTCTTGGCCACGGAAAGGACAGACTGCCAGAGGATTACGCTCAGTGAAAAAGTCAATCCCAAAAGGTTACATACTACATGATTCTATTTGTACAACATTGTCAAAAAGACAAAACTGCAGGAATGAAGAATAGACTGGTGGTTGCCAAGTGCTAGGCTGGGAGGTATGGGTAAAAAAGAGTAACAGGAAGACCCTGGTAGCACTGGAAATGTTCAGTATGTTGACTGTGGTGGTGATACACACACACACACACACACACACACACACACACACACAAAATGTTCAATGCCCTGGTTGTGATACTGTATTATACTTTTTTTAAGATGCTACCACTGGAAGGAACTGGATAAAGGATACACGAGTTTCTTCTGCATTATTTCTTGTAACTCTGTGAATCTATAATTATGTCCCAAAATAAAACTTTAAATAACGGTATCTGTGTCTTGTATTGTATTTCTACTGGACAGCCCTGCCCCAGAGCTTCCTGGCTCCCCCATGTTCCCCTGTCCCATCTTGGTCCAGCATGAAACCAGAGCACCCCCAGCCCCACAGTACCTGGCTCCTTTTGTTGCCAAAGACCCCACTGCCCATCAGGGGCAACCAACCTCCTTCCTCTCTGTTTCTGTCATCCCGAACTGGTAGTGGCCCAGGAGGAAGGGCCACACGGCCTTGCGGATCTCCGGCTGGATGCCCCCATAGTAGATGAGGCGTAGCAACTCCTGCTCCTCGTAACTCTGTGGTAGGCGGGAGGAAGTAAAGGGTTTGGTCAACAGAAAACCAGAAGGAGGGCTCTGTGAGCTGGCAGTCCCACTTCTCAGATGTGGCCTTTAGAGATCATGGTGTGAATAAGCAAAGCCGTGTGTACCGGGATATCCATCCTGGCAACATATGGGAAAACCCCCAACTACCCGCAGATGGGAATACCAACAAAGAGAAGAAAGGGCAGGAGGTGCATCCATGAGAACTTACACAAAAAGATGTTCAAAGTGTATTGTGAAGTGGGGAAAAAAAACCAAAATGCAGAACATACCTGGTGTGAACCCATTTTGTGCAAAAAACCCAAAAGGTCAGTATAGAATGAGTTAACATTTCTACTTAATTTTTAGTCAGTTTTGTGCATTATGTTGATGTGGCAACATTATCTCAAAGTTATTAATCTTGACTCAGCTCAAAGAAAATTATTTAAAAGCAAATCAATCCAAAATGAACATTTCCAGCTGGTTCTTCATGCACTAATAACTTCTGGGCACACCAGGGTGACTTTAACAACTGTTTGCTGTACTGTCCAATAGATTTGCCCTCTTTTTAAACATTCATTTTCAGGCAAAGGCTTTGCAGTTATAATTAGTCGCACTGGGGGACCAGCAGGTTCTATCTGTTCGTGTGTGTGTGTGTGTGTGTGTAAAGCACCAATGACTACTAGAAAGTTATCCTGAAGGGTAGTGGGGTTCTGTTTCCTCCTCTCTCTTAATATTCCAAAATTACAAGCATATTTCACATTTTTTACAGTAAGCTCAATGCCCAATGTGGGGCTTGAACTCACAACCCTGAGGTCAAGAGTCGCATGCTCCACTGACTGAGCCAGCCAGGCATCCCACTGATTTTACATCTTAATGCTCATCTTAGATGTGCCCGACGACAATGGCAAAACCAGCCACTCTTTTGTCTTTGTTGGAAATTTTAATTTGTATTCTGCAGACAGCTTTGTCAAAGCTGTTTAAAAATCAGAGAACTATTTGTGGCTGGGGTTGTAAACTCTTCCTCAAAAATCCACCTGCTTGGGTCCTGGAGCCCACAGCTGGACTCCATTTCCCAGCCTCCCTTGCAGTTAGGGGTGGCCATGTGACAAGGTACTGGCCAATGGGATGTGACAGGATGTGATATAAGCCATTTCCAGGCCAGGGCTTTGAAGAAGCAGGTATATTCCCTTCAGACTCTCCATTTCCCCTCTGCTGCCTGGAGGCAGATGACCATGAGGCTCTGGAGGATGGTGGGGCCATGAGACCCCTGAACCTCTGGAGGGAGGACAGATGCCCACTCACCAGGAATGCCCACCTAGGACTCCTCAGTGAGCAAGAAATACACCCCATGATGTCAAGCAACTAAAAAAGTGTGGACTATTTGTTACTGTGGCTCAGTGCACCCTAATACAACAATGCAACCAAGAAAGGTAAAAATATGGCCGGTTTGTGAAAGGGTTGCAAAAGTGTTAGACGAAAAATATTCATTTTTGACTGATTTATTTTTTCAACCAACTTGTCCCTAGACTAGTATCTCCCAAATTGGGGAGATCACTAGAAGCTTTTGGGGAACTTTCAAAAAATATAAATTCTTGGGCTCCACTCCCAGAGATGCTAAATCAGCAATGCTGGAGTGGAGCCCAGAAGTCTATAAATCTTTTGAATTCCTCAGGAAATGTGGACTCTCCCAGGCTGTCGGGGATTATGAACACTACGACTTTTTTTTTGAGAAAGTAAGTTGGTATATCTATTTAAATTTTAAATGCATATCAATTTAATTTCTAGGAATCTACCCCTGAATAAAAGCACTGGTCAGGATATGTGCTTATAAAGATGTTGACTGAAGCATTGTTTGAAATAATTTTTAAAAAGAGAAAAAGCCCAATTGTCTATCATTAGGGGAAGATTTGAATAAATTATGGGCTACTCATCTGTCAGATGCTAAGGAGCTAGCATTCAGTATTTCACCTAGAGATCTGAAAGATGTCTTTGATATAAAATGAAGTTATTGCTTAAAATACAAACACAATTGAAAAAGAATAAGAATTACAGATATACCTACGTAGATGTATCTATGGATGTATAAGCAGAAGAAATATATGGCAGGGTCTCTACATAACTGACACTGTTCATTAACTCGGGATCAGAACGAGAGCTCTGTGGCAGAAAGAAGGTATCTAAACAATTTTTGTTCTATCCACCTGCATTCTTCATTGTTTGAGTTGTCACAGTAAGTAGGCATTCCTCCTGTCATTTAGAAAAACAGCTAGTTTTGGCAAAAAAACAAGTCCAACAACCCTTCTGTTTGTCCAGGTTTGGGAACCAGTTTGTTTTTCCCAGAGTCCCCCAGCGTTCCCAAATTAATACACAGAACAGCACCCTTCCCCAGCATGGGGAAGCCAAGCTGACCCAAGTGCTTACCAGCCTGGCCCTCCCCAGGGCCCGGGTAGGAAGGCACCCAGTGGACCGAGCCACCGTGTTCATCCACGTGTAGGAATCAGGTTATTTCTTCTGAATGCCTGCTCCTGGTGGCGGTTAGACTAGTGTCTATCAAAATGGATTCTGCCTTCCACACCAGCCATGGGAGGTACTTTTCCAACAAAGGTACCTTGTGGCCCCATACATTTGAGGGACTGTTCCATATCCTCTCCCACCCCAGCCACCCCGTTTCTTGAGAGCGACAAAGCATATCAGCCTAGGCAAGGTTCTAGGAAGTTCTGGATACAAAAAAGGTTGACTCATCTTGTTTCCCACTTTGACCAGGACACTTTTTTCAAATGTAAACATCTTCCTTTTGGGGACATTTGCCTTCTGATAAGAAAATCTTACAAATCTGTCTCCAGGCGGAATATCTAATGGGAGGATTCTCAGGCCTGAGGCAGAGATGGGAGAGTTCTGCGGGATGGTGGACTTTTCTCGATGGTGGACTTTTCTCGTCCCAGCTGCCTCCTCTGGCTTAGCTACTTTTGTCATTCTAAGTAGTTCAACTGCACTGTAAGTCCCTTCCTGCTGAGGACTCACAGCACCCCTTGCAGCACTGAGCATACAGCTGGTGCTTGGTGACTGATTCATTCTTACTCCTTCTAGACGATCATGCGTACTTTCCATCCTCCTGGATCCTCAACCCCTATGGGCAGAAGCAGGCTGTGGGTCTTGGAACTCTCAAGAAGGGAGGGGCCTTTGTGTTGTGTACGCAGAACCCAAAGGTGTCATAGCCTCGAGTCCCTGTAAGCAGGTGGGTCTATTGCTCAGATGACCAGATGGTCCCCCCACTGGCTCTGCCCCACCACAGGCTGAGCCAGGCTGAGCCAGGCCGAGGCTTACTGTGCTGTCCTGAAGGTACTGCTCCCAGATCCTGGCCGTCAGCCCGTGCCCAGCATCACAGGGCGAGTCCGGAGACACGATCATGTGATTGACCAGGGCTGACAGGTGGGTCCTCACAGTGGACAGGTGTCTGCAGTAGGCAAGCCCTGGAGAGGGAGGGAGGGAAGCCATCATCCACCATCCAACCTACCTTGCCCTGTCTCACGGAATGCTTATGACCTAGAAAATCCCATCATCCCTCTCTTCCAGACGAGGAAGGGGCTCCGAGGGGCAAAATCCTTGCTGGTTTGACCACTTAATAGTTGTGTGAGCCTGGGGACGTCCAATCACCTTTCTCAGCCTGGGCCAGGGTGACATTACCTCTTCTGCCAGAAACCAAGGCATTTAATCCAGGGGCAGGAGGCAGTAAGTGACCTCACAGGCTCACTGTGCCTCTGGGTGCCTCCAATCCATCCCAAGAGAGAAGGAGAATGGCAGAGGTGGACGACTTTTGTTCAAAGTGCAGCCGGATAAAGAAGGCCCTGGGAGATGCACCTGGTTTGCTTTCAGAGATGGCCCTGCATTCTTAAAGGAATGCCTGCCAACCTGCTGCCCTTCAGCTGGGCACATGGAGGGCATAGTGCCTGGTACACAGGAGACACTCAGCAAATGCTAGCCTATGTTTGCTTTGTGCCCCCTCCCTCTGGCTCTCCCTTATCAACTCCTAGAGAGGACCCTGGGCCTTCCGGAGCCTGAGGACTGGCCCCTACCAACAACGTGGAGGACAAGGCAGAAGAGGAAAAGGAGGGGGAGGAGGGGGAGGGGGGAGAGGGAGTAGGGGAGGAAATGGCTAACACACAAGCACGTACTACGTGCCAGGGAGCTGCCCCGAGCTCACATACTTAACTCACTAAATTCTCATGACAACCATATGAAACAGGTACTCCTACCTTCTCCATCTTATAGATGGGGAAACTGAGACACAGACTGCTTCTGTCTCTTGCCCAGGTCACACTGCTAGGAAGTGCAGAGTTGGGATTTGAACCCAAGCTGCATAGCGCCAGAACCTGGGCTCTCAACCACCATCAGGGATGAGCCACTGAATGCGCTAACACTGTTCAAGATCCATCTCGACCCCCAACCCCTCCTCCAGGAAGCTCTTCCATTTGGGTCCCATAAATATGCATCCAGGGCCTGCTCCACGCCAGGCCCTGCATTAGGCACTGGGGATGGGTGATAACAGGCAAAAACCTTGATCTTGGGAGCTCACGCTCCCCCTGCCCCTCCAGGTACTCAGGCACACACGGCCGGCACTGCTATTCTGCAGGCCCACGCAGGATATAGTAACACTTTTCTAGAATCCCTGACATATTATCTCCCCCACCCAGGCTGGGAGGCTGGGAAAATAAAACATGCTAAGAATCAACACAGCAGAGTGGAAAACAACAGCAGCAGCAGCCTTTGGGTCAGGCAGGCCTAGGTTTGAGCCCCAGCTCTGTCCTGTATTAGCTGTGTGACCTTGGACAAGTCACTTTGCCTCCTTGTGCCTTAGTTTCCCCATGTGTTAAATGGAAATAATCAGAATACCTGTATTTGTTTTAATTTTTAACTTCTCCTTACTCTTCTGCTTCTGCCCATAGGTGAGGGGAACTGACTTTTACTGAGCACCTATGACATGTAATGCCAGGTGCTAAGGGCTTTATACATGCTTCTCATTTAATTCTGAGAACAAACCCTCTAAGGTGGTCACCGAGGATGCAATGGTGACTAACCACACCCCTGCTACCGAGGAGCCTCGTCATTGGCTGTCCTGAGAGCCCAGAGATAAAATTTATGCCCAGTCTCTGGTTGAGGAAGTTCAGGCTCTGAGAAGTCCACGTAACTTCACTAAAACTAGACACATCTGAGCTGAGGTTCACGTGCCAGAGCCAGGCTCCTTCCCCCGATATGGATGCCACACAACAGGCATTCGAGAAACGCGCCCGTAGACCACAATGGCAAATGAGGCCAATACGCACATCCATAGAAGGCTCTGGAAAGGATCTGGTACTTCATGTTGTCACAGAGGAGCTTCAGCGGGGCCCTGCAGGTGGAGGGAGAGAGGACACTTAGAAAAGATCACCCAGAGCCCACGTTTGCTGGAGGAGGTCAGCTCGTTACCTGTAGGGGGCAGATTAAAACCAGCCAGCCAAGGGGACTCTGGGGGGACTACTGTTTCTACCCATACCGCCACTTCTCCTATCAGCTTTGGGGTCACTCTCTCCCCAGCTCTCTGCGGTTTGGATGGGGCTGATTCGACCCAGTACGGGACTCAGGCTGGAATCACAGGCACTGCGTAAGAGGTGGTCATGTGATCCAACCTGAGCCAAGGAGAATGAACCCCAGACTCATTTTGTTGGAACTCCAGGGAAATACACACTCTTCTCCCTGCTTGAGTTCCTAAGCCAGAGGGATGTAGGGCAGCAGCTGCTGGGATCCAGTTCTGCCCCTGCATGGGACCTGGACTGCCCGAGAATGAAAGTATCGCGGCGGCAGTCAGAGGCAAGAGCTGAAGAAACAGAGATTTGTGTTCTGAGCGTCTGGAGCCCACGGTGCCTGAAGTCATCGCACCTCTAGACTCCTCAGTTCTGTCGAGATTTTCTTTTGTATTTGAACCAGTCTGAAGTGGGTTTCTGTCACTTGCACAAAGAGTTCGGAGTTCCGAAGTCAGCCAGCTAAACCAAACCGAGCCAAACCAGGACTCAGAGTCTGGCTGACTGTGAGGCAGGTGATGCCTCAGAGCTTCTTCTTGTGTGGGAATTGGAGGGGGGCTGTTTTGGCTGAAAGAGGAGAGGGGAGTAAAGGCCCCAGCACTGTTGGGGAAATCAAGGACTGCTGAGAGGAGTGTTGTGCGTCCTTGCAGAGAACAGAGTGGAGGAATATCTGCATATTTTTTTCCTCAGGACATCTGGGGACACCCAGGAAATCTCAAAAAGACAAGAAGGAGGCATGGCTAAAGTACTCCAGTTACACACATGGAGGCATTAAACATTAAAATCACCCTCATTGTGCCCTCAGGTTGGTGGGACTCAGGCTTGCTCAGTTTACTTAAGAACAGCATAACATAGACAGCTGTCCCACAGTGGACTTGGCCATTTAAAAGGTGGTGAGCTCCCCATCACTACAGGTGTGTAAGCAGATGCCATGAGAGGGCATACTAGGTTAGAACAGCGTTTTTCAATGGCCCATGGACCATAGCCCAAGAATCACTTGGAATTTCTCCAATGTGCAGATTCCTGGGCCCTGCACAGACCTACTCAATCAGGACCCCTAAGGAAGTTGTCTCGGAACCAGTGTCACCTCCCCCTGGTGATTCTGATGCACACAGACATGAGAGACTCTCTGGTTACAAGAGTGCTTCTCAAACTGAAAAGTGCACACATGATCTTAGGATCCTGTTAAATGCAGATTCTGCTTCTGGACCACATGCTGAAAGCTAGGCCTTAGATGACTGCAAAAATGTGATGTCAGCTCCCACCCCTTAAGCTCTTATGGCTGAAGACTGGACCACCCATTGGGCCAGAGGCCCAGCATGGAAAAAGGGATTCCATTATCCCCAGCCAGGCCATGTGGCGTCAGTTGGGAAACAAGACCAGTCCTATTATTGCACTGAGCAGCCCTGAAGACACACGAGATCTATGGGCCAGGAAAGAGATGATCTGGGGATCGAACTTTATCCAATAAAAGAAGAAGCATCACTTACTGAACATTGCCAGGTGCTGGGTCCCACCTGCTGGCCATGTTAGACCAGTATCTGATTTGTCCTTACGATAGCTATACAAAGCAAGCATTTGTATCCCCATTCAGCGGAGGAGCAAACTGAGGCACGTGTGGTTAGCAGTGAGTAGTATTTCTAGTTTCTGCCTTCCAGGAGCATGATAGGACTGCGCTTCATGGCCTGTGGTGGATGGGGTCAATGAGGTGTGAGCAGAAAGAGTATGTGCTGCATTCAGGGTGGAGCATTTCATTGTCGTCCAGGCACCCCAGAGCTACCTTTCCCTCTGTCACTGTGACTGGGAATATTTGAGATGGTGTGGCTCCATCAGCCAGGTCCTTTAATGTGGGGCGAGCAGAGCCCCCAGCCGACCCACGATAGACACACAGTATGCACGATGAATCAACCTTTGTTGTACTGAGCCACTGAGATTTCAGGACTGTTTGTTACTGCAACATTACCTTGGTTATCCTGACTGATACATGGAAGGGAGCTCCAATAGCTAGGACTTCACGAGGCTAGGATTTAACCCAGACCTCGAGGAGTCCATAGCTTATGTTCCTCCTCTGAATTCAGTGCTGGGCAAGAAATGGGCATCTATAAATCTTTGGCA
Source organism: Zalophus californianus (assembly GCF_009762305.2). Classification (NCBI taxonomy): domain Eukaryota; kingdom Metazoa; phylum Chordata; class Mammalia; order Carnivora; family Otariidae; genus Zalophus; species Zalophus californianus. Next base: position 19,010,575 of record NC_045608.1, on the reverse strand, counting down.
AATCCTTCCATACCCTCCGCCCACAGATTAAGGCCCTCATACCTCTCATGGTTGCACCCATTGGATGAGCCACCATCGGCCAAGCCACTCTGTGAACAGGATGAGCAGGAGGACTTCCGGGGGCTGGGTTGCCATAGGGGCGGTAGGTTGCTCACGGAGACATCCATCAGGTCCTGGGGGACTGTGATGGACACGAGGGATGGAGCAAGAGCCCCGGTTAAGCCCGTGTGGGTCACAGAAACCTCATCCCAAAGCAAGCAGCTTGCCCCTAGGCCAGCACAGGGACAGGGAAAGACCCTGAATGTGACAGTCGGAGACAGCGACCCCAATCATCATCTGACCCAGACCTCTGAGCCCACCTGATCCAGTGAAAGCCACCACCGAGATTTGGGGCCCTCAGCAGACAGGCAGAGCTGACAACAGCTAAAGAGAGAGGAATAAGTGGGGCATGGGGGGAAAGAGAGAGAGAGAGAGACAAGAGCCAAGGAAAGAGACCCAGTCCCAGAGCAGGAGGCCGAGCCTCACCATGTTGTCATTCAAGTGTCCTCACGGGAGGCTGACAAGAAGGAAGAGGAGCCTGCTGGGGGCTTCTGGGGAAGGCTGATGGTCCTGAGTCCCCAGAGATAGACTCTCTGGGAGAGAGAGTCTCTAATGGGGAGACAGAAGGGAGCCTAACTCAACACATGAGGCAGGGCACCCAAGGGCAAGGGACTCAATGGAGTTCCTGCTGATGAGGCCACCTGCACTGTCCATCATCCTGAGCCATATGGCTCTTCCATCAACGGGTCTCAAGCAGGTGGGCGACTCCCACCCAGAGTCATGCGGGGGCGGGGAGGGGCGCTTGTTAAAAAGCCATATGCCTGTATCCCACCCCCGACCTACTGAATTTAAACCTCCTGGAGATACAGGCCTTAAGTCTGTATAGCAAAAAACAATCCTGATAACAGCACCACATTCGAGAACCAAGAGGGCATGACCAATATCCTAACACGCATACTGGTGACTCCTGATCACAGGCTCCCAGGATACAGCACCTAAGAGTTTCCCTCACTGCCTTCTCTCCCAGCTCCATGGAAACCACCCCGTCTGCAGAGCTGCAGGACAAACACAACGGTGACTCACACATTACAATTTCTGCCGTTAACTTCCTGGCCTCTTGGCAGTTCCAGACAGGTGCAAACATTTTATTTTCTCCAGGACAGGGTTCAGTAAACATATTCCATCACGGGCCAGGCAGTAAAGATTTTAGGGTTTCTGAACCACTTGGCCACGATCATAAACCACTCAACTTTGCCGTCAGAATGCAAAAAGAGCCATCCACAAGATGCAAACACGTGAGCATGGCTATGTTCCAATAAAACTTTATTTATGGACACTGAAATCTGAGTTTCATATCATTTTTCACAGGTCGCAAATATTACTCTGCTTTGGATTTTTGTCAATCACTAAAAAAAAAAAAAAAAGTAAAAAGTAAAAACCGTTCTTAGCTCATGGGTCATACTGAATAAGGTTGGCTCCGGCCTGTGGGCCCTAGGTTGCCAAGCCCTGACCTAGGAGATTGAGAAGGGTGCACATCTGCCCCATAGGCCATCCCCCCTCAAGGATGACTGGCAATCCCTGGCCTCTTCCCTCGGGCTGCAAGGTGGGGGGAGTTGTGGACCCAGGGCCACTTGTCATCAGAGCTCAGTAGCTGACAGGGCAGTTCTACCCATGGGTAGTGCAGAAAGCTCCTCCCCAAGCTGACTCACTGATGAGCTGGCCAAGAAAGACCAGTGAGCCCCTGTAAAATGTTCTAGAAAAGCATCCCCAGTTCTCTGCCAATCTCAGGGAAGCACTGACCAGTTTCAGCAAGGTGTGGCCAGTATGCCTTGGCCCCAGCCCCTCACACTCCACCGGCATCACCAGTGGACCCTTTCCTTACAGATCCCACAACACTCCAAGCTGCATCCTGCCACGTGGAGGCTGGACAGCGTGACGGCATCATTTGTCTCCCGCCCGGGGGGAACCAAGACTCAAATGACAACATGGCAGAGGTGGCCAGCACCCGGCCCCAGGCGTGGGAGGAGCCCAGACGTTACTGGGGGGCTGTTGCTTCAGGCTCGGCCTGGGGAGGGTGGCGTCCCATCTGGCTTGCGCCCACTGACTGCCCCTGGCCACCACCAGCACGGACCGGCCGGCAGGAACCACCGTCCAGGCGAGGCTCTCGGAGTTGGGGGCAGTGCTGCCCAGGGGGTCAGGAGCAACTTGAGACAAAAAAACAAAAAGTACCAGTGAAATGAAATGTCTGGGGTGGGCAGAACACTGAAACAGCCAAGGAACCCACTCCTCGGGGCTTTACCTCTCCTCTGCCCAGCTCTGCACAGTTCCCATGTACTGTGTTGGCTTCGAGGAAGAAAGAATGCCTGATGTTTATAAAATGCCCTACTATGTGCTGGCTGTTGTGCAGGCATGGGATTGCTTTATCATCCTACCCCGTAGGGGATGCACCTCTTCTCCCATTCTGCAGAAGGGGAAACGGAGGCTCAGAATGACAACAGTACTGAACCACCCACAGCCCCAGCAGGTGGTAATTGGCGTTAACAGCTCTTTCTGACCAAGGTCCCCTTTCTCTTTCCGCTATCATTTACTGATAGCAAGTACTATTATTATCCCCTTTCACAGATTTGGGAACTGAAGCACAGATGTAAGCATCATGCCCAAGACCACCCATCGAACAAACAGTGGAGCTGGGATTCCGACCCAGGGCATGAGACCCCGACCTTATTCATACTCCCCTCACTGATACCCCCGCAACATCATCCATGCTCTGTCTAGACCAGCAGTTCTCAACTGGGGCAATTCTGGCCCCTCAAGGACATTTCGCGATGTCTGGAGACATTTTTTTGTCATCATAACCTGAGAATTTGCTAGATATAACTGGCATCTATCCAGTGGGTAGAGGCTAGGGATGGTGCTTACCTTCCTATAATGCACAAGACACCCCCCCCCCCCACCAAACACACAATTATTCAGTCCAATTTGTCGACCCTGCCCTAGACCAGCTCTGTTCAATAGGAATCCACCCTGAGCCACATGCTTAATTTAGAAGTTTCTAGTAGCCACACTAAAAGGGGGAAAAGAAACAGATGAAATCAATTTCAACAATATATTCTGTTTAACCCAGTGTATCCCTAACATTACCATTTTAATACAGAATCAATATAAAATTACTGGTGAGATTTTTGTGCATTCTTTTCTGTTGTTGCTGCAGAATCTTCAGAATGCAGTGTGTCTTTTACACTTAAGGCACATCTCCATTCGAACTCACTTCATTTCAAGTGCTGGGGAGCCACACGCGGCTCACGCCTACCATGCCAGATGGTACAGACCAGTCCCAGCAACACAGGAGTCTGAAAATGCCCTCCTCTGACTCTGAACCTGTCTCCATGTTTCAGAACTCGTCTCTGCCTCTGTGCACAAGGACCAGGTGGTGACGACAGAGGCCAGAAGACACTGAGAGGGGGTTTAGAACCGCTTATGGCCACATCATCCCTCCCCACAGGGCCAAAGTCTTCTCTCTTATTACTTAAAGCAGGCATCTGCAAAGATTTTCTATAAAGGGCCAGATAGTAAATATTTTTGGCTTTGTGGGCCACACGGTCTCTGTCACAATAATCCCACTCCGTTGCTATGGTGTGAAAGCAGCCACACACAATATGGATATGAATGGGCGTGGCTGTGTTCCAATAAAACTTTATTTACAAAAATAGGCAGTGGGCCAAATTTGGACGACAGGAAGAAGTCTGCCCATTTCTGATTTAGGCACTTCTTCAGAAAGGACTTCCTTGTTCTCAAAGATGAAAACCATACATGATTGATTGTGTTAGCTCTGAGGGGCTCAGGCCCCTAAAAAAAATCAACCAAGGATGGATGGGGCACCATTGCCATGTGGGCTGAATCTGAGCTTGGGGCTGAAGCGGGTGAAACCACAATATCCCCGCATCCGGGTGAAAACAATCCGCAAGGAGTGGTTGTGAGAGGCACAATCTCTGGAGCCAGGGCACCCGGGTTTAAATTCCAACCACACTGCAGATTAGCTGTGCCACTCTGGGCCAGTTTCTTAACCTTTCTGTGCCTCAGTTTCCTTTTCTGAAAAACGGGGGTCGGTGAGGACACCGGCACCTGCCTAGGAGGGTGGTGGTGAGGATTAAATTAGTTACAACTTTGGAGAGACAAAAAAGGCAGGCTTGGCACACAGTGGCGCTCCACACATGGTACCTATTACTCACTGAGCATCTGTCAGGCATTTCACATTAGGAGTCTGACACATCATCACACGGACTCCTCAGAATAAGATCCTGGCTGGGGAGGTGCTGTTCTCCTGATTCTACAGACAAGGAAATGAGGTCTGGAGAGGGCAAGTCACTTGGCCACACTGCAGGGGCAGAGGTGAACGCAGGGATGTGTGCTTTTCTCAACCGAGGGCGATTGTGCTCCCAGATGGCACCTGGCAGTGCCTGGAGACATTTCTGGTTGTCACCACTTGGTGGCCAGGGTGGGGGCAGATCTGCTACTTGGCGGTTAGTTGGGGGAGACCAGGGATGCTGCCTGACATCCTACAAGCCGCCAAGCCTGCCCTGCACCCTGATCCAATTCAGCGGTGGATGAGAGCCAGAGCATGAACTGGCCTGGCACGGTTAGCCCACCCTTGCCAGGAGGACATCTGCTTTCAAGAGAGTCTCTCACGGCCCGGCTGTGGTCACTAAAGCAAGGGGAGGCTCAGAGCTGTTACCCATCAAATGGAACAACAGGGCCACCACAAAGGTTAAATAAAATGGGGTGGACAGAAGGAACCTACAGCTTAATATTGAGTTGTTGAACAGACATCCATACGGTGCCTAATAAATGCCAGGCCTCTTTTGGAGAACTTTTCAAACATTAGCTCATTTAACCCTCATGATGACCCCGTGGTAATGATGACCGTGATAGCAACAGTCTGCGTTAACCAAGCATCTACACCAGGGCAGTTGCAGTGCAAAGCGCTGGACATACATTAGCGTCCCGTGTGCCGCCTCCTGGTGCTTTGCTTCCCCTCTGCAGTTTTCACGGTCATTTACTGAGGGCCTACTGTGTGCGGGACTTTATTCTATAGACTTGACGTTGGTCAGCTCTTTAACTCATCGAATCCTGACAATATAGCTAAGTAAAAGAACAACGGTGTGGTAGCGGCTAAAACGTACGTGTTCTGTGCCAAGAGCCTTATCTCATTTAATTCCCACAAGGGCCCTACGACGCGGGTGCTGTGAACATCCCCATTTTGCAGATGGGGAAACCAAGACACAGAGGGTGAAGTGACTTGCCCCTCTGGACCAGGATTCCAGAGCCCACGGCCAGTACCCCACGCCACCTCCTGGTCAGGTGCATCTTTATTAAGCCAAGTAGCACGTGGTTCTCATTTGGGGGGAACCGAGATACTAACTTCCCGGTTTCAGGTCCTCCCCCCGCCCCCCACCCCGTTGGCCCCAGAGTCCAGACCACTTGTCTTCTAATCCCGGACACTTGGAATCATTTTCATTAACAGCTAACCGGTGGATCCAGGGGGCCCAGAGATGGGGCAGCTTACCGAATTCAGACTGCATGCCGGGGTAGATGATCCTGAACACGTAATCTGTGGCCTCATCATCTTCCTTGTCTGAAGACGTGGACTCGGCGGAACCCTGAGGGCTTCGCTTGCGCAGTTTGGGAAATACCTTGCCCTGAAAGAACGTGTCCCATTGCATAGTCCTTGGGATATACCTGTCTTCACAATCTGCACAGCCTGCGGGGTTCAGTGGGGTACGTATGTGCTCACAAAGCCACATAAGGATCCACGGGCAAGAAAGGACCACTCCCCAGGCGTCTGGGTGGCTCAGTCGGTTAAGCCTCCGACTCTTGATTTCAGCTCAGGTCATGATCTCAGGGTTGGGAGATTGAGCCCCGAGCTTGGGATTCTCCCTCTCATCCACCCCTTCCCCACCCCACTTGTGCACGTGCGCACGCTCCTCTCTCTCTCTCTTAAAAAAAATGACCACTCCCCATGGCTGACCCCCACTCCAGCCTCCCTGGGTCCCCCGCGATCACTCACCTTTCCCCGCTGAGACCAGAGTGGAGGGTCCAGCTGCCCATGAGGGAGCAGCCCATTTTCCAGGCACGAGAGGAACTGCAGGAGGTGGCCTCCCTTGGGGAAGCGGAAGGGCGGCCTCTGGATCCCGTCCTGGCTGACCAGCACCACTGTCCCGCCGCTGTCCACTGCCACCATGACCCGGCCAGAGAAGACCCAGCGGGAAGTCACTATGAGGCATGGGGATGGGGCCCTCCCAGCACACACATCCCCCCAGGCATGCCAAGCCAGACCCACGGACCTGCTCCAAGGCTCTGGGAAAGGCCTGGGCAGAAGGTCAAAGGCAGTTTTTACCTCCCCTGAGCCTATTAAATCCCACCTGCCATGGTTGCTGACCGGGTAGTATAGGACGTGGTCCAGAAGAGTATGGTTGGTCTCCGTGAAGTCACCCACCAAAGGGAAATGATGTCCCTAAACATCCGATGTTCCTCAAGCACGCTCTATGAATCAACCCGACCTATTTTTGTATGGAGGCTTTCAGACCTATCGCTTCTCAGAGCAATATGTGACTTGCTAGCACATATTGAACACTTACTGTATGTAAGCACAGCACGTTAAAGGCAGTGTCTTACTGGAATACTCAAAATAGACCTATGAGGTTTATCCATTATTGTCTATTTTACAAATGATGGAACCACGGCTCAGAGAGGCTATGTAATTTTCCCAGGGCTGCACAGTAGGGCCTGGATCTGAACCTAGGTGTGTCTCACTAAATAAGCTTAATATTTTATGCCTTGGTGGGGCATGGATCCCTTGCTTTCTACAGCAGGATGGCCTTCTCTGTTCCAAATGTACCTTCTCTGAGCTTTAAGGGAGAACCCTATTCATTAATCCCAGATCTTCAGAGCATAGGCTTTGGAATGACAAAGACCTGATTTCAAGTCCAAACTCGGGAGCTTCCAGGCTGTGTGACTTTGTGCCAAGCTGTTTAGAGCCCTGCTTGGCACACCACAGGAGCTCAGTACGTGTCAGCAGCTAACACCATGGGTTTGGTGCTGAGCTCTTATCATACGTCGCAGGAGGTTCACAACAACGCCAGGAGCAGGTGCTGTTGTGATTACATTTTACAGATGGGGAAACCGAGGCTCGGCGAGAAGTCACTTGTTTGAGGCTGCACAGGTAATAAGGAGGTGGGGCCAGGCAGGGGAGCCAGAAGGAACCCCCCAGCCCCGTGCTCCCCCCACGGTCCCTACCTTGCTGGTGGCAGTGCAGGTACACAATCTCCTCTAGGCGGATGGTCATGGCATAGTCCCAGTAGACGCTAGAAGGGGAGGGATGGTTAGGTCCACAGGATGCTCGCTCACCTCATCGTGGCAAAGGGCCCAGGAGACCAGAAGACCACACCCATGGGCTCCTGCACCCTTCTCACTAGGACCCAACTGTCTCTAACATCTGTATTCCAGGCTTCCCAGAATCTCTCTCCCCTTCTTCTGGTCCCAGCACCCCAATTTTCTAAGGAACACTCCTCCCTTCCCCCCAGTCCATGTGGCTGAGGCTGAGTCCACCCACCCACCCTCTATGCCAGGATTCCAGAAATGGCCATCTGACCCCGGCATATTCCACTGTTCTAGCCACAGTGATTGGTTCAGGGATGTCCCCGCAACCCAAGCAGAACCCATGAGGCTCAACTGTTGGAGTCATGTTAGAATAAACTGGGGAAAGGATGCTCCTTTCTGCTAGCAGAGTAGAGGCAAAGATGACAGAAGTCTGGAAATGGAGGGGGCCGTGGCAAGAAAAAGGCTGCCTGGCAATGGCATCCATAGGAAAGCAGAACCGAGAGATGGGAAGAGTTCAGGTCCTTATCATTTGTGTCCCTGGATCCAGCCATGCCTGAAGCCACAACCCCAGAACTTTCTAGTTCATGGGAGCCAATGCTTAAGTCAACCTGAGTTTGGTTCCCTGTCCCTGGTACCTAAGAGTCTTGACTCAGACCCCAATGTGAGGCCACCGTGCGTCCATATGGTTAGAATAGCCATTCAACAGCTTTGATCCTACGGGTCCCAGCAGTGTGCCTTGAGGGCTTCTATGAGCCTCAGTTTCCTTCTCTGTAAAATGGGTGATAATAATTACCCACCGCAGAGTGCTGTTGTGATGATTAAGTGGAATCATGTATTTGAAGGGCTCAACATAGTGCTAATACGTTAAAAAAAAGTACTGGGTAAATGATCTCTGTGCTGACATACTTCAGGTTTTCCCTTTGGAGATCAAAGCCTACTGCTGTCCTGAAACAGATCACTTTTCCCCTTAGATGACCATGGAGGTGGGGCTCACAGGAACTGGGGTTTTGTGTGGTCCGGGGAATGCACTGAGCAGGTATCCTTCAGATCTTGCTGGCGGGGGGGGGGCAGAGCTGACCAACAGCTTCAGAGGCCGCCCCCTGGATCCACCAACACGTTTGCACCAAGGCCACGCTTCCCTTGGGATGCTCTCAGCCAGGGCTGAGCACATGGGGGTGTTAGTGTGGGCCTATTCCCACAGGATAGGGGTACCCCAGAATAAAGGTCAACTTTAGCCCAGGGACTCCCAATGGATCTGGCGGAACATTCTAAGAACGGCAGCATCTGAGACTCTTCCCACCCCTTCCTTCCTTCCCCTCCCTGTTCACAGGGGTCAGACCAGCTTCGTCGTCTGAAGGTCCTGCCCGCCTCCTCTGCTCCTCCCTTTCACTCTGCACAGATGCCTCTCACGTTACAGCTCTCTTGCGTGTCTAACTCTGTCCGCACCTGCATCTTGAAAGGACCCGAACCAACACACGCTTCAAGGTCAGACTTCAAATCCCACTTCCACCAACTACACAGAATCAGTCCCTTCTCCTCTCTGGGTCTCAGTTTTCCTAGCTGCAACATGAGGAAGTTGGAAGAGAAGCTCTCTAAGGGACCTTCCTGCACTGGTCTGCACCAGAGTCAGCCTTGCCAGGGCCCATGGAGTGAATGTCCTCGGAGGGCAGCGAAGCGCACGAGGGTTTTCAGAGTAGCAGCCTCTATGGAGCCCCTTGCATGCGAGTCTTGGCCAGGAGGTCCTTCCCCAGACTCCCACATCGTGCCCATCACCTAGGGTGGCAATGGTCTGTTTTCTCCTGTCTCCCCAAGAGGTGCTGAACTGGACAGCGACTGGGTTTTGCTCACATCTGCAAGATGTTCAGAGAATATTCAGAGTTAATGGTGAATACCCTAGGGCGCCCAATAAACAAAGCAACTCTCCAACTACCACCAGACACCAACGAAGAGGAGCTGTGGCCCCAGTTCCTTTGGAGCTGTGTAACTTGACACCAACAGCCTCCAGGTTCCAGCCTCCCGCCTAAAAGCTTTACCTGCATTTTCTAAGGGACTCTTTCCTGTACGCAGAGGTTCCATTACCACATCCCCATTTTACATCAGATGAACAAACTGAGGCTCGGGAAGGTGAAGCTCACTGTCCAAGATCACTCAGCTGGGAAGGAGCAAGAGCTGAGCTTCCGTTTTCATTTTACGTATTTTTAACAGCTTCCTAGAGTAGAACTGCTGGGTCACGAGGTATTTAGCACAGCGCCTAGCACACTGCAGGTGCTCCATTAATATCTGATGAACGAATCCAGGTCCCCTGACTTCCCTGCTTTGTTTCACAGAGATTATCCGAGCACTGGCTTCGTGCCAGGATGGGTGGCAGGTGCTGGACAGAAGACGTGAGGACTAAAGATTACTTGCCTTCGTGGAAATGAGGTCTAGAATGCAACAGCAATAGGTGGGCACAATGTATTACGTGAGCACGATTTTACAAATGCTACGAAGGAGATTCAGGGCTCCGTGTGATCCAAATTCAGCTGGGAAGTCAGGGAAGGGCTAGGGTTTAAGATGAATAGGGCTGAAATAACCGTCCCGGGCCAGGGGCATCTCGGCCTCGCACTGTTCCTCGGGGAGAGTTCCTTGATCAGAAACTCTGGAGTCTGGCAGGAGCTGAGTTATGTGGCCCAGCCTAAAATGGACTGTACCTCCCATTGACTGTCTCTGCAGACAGATGGCCACCTCTGCACAGGAAGTGCTCAGCTTAGAGAACAGCAATAATCACATCAAGCCCTGAGGTTCCTCACACTGAAGCCTAACATGAAACAGAACACGGTAATGGTGTTCTGCTTCTGTTCCGTGAAAAGAGCCCTTATTTTGTATCTAGCTGCCAGGACTCCTCAAGCTGAAATAATCTGGCTGGCCACACTTGGCACAGTGCCTTCCCTCTGCTTGTGTTCCTTCTAGGGCCCTTCCCTAATTGTGCTGGAAGAAGGGGTTGCAGCAGGGAATCCCTGGTTTCTGAGTTTCTTCGGAGCATGACCCCAAAGCCTTTGCTGGGCCTTAGAGACTGCAGGATATCACAGGGAGACGCAGCCCTGGACCAGATGCCCACCAACCAACGCCTCCCGCTTCCCTTCTTGACTGAGTGATGAGAAGGGAGGCTGCAGATGGGGGAATATTTGCCATTGGCAGGCTTCCCAGATCTTTGTTAAGATTTCTCCCTCTGGGTGTTTTGACCAGGGTTTGCCTAACTGCCATGCCCTAAGATTTTTCTAGCTGGTTTCTAGATCCTCCCAATGAGCTACCCAAGCAGCTGCAACAACCAGACCGAGCAGTGGGCCAGGGCACGAAGGACAGAGCACAAACTTCCCCCATGTCAAGGGTAGGAGAGGGACACAGAACCCTACCTCTTCTCATAGTCCAGGTCCCCCATCGACCCGTTCATCAGCTGGTTAGGCGTCCATTTCAAGGTCATGACGTCAGCTGTCTGGTGCAGGGACAGGTACCCTGGCACAGCCTCCATATCATCCCTCTGCAGAGAGAGGGCGCAGGCTTGGTCAAAGCGCCAGAGTCACAGGGATCACGGACCCCAGCCCATCTGACTTAGGAGGCATAATCAGAACCAAGAGGCTGGGGTCACGCCCTCCAAGGCCATGGCCATTTGGAAGATCCTGCCTTCCAGGCGGCCATGCTAAGCAAAGCAGTTTGTAACCAACCCCCAGGATGGGTTCTGTAGATCCAGCTATGAAAGCTGTCTGCCCGCCTCCCCTCACTTTCATATTTCCACCTCCCCCCTCAACCAAGGTCCAGGGGCCCTGCTGCAAGGGCGGGGTTGGCGGCTCTTTAGAATCAGGAAGGGGCTCTACCCCTCTACAACACCACCCTCTCCTTCACAGAAGGCATTTATCTGGCATCATTTTGGCCAGTCTTAAGGGAGAAAAAGAGGACAGCTGAGCTCTATCCCATCCACAGAAATTTTCCAGAATCCCCCTCCCCAATACCCACACCATACTCCCTGACCAGCAGCCTGACCCTTTGTCTTCCCAACTAGCCTGCAGAACTTCTCACCTGCTCACTCTGCTTTATCCCAAGTGGGGTGTAAGGGAGGGGAGTCAAGCCTCACACCTAGAGAGGGCAACTTCTCCACCAAATTCACCCAAACAACACATGGAGATAGACAGCTGACATTTACTGAGCACCTAGTGCGTGCACCAAGCATGGCTCGGCATCGTACGCATGGTCCCCATTTAACCACACATGCCCACAGCCCCATGATGGAGCACTACTTCATGAATGGGTTTCACATTTTAATGGACCTGAAATGGGGATGCGTCTCCTAATGAGTGGCATCCCACGATCATGACATAGTGGTCACTGCCCAATCTCATGCAAACTCAGGCCTAGCTGTTCAGACGCCATTACTTCAGTTTTTTTTTTTTTTAAGATATTATTTATTTATCTGACAGAGGGAGAGAGAGTGCACACGCAAGCAGGGGCAACTGCAGAGGGAGAGGGAGAAGCAGGCTCCCCGCTGAGCAAGGAGCCTGACTCGGGGCTCAATCCCAGCACCCTGGGATCATGACCTGAGCCGAAGGCAGACGCTTAACGACTGAGCCACCCAGGTGCCCCATTTTAGGACTATCTTAACTAACACATGTCAATTACATGTTCCCTTGGGGCGCCTGGGTGGCTCAGTCAGTGAAACATCTGCCTTCCGCTTAGGTCACGAGCCCAGGGTCCTAAGATCGAGTCCCACGTGAGGGTTCCCTGCTCAGCGAGGAGCTTTTCCCTCTCCCTCTGCCTGCCACTCCCCCTGCTTGTGTGCTTTCTCTCTCTGCCACTATTTCTGTCTCTCTCTCTGTGTCAAATAAGTAAAATCTCTTTTAAAATAATTATATGTTCCTTTGTGTGTAGTTACAAGTATAATGCATGATTTAAAAAAGAAGTATATCCAGATAAAGTCTCAAAGAGCTTTTTCAAAAAGTGTAAAATACAATCAAGGATCACCACATCAAAAACTAATGAGGTACTGTATGGTGACTAATATAATAAAATAAAAACTTTTTAAAAAGTGTAAAATAAAATTTCCAAGTAGTGAGAAAACATTTTATATAACCTAATAGCATTTTTTACTTCCTGATGGTTATGTTTAAAAATGGGACGTGTTAAATTCATAGCTTCTTAGATCTGAGGAGATAGGATCTTGTACCCCCTGTGATGAGGATTCTAAGGCTCAGAGGGAGAAGTGACTTGCTCAGGGTCACCCAGTGATCGCAACTGTGACCACAGAGCTGGAGTGGCCAGCAGCTCTCCCTCTGTTTTCTCCTAACCGAGCCCAAATACCACACTGATCCAGGTGGTCTCAGGAAGGGAAGAGCAAAGGGGATATCTATTGCTTGAGGGCAGGGCTTCATGTGCCTTGCTCACCACCCATCTCTGGGGCCTGGACCAGTCCTGGGGCAGAGAAGGTAACTGATAAATGATACAGACTCTCACAGTGGGCAGCCTGAATTCAAAGCATAACTTTGCCCCTTCCTCCCCACTGTGCACACCTCAGTGTTATCACCTTTGATAAGACTCTTTGCCTCAAATGGTTGTTGTGAGCTTTAAATGAGTTAGTACAGTTAAAAGCACTTAGCATGGTGTCTGACACATAGGAAGTGCTCCATAAATATTAACCATGAAGATGTTTATCTTGATATCCTAAGCATCTAGTTCATAGAAGGTTCAGTACAAATATCTGCTGAATGAGTGAGTGATAACAAGAGAGAATGGATGGATAGACAGCTGGGTGGACAGGTGAGTGGAGAGATGGATTGGAAGATAAATGGACAAATAGTTGGATAGGTGGGTGGATGCATGTAAACATGGGTGGATAGATACGTGGATGGATGGATGGATGGATGGATGGATGGATGGATGGATGGGTAGGTAGAAAGAAATGTCATATGGATGAATGGATGAGAGACGGAGTATAGTAGATGAATGAAGAGACAGGTATGTGGGTAGGTGGATGGATGAATGCATGGATGAATGACTGAATGGACAGATGTAAAGAGGGGTGGATGGATGGATAAATTAATGGATGGCTATAAAGATGTATGGATAGATAGATGTAAAGATGGGTAGATGGATGGATGGATGGGTGAATAGTTGGATGGATGGATGGATAAATAGAAGGAAACGTTGTCACATGGATGAATGGATGCAGAGATGGACTACTCGTAGGTGAATGAAGAGACAGGTATGTGGGTAGGCGGATGAATGAATGGATGAGCAACCTGGAGCCAGAGGAAACTCCTCCTCTGTAACCTGAAGACAGACCCCCCCCCCCGCTGCCTGCCACCCATGGAAGATCTGGGCCCAAGACCTCTCTCACCGGCTGAACCAGAACATTGTTCTTGCCATAGAGCAGCGTGGCCCGGGAGTTCTGATGCAGGGACTCTACGTAGTCACGGGCAGAGAGGGATGGTCGGTCGTCCATGCTGCCACTCGAATGCCTCTTCTGGATCTGGCCGTGATAGAGCGGGTGGAGGATGAGGCCTGGGCTGACCCTCAGGGCCCCACTCCATTCCCCACCTCCACACCAAGTCTGGAACCCAGCCCAGCTCCCTCCCAGGGCCCTGCAGCCCACCCCTACTCACACAGAGGGCCGGACGCTTGGTGGGGGAGTCCTGGCGCAGGTGTGAGCTGTGGATGCGATGCCTCTGCACCAGCTCATCCGCCGAGGGGTCAGTCCAGAAGTGGTCCGCAGTCTTCATCTTGGTGTACTCCAGGGCACAGGGCCCCACTGCGGGGCATACGGGGGCTGGGAATCCAGAGCCCCGGGCAGTCCACCCTCCCATCTACCCCCCCACCCCCCGCTGATGGGCCACCGATTTCACCGCTTCTCCCCTCCAGCTGGTGAGTATGCCTCACGGTCCTCCTAAGGAGAGGCCAGCACCAGACCCCAGGGAGTCAGAGACAGGGAACAGGTACGTTTTGATGGAGGAGGCTGGAGGGAGATGATGCACCAGTGAGCGGAGCCCAGAGGCCCAGAGGAAGCTCAGAGCACTGGACCACTTACCCAACAAAGACGCAAGGATGGGGCCGTCCACCGGGTCCATCAGGAGGGCTTCCTTCTCATAGTACTTACTAGCAAGAGAAAAGGACAGGCAGGTTTGGATGGCGACCGGCAGAGGGCGCACAATGGACTCTGACCTGGTGGTTAAGAGCAGGTCTCCCTCTTGTCACCTCTCTGAGCCTCAGATGCTGCATCTATAAAATGGGTGTAATAAAAGTATATCTCCTAAGGCTGTTGGAAGGCTTTCTGAGAGAGACAACAGATGTGAGGCACTTAGCACCATGTTTGGCCCGTAACTGCTTAATACATGGCTGTATGATACAGCCTGAATGCGAGTAACAGGAATAATGATTACAAAGTGGCTCCTGGCTGGTTCTATTGACTTCGACCACATCTTCCATTTCAGATGGCAAATCGCTTAGGGGCTTGGATGTTGTCTGCCCTTCTAATGTTACTGAGGCAACAAGATGCTTTTTAGCTGTGGTGTGCCCCGGAAAGCTGTCTTAATAGGACTTCCTGCCCAGACAACTAATGTAGATGCTGCTGGCCTGATGTGCTCAAGAGTGCCCCCTGGCTTCTGGCTCTTCAAAATAACTTGTGATGCGGGCAATACGATGTTTGTGCTGTTTTTGCTTTTTGTTTCTTTGTTTGAGTTGTTGTGTAGTGGCTTCTAATTCTTCGTCAACTCATACAATCTAGAAACAGAATTCTAGAGTTGGAAAAGACCTTGTTCTACCCTCCTGAGGGGTCTCAGGCTCAGAGAGGGGAAGTGACTTGTTGGAGGCCACACAGCAGGTGAATGTCGGTTACATCCAACCAGCCTGCCTCTTCCCATTCTACAGCAGGGGGTGAAGAACACAGCATCCGGAGGGAGACAGAATGAGTGGGTGCCCGGCTCAGCCATTCCCACCCTCGCTGTGTGTCCCTGGGCAGGTGACTACCTTCCCTGAGCTTCAGTGTCCTCAGCTGTAAAATGGGAAGAATGACAAAACTCACCTGCCCAGGTTGTTGGGAGGATTAAATGTTGACCTGCTTGTACAGCAACAGCACAGACTTTGCCACCAGGAAGTTCTTGTGAAATGGTGGCAATATCATTGTAATTTTACCCCAGAGGAATCTTCGATCCACCAGAATATTGGCTGAAGCAGAACTGACATGCCCTTGTACATGCTCAGCAGCAAGTTTATACGTTTTGGCGTCAAATCTGAAGATAAGGCTTCAAGACACTTTCCACTCTGCCACGCAGTTTCCATTCCAAAATTCAGCCCAGTTACCTGATCATAAACCTTGGGAATACTGCCTTTAAAAATAGCAGGTAGAATTGGGAGCAAGATGTGACCATCAAGGGTGGTCCAAGGGAGCTCCTTAGGGGTGACAGGTTTTGCTGGAACAGTTCTGTGTCCTGACTGTGGTGTTCGTTATACAAAACTATACGTGTGTTAAAATTCCATAGAACTATACAGAAAAAAAACTGAGTGTATGTAAAAACTAGTGAAATCCAAATAAATTCTGTTGTTCAGTTAACAGTATTTTGCCAATGGCAATCTCCTATTTTGATCCTTGTACTATGGTTACAGAGGATGTTATCACCAAGGGTAGAGGACACTCTGTACTAATGTTACAACTTCTATGTGAATCTAAAAAAATAAGTTTGATGAAGAAAGAGGTTGGCATTATAGCTGAAATAAATCGCTAATTCCTTTTGACTGACTTATTCAGTAGAAAATACAAGGTCATACGCCAAAGGCAATAACTACAGAGGCCCTGAATCCATGCTAGGGCACAGGGCAAAGATGTGTCACAATTTACTAGAAGATGAAGAGATTAATTGGACTCCAGGGCCTGGATTTCTTCCAGTTCCTCTCCTGCCTCCCGGCCTTTGCACCTGCTGTTCCCTCTGCTGGGAACACTCTTTTCCCCATACCCCTTTTCCTGGTAATGCCTACACGCCCTTCAAATGGAAACTTATGTCTTCCAGAACACTTTCCCTGACCACCCAGAGGAGATTAAATACCACCCACCTGGCTTGGAATACTCATCATATCTTGTCCCAGTTACTAGTTACCTGTTTTCCCTGCTACAATATGAGGTTCATGAGAAGAAGCACTTTGCTCTATGCTTTCACGCATATTTTCCTAGCAAACAGGCAGAGAATAAAAGATAATCATAATACCCATTGCATGTGAAGATGCGGTTAAACAGGCACTTTCACACACCAAAAGACGAGGAGATTCTCAGATATTTCCCTCATATTCTCCCTCCCTCCCTCCTTCTCTCTCTCTGGTTGGAAAGGAGTACTGGCCATGAAGAGTCTCTTCATTCTTCACTGGCTCCCCCGTGCTCTTAGCACAACATCCAAGCTTTGAACATGACAGTTGAGACCAATGTATCCCCAACATCTAGGTTAGTGCCTGGCACATGGTAGGAGCTCATTAAATATATACTGGATGAATGAATGAACGTATGGGTAAATGCTTGCCAAGAGGGCTCATACTATAAAACCTTTATACCAGGTTGGTCTTAGCTAGAAAAGAAAGTGTAAAAAGGTATCATTATTTCTAAAATGCTGTGTACTCACTAAAACTCCCCTTCTCACTTCTTCTTCAGAATGGCCAGCAATCCCTGTCCCATTTACCAAACGAGAGCAGAGACAGAGGAGCTAAATGACTCCTCTAGGGCCACAGTTAGCAAGAAGACCGTAGGCTTAATTCATGGAAGAAGAAAGATGCCTAGGATTGCAAGATCCTACACTCCACTCCAAATCTGAAGATCCTGTATTGACAGTAGGTACCTGAATTGTCCCAAGGTTCTAAACTAGGCTAATTCAGAGGCAAACATCCAGAAGGCCTTTATTTAATCTCTTTCAAATCAAGTGCACATCAAGGGGGAGAAAAGAAAGCGGCTTTGTGCAATAGGTTGCAATTCCCAAGAGGGCCGGCAGGTGGCGGCAGAGCACACACAGGCGTCTTGTCTTTCTGGCTCACCTGCTGTTTTCCACCAGGTAATGCACAATTTTGTCCAGCACCTTCTCAAACAAGGCAGTGCGAATCCACAGGTGCTTGATGGCGAGTGGGGACAGGTTGGGTAGCTTCGGCAGCTTCCGCACATTCTCCTGGAGGCCCTGGATCTGGTTTCGCCTTCAAGGCCAGCAAAGGAGGATGAATATTCATAAAAGAGGAAATCCAACAGGACCAATATGCAAACAGCAAAACGTTCAACCTCTCTAGGAAATGAAGGAATGGCAACTAAAACAACAAGAGCCCTTACTGCTCCTGGCAAATGGGTAAAGAGTTGGAAAAAATCATAATACCCAGCGAGTGTGAAGATGCAGTGAAACAGACACTCTCATAAACTGCTGATGGGCAAGCCGGATTCTCACAGTGATATTTCTCTTCTCTTCCCCTCTCTTTCTCTCCCCCCTCTATCTGCCATGGATGAGCAACTGCATCAATGAATGAATGGTTCTCCCTTACCACCTGGCATGAGTATCTCTAATTCCTCCTTTAGAAAGTCACTCCCAATATTATGGAAGGCCCGTGGAAATCCATCCCTTTAAGAAGTTATCAGCAAACACCTGGGAATTTAACAGGTGGATTGGAAGGCACCTGAAGACCATGTGGCCGAGGAGTCAGATTCCAAATGGGACTTGGCAATGCCAAAGCCACAGGCTGGCCCATTATGCAGTTCTGGCCAGGGGCTCTGGGCTGGCATGGCCTGAAAGGCAAGGCAAAGGCCATTTCCCATCCAGTGAAGTGAAGTGATCACCCGTGGCAGAGAAGGCAAACACGGCACGCGTGCCTCTCTCTATTCTCTTCCCCAGAACAGACATGGCTAATCAATCCACACATTCTTTCCCACAAAACCTAACAGCAGCTCCAGAATCTTTTACAACAAGGTCCTTTGGGGCAGCATCTAGCACGAATTGGAGCTGAAACCTATGTGTCATCCCTGACCAGGCCCCAGACGGAGGCTTTGGCTGTACAGTCGGGACTCTGGGGGTGACCCTGGTGGAAGGCGCTCATGTACATACACTCAGGCCATAAGCCTCCCCCCAGTAAACACAATCATCCCTTAAGACACGTGAGTGAAGTCACTGCTCCCCTTCAATGGTTGCCTCAATGTCACACCTGATCCATGCAGACAGTGACCATATTGGTTTCATTAAACTTTTGTCTTCCTGCATTCAGAATGGGGTCTGGCTCCCAAGGGGCGCTTATTCACTCAACAATCATTTCTTAAGCTTTTACCAGCTGCTGGACACTGTCCAGGCACTGGGGACATAATGGGGAATAACAGATTTTAGTTGTCTGTTCTCATGGAGTTCAGAGTCAAGTGGGGGAGATAGACAAGAACCAAGTAAACAAATGAACAAGTAAATACAGGTGGTGATAACCAGAGGGAAGTAAATAGAGGGAATGATCTAAAAGACAAATGGGGTGAGGGTTGGAATTTATCCTTAACTGAGGGAAGGCCTGAATGATGACAAGGAACTAGCCACGGAAGATGAGGTATGTGAACCGAGTGGTGGGTACAGCATGTGCAAAGGCCCCAGGGTAGGAAAGAGTCTGGTGGGTTTGTGGAGCAGAAAGGAGACTGGAGAGAGTGCCAGGAGGTGCAGGCTGTCGCACAGCTCAGGGAGGAGCATGGACCATCCTCCGCAGGCGTGCCCTGCCCATACCCCATGTTCTGCACTCACGCGTTCTCGATCAGCTGCTCCAGGTCCTGCACCTTGCGGCTCAGCTCCTCAGCCGGCGGGAAGTTCTTGCCCACTTTCATGAACAGAGCTGCAATCTTGTTGCTACGCAGAAAGCCAGCCGCCCGCCGCCGCAACCCATGCAGGACGCAGGCCTCCACAGCCGCTGCAGGGACACAACCATCGGTCAGCAGGCCCTGCTCTGCCCACGCTCCCCTGCACCCAGCTCAGCACTCCAGTCATACAGAGAACTGCAGGCCCCAGAATCACAAAATTCGTGAAAGCCTCATAGGGAAAAGCACATATGCCTCCTTACCTTACGCTCCCTCAAAAGGGAGCAAGAGAGCCTAGCAGTTAACCTGTGCTCGCTGCCCAAGGTCAGGCTGTCCGTGTTCATGTCCTCTCCAGTGGATCTGAACCACACAACCAGTTGTGTGACCTTGGGCAACTACTTCCCCTCCCTGTGTCTCAGTTTCCTCATCTGTGAAATAGGGATAGTATGAACCTGTGTCTTAAAAGGTTGCTGTTAGGGTGCCTGGGTGGCTCAGTCGTTAAGCGTCTGCCTTCGGCTTGGGTCATGATCCCGGAGTCCTGGGATTGAGTCCCACATCGAGCTCCCTGCTCGGCAGGGAGTCTGCTTCTCCCTCTCACCCTACCCCCTCTTGTGCTCTCCCTCTCTCTCTCTCCATCTCAAATAAATAAAATAAAAAATCTTATTAAAAAAAAAGGTTGCTGTTAGAATGAGGTGGAAAGGGGCACCTGGGTGGCTCAGTCAGTTAAGCGTCTGCCTTCAGCTCAGATCGTGATCTCGGGGTCCTGGGATCGAGCCCCGCATAGGGCTCCCTGCTCAGTAGCCCTCTCACTCTCCCTCTGTGCTCTCTCTCTCAAATAAATAAATCTTTTTTTTTTTAAAGAATAAGGTGGAAAAAATGCATGGAAAGCACTTCATGAAAAGTCAGGCACATAGTAAGTGCTTTAGGAATATTAGCTATTACTCCTGCCGGTGAGGGAGGAGGGACTGGAACCACGGGACTGTCGAGCTTTATCTGGGTTAAAGAATCACATCAACGTCATTACTGTGATCCCGGTAAGAGCTGACATTATGGATCTCATTCTATCTCCGCCACAGCCAAGGAAGAAAAAGAAAAAACCACCCCCATTTTTCAGATGTGAAAACTGAGGCTCTAAGAGGTGAACTGAATTGCCCAGGGCCACCCGGCAAATAAGTGACAGAACCAGGATTCAAACCCAGGCCTGGGCCCAAGGTGTGCCCACAACACTGTGCCTCCATGAAGAATTTGAAGAGAAGACTCAGTCATCATCTTCCAGTATCTGTGTTTCCCCTGGGTGGTAGCCTGGGCTCTACCACTAACCTGCTGTGTGACCTCAGGTAAATCGCTTTCCCTCTCTGGGCCTTAGTGTTCCCTCCTGGGAAACAGTCCCTGTGTAGGCCATTCTGATGGCCCCAATCCTATTTCTGGTACTTTCAGCAGGCCTCTATTAACTATTTTCCTGCCTTCTGTCTTACACAGCAGACTGGGAACTCACTCTGGTATGTAATAGGAGCATAATCAATGTCGATGGGAAAAGTGAGTCTATTGTAAGAGCTACTTCTTATTGGGTATCTGCCTGGTGTCGGACCAGTGTTGAGGTTTACCTTACCTAATCCCAGTGGAAAACCTGGGATTTCTCCATGAAGTGAGTGTTCTAGCTGCCGTCCCTCCACACAAGGAAAATGCCAGAAGTCCACGGTGAAGAGCGTGGCCGGGGTCATGTTGTGCACGAGGAGAAATACTGAGAAGTTTTGGTTCAATTACTTGTTTGGGGGTATTTTTGTTGTCGTCGTTGTTGTTAGCAATTACTTAGCCTTTTTTTTAATTACAATTTTTTTTTTAGATTTTATTTATTTATTTGACAGAGAGAGAGAGAGACCGCAAGAGAGGGAACACAAGCAGATGGAGCGGGAGAGGGAGAAGCAGGCTTCCCACCCAGCAGGGAGCTCAAAGCAGGACTTGATCCCAGGACCCTGGGATCATGACCCAAGCCGAAGGCAGACACCCAACGACTGAGCCACCCAGGCGCCCCTATTACAATTTTTTTTAAGTAGGCTCCATGCCCAACCCCGAGATCAAGAGTCGTGTGCTCTACCGACTGAGCCAGACAGGTGCCCCAGTGATTACTTGGCTTTGAATGAATGTCCACTCTATTGCCTAATTTGCCCACGGGCTTAAAATATGCTGGGTAAGCATCTCCTAAACACCTTCATTTTTGCTTACATGCACAACACTTTTCATTTGTCTATACTGCAACAAGTTAATTATCTAGGCATTGGAGACTTGGTTGATTCTTTCCGGCAACAGCTCATAAGGAACAATGGATTGGAGACACCTCAGGGAGACCCTGCAGGCCTTATTCAGAGCCATCACATTTCTTCTCTCATCCCAAAACTGTGGTTGAAGTTAGACGATTACCATGATTTTTATCACTTTCTATTCCTCTAAGTCTTTAACGGGTAGGTATGGTCGCACATTCTGAAATGGGCATGCCTTTACATGCCCGTTTTCTTTACAAAGAGAGATGTCCAAGAGAAAAAAAAATAGGTAAATAAATTCCCATATTCACATTTATATATATACACATATATATACACATATACATGTAAGTGTGTATATATGCACCCTTACATACACACAAGTATATAAATATACATATATATGTAATTTAAACAAACATATCTCACTAAAAAAATAAAATTTTGCCAAGGTCACCCAACAAACAAGTGGCAGAAAAGGGACTTGAACCCAGGTCTGCCTGGCTGCAAAGGGGCTGAGCTGACATCATGAGGCTCCCAGGTCTCAGCGTGCGCTCCCATGGGTGGTGCGCCCAGCCATCGGGATGAAGCTGAAGGGCTGGCCAGGTGTCCTTGCTCAGGCCTCTCCAGGAGGCCAAGACTGGGAGGAGAAATTACAGCACGTCCTTCCTCCCAAGACACCCCAGTCACGAAATAAAAAAGGTTTCCAGGGAGAAAGAAACACCCCCACTTATACGTACACGCTGAATCCTGACTCTGGGGACACGCAAAACCTGCGTCTATAGCCATGGTGGAAATACGGTAAGAGGGGCGCCTGGGTGGCTCAGTCTGTTAAGCGACTGCCTTCGGCTCAGGTCATGATCCCAGAGTCCTGGGATCGAGCCCCACATCAGGCTCCCTGCTCAGTGGGGAGCCTGCTTCTCCCTCTCCCTCTGCCTGCTGCTCTGCCTACTTGTGCTCTCTCGCTCTCTGTCAAATAAATAAATAAAATCTTTAAAAAAAAAGAAAGAAAGAAATACGGTTAAGAACCTGACAGCGTGGTTACTTCTGGAAACTCTGTGAGCACAGCTGGTTCGAGGAGAGAAGTCTAAGTCATGCTCCGAGCCCCGGGCCCGCCTCCTTTGCTGAGCCAAGCTGGACATGATCCCGCAGGAGGGGTCGATGGCTCCTAATTCCCTATATTTTTAAAGCCCATTCATCCTCTCCCTTTATTTATTTATTTATTTAGGCAACAGCTGTAGGCAGGGCGAGGAAGGGGTGCGGAGCCCGTTCGTCAGAGACGAGACCAGCATCACTAGGGGTGTGGGCCGCCATGCACCGAGCCCACAAGAGGGGAAGGCAGTCAGTCCCTCCAGCGTCAGCAGTGATGAACTCCTCATGGGGTGCAGAGGCCAGGCCCCTCATTTCTTCTCTAGACTTTTCCATATTTCCAAATTCCCTAACGGAGCTCCTTGGGAATCCAAAAAATAACTTTGGAGTCACAAAGCAAAAAAGTGGCATGAGAAGGCTCGCTTGCCAAGATGCCACTCCCCTGAGGCAGCCCACTGAGAAAGAAGCCACATTCAAGGCCCACGGGCCACGGACTCACCACAGAAGGAGATGATGTGGCTGCTATCCTCATGGACAAACTTGCGTGTGACGGCCTCCTCCATGATCTGCTTCACCTGGAAGGCAGAGGCAGCTGGAGGGGGGCGGGGAGACCCAAATGCGCCCCAGGGTGAGGCCACCCCAGAGGGCTGTGTCGCCCCCTCCGAGCCTTCTCAGGCCAGCTGGGGTGTTTGGTTAACTGCTTTCCTTCCACACCTCCTCACCGTGTCTTCTGTAAGCCTCAGGCCTGCAGCCCGTCAGAGCTCCACACTTCACATTTTATAGAATTATTTTTTTGGGTGCTCTCCATGGGTGGGGTTTCTTTTCAGGTGTCCCACGAAATGTCATCTCCTTTCTGGACCCCATTATCTGAGAAAGCCCTACCTCCCCACAAGACCCATCCACACCTTGCTACAGCTCCTTCTGGGTACTTACGCTCTCCCTGTCCTCTGTATTTCTTACTGTCTCCCTGCTCTAGGATATAAATTCCCTGGGGGCAGGGTCTCATCTGCCTTGTTCACTGCTATATCCACGGAGACTAGAACAGTGCCTGGTGCATAGCAGGTGCCCAGTAACTATTTTCGGAAAGAAGGAAGAAGGAAGGAAGGAAGGAAGGAAGGAAGGAAGGAAGGAAGGAAGGAAGGAAGGAAGGAAGGAAACAAGTAAATAGAAGAATCAGAAAGGTACAGTTGACAGATCGACCCTGGAACCTAGCAGACCTGGGTTCAAATCCCTGTTCAGTCACCTACCAGTTGGGTTTGTGATCTCGTTTTGGAAAACCGAGGCTCATCGAGCTGAAACAACTTGCCTAGAGAAGTAGAGCTGGCCGAGAGTGGAGACAGAATTCCAGGCTGAGTCTGACTCCCCAGCTGTGTGCTCTTCCTACCATCCTCACATGCTCAACAAATATTTTCTGAGCACCACTGATGCGCCCAGCAGGGGGGACCCAGCGCTGAAAGGGCAGCCGTGCCTCTCTGCTCACAGAAGGGACCCTCTGGTGGTCTGAATACCCTTCTGCTTTGCTGGATTCTGGGCCCTACTCTGCCCAGAGTCATTATGGGGCTTTAGCAAAGCATTTCTCTTCTAGGGCCTCAGTTTCCCCACCTTGAGGTTGAGGACATCAGAAGAGATGACCTCCAATGCTGGTCCCAGCTCCACATCACCAGGGCTGTGATGTGGGGGTGACAGGAGCAGTTCTGAATCCAACCCCCTCCATGGGCTTCCTGGCTGCCCCGTGGCCCACTCAGCCTCGGCTTCGGCCGGGCCAGCTCAGCAATGCCCCCATCGGAGAGTGATCTCAGGCTCTCCATGCCCCTCTCTCCCTTCCTTCTGCTTGCCTCCTGGAGGGGAAGACAGAACTCAGAGCACCCCAGGTCCCACTCTGTGGGCAACACATGGGGGCCCGCCCCACACGACCAAGTCAGCACTCTCCCCGTGAACGACCCCCAAGCTGGGCTTGGCCGGCTGCATTTCTCAGTCTGAAAGCTCTCCAGCCAAAGCCGTGGAACTGGTCCTATTCACGGGTGTGGAAACTGAGGCTCAGGGAGGCCAACTGGCCTACTCAAGGCCACACAGCTAGGAAGCAGCTACCGGTGGACTTTGGACTTAGGCCGGTTTCTTGGCTCTCAGCACCAGCTGCCGTAGCCTGTGGCCCCTTTAAGCTTCTAGCTGTGTTCCCTCAGGCGAATCACATCACCTCTCTCAACCTTAGTCTTCTCACTGGGTAAAGGGCATAGAGGAATAGCACCTGCCTCCAGGGGCTACAGGAAGACTGAACAAGGTCACGCACACCGTGTGCAGAGCACCGAGCCCCACGCAGAGGGTGCCTGCGCTAAGTGTCAGCAGGACGCATGCGTCATTCTGCCGCAACACTCACCTGGCCTCTTCTTACTGTTATTCTGGTCCCGACTGAAATACTGCTGGCTCAGAAGAATAAATTCCCCTGCTTTCAGGGCTCCCAGGGTGGCTGCTTTACTAACACCCATCAGACTGATACAGATTTCATCCTCCCCACCAGGCTGTGGACCTCCTGAGGGAGAGCACTCGGCCTGATCACTGTGGCTCGCATACCTCACAGGTGCCCGGGAAAATTCGGTTAGAGGAACAAGTGGCTTGAAAGATCTGGCTTCTGCATTGGGAGACTATTTTAGCTGAAAAAAACGCTTTCCTGTCACCATATTTGTGGGTAAATAGAGAGGCAGCAGCATTCACATCCCTGTTTGTCAAAGGAGCAAACAAAAGCACAGAGAGGTGGGATCATTGGCTCGGGGTCACACAGCTGGTGAGGAGAGTCAAGGCTTAGACAGACCTAGGTTTGTCTGACTCCAGGGGCTGAGTTCCTCTGCAACATGCCATTAAGCCCACAGGGTCTCAGAACATTTACCCACCCCCCGCCCCCAGGTACCTGCCTCCTTCTTTCCTTTGCTCTCCTGAGGCAGGATACAGTGATGCAGGCCTACAACCCAGTGTTTGAGAACCTGCCAGGGGGGCTTGCCAAGCACCCAGACCCGGACGTCCCTTGGGAATAGAAGTGGGGGAGGGGTCCAGGCAGCTGGGTCGGGAGTGCTTTTGGAGAAGTGCAATGGTTCATTAAGAACTAAGAATTGGGGGCCAGATAGGCCTGGATCCAAATCCCGGCCCAACCACTTACTAGCTGTAGGACCTCAGGCAAATTCCTTTACCCAGTACCAACTCCCAGAGCCAATAAAATCCGTTGGCTCTGCCAACCCAGAGCCTGACCATTTCTCATCCTCTCCATCAGTACCTCTCCGGTCCAAGTGGCCTTGCTCCAAGTCACGTCCCTCCTGGATTCACACTGTAAACTCTTGCTTGTCTCCCTGCCTCGTCTTAACACAACCAGAAGGATCTTATTAAAAGGTAAGTCAACAGAACCAGACAGAAGATCAATAAGGAAATGGAAAACCTGAACAACATTATAGACTAAGTAGACCTAAGAGACATACAGTACCCTCGACCCAACAAGAGCAGAAAACACATTTTTCTCAAGTGCACATACAGGATATGGCATATTACAGATAGGGCACAAAACAAGTCTTAACAAATCTTCAAAGACTGAAATCATACTAGGTATCTTTTCTGATCACAATGGCGTGAAACCAGAAACCAACCCTGTGAGTGGAAATTAAGCCACACACTCTTAAACAACCAATGGGTCAAAGAAGAACTCACAAGAGAAATTTGTAAATACCCTGAGACAAATGGAAATGAACACACAACATACCAAAAACCATCAGATGCAAAGAAAGCAGTGATAGGAGGGAAATTTATAGCCCGAAGTACTTATATTAAAAGACTGGGAAAGATCTGAAATCAACAATCTATCGTTATACCTTGAGGAACTATAAAAGAAGAACTAACCCCAAAGCTAGCAAAAGGAGCAGAGATAACAAAATAGAAAGCAGAAATACGATGGGAAATTTTAACAAAATCAAGAGTGGATTCTCCCAAAAGATCAACAGAACTGACAAACCTTTAAGCCAGATTAACTAAGAAAAAAAGACGACTCAAATAACTAAATCTGAATTAACACCAATCCTCCTCAAACTCTTCCAGAAACAAAAACAAAACCTTGAAAATGAGGGAATACTGGGCGCCTGGGTGGCTCAGTCGTTAAGTGTCTGCCTTCGGCTCAAGTCATGATCCCAGCGTCCTGGGATCGAGTCCCACATCGGGTTCCCTGCTCCGCGGGAAACCTGCTTCTCCCTCTCCCACTCCCCCTGCTTGTGCTCCTGCTCTCGCTATGTCCCTCTCTGTCAAATAAATAAATAAAATCTTTAAAAAAAAAAAAAAGAAAATGAGGGAATACTTTCATTGTATGAGACCAACATTACCTTGAAACCAAAGCCAGGCAAAAACTACAGACCAACATCTCCCATGAATATTGATGTCAAAAATCCACAACAAAATACTAGCAAACAGAATTTGGTGGTATCTAGAAAGGTCAGTACACCATGACCAAGGGAGGATTTACTGCCAAAATGCAGGGATGGTTCAAGACACAAAAGCCAACAGATGTACTATACCACATTAACATAACAAAGAGGAAAAATCCAAGAGCAACATCGGTTGATGCAGAAAAAGAATCTGACACAATTCAACACCCTTTCCTCAGAAAACACTCACTAAACTAAGAATAGCCAGAAACTACCTCAACATAATAGAGCTACCGTCCCATGCAATGGTGGGAGGCTGAAAGCTTTCCCTGCAAAGTCAAGAACAAGAAAGACAAAGATGCCTGCTCCCGCCTCTTGTATTTCACATAGCACTGGGAGTTCTAGCCAGATGAATTAGGGCAAGAAAAAGAAATCAAAGGTATGCAAATCAGAGAGAAAGAAGTAAAATGATCTCCGTTGGCAGACAACATGATCTTATGCACAGAAAACCCCAAAAACTCCACAAAAAGACTGTTGGCGGTCGTAAATACATTTAGCTAAGTTGCAGGATACAAAATCAACATGTGAAAATAAGCGGTACTTCTATTTTTTTAATTTATTTTTTTTAAGATTTTATTTATTCATTTGAGACAGAGATACAGAGAGAGAGAGAGAGCATGAGCAGGGCAGAGGCAGAAGCAGCCTCCCAGCTGAGCCAGGAGCCAGACGTGGGGCTTGATCCCAGGACCCTGGGATCATGACCCGAGCCGAAGGCAGACACTTAACCATGTGAGCCACCCAGGCACCCAATAAGCCATATTTCTAAACACTGACATGGAACAATCCAAAAAAGAATATCAATGTTCCATTTACAATAGCGTCAAAAAGAATAAAATGCTTAGGAATAAACTTAACTAAGGTGGTGAAAGACCTGGGTGTTGAAAGCTCTAGTAGACCTGTTGAGAGAACTTTGTAAAGAGGCCAATAAATGGAAAGGCAAACGTGTTCAGAGATCGAAAGACTCAATATCGTTGTCAATAAAACCCAAAGCAATCTACAGATGTAATGTAATCCCCATCAAAATCCCAATGGCATTTTGTTGCCTTCTATTGTTTCTGGGAGGTTTTTTTCCCCAGAAAACAGGGAAATCTATCCTAAAATTCATACGGAATCTCATGGGACCATGAAAAGGCAAAGTGATCGTGAAAAGGAAGAACCAAGTTAGAAGTCTCACACTTCCTGACCCCAAACCTTATTACAAAACTATGGTAATCAAAACAGTGAGATATGGGCATAAAGACAAGTGGAAAAGAATAGAGAGCCCAGAAATAAACCCTCACGTCTATCAGTATATGTGAAATGATTCTGACATGGGTGCCAAGACCATTCAATGGGGGAAAGGACAGTCTTTCCCACAAATGTTCTTGGGAAAACTGGATCTCTACAGGCAAAAGAATGAAGTGAGACCCTCACCTATTCCATACACAAAAATCAACTCAAAATGGATCAAAGACCTAAACAGAAGAGTGAAAACCACAGGACTCCTCAAAGGAAACATAGCAGAGAAATGTCATGACGCTGGGTTTGGCAATGATTTATTGGCTGTGACACCAAAAGCATAGGTGGCAAAAGTCACATGAAATAAACTGAGCTACATCGAAGTAAAAACCTTCTGGACATCAAAGGACACAATAAACAGAGTGAGAAAGGCAAGCCACGCAATGGGAAAAAATATTTGCAAATTGTGTATCTGATAAGGAGCTAATGTCTAGATAGATGATGAATTCTTAACAACAACAAAAAACAACCGGATTCCAAAATGGGCAATGTCTTTCAGAGAAGATCTACAGATGGCCAACCAGCACATGAGAGGACGCTCGACATCCCTCATCATCAGGGAAGTGCAAATCAAAACCGCCATGAGATACCACCTCACACCCGCTGAGAAGGGCTACTATCCAAAACCAGAAAATAAGAGGTGGGGGTGGGAATGCGGAGAAATCGGAACCCTTGGGCTTTGCTAGGGGAAATTTACATCGGGCAGCTCCTAAGGAAAACGGTACGGCAGTTGCTGAAAAAATTAAACAGAACATTACCTTAGGATCCAGCAATTCTGCTTCTGGGTACACACCCCAAAGAACTGAAAGCAGAGTATCAGAAAGAGATTTGCACACCTGTGTTCACGGTGGCATAATCCACAATGGCCAAAGGTGGAAACAACCCAACTGGCCATCGCTGGACGCATGGCTAAACAAGATGGAGCGGACACATTCAAGGGAATGTAATTCAGCCTTACAAAAGAAGGACATTCAGACACCTGCTCCAACATGGATGAACCTTGAGCACATCATGCTAAGTGAAATAAGCCAGCCACAAAGAGACACGGTCTTACAGGAGGCGCCTGGAGTAGTCAAGCACACGGAGACAGAAAGAAGAATGGTGCTTGCCAGGGGCCGGGAGGAGGAGAGCGTGGGGGCATTCTTGCTTTAATGGAATTATTGTTTAAAGGGTATAGAGTTGTGGTTCTGTAAGATGGAGAGAGACTGACTACACAACAATGTGAATTACTTAACACCACCGAACTTAAAAATGATGAAGGTAAATTCTATGTTCTGTGTATTTTACCACAATTTTTAGAAATGTGGATATTGTGTGTTAATACAGTGTAAATAAATGAATATTTTGAATTTCTTTTAAACGTAAGTTAGACCACATCCCTCCTCTGCTTAGAACCCCGCAGGGCTCTCATCTCACTCAGAATGGTAGCCCCAGTCCTCATGATGGGCCACAAGGCTCTGCACGACCTGGACCCACCACTGACCTCCGGCCTCCTCCCCAGCTGTCCCCATCCCTCAGGCCACACACCGCTTCTCCTTGCGGTCTGCCCAACTCGGCGGGCACAGGCCCATCTCGTGGCCCCCTGCCCGTGCTGTTCCGTTTGCTGGAACACTCTCTCCCCAGAAATCACCACGGTTCAACTGTGTGCTCAAATGCCACCTCCCCAATCATGCTATTTACAACTGTCAACCTCACCCCACCCAACACTCAGCGTACCTGTTCTCTGCTTATTTCTCTCCATAGTGCTTCTCACCTCTAACCTACTATGCGGGGTGCTTATCTTGTCCTGGGCATCACCAATTTCATGGGCTTCTATAATCTACGAGGTCAGGAATTCCACGTACGTCCATCACTGCCCTATTCTCAAGACCTGAAGAACGCCGGGCATATGGTAGGCACTCAGGATCTGTGGGATGAATGCGTACCTCCCATGGCGACATTTACACGAGGCGAGAGAGAGCGCTCAGCATACTGCCTGATACATATAGTATGTGTTCCATATAAACAGTAGCATTTTAATGATGATGAGGCAGACATCCTGCTGCCCAAACAAGTCACACCTGGTCCTTGCACCCCGCACCCCGCTCCTCTGCTCACCCAACACATTTATGCAGGTAAAACCAGGTTAAAAAGAAAGAAAATCAATCTTGCAGAGGGAAACTGCCACCAAAGGCAGCCTGCGGGGCTGCAGGGGGTGTGGCAAGAAGGGGCTTTGCTTTCAAGATGAGGAGGTGGACGAGGTTATAAGCAGGTAGAATGCAGAGAACGAGAACTAGTAAGTCCCAAGAGGGTCACAGTTTGCCAAGTGCTCTCCTGCCTGCTTTGTCTCATTGGATCAACCCAACAATTCAGGGTAATTGTCTGCCCATGTACAGAGGGAGAAACAGAGACTCTGGGGAGGACGTTTCCCCCAGAATTCCTATATTGAAACCCTAATCCCCAGCATGATGGTATCGGGGGGGGGGGGCGGCTATGGGAGGTGATGGGGGTCATGAACAGGAGTAGTACCCGTATGAAAGAGACCCCAGAGAGCTCCTTTCCCTCTTATGCCAAGTGAGGACACAGAAAAGACAGCCGTCTATGTACCGGGAAGTGGTTTCTCAGCAGACACCCAACTACCAGCACCTTGATCTTGGACTTCCCAGCGTCCAGAACCGTGAGAAATAAATGTTTGTTGTTTAAGCCACCCACTCCATGGTATTTTTGTTACAGCAGCCCAAATGGACTAAGACACTTCTCCAAGTCGGCCCAACAAGGAAGTTCCAGGGGCACAGCCGGGACCCAGAACTACAGACCCCAAAGCACAAGAGCAGGGGTCTGCAAACTTCTGTAGAGATCTACCGGGTAAGCATTTGTGGCCTTGCTAGCCACCTGGTCTCTGCCTCAACTATCCACCTTCATCCTTGTACCGTGGGGGCAGCCATATGTAAATGAATGAGTGTGGGTGTGTTCCAGTAAAACTTTATTTACAAAAAGAAGTGGAGAGCCGGTTTTGTCCTTTGGGCAAGAGTCTGCTGACAGTGAAATAATAAAAAATATGTTATCTATTAGTCTCGGCCTCCAGTTTCTGGCACAGAGCTCGTAAAACCCTGATAATTTCCTAAGTGATAATAGCACTAGGAGCATCTTCTGGTCTGATACTTGACCTTTGACCCCAGTTCCTGACACCGAATGAACTGTCCCTAAATCCCTTGGCCTAAACCCTTGGCATTTCCTCGGTGATAGGAATGTCTTTTGTTCTAATGAGGCGATGCCGGGTGGGCTCCTGGATCGCTTCAGGGTGGGGACTGGTCACCAAAAAGACCAAGCCATGATGAGAAGCTTGGAACCTTTAGCCCCATCCCTCATTCTCCGGGAAGGATAGTTAACTGAGTTAACTATCGATCACGTCTGTGTCATGAAGCCTCCATAAAAGTCCCCAGAGTGCGGGGTTTGGAGACAATCTGAGCCTTGTATCTGAAGTGGGGGAGCAGGCTTGCAGGACTGGGCCCCGAACCTGCGGGATCTGACAATGACTCCAGGTAGCTAGCGTCAGAATTCAGTTCAATGGCGGGCCACGCAGCGGGGGCCAGAGACCTGCCCGATGACATGTAGCAAACCCACAGCCCTCTGGGTCCGACGTACCGTGCAGTAAGAGTGTGAGATAAAGGAGGGATGCACGGGAGTGTGTTGTCCCAACCCACCAATCCCGCATGAGAATGTCTGACAGCATCGGGCTGGCCCAGGCTGCCCATCCTAGCATCACAGTGGGGACAGCTCTGGGGTGAGCCCTAACGCGGCTGACCACCCCACTCCCAGGGACGGCCCCAGCTCTTCCCAGGGGCCAGCCCTCTCTCAAGCAGCTTGCAGCCCTCCTGCCAATGTCCCCCGGCTCCTCAGAAGTGGCCATCTGCCTGTCGCCTGCCAGAGCCACTCTGATGCAGGGGCCCAGCCACCTCTCCGTGTCCTCCCCCGTGGCGAACGCAGAGACTGCCAGGCCCCATCTGCTCCATCCACACAAGGAAGCCAGGATAGAAAATCCCTCAGCTTTACTAAAGTTCTGGCTGTGCTAACCAACTAGGAGGCACCCTCAGGCTGGCACTGTCCCTTGGGGCGTCAGTTCACCCCTCTGGGCTCAAAGACCCGCCCAGCTCCCACTTTCCAGGATGCCCTCACCTCCTTTGTGTCACATCTCCTCTATCCACATTTCAGATCCCGCAGACTGTCATCTCCTCCACTGCTACGGGCTGAGCTGTGTCCCTGCCCCCGACTCATATGCTGAAATTGTAACCCCTAGTACCCTAGCATGTGATTCACCTTTTGACGACAAGATCTTTACAGCGGTAATTATGTTAAAATGAGGTCATTAGGGTGGGCCGTCATCTGGTACCACTGGTGTCCTTGTAAGAGGAAATCTGAGCACAGACGGCTCCAGAGGGAAGACCACATGAAGATTCCCCCACACAGGCAGAAAAGGGCCATCCACAAGGAACACCCAGAACAGAGCCTTCCCTCGTGGACCTCCGAAGGAGCCAAACCTGCTGATGCTATGATCTTCGACTTCCAGACTCCAGAACTGTGAGAAATCAAATTTCTGTTGTCCACGCACCCCGGGGTGTGGTACCTTGTTATGGCCACCAGGAGTGACTGCCAGACCCACCATCAGTATCCTCACCATCACTCTCATCTTCATCCTTCTGACTGAGCACTTCTGTGCCAGAGAAGGAACAAATAACAAGTGAATGAATTCTAGGCTTACTGGTATTATTAACTCACTGTACCCTCTTCACGGCCCTGTGAGGGTTGGTTCTACTTTTATGAGAACCAAGATCAGAGAGACTAAGCAACCAGCCCAAGGTCACACGGTGAACGGGAGGCAGAAGCAGAATCTAAACCTAGGCTCTTGGTGCTACCCGAGGAGTTTCAGCCAATGGCTTGTCTCTGAAAATAATACTAAAGCTCTAACTTACTCTGTGCACAGCACTTAGCATAGTGCTATGCTAAGCATACATGGTGTTATGGACCAGATGCTTGTGTCCCCTGGTCACATGCTGAAGCCCTACCCCCCACTCCTGGTGTGATGGTATTTGGAGGTGGGGCCTCTGGGGGGTAATTAGGGTTGCATGAGGTCATGAAGGTTAGGCCCTCAGGATGGGACTGGTGTCCTTAAAAGAAAAGGAAGAAA
The DNA here is from genome assembly GCF_009762305.2 of Zalophus californianus. Lineage (NCBI taxonomy): Eukaryota > Metazoa > Chordata > Mammalia > Carnivora > Otariidae > Zalophus > Zalophus californianus. The sequence continues at coordinate 18,977,125 of NC_045608.1, read as the reverse complement.
TCAGAGCAGAGTGAAAAGGTGGTGGTCTACAAGCCAGGAAGAGAGCCCTCGCTGGGAACCCAATCGGTGAGCACCCTGACCTAGGACTTCTCAGCCTCCAAACTACAAGAAATAAATGTCTGCTTAGGCCACTCCATCTGTGATCTTCTGCTACGGCATTCTGACCTGAGATGCATGGCAAGCCCCACGTAATCCCCACAACACGATTCCCAGGTGGCCCCTACCACCCATTTACAGACAAGGAAATTGTGAACTTAGAGGTATCCGTTACTACCTAGCCAAGGCCATCAGAAAAATCCAAGGTCACCCTGATGAGGTTTATATGTTGGTCAATCTGACTCCAAGGGGAGCCTCTACCCACCATACTTTGCCCCAGAAACAGGGGTCAGATGCACTCACTGGGGTAGCCGGCCTCAGTGACACGACAGAAGAAACAATCCCTTCCCTTTCCTCTCCCTCTCTCCAGAAGGCCTGGGGGACCCCTAACCACTGCATGTGGTGGGTAACTATACTAATGAGGTTATTCCGCATCTCAGCACAAGCGAGGATGGAGTCTGGGGGGCTTCTGTCGCTCTGTGTCTCAGGATGGCCTGGCCCAGCAAAACAAAGATTTGGAAGCCAGCTGTTGGCAAAACACACAGGCAGGGGTCTTCATTGGGGGTTCTGTGTGCTTGAGGGATAGTGAGAGGGTTTTTTCGGTTTGGGGCACAGGGGCCACAGGGCTCAGGGATAGGGAAAGGAGGGCTCTGGTCCCTCCCTGGCTCCTCAGACAGGTCCTGATGATGTAGAAGGTGCCACACTATGCCCCAAAGACCCCTTTGGGATTGAAGGCTGCTAGGAGGGCTGCCAGAGAACCCTTGGCTACCAGTCCCTTAGGGGACAGGGGATCATTTCAGCCACTGGGAGGGCCTCCCCCAAGGCCTCACTGCTTCCCAGGGTGGCCCCCACCTAGTGGCTGGAACATGTGGGCTGTAAAGAAAAACCCTCCTCACCCCAGCTGGGGACAGCTTTAAAGGGCCATCCCGGCTCCCTGTGGGGGTCCCTGTGGGGATTCCATGGAAGCCCCCGTGGCCCATCTTCTCCCTTGGCTCCCTCCTGCTTGCCTCACTTTGCTTCCCTGGGTGTTCATCCCAAAGGCACACCCTAACAAGCCTGCGTGCTGACCTCCATCTCAACAGTGGCCTCCACTCGGGGACCACCAAGCTACAGCATGGAGGCATCTGGCAACAGTCAACAGGGACAAGCTGCAAACAGTTCACATGCCAGTGAACTCAGTTCGGCAGGAGGCAAGAGGCCCCCATACCCTGAGCACACAGAGCAGTAGGGATGGAGCCGGGCAGTCCTGCCCTGGAAGACCTTTCACTCCAGTGAGGCAAAGGAGGGACCAACTAAGACAGGCACGGGGCAAGTGTGATGTGGCCAAGCAGAGCTGCTAACAGAGGGCCCAGAGGCACCGGCCCCAGGTGGGAACTGGCTAGAGATACAGATGGTTGGCCTCGGACCCATGGAATCAGCTACTCCAGCCTGTTTATCAAGCGCTCCAAGGGATTCTCATGCACGCTCAGATTGCAGCAGGGGATTTGAGGGGAGGACAGAAAACAAGGAGCTGTCCCAAAATCCTCAGGAAGAGACTGAGCAGTCACGGCTTCTGTCCCTCCCGGGACCTTCCCCACACAGCTAGTCCCTCTGGCCGCCTCTTCCTGCCCCTATGTCAGACTAGGGGAGCTAACAGTTCCTGGTTCCCCACTATTACAACCCTGGGGTGCTGCGTCCTTCCCCCCACCCTGCCTTGGTCAACAGCGCCTTTATTAAATTCACCTTACTCCACTCAGTTTGGGGGAATCATCTGTTTCCTATTGTTACCCAGACTGCACATGTTCATTGTCTCGTGTCCAAACTCTGCTGAGTAGAGGAGGTTGTCTGCTTATCGCTGTGGACCCTGAAACTCAGAAAGCATCATCCCCGGGGAAGGCTGGATCCAGGCCTCTCGTCCTGGGGATGGATCTGGGGGCAGGGTGGGTGGCGGAGGGGGGAAGGCAGCACCAGTGGGTAGTACTCAGCCTAGGGAGGGGTTCCGACAAGTGAGGTGCCTCCCCACTTCCGCTGGCTCCCAGCTGTGGGCTAGAACCTGCCCCCAGAAGTTAATAACAGGCTGACAGCCTGAGGCCAGAAGAGGAAATTAAAAAGGCAGTGGGGTGGAAGCCTCCCCCGAAGGTCACTGAGAGCCTTACAGCAGAGGAAGAGGCTGTGCCCATGCCTGCGAGGTGGTGGGGGGGGCCACGCTGGGGGTCTGGCCCCAACTGCAGGCACGCAGTAGAGGCCACAGAAGGCCTCGGAAATTCAGCTCAACCACCTTCCCTCTCTCGGGCTCCCAGGCACGGGCTTGCACTTGGTCCACTGTGGAGGCTGACAGATTTGAGGGACCTCGGGGTGGTCTGGGGACGGTGGTGGCGGCTCCCCGCAGCAGTCCCTGTGAGTTCTCTAAGTTTTGCCCTGGAATCATGCCCAATTCACGCAGCACAGTGGCTGTGGTTGGTGGGACTCTGGGGGGCCACACAGACCTGCGTCTGCGTCCCTACTCGGCCCCTCATGTCCAGGGGTGAGGATTAAATGGGCCGTTATTTGCAAAAGGGCAGGCCTGGCTAGCACATGGTAGGAGTTTTATGATGTTGAAGCTTGCTGCTCATTTTTTTTTTTTTTTTGAGCACTCACTGTGTTCCTGGGACCGTTTATAGCGTGACAACCCAAATGAAGTAGGCAACTGAATTATTCCCATTTCAGATGGGGAAACTGAGGCAGAGAGCTATTAGATAACCCACTCAAGGTGATGCAGAGGAGGCAGGATTAGACCCAGGGCCTTTATTCTAACAAATACTTTGTCTCATAGCAAAAGCTGGAGGCCATTTTGAACAAAATGCTTTTGTTATAGCCCAGCTTAGAGTGAGAATATTTACTGAACACCCACTATGTGCCAGGTACTTTGTACAGAATACCTTATTTAATCTTCACAGGAACATCATTATCCCCGTTTTAAAGATGGATAAATTGAGGCTCACAGAGTTTATGGAATTTGCCCTAAGGATACAAAACCAAGAAAGGGTGCAGCCAGGACTTGAACTTAGGTCTGATGGTCAGCAATGCCTCCAGCCCTGCCCAGAAATGGGTCAGGCCCTCTGAAATCCCAAAGTGCTGAGAAACCCATAGGTTTCTGAATAACCGGTGGGTTATTCAGAAGGGGTTCCTCAGTCTCGCCCAACGTGGGGACCAAAAAAGCACAGAACTGGGAGTCAGGAGACCTGGGCCACCTGACTCTGCCAACCACATCCTGTGGGGGCCTTTTAGGGGAAGGGGAGACCTCAAAGGTCAAAGTGGTCAGGAAGCTTTCATCCCTGCCATCCATGCTAAGGACTCCTCCAACATCTGCTTGCACTCCTCCAATGATGGGGAGCTCACTTCTTTTGAAACCAGCTTATTAGCTCTAACAACAGGATGCTAGGAGACAGTTGAGAGGCTAAGAGCCAGAATGTGGAGTCACTGACTTGGTGTCGAATCCTTGACCACTCATGATTCTGGACAAGTTTCCCCACCTGTAAAATGGGGTGGATGATAGTAGTACACCCATCTCATTGGGTAATGGGGCCTTGAATGAGCCTGTGGAGACAGCGCCTAGCACACAGTAGGGATTCTATGAATAGGAGCCAGTCTTGGATGACAGCGACTGCCTGGTTCACGGTCCCGGCCCACAGCAGGTATTCGTGAGTGTGAGTTCAGTGAATGTGCAATTGCTAAGGGGCCCTTCGCTGTTATGCACTTACCCCAGCTTCCCATCCACGGGTTATTCAGGACCCAACTGGCCTCTGGGGCAGTGGCCTGGCCCCACCCCTCCACGTGGGACCTCGGAGCATCAGCCCCTGCCCACCTCCGGCCCCACCCTGCAACCATTCAGAAACCAGCCCCGCCCTCCCACCCTCCACCTGCAAATATTTAAATAGTACACAGGAGGAGTAATCTCCAGAGGAAGTCAGGCAGGGAAATCCAGGCCAATCTGCAAATCTGGAAGAGGGGGCTCCTGGGGCTCCCTGACCTGCCTTGTCTTCCCCCTTCCTCATTCCTGCCACCTGTCCACCCATACCCAGGTACTCTCATGTTGCCCACCTGGAACCCTGCCAGGTTCCAGATCAACTCACTATTCCCCCCTGCCTCTCCACGCAGTGCTGTGCTCACCCCTTCTATGCTTGGAGAGGAACAGTCCAGCCCAGTGTGCAGGGCTGTCCTAAGGATTATGGAAAAATATTGGCAGAGGGCCCCCAACAGGACCCAGCACACAACTGGCACCATAGAAAGGGAGGCGCCCTAGTGAAGTCGGTAAAAACATGAGCTCAGGTGTCACCAGGCCCAGGTCAAATTCCAATTCTGCCATTAGCTGGGTGACCTGAGGCCTCAGCTTCGTCATCTGTGAAATGGAGATGATACTCACCCCACCTGTCAGGGCTGCTATGTGCAGATTTCATGAACAAGCCATGCATAGCACTCAGAATGGGGGCAAGGGCTCGGGACCACCACCCTGTGTAAAGGACAGTTTCATGCACATCACTCGCCTACCCCCTTCTGCCATTGTATACTTTTGCTTAGAATTTATCACGGCCTGACTTTCACTATAGATCTGTGGGCTTATCTGTTTAGCGTCCACCTCTAGGATGGTGCTGGGTAAACAGTAGGTGCTCAATATATGTTGGGTGATCACTCTGATTATTTTAGCAATGCTAACGCCAGCAGCTAGGGCTTATCAAATTTGGTTCCAGGCAGTGTCTTTAAGTCCCTCTGACACCTGTTCTCATTTCTTGTGTGTTCAAGGCTGGGGTGGGCAAACATTTTCCATAAAGGGTCAGAGAGCAAACACATCAGGTTTTACAGTAGGACTGCCAGATAAAATACAGGCTACCCACTGAAATCTAAACTTCAAATATGTAAGGAATTTCTTTTAGGGTAAGGATGTACCAAATACTGCATGTAGACCAGATCCATCCTAAAAGATGATCTGTTGTTTTTCCGAAATTCACATTTAAGCGGGCAATCTGAATTTTTATTTGCTAAATCTGTCAAACCGATTTGCAGGCCACATACAGTCTATGTCTCACCGTCTCTTGTTTTCACAACCCTTTTTAGGATGTCAAAACCGTCCCTAGCTTAAGGGCGGTGCACGCACAGGCTGGATTTGGCCCACGGGGACCCCTGGTATAAAGCACCCAGCACTGTGCCTGTGGCGCACCTCAGGCCAAAATGAAAACCAGCCGGGTTGCTACCTGCTCTCTCCAAGGCCCGCTGCCTCGGTCCTGACTCAGAGCACACTGCACCCCAGCTGGGGTCTCAGGTGGCTGGCACCTGGAAGTGCAGGTGGGTGAGTAATGCTGAGCCCGCAGTAGCTGACGAGACGGAGGCCCCCGGACCCTCAGTCTGCGAGAAACTCACAGTGGAAAGGCCAGTTAATTTAGGACGTCTGGAGGGCCTTTACGGTGGCTTTAAAAAATAGCTCCCAGCCTTTGGGCAAAGTGAGGAGGAGAGGGCAGTGAGCAGAGGGCCGGCTATGCCTCCCGTGCAGGCACCCCGGATGCTGAGGACAAGATGCAGATGCCCTAGCAGGCCAGTGTCTCCAGCCCTGCCTCGGACTGTGGGCCCTAAGATGCAGCTCTCCCAAGGCAGTGTCGTGGGCTCTTCTGTGCCTATGCTCACACATGCCTTCTGCCAGGTGCCCCTCCCTACGTGCTCCAGCTCGCTAAGTGCAACTCAGGTTTCAGCCCGGATGTCACCTCCTCCTCCTGGGAGCCTTCCTGGACCCTCCATACCCAAGCAGGGATAAATGCACCTCTTCCATGTTCTGCTAACACCTGCCTTCCCACCACTTGTCACAGGAACCAAAACTGTCCCTGGTTTACTCAATGTTTATGGAGAACCTCCTATGAGTTTGGTATAAGGTGACAAGCAGATAGAATCCCTGTCCTCCTGCAGGTGACAGTCTTATCAAGATTCACATGAACCAAATCCAACAAATGGGGACATTACAACAAAAAGTGAGGCCAGTTCTCTGCAGCAAAAGAATGTGGTTCTATGAGAACAAATAACAAAAAAACCTGACCTGGTGAGGCAGGCCAAGAGGTCAGGGAGGGCTTCCCGGAGGGGGCGATGCTCAAGATCTAACGTACAAAAAGAACTGAACTCTCTGGTCCGTGGTTTCTCCAGCTCTAAGGCAGAGGGAAAAAAGCTGTCCCCTGCAACCGCCCCCGGAGAACCACTTTGGAGCTCAAAGGAAGGGACAGATGTAAGGACAATGTGGCAGGGAAAAGCACTACATGGAAATCGCTGGTGGCTTTGTATTTTTTAATTTGTTATAGGTGGGGCGCACAGGAGGTGAGCTGGGCGGGGCTGGAACAGGGCTGCAAGCTGTGACTGTTTCCACTGTGTGGCCCTGCCTCCCTTTTCTGCCAAATCCCGTCCCTTCACCCAAATCCATAGGTCACACCTGCCATTCTTCCCGTGTGACTCACCATTCCCACCCCACCCCCCCCCCTTTGCTTTGTGCAGGCTCCTCCACCTGATATCTCCACCTACTCCTACCTCCATCTCCAGCTCTGGAGAAACCACCCCATCCTCCGGACTCACTGAGGTGCCCTTCTCCTCACTCCCTCCCGAGAGCCCCCCAAAGTTGATGTGACTCCCCACTCCTTCTAAGCTCCTATGGTCAGCTATGAGCACTGGGCTCTCCAGTCAAACTTCCAGAATTCACACCCCAGATCTTGCACACATGATCTTGGGCAAGTCATGTCCCTTCTCTGAACCTCGGGCATTCCCATCAGTAAAATGGGTCTCAGTTATTTGCCTCACAGTCATAAGATAATACATCAAAAGCATTTAACACGGCAGCGGCTGCATAGTAAGTCTTATCGAGATAGACATGAACCTGCATATATTGACAAGGTGTTCACCCGTGCCTGGCATGGTGCCTGGGGGCATTATTTCATTTAATCCTCAGGGTAATTAGATGAGATGGATATGAGGACTTCATTCCACAGATGAGGAACCTGAGTCTTGGTGAGGTTAAATACTTGCCCAAGAGCACATGGCTTTTGAATGGCAGAGTGGGTACTCGAACCCATGACTAACTGCCCTCACACTGAGCCAGGCACACAGTAGGTTCATTTATTCATTCAACACCGACTGGTGCATCCCTCAAGCTGCGTGGGTGCCTCGCATCCATGCACCCAAAGATTCATAACAAGCGTGCAATGTGGGTGTCACTGCTATTATTCGATTTTCCCAAGGAGGCAGCTGACCTAGGAGGGATGGAGACCACCTGGCCTGTGAAGAGGCTGGGATCTGAATCAAGGTCGCCTGCTCCGGAGTCCCAGGTGGCCAACGCACCTGCTCCCTCAGCCCAGTGCAGCCAAGTGTCACGGTCATGGCCAACTCCCAGTCCTGCAACACCAGCTGGCTCCACCTCTGCCCCACCATGACCCTTCACCCCTGACCTCCCCCAGGTGTGCCCGGCGCCTCACAGCTCCCTCTCCCCACTGCACATCAGCTTCCAAAGGAGAATCGTGGTCACAAAAGGAAAACGTCCAAACTGAAATGCTTATTACTGAATGAAAGAAGCCAATCTGAAAAGGCTACATGCTGTACAATTCTAACTGTAGGACATTCTGGAAAGAGCAACACTATGGAGACTGTAAAAAGATCAGTGGGTTGCCAGGGGTTGGAGGGAGGGAGAAAGGGATGAACAGGCAGAGAGCAGAGGATTTTTAAGGCAGATAAAGAGATGTATAGGAAATCTCTGTACTTTCTGCTCAATTTTCACTGTGAACCTAAAACTGCTGTAAAAAATAAAGTCTATTAAAAAAAGAAGAAGAGGGGCGCCTGGGTGGCTCAGTCGTTAAGCGTCTGCCTTCGGCTCAGGTCATGACCCCAGGGTCCTGGGATCGAGCCCCGCATCGGGCTCCCTGCTCCGCGGGAAGCCTGCTTCTCCCGCTCCCGCTCCCCCTGCTTGTGTTCCCTCTCTCGCTGTGTCTCTCTCTGTCAAATAAATAAATAAAATCTTTTAAAAAAAGAAGGAGAAGAAGAAAGGAAAAAGGAAATATCCTTTCTGTGCTCAGGGGCTATTGTAGGATGTCAGCAGGGATCCCAACGCTCCGGCACACAGGGGAAGGGCCTCCTTCCAGATGGGGTCCTCCACGCCCTCCGCCCACCGTGGCCTGCACTGGGCTGGGGCCTTCTCAGAGAAGGGGTCTGCAGGGGTCCGGTCAGTAGGAGCTCAGTGGCCACTGGTGAATGGATCAAGGCTTCCTCTCCTGGACTCTCTCTCTCCCCCTCTCTCATACACAGTTCCAGAACAGACCTGCCCCACCCTCCCACCCACACACTTCCACCCTGCCCTCCACATGCACACAGATGGATAATGAAAACAAAGACCCAGGACGGTCCTTCTGCAGCCCCATCTGTGCGGCGGGAGAGAGCCGGGGGTGTGTGGGGCGGGGCACATAAGTGATGACGCCATGGGCATGTGGATCTTCAGAGTGCTAGAAAAGTCCTTCCTCTCGCACCTCCCTCTTGACCTGCCCTAAACGTGGCTGTGGGCCTTGCTAAAGCCTCTCTCTCACTGGGCTAGGCTGGCCCCAGTTAATCATTTACTGGGATGCTATAAATAGGTGCCACGCATCGTTCCCTCACGGTGTAGGGACTGGCCAACCTGCTCTGACCTGGAAGCGGGGCGTTCCGGGCACTGAGGATGGGTTTCCCACACACAGGCTTCTCATCGCTGCCCTGCACAGGTGTTCAGACACCCCTTGACAAGGGGGTCCCCCACCTCCCCCTGCCGTGCCTGGTTCTGGGGCGTTCACCTGGGGGCATCTTGGCAAAAAGGTCCTTCCAGCCACACTCCCTCCCGCACACAGCTACTCAGGGAGATGATGCGGCTGTGAAGACAATCAGCCCCCCGCCGCCCCTCCATTCCGTGTCTCACATGCCCAGCCCACACCCTGGAGACAGGCCAGCACTCTCCTGGGGGCTCTGCCTGCCGCAGGGGGGTGGGCAGCTCCCCTGGCAACGCCCCCACTGCCACAGCCCCATGGGCCTCGTGCATGAGGAAGGCATGCACAGACTCTGGAGCAGCCTCCATGCTCTTTGGGGGTCTGAGCAGCTGCAGGAAAGAAGAACCGGTATATTCCCAGACGGTTGCTTCAAACATGCACAGGGCACAATCAGGAAACAGACTAACTGCCTCTAGCCTAGGTCAGGAAGACGAGCCTCCCAGGACTGCATCCACGGGCTGGGTTAGGACCCTGGCTCCGCCTCCTCACCAGCTGTGTGACTTTGGGCAAGTCACTTCACTTCCTCCATGCTTCCATGTACTCACCTGTAAAATGGGATAATAAACAGGACCTACCCCTCTGAGGTGTTCTAAGGATTAGCTATGTTAATGCATGTAAAGCACTTAGCACAATGTCTAGGGCACAGCAGAACTTTCCTGAAATGCTCTATGCCTGTGTTGTCCGAAGCGGGATCTCCAACCACATGTGGCTATTGTGCACTTGAAACTCGGCTCATGTGACTGAGCCACAAGATTTTTTATTTAATTGAGTTTTATACTTAATTTAAGTGTAAACAGGCATATATGACTAGTGGCTCCCATTGGACGGCACAGGCCCGGAACACACAGTAGGGGCCCAAAAAATGCTAATTATGATTATTATTAGGGGTGGTTGTCATTGCAGGGCTCACCGGGTTAGAAATTAGGGAGCATTTCATTTCTGAGTAAGCCGAGGTTGGGTAAACAGTATTCATCTTCACATCCCAGCATCTTGCAGGGCGGTTCTGAACTGTATCTGGGTTTGGCTATTGTGGACCCCTTAGAGGCACTGGGGATACAGTGTCCCTACAGCAAGTAGAGTGTCTGCACAACTTCAGGGTTGTGCACACTGCTAGAGTATAATCTCTGATCTGGCGGGCACCTAGCACCCAGCTGGTCCTCAGGCAGCACTTCCAACAGGACTGGGGCAGCCGTCCGCACGTCAGGGCTGGACTCCAGATGCTGGCCCCCTCACCTTGTCTAGGTGGACATCTGTGGCTCGTCTGCCTGGTTCCCATGTCCCTGTCTGGTCATTTCACCTTGACTCTCCTCTCGGTCCCCCCCCCCCCACTCTCACTGGGCTGAAGCCACACCGTCCCTTGACCGATTGGACCAATGTGCCCCACGGTGATTGGAACCCCTGGATAGAGCTGCACCTGAAGCTGGTATCTCTCCAAACTTCCCAAACCCCTGAACCAATAAATCGATTTTTTGAGCCGCTCTTTCCCTTTTGGCTAAAAATACGCTGCTGTGCTGCTTCTCAGTTGTGTGACCTTGGTCCAGTTTTATTTTTTTAGATTATTTACTTATTTATTTATTTGAGAGAGAAAGAGGGAGAGCACACAAGCAGGGGGTAAGAGCAGAAGGAGACAGAGAAGCAGACTCTCTGCTGAGCAGGGAGCCCGACACAGGGCTCAATCCCAGGACCCTGGGATCATGACCTGAGCCGTAGGCAGACGCTTAACCAACTGAGCCACCCAGGAGCCCCACCTCGGTCCAGTTTCCTAACCTCTGTGAGCTTCAATTTCCCTCATCAGTAGAGTTGCTGTTTGAATCTACTCTAAAGGAAGCTTGCTTGGTGCATTAAATAAGGTCAAAAAAGCAATTTAGAACAGCATTTAATAAATGGTGGTTGTAAAGATGTCTTTATTTCTAAAAAAAAAAAAAGGAAAAAATGCGTGATAGTTGCTATAATTCTAACTTACTAATTAAACATAATTTACTAAATAATAAAAATTAAAGGAGAATCTGTTCAGGGTCCCAGTATCACCACGTCTCTTAACTCTTGGGGCTTCTGTTATCTGACTTTTAAACGGGGATTCATGGCTAAAGAAACTGTTACTGTCCTTTATAAACCTGAGTTCCTTCAAGGTTCTCCAAAGAAAAAGCACAAGAATCTATTCCTGTCTTTCTGTACTACTAAAAGAAAAATACACTGCCTTCCATTGGAGTTCAGCACTCTTAGCTGCTCACCCAGGGGCTCAGAGCCGCTAAGTGGCGGAGCCAGCAGGCTTACGAGCGCATCGGTCCTTTCTTGGCTGAGGGATTACCTCGATGAGGCCAATGAGCAACCAGACCCAGAGGGAAGATCCAACTGCCTACCTCAGGATGGCGAGGCAGCCAGGCGAGACTCAGCCTTCCTGACCCCCGTTCCAGGGCTCATTCCTCTGGACCCCAGGAAATACCCCCTCCCCAGTCTATAGCACTGCTCCGGTGGCTGCAGCACCCCCAGCCCAGGGCTTACCCACGGGGCATAAGAGCAGGGCTGCGTGGTGCGGGATACGCTTGCCATCTGATGCACGAGGACACGAGCCAGAGAGATTCATGCATCCACTAAATGACAGGGCCGGCACTTGAACTCAGGGCTGTCCGTTTCCAAAGCTTGGACCTTTCCCCAACTCCACATGCTCAGGGTAGCTCATAACCATAAGTAGGTCATTGGTTTCAGCTCCGGAGTAACGCAGAGCAGGGTTCTAGGGCCAGAACCCCATGCTGCACTATTGACAATGTCCGTGACCTATGGTAACTTACTTGCCATCTCTGTGTGTCTATATCCTTATCTTTAAGGGACAGCGTTTTAGCCACTTCATGGGGTGGCATCGGGACAACTAAATGAGGTCATCGATATAAAATGCTCAGTAAATGCTGTTTAACAAATAAAAAAAATCTTTATCCTATTAGAATGCCTTTAGTTGAGCCCTTGTTTTCCCTGAGTGAAATGAAGGCTCCCAAATAGTCTCATCAGCTACTGAGTTTGAATAGGTCTTAAATACAGGCTTGGCAAATTCGGAGTTGACAAATTGCGGGGAAACTTGGCTCTCGGAAAGTGATGCTGGCCAAATTTGATGGCTTGAGGTTCTTAGAGTCCCGGAGCTATCCAACCTTGTCCACTTAGAAAGCAGAAGGACATAGGGCAAAGGGATCTGTTAGGAGGCCACAGGTGGTTAGGGGCAGAGTTGGGCAAGGGCTCTGGTGCCCTCGCTTCCTGTCCTGGGGTCTGCTGGCCCACTGGGGTGACAAAAATGCCCTTTCCTACCTGCCAACCAGTGACAAATGCTACCACCGGAGCCCCTCCTGAGGTTACTGCAGGGGAAGACCCAGCCAGGCTGCACAGGAGACGTAACCAAGCCAGAAGCCCTTCTGCCACCCTCTTTACATCCAACCGGGGTGCTGAAACCCAGGCCCTGCACTAGCAAAGGCTCCTGGAAGCCGTATTGCCAGAGCCCTGAAAAAAGCATCAAAATGGCACCACACGGATGTGACTGCATTATTCATGAGCAGAATTTCTGCCATCTTAAGCCTGAAAACACGACACATGCAAACTGATCTGAGTCAACCCTATAAGCATCAGAGAGCCCAAAAATATCCACACCCAGTATTCCTATATCCATTCGACCGGCAAGCACTTCTGGAACCCCTACTTGGCCAGTGGGGGAGCGGGGCAGAGTGGGGGGGGGGGGCTGTGGTTTCTAGCCTAAGAATTGAAAGCTCAGGAAAGAACAAGATAAGTTTCCTCTCTTGCCTAATGGCCTTGTGCCCCGCATTCGTCCCCTGCATTTACCACTGGCCCACAGCCTGAGCAGTCTACAACATGGGTGAATTCATGCCCCTCCATCCCCCCGTTCAAAATCCTCCCATGGCTGCCATCTCACGTCCGAGGGCCACAAGACCCTGCAGAAGCAACCTCCTACTCCCTCTCTGACCGCGTCTCCTCCTCTTCCATTCTGTTCACTCTACTCCAGGCTCCTTGGCCTCTTCATTCTTCATTGCTCCTGACTCTGGGCCTTTGCATATGCTGTTCCCTCTTTCAAGAACACCCTTCCTGCAGACGTCAGCAGGGTTCTCTCCTTCTCTCTAGGTCTCTGCTCAAATGTCACCCCATCAGAGAGGTCATCCCTGACCACCTCCTCTCCACCCACTTTCCAGTTTTATTTTCCTCACAGCACCTGTGACTTCTAATACAGGCATACTTTGCTTCATTGTGCTTTGCAGACACTACTTTTTTTTTCTTTTCTTTTTTTTTTAACAAATTGAAGGTTTGTGGCAATCCTGCATCGAGCAAGTCTATATTAGCACCATTTTCCCAACAGCGTTTGCTCACTTCCTGTCTCTGTGTCACAATTTGGTAATTCTAACAATATTTCCAAACTTCTCTTTATTATTATATTTATCACAGTGATCTGTGATCAGTGATTATGACTCACTGAACACTCAGATGATGGTTAGCAATTTTTTAGCAGTAAAACATTTTTTGGGGGAAGCCCGCACCTCCGACTTAAAATGTGTAGTATATAGGGCACCTGGGTGGCTCAGTCGGTTGTCTGCCTTCTGCTCAGGTCGTGATCCCGAAGTCCCAGGATCGAGTCCCACATCGGGCTCCCTGCTCAGTGGGGAGTCTGCTTCTCTCTCTCTCTGCCCCTCACCCCCTTCTCCTGCTCTCTCTCTCTCAAATAAATAAAATCTTTAAAAAATGTATATATTAAAAATGTATACAATATATACAATAAGGTAAAAATATAATTATAATATATAACAGTATTTCTAAGTTAAGATATATACCTTGGTTTTTTGAGACACAATTCTTTTGTACACTTAATAGACTACAGCACAGTGTAAACATAACTTTTATATGTGCTGGGAAACCAAAAATTCCTCTGACTTGATTGATCACAATATTTGCTTTCTTCTGGTGGCCTGGAACCGAACCCGCAATATCTCCGAGGTGTGCCTGCGTCTATTTATTATTTGTCTGTTCCCCAACCAGATCATATGCTTCATGAGAGTGTGTGAACAAGGATGCTGCTTTGCTCCTTCTCTAAACTCCTAGAGCTGTACCTGGTACCCAGCAGATGCTCAATAAATATTTGTGGAGGAAGGAAGGCGGGTAGAGAGAGAGGAAGGAAGGAAGGAAAGAAGTGGCAAGTTGGAAGTTCTACTTCCAAGAACTTCCAAGAAGTGGCAAAAGGTTCCCTCCTGGCCCCTGTTATCAGCTGAAACTTTCTGAAGTCCAAGGGCAAGCAAGACCCTCCTTTGCTCATAAATCTTCCACGGCTCCCCACCATCTGATGGAGCAAACGCTACAGCCAGGCATTCACAGCCCCGAACAAGCTGCCACTAACGGACCTGTCCTGCCTCATCTCTTCCCCTACACACACTTGACCCCAAGCCACATTTCCAGGGACTACGCTGAACCTCTGCGAGGCCACCCGTCAGGGCCTGACGACAAAGCAGGATTTGAATCCTGGCTTCTCCACGGCCTGGCTGTGTGACCTTAGAGGGAGCTGCTTAGCCTCTCTGTGCCTATGGCTCCTCCTTTATCATGGTGAAGCAGATAATTATTCTCCCTCTCAGGGCTGTTGTGGAGAGTGGAGGAGGGAACGTTTGGGGTGCACTCAGCACAGTGGCCGGCACAGAGGTTTCTCAGTCTCAACAACAGTGCCATTCTGGGCTGGGCGCTTCTTCGTGGTGGGGAAGGGGGGCTGTCCTGTGCATTGTGGGAAGCTGAGCAGTATCCCTGGACTCTCCCCCCTAGATGCCAGCAGCACCCCCAGTTTTGACAACCAGAAATGGCTCCAGACATTACCAAATGTCCCCTGGGGAAGGGCTGCCAGATTTAGCAATACATACACTAAAAAAAAAAAAAAAAATCAGTTTATCTGGAATTCCAATTTAACTATATGACCTGTATGTTATCTGGCAACCGTACCTGGGCGGGGGGCAAAATTGTCACCCCTCTTTCACTGAGTACCACTGAATTAAAGTGGAAGCACCATGGGGGTCTTAGTAGAAACATGGGTTGATTCTCTCACTTTCCTCCAGTTTTCTTAGGATGTGGCACCCTCCTCCCCCATCCCATCACCCCCCCCCAAGGGCTGGGAGGCGCGGAGCAGCTCCCCAAACACGCCCAGCTCAGGCACTAAGGGCTCAGGCACTACTACAAGGGCTCCCCACAGCAGCTCTCACACCAGCCCCAGTTTTCAGAGGTACACGGAGCCTCCTCTCCAGCACCCGCCTCGTCCCCCTGCCTCCTTCCCAGGGTCTCTCCTCCGGGCCTCCAGCCGCAGCCTTCTCCCTTCCAATTAAGAGGCCTCCCAGGCCCAGCACCAGGCAAGAAAACAAGGCAGTTAGTCACTCCACTTCCGTTATCAACTCGTGTCACGTGGCTGGCTCCTTTAAGGGCAGTCGTCATGGCAACGAGAAGCCAGTCCCCGCTGCTCAGGGAACCAAAACAAAATTAAGGGGTGGAGGCGGGGAGAGGAAAGGAGGGGAGGGCAAGCGAGCCAGGAAGGAGCCAGGACGAAGCTGATTGGGTTTAACTGGAGGAAATTATGCCGAGGCCACCCTGTCTCCAGCCTTCCCTTGGCGACATTGGGGAGACAGAAAAAAATAAGACGTCTGCCCAGAAGCAGCTCAGGCTCACGTGGTGGGTGTTTTCACATGGCTTATCCTGAGAGGTGAGTAATCTTCAGCCTCATGATGAGTAAATTGAAACTCAGGACCCTTGTGAAGGTAAAGACAGATGCTTGTCTACGACTGTGCAATTTACAAGCAACCAAGTTTAGCTCCACCCTCTACCTCCATATAGTTCATGTCCTCCCTGCTCCTTTCCTTGTGCTCTTAGGATAGGACCACGTGCTCTGCCCCTCTGCAATAGGCACCATGCTGCTTTCTCTCTGTACTCCAGCCCCTTCCCAGTCCTTTCATCCCTCGAGTTCACAGTGCTCCCTCCAGCCACAAAGCCTTTGTATATGAAGTTCCCTCTGCCAGGAAGGGTTTTCCTCTGTGTCTTCCCACCTCCTACCTCCAACTAGAAGGTTTACTCATCCCTCACGTATCTTAAACATCATTTCCTCCAGAACGCCTCCTGGGCCACCTGCATAAGGTTACTTCCACCCTGTTATGTGTTCTTGTGGTGCCATGTGCCTCTCCTTCACACATCAGTGCAAAGCCTGTCATGATCCCTTGAATTACACTCAGAATGTCTCTTGGGGTCTGTCTACCATACTGGGATGTCAGCCCCAAGCGGGCAGGACTTATCTTGTTCACTGCTGTATCCACAGAGCCCAGACCGGTGTCTGGCACACAGACGCCCCTCAGTAGATAAACATGCCAGAATTTGAACCCAGCTCTGGGTGAGCCCAAAGCTCCTTCTTGATCCGCTTCATGGTACTAGATCATATTGGCTCCCAGAGTCAGCACTGGACAGAGCTTCCAGCCCCACAGCCTCCGCTGGCCTTTGCGGCTTCCGTGGCCCAGCCTAAACTTGCACACCTTGTCTAAGGAAACGGATTGTTAAGCCACCCCTTCCAGAAAGAATGATGGGAGGTGCCTCTGGACGAGGCTGTGACAGGCAGGGATGTGGCTCCTCTGAACCCAGAAGATGGGGGAGGGGGAAAAAGGAAGAGCAGACTTGACTCCCAGGTTTCTAGGCAAAGAGCTTCCCTCCACCATTCCACTGGAGACCAGGTCTCTGATACTGGGGGGAGATGCTCCCCAAAGAGGTGCGCAGAGGAAGGAGAGAGGTCTGCCTTGGGGGTGGGGGATGGACTTGTTGCCATGCCCTTAGGGGCATCCACGCTGAACAAAGGGCTCATTGAAGACTTGAACTTGTCTTCCCTTTACTGGTTCCATGCCCTTGAGGCATCATTTATTCTATCTGGGCCATTTGTCACCTCTGTATGATGGAAATCATGCCACCCACATGCTGAGACTCATCCTGTGCCGTGTAGCCTGGATGGGCGCATTTGGCATATAAGAGGAAAGAGCCTGGCTCTGATGTCAGACAGACCTGGGGGTTAAGTCTTTGGCTTTGCACCTTCTTGGCTGTGTTCTCTTGAGCAGCTCACACCTCCACTCCAGGCTTGGTTTCCTTGTGCGTAAAATGGGGACAACCTCAGTCACCTCATAAAGTTACTGTGCACACAGGGTATAGCACAGAGTAGCCCCCACTATACGGAAAATCTGATTACTGAAATGACGTGCCCCAAGAAATGCAGAATTTAGAATCAGCCACCAACTTGTGAAGATAAGCCTTGCCTTCTGACTGCAGGTAATGGGGTGCTTGAGGCCCTTTGCCCAAACTTGCAAGGTTCTGTCCCTCACCCCGTCAGGCACCAAGCAGGGTGCCAGGGGGTCACTCTGATCAGGTGATGGCCTCGGCCTTATGCCAGTCAGAAAGCTCATTACAAGCCCCAAACTCGGCTGCTCCCAGGACAGAGGATGCAAGCCCACAACTCCGGTCCCCAGGGGCAAAGTGTCCCCCACACCCTGCCAATATCCCAAACTAGACTAACATGGGTGGGATCTCTAAGAACAGTGGACCAATGCCTCTTTCTCCAGATGTGGAAACTGAGTCGTTGAGAGGAGAAAAGACTTGTCCAGGGCACCGAGGGAGCTGCTGGTCGAGCTGGTACCAGGGCCCCAGCTGAGCCCTGCCCGGAGGCACTGTCCTCCCCAGATGTCTTGCTCACGCACTCTTCTGCCTGTAGACCCCTCCCAATTGAACCAGCACACCATTTCCTTAAAAACATAGCCATTCCAAGTGAAAACATCTGGGAAGCACAAATTAACCTAAACTAACTAGGTTTAGTCAAACGATGAACACAGAGACTGCAGGTTTTAACCTGAAGGCTTTTGGGGAAGGTTCTATGGACACCCTCCCCCAACATAGTCATCAGAATATTGTAGGTCTGTAGGTTCTGTTGGAAAGACGGTCTATCTAGATAGAGCTTTCTTCAGATCTGCACAGTGCCTCTAAGAGGGCTAAAGTGAAAAGTTCTGGGCCTTTCTGAGGAATTCCACGTATCCTATTGTGCATCCTTATTCAGAAATGCTACAGTGTACAACCAGCCCTGGAGCTGATTTCTTTCAACAACGCAGGACTAGCCACACACAGAGACCTATACACAGACATACGCCCGTGCTTTCTGAGGAGGGCGGGGCAGCAACAGGTCCCAGCTTCAAGGCTGTCTTTGATGGCTGTCTGCCACCATGTGGGGAGGGCCTTCTCGGTGCTCAGTGCTGACACCAAAGGCTGACACCCTCAACACACACACACACACACACACATACACACACTTAAAGGCAAAGGAATCAGGCCAGCCCCCAAGGTCTGCAGCCATTCATGGTCTCGGGCTGAGGACTCAAGATAGGTGATCAGCTCAGCAGTGATGGGGTCCCAGGGTGAGGGATGTGAGGTGACATAAGGAAGGCAAGATATACACATACAGTCACACATACATGGTCACAGCCTCACTCATGCACACAGAGACTCATGCATCACACAGATACACATCATACTCCCAAAAACAGATAAACACACAGACACATGGACATGCAATATGGAGATACACTTGGATATCTCCGGACAGATGCACAGATGTTCTCAGACACACACACTCACATGTCCTCGCCCACACAGGCGTGAATGTGTTCTACACACACGCACACACGGTCCAGGCATCTAAATGCTTCCCAGGAACCCATCACTATAGATTCACCCCTCTGCGGGAAGTCAAGCACTATTAACTAAAGGCTAGACTGGGCTCCCCAGCTGGCCCCAAGGAGAGTGAAGGGGCAGAAGGGCAGCTGAGCCCTACCTGATTCTCACCCTACTGCGTGTTGCGGGTGGGGAGGGGTGGGTGAGGGGAACCCACCTGCCAAGACGCCCTGGTACATGCCCACAAATGGAGTAACCCACTGACCAGGGACTTTCAGGGAGGGAGTCCCCTGGCTCCCGGGGGGTGGATCCAAGGACTTAAAATTGGGGGGAAGAGGAGACGGGGAGGGGGTTGTTATTTTCCCAAAGTGAATCTTTCCCCTTTTCCGAAGTCTGGTCCTCCTTCTGCAGCCCCATCCAGACCCCCACCTCCCAATACGTCCAGTCGGCCCCCCCAGGTGCTTGCCTCACCTTAGTGAGACCCACCCACCTGCTCCTCCACAAGAGGGGGTCCTACTCAGACACATCCAGGTGTGCCCCACACCTGGGGGGCCCTCCCGCTGCATCCGCCCCTGCACACAGCATCCAGAGCCCCCCAATACCTGAGGCCCCCACCCCCAAACTCACCCGCCTCCAGTGCTGCAGGAGGTAAATACCTACCCGGGTGAGCCCCGCACCCGAGGTGGTCGCCCCCGCTGCCACGAACCACTACTCCTTTAGAGACCCTTCCCCGGGGGGCTGCGACAGCCCCCTTCCCCAGGGTCGCGCCCCCCGCCCCCGCCCCCGCCCCGGCACCTACCTCCTTCTTGACGGTGCGCAGCAGCCTCTGTCGCGTGTCCGCCTCTGTGGGACGAGACGGGGGGGGACGGCCGGTCAGCCCAGCGCTGGGGGCGGGGGCCCGGGGCTGTCCTCCCGCCGCCCCCGCGCCCCGCGTCCCGCGCCCGCTTACCCGCGGGGCCCGAGGCCATGGCCGCGCGCGCTGCGATCCCAGTCCGGGCGGCGGCGGTGCCTGCTCGCTGGCTCGGCTGCAGCAGCCGCGGCGGGGCGGGGCCGAGCGCCCGGTGACGTCAGGACCCACCGCGCGGCCGCCCCGCCCCTCCAGAGAGCCGCCACTGCGCGGCCTGGCTCCGGGCCGGAGGGTCCTCTGGGGCCGGACGCCCGCTCGGTTCCCCGTACGGCCAGCGCCCCGCCCTCCGCGGGAAACCCCGCCCCCCACGCCCGGCGCCCCAGGTCCCTCACAACCTCTACTGGGCTGGGCAGGAAGGCATCATTTGTTTGAGGTCTGCTCTGTGCCAGGGTCGAGCTTCAGTATTCTCATCTTTAAAATGAATATAATATGATAACATCATAGGAATGATATGAGACGTAAATGTGATAGTGAATGTAAAGCACTTAACCGAGACCTGGGAAAAAAGGCCAGCAACCGTAAAAGATAGCTGCTGTTTATTATTATTATTATTATTGTTATTATTTTATTATTATTATTGAGAGTCTTCCAAGATACGGCCTTGAGTGGCTCCCTTCCCCACATGCAGATCACTGGGAGAGCGGGATCCTCCCAAGGACCTCAATAGGGCACCTGTCAGCCAGGACCTCCAGGGCCAGGCAGGCAATGGCCTCTTTGGGACCAACGCTTGTTCCACCAAATTCCTGACCACGGCCACCCAGACTGCAACTCGGGTCTACAAACATTTATTGAGCACCTACCCTGTGCCAGGTTACTGTGCTGCTGTGTGCCACTGGGTGTGACAAACAGCTTAGGGACTTGAAGTCCACATTGAGGACTTGCATCCTGCCCTCAAGAGCCCCCCCCCAGAATTCAGCCCTCCTGTCACAAGGACTGAGGACTGCTCAGAGTGTGTCCTCTCCCTGAGGGGATTCGGAATCCCCTCTTTTCCACTTGTCAGTGTCGGTTGTCTTTGGCCCTAAGCCAGAAAGGTGATTTTGGCTAACCTAGGGAAAAGGGAATAAACTGGAAGGATAATGGGCATTCCCAGAGTCCAGGAGAGACTGGGGAACTGGGTTGAAAGCAAGGCAGCTCCAGAAAGAGAGACCTTTGGGAATAGTCACCTGATGAGGACAGCGTGGTTAGGGTGCCACCACTCAGATGAAACAAGCTACAGCTGTTGGAGGCTCCTGTTCCAAGGAGGGAGCATCCCACTGGCTAGCCTGAGACACACACCTGCTCCTTGCTAGGGAAGGGGACTCTCGATCACAGTCCCACCCATCCAGTATCTCCAATGAGAATGTGGCTAGTCCACGAGGGGGCCCAGAGAATGTGAAATAGTTGCTTGGTGGCCCCCCCACCCCATATATTAGAACCATAAATTGAGAACCTACTATATGCTATTGTCTGCTTGATCTTATTGGCTCCCCACCCCTCAACACTGACTTTTTTATATCATACGAGAAGAAAGGCAGGCCTGGAGAGGGCTTTGTCCAACTTCACACGGCAAGTGAGCCGCAGCCAGAATTATGACCTCAGGATCCAAGAGATTGATTCAGTGGTTCTTCCCCTTGACTGCACCCTTAAGTTAACGAGGGTACTTTAGAAAAGTAGGGTGCCTAAGCATCACTCTGGGGAGCCATTTTTCAGAGCCCACGTTTCTCCCTTTCCTGCCAAGCACTAAGTCTGGGAAGTTGACCTACTCTGTGCTGGTCCTTCTTTGAAAACTTGGAGATTTTCTCCCAAGATAAAGGATTTGGTAGTTTTTGGTTTAATAGCAGCAGGAAGGTGGGCATGGATGGGATCAAGCAGGGCTTGCTGGGGTTTCTTAACAGGGTCTGCTGCAGTTGGACCACTCACCACTAGGGGCGCCATCACTTAGAATCAGCTTGGGAAGTGTTGGCACTCTCCCCAAAGCCAGAGCAGAAAAACCTTTGGGTGCCAAAGCCTTACCCAGGGTCTGAGAATCATCTGACACATGCTTCCCAGGCTATGCCTCATCCCACGCCACTGCCCGATGGTGCAGGAGCCAGAACCAATGGGAAAGCCTCTTTCTCCTGCCTTGTCCCTTCTGTGGTCTGTATTTGAGAAAGCTCAGCAAGGTGCTCAGTACAAATTAGAAATGCTCAGGAAGTCCTGCCTATTATAGAGGAACAATCATTGGAGGAGCAATTTGGAGCTGAGAGGCAATACACTGATAGCTGGCAGAAAGGATGACCTCACAATTCATGATATAACAATGATAATAATAAGTGTAATTTTTAGAGCATTTAAATGTGTCTGGCACTGTGCTATGAACTTCTCACATATTAGCTCATTTAATGCACCAAACAACCCCATGATGTAGGTTCTTCTCATTATCTGTATTTTATACTGAAACTCCCAGAGAAGCTAAATAGCTTAACCTAATGCATGTAGCTAGAACATAGAGAGGCTGGATTCAAGCCAAGGTGCTCTTAACCAACTTACTATAGAGAGAAAGCCTAGTTCTCATTGTCTTGTGCGCCCCTTGCAGCATTTCCTTTTCCTTGCTGTGACAGTTAATTGTATATGTCAACTTGATGGGGTCACGGGCTGGCCAGATATTTGGTGCAATTTTACTCTGGGTGTGTTTGTGAAGGTGTTGCTAGATGAGATTCACATTTGAGTAAAGCAGATGGTCCTCCCTCGTGTGGGGAGGCCTCAGCTAACCAACTGATGACCTGAATAGAACAAAGAAGGCTGAGTTAGAGGGAACTCTTCCAGCCTGACTGCGTGAGCTGAAGCATCTGTCTTTTGGGGCCTTCAGATTCAAAGAAAAACCTCTGCTCTTCTTGGGTCCTGGGCCTTCAGACTTGCAGTAGAACCACACCATTAACTCTCTTGGGTCACCTGTTTGCCAGCAGCACGTCTTGGGATATTTCTTTTTTTAAAAAAAAAAAAGATTTTATTTATTTATTTGACAGATAAGAGACATAGCAAGAGAGGGAACATAAGCAGGGGGGGTGGGAGAGAGAGAAGCAGGTTTCCCGCAGAGTAGGGAGCTCCCAGGACCCTGGGATCATGACCCGAGCCGAAGGCAAACATTCAATGACTGAGCCACCCAGGCGCCCCGTCTTGGGATATTTCAGCCTCCATAACGCATAAGCCAATTCCTTGTAAAAATTGATAAATAAATCCAGTTGGTTCTGGTTCTCTAGAGAACATATACTAATATAGTTGACACTTCAGTGTCCATTCCCCTCGCCATCTTCCTAGTGAAACTGAATTTGTCCAGGCATTCACCCTCCTCCCCTTAGCCACATGCCCCTTCCCCATCCTGGGTAGGTTCTTTTTTTTAGAGCAAGAGAGGGAGAGAGCTCGTGCCTGCTGCACAAATGGGGGTGGTTGCTGGGTTGAGGGGCAGATTTCTTATTTTGCAAAGTACATTTCCTCATTGCAAAGTCATTGACTTAGGGTTTTCTTTTACTTGCCGTTGAAAGCGTCTTCCTGATACAATTATTCTGTGTAATGTATTCATCCGTTTCCATGAACGTGAAGAGGAAAAAAAAGATGTGACCTGCTTTTCCACTCGAAAAAATGGACATCTTTCTATGTCAATAAATATAGATCCAGATCATTAATTTTCATATCTATGAAAGGATTTCACAAGTACGGACGTTTCATAATTACTATCCTTTATAATTGCATATTTAGATTGATTCCATTTTTGCTATCATAAACAATATTGTAATTGGAAGGCACCCTTAATTATTTCCTTAAGCTATAATCTCAAAGGTTGGTACCAGGTTTTAAATTGTAACAGGTAAGGGTTAGAATACATAATGATGCAGCAAAGCATTTTCTGGCTAGTTAGGCACTAGGACATTCTGAATGGCTCCGGTGGATAGCAGGTCGCTGGAAGAGATGATCTCACCATGATACATTTCTAAAATTGAGGCCAAAAAAAAAAAAAATCTCATTTCCTCCTATAGACAGATAATAACTGCTAATCTCAACTTTGTCCTGCTTGATTTTCCTTAAAGAAGGCTGGATTTTTTTCCTGATTTTTCCAAGGCAAGTTTCATTCATTCATTCATTCAGTCAGTCAGTCAGTCAGTCAACAAGTTTTTATTGAGAGTGCACTGTGTGTCCTTATTGGGAATATGGTGTGGATAAGCCATATTGTAACCGAACTAACAGGAATTCACTCCTTGGTGAGTCACACATAGAAACTACACCAGCTAAGGACTCCTGGGTGGCTTAGTCGGTTAAGCATTTGTCTTAGGCTCAGGTCATGATCCCAGGGTCCTGGGATCAAGTCCAACATCAAGTTCCTTGCTCAGGGAGGAGCCTGCATTTCCCTCTGCCTGACTCTACCTCTGCTTGTGCTCTCTTTCTCTGACAAATAAATAAATTAAAAATCTTAAAAAAAAAAAGAAAAAGAAACTACATCAGGTAGAGATGTCCCACAAAGGATACTTTATTTGCAGCAAATAAGTTGATCACAGGGAATAACTTCCAAAGCCATGATTCCCTGAGCAGTGGTGAATGGATTCCTTTTGTTTAGGGTGAGGATGAATATTTAGAAAGGGGAGATTGTCACACATGCTCCTTAAGGAAACGTGCCTATACATACATTGCATGTTATGTTAATGAGGTTTGTGCTCCTCCTTGGGTGGAGACTTTCATATTATAATGAAGTAAAGGTAACTGCCCATCACTCTGTGGGTCATTCCATGGTCCATCTATGCAGGCATGAGTTGGGGATTAAGCTCAAAGTGGTCTGGGTGGTCCGGGCTGCCAGAGCTCTTCATCCAGGAAGTCATTATTGCTTGAGAGGTAGTTTTGGTTTTCCATCATGGGATGTTACGCCCCTGGGGTCTTTTGTCTGAGTTAAGAGATAAACTGGAGGGTGCCTGGGTGGCTCAGTCGTTAAGCCTCTGCCTTCAGCTCAGGTCATGATCCCAGGGTCCTGGGATCGAGCCCCACGTCGGGTTCCCTGCTCAGTGGGAAGCCTGCTTCTCCCTCTCCCACTCTCCCTGCTTGTGTTCCCTCTCTTGCTGTCTCTCTCTCTGTTAAAAAATAAATTAAAAAATCTTAAAAAAAAAAAGAGAGAGATAAACTGGAAAGAAGAGCGTAAGGAAAACTGTAGGACAAAGGTCAGTGGGTACAAGCAGGTGAGTAAAGTTAGGTCTTGGAGTCTAGCTGGTGACAATATGATGTTATTTTTCTCATGGAACTCATATTTGAGCTGGGGGAAGACAAACAATAAGCAAGTAATCAAATCCATAAAATAACAGATTGTGATCAACGCTGTGAAACATATGAACTGGATGGCATGACACTGGGGACCTTGGGGTTGGGGACATCAGGAGGAGTCAGTCAGACTTGTGGAAGAATGTTTAAGGAGTGACAGCACAGCTGAGACATGAGTGGGGATGGCAGTAGCCAGGCCAAGAGTTGGAGGAAAATCATTCCAGGTGCATGGAAAAGTAGGTGCAAAGGCCCTGGGGTGGGGTTGAGTGTGCCTAAACAAAGAAGAGAAAGGATGCAGTAGAGTCTGAAACCCAGTGAGTACTCAGGGCTCCTCCAGTCCATAACTCCCTAGAGGAAACCAGGGAGCCTGACACGCGGCTCGATCCCATGACCCTGGGATCAGGACCTGAACCGAAGGGAGACGCTCAACCAACTGAGCCACCCAGGTGCTCCAGCAAGCCTTTTTTTTTTTTTTTTAATGGTGATTACAGTCACCATTTTAACCATTTTATTTTATTTTTTTAAGATTTACTTATTTATGGGGGGGGAGGGGAAAGGGAGGGAAAATCTCAAGCAGACTCCCTGCTGAGTTTGGAGCCCCACTGTGGGGCTGGGTCCCAGGACCCCAAGATCATGACCTGAGCTGAAACCAAAAGCCAGATGCTCAACTGACTGGAGCCACCCAGGCACCCCTCCCTACCATTTAAACCATTTTATTTTGTTTTATTTTATTTTATTTTATTTTATTGTTTTTTAAGATTTATTTATTTATTTGAGAGAGAGAGAGAGAGAACTAGCAGGGGGAGGGACATTGGAAGAGAGAGGAAGCAGACTCCCCACTGAGCCTGGAGCCTAATAGGACATGGGGCTTGATCCCAGAAAGCTGGGATCATGATCTGAGCCAAAACCAAGCATCGGGTGCTTAACTGACTGAGCCACCCAGGCACCCCTACCATTTTAACCATTTTAAAGTAGATAATCCAGTGGCATTTAGTACATTTGCAATGTTGTGAAACAATCACTTTTATCTAGTTCCAGAACATTTTTTCCACCTCAAAAGGAAACCTTGTGTTCATTAAGCAGTCACTCCCCATTCTCCCGTCCCTGCAGCCCTTGGCAACCACTAATCTGATTTCTGTCTCTATGACTTTGCCTAATCAAGACATTTCATGTAAATGGAATGATACCACATGTAGCCTTTGTGTCTACCTTCTTTCACATACCACTATTTTTTTTTTCACCAGGCTAACCCATCCCCCCACCCCCTCCCCTCTAGAACCCTCAGTTTGTTTTTCAGAGTCCATCGTCTCTCATGGTTCGTCTCCCCCTCCAATTTACCCCCCTTCATTCTTCCCCTCCTGCTATCTTCTTCTTTTTTTTTTAACATATAATGTATTATTTGTTTCAGAGGTACAGGTCTGTGATTCAACAGTCTTGCACAATTCACAGCGCTCACCATAGCACATACCCTCCCCAATGTCTATCATCCAGCCACCCCATCCCTCCCACCCCCCACCACTCCAGCAACCCTCAGTTTGTTTCCTGAGATAAAGAATTCCTCATATCAGTGAGGTCATATGATACATGTCTTTCTCTGATTGACTTATTTCACGCAGCATAACCCCCTCCAGTTCCAACCACGTCGTTGCAAATGGCAAGATCTCATTCCTTTTGATGGCTGCATAATATTCCATTGTATATATATATACCACATCTTCTTTATCCATTCATCTGTCGATGGACATCTTGGCTCTTTCCACAGTTTGGCTATTGTGGACATTGCTGCTATAAACATTGGGGTGCACATACCTCTTCAGATCCCTACATTTGTATCTTTGTGTCACATACCACTATTTTTGAGACTCATTCATGTCATAGCAAGGGTCTGTACTTCATTCCTTTTTATGGCTTTTTACAATATTCCATTGTACTGATAGAACACATTTTGTTTTTTCCATTCATCATTGATGGACATTTAGATTGTTTCCACCTTTTGGCTATTGTGAATAGTGCTGCTATGAACATTTGTGTGCACATTTTTGTGTGGGAATATGTAATTTTACTTAACTTGGGCATATACCTAGGAGTGTAATTGCTGAGTGCTAAAGACTGGATGTTTATATCCCCCCAAATTCATATATTGATATCTAATCCCCAATGTATTTGGAGGTGTATTGGAGGTGTATTTGGAGGTGGTGTCTTTAGGAGGCTATTAGGTCAGGAGAATGGTGCCCCCGTGAATGGGATTAGTGCCCTTATGAAAGAGAGCCCAGAGAGTTCTCTTGCCCCTTCCACCATGAGGGGACACAATGGGAAGATAACTGTCTATGAATCAGGAAGTGGGCTCTCACCAGACCCCAAATCTGCCAATGCCTTGATCTTGGACTTCCCAGCCTCCAGAACTGTGAAAAAATAAATTTCTGTTATTTATAAACCACCCAGGCAATGGTACTTTGTTATAGCTGCCTGCATGCACTAAGTCACAGCTCATAGGGTAATTCTACATTTAAACATTTTGAGGAGCCTTCGAATTATTTTCCATAGTGACTGCATCATGTTGCATTCCTACCGGCAATGTATAAAGACTTCAATTTCTCCACATCCTTGCTTAAACTTATTTTCCTTTTTTTAAATTATAGTCATCCTAGTGGGTGTGAAGTGGTATCTCACTGTGGTTTTGATTTGCATTTCCTTAATGACTAATATGTTGAGCATCTTTTCATATGCTTGTGAGCCATTTGTATAACTTCTTTGGAGAAGTTCTGTTCAAGTCCTTTGCTCATTTTTAAGATGGATTGTCTTTTTGTTGGTGAGTTGTACAAATTCTGTATGTATTCTGGATACTAGACTCTCGTTACATATATAATTTGCAAATATTTTCTCTTACTCCATGGGTTGCTTTTTCTCTTTCTTGA
This sequence comes from Zalophus californianus, assembly GCF_009762305.2. Lineage (NCBI taxonomy): Eukaryota > Metazoa > Chordata > Mammalia > Carnivora > Otariidae > Zalophus > Zalophus californianus. The sequence goes on along the minus strand of NC_045608.1, from coordinate 18,949,493 downwards.
TAGTGACCTACTGAGATAGTACACAAAAGTTTTAGAATTTTATGATGTCCTATTTATCTTTTTTTCTCTTATTGCTTGTGGTTTTGGTGTCATATCCAAGAAACCATTTCCAAACCCAAGATCATGACTATTCGCTCCTGTTTTCTTCTAAGATTTTTATAGTGACAGATTTTATATTTAGGTCTCTAATCCATTTTAAGTTGATTTTTGTATATGGTATGAGGTAGGGGTCCAACTTGATTTCATGTGGATATCCAGTTGTCCCAGCACAATTTGTTGAAGAGACTATTGTTTCCCCATTGAATGGTCTTGGCAGCCTCTTGAAAACCAATTGATCAGGGCACCTGGGTGGTTCTGTCTGTTAAGCATCTGCCTTCGATTCAGGTCATGATCCTGGGGTCCTGGGATCAAGCCCTGCATCAGGCTCCCTGCTCAGTGGGAGTCTACTTCTCCCTCTGCCGCTCCCCGACTCATTCTCTCTCTCTCAAATAAATAAATAAAATCTTAAAAAAAAAAAAACAAAGAAAACCAATTGATCATAGTTGTATGGGTTTATTTCTGGAGTCTCGTTTTATTCAGTTGATCTAATTGTTGTTCTTAGTCCAGTATCACAATTTTGATTACTGTAAGGAAGCATGAATCTTCTAATTTCATTCTTCTTTTTCAAGATGGTTTTGGCCATTTGGGGAATCTCGATATTCCATATGAATTTTAGGATCAGTTTTTCCATTTCTGCAAAAATAGCTTTAGAGATTTTTATAGGGATTGCATTGAATTTGTAGGTAGTTTGGGACAGCATTGTCATCTTCACAATGTTACATCTTCCAATCCATGAACACAGGATATCTTTCCATTTATTTGTATCTTCTTTAATTTGTTTCAGTGACATTTTGTAGTTTTCAGCAGATAAGTCTTACACCTCCTTGGTCAGGTTTATTCTAAGTTACTTTATCCTTGTTGATGCTATTGTAAATGGAATTGTTTTCTTAATTTCCTTTTCAAATTGCTCATTGTTAGTGTATGGAAATGCAACTAATTTTTGTCAATTCTTTTTTTTTTTTTAAAGTAATCTCTACACCCAACGTGGGGTTCAAATTCACAACCCAGAGATCAAGAGTCACACGCTCTACTGACTAAGCCAGCCAGGCACCCCAGAAATACTACTGATGTTTGTATGTTGATCTTATGCCCTGAAGCTTTGTTAAATATGTTTATTAATTAGCTGTAATAGTTTGTGTGTGTGTATATTCTTTAGGATTTTCTCTATGTAAGACTGTGTCTTCACAAATAGAGATAAATATTGCCTAATGGGTGTGGCTAAAACTTCCAGTGCAGTGTTAAATAGAATTGGTGAAAGTGGGCATCCTTGTCTTGTTCTTGATCTTAAGGGAAAGCTTTCAATCCTACACCATTAAGTATGATTCCGCAAGCCTTGGGGGTCTTGAATCCGTTCCCTTCTCGACTCCCTGTTCCTACTCCTTGCACTCTGGCCTATACTCTCACCACTTGCTTGGACCACCGCAACCACCTTCTAAAGTGAGTTTCCACTCTTAACCTCCATCCTGAAACCCATTCAATCAGTTCTTGCATGTGTCGACCTTTTTTCTCTCTCTCTGGAGTTCAGGGGATCAGCGCCATCCCGGCCTCCCCTTCCCGCCTTGCTTTTTTCATAGCCCTTATCCCGATTTTGCTCTATATTTTTATTCGTACTTTTATAAAGTTTATTTCTGTGGCTAGACTATCGATCGGTTCCGTGTCTGCCAGTCCGACACAGCAGCTTTTCCTAGCTTGTGAGGTAAGCGTTACAATCGGTGTGTTTCCTATTCCGCACACAAGGAAACTGAAGTCCATGACATGGAGTAATAGGCCCAAGGACTGGCCACCCTGAAGTGGCAAACCGAGGGAGGACACAAAAGCAGGAGGAAGAACACACGAGGCGCTCAGAGGTGACAACCAGCGTGATGCATTTGGGGGAACTGCATGTTGTTCAGTAAAGACTTGAATATTGGGGTATGGGATATTGGGGTGCCTTAGGGAGAAGTGGGGTCCACTAAGAAAGGCAGCACCACATAAGAAAGGTTAAGACCACAGTCTCTGGGGCACCTGGGTGGCTCAGTCAGTTAAGCGGCTGCCTGCAGCTCAGGTCATGACCCCAGGGTCCTGGGATCGAGCCCCACATCGGGCTCCCCGCTCGGCGGGAAAGCCTGCTTCTCCCTCTCCCAGGCCCCCGGCTTGTGTTCCCCTCTCTCGCTGTGTCTCTCTCTGTCAAATAAATAAATAAAATATTAAAAAAAAAACACACACCACAGTCTCTTGTCAGACATACACATAATCGAACTTCAACCCTGCTGCTTACTAGCTGTGTAACCTTCATCACAACCCTTAACCTTACTGAACTTTAGTCTGCTCGTCTATATTTTTTTATTATATTTTTATATAGTCTGCTCGTCTATAAAATGGGGGCAATAATTATCAATCTAAGCTGGTCGTGAGTACCAGATGGACACCAGGTGCTCGGTTGCTTTTCCCGACACTTAGAAAATGCTCGGAAAATAATAGCCTCTGGTTTGCAGACTTCAAAATCTGGTTGGCTTAGCTCAGCCAATCAAGCGAGGCGGTTTGAGGTCACGTGGCCATGCCTGCTCCAATCAGCTGCAGTCACAGGGCTGAAGTTATTGCTTGCTGCGGCCATTGTTGCTGAAAGGATTGGGGAAGGCCAGCAGGTTAAGGGGTGCGGAGCCCTAGGTGTGTGCCTATGCGGGAGGCCTAGAGAAGGCGGGAAGAAACACGTTTCTTCCTGTGGACCTGTGGGAGCTTCAGGGTGTCCCAGCTGACATGGTCCTGGCTTCTGTTCCATAGCCATTGCCCTCTGAACATCCTTCCTTACCATCCACGCCTCAGCTTTTGCATCTGCAAAATGGGAGAGGTGTTAATTCTGCCTGTCTTCCAGTGCACCTGTGAGGACGAGCATCCAATGACATCGTGTTTACGGAGACTCCTGGTGTAAATGCCATGTAAATATATAGCATCATTCATTTACCGAAGAAGTGATAAAACTGTTCTAGTGAGCTGCTAAAGCAGATCTTAATCAAGGCTCTTGGGACAGAGAAGACACTCACTCTGAGTCACTTAAGTCGATGGAAACATATGGGGGGATATGATAGAAAAAAAGCAAGTCAGACAGCATCATGCCTCTTCTCTGGTGGGCTGCATGAGGGCTGTTGATTTTGTCTCCGGCTCTGTGTAACTTTTTTTCCTCTTTGCCGGTGGGTGTCTCTCCCTTGGCTAGTGTATGGGAGGGAGACTTACTTTTAATTGCAAACTCTTTTCGGTAGTGTGCTTTTTTTTTTTTAATATTATGAACATATGTGACCTTTTCACAAAATATAAATAATAACGATAATGATACAGATTATGGGTGGGGGGTCTCGGCCGGCGTTGAAAGTACTGGCCCGTGTTGGATCTTGTCTCCTTGTGAAACAGCTCTTTCTCCAGGGAACCCTGGTTTCTTATTTTGGAAAGTGATGTTAGAAACCAAGATCTGCGCGCAAGGTGTGGTTGTTTCTCCTGGGGTGTTGCTGCCTCTAGGTCCTGTCTGCTGGCAGAGGCAGGAAATAAGTGTGTGTGGGTGGGTGGGTGTGTGTGTGAACCTACTTATCTTCATGAAGCTAAACATGAGTTGACACTGATATCTCTAATCCGTCCCCACGTGGGTCATTCCAGCCTCCTCCCCTTGCTTTGCTCAAACCCCAGCCCTGAAGAACCTGGCTCCACCCTTCTGCCATACCTGTACTTAATGCAGATGGATACTCTCTCCCCACTTGATGTATACAGCCAGGACACCCTCAGTGAATTATGTGAAGGAGAAGTGGTGGGAGGCGTGGGTCTGTAGGAGCAGCACCCTTGGCTCCCCGGGGGGACTGTTCGCAGAGTTACGCTGGACTTCTGAGAGTCTCCCTTGATGCTTGACCAAGCACGCAGTGAGGAACACTGGCCCTGAGCACCACACACAGCTACGGGGGAGGCTTGGGTCTGAACACCCGGGCCCCTCTTGCCAGAGTACCCCCATGGCAACCACGGAACCCAGCATTTATTAAGATTAACCAGTGTTGGGGTGCCCGGGTGGCTCAGTCAGTGAAGCATCTGCCTTCGGCTTGGGTTCATGATCCCTGGGTCCCGGGACCGAGCCCCGCATCGGGCTCCCTGCTCCGCAGGAAGCCTGCTTCTCCCTCACCCTCTGCCTGCCGCTCTGCCTACTTGTGTTCTATCTCTCTGTCAAATAAATAAAATCTTAAAAAAAAAAAAAAAAAAAGAATAGCGCAGTGTTTGGAGGCACTACTGCCCCTACCTTAAGTCAGAATCCCAGAGGCCCATCCAGGCAGAGGAGGCAAGTAGAGGACCCAGCACCACCCAAAGCAAGGCTGAGCGTAGACGCATGTGCACCCTTGCCTCCAGCCTAGCAGCCCCGCCTCCGCAGTGAGCACAGTGAGGAGCATCCCCGCCATCGAGGAAACAGACCATGGGGGCGGGGGGTGCAGAGGAAGGAAATCTTTTCTGTATGAGGTCAAGCAAGGCAGAGGTTTAGGGAGACTTGTGCCCTCCTTACAATGATGCGAGAACAAGAATGCTGTCCCTCCTGCCCTCCAGCCAGGGTGGCCTCCGGTGACAACCAGGAAATGAGGCTCTGACTGGGTTCCCGCAGGAGGGAGGGTCGGGGCAGGGTGGGCCAGGGTGACAAGATGGACAGGTCGCTCTCCTGGCTCCACGGTGGGATTCACACTGCAAAGGGCACACTTCCATCTGGCCTCATCTGATTCCTCCTCCTGCCTCACACTCCCTCAGAGGTCTTGGGTCTCCAGTTTCCAGGAGGAATGCAAACATGAGAGGTAAGTTTGTGCTAGGGCCCCAGAAAAGCCGAAACAAGGTCCAGGACGCGGGAAGCTGGACACTGGCTACCTTGCAAGCCAGCCGCGCTTTCAGGTCAGCTTTGGCTTCCCAGCAAAACCCCCAGGGTTGCGGGTCTGGAACCAGAGGGAAAATGAGCTGGTTGATGGACAGTTCTGCGTCCAGCCTGCACCCTGGGCAGGTGATAGGGGGGACCTCGATGGCGGGGATGCTCCTCACTGTGCTCACTGCGGAGGCAGGGCTGCTAGGCTGGAGGCAAGGGTGCACATGCGTCTACGCTCAGCCTTGCTTTGGGTGGTGCTGGGTCCTCTACTTGCCTCCTCTGCTGGATGGGCCTCTGGGATTCTGACTTAAGGTAGGGGCAGTAGTGCCTCCAAACACTGCCCTATTCCTTTTTTTTTTTTTTTAAGATTTTATTTATTTGACAGAGAGATAGAGCACAAGTAGGCAGAGCGGCAGGCAGAGGGTGAGGGAGAAGCAGGCTTCCTGTGGAGCAGGGAGCCCGATGCGGGGCTCGGTCCCGGGACCCAGGGATCATGACCCAAGCCGAAGGCAGATGCTTCACTAACTGAGCCACCCGGGCACCGCAACACTGGTTATTCTTAATAAATGCTGGGTTCCGTGGTTGCATGGGGGGTACTGTGGCAAGAGGGGCCCGGGTGTTGAGACCCAAGCCTCCCCCGTAGCCGTGGTGTGGTGCTCAGGGCCCTACTCGTCTCTGCTGTAATGCAGAGTGCTCCAAAGGTAGAGCTCACAGACAAAATGAAAATCACCCAAAAACAACAGCTTCCTCTCCAAGGGGCCCAGGTTGGTGACATCTGGTGTACCTCCCCCAATGACTTATTTGTAGGCGAGGGTCCCCTTCTCTCCACCATTATCCCTACCAGGGAGATGAAGTCCTTAAGAATTCTGGAGCTGGAAGGGTTCTCTCAACAACTGGATTTAGAAAGGCAAAGGACAGTTTGGGGGAAGACACAGTGTCCCGAAAAGATCTCAGTGTGAGTTTTGGAGGCTTAAAGAGGGAACCCTATGAAATCAGGAGAACAAACAGTAAAGAAATTAAACTCAGTGAGCAGTTATTTCTGGGGAAGATGGACTTCTGGTTGCATGGATGGGCGGGGTACACAAGTGTGTTTACAGCTATTTGAAGGAAGAACCCCATAGTGATATTGTGGAGGTCGCAAATATACACCTACAGGATTAATTTTTTAAATGTCCTAATGCCACACAATGCCTCACTGCTATTTGTCAGAACTCCCTGACTCAAAAAGACCTATCTTTCTTTCCACATAGATGGAAGATAAAGTGCCGGGCCCTGGAAAACTGGTTTAAAAGATTTTAAAAACTCCTTTGTAGGTGATAAATAAATAAATAAATAAATAAAACAAAAACTGATATTAGAGATACCTGTAAAGCATTTGAGTAAAAAGAATCATTTTCTAAGTGTGAAAGTGGAAAACAGCAATACTTATATGTTACACGACATGTAATATAAATATATCATTGCATCTAAACTAATAAATATCATAAGTACACATTTGATCTCCCTAAAAGTTTGTATTATTAAGACGAGCCCAAAATCTTTATTCTCTCGCTGAGAAAATATTTTTTATTACAGCATTGGAAACTTGACTTAGATTTGGGTTCAGCTTACATTTGGGCATTAAGAAAAAATCTGGAGTATCTGGTACCTATGCTCTCATAATCTACTTTTTTTTAACTTAACGTACTTTAAATATACTACTATTTATGTCCACCAACATCCTTAAAATGGACTGGAAGTGGTAACTGTCACAGAGGAATTTCCATGAATACACGGATGCTCTTCCCCGGAAAAGGGGGGCTCTTTGCTTCTCTCACTGATGATGTTCTTGAAGATGCAGGACTTGCTTCCGCTTCTGGAATGCTCCCCATGTGCCTGTGCATGCACTTCGTGCTTTCCACGACTTCTCTCATTCACCCCTCACAACCCAGGGAGGTGGTCTGCGGGCGTCCCTGCTCTTGGCTGCAGACAAGGACAGGGGAGAAGGCTGCTTTGCTCTGGATTCTTGGGCAGAAGGAGGAGGAGGGAGGGCTGTGGGCAGGGGTGCGAGGGGAAGCCGGAGGATGGGGCAGGGGAAGGGACAGTGTGGTGAGCGTCCCTGCAGAGGCCAGCAGAGCCAGAAACCCAAGGACCTGGGGTCAGAGGGATGCAGAGCCCGGCGGCTGACGAGTGGCCCAGAGCCGTGGAGACGGCCTGGCTGTGCCCTGCACAGAGCCCTCCTCCGCCCTGGTGTCCTGAGTGCTGGGGACTTGGGGACAGTGCAGGCAGCACACTTGGACGCAGTGCACCTGGGGCAGAATATGAGAGACCCGGAGACCCGGCACTGATCGACGCCGGGGGCGGGGGGTGCCCTCCTCCATCCGCCCTCCTGGCTCAGGCATGCAGGGTCCTGGGTCCTGTTCAGGGACCTTGTCTGACCTCCCCTGCTGAGGACACCAGCACAGGCCGGTCACTTCCCTGGCTTCTCTGCCAACCTTTGTCCCAGCCTTTAAAACTTTCTCTCCCAGAGGTCCTGTGACACCGTCACTTTTCCTTCCCTTCCACCAGATGCGGCTGTACAGCCACCCGACAACAACCCGCATTTCTGATTCCGAGGTCCCGGGTGGACGAGGCAGAGAGGGCATCCGCTGAGTCCTCCCGGTTCTCCAGAGGCAAGTGGAGATCCGAGGGTTTGCCTGGGCCCTTTGACGTTATGGTGACAGTTTTGACTCCAATAGTTGTGGCCTGATGAGCACTCAGCGTGTGTCAGGCTCTTTTCACTGATTAGCTGCTGCTTCTTTTTTTAAAAAAGATTTTATTTATTTATTTATTTATTTATTTACTTGAGAGAGAGAGAAGAGCGCATGCACACATGGAAGCTGGGGGGTGGGTAGGAGCAGAGGGGGATGGGGGGGAAGAATTTCCAGCAGACTCCTCGCTGAGCATGGAGCCCAATGCGGGGCTCAATTTCACGACCCTTAGATCATGACCTGAGCTGAAACCAAGAGTCTGACACTCAACCAGTTGGACCACCCAGGTGCCCCTTCACCAATTAGCTTCTTCACCGCCCCCAGGCCCTTTGAAGTGAATTCTTACCCTACATACCAGGAAATTGAGTCTCAGAGAGATGATGTGACCTGCCCAGAGTCACATAGCACATAAGTGGACAAGCTGTGATTCCAACTGAGGTTCCCAGATTCCAAATGCCAAAGACTTAACCACTATCTTGTCCCATTGCCTAAGGCTGTTGCTAATTATTGAATATCTACTATGTGCTGCACACCAGCCAAAGCTTGGAGAATACAGAGATGAATAAGACAGACTCACTCTATGGATAGTTTGTCCTGTATCCACTCTCCTGGGAACCTTGTCCCCATGCGTCCCCTGCATCTAGCACAGAGCTTGGCACAGAGTAAGGCCTCAGTTAGTACGGAATAAATGAACTGCTCTTGGTTACACAAGCACTTTTTGTGGTCCATCCCAGGGAAAGTGGAGGACAGAGGATGACCTGTGACCTCACATTTGTCCCATCCAGGCATCTGTTTGGGTCCTCATCTTTGGGTCTGTTGGCTCAACCACACTGGGCCACCCCAAAGGCCCCTTCTAGTCCTGGAGTACCACTGTCTGTAAGCCGGTGGTTCAGGATGATCTTTCCAGTGGCTTCTTCATTTTCTCCACGCTCCTTGGTTTCTTTGGAGCCTTAAACACGGTAGAGAATATGTATGGTGAGTTCTCTAGATGCTTTCCCCTGAAAAACACATTTAAGCCTTATATTTTACATCCAGTTTCAGGAGCTTCCTAGACCCTAAGTTAAGAGTCTCTGTTACAGAGGATTCTTAAAAACCACAGACATCCCCAACCAACAGAATCACATCTCAAATGGTGCAATTTATTCACTCAGCAAATTCTTACAAATTCCCGCCATGTGCTGTGTGTCCTGTCGGGTCCTGGGGACCACAGGGAACAGCTGCAGCATTCAGGTGGGTCAGGAGGCAGCTCGTGGGAAGGAGTCCAGTCAGCAGCCTCTGGACTCGCAGGCCTCACCTGCAGAGCGGGCTCTGGAGGCTTCTGTAGATTCTCACCTCTCTGGGGTGCCTGGGCTTTTCTCCCACCTGGCCCCTCTCATTAGAGTCCTCTAGAACAGGCTTATCCAAGGTAAGCATGGATAATTCTAAATCTTCTCTGATGGGTAGCCATGTTCTCTAGTGCTTCTGCTCCAGAGGATAATTCCACAGGTGTGCAAACTCAGCTACTCTTAGTGTTACAAGTTCAAAGCCACCCTTGCCCTAACTTCCTCAACAAAATGTCAGAAACATTTTCCTCCCCTTTTTGTTGCTAGTAATAATAATGACAACAACCAATAATAACAAAAGATTTAGCCATTCATCAGGCCCATATGGATCGAGCACTTTGGGGGCACCTGGGAATGTGGGGTGAACAAGATGGCGTCTTTGGCTGAGGCGTGTGGGTGGGGCCAGGATGAGCTGATGCCTGCAAGTGCCAATCCACATTTCACAGGGTCTGAAACTTCCCCAGTTTTGTGGACCGCTTTAAGGAAAAAATAAAAACTGCAAAAACAAATTTTGGTTCAAAAGTGACAACCTGCAGAGTTAAGAAAACTTCAAAATATTGATGGCATCATAAACCCCAGAAAATAAGGTTTTCCTGTATTGCCTGCCATCCATATACCACTTGCTCCTGGTTTATTTATTTACGTATTTTGCTGGCATGGTCTTTGATTGCTTCTCCATAGGACAATGCTTTTGCTTTTTCTTTTTTTAAAATATTTTATTTATTTATTTGAAAGAGAGAGAGAGCACACGGGGGAGGGGAAGAAAGGAGAGAGGGAAAAGCAGACTCCCTGCTGAATGGAGAGCCGGACGGGGGCTGGGGTGGGTGGGTGGGGAAGCTCGATCCCACAACCCTGAGATATGACCTGAGCCAAAATCAAGAGTTGGACACTTAACCTACTCCACGACCTAGGCACCCTGGGAGAGTGCTTTTTCTAGTATGTTTTGTAGAACAAGTAAAATAAATTTCAGTCTTGGGCTCCTGGGTGGCTCAGTTGGTTAAGCGACTGCCTTCAGCTCAGGTCATGATCCTGGAGTCCCGGGATCGAGTCCCACATCGGGCTCCCTGCTCAGCAGGGAGTCTGCTTCTCCCTCTGACCCTCTTCCCTCTCATGCTCTCTCTCTCTCAGATAAATAAATAAAATCTTAAAAAATAATAATAATAAATTTCAGTCTTTCCTCTAGCATGGAAGATAGAAATTTGTTCTTTCTTGGTGATAGTTTAGAAAATGATGTGTCACGTGTCATCAGTTGTGACACCGTCTAGATTTTTGAGATTGTTGTCAAATGTGGGAAAGACTTTACTGAGCTTCTATCAGCATGTGATAATGTCCATAATCTGGGCACTTTGAGCTTTCTTTGTGAACTGATTAAATTTTTATACTCTTTGAAGTAAGGACACTCATTAACTAATTTGTCACCGATGTAAATTCATAAAGAGTTTTCTATTATCTCAATTTCTTGTGAAATCAGTCAGAAACTTCTTGTATTCTTCAAGATGTTAAGATTTACTCCTCTTTCTAAATTTAGTTATCAAATAATCTGAGAACCCAATCTTTGATTCTATTTGCAATTTATCTCTTCTTCTTCATGAATGATCGCTTTTGATATGATACAAAAACTTTTTGTTATAATTCTCATTGTTTGGTGCATTTATAACTATATATGTTGCATTTTTGAGTGTGTTCCAGTAGGAATGGATTACCAGCACAATTCTCCTGGCTCTACAATAACCTGAATGTCCTAACTGAGCACTCCAGCTTGTTCATTACAGGAAGTGGTCCGCAATCTTGCATATTTGGCGCCTGAAAGTTGGGGGGAAGAGGTGTTGGACAGGAAATGTTTTCTTCTGGTGATTATGGACACCCAAACCCACACACAAAACCACTACATACCCATTTTCTCCATCATTTCCTAAAAGGAAGACCATCTTAACTCATAAAGAGTAGGAAGGATGTGACTTCAGAAAAAAATAATCATAGCCCTTCCCAGGCAGGGACAGTTGGTAACTTCTGCCACTGGTTTATGGATTTGAGTCTTGTGTCCATTACCTCCTAGCTGTGTGACCTTGGGTAGGCCACCTGGCCCCTCTGCCTGCTTCTCAGGGTGGTTGGGAGGATTAAGTGATCTAATCCACGGAAAGCCCCCACTCAGCCGGCTCCAGGAGCTCCAGCAGCTGGGAGTGATCTTCGTCGTTATTCACAAGGCAACAGCGCCACCCAGTGGCTCTTCATCCCGCCTGCAGACAAGCCGCCTCCGCGCAACAATAATGAGACTTGGCGGTTGGGCTGTGGGTGGGCACCTTGTGCGGGGAGCGGGGAGGGGGCGGGGGCAAGGCTGAGGCAGAAGCAGGGAGAAAAGCCACAAATATTCATGGAGTCATGAATGAAGTTGGACCCTCACCTGACACTATATGCAAAAATTAATTCAAAATTGGTTAAATATCAAAACATAAGGCAAAACCCATAAAACTCTTAGAAGAAAACAGGGCAAAAGTTTCATGACACTGGATTTGGCAATGATTTCTTGGATATGACAACAAAAGCACAGGCAATAGAATAAAAATAGATAAATGGACTCCATCAACATTTAAAATTTATATCCAGGGGCGCCTGGGTGGCTCAGTCGTTAAGCGTCTGCCTTCGGCTCAGGTCATGATCCCAGGGTCCTGGGATCGAGCCCCACATCGGGCTCCCTGCTCTGTGGGAAGCCTGCTTCTCCCTCTCCCACTCCCCCTTGCTTGTGTTCCCTCTCTCACTGTGTCTCTCTCTGTCAAATAAATAAATAAAATCTTTAAAAAAAATAAAATAAATAAAATAAAATAAAATTTATATCCATCACAAAACACAATCAACAGAGTGAAAAAGGCAGCCTGTGGAATGGGAGAAAATATTTGCAAATCATTGATAAGGAGTTAATATCCAGGATATACAAAGAACTCTTACAACGCAAGAACAAAACATAAATGACAAAATTCAAAAATGGGCAAAAGACTTGACTAGACATCCCTTTAAAAACGATATACAAATGGCCAACAAACACATGAAAAATGCTCAACATTATTTTATTCTTTTTTTAAAGTTATACATTTTTTAAAAGACTTTATTTATTTGAGAGAGTGCAAGAGACAGCAGGAGTGGTTGGTGGGGGGGAGAGGGAGAAGCAGGGTCCCTGCTGAGCACGGAGCTCCATGTGGGGCTCAATCCCAGGATCCTGGGATCATGACCTGAGCTGAAGGCAGACCCTTAACTGCTTAACTGACTGAGCCACCCAGGGGCCCTGAAGATGCTCAACATTATTGATCATTAGAGAAATGCAAATCAAACCCACAGTGGTTGCCACTTCACATGCATTAGGATGGTTACCATCAAGAAACAAGAGAGAGTGTGGAGGAAGCGGGACCGCCGTGCACTGTTGGTGGGAGTGCGAAATGCTGCAGCCTCTATGGAAAACAGTGGGGTGGTTACCAGAATTAAAATAGAATTGCCACATAATCTAGGAACTCTGCTTCTGCGTATATACCCAAAAGAATTGAAAGAAGGGTCCTGAAGAGACATTTGTACACCCATATTCATAGCACTATTATTCACTGTAAGCCAATATATGGAAGCCATCTAAATGTCCATCAACAGATGAATAATGGATAAAGAAAATGTGGCCTGTACATACAGTGGAATAATATCCAGCCTTAAAATGGAAGGAAATCCTGTCACATGTTACAACCCGGATAAACCTTGTGGACCTTATGTAAGTGAAAATAAGCCAGTCACAAAAGTACAGATACTGTATGAGTCCACTTATATGAGGCACCGAGGGTAGCCAAATTCACAGGGAGAGAAAATAGAATGATGGTTGCCAGAGGCAGTTTTGCAAGATGAAGTGAGTTTTGGAGATTGGACACGCAACAATGTGACTGTATTTAACACTATTGAGCTGTACAGTTAAAAAGGATTAAGATGGTAAATTTTATGTTATGTGTATTTTAGCACAATTTTAAAAAATTAAAGTGTCAGTACCACAGAAGACAACACAAAGCTAAAAGTCAAGATACAGACTTTAAGAAAAAATATTTGCAACTCATATGCAAATAAGCATATAGACTATATAAAGAATATTTTTCTATGAATAGAAAATGGTGGGGCACCTGGGTGACTCAGTTGTTTAAACATCTGACTCTTGATTTTGGCTCAGATCATGATCTCAGGGTCATGAGATCCAGTCCCGTGTCGAGCCCCACGCTGGGAATCCATGCTCAGCAGGGAGTCTGCTTGGAATTCTCTCCCTCCCTCTTCCTCAGCCACTCCCCCCTCTCAAGAAATAAATAGAAAATGGTAGAAGATCAAGAAAGAAACAGAAAAACAGAAAAATAAAACAAATGGTTAATAAATCTATGCGAATATACATAATCTCACTAATCGTTTGAGAAAAAGGAGTTAAAAAGAAAAATTATTTCTCAATCACCAATTTGACTAATTATGATTGATAATATTCTCTGTAATTAAGGATGTGGGTAAATAGGAACTCTCGTATACTGATAGTGATGATATAAATCAGACTTCTTTTTTGGAACACAAATCTTTCATTTTTACCAAAGTATTAAATATCCATACTATTTCCTTACTATTCTATTTCTAGGACCAATCATTAAAGAAAAAAATCTAGCTCATGTAACAACTGATGAATATACAGGTATGTCCCATTCAGTATTATTATAATAGCAAATAATCGATACCAATGTGAATGCTCCTCAGTGGATAAAGTATGATAAACCATCCTATGGAATAATGGTACAACTATTTACAAAAATGATCCATATGGTGGCACCTGGGTGGCTCAGTCGTTAAGCGTCTACCTTCGGCTCAGGTCATGATCCCAGGGTCCTGGGATCGAGCCCCGCATCCGGCTCCCTGCTCCGCGGGAAGCCTGCTTTTCCCTCTCCCACTCCCCCTGCTTGTGTTCCCTCTCTCGTTTCTCTGTCAAATAAACAAATAAAATATTTTTTAAAAAATGATCCATATGTTTTGTGTAAAGTCTGGCCATGAGACAACACATAAAACCAGGCTGCCTTATTTAAATATATGTGTATGTTCATTTATAACTGGCATTTCTAGTGTGCATATACTCACCTATTAGAAATATTTTTATTTTCCAAAGCTTTGAAATCAAAGATGATCACTGTTTTATAGATGAGGTGGTTACTAGGTGAGGCAGAGCTGAGAGAGGCAATTCCTTCCAAATGGAAATCTCTGGAAACTGCAGAAAACAAGTGCAAAGTAGGGTAACCTTCATGGAGAACAGGGAATCAAACAAAGAATTTAGACCAAAGCTCTTTGCACACTGACTTGACCCCATTCCACTGACTTTCTAAATTGTACCCTCTTTCCTTACTGACACAGAGAAACAAAGGCAAAAATTCTAATCTGTGGTCACCTCATTAGACAAAATGGCCAGCTACTCATCTCCCTGTTGCAATACAAAAGCAAAACAAAACAAAACAAAAAAACCCAAACAACAATAACAACAACAACAAAAACCCCCAAAACCCAACAACAACAAAAGAAACTATGAAAGCAAAAATCTGTAAAATTATGTTTCATTTAATAAATATTCTCAGAATCTCAGATAAGAGTTTAGGCCAAACAGACATGGATGAAGCCATGCACTGCCAGGAGGAAGATGACCTTGATGTTCACTGTGGTCCCTACACAAGGGCTTCTCAGATGTGTCCAACAGTTTCCTCTTGGGCTGCTTCCTCCTCTTTGCTCAGCCTGGGGCCTTTCTTTTGCAAACTGCAGAATAAGTCATAAGCCCCTTTTGAGACAATCCAAGTTCCTCAGGCTTATGCAAAGCAAAGGGAAATAAATAAATTATCCTAAAACATGAGAAATAGAATTCTTATTTCAACTGACAGCTGGCTGATCCTTGTCGATGCAGGAAAGATCACTATAAAGAGTGACTATAACCACTTGTAAGTGTTGGAAGAACCCCTGAGAACATACAGATGAATTTGATTATATAAAAATAGAAAAATTTTGCATGGCATAACATTCAATAAACAAAGTAAAAAAGATAAAGCACAAAACGGGAAAAATTTGTATCATATCACAAAGTTATGTTATATTTCCTAAGTATAAGGAAGAAAAGACTACCAACAGTTCCAGCAGAAATGCTAGAAGCATGAATAAACAGTTCAGATAAAAAAGAAGACAAATGACTCTTAACCTTGTTCAAAAAAGACAAATTCAAATGCAAATTACACTGAGATACTGCTTCTCTTCCACCAAAAATTGAGAAGTTTCATAATAGACTATGTTAGTGTGATTGTGCTGAAATAGGGTCTCCCACACATTATTACTCAGAAAGCATCATTCAGCCCAAAATGCAGGTGATTTTGGCAATACCTAGTAAAACTGCACAGGCGTTAACCCTTTGATTCAAGAATCTTCTCAAAATGTATCCCAAAGACATACTGGCGAAAATATGAAAAGATTTATATACATGAGCAATTGTTGCAGTGTTGGGAAATTTAAAACATACTTCTAAACTCAAATGTCTACAAAAATAATAATAAAATTTGACAAAGCTTGGTAATAAATATTAAGGAAAATTCTAGAGATTAAAAACTGTGAGGTGCACCAAAAGCATTACTTTAAGGCAAATTTAGAGCATTCATTATTGATATTAGAAAATCCAACTTAAGTTGGAAACTATGACAAGCACACTATGAATGTGCATACACTAGTTGTGTCTTTCCACAATGCCAATTTATTCGATTATAAAACAAGGTTAACATAATTGCAAAGCAGGTTCAGGATTCCAAACTCAGTGACATTTCACTCCGCATTTAACTTGGCTTCACACAGGTCACACAGAGCAAAGCACAATACAAAGTCACAACCAACAAGCTAGAACAAGTGGTTAGAAGTTGACAAACCAAACACAAAGTCAGTCCGTGAGCATGCAGTTGTGATGAGGATCGGGTCTGG
This sequence comes from Zalophus californianus, assembly GCF_009762305.2. NCBI lineage: Eukaryota > Metazoa > Chordata > Mammalia > Carnivora > Otariidae > Zalophus > Zalophus californianus. Next base: position 18,933,510 of record NC_045608.1, on the reverse strand, counting down.
TATGGGTCAGCTCTGGGCATTTCCTGCTCATTCTGTTCAAGCCGTGGAAGGTCTCTGTTATATTCAGAGATCAATCACGCAGAGACTTTGGTGGTATTTGCCTTTCAAATGTAGTCAGACACGGAAGGGTCAGCATCTGGAGGGTCTGACCATTTACTGCCAAAGTCTTCCCATTTTAAGGGAGTTTAATCAGGCCTGGGACTTTGCTGGCCACTTCTGGTTCGAGTGATTATCATCAGCTCTATGTCCTTCCAGGCTCTTTTGGCTTTGCTAGTTATCAGTTCTGAGCGCCGCCATCCTGTGCTCGTTTCAGTGATGTCTGTACCTAAGTGCAGGGCCCTGGGCAACTTACATCACAGCTTGACATGAGTGACTCCATCTCGCTCTCTACAGAACCAATAACAGAATAAACTCATAGAGTGACAGTGGAAGATACACAAATGAGAACAGATGTAATGAATTAGAAAATAGGGATGATAGAAATAAAGCTAAAAATTGGCTTTTTGAGAAAAGTAAAAACATTATTTAAAAAAATTTTTTTTTAATTTTATTTATTTGACAGAGAGAGAGAGCACACAAGCAGGGGGAGCTGCAGAGGGAGAGGGAAAAGCAGGGAGCCTGATGTGGGGCTCATTGTGGGGCTCGTCATGGGGCTTGACCCCACAACCCTGGGATCATGACCTGGGACAAAGGCCGATGCTTAACCGACTGAGCCACCCAGGTGCCCCCAGATTAAGTCTTAAATGAGATTTATTAAGGAAAAAAGAAATCACAAAAAATGATATTAAGAATTAAAAAGAAGACATAACTATAGTTACAGCAGAGATAGAAAAGATAGCAAACGGATCTTAGGAACAAATTTACGCCAATACATTTGAAAAATGTGTAACAAATGTACAGAGTTCTAGAAAAACATCACTTTCCAAAACTGATTTGTGGAGAAATGTAAACTCTAGTTTTATAGCCATTGAATAAATTTAATCATAGTTTAAAAGCTTCCCTCTGTCTCTGTCCATCCATCCATCCATCCGTCTGTCTGTCTGTCTCTCTCTCTCTCTCACACACACACACACAGCAGGTCCTATTGGTATTATTGGCTAAATACCAAAATTTCAATGGAGATATCATTCCAATCTTATTGAAGTATTTCCATGAAACAGTAAAAGGGGCTACTTTCCAATCCATTCTATGAGAACTCTGTGATCTTAATACCAAAATCAGACAAAGACTAAGTAGAAGAAAGGAGAACTATACGCCAGTCTTACTGTGGATTGCTGATATAAAAAATCAAAAGGAGAAGGCATTGACCTTGTCTTCAAGTCAAAGAATGCAACCCAACCCAAACCAAATCAGTTAGTGTGCAGTTCAAGACAACATGTCCTGAAGTGCTAAGTGTTGTGCATGGCGTTTAAAATATTAGATAAACAAAGACTAAGGTAGGAGGTGGCTGCTGGAGAAATTGTCATGAAGGAAGTGAGCTAGGAAATAAATGTTTTAGAAATAAATCTTCTTTTTAAAGATTTTTATTTATTTATTTGAGAGAGAGATAGTGAGAGAGAGAGAGAGAGAGCACAAAGGGAGAGTGAGAAGGAGAAGCAGACTCCCCGCTAAGCGGAGAGCCCGATGTAGGGCTCGATCCCAGGACCCTGAGATCATGACCTGAGCCAAAGGCAGATGCTTAACCCGACTGAGCCACCCAGGCACTGCAGAAGTAAGTCTTTAAAAGCAATCTTTTTTTCTGTCCACAAGGAGGTAGAAATAGGGTACAGTACATGTGGGGAGCTTGGTATATGTGGGTAAAAGTGAAGAAATCTGCCTGCTTGGAACAGAAGATATATTGGGGGAAAATAGAAATAAGATAGGGGGAGAAGATAGGATTGCTTAATCACAATCAATCAAATTTGACTTGTTGAACACAGTCGTGGCTAGGGAAGGGACATTTGGAACTCTCACCTCAGCAGCTGACACACAGATCCATGGATGGTTGATGGATGGACAGACAAATAGACACACAGATGAAAGGATGGATTTCACATGTAACAAGTCATCCAGGCTGTTGGGAAGGAAAAATTTTAAAGTTTCAGTTAGGAGCACCTGGGTGGCTCAGTCGGTTAAGCAGCTGCCTTCAGCTCAGGTCACGATCCCAGAGTCCCGGGATCGAGTCCTGCATCGGGCTCCCTGCTCAGCAGGGAGTCTGCTTCTCCCTCTGACGCGCCCCCCTTGTGCTCTCTCACACTCTCTCTCAAATAAATGAATAAAATCTTAAAAAAAAAATAAAGTTTCAGTTAGCCATAAATCTAACAGATTTGTCAGAACCTAGATTTAGTGACATTAAAAGACATAAACCAGATGTCCACCAACAGATGAATGGATAAAGAAGATGTGGTATATACACACAATGGAATATTATGCAGCCATAAAAAGGAATGAGATCTTGCCATTTGCATGACGTGGATGGAACTGGAGGGTGTTATGCTGAGTGAAATAAGTCAATCAGAGAAAGACATGTATCAGATGACCTCACTGATATGAGGAATTTTTAACCTCAGGAAACAAACTGAGGGTTGCTGGAGTGGTTGGGGGTGGGAGGGATGGGGTGGCTGGGTGATAGGCATTGGGGAGGGTATGTGCTATGGTGAGTGCTGTGAATTGTACAAGACTGATGAATCACAGATCTGTAATTCTGAAACAAATAATGCAATATATGTTAAGAAAAAAAAAAGAAGAAGATAGCAGGAGGGGAAGAATGAAGGGGAGTAAGTCGGAGGGGGAGACAAACCATGAGAGATGATGGACTCTGAAAAACAAACTGAGGGTTCTAGAGGGGAGGGGGGTGGGGGGATGGGTTAGCCTGGTGATGGGTATTAAAGAGGGCACGTTCTGCATGGAGCACTGGGTGTTATGCACAAACAATGAATCATGGAACCCTACATCAAAAACTAATGATGTAATGTATGGTGATTAACATAACAATAAAAAATTAAAAATAAATAAATAAAAGACATAAACCCACACCAGGCACACAGAATCCCTACATGAAGACCAAATGGGAACCAAATATTCTTTCCTTCAAGGCCATCATCAGCTTCCTCCTGTATTTTCCCTTATGCTTCTAAATTGATTTGTTCCTCTGAACTGTCCTAAAGAACCCACCTGGCACAGGCGATTCAGTTAACCCAGAGACCACAATCAAGTCCATGGGTAATGGGCAAATTTTCACATTTCTACCCTGTAAACTTTTTTTCTCTTTAAATTTTTTTTTTTAAATTATCATTTTTTTAATCTTATGGGGGATGGAGGGTCTTTTTTTTTTTTAAAGATTTTATTTATTTATTCATGAGAGAGAGAGAGAGAGAGAAGCAGGGGGAGAAGCAGACTTCCCCACTGAGCAGGGAGCCCGATGCGGGACTCGATCCCAGGAGCCTGGGATCATGACCTGAGCCAAAGGCAGACGCTTAACCATCTGAGCCACCCAGGCGCCCTCTCTTTAAATTTTTTATTGTTATGTTAATCACCATACATTACATCATGAGTTTTTGATGTAGTGTTCCATGATTTATTGTTTGCATATAACCCCCAGGGGTCCATGCAGAACGTGCCCTTTTTAATACCCATCACCAGGCTAACACATCCCCCCACCCCCCTCCCCTCTAGAACCCTCAGTTTGTTTCTCAGAGTCCATCATCTCTCATGGTTCATCTCCCCCTCTGATTTCCCCCCCTTCATTCTTCCCCTCCTGCTATCTTCATCTTCTTTTTTTCTTAACATATATTGCATTATTTGTTTCAGAAGTACAGGTCTGTGATTCAACAGTCTTGCACAATTCACAGTGCTCACCATAGCACATACCCTCCCCAATGTCTATCACCCAGCCACCCCATCCCTCCCACCCTCCCACCACTCCAGCAACCCTCAGTTTGTTTCCTGAGATTAAGAATTCCTCATATCAGTGAGTCATATGATACATGTCTTTCTCTGATTGACTTATTTCACTCAGCATAATACCCTCCAGTTCCATCCACGTCGTTGCAAATGGCAAGATCTCATTCCTTTTGATGGCTGCATAATATTCCATTGTGTATATATACCACCTCTTCTTTACCATTCATCTGTCGATGGACACCTTGGCTCTTTCCACAGTTTGGCTATTGTGGACATTGCTGCTATACACAATGGGGTACGTGTACCCCTTCGGATCCCTACATTTGTATCTTTGTGGTAAATACCCAGTAGTGCAATTGCTGGATCGTATGTCTACCATGTAACCTTTTAAAAGTCAATCTGAAATTTCCCACTGAGTGTCAGGGAAGTAATATGCATGATAAAACCCCTGCCATTCCCTTCCCCCCCAAAAGAAGATGTCCTGGCCTGCAACAATCTTTTCTTTTTACCCCACCCTCCTCCTTATAAAAACTTGCCATTTTGTAACCACCCTCCTCCTTATAAAACTTGCCATTTTGTACAACTCCTTAGAGCATTTCTCTACTTGCTAGGTAGGATGCTGCCTGATTTGTGGACCACTTAATATGGCCACTTAGATCTTCCAATTTACTCGATTGAAATTTGTTTTATTATTTTTTAAAATTGAAGTATAGTCAACATACAATGGTGTATTAGTTTCACGTATACAACATAGTAATTCAACACTTCCATACATTACACAATGTTCAACATGAATTTTGTCTTTGTTTTTTTTTTTTTTAAAGATTTTATCCATTTATTTGACAGAGAGAGAGACATAGTGAGAGAGGGAACACAAGCAGGGGGAGTGGGAGAGGGAGAAGCAGGCTTCCCGCTGAGCAAGGAGCCCGATGCGGGGCTCGATCCCAGGACCCTGGGATCATGACCTGAGCCGAAGGCAGATGCTTAACAACTGAGCCACCCAGGCGCCCATGAATTTTGTCTTTGGACATCACCAATCAAGTTGCCTAAAGAGCCAGGGTCTGTGGTCACATGACCTCATGGGAAAGAGGCTCTCAGGTTCTTATGGTGTTTATGCAGAGTGCAGCTCATTGGGAGATGAAGGACACCCCTCAGGAGACGTGTTTTCTCCCAGCATGAGACATAATTGGATTCTGAGACTGTGGGAAATCAATGCCATGAGGAGGGGTGGCCTAGACAAATACATTGCAATTTGGTTCTGTTCCATGAGCCATGGTGTAGCCACATCATGAAAGCCAGAATTCAAATGGGAAGAATAGAATGCTAACAAAGAGTCATGGAACTGGAAGAAGAGAAGGTAATTATGACTCATAATTCCATCTTTAATTCAGTCAACAGATGTTACTGGGTATCTAGAACATTGTTGGTACAGAGAATGCCCAAATGAGTGAGTCCCAAACATGGGAAATGCATAATGTCATTTTTTGAAGAATGTCATAAATCCTTTGGGATCAAATTTATCTGATTCCCACTGGCCTGAGACTGGTGCCTGGGTCCTTCCCTTTGGGGTAAGCCCTCCTATCCTCAGGCTTTTACTTCAAAGAGCAAAAGTCTAGGGGTCATGGACCCTAAGTTGTGAGAATCACCATGAGATGCTTTTAGGTTGGCTCACTGCTTGTCAAAGCCTCTGACCCAGCCCCACCCACAGCCCTGCTTTTAGAGCCAAAGGAGACATACAAACAGCCAATAGCATATGAAAAGATGCCTAACATCTCCATTGGGGAAATTGCAAATCAAATCCACATTGAAATATCAACTCAGAACCATTAGGGTGGGCACATTGTATGTATATACTACGTTGTTTTATCCATTCATCTGTTGATAGACATGTACTTTGCTTCCATCTTTTGACTATTGGAATAATAATGCTGCAATGAACATGGTGTGCAGATACCTCTTCTTTGAGATCCTGGTTTCAATTCTTTCTGGATATATACCCAGAAGTAGGATTGCTGGATCCTTTGGTAAATCTATTTTCAAATTCTTGAACAACCTCCATACTGTTTTCCACAGCTGCTGCACCATTTCACATCCCCATCAAGAGTGCACAGGGTTCTGATTTCTCCACATCCTGAGCCCATACTTATGGTTCCAAGGGTAGACTCCTTCCTCCTTAGAGGTCTTATGACTTGGATCACACTCTGCCCATTCATCTCACTTACTCAAGTGGCCACCTCCAGGGGCTGAGCAAAGGCACACACTTTGGCATCCCAGCCTTAGGCAGGTAGATTATTCTGGTAGGCAATTTTGTGGCCCACGTTCATTGTGTTTCCGAAGCCTCATAGGGCTTTCAAATGGAATTCCCAACACTACACCAGTTGTTTGACCATACGGTATGGTCATTATTTACGACTGAGAAATCTTTCAATACCCAAATGTTACTCTTTGGGGGAGAATCATGCTCTTCCTGTACTACCATATGTATTGCTCTTCACCTATCCCATTGCAAAGACTTATCTTTATGTTCATCAACTAGTCCCACCATCCATAGAACAAATAGCAGTGAACTTTGTTATGAAGTCTTGCCGTATGACAACTCCCTCAGAAAGCTAAGCATCTTTAATTCAGTGGGGAAAGATCCAGAACATTTGGCTCTACAATGGAGGTAGGTCCTCAGGTTGTTTTACTACCAATCCTAGAGGCAGAGACTTGATCTGCTTGCATGCTCCCAGAAATACCCCCACTCTTAGCATATGTCATTTTATAGAGTAATTTTGTTGCACACATCTTTCTAGAATGACTTTTCAATACCGCTCAAGACCTAATAGTTTCTTTATGCTTACATATAATCTGAGGTCCTTCATGCCAATAGCATGCATGCCTGAGAGGTCACATCCAGCCCTGGAATCAAGAAGTATTCTAATCTAGGGGCGCCTGGGTGGCTCAGATGGTTAAGCGTCTGCCTTCGGCTCAGGTCATGATCCCAGGGTCCTGGGATCGAGTCCCGCATCGGGCTCCCTGCTCCTTGGGAGCCTGCTTCTCTCTCTCTCATGAATAAATAAATAAATCTTTAAAAAAAAAAAAAAAAGAAGTATTCTAATCTAAAATCCAGCTGTCGTCTTAGGAAGCTGCACAGAATTCTCTCAGAACCTCCAGCCTGGGTGTGTTTTAGTTGCCAGTACATCCCTAGCATTTGAATCAGAGCTTGGGTTTTCCACTGTCCTCTTGGAATACAGAACTCTTTAATAGTTACTACACAGGTGGGTTCTGGCAATCCAAAGAGCTCCCATTTATCATGGGCAATCTCAACTGCGCAGAGGATGGGCTTGACAGTATTCAGCTATGAGCTGGTGGTAACAAGTTCTCCATTTATGAATCGTGTGCATTTTATTTACACTTTTAGGAACAGACGATAGCACCAGTGCATATCCCTCCTTCTTACTTTCCTCCTTGGAGTTTTACTGGGACCTTGGTGCTTTTAACATAACGTTGACCTAAGCCCAAGCTTCACTTCCGGCCTCTTGATGACCTTCTTCGATATATGGCATTGTAAAAGGTGAAATGAAATAGTCACTTATGTCAAGGGGTTTTAAAATGGAGCCAGAGGCCAGTAAGGAGATGGGCCTTATGAACATCCTTACCTGTAGGAGAACCGGGAATGTCTGAACTGCGCCAAACTGCAAATATTCCAGGGACCCATCCCAAACCCTTGGAACTTTCTATAGGAAGAGACTTTGCTTAGGGATAGGCTTCGAAACCAGGTATGTTCAGCCAAGATTAGTTTTCTGCTACCAACACCAATCTTTGTAATCTGAATTCTTTGTAAATAACGTATACAAGCTTTCCCTTTTGTCTTTAAAATACCTTTTACTTTTGGGGTGCCTGGGTGGCTCAGTTGATTAAGAGTCTGTCTTCAGCTCAGGTCATGATCCCAGGGTCCTGGGATGGCAAGCCCCACGTAAGGCTCCTTGCTCAGCAGGGAGTCTGCTTCTCCCTCTCCCTGCCCCCCACTTGTGCTCTCTCTCAAATAAATAAATAAAATCTTAAAAACAAAACAGAACAAAAACCTTTTACTTTTGTTCCTGGGGGATGGGGAACACTGACGTAAATGATGTGATTTGAAGTTTGGGGTTCGTGAGTGAATGGCTGAGAAAGAATTCTTGAGACATTTTTGGTGCCAAAGGGTGATTTTATTATAGTGCAGGGACAGGACCCATTGGTAGAAAGAGCTGCAGCCACAGGTGTGGGGGTGGCTGATTATATTTTAAGTTTTGTGGAGGGAGAGATGGTAGAGATAACAGGTTTTTAAGGAATTTCTGTATGCAGAAAGCAGGGTCTTACAGGACCTTGAAGATTTAGCTATTGTCAAGACAAGGTTACTTTTAGTCTTTAATGAAATATAAACAGGAAGGCATTAAGGTGGTCGTGGACTCCTTGAGGAATGTTCTGCCTATTTCAGGTATCTATCAGTGGACTGCCAGCTGTAAGGAGATTTAATTTAAACTACATTTTTCTTGCCTTTTGTTGTCCTCATCAACATTTTTTGGGTTGCTGCCCAAATCTGTGCTCCAGGAGCTGCAATTCTGAGACCCCAAATAAATACTTCTGTTTTTATTCGATGCAATATATATATACATATATATATATAAAAGCATTACTCACCACCTCTAGGCCCTTTAAACATTTTAAGTAACTTAATTTTGACACAATCTGAAACTTGCAGGGAAAATTCAAGCACAGCAAAAGTATCCTGTTATATTCTTCACTGAAATGCGTTAACTTTATATTCTCTCTCTCTCTCCCTTTTTACAACAAATTGCATACATTTACTGTATACATCTTGATGCATTTGGTCATATGCACACACACCTGTGATACATACCATCACTATAACCAAGGTACTAAACACATCATCTCCAGAAATGATCTTGTGTTCTTTTGTGGTTATTTACTTATTGGTTGGGGTAGGAATATCTAGCATGAGATCTACCCTCCTGGAAGCAGAGACCTGGGGGCAAGCTGGGGGAGGGGAACATGAAGCCAGGAGAGAGAGAGCGATCAAGGTGAATTTACGCAGGGTGGTGTAGAATACCATTCCTTTTACCCAGGTTTCTCTGTTAATTTGCAGAGGCATGTTATATTCTCTTATCATCCCTTCTCCCTCCCTGCGATCATTTCTTCATTCTCTTTTAAAGATTCTCAGAGCTTTCTTTTTGTCTTAATTAGGCTGCATAGTGGTTTGGCTACTCTGCTGGTTTCTTAAAGAACCACCTCTTTATTTATTCTATGTGTATTTTTCACCTCCCGATACATCCTCCTCTTCCATTGGCTGGTTTTGTTAGGTTTATTTTAGTGTGTGATTGTGTTTTCTCCATGCAGGTGTAAATACATACATACATAAACGTATGTGTAGATCCAAGATATTTACAAAATATTTTTCCAAATTGCATTTAGTTACCTATCGCTTTTTTGCCTGTGTATCCCCGATTTTCCAGCTTAAACACCACCTTCTCTCCCACTGCCCTCCCCTCCTTTTTAAAAAAAGATTTATTTACTTATTTTAAAGAGAGAGCGAGCAAGCAGGGGGAGGGGCAGAGGGAGAGGGAATCTCAAGCCGACTCCGTGCTGAGCACAGAGCTTGACCCTGGGCTCCGTCCGGTCCCAAGACTCTGAGATCAGGACCTCAGTGGAAACCCGAGTTGGATGCTTAACCGACTGAGCAACCCAGGCATCCCTCCCCTCCTTTTTTTGCCCAGAAAGAACGCCAGCAGATTCCTGCAAGTCATCAAGAACCTAATGATAATCCCATCAACTCTCTGGCACTTGGGGTTGTTTATAAGAGTTATAAATCAGTCAGATTTCCTATTGGATTCATCATTAAATGGAATCATTCATACATCCATCTATTCTCTTTTGACATGTAAATTGAACACATAGTCTTGGCCAGGCATTATTATATCTACTGGAGAAGGAGCAGGGAAAGAAAAGACCAAGTCCCTTCCCTCGAGGCCCTTACATTCTGCTGGTGAAAGACCAACCGTGAGTGGTGATGTAGACTCTGTGGCACTCAGGAACAAATCCAGTGCATGACCTGTAGCACCAGTGGGCAGAAAGTGGTACAACTTTTTTGAAAAGCATGAAAGAAGACCTACTGGAAAGAGTCCCATGTGCCATGAAGAGGTAGGTACTTACTGAAAGATGCATTTCAGGTGTGCTTAATGCAGGTTCAGGAAATATTTACTAAGAGTCTGCTATATCTGAGGACTGGGCTGGACTCAGGGTAGGGCACACACTGAGTCCACAAGTGAAGTCTGGGAGTGTCTCATCCCATTCAGCATTCCAGAATTTTCTCCTCTGATTCCCTTCTCTTTTCCCTATACCCCCACCCCCCCGGGTTGCCTCCCCCAAACAAACCAGACTCTTAAATAAAACAGAACACGCACTAGGCATGGTCACTATCCAGAAGGCACCTGGGCCAGTTTCTATGGTGCCATCTACACAGCAGCCTGGACACCCACAGACGTCTTCCTTGGAATCATTTATGAACACAAGGATTTTCCAGGAAAATCTTAGTGAGAGCTCTGCAACTCAGAAGTAAATCAATGTCTAAATTCAATCCAACCTCAAAGTAACAGGACCATGGAATCTATTATATTCTGGAACTTAATGCAATGACTATAATTCATTTGAAAAATAGCCAGGGATTTTCAAGTGTTTAGCCAGTTTAGGCTTTTCTAGTCTTTAGAATATTTTCAAGATATTACAAACAAGACATTGTATTACTGGCACACCAGACAGTGCAGAATTGAGTTTGGAATGAGAGCTAAGGGAACACACAGCTTTCTACAGAATTATGGTGGGACTTCAATGCAGTGGGTAAGGTTAGGATTATTCAAGAAAAAGTGTCAAGAAAAAGTCTTTTAATTAAAATAGGTGTCCAGTACTACTGGGTATTTACCCCAAAGATACAAATGTAGGGATCCGAAGGGGTACGTGCACCGTGATGTTCATAGCAGCAATGTCCACAATAGCCAAACTGTGGAAAGAGCCAAGATGTCCATCAACAAATGAATGGATAAAGAAGTTGTAGTATATATACACAACGGAATATTATGCAGCCATCAAAAGGAATGAGATCTTGCCATTTGCAAGGACGTGGATGGAACTGGAGGGTGTTACACTGAGCGAAATAAGTCAATCAGAGAAAGACATGTATCATATGACCTCACTGATATGAGGAATTCTTCATCTCAGGAAACAAACTGAGGGTTGCTGGAGTGGTGGGGGGTGGGAGGGAGGGTGGCTGGGTGACAGACATTGGGGAGGGTATGTGCTACGGTGAGCGCTGTGAATTGTGCAAGACTGTTGAATCACAGATCTGTACCTCTGAAACAAATAATACAATATGTTAAAAAAAAAAGAAGAAGATAGCAGGAGGAGAAAAAGAAAGGGGGGGAAATCGGAGGGGGAGACGAACCATGAGAGACGATGGACTCTGAAAAACAAACTGAGGGTTCTAGAGGGGAGGGGGTGGGAGCATGTGTTAGCCTGGTGATGGGTATTAAAGTGGACATGTTCTGCATGGAGCACTGGGTGTTATACAAAAAAAAAAAAATAGGTGTCCAGTGGAAACTAATATAACACTGTATGCTATTTATTTTAATGAAAATTAAAAAATTAAAAATAAAATGGGTACACAGTGTGTGCATCAAGGATTTAATGCAAAACAATGCAATTATAAAAATTAAAGAATTGCTGATTAAAAACAATTTTTTAAAGATTTTATTTATTTGACAGAGAGAGAGCACAAGCAGGGGGAGCAGCAGAGAGAGAGGGAGAAAGAGTCTGTCCGCTGAGCAGGGAGCCTGATGAGGGGCTCAATCCCAGGACCCCAGGATTAAAACCTGAGCTGAAGGCCGACCCGCAACCAAATGAACGACCCAGGCACCCCTAAAAATGTTTTAAGTAGCAAAATCAAAGAATGACAGAAACTTGGAAACAATCAACAAAAAAAAACCTGACACAACAAATACCATTTAAAAAAATGACTCCCCCCAAAAAAAATAAAAAATAAATGACTCCCCATACTTAGAAACTTACACATCACTGCAAATCCACTTGTAGGGATCTAGGCCAAGGAGAAGATGATGGAGGAGCCTAGGTTTGGGTCCAAGGATAGACACAGTGATTACAATTTAGTTGTATTGGCAACAGCAGGGAATTGGTTAAAACATTAAGTGTAAGGGCCTAAGTTTCTGGATCTCCAAGTGCACATATTTCCTAAAGTCACCTGGCAGGTTAATCCAGGGATAGTTGATGGGTGAGGTAAGGTGGGGCAAGAGAGCAGGCAGAACAGCCCACTTCCATCCCACTGAAATTCAGAACACCTGCAAACCTGCCAGGTGAACATCAAGGTCGGCCTCATTTGGGGCAGGATGGAGGCGGTGCCGGAAGGGGCTGGGCCAGCAGCGTTGAAATTGAAATGAGGGTGGGTACTGGGCAGGCATCAGTCTTGCTGATTGCAGCAGCGTCCCGCAAGGCAGCTAGGCTAGTCCTACAACCACTTGGTGACCACAGCAGGGCACAGAGCCAGTCCTGGAAAAGGCTAACACTTTCGGAGAGAAAAGGCTTTAGCCCCTCTGACCCCACGGATGTCAGTACTCAGACGCTGTGGGGCTGGAGGAGAGGAGCCCCAGGCCACAGGGAGTGGATACATCGCCCACAGAGGAGCCTAATTCTTGAGGAGGAAGGTGAGTTGTGTCAGCGGAGTCGGGAAGACTCGTTCGGGTTGTAGTAGCTCCAGGGTGTGTGTGCCAGTGTGTGTGGTGGGGCGAGTGTCCAGGGGACACCTAGGCTCCTCAGTGTGCCATGAGGATACGTCGTAGGCGAGAATTCTGTGCACACCTGACTCCTACAAGCAAGCACTGTAACCCATGGTGTCCTGTCACTTTGTGTGGGGAAAAGAATCCTAGTCAACAGTTTTTCTTAAATTTTTAAGAATATTTTACCAGGTTCCTGTCTTTTACTACAGGACGCTTCTCTGACAACTTCAGAGTTATGAGTCGGTGGTGTGAGCGGAAAACCTGCGTAATCAGTACTTGACGCTTTCTTTAAAGCCCTAGTTTGTAGAAAGTTACCAGGCAACTAGTTACACAAAGATGTCTCATAGAACCGTGCTCTTCCAGGGCTTGTCCCCTTCAAGGTCCTCACCTTCAGGACAGCAATGTCAGGCCGAGCCAGGACCCGAGCCCGAGGCAGAGCCCATGGTCGGGCGCCCTCCCAACCCGCGCCACCTGGAGCCACCGCGCCACCTGGAGCCACCGCGCCACTAGTGAGCTCAGTCCTGTTCAGTCTCCTTTATGCAGGATGCTTTGTTTTCCTCTACTGCTTCCCTCTCACGTGGTTTCACATATGCAAATGGACTTCCTTTCAACCTGAATGGATGCAAATGTTTCTGAATATCTTGGCCCTAGCCAGTGACTCCTCTTTGGGAGTGACTTCAAAACGAGCAGCTGACGCCCCACAGATTCTCCACATTCCTGATGTGCTCTCCCAGACATGTCCCACTCACTTAATTGGAAGAAGCCCCATTCTTCCAGTTGCTGGGGCCGAAGTCTTTGGATCCATCTTGGACTCCTCTCAAACCTTTCACATAAACAACCAGGAAATACTGTTGTCTCCCAATTAAAAAAAACAAAACAAAACAAAACCTGGTATCTGACAGTGTCTCACCCCCTCTGTTACCACTCTCTGGTCCAAACCGCGAGCATCCCTTGCTGGATACGGCAAATGGCCTCCTAACTGGTCTTCTTGCTTTTGTCTTGGTCTTTCCCTCGTGTTTCCCAGCACAGAGCCCGGTAAACCGGCCATTGCATCTCCTCTGCCCAACGCCTTCCCCTCTGCGGGTTCCTGTTTTCTTAGTCAGAGGCACATTGTTCAGAATGGCTTCCCTCCCACCACCTCTCTGAGTTCTCTTCTCTTTCCCCTTGCTCCAGCCACAGTGGCTACCTTGTCCTGCCTTGGACGTTTCTGCCTTAGAAAGTTTGCTCTTTTTTTCCTCTACCTGCGGCTTGTGTAACCTTGTAACTCTTTCAAAGTCTTTGATTCAGTCTCAACTTGCTGAGGCTCTGCTTCATCCTCCATTAACTTAACCAGCCCCCTTCACACCCCACCCTCCCAATAACAACCAATTTTCTGTACTTCTGTTTTTCATTTCCCTGGCAATTAACATGTGAAAGCTATATAAGTCATTTTTTTCTACTACTGGCATGTGAGCCTTCACAAGGGAATATGCTTTATGCCCTGATAGTGCCTGGCACATGGCAGGCAAGTAATTTTTGGGTGATGAATAAATACCATTAACACCACTCTTTATGACTATTCCCCAAAACATGCAGACCCAGCAAACTGGCCAAACTCCACCTAGCTCCCAGCCACTGCAAGTGAAAAGCCAAGTGGCTCAGCCTGCACAACGAAGACCAAGAAGGGCACCGCGGCCAACAGGTAAAAAAAGAGAGGGATATGGTGAGGGGCAGGGGATGTTTAATCCGTGAGGGTGCTCCACAGTGATAACATTCCAGGCAGAGAACCTCAGGATCCCCATAGGGTTCGGCAGGATGGGAAGAGCATACAGCCCGCAACTATTTTTCTTTTCTGCAACAAACTACTCGGTCAGCATTTTATTCCCCCTGTATTTTAAGGCTTATGGAAAAGAAATGGAGGTTGATGACAGTCAGTCTAGCCAATTGTTTGATATAGTTGCTTTTCGGATTTAGACATTGTGTTTGTATATAATAACTCCAAGTTCACTAGGAATTCTAGGAACATGAGTGGGTTTGTGAATCACTGCACTGGGAGGTTGAGCAGCTCCTTGAGCACCTCAGCATTCCCCTGCATTGTATTATCCTCATAGGTTGAAGGCTATCATTTTACAGGTGAGCACAAAGGCTCCTATATTAGCCAAGGATTTGGCTAATACAATTACACCTCAGATCTGATTCTCTGATTTGCTCCTACTTATATAATTTTTAAGAGCATAAATGAGCGGAGGGGGAGAAGGAGAGCGAATCTTAAGCAGGCTCCATGCTGAGCATGGAGGCTGATACGGGGCTCGATTTCACAACGAGGAGATCCTGACCTGAGCCAAAATCAAGAATCAAACACTCAACAGACTGAGCCACCCAGGTGCCCCATTCAGTTTTAAATTGTTATTAATTATGGTGAGAATAGATAACATGAGATCTTTTACATAGTTACATACATACATACATACCTTTAACATAGTTCTAAGTGTACAATACAATACTGTTAACTATAGGCACAATGTTGAATAGCAGATCTCTAGAACTTACCTTTCATAATGGAGACTTTACACCTGTTGATTAGCAACTCCCCATCCCTCCTCCAGCCCACCCCTGAGCACCACCATTCTACTCTCTGCTTCTAGGAGTTTGACTGTTTTAGATGTCTCCTATCAGCGGAATTATGCATTATTTGTCCTTCTAGGATTGGCTTATTTCACTTAGCATGATGTCCTCAAAGTCATGTTGTTGCATATTGCAGGATTTCCCTCTTTTTTTTTTTTTTTAAAGGCTGAATAATATTCTATTGTGTGGATATGCCACATTAACTTGACCCATTCATTCATTGGTGGGCATTTAGGTTGTTTATAGGGCTTGGCTATTTTTAATACTGCTTCAGTGAACATGGGAGTGCTAATACCTCTTCGAGATTCTGCTTTCAATTCTTCTGAAAGACTCCCCCGGAAGTGGGATTGCTGGATTATACGGTGGTTCTACTTTTAAGTGTTTTGAGGAATCTCCATACTGTCTTCCATAGCAGCTGTGCCATTTTTGCATTCTCAAAGGGTTTAAATTTCTCCACATCTTCATCAGCACTTGCTGTCTTTTTGTTTTGTTTTGGATTTTTTTTTTTCATATATATAACAACCATACTTACTGATGGGAAGTGATAACTCATTGTGGTTTTGATTTGCAATTTCCTGATTTCCTGATGACTTTGAACATCGTTTCATATACCTGTTGGCCATTTAGGTCTTTGAGAAAGGATCTGAGTGGACATTTCCCCAATTTATTTTATATATATTTTTAATTTAATTATGTTATGTTAGTCACCATACTATACATCATTAAGTTTTGATGTAGTGTTCCATGATTCATCATTTTTGTATAGTGGGAGGGGGAGACGAACCATGAGAGACTATGGACTCTGAGAAAGAAACTAAGGGTTTTAGATGGGAGGGGGTGGGGGCGGGTTAGCCTGGTGATGGGTATTAAGGAGGGCATGTATTGCATGGAGAACTGGATGTTATCCTTTCTCAATTTAAAAAAAAAGGATATTGGGTTTTTTTCACAATTGAGTTGCAGGAGTTCCTTATGTAGTTTGGAAATTAACCCCTTATGAGATAATCTGGCTTGCAAATATCTTCTCCCATTCCATAAGTGCCTTTCATTCTGTTGACTGATTCATCTGTTGTACAGAAAGTTTGTAGTTTGAATTCCCACTTGTCCATTTTTGCTTCTGTTGTTTCTGCTTTTGGTGTCTTATGTTGTAGATATTTTTATAATAAACTGATACAAAATCCAGACTCCATGAAATGAATTTATAAAGGTGAATACACAGTAGCAAAATACCTATTTTTATCATCTATATCCTGTCTGAAGAGTTATGATTCATGCTTCACGTAAAGTACATTATATGTAGCAAGTACTAATGAATAATGACAACTGTTTTCTTTCACTGAAATTTGAATGTGGTAAGTTTGATTGCTGGATGTGTCTGGAATGAGTTGAATTTGATAAAAAGCATTTTTAAAATTTATGTAAAATGAAATTAGTTTTTCTATCATAGAAATTCAGACTTTGGTATCTTATAAGATCTTCATAAACTAGGAATGATAGCTTCCAGAAGTAACATTTTGAAGAGAACCAGTTTTTGCCACCCAGAGCATGGACTGTATTAGCCATTTTCAGGGGTATAGGGTTTATGGATAATATAAGTTTCTTTCACAGTATTTGAAAGACTGCTTTGCACTGTCCTCCAAATATCAACCTATCAAATATTTAAACCCGTATGCATATTACAATGTGATTAAAAATCGAGCTTTTCCCAGTTGCTGTTAATAAAAAGAATAGGTCAGTTGTTCCGTATCAAGAGCATTTCATAGATTTTTTTTTTTTTAACAGCCTGTTCAGTCAGTCAGCATTTTCTGATGCCTACGAGAGGGCAGTGTGGTGCCAGGTGATTGGCCTATAAAGCCAGTAGAGAAGGGACAAGGTTTCTGCTTTGAAGCTTGCACCCTGGACAAGTGCCTGATAAGAGCAAATGCCAGAGCACTGATGAATGTGGGGGCTCGGCCAGCCACTGCTGTGGAGTGGGGTCTTGTTGGGAGAGGCTTCTGGGTCACAGTCCCCCTTCGTGGTGACCCATGACTGAAATACTGTTGTTTGGATCCTGTGACAATCCTCTTTCCTACCTCCAGTGACCTTGACTTAGTTTTCCTTAATAGCTGGGGTTTAATATTGTCCTTTCTGTTTTATTTTTCCCCCTTTTTTATCTGATAAAACTCATGGCTTTCACACTTGTTTCCATGTAGAGGAAGCTCAGCTGGTGGCTACACTGCAGGCAACGTCGGTGAAGGAGAGAAGCCGTTTTGGGGGCATTTTTCGAGACCATGTGGTGGATACCCGGCAGTACTTGGACCATGTGAGAGAGTCCACGGCAGGTGTGCTGGCCATGAACGACCCAGTGTTAGGGAATTGTTCTTGTTAAACGTGTGCTGAGGTGCTGGTGTGTGTGTGTGTGTGTGTGTGTATGTTAAGTCACCATGCAATACATCATTAGTTTTTGATGTGATCCACAATCCATTGTTTTCATATAACACCCAGTGCTCCGTGCAGTACGTGCCCTCCTTAATACCCATCACCGGGCTATCCCATCCCCCCCCAACTCCCCTCCCCTCTAAAACCCTGTTTCTCAGTCCATAGTCTCTCACGGTTCGTCTCCCCCTCCGATTTCCCCCCTTCATTTTTCCCTTCCTTCTCCTAATGTCCTCCATGCTGTTCCTTAACGTTCCACAAATAAGTGAAACCATATGATAATTGACTTTCTCTGCTTGACTTATTTCACTTAGCATCATCTCCTCCAGTCCCATCCATGTTGATGTAAAAGTTGGGTATTCATCCTTTCTGATGGCTGAGTAATATTCCATTGTATATATGGACCACATCTTCTTTATCCGTTCGTCTGTTGAAGGGCATCTCGGCTCTTTCCACAGTTTGGCTATTGTGGACATTGCTGCTATGAACATTGGGGTACATATGGCCCTTCTTTTCACTACATCTGTGTCTTTGGGGTAAATATCCAGGAGTGCAATTACTGGGTCATTGGGTAACTCTATTTTTAATTTTTTGAGGCACCTCCACACTGTTTTCCAAAGTGGCTGTACCAACTTGCATTCCCACCAACAGTGTAAGAGGGTTCCCCTTTCTCCACAACCTCTCCAACATTTATTTCTTTCCCTGTCCATTTTTGCCATTCTAACTGGTGTAAGGTGGTATCTCAATGTGGTTTTGATTTGAATTTCCCTGATGGCGAATGATGATGAACATTTTTTCATGTGTCAGCCATTTGTATGTCGTCTTCAGAGAAGTGTCTTTTCATGTCTTCTGCCCATTTTTTGACTTGATTGTTTTTTGGGTGGTGAGTTTGAGAAGTTCTTTATGGATCTTGGATACCAGCCCTTTATCTGTAGTGTCATTTGCAAATGTCTTCTCCCATTCTGTGGGTTGCCTCTTTGTTTTGTTGACTGTTTCCTTTGCTGTGCAGAAGCTTTTTATCTTGATGAAGTCCCAAAAGTTCATTTTTGCTTTTGTTTCACTAGCTTTTGGAGATGTATCTTGAAAGAAGTTGCTGTGGCCAATGTCCAAGAGGTTACTGCCCATGTTCTTCTCTAGGATTTTGATGGATTTCTGTCTTACATTGAGGTCTTTCATCCATTTTGAGTTTATCTTTGTGTATGGTGTAGGAAAATGATCGAGTTTCATTCTTCTGCATGTGGCTGTTCAGTTTTCCCAGCACCATTTATTGAAGAGACCGTCTTTTTTCCATTGCATATTTTTTCCTGCTTTGTCGAAGATTATTTGACCATAGAGCTGAGGGTCCATATCTGGGCTCTCTATTCTGTTCCATTGGTCTATATGTCTGTTTTTGTGCCAATACCATGCTGTCTTGGTGATCACTGCTTTGTAATAGAGCTTAAAATCGGGCAACGTGATGCCCCCAGCTTTGTTTTTCTTTTTCATCATTCCCTTGACGATTTGGGGTCTTTTCTGATTCCATACAAATTTTAAGACAGTTTGTTCTAGCACTTTGAAAAATGTCATTGGAATTTTGATCGGGATGGCATTGAAGTTATAGATTGCTCTGGGTAGCACAGACATTTTAACAATGTTTATTCTTCCGACCCATGAGCATGGAATATTTTTCCATCTTTTTGTGTCTTCTTCAATTTCTTTCATGAGTGCTCTATAGTTCCTAGAGTATAGATCCTTTACCTCTTTGGTTAGGTTTATTCCGAGGTAGCTTATGGTTTTTGGTGCTACTGTAAATGGAATCAATTCTCTAATTTCTCTTTCTACAGTTGCGTTGTTAGTGTATAAGAAAGCAACTGACTTCTGTGCGTTGATTTTTTTTTTTTTGTATCCTGCCACATTACAGAATTGCTGTATGAGTTCCAGTAACTTGGGGGTGGAGTCTTTCGGGTTTTCCACATAAAGTATCACGTCATCTGCGAAAAGAGAGTTTGACTTCTTTGGCAATTTGAATACATTTTATTTCTTTTTGTTGTCTGTTTGCTGTTGCTAGGCCTTCTAGTACTATGTTGAACAATAGTGGCGAGAGTGGGCATCCTTGACGTGTTCCTGATCTTAAGGGAAAGGCTCTCAGCTTTTCCCCATTAAGGATGATATTTGCTGTGGGTTTTTCGTAGATGGATTTTATGAACTTGAGGAATGTTCCCTCTATCCCTATACTCTGAAGAGTTTTAATCAGGAAAGGATGCGGTATTTTGTCAAATACTTTTCCTGCATCAATTGAGAGGACCATATGGTTCTTCTCTCTCCTCTTTATTAAAGTGTTCTATCACATTGATTTGCGAATTCTGAACCACTCTTGCATCCCAGGGATAAATCCCACTTGGTCATGGTGGGTGATCCTTTTAATGTATTGTTGGATCCTATTAGCTAGGATTTTGTTGAGGATTTTGGAATCCATATTCATCTGGGATATCAGTCTGAAATTCTCCCTTTTGATCGGGTCTTTGCCTGGTTTGGGGATTAAGGTAATGCTGGCCTCATAGAATGAGTCTGGAAGCTTTCCTTCTGTTTCTATTTTTTGAAACAGCTTCAGTGTAATAGGTATTATTCCTTCTTTGAATGTTTGGTAGAATTCTCCAGGGAATCCATCAGGCCCTGGACTCTTGTTTTTTGGGAGGTTTTTGATCACTGCTTCAATCTTCTTACTGGTTATTGGCCTAATCAGGTTGTCAATTTCTTCCTGTTTCAGTCTTGGCAGTTTATAGGTTTCCAGGAAGGCATCCAGTTCATCCAGATTGCTCAGTTTATTGGCATATAGTTGTTGATGATAATTTCTTTTTTTTTTAAATTTTTTTATTATGTTAATCACCATATATTACATCATTAGTTTTTGGTGCAGTGTTCCATGATTCATTGTTTGTTCATAACACCCAGTGCTCCATGCAGAACGTGCCCTCCTCAATACCCATCACCAGGCTAACCCATCCCCCTACCCCCCTCCCCTCTAGAACCCTCAGTTTGTTTTTCAGAGTCCATCATCTCTCATGGTTCGTCTCCCCCTCTGACATACTCCCCTTTTCTTCCTCTCCTGTTATCTTCTTCTTTTTCTTTTTTCTTAAAATATGTTGCGTTATTTGTTTCAGAAGTACAGAACTGTGATTCAACAGTCTTGCACAATTCACAGCGCTCACCGTAGCACATACCCTCCCCAATGTCTATCACCCAGCCACCCCATCCCTCCCACCCCCAACCACTCCAGCAACACTCAGTTTCTTTCCTGAGACAGAGAGTTGTTGCTACTCTCCTGTTCGATCTCCTGTTGAGTTCGTAGGTGTTCAGAATGGTTTGATCCTTATTCAGCTGAATTCCTGAGACCAGACGAAATCTAGGTCTCCTACTCCTCCGCCATCTTGCTCCGCCTCCCCCTGTTGATGATAATTTCTAATAATTGTTTTTATTTCCTTGGCTTAGTCGCGATCTCTCCCCTTTCATTCATAATTTTATTAATTTGGGTCCTTTCTCTTTTCTTTTGGATAAGTCTGGCCAGGGGTTAATCAATCTTATTAATTCTTTCAAAGAACCAGCTTCTAGGTTTGTTGATTTGATCTACTGTGTTTCTGGTTTCTAATTCATTGGTCTGCTTAATCTTAATTATTTCTCTCCTAATGCATGGCTTAGGCATTGTTTGTTGCTTTTTCTCTAGTTCTTTAAGGTGTAGAGTTAATTGGTGAATTCGGGATTTTTTTTTTTTTTTTTTTTTTTTGGAGTGAGACTTGGATGGCTACGTATTTTCTCCCTTAGAACCGCTTTTGCAGTATCCCATAGGTTTTGGACCGATGTGTTTTTGTTCTCACTGGTTTCCATGAATTGTTTAAGTTCTTCTTTGATTTCCTGGTTGACCCAAACATTCTTGAGCAGAGTGGTCTTTAGCCTCGAAGTGTTTGAATTTCTGCCAAATTTTTTCTTGTGATTGAGTTCCAGTTTTAAAGCATTATGGTCTGAGAATATGAGGGAATAATCTCAAACTTCTGGTACCGGTTGAGACCTGATTCGTGACCCAGTATGTGGTCTATTCTGGAGAAAGGTCCATGTGCGCTCGAGAAGAATGAGTATTCTGTTGGTTTAGGGTGGAATGTTCTGTATATATCTATGAGGTCCATCTGGTCCAGTGTATCATTCAAAGCTCTTGTTTCTTTGTTGATTTTCTACTTAGATCTGTCTGTTGCTGAGAGCGGAGTATTGAGGTCTTCTACAATTAATGTATTGTTATCAATATGACTATTTTGATTAACAGTTGGCTTATGTAGATGGCTGCTCCCTTGCTGGGGGCATAGGTATTTACAATTGTTAGATCTTCTTGTTGGATAGACCCTTAAAGAATGATATAGTGTCCTTCTATGTCTCTAACTACAGTCTTCAGTTTAACATCTAATTTGTCCGATAAAAGAATTGCTACCCCAGCTTTCTTTTGAGGTCCGTTGGCATGGAAGATGGATCTCCATCCCTTCACTTTCAGTCTGGTTGTATCTTTAGGTTCAAAATGAGTGTCTTGTAGGCAGCATATGGATGGGTCCTGTCTTTTTATCCCATCTGCAACCCTGTGCCGTTTTATGGGAGCATTTAGGCTGTTCACGTTGAGAGTGATTATTGAAAGATATGAATTGTCATGTTGCCTGTGAAGACCTTGTTTTTATAGATTGCCCCTGTAAATTTCTGTTGTATATCACTCTTGGGGTCTTTCTCTTTTTATAGAACCCCCCCTTAATATTTCTTGCAGGGCCAGCATAGTGGTCACATATTCTTTCAGTTTCTGCCAGTCTTGGAAGCGCCTCATCTCTGCATCCATTCTAAACGACAGCCTTGCCGGATAAAGTATTCTTGGCTGCATGTTCTTCTCGTTTAGTACCCTGAATATGGCTTGCCAGGTCTCTGTGGATAGGTCTGACGTTATTCTGATGTTCCTCCCTCTGTACGTAAGAAACCTCTTCCCCCTAGCTGCTCTCAGGATGGCTTCCTTGGTTCTAAGATTTGTGAATTTTACTCTTATAGGCTGGGGGGTTGGTCTGTTCTCCTTGACCTTGGGAGGGGTCCTCTCTGCCTCTAGGACACGAATGCTTGTTTCATTTCCCAGATTAGGGAAGTTCTCAGCTACGATTTGCTCAAATAGATCTTCTAGTCCTCTCTCTCTCTCCACTCCCTCCGGGATTCCAATTATTCTGACATTGGAACGCTTCATGGTGTCACTTATTTATCTGATCCTATTTTCATGGTTCTGAGTTGTTTTTCCTCTTTTCCCTTTTTATCTATTAAATTGTCTTCCAGGTCTCTAATTCGTTCTTCTGCCTCATTTACCCTAGCTGTTAGATTATCTAGATTAGATTGGATCTCATTGATAGCATTTTTAAGTTCTGCCAGTTCAGCTTTCATTTCTGCCCTTAGAGACTCTATGTTGCCATTAATTGATTTCTCCATTCTAGCCATTGTCTTCACAACTGCTAGCCTGAATTCCACCTCGGACATCTTGGTTATATCTGCATCCATTTGTAAATCTGCAGCATAAGTCATAATCTCTGAGTCTTTCCTGTTTTGGGGGTTCTTCCTCCTAGTCATTCTGTTGATGGGTAGTTGAGGGAATGTATGGAGTATTGACCACAACCCAAGCAAGATGCACCTGTTTTCTAGGGACCTTAGGGTTGCTGGCCTCTTGTTCTCCCAGCCTATCTTCTGGGGGAGGGGCCTGCCACGCTGTTACTCAGGCAACCCTGTTTGGGCAGTTGCCCTGCCTCCCTCTGGTGGGGGATGGGCTCAGTGGGAACCGGTTTTTTGGGGCTTTTGTTCTCTGGCGGCTCTCCATGTCTCTTCCGAGAGTCAGAGCAGAAGAGACCGTTTCCAACCCTCTGCCTCAGAGCAGAGACATCGCAGTCTGTTCTTCAGTGAGCTCTCCAGGCCACCCTATCTCTGTTTTTGTCTGTGCTGCTAAAAACTGCAGCGTCCTGGGTTGTGCGCCCCTCAGCAGTGCTCCCAGTCCTTCCTCCAGGTCAGGGCACATCCCTGCCCTTTGTGCTTCTAAAACCACCAGCCGCTCCCAGGTCGCACACACGACACTGCCGCTCCGGGTTTCCATCCCGGGGGCTGCCCTAAAGTCCCTTCTCCACTGCGAGTTTGTGCCCCGTCTCCAGCACGCAAGGCTGTCACTCACCGGCGGTGTAGGATCCCCATGACCAGGCTCCCTCCTGCTGCCGTTTATCATCTGATATCTGCCCGCGGAATCACAGCTCCCTGCTTTGTACCTCAAAGCCAACCGTCTGCAATGTTCTCTGTGTAGAGATCCAGATCTTACATCTCAGGCTGTTTCATGGGTGCTCAGAGTGGTCTGGTAGATATCTAGCTCAATTCCGGGGACCAGTTGGAATAGGGTCCCCTACTCCTCTGCCATCTTTTCCCCTCCTCGATCTGGTTTGTGTTTAAGAGTGGGTCTGAGGCTTCATCCCATCGCTGTGAGGGGAGGTACCCTCCTGTCTGTTCTGGTTGTTGTGATAGTGCCCACTTCTGCAGAAACAAAGACCTATTTCAGAGTCCAGATGGACTCTTCATTTTTCTCTTTTCCATTTAGAGCTACTAAGATAGAATGACCCAGCTCTTTGGACCCACTGAGATTTTTTTTTTTTTAAACTAAACATTATTACAGTGTTTACATTATTACATTATGGCTCCCCGCTCACCCTCCTCCCCCGCCCTTGGAAGCCTTGCATTAGAGATTTTGCTTTTGATCTTGCTATTGTTAAACATTTTAATCTTCTATTTTAACTCTCAAAGTAATGCTTACATAGGACCCATCTAAATGGATGGTACGCATTCTGGACACCAGGTGTATATAAATGTTTATGTATTTGGTGGTTAATGTCCTGGTTTGGCCTAACTTTGGCTCTCAGTATCAGGTTGTCCACGTTGTTTTGGGTGCGGTTGTTCAGCTGGTTTCATTATTGACATGTGACTCCCATTTTTGCAGGCACGCAGGGTAGACCCGTAAAGCTATTCACAAACCATTTCCGAGTGACATCTCGCCCCCAGCAGGTCACATATAAGTACAACATTGACTACATGCCAGACATTGAGGATGGAAAAGTTCGTACAGAACTGCTTTTGCAGCATAAAGCGTTAATTGGAAAGTGTCATATATTTGATGGAAGCTCTTTATTATTACCTCACAAACTACTATCACCAGTTAAGTACTGTTATTGGACATTTTCTTTTTCTCTTTTTAAAGATTTTATTTGAGGGGGGTGAGAGAGAGAGCAGGCGTGCAGCACAGAGGGAGAGGAAGAAGCAGACTCCCTGCTGAGCAGGGAACCCACTGTGGGGCTAGATCCCAGGACCCTGGGACCATGACCTGAGCTGAAGGCAGTCGCTTAACCAACTGAGCCACACAGGCGGCCTGGACACTTTGACATTTGTTCTTTCTCTCTCTCATATTTTCACCGTAGTAGAGCAAATACACATTTTTGTACGATGGTTTGAGGAGACTACCTGAAGATCTCTTGCCCGTAGGCCTTGTAACAAAACCCATATGCCATGTGTGGTTATCACTGATGTTTCTTCATGCCTCATTTCAGTGGTTACAATGAATTTGAGAGCAATATATACATGTAATTTTTTTTACCTTTTCAGTGGCAAATATGGCTCAAATGCTGGAGTATTGAATAATTTAGTCTTTATCTCTTGCTCTCTCTAAAACTTCAGCAAAAAAAATTTTTAGAAGAACTTAATATTTTCTTCAGTAAACTTCTATATTTACCAAATGAATAATTTACAGGAGCTTGTTTAAAAAAGGCTGTAAATATTTAATTCTGACTCCTCACTTTGGTCTCATAAATCCAATTTTCTCCCTGCATGTGGCTCTGGGGGCAAGATGGCTCCTGCCGTGCTCATGTGTTGGATCCCCAAATGACCTACTGACTTGTGGTCCAATAACGAGCTTACTATCCTTGGAAGGACTGCTAGACCTTTTTGGTTTTTTTCTTTATCTCAGAAAATGGAATTGGTCAGCCTGTTGAAAAAACAGGTTGTGAAGGTGACCATTGAATTCACCAGTGAACTCATGCCCACCTCGCCGGACTGTTTACGCTATTACAACATTCTTTTTAGAAGGTGTGTCCATAAGATTTCGTTTCCTTGAGATTTGGTTGTATGTTAGTGTGTCAGTGGCATTGAACATAAATGTTTGCTCCTAGAATTTTGTTCTTGACACCTCCTCATTCTGGGAAAGCAAAGGATCTTGGAGATGAAATGGCACTTGAACCTCACCTAGACATGTTTAAGTTCTGTGGCGTGTCCCCAATGTTGTTCTCCCTGCCTACCCCCACATCCCACGCCTGGCTCCTGTCTAGAAGGGGGAATAGACATCAACTATGCGTATCTATGCGTATCTCTCCCTGGAGCAAATTCACTTGTTTTCTACGTTCATAGCGATGGACAGATACTCAAAATTAAAATTGGAGGCACATAGTCTGCAGAAGCTGTTTTGGTTCATTTCTAGGAATGGAGGACATGCTAATGGCCTTTCCATGACAGTTTGGTGTATATTATGGAAAGTAGGGAAAAACAGAGGTTAAATGAACCTTAATATCTACCTCACAATGTAATTTACTTGTACCAGGCACTTCCCTTTAATTATTTGAAAGAGAAAGTCACTGGCATATAATTTTTCCCCCTAATGTATCCTCATGTGTGTTACTGAATGCTTAATAATATTTATGGTACTTTCAACAAAATCTGTTTTTCCAATTTCTAGAATTTTGAAGATGATGGAATTGGAGCAAGTTGGTCGCAACTATTATAACAAGCATGAGGCCACTGAGTTCAGCGATCATAAGTTGGTATAAAGTAGAAAGTTTCACATAATGTTTATAATTTATACACCTATATCCTATAGATTCTCACTGGTATACATACATACTAATATATATGTATGTATGTGTACAAATGTGTGTGATCCTGTGGGTGGTAATAAAAAAGGTTTAACAAAGATGATATAACTAGCACATCAGGTAAGTATCTCTTGGAAAGGGTGTTCAAAAGAGCATTTCTTACTTGACTTCTAAGCACCAGTTTTAGACCCTGACTCTCAGCCCTGTGATACTTCTTTGTTCAGAGCTTGGAGTTTGATACTCACTTCTAATGTGTTCTATTTGCAGCCTGGTAATCTGGCCTGGATATGTTACTTCTATTCTTGAGTATGAAACCAGCATTACCCTGTGTGCTGATGTGAACCATAAACTGGTCCGAATGCAAACGGCTTATGATTTAATATCGGCTCTTTGTGATGGCTTCCCCGCAAAGCAAGATCTTCAGGAGCAAGTTGCTAAACAATTAGTCGGATCAATTGTTTCTACAGTGTAAGTCTTCTTTTTTAAAACAAAACAAAACAAAACAAAAACCTATCCCATCACTTTGATATCTTCTTCCCCACCCCCCACCCCCCAATAAGAGGTGTTCCCATAGACTTCAAATCACTCAGTGTTAAATAAAGTTCAGAAGCAGACCTAGCATGGCATAGGCCAGAACCAGTCCATGCTTTTCTCATCTGGTCCTATAGCATGAGAGGGGGATACAGTTGGGTTGTAGACCTCACTGTTTTTGAATTCCTAATGCTGATCCAGTCATCTGCTCTGAACCCTCTCTTGCAGTAACAGAATATGTTCCTTCCAAATTTCTTTCGCTTCGTGTCTATTTTTTTTAAAAATCAGGGCTTAATTATACTCCATGAGCAAATTTCCCCTTGAAGTTTTCTATTGTTACTCTCCCTTTAGACTAGATATTTTAAGTTGAGAAGAGTGTGGATTTAAAGTTGGTTAGCCAACATCGTAAGAGTAAAGTTGAGGACTCCTGCTTCCCAATTTCAAAACTTATTATAAAGCTCTAGTAATCAAAACAGTGGCATGAGGACAGACATAAAAATTGATGGAATAGACCTGAGAATCGCAGAGCTAACCCTCACATTTACAGTCGGTTGATTTTCAACAAGAGCGTCAAGGCAGTTTAATTAGGGAGGGAATACTCTTTTCAGCAAATGTTGCTGGGACCACTGGATATCCACCTGGCCCTTCCTGACACAATATACAAAATTAACTCCAATTTAACTGCAAAATTAACTAGAAATAGACCTAAAGGTGTAAGAGTTAAAAGTATAAAATTCTTAGAAGAAACTATAGGAGTAAATCTTCTCGACTTTGGGTGAGGCAAAATCTTGTAAGACACCAACGGAGAAGGGACGACAAAAGAAAAATATAAATTGGACGTCATCAAATTAAAAATGTTCATTCTTCAAAGTCAAAAGTGAAAAACAATAGACAGAATGAGAGAAAACATTTGCAAATCACCTATCTCATAAACAACTAACATCTATATATGTAGAGAACACGTACAAATCAAAAGACAACCCAGTTTTTAAAAAATGGGCAAAGGATCTGAATAGACATTTCTCCGAAGAAAATATACAAATGACCAATAATCACATGAAACAATACTAACATTATTAGCTCTCAGGGAAGTGCAAAGTAAAACCACAGTGAAATACCACTTCATACCCACCAGGATGGCTAAAATAAAAAAGGTGGATATTAAGTGACAAGGATGTGGGGAAAAAAATCGGAACCAACCCTCAAACTCTGCTGGTATAAATGTGAAATGGTATGGTCTCTTTGGAAAACAGTATGGCACTTTTTCAACATGCTGAGTATAGTGTGACCATAAGATCCAGCAATTCTATTCCTGGTTATATACTTAAAAGAAATGAAAACCTGTGTCTACCAAAATTGGTACGTGAATGTCCATAACATCCTTATTCATAATAGCTCAAAAGTGTAAACAACTCAAATGTCCGTCAACTGATAGATGGATAAATAAATGTACATCTGTAAAATGTATTATTTGGCAATAAAAAGTAAGTGACAGAACACGCTACAGCAGGGATGAACCTTGAAAGACATTATGCTAAGTGGAAGAGGGCAGTCAGGAAGGGCCACGTATTGTATGATTCAATTCATGTGAAATAGGATGGGTAGGCAAATGTGTAGGGAGGGACACTAAACTAGTGGTTGCCTAAGGACTGGGGGAGTTTAGTGGAAATGAGGAGTGACTGCTTGTGATTGTGGTATTTCTTTGGGTTGTGTTGAAAGGTGAATATACTAAGAATAAGAAAGAGAATATACTATATGATAAAGCAGATAGATCCTGTAATTACTTGTAGGATTTAAAGCCTCTTGTTTCTTGCATGATCCCATGCAATGTATACGTTAGGAGTAATACCATATGTTGTGACTATTTCACAGATTTAACAACAAAACCTATAGGGTGGATGATATTAATTGGGAGGAGACGCCCAGAACTACATTTAAAACATCAGATGGTGCCGAAATCACCTTTGTAGAGTACTACAAGACGGTAGGAAATCTTTCAGTGTATCTAAATCTTTTTTTTTCTTATTCAAATATGTCTCATAATATATGTATAACTTATAGTCATGTGTGACAGAATGAGTCATAGTCTTGTATATAATATAAAATTTCTCTTTGGGGTTGAAAATAGGTACAAGTCACTTGACTTGTACCTATTTTCCATGTATTAGAGTGCCTTGTATAGAGGGTAACGTCATATAATTAGAATGGCTCCAATATGACCTCTCCAGTAAGTGTTAGAAGGGGCTATGGTAGTTTTAAAATGCTGGATTATTGGCTAGAAAATAAAATGGCAAGACTTCAGATATGAACACCTTCCCTTACGTAGAAGTTTCAGCCCTATAGAATTTGGTTCAAAAAGAAGAAAAAGACCAATTATCATCTGAATCGATGTCACTTCTGTGCTAAATCTCATTAACTCCTGAATTCCTCCATCTTGGTTCACAAAGAAATAAGTAAACTTAGCTTAGTGAACAAAGATACACAAATTGATGAGGTTGGTTTTCTAGCTTTGGCAGATAAGAGAAAGAATTCAAGGAATTACAGGTATTTGTAGCAAATGGAAAGAGCTTATAATTAAAAAGAACAGCTTGTATTTTTCTCTGAGGAATGCAAAACCTAGTTACTTGGAAGCACGGAGGCTCCACAGAGCCCTGTGACATCGCTCCAAGGGGGTGGTGCTAGTACGGCCTCATCCCCACTGGTGCTCCCTACTAGGTGCTTGTTCGCTCAATCCAAAGAGCATGTAGTGAGGGCCCATGACACATCTTGGGTATACGTTGGTAAGACCACTGTGTTCTCTGTTCTTTTTTTTTTTTTTTTTTAATTTTTTTTTAGATTTTATTTATTTATTTGACAGAGAGAGAGAGACAGCAAGAGAGGGAACACAAGCCGAGGGAGAAGCAGGCTTCCCGCAGAGCAGGGAGCCCGATGTGGGACTCGATCCCAGGACTCCAGGGTCATGACCTGAGCCGAAGGCAGTCGCTTAACCAACTGAGCCACCCAGGCGCCCTGTGTTCTCTGTTCTTAAGAATCTTGCATCCTTGTGGCGGGAAGAGAGCTGGCAGACAAGAAGAAAACCTATATTGAGGGATATAGGCAGATAATTAAGAGGTATCGTGGAGAATGTCTGGTGGCTCAGACGGCTGGTCCTAGAAGTCTCTGAGTAGCTGGTGTGTGAATGTCAGAAAGGAGCAAGCTGTGTGCAGATTGGGGAGGAGAGAAGAGACCCCACCTCCAGGATGGGGCTGACGTGCCCAGATCCCGAATGAGTCTAGAATGGT
This sequence comes from Zalophus californianus, assembly GCF_009762305.2. Classification (NCBI taxonomy): domain Eukaryota; kingdom Metazoa; phylum Chordata; class Mammalia; order Carnivora; family Otariidae; genus Zalophus; species Zalophus californianus. The sequence goes on along the minus strand of NC_045608.1, from coordinate 18,903,054 downwards.
CTGTCAAGAAGTAAACATGGTTATGGACGGGACGTGTATGGGTTGGAGGATGTGAAGGCAGAGGATGAGGTGGGGGCCACGTTGTATAAAGTCCTGTCTACCTGGACACATGGGATTTTATTGTCCAATGGTATTATACAGATGGATGAAGTGATGTATCTTATTTTACAGAAGTGTGTCTAATGTACAGGGAATGGGCTGTCTGTGGGTGAAAAGGGAGGCAGGGACACCAGTAGGGAGGTGGTTAAGTCCGTGTAGGTCTGTGATCATGGTAACCTGCACTGGAGTGGGGGAGGCTAGGTGCAAACGGGCAGGACTTACCGACAGCTCCGATGTAGTGAGAGACGGTAAGAGTAGACTTCTGGCCTTATCCGAGGAAGTGGGTGGAGGCTGGCATCATTTACTGCAGTGGGCGAGTCTGTATGAGGAGCCGCTTTGGGGATTGTTGGGCTCTGATGGAGTTGCAGACAGGGTTATCAGGCAGACGTTGGCTTGTTCGTTCTCCACCTTTCACCTCAAGGGTCCTTGATTGAAAAGAGCCACGTTGGGTATCCCAACATCATCTGCACCCCCACCCCCCTCACACTAGCCTGCAATCTCAAGGCCTTTGTGGCCACCTCCCCCCGTTCTGTTGTGCCCCTTGCATTTCAGAGCATCCATCCAAATTTGTAATTCTGTATTTGAGTGATTGTGCATCTCTCCCATTGCCAGTAGACGGAGTTCCACTGGGGCAGGACAATGTTGGTTTGGTTCCTTGTAATATCTCTTACGTTTTATACCATGATTAGTACATAGACGTTCATACATATATATTGTATATTATATATAATATATGTTGTAATATATAATAGTTCACACATGCTGGCATCACAGAGCAGTAGGTTTGGGAATAACTTGAAAGAGCGTTTATGTGAAGGCAACCTACCTTCTTGGCATGTGTTGATAGGAGGAGCCTTGGATGCAAAAGAAACATAAGACCATGGTTTCAGCAGGTTTACTTGAGCAAAACAGATGGGCTGAAATAATTGAAATGACTTGGGTAGTCTCGGGAGGCCCCGGTGAGAACCCAGTCTAATAATAGATGGCAATATAGTTGTGTTGTCGTGAGACCTAGAAGAGTCCCAGGATCCATAGATGAGCCCTTAGAAGGAAAGTACAATCCTGGCTTTCAAAGAAGTTTTCGTAATAATGCAAACAGGACAACAGAACTATTTAGAGGCAGAAGTTGATGTTGTGGGAGAGCCTTCTAGGATGTCACAGGACAGCTGTAAGAAATAAGTAGCGTGCTTCCCAAAGTTCTCAAAAGGAAGAATAGCTCGTACAAAGGCTTTGCTAGACTGGGTGGTAGGAGTGGTGGTCGAGGCCCTAAAATGACACTATGATTCTGCATACATGTAATATACATCTACCTGTACAAGCTTCTGCCTTAAGACTCTAGAACCAGGCTAATGGGGGTGAATCCCGGCTGCCTTTCAAGTAACTACAGACCACTTTAAGGAAAAAAAATATATACATGGTCTGCAAAAAGATCATGAGAATTAAAAAAAAAGTAGTAGTTCAGCTCAAGAGGAAGAGAGCCATGAACACTAGATTTGAAGTATTCTTGTCTCAGGAACTCCTTTGACATTCTCGAGGTGCTTAATAGACACATCCTACCAGAATTCATGTGGCTAACTGATTACAGATGAGGACCTCACTGATCAGCGTGAAAGGATCTATGACAAATCATCACTTTGTGTTGGGAGAGTAAAGGCACTTTGTTGTACAGGACTTGGAGCCTAGGGGTAGGACCGTCTGGGTGGGATGTCTTGGCACACGCCTTTTCCTGCTGGAAGAGTTTAGGGGCAATGACAGAGGAGGCATGTTTGGCATAGCTGGTGGTATCACAGCTCCAGAACATGGCCGGGTTTGTTGTCCCCCGTCAGTTTGGGAATCCTCTTGAAAGTTCTCAATTATGTGTAAAGAATTTTTAAGACAGTACTGTAGCGAGAAATACATATTCCAAGAGTTGGTCCCACATCTACCGATATGAAGTCAAAGAAGGCTAGTACAATGACCCCAATATAAAGTTTGTGGGTCCCGTTCTCCTCGGCTCCGTGTGTTATAGGAAAAAAAAAAAAAAGGCCATCCCCGGGACATCTAAATTAAGAGAACATGAAGAGTATCTTTAATGCGTTCTTAAACCTGGGGAAACAGTATCCCCAGCGCACCCCTGGGCCTCTGTTGGCGATCCAAAAATGCACTGTTGTACCTATTTATATGACTTTACTAGGGCTTGGGGGACAGTCACGCCAGTGTTCGTTCTTGCTTCTTTTGAGCAGCGATATGATCAAGTGGTCACTGAACTGAATCAGCCACTCTTGATCAGCAAAGGCAAGTGGAAAAAGAGCCAACGGGACACACCCCAAGAGCCTGTACTGCTGGTTCCTCAGCTATGCAACCTGACAGGTACTGCAGATTCATGCCTTCTTCATAGAAGACCACCCCTTTCGTCCCCAGATGTCATGATGTAGAGGTGCACGCTTTTCACGGTACTCCATGTGACCCAGAGCTGTGTTCTCTCCATTGGCTCTTCCTCTTCCACATAAAACCAAGGCCTCTCATGTATAAATCTCTTCTTGCTTGTTGAGCAGTATCTTTTTAATTTCTTTCAAAGGTCTAACAGATGATCTGCGCAAAAATTACAGGGTGATGAGAGACTTGGCTCTTCATATGAGGTTGGATCCAGAAAAAAGGCAGCACGAATTACAAAAATTGATGAATGCTATACAGACGTAAGTGCTGTTTTTCTGTGTGTGGTGTGTGTGTGTGTGTGTGTGTGTGTGGTGTGTGTGTGTGTGTGTGTTGTGTGTGTGTGTGTGTGTGTGTGTGTGTGTGTGTGTGTGTGTGTGTGTGTGTGTGTGTGTGTGTGTGTGTGTGTGTGTGTGTCCTGAAGTTGAGACCTGTGCAGAACTCTTGGCATCTCAGATACTCCAACTAAAAAATGACAGGTTGGAAGAAAATGACCTCTTGGGGGAACAACTCTATTTGTTCTGTCAATGCAAAGTTCAGGGAGGTCTGGAGGGGGAGAATGAACTAGAAAGATCCTAAGCGCAGACGTGAGAGCAAAGACGTGATTTCCGAGTACTAGGGACCTTCTCGGCACCATGTCGGCACAGAGGGCCAATGACAAGGCATCTTAGGTTAGGGGGGAATTTTGCAAATGGATCATTACTTTTGCTTATTTCCTTGAAGGAGGTTTGATCCTGTGGAAATATTTTTCCTTTCAGAAATAAGGAGGTACAACAGGAACTTCAACTCTGGGATTTGAAATTTGATGCCAGCTTCTTGTCCTTCTCAGGAAGAATCTTGAAAGAAGTAAGAATTTTTCAAGGAAGACGAGTGGTAAGACACTTTCAAAATGGTCCCGTTTTAGTTATTCATTTAGTCATTTGGGGTCAAATGAATAACGTGGAGGAACTGACTCAGGTCAATACCTGTCACTCCTCTCTCTCCCTCTCTCCCTCTCTCCCTCTCTCCCTCTCTCCCTCTCTCCCCCTCTCCCCCTCTCCCCCTCTCCCCCTCTCCCCTCTCCCCCTCTCCCCCTCTCCCCCCTCCCCCTCGCCCCCTCCCCCCCTCGCCCCCTCGCCCCCTCGCCCCCTCGCCCTCGCCCCCTCGCCCCCTCGCCCCCTCGCCCCCCCTCCCCCCCCCGCCCCCTCGCCCCCTCGCCCCCTCGCCCCCTCGCCCCCCCTCGCCCCCTCCCCCCCTCGCCCCCTCGCTCCCTCTCTCCCTCTCTCCTTGGGCTACCTGTCCTTCGTCTAGGGGAGAGCAAGCAGATGTTCCATTAAAATGCATAGAACATCCTTGGCATAGAGGATCCTTGGCATCTGTATTTTATCTGTTAGTGTTGTGGTCATCTCTCATGGTGAAACAATCTTCCAAATGTTTCCTTAAGAGTCAACTACCTAGAATCCAGACAATCCAGAATAACCCACGATGGAATTCCAGTATAACTCCCCTCTATCTTAAGGAAAAAATAAGTAATTCAGTCACGACTGAAGTTTAAAATGGTAACCTTTCAAAAGGAAGTAGCACAGATTGGCACTGGAAAGGCTCTTCAATATGTATGTTGATCAGCAAAGGCATTATACATATATATATATTATACAAATTTTTAAATGAAATCTTATCTCTTCCAGTTTGACTCCCACCCACAATTTGCAGATTGGTCAAAAGAGACAAGAAGTGGACCCTTACTCAATGTGAAGTCACTAGATCATTGGCTAATACTCTATCCTACAGGAAATGACAGAGCAGCCTCCTTCTTTCTACAGAGTCTACGAAGGGTCACACCCCCATGGGCATCTCTATGAGAGAGGCAAAAATGTGAGTTGAGCCGAAATTACCTCCATTTTTTTTAAAGATTTTATTTATTTATTTGAGAGAGAGAGAGAATGAGAGATAGAAAGCACGAGAAGGAAGAGGGTCAGAGGGAGAAGCAGACTCCCTGCTGAGCAGGGAGCCCGATGCGGGACTCGATCCCGGGACTCCAGGATCATGACCTGAGCCGAAGGCAGTCGCTTAACCAACTGAGCCACCCAGGCGCCCCGAAATTACCTCCATTTAAAAACCGGTTGTTAGCTATCTGAAAGTGGAATCAGAAGAGACTAAATTAGACGAATTGGTCACTTTATCAAAACCCTGAAAGTTTGTAAACAAAAAAGTTTAGTCTGTTCCAGTAACAGGTAGTAGAATAGGCTTTTGTGATGTATGGTTTGTGGCTATTGGGATACATGCTAAGGAAGCCAAAAATTGAACTTATTTTTGTTTAAAGAACAAACTTTGGGGGCACCTGGGTGGCCCAGTCAGTTAAGCGTCCAGTTCTTGGTTTCTGCTCAGGTCAGGCTCTGGCTCAGTGAGAAGTCTGCTTAAGATTCTCTCTCTCTCTGCCCCTCCCTCCATGTGCACATGGGCCCGCTCTCTCCCTCTTTCATGAATAAGTAAATCTTTTAAAAAAGCCTTTCAACTGAAGTAACTGTCTTAACATTGTATTTTGTTTTGTTTTATATCGTGAGTCATGTGCTGCATAAAATGTTTACTCTTCATTACCTTTTGAATATAGATGTTATATACTTACTTTCTAGACTTGAAGTAAGCGATACAGTCCAATCCTATACAACTGCATTGGAAAATCATGTGTCCTCCAAGACACAGATGGTAAGTATCTATTTGTTAGTGGCTTCATGTCTTGATACACAGTGTTATAAATCACATCTGTTCAGTTCTGAGTGGTAGACACTCAAAATCTATCTCAAGTTCTCTGTCCTTGGCAGGGTCTTCTCCAATTTCTGTCCTCTTCTCTGAGGCTATCAGTCTGTTCATGGTCTCCAAACTTTCAGATATGTTCACTGGGGGGTGGCCAGACCCTTTGAGAGAAAGTGGCCTACTTCTCTCCTGTCTTACCCCTATCACTTTATGACCTTGTTAGACTGGCTGAGCCCCAAAGAGGCACAGTCTGGTATTTTCATCAGCTTGAACAGCTCTTCCTAGGAGGAGCCTGGCCCGTGCTGTTCCAGAAACCGAATTTGTACGAGACGTTAGCTGACTGCTCTCAGAAAACTCAGAAATCATCACATTAAAAACTTAGAATCTAGAAGATGTTGCACTTAAATTTAAAAGCTTGATTTACTAACCTACTAAAATATACATAAATATATAAAAAGAGGGATGGGTGTGTGTGTGTGTGTGTGTGTGTGTGTGTGTATAATCTGTACCCAAAAGATGAGGTGCTTTAAAAAAAAAAAAGTAGTATGCATCAAAACCTGTATAAAAGAGCAAACTAATAATGACAGGGGGCCTTCGGCCCTTGATGAATGCATTAGGAATGAAGTCTGAATCTTAATGCACTAAGTGCAGAGTGCACCAAAATAAAGTAGAACAAAATAAATAACAAAAAACAGAAACTAAGCAGAACAACAAATCTAAAGCCAAAAATATTAAAACTTGATGTTGTCAAGAGTACAGAAGAGAGTCCCAAGGAGGCTTGACAACATTAAGAACAAGGAGAGTTCATGATTAGGAGACGTGCTGGAGAGTAAAGAAATATTAGGAGAACACCATGGGCCAGGGGTGCCAGTAAGTCTGAAAACTGGAGAACTCAAGTTTTTAGAAAAAGAAGTAAAAAACTGGTTAGTGTGGTTAGGAAAGATAATTGCAGATAAAATGTAAACAAAAGGCATGTAATGCATTTGATTTCCACATTCCTTCATGTGAAAAGAAAAACTCACTTCATCTAGAATGAGAAAAGAATGTCCCTAGTTTGAGGATATCTGCCGCAGAAAGCCTTCCTAGAAGCATCATTGTTAAAAAAGTATACAATGTAAAAATATATAATGTATAATATACATATAATAATACATACATGTCAAGAACAATACCAGGAGGATTGTCCCGTCCCAGTCCAAACCCAGCCACACGGTAACTGCCCTTCCTCACGGCTCCGTGTCCTGCTGGAGGTCCGAACGAGTGTTGGAAACTTTGCCTGCTGTCTGTACATCAGGCAGTTCCCAGAACTCCTGAGCTTGTTTGCTGGGGGGTAAAATGGGGACAGTATTGATCTCAGTAGGTTACTGAAGAATGAGCTGAGTTGAGTACAGCGCTTGGCAAGTGCCCCTCTCATGGCATCCGGCCTGTACGAGGTGACTGTCCTGAGAATGGTGCATTTCAGTCTGTGCTTTTGAACCCTCCCATATTAGTTTCATGATAAACTCCTGGAAACAGAATAACCAGGATGTAAGGGCTTTGCAAGTTCAAGGGATTCATACATACTGCCCGTGCCTGCCTCCCAGACTTTCTTCTTCCACGTGGTCACCTTCACAATTATTTAATGGACTGGGAGCCTGGGTGGCTCAGTTGGTTAAGCGTCTGCCTTCGGCTCAGGTCATGATCCCCGGGTCCTGGGATCGAGTCCCACATCGGGCTCCCTGCTCAGCGGGGAGCCTGCTTCTCCCTCCGACCCTCTCCCCTCTCATGCTGTTTCTCTCTCTGTGTCAAAAAGTAATAAAATCTGTAAAAAAACAAAAACACAAAAAAACAAAAAACAATTATTTAATGGACTGGGATTCCAGACCCTTTGCCCTCATGGACCAGCTATGATTAAATGAATAGACTCTGCTTTATCAGTGCTCTGCCTACAGTTTCCTTGATGTGGCTTCCAGTTCTTCTAGCACCGTGGTGGCGTCCTGGACAGTCTCACTTTTGCTTTCTTTCAAGGTCGTTTGCGTGCTGTCCAGTGAAAAGAAAGACCTGTATGATAGCATAAAACAATACCTGTGTGTCAGTTGCCCGATCCCAAGCCAGTGTGTCATCGCACGGACCTTAGACAAACCTCAGACGCTGATGACCATTGCGACAAAGCTTGCCCAGCAGATGAACTGCAAGATGGGAGGTGCCCTCTGGAAGGTGGACACAGGAGTAGGTTGGATTTCGTTGCCTTCTGTTTATTTCAATTGTGTTCAGTGGAATTTGTTAAGACTCTGTTTACCTATCTGGAAAACGTAATTGCTTGATTTTGCTCCTACTGTGTTCTAACTCCATGTGCTACCTTTTTTTTTTTTTTGTAAATTTCAGTTACAGAATACGATGTTCATCGGTATCGACTGTTTCCACGATATTGTACATCGGCGGAAGTCGATCGCAGGCTTTGTGTCCAGCATCAATCAAGAATTGACACAGTGAGTGGACTTCGGCCAACGTTGTATAGATCACAGCCAGCTGTGGGCCCACAGGAGAGGTGGGCCCAACTAGTGTTGGTTGACAAGGTCCACGGACAAGGTGTTTTCTTCCTCTTCTGGCAAAGTTATGCTCCAAAAGCGTTTGATGTGGAAGGCGCCATGTCATTTTTCTGTTGCTGCTTACCAGATTATGACAAATATGGAGGCTTAAGAGGACACTCCGGTGTCTGCGCCCAGGTCTGGCGGGCAGCCATCTGGCACCATGTGGCTCTCGGGTCGGGCACATGTCAGCCAAGCCACATTCTCCTCTAGAGGCTGGGGGTCCTCTTCCAAGTGCACATACTTGTGGCAGAATCCTTTTTTTTTTTTTTTTTTTTTTTTTTAGCCAGAGGACAGAAATCCCAATTTCCTTGCTGGCTGCCAGCTACAGGCCCGTCTCAGCTCCTCGGATTTCATCCACATTCTTTCTCGAATGCCCTGTTCCCCCACTGAGTCCTTGTTCTGCTTCAAATCTCCCTTCGTCTTCTGCCACCAGAGAAAACTGTCTGCTTTTCAAGGGGCTCATGAGATTAGATAAGGTCCATCTGGAAAACCTCCTCATAAAGACAGCCGTGCCATAGGACATAATCACAGGGCAATGTGATAGTCACAGGTTCCAAGCATTAGGACAGCTGGGATTCTGCCCACCAGCGGCTCTGATGAGCAGTGAGTCTCTGCATGGGGACCATGAACACAGGGGGAAGAACTCAGGCCCCACGTGGGGAAGACAGACCTAGGAATATAACCCGCAGCCTATAGGTACAGGATCTGGTCTTCATACATCTATATGTAAGGGACCTGCCAAAGAAGACATGCTTTCATACCCCATGTTTCTCCTTTGCTTCAGGCACACTTTTGTTGTCTGTGCTTAGAGTAGAACCTGCCTTCAGATGAGTTTACACACTCTTCAGTTTATAGTTTCTTGAGCATGAGGACATGTATGACCATCACAAATCACTGCTATGCTTACTGATGATCGTGGCCCACTAGGTATAATTCCAGAGTATTCTTTAAGGAGGATCCATCTTTATTTTCACAAATGTCATCATTTTTTTCCAGTCATATTCTCTTTTGATATAATAACATTGGTTTGCTTTTTGTGTGGCGTGGGGAGGTAGAAAAGAATGTTGCAACAATGGGAAGGAAATTAAGTTTTCATTCAGTTCACAGATATTTTTGATCCCTCGCTATATTCAAATGCTGAGAACAGAGCAGTGAAAATGTTGCACCAAAAAGCATGATCTCATCACATGGAATGTACATTCTGGAAAAGAAGCAGGCAAACAAGCACATTACATGTCAGGTCATCGTAATACTTTGAAGTAACTGAAATACAGGGGATAGAAACTGGAGACAAATATTGCTCAAGTAGCTTTTACTGTCCCAAAGCAGATGGCTCCCACAAAGCAGATTATCATGGATGAGCCATTGTTTAAGACATGAGCCTGGAAGCAGGAATCTCCAGGAACACTGGCTGTTTATTCTATCGTGTCCACCAGTGGGTGAGACGACAGTAGTCCTGCACAGTGAAAGTGCGCATAATTTGGAGCAATGGTAACGAATGCTTCCATTCCGAATTCCTATTTGTGTGCATTCACAATTTTAATAGACGCCCTGGGGTACAGGAAGAGACCAATGCTTCAATCTCTGCAGGGGGATCAAAGAATGGATCCGTAATTGGATCCACGGCTACCCATAGTGATTTTTTTTTCCCCAGAGGTCCCAGATGAACTCAGAATCAAAATGATGATATTTTCAGTCTTGTTTCTGAAACCGATGGCTGATTTTTCTCCCAACAGGTGGTTCTCTCAGTGCCTCTTCCAGGAATCGGGGCAGGAGCTTGTGAATGGGCTGAAAGCCTGCTTGGAAGGTCAGTGTCCCATCAACGTTGGAGTGCCTGACTCTATACCGGTAGTTGTCCCCCAGGGGACATTTGGCAATGACTAAGGACACTCTCGGTTGTCACAGCTGGGATGGAGGTGCTACTGGTGTCCAGTTAGCGGCTAGAGACGAGGCATGCTACAGAAGACAGCAACACCCCCACCCCCATGGAGAATTAGCAGGCTCAAAATTTCAGTAGTCGTGCTGGCGGGAAATGCCGGGCTAGCCTGAAGACTTAAAAGCAGTGACAGTGTCCTGGAGGCTACAGGGTTGAAGTTGTTAAAAGTTGCAGTGGTCATTTGGTTCTGAGTTATGGCTTATTTACCCAAGTTTCTGGTTTCCTTCCAGCCGCCCTGAAGCTCTGGTGTAAACATAACCTGTTTCTGCCACAAGCTATCATTGTGTACCGGGATGGAGTGGGGGACGGTCAGCTTCAAGCATTGCTGGACCATGAAGTACCACAGATCGAGTCCTCCTTAAAAGCTGTGTACCCTAAAGACTCTGGGTATATAAATTGTAAAGCACATATTTTGTAAACTCTACAGTTCAGTCTTTGAAACGAATCTGTAACAATCATGACATGCAAATTAAGAGAGAGCGGGACACAGAGGGCATCAGTCGCTGGGTGGGGAGAAGACGGACGACCCTTCATTCTTGGACTTTGTGCTCCACACCCAAGTCAGAGGGCAGAGCAGAACTGCAACGTTCCAGATTGCATTCTTCCCGTGGAATCCCTAAGAACCTGTCCTTTTTTCTAATCTCCCTGCAAGCCTTGATGTAGGGGGTGCTTGGCTAACCTCAGCTATTCATTAAAATCCACGAACACAGCCTGGTGGTGGCTTGTGTTTAGGCAGCTCATTTATTCTGGAGTTTGTAGGTCGCAGGGCTGGCAGGATCCCTCTCAGCTGCCTCTTCTGACCCCTCCGTTTGTTGGTGGGGCCCGGTGCCCAGCATAGATATGAGCTGCCGTGACCTTGTGAGGAAGTTCCTCCCCCTAAGATGTGGGTGGCTGTGAATAGAAATGTCTTTTATTGCTTAAGTCGGGCACAGGGAGCTAGGACATAAAGTTGGGGTGTTGGGGGGAACTGCCTTCTGCAGATTCTTAACGGATCCTGTGTGTGTGGTGTTTCAAGACTCTGAATGCCTCTGGGACAGGAGAACAGCTGGTGACACCAGTCCTTATTTTCAAGGGTCAAATTAACTTTCATCGTGGTGAAGAAACGAATAAACACCAGATTTTTTTGTGGAGTCTGAAGGAAGACTTCGAAACCCACTTCCAGGAACAGTTATTGATGTGGAGGTGACCAAAAGGCAATGGTAAGCCCCCCCTTTTATTTATTTAAATAAACATTCCCTTTTACTCAAATAGAAATAGAGGGTTTTTTTAAAGGTTCGCATGGTTTAGAGAATGGATTGACCTAAAGATGGTTAAAAATTACATGAACAGATACACGTGGGATTGTAGAGGTTTCTGTCTTTTTCTTCTAGAATTTAAAGTATATGCCATAAACATACTGAGATTCTTGGTTTGTTAGGAAGAATGGTAGAACTTCCGGTTAGGCAGAGATTTGTCGATTGTGCAAATGAGAGCATTATGTAGAACCCAGCATGGGAAATGAAACAGGACCTTCATACCAGCCGACAGGGAGAAGTGAAGGAAAGTGAAGGAAAGACAAACCTCGATCAGTCTAGTAGAAGGCAGGAAAGGGTTAAAGCAAAAAGCAAGTGGGAAGGGATGATCAATGTAAAGCGTAACCTAATAGGTATGAGAAGAAATCCCGTTACCAGCAGCTGATGAACCTTGCCATTTCTATCGTTAGGGGGTTTGAATAGATTTCGGTGGTTCTCGGGGAAAGGCCTAAAGCATCCATCCCTGGAACTCTGAATTGCGTTTCCCTGTTGGACCATATCCAGCGTGCCAGTGTCAGGTTCCTGCCTGGAGGCATCAGGGCAGACGCTTCTGTAGAAATCCCATGAGCGTTATGACTTGTGTCAGTGGCCCGCACAGCCTTTTATGGACTTGCTTTCCCAAATCATTGCCCTGCAGTTGGGGTGGGCTTCTGAATGTAAAGGAAACTCTGTACAATGGGGTTCTGCCCATTTGTGTCATGTCAGATACTAGGTTTGCTAAGTTTTTTGGTTTTTTTTTTTTTTTTTAAGATTTTATTTATTCACTGGACAGAGAGAGACACAGCGAGATTGGAAACACAAGCAGGGGGAGTGGGAGAGGGAAGCAGCAGGCTTCCTGCTGAGCAGGGAGCCCGATGCGGGGCTCCATCCAGGACCCTGGGATCATGACCTGAGCTGAAGTCAGACGCTTAATGACTGAGCCACCCAGGAACCCTGCTAAGTTCTTTTTCTTCTGAAAATAAGCTGTAGTCTAGAGTCATATGTTCTGCAATTCCAGGTATGATTTCTTTATCGTGAGTCAGTCCGTGAAAGATGGTACTGTCACTCCCACTCATTATAATGTCATCCACGACACGGTTCGCTTCACCCCAGATAGGATACAGTGTCTCACCTACAGACTATGCCACATGTATTATAATCTGCCAGTGAGTATTTTTTTCATGCATTTTCCTTTAGATCTGTAAGATTGTTCAAAATTGGAGCTATACTTTTTGAACCTTCTGAAATGGTATCTCTGAAAGGTTAAATTTAGATAGAAAGTTTAGAAAAATTGTTGTTCTTCTTTCTGATGAAGGGTGTCACTCGAGTTCCTGCTCCTTGTCACTATGCCCACAAACTGGCTTACCTTGTGGGCCAGAGTATTCACCAAGAACCACACCATTCCCTGGCAAGCCGTCTCTTCTACCTGTGACTGACAGAAGACAGCCTGACAATGTGTTGAAAACCAGCATTTGTAAATTTTTTTTTTCTTTTTAAGCTGCACTTCTGAAATACTCCCTTAGATGTATAGTTCTAAGACATAGATATATATATTTGGGGGGTGGGGAGAGAGAGAGAGAGAGAGAATGAGCTGGGAGGGGCAGAGAGTGAGAGGGGGGAGAGAAACCCAAGCAGGCTCCACTCTCAGCCCGGAGCCCGATATGGGCTCATGACCCCGTGATTCTGACCTGAGCCTAAATCAAATGTTGGACGCTCAACTGACTGAGCCACCAAGTGCCCCAAGATGCATAGTTTACATGCTGCTTCTATTTTCCAGGCAGGAGAACAGACCATGAGGTTTGTGTCTTGCAACTCACCTTTTGAAGTGTATTAGTGACTTTATGACTGGCCACGCCTCAACACTTGGCACTTCTGAGCAAGCGACACCATGCATCGTCAAGATTGGGCATTAAGTCTCACGAACAAGTGGACTCTGCTTGGAAAATGATATCTTTTTGAAACCTTTTATTTTTAAAGGGCAGCAAAGCTCTCAAAATGTCAAAATTCAATGGGGATTTCTTAGGTTATTTCTTTCCTACAAAACTTTAAATAACACAATGTGTGTAGTATTGATTACTCTTCAGAGGGATGGAAATTGGAACATAACTTTGGAGCTGTAATAAGGAGAGCCTTGTGGTTTAAGAGTTGGCAGCTCTTGGAACATTGAAGTTGTTGTGTCCCTTTTCCACAAAGAAGGGAAACGGCTCCATGAGCGCTGCCTTTTCATGAGTTCTCTTGTGCGTGTTCCGAGGGGGAGGACCCTGTTAAGGGCCCAGCAGTCTTGAGTAATTGGTTAAAATGAAGCTATTATGTTTCTCCTGAAAACATTGTTTTCTCTCCCCTTGAAACAATCCTGAAATAGATTCAGGAAACAAGATGTAAAACCTTGTTTTCTTATACTCCTAAATAAAATAGTATTTTGGCCAGTGGTAGGGAGTAGATTAGCTTCAGGCATACCAAAAAGGGTATGGTTAAAACAATATAATTGCTTTGGTTCTAAGTTAATCAGTTTAGGTTTACAACTTGAACCAGTCTTACAAGAAATAAAATTAAAACAAGTCATTTAAAAATACGTTGTACTCCAGGTAACATCTTACCTAGCGGGACTGCCCATAATGATGAGTAGAATACAGAGGATGGGTCCATCAAAGATAAATTAAGGCAACATGTTCTTTTCTGATGCTAGAATTTGACTTATGATAATACATTTCTAAAGATCTATAAAAAAAGAAAACAGGAAGGAACAAATCCAAAGTAGTTATTAAAACTTTCTGAACATCTCCCATATGTACAATCAAAATCATTTATAACACTATAGAAAAACTTCTAGACTTCTAAATTTAAAATGATGTGATCCAATAAAGATATCCATAGTAAAATCATTGAGTCAGGTCTTGTTATTTTAGAAACATATTCTGGTCTTAGGTTTCTTAATCTACAGGCTAGAAAAAATTGTTGGTTTTCTAAGATACATGGAAATATTTTTGTGACTCAGGCATTATCTGATTTTATTAGCCTACCTGTGCTTCATAAATTTGGCGAAGGAGGCTGGTAGTCAACATTTCCACGAGAAAGCCTTACCTTCCCAAAGGCTTGTAAATCACATTTCTACAATGGATCACAGTGCCTAGTTTCACATTGCTGAGTAGGTGCTGAGGAACTAATGGTCTTTCAGGAATGGAACTGGCCTAACTAGCAATGAAGTATGTAAGAAAAATGAACTTTCGACTCTGGGAATAGTGAGTATGTATATCAACCTACCCCCCCCCCCCCCAAGTCAGTGTATCCTCAGAAGAGGATACTGACCAGCACTGAAGATGCGGGGAGGCACAGAAACGTAGCAGCAGTATGCAGCGGAAGGAAATCTAGAGAGATTACTCTGTTAGGATCGGTACCAACTGCCGTTGGACATCATCTTGTCTTCCATCACTGTTAGGTTAACCGTAATTCTTTGTAAGTGTCCTTCATTGTTGAAATGAGGGTGATCCTTCAGTCTGATGATGTGGGGGTTCCCTGGATCCATTTCCTATTGCTGCTATAGCTGATTACCACAAACCTAGAGTCTTCAGGCCCCACAACTGCAGTATCATCGTTTTGTAGGTTAGAGGTCTGGTGTGGGCTAAGACAGACAGGTCAGCAGTGTGTTCCTTTCTGCGGGTGCTGGGAGAGAAGGCGTCTCCTTGCGTTTTCCAGCTTCCAGAGGCAGCTGTGTTCCTTGCCCCGTGGCCCCTTTCTCCTTCAAAGCCAGCAATGGCTGATTAATTCCTTCTCCTATCCTTTCTAACGCTGGCCCTTCTTTGCCCGCTTCTACTAGTAATGACCCTTGTGATGATACTGGGACCACTTGGTGGATAATCCAGGATCATCTCCCTATTTTCGTTAGGGGATTGGCAACCTTAGTTCCATCTGCAATTTTCTTTTATTTTTTTCTTTTCCTCTTTTGTCTTCCCTTGTTTAAATTTATATTTTATTTTTTTATTATGTTCAATTAACCAACACATAAGACATCATTAGTTTTTGATGTAGTGTTCAACGATTCATTAATCTTCTCTTTCCTTCTCCTCTATTCCTTTTTATTTTTTTTTTAAAGATTTTATTTGACAGAGACACAGTGAGAGAGGGAACACAAGCAAGGGGGAGTGGGAGAGGGAGAAGCAGGCTTCCCGCCGAGCAGGGAGCCCCATGCGGGGCTCGATCCCAGGACACCGGAATCATGACCTGAGCCGAAGGCAGATGCCTAACGACCGAGCCACCTGGGCGCCCCTCCTCTTTTCTTTTAATCTTCTCTTCTTCTCTTTTCCTCTTCTCTTTCTAGAAAGGCAGACTGCCACATGAAGTGCCTCATTTGGCTGTGTCTGGAGTCTTAGAAGTTCGTCCCGTGTTCTCCTTACAAAGGGACCTTGAGATCTAGTTTGGAGATCCTAGCAGGGGGTGCAGCTGCTCATGTACCCTTGACCTAAAACTCCTCCTCTGTGGGGGAAGGTCGTCCTCTTCCATGGAGCCCGCAGGTTCAGGAGGGACCCACATGGAGCAGGGAGGGAGGAAGGGGACACCTGCCCAGCCCGCTAGATCAGCGGAATCAACCCTGCTGATCAGTGGGGTGACAGACGTCGCAGCCACATTGCTCACATCCCCATCTGCCCCTTTAATGCCCCTCCCCCATATAAGGCAACATCTGGGCAGATGCCAAGGATTCGAACATGAGCATCTTTGTCGGGGCAGGGGAGGCATTATTCCGCCACAGAGACCTTGCCCAGGAGTGTCAGGGATCAAGGACAGATTTGAATGGAGAAAACCCTCCCTCCCTAGGTCCTTAGGGAGAGAATAAGTGCAACCCCGGGGGGCCCCTGCTGGAGTCTCAGAGGACAGAACTCTTAACTACCTGCACCGTGTCCCATGTGCCTCTCCCCATCATCTCCTCACTCTGTGCCCTGGTGACACCTGACCTGCCCGGGGTGGAAGATCCATGGGGGCCCCCTCCGCTCTGCCCCCCTCCCTCACTCACCCGGCTCTCCGTGCTCCCTGTCCCACCCCCGCCACGGTCTTTGGCCCCGGTGGGGCTGCCTCAGCCACCCTCAGTGTCCAAGAGCCTAGGACAGATGGCCACCATCACCCGCCCTGAAAACAGCAGCCGTGTTGGCAACCAGGGAGCAGCTTGGCTGCAGCAAGCCCTGGGCCGCGTTCCCGAACTCCTGACCCACAGAACTGCCAAGACTCCTGGGGATCTCAGAGGGATTCCTGGGCTTCAGGTCAGGCAGCCTGGGCTCGCCCTCTCTGGGCTCTAGTCTGGAGATGAGGCTGATGGTGACCTCTCATTGGGACATCTGCTTGGTGCCTGTGTTGTGTGCAAGGCCCACAGGGAAATGGGAGAAAAGCCTGCGGACGGCCCGTGCCTACTCACTGCCCACAGCCTTTCTCATCCCTGTCGCTGGTGGGCAAATGGCTAGTGCTGAGTCCCAGGGACGCGTCCTGGGGTTTCGCTGTCCTTTCTCTCCTGGTCCTCTGGCGCTGGGTGTGTTGCTGCACCCCATTTTCTATGGTCCTGAGTATGGTCTGCTGACTCAGCTGTCCTCACCGTCTGGGGCTCCCGCTCAGAAGATGACTCTGTCCGGCACTGGAAGCATCAGTGTGGATTATTATGTTAGTTCCTGGAACCAGCTTTCCCCCGGGAAGAGCCTTAGGGCCTCCCTCTCCCCAAAACTCTTGCTCACCCCCCAGTCTCCAGATTCTAGATGTGTACCCCCAGACTATAGGCTCGCTCAGCCCATGGGTCCAAGCTTAGGCTGAAGGTAACTGGCTTGTTCCAAGGAGGGCTCGGGTCCACCAGAGTGGAACACCCACAAGAAGTTCTGAGTGCGCTCTCGCTGTCCCTGGGGACCTCCACGTGCTGTCCCCCCTCCAATCAGGGCTGACAGAGAGGAACCAGAGGGTGAGGTGAAGGCCCACCCCCACTGCTGCCACAGTGGGAAGCCGGTTGGTTTGGCGGGGCTGTCACTGGCCTTTGTCTTTCTGATGTTCCGAGTCTGGAACAAGTGCTCTCTGAGCTCGGTTCCCCCCGGGTCCCTCTACAGGGATCCACGTGGAGGAAGCAGCTGTCCCATGGAAGCCACTTCCCTGGGCTCAGGGTTTCGCTGTGGAACAGAGGCTGCAGCCAGAAGGGGAGGCTCGGGGGCAGTAACGAGTGCCCTGTCTGTGAGGAGGGAGCGTGGGGTGCAGTCTCTCCAGGGTTCCCTTCCTGCAAGAGCCTCTGGTCCTCAGGCAGCAGGGGGCGCTGTGGGCCTGCCCTGCTGACACCCCCTGGGGCACAGCCATGGCTCATTCTCAGCCTTAGGCAGAGAGCACTATCAGAGCTCAGGTGTGGGAAGAGATGGATCTGCAGCTCTCCCACGGAGTGGAGCAAGTAGGAAGCAGAGCTCCGGGGGCATGTCAATCACAGCCTAGACCCCTCCCCTCCCCCTCCTCCCTCTCTGCCCAGGTGATCTGCTGCCGGCCATTTCCTTCTTATCTGAGGGGCATAACATGACAGTGACTTCAGACTCACCATTCCTGTGTCTCTCCTTTTATTTCAGGGCCCTGGGCACAGCCAGCACTGTCTCGGGAATCTCAATGTCCGGGTATGCTGGACAGAGAGGTACCTGCCTTGCACTGGGCAGGGCAGCATCTTTGGACCCTGAGGTGCAGGCTGGCATCCACAGCTTCCTGGTGCTGCCCGCCAAACTGTGAGCGCCCGGAAGTTCTTGGCGCTCACCTCATTCCGATACTATGGTTCTGCTTGCCACTTCAATTCATTTTGGAGTGAACCATCTTATAATCAATGGAAAACTTTGAGCCTATTTAGAATGATCTGTTCGTTGAATAGGTGTAAGAAGTGACCTCCTAGGGTTCCTATGTGAGTTCTGTTCCTCGGGAAGTGGTCTTGATGACTCATCCCATGTCTTCAGTGACTATAGGATTAGCCATGCTTTTCTGCCTGGCTTTGGACAGCAACTTACCCCGTCTGCAAGCTTGCAGAGGTGACTAAGCTCCCTTTACAAGTTTGGACAAAATGGGCAAAGGCCAGTTAAGTGCTTGGGACGCGTGGGGGAGCGTGGAGGGTGGGGGGTCTTTGGAAGGACCTGAGAGACTGTACAATGAACAACGTGCCAAGAGGGTAGTGACATGGCAGTGCCCCTGTGTATCGCACATCCCCTAGATTCTGCTGGAGACATTGAGCCCCTAGACCTCTGTGATGTAAGAAATAATGGCAGGCACACAACATAGAACCAAGAAAGGAATGCCCACGACAGAGATTGACTGGGGTCGGCTGTGACAATGGGGGCAGCAGCTGTGATGAGAGTGGCCACAGCAAGGACCTCAGAGCTGCACGGAGGTTCGTGCTTGCAGAGTGAGGAGGTTTGCACAGAGGATGTGACCCGGTGATGTGGGGCCGGGCCACCAGCAGGCCGCCACACAACAATGAGTGACAGGTAACATGACAAACACATTCCAAGGACCTTCTGTGAATACTACTTCTCTCTGGCCTCACAAAGTGCCCCTTGAGGACGGTACTGGAATTCCTGTCATTCCTGTTTCACACATGAGTAAAGGGGCTCCTAGAGAGGTTCCTTGAGCTGGCCTGGGTCACGTGGTGCGAATGGCAGGACTGGGCACGGAGTAGACTGTGCAGATCCAGATCCCGCACCGTCCCCAGTGTGGAGTGTTGTTCTTGTCCTGTCTCCGGAGACTCTCCGTCCTGCTCACCAGGTGCAACGGGGCGTGTGCAGCTCGTTCTGGTAAGAACCTCACATCTTCTGTCTCCATGGATCCTAATTATTCTGGGGAAGATACACATAAAATAACGACATAATAAATTCTCCCCTAATAGGAGATCCCTGAAACAGATCACTTAGGCACAGCTCTGGTCAGGAAGATCTTGGAGGCTCAACTGTAGGATACTGCCGGTATTAGCCGGAGGTGCCGGGTCATATTATTCATTATACTGTTTTAAGAAAATTCCTTTGAGGGGCACCTGGATGGCTCAGCTGGTTAAGCATCTGCCTTCAGCTCAGGTCATGATCCCGGGGTCCTGGGATCCAGCCCCACATCGCGCTCCCTGCAATGGAGAGCCTCCTTCCCCCTCTCCTTCTGCCCCTGCCCCCTGCTCATGCTCTCTCTCTCTTTAATAAATATATAAAAAATCTTTATAAATAATTAAAATCTTTTTTAAAAAAAGAAATTTCCTTCAAAAATGAGACTAACTTCTGTGTTTAAGTTTATTTTGACATATTTGACCTAACAGTACGCGCGTGACTGCAAGACAAGTTTTCACCTGAGATGCGGTTTACATTGAACTGTGTGTATTATAAATGCCCGAGGATAACCTGTCATGCACTGTGGCCTGAGGATACTCAAAAGGATATGATTTGGCGAATCACTGTAGTAGAGATGGCAGCTGACAGACCCCCAAATTTCTCCCCTCCAAAAAAGCAATGAGAAACTGTCACAAATTGCCACCATCAACACTTTCAGAATTCTGGAGATGAACGGAAGCTTGCAGCAACAGAGGGGATGTGGATTCCAGAAAAACAGCAGCTGAATCTCGCTCAGAACCATGAGTTTGTGCTGTTCTGACCTGCCTTGTCCCACGCCCTGCTCTGCGTCTCCACGGCAGTCCAGAAAGCTGAGAGCCCACATTCACGGTGAAAGTCGGCAGTGAGGCAGCCAGCCACCAGGGGGAGCAAGGGGGGCTGGAGCCTCCTCACAACTTCACTCCTGGGACGGAATCACTACTGGACCTATCTGGTGGGTCTCTGCCCACTCGTTCAGCAGTCTGTCTTTGACCTGACTTGGAGCTTGTCCAGAACAAAGAGTCTTTTCCCTGGTATCACTGTCAAAATGAAACAAAACAAACATATAGGCAATTGTTTAACATGGGCTTGCTTAACATGATGGATAATAGTTGGAGCCAACAGTAGGCTAACAAAAAGCTTAAGAGCTGAGAAAGGAAATTTCCATAGGGGCTTTGAAAAGCCCTGACTTAGTCCTAGAATGTGTGCAAGTGTAAGGCTGTACGCATGCTCAGGAAAGACTTGACAAGCCCCCATGTGGTCCCCTCGGGCTGACCTTGATGTTCTGCGCAAGCAGCAAGCTAAGGTCACAGCCATTCTCAGTTGCCAGCTGAGTTTTGAAGACACGATTCAACAGGCCCACGGGGCCCCTCGGCAAAGACGGAGCGACTTCTCAGTTCAGGCTGTTAATGAAATCTCTAGCCAGTCAATGGCTGGACCACCAAGTAGCCTAGCAGGGACTACAGTGGTCCCACATGACAAAGCGTATGGACTTTGGAGAATGAGTTCAGAAAAGTCACTCATAAGAAAACAGCAATAACAACAACAGCAACAAAAAAGAACAAAAATATGCAAGCCCGGGGAGGGGCCAGATCTGATTCCCAGAGTTGCCGTATTATTTTAAATGTCCAGTTGATGCCCCCCAACCCTCAATAACAGTCATAATAAGAGACCTACAAGGAAATTAGAAAGTCGGGCCCTGTGCAGAAAAGAGCTGGCCATAGCAGAGTTGAGACTGCTTTCCTTAGAAAGGTCTGCTTCCTAGGTTGGCCGTTGGCTGAATTCTGGGACCGTGGAATCAGGAGTGTCCCCACCATTTATGCTGAGAATCTCTTCCCTGCTGGAACCCTGGCATTCAGGTTATGTGCTAAATGATTGGTCCCCACTAAAAAGCTCTGGGCACCCAACTCTCTAGTGAGCTTCCCTGGAAGACCACATTTCACACATCACAAATTATTGCTGGAAGAATGAGATGCACCTGTGCGTCTCCGCTGCAACAGGAGTCTTGAAAGCCCGCGCTTGGTTTTCTCTGGACCTCCTCCCATCTGCCTTTCTCCTTTGCTTCTTTTGCTGCGTGTGCTTTCATGGTAATAAGTCATAGCCATCAGCATGACTGACTACATGCTGAGTTCAGTGAGTCTTCCCAGAGAGTCACAGATGGGCGAGGGCTCCTGGGCTGTCCCCCAACCCCCCAATACACAAGAATAAAAGCAACCAAAGAAGCTGGCCCTGAATGAAGTCCGGACACTGGACAAATACTTTCTTTTTTAAGATTTTATTTATTTATTTATTTATTTATTTATTTATTTATTTATTTGAGAGCAAAAGAGAGAGAGAAAGAAGAAGCCGGGGGGGGGGGTGGTGGGAAGCAGAGGGAGAGGGAGAAGCAGACTCTGGGCTGAGCTTGGAGCCCCACGCAAGGCTCCATCCCAGGATCCTGAGATCATGAACTGAACCGAAATCAAGAGTCGGTCACTCAACTGACTGAGACACCCAGGCCACCCCAGACAAATACTTTGTATCAGCGATTTTAAGTCTGTTCAAAGACTTAACGGAGCTCCTCGTTTAAGAACTAAACCTTAGGACAAGAATTATGTCTCTCCAAGTATATAATAACCATGAGAAAGATATAAAAGAGAGCCAAATAGAACTTGCGCAGTTGAAAAGCCTAGTCACGGCTGAAAATGTCACTAGACGGGCTTGTATTGGTTTCCTGGGGCTGCTGTAAGAAATGACAACACGCTACACGGCTTCAGACAATGGAAGTTTCCTGTGATGTGCTTCCGTGGGAAAAGCTGGAAGTCTGAGGTCAAGCTGTAGCCTAAGAAAGGGGCAGGGAATGATGCCTCCTTGCCTCTTTCTCGCCTTCGGTATTCTTCTGGACACCCACGGCTTTCCTTGGCTTGCAGCTGCAGGTACCCCCACCTCTGCCTCTGCCATCACATGGCCTTTGGCCCTGTGTTTGTGTGTCCAAACCTCCCTCCTCTTGTAAGGACAACAGCCTTTGGATTAGGGCCCGCCCTAATCCAGGGTAACCTTATTCTAACTTGATTATACCTGACAAGACCTTACTTCTGAATAAGGACACTTTCACAGGTACTGGGGATTAGAGTTTGAATACATATATGATTGAGGGGGAGAGGGACACAGTTAAACCCACGACAGGGCTGAACAGCAGATTGGAGTGGAAGGAAGACAGAACCAGAATATTTAAGGATAGAAAAATTGAGATCTGGTCTGATGGACAGTAAATTAAAAAAATAAGCGTGGGAAGAAAAGATGAACAGAGCCCCAAAGACCTGTATCATACTATCAAGCATACCAATTTATGCACTGCGAGTCCCAGAGAGACCTAAAAGAGAAAGGGAACAGGGAGAACATGTGAAGGAATAAGAGCCAAGCTCTCACCAAATTTGATGAAAAACAGTAACCAAAATATTCAATAACGTCAAGCGGGATCAACTCACATCACATTCCAATAGGTGAAGGCCAAAGACAACGGACTGTGAGAACAACAGAGAAGTGACTAATTGTGTACAAAGTCTCCTCAGTAAGTTTAACAGCAAATTTTCCTCGGAAACCATGGAGGCCAGAAGGCAGTGGGATGAGATACTTAAAGTGCTAGAAGACACAAACCTGCCACCCGAGAATTCTGTATCTAGCAGGGATGTCCCTCAGGAATATGGGAGACATGAACACATTCCCAGATAAACAAAGTCTGAGACCATCCATTGCTATCACCAGCCTTGCAAGAAATAGTCCTCACCAGTCAGAATGGCTAAAATGAACAAGTCAGGAAACGACAGATGTTGGCGGGGATGCGGAGAAAGGGGAACCCTCCTACACTGTTGGTGGGAATGCAAGCTGGTGCCGCCACTCTGGAAAACAGTATGGAGGTTCCTCAAAAAGTTGAAAACAGAGCTACCCTACGACTCAACAAGTGCACTACTGGGTATTTACCCCAGAGATACAAATGTAGTGATCTGGAGGGGTACGTGCACCCTGATGTTTACAGCAGCAATGTCCACAATAGCCAAACTATTGAAAGAGCCGAGATGTCCATTCACAGATGAATGGATAAAGGAGATGTCGTATATAAACACAATGGAATATTATGCAGCCATCAAAAAAACCCAAAATCTTGCCATTTGCAACAACGTGGATGGAACTAGAGGGTATTATGCTAAGTGAAACAAGTCAATCAGAGAAAGACAAGTATCATATGATCTCATTGATATGAGCAATTTGAGAAACAAGACAGAGGATCATAGGGGAAGGGAGGGAAAAATGAAACAAGATGAAACCAGAGAGGGAGACAAGAGACCATAAGAGCTCTTAATCTCAGGAAACAAACTGAGGGTTACTGGAGGGGAGGGGAGTGGCAGGGATGCGGTGGCTGGGTGATGGACATTGGGGAGGGTATGTGCAATGGTGAGCGCTGTGAATTGTGTAAGATGGATGAATCACAGACCTGTACCCCTGAAACAAATAATACATTATATATAAAAAAGAAGAAGATAGTAGGAAGGAAAAAATGAAGGGCGGGAATCAGAGAGGGAGATGAACCATGAGAAACTATGGACTCAGAGAAACAAACTGAGGGTTTCAGAGAGAAGACGGGGTTGGGGGGATGGGTTAGCCCAGTGGTGGGTGTTAAGGAGGGCACGTATCACATGGAACACTGGGTGTTATATGCAAACAATGTATCTTGGAACACTACATCCAAAACTAATGATGTAATGTATGGTGACCAACATAAGAGAAAAAAAAAGAAGAAATAGTGAGTCCTTCCAGGTGAAATGTACGGACAACAGAGGAACTTAATTCTACATGCAGTAGTTACATAGGTAAATAGAAAAGAAAGTACAAATGTGTAAATCCATAAACACAAATGGATAAGTGCTTAAAGTGTATATAACCTAAGCTTATAAACAATATATTTTCTTCTGATTTCAAAGATAAATGTGTAGTAAATATATAAACATATATAAATTATATATTATAAATAAAACATATATGTTAATGAGCACATGATGTATAAAGATGTGATTTGAGTAACAAAAATAGCAAAAAAGAGAGGACGTCGATCAGAGACATTAAGAGTCAGGTCTCTGTATGCCATTGAAATTAATCTGGTGTTTATCGGATTAGAATGTTAGAAATGAAGATGTCAGTTGTAATCTCCAGTGAAACTACTAAGTATACGTGGACTATATAGTAAAAGAAACAACATGGGAATTTACTGGGTACACTAGAAAATAACTAACACAAAAGAAAGCAGGAATGGAGGAATATTAGACCCAAAAGATGTAACACATACAGAAAACAAACAGAAGAATGATACATCTCATGCTACCTGATAAGTAATTAAATTAAATGTACACGAATTATACATCCAAGTAAGAGGCAGGTGTGAGCAGAATGGACACAAAACTACATTCTCTCTCTCTGCCATCTGCACGAGAGTCATGCTTTAAATCCAAGACAAGAGGAGATTGAAGGTAAAAGGACAGAAAAATATATACCAAGCAAATTGTCACCAAAAGAGAACTAGACCCGCTTTGTGACTATAAGGCAAATAAGTTTATGTGAATTTTTTCTAGAGACAAGTAAGAACACGCTATGGTGACAAAAGCATCCATCCTTCAAAGAGATCATGGTAAACATTTCGCACTTAACAAGAGAGCTCTCCAAAATACATGAAATTAAAAAGAGCCGCAGACCTGTCAACACTAAGAGTTGGAAACTTCAATACCGGATTGCTAAGAGTTAAAGAAGATCTTTTGCTTCTTGTGATGGTCACATCTGCACTGTGGGGTGGGCAGAGTAGGGGCTCTTTATTATTTTATGGTTCAGGGCACTGACATTTAGAGAGATTAAGTGACTCACTGAGAGTGACAGCACTGATGAGCGATGGTTCTGACGCAGGGAATACAGATGCCTCCCTGGGGATAGAGATCCCTGATCACCAGGGTATGAGATCGTGCCCAAGCCCTTTCCCTCACTCCCTTGCCCACATCCTCCTGCCCCAAGGTTGCTGCGAGGAGACAGCTGGCCCCCTAAGGGGGTGTTGGGCCCAAGAGAATGACTCAAAACCCGACCAACTCCTGGCTCTACCTTTCAATCCCTGACCCAAAATACAATGCCCCCAAGTGGTTCCCTGGGGACAGAGATCCCTGAATGCCCAGAGTCATCTAGCTCATGTCCTGGACTCCAGATCAGGGGCTACCCTCCCTCCGTTCCATAAACTCTCCTTGTTCAGGACACGGGAGATGCCTGAGACAAAGAAGGGCACATGCCTGACTCAGCCTCCACCCATAGGTTTCAATCCCTGACCCAAAAGCTATGACATTTTCCTAAAAGGAAGTCCCTTGAAGGTCAGGGGGTATCATCTGTGTCCCTCCTCCCTCAGCATCTTCAAACATCAGCTGCCCGATGTGAGCACCTGGGGGTCTGACCAGTGGTCTGCTTGGCTCCCACGTGGCCCAGAGTCACTTGAGTCATTCACTGGATGTCCTTGGTCCTCTCCCCAGATATGGGTTTTTCTGGCCTACTTTTGGAAGCTGAGAGCAGATCGACTAGACCTTTTTCTAATCTTCATCTTTATTTTCTTGACCACAGACCCTGGGAAATGCATTACAATAGAAAGAGCAGTTGACATCTTGCTATCAGAAGACCACAGAAAAATGAGTGATAACTTTATCAGAGTTCAAACTTCTGATCCCATTGTTCATCATTTGCCTAGCAAAGCCACCTGAGTCAGAGTGGGCTTTAGGAAGGTCTTGGAGTTGGTGTATCCTTAAAATACCCAACAGAGAATGTAAACTGATGCAGTCACTATGAAAAACAATACGGAACTTCTTCAAAAAATTTACAAAAGACCTACCACTGGTTCCAGAAATCCTACTTTTGGGTAATATACCAGAAAGAATTGAAATCTGGATTTCAGGGAGATATCTGCCCATGTTCTGCAGCACTATTCACAAAAGCCAAGCTCTAGAAACAACTTCATGTCCACTGATGAACAAATGGTTAGAGACAATGTGGTCTATCCATACAGTGGGCTATGATTCTGCCTTAAAAGGAAGGAAATCTCAACATGACATCTCCCTGAAAGGAAGTCCCTTGAAGTGTCAGGGGCTCCAATCTGTGTTCCTCCTCCCTCAGCATCTTCACACATCAGCTGCCCGATGTGAGCTCCTGGGGAATCTGTCCACTGTTCTGCTTGGCCCCCAGGTGGCTCAGAGTCCAGGCATGTCCAAGCCAACTGCCCACATGACAGGTCTCTAGTGAATTAGCTTGACCTTCACCCACCAAGCCTGGGTGAACTGTTGGTGCTGATTAATGAGGACTGGTGTTTGCTGGTTTGCTTCCTGTGAAAATTTATATGTTATGGGTCTGGTTTTTAATTGCTGCTCACTCCCCATATTTTTACGGGGCACGCATTTAAGTGTGCAGCTCTACGGTTTCTTATAAACCCGTCGGCAGCCAACCCGCTGGCCAGTATGCAGGTCGGCTCCAGCCCCCTGACAGCCTCTGGTAGAAGGACGTCAATGTCGTCACCAATTTTAGGATACAGGCATGAAATCAGCTACTCCATGAATATCCCAAGCATGCCAATTATACATAAGTGGCCCAAAAATATTTGTGGCAGCAGCCTGGGATGGCAGTGGAGTCCCTGGAGAGCTGGGAGAATGCAATTTCCACGACGGAAGCATGGGGGCAGGGCAAGGAAGCTGAGAGAAGCTTCTCAGAAGCATTTGGGCTTTCACAGAGTGAACAGAGTGCGGTGCCCACACCAATTCAGCGACTGCTACCTTTGCTTGCAGTGCTGTTCTGTGTTTGTTTGTGTTTCATTTTACATAAGAAGGTTTTAAAGATAAAACTCGCAGGAGATAAATTCTGCTTCATGTGAAAACCTCCAGCATTAACTGTAAAACGTCTCTCCGCACTGTGTTAGCTGGCTGGGACAGAGGAGCCACAGCGGGGCAGACCTTGGTCCTTGGCCTCCTGTCCCGTTAAACTTCCAGACACGTTGCAAGTCCAGATGCTCTGAGGCCCCAGCCGACGCCTGCAGGGCAGTTCCTTCCCAGGTGTCTAAGCAGCATCTGCTGCAGAGACACAGGTGAGCCGCCCTGCTGGCTTGAGACCTCTGTCCTCCTCACTTTTCCCAGCAGCCCGAACTGGGGGAATTCAGGGCCCTGCTCCCATAGAAATATGGAGCAGGTATCAGTTTCCAGGAGAGATGATCCCAGGGCATCCTTCATTTACGTGCTCTGGTTCTTACCACCTTCCTGTTTCCCTTGCGCGGTCACATGCAGAATGGCCATCAGGGGGCTCCCTTGGGTTTTGTGGCTTTCCTGGAAGTGCCAAAGACAAAGTTAGGGAAGCAGTGGAGAATATGGGCACTTGCTGGCCTTCTGCTTTGCCTCCTATCCCCTCCACACTCCCATTTCCTCTTATTCTTCCACTCTATCAGCTTTTACATCCTTCACCCCCTCTCTGGAGCCCAGGACGAGAGAACTTGTGAAAGCAAACTTCTGTGGGACCAGTCCTGACAGCTGGTGGGAAGAGAAGAATGGGGCATGTTCAGAACCCCCTCCCCCTACCCAGGGCAGAAGAGCACAAAGTTGGGGGCCGGTGGGTGCCGGGGCAGATCCAGGCTTCCGGAGACCCTCCAGCAGTGGGGACCCAGCCCTTCTCACTGCACCCCCCTGGCTCCCTGTCCCGTACTCAGGGCTGCTCAGCACCATTTAGCAGGGCAGACCCAGATCAGGAGCCAGGGTGATGCTAGGAGAGCGGGTTGGGGGGGGGCGGTAGTGACAGGATTTTATAGACATTGGAGATACGAGGACCTTCTGTGCCTGGATGGGACCAGGTCCTTCAGGATGGCAATCATCCAATCAGGGAACAGGGAACAGCCCTAGAGGGAGCTCATGGGTAGGGAAGTGAGAAAATGAAAAGGAATGACAAAGGAGGTAAATTACATGCACAGTTTGGCTCCCTCTGTCCAGTCTTCAAAATCTGCCAAGTAACCCTCTGCATGGACCTTGGCAGGAGTGGCCCAGGAGGGGGTGGACTTGGGGAAAGACGGGGGACAGTCAGGGCAGAGGTGAGCACTCAGGCTCCCTTCCCCCAGGGATTACGTCCCTGTCCCTGACCCCATAACTCAATTCTGTCCTCAGCTCTGCAGTTCTCCCTGGGGCCACGATGGCTTCCCCTCTGCCATGAGGGACTGTGTCTCTGATCACCGGACCTCTCTCCCATGGAGCCAAGTGCAGGGTTTATTCTGATCCCAAGTCAGGGGATTTGGGCGAGGAAAGGAGGAGAGAAATGTGCTCCAGGGAGTGCCTCCCACCTCACTTCTGCAGCAGAACCCGGGAGCTCATGCAAGAGGCAGAGCCAGAACATTCTCTGTGCTGCCCACCCTGACAGCGCCCTTTCCCCCAGGGGCAGACCTGAGGGCAGCCCCTGCAGGGGCTGCTCTGTGACCCAAAGGTGCAGAGGGAGAGGGTCCCCGGCTCCCCCAGCACCTGGCTCCCAGGGAAGCACTCTGTCTCCAGTTCAAGTGTGCGGGACAGAGTGTGTACCACCAGACCACCTCTGTGTCAGGTCACAACAAACCAAACCTAGTAACTCTCCTGCTCAGTTCCCAACACACATGAACCAGACATAAGTGAGGCTGTGTTGCTTGGCAGAGGCAGAGCAGAAAACAGCAGGTCTGGGGGAAAGAATCTTAAATAGCAAAGCACAGCTGAAACCCATCCACATAATATCTCCTACTATTATGTTTTGATACATGAAGAAAACAAAGACAAGCTATCACACATATTTACTTCTCTCTGATTTCCCAACCCCCTCTCCCACCTCAGTCTCCAAAGCAGCAAGTGAACCTGACTGCTCGCGGAGCCCTCTTCCATTGATTCCCACCTGAGTGGAGTTCCCTACCTGGAGAGTCTTCATCCTTGGTACTCCTATTAGGCTCCCGACAATCCACTCTTTAGAGACACAAGCATGAGCAGCAGGTTATTAGAGAGAGGGCCTCCCCTGTTCCTGCTACTCCAGCTGAGGCCAGGCTGGCTCACCCAGCATCATCAGCTCTTCCTCCAGGTCCTCAGACCTTCTCTGGCCTCTGTGGAGTCAGAGCCCTTCAACAAGACCTTGACACACTTGTAAACCATCAATGAGAGAAACGATCCCCCTTCAAACGGCACATCCCCATCTCCACCGGATCCTGTTAGCTCTCACGTGCACAGGGATCAACCTGAGATCCCAACTGCGATGGACACACACCGGGGTAGATGGGGTCTGTGAGCAGCCCCTCTGCCAGGCCCACAGCAGCTGCCCAGCAGAGCTGTCTCTGAGGCTGGGAGTGTTCTGTGTTGTCAACATGCACTACTGGGCACCGGAAATGTGGCAGGTGTGACGAGGGATGGGAATATTTCACTTCGTTTACTTTAATTAACTAAAACGGGAGCAGGCATGTCTGACTAGCAGCTGCCCCCTGGATAGTGCAGTTCTAGGATCCAAAGATGAGGAACATAGCACCTCCATGCCCTGGGAGTCCCCACAGAGGTGTTTGCTGGCCTGATCTGATCATTCATTTGTAGGTTCTCCCTGGGCTCCTGCACACGTGCCAGGCAGTACATGAGGCCCTGGAGACACTCAGCAGGAAGGTCAACACCCAGTTCCTATAGGAATTCCAGCAGGGGCCCGCTTGTAAGCAGAGGTGAAGAGCATGACCCTGCACATCTGTGCTGGTTGTAATGAGAGCAACAGGGCAGAGGGGGGACACCTCACTGTCCTCAGGAGCCTACACTTCTCTCCCCTGATCCAGACAAGAGCCTGATCTGAACTGGTCCCTCTCCTGGCATGAGGGAGAAGAGGTCTCGGGGTCTTCTGTCTCCAGCCAAACCCTGTGGTCTGTTCCTTCTAACCCATGTCAGGCCTGGTTCCTCTGCTCTGCCTCTCATCGATTTCCAGGAAGGGAAGTGCTTGGGATGTCACGGTAGATGGAATGACAACAGAACAGGAAGGAAGCTTCTCCCTGGAGATATTTGGGAAGACGTCCATGCCATTCTTAGTCTAGTGATCATGCCTGCATCGTGCCTCCTTCCCACTTAGAAGAAACATAAATACAGTCCTGCCCTGTTTTACTGAGCTTCGGCTTCGTCGCACTTCACAGATACTGCATTTATTACAACTCGGAGATTTATGACAACCCTGTTTGGAGCAAATCTATTGGCACCATTTTTTCCAACAGCATTTGCTCACTTTATGTCTCTGTGTCACGTTTTGGTAATTCTCACAATATTTCAAAACTTTTTACTCTTGTTGTATTTATTGTACTGATCTGGGGTCAGGGATGGCAGCTTACCGAGGCTCAGATAATGATGAGCGTTTTGTAGCAACAGAGTGTTCTTTATGTAAAGTATGGAACTCGTCTTTTTTTTTTTTTTTTTAAGATATAAAGCTATTGCGTACTTAGCGGACTACAGTATAGTGTAAATGTGGCTCTTCCCTGCATGAGGAAACAAAAACTTTCACTGGGCCCACTTTACTGGCATTTTGCTTTATGCCAGGGGTCTGCAGCTGCAGCCGCGCCCTCTTGGACATGTGCCTGTATCAGCGCCCCTGGCTGGGCCCCAGCGCTGTACTGATCTTAACACCTGGGAATTCGTCCCCTCTCTCGGCCCCCATGTGGCCTGTGTGCTGTCTTTGTCTTCCTTCTGCCCCTCTGTGTCTTTGCCCTCTTAAAGTCCAGTCCACAGCTCTGGCCCCCACGTTCTCCCCGGGAATCCACTGTTCAGCTCTCTCTGGATGCCTAGAGCCCTCGCTCTTGGTATCACTCGTTTTAACAATCACTCGCAGCCTGGGCCCCCTCAAGCCCCCGGGGAAGCTGTGTTGTAGAGATGAAGGATTCCTTGCGACAAGATGCTTTTTATCGGGGAAATAAAAGTGTTGTTTGCAATCAAGCAGTATCATCTTTTTGTTACATGCAGGAAACATTGACACCTGCAGGGCAATCGAGTTCAATTAAAGAGCATGTGTTTCCCACAGGAGTCATGATCCCAAGGCTCCAAGTCATAATTTGCCTCACTTTATATTTGTGATTACTAAAACAACTACCTTGACTCATTTCCTTGCAGGGGTCTACAGAGTAAGGCAAGAACCTGTTTCATCCGGTGGGTCCTGCAGGGACGCGAGCGGGGATCCTCCCATCACATACTGAGTTTCTCTGGGCCTTGCAACACACCACCTCCCCTTGGACCTCCTAGGTGGGAAGCCAAGTGCCCACCCTGAGGCTCAGTCCCTTGAGAAGACCTTGTGGCTCTCTCTTCATCTGACGGTGTTTCTCGTCCCACCACCCAGAAACCATGGCTGGCACAAGTGATGGGAGACTGACTTTGCACATGGGAAGGCCATTTCCTACTTTTGGCAGCAGTTTTTGAGCTCAATATTAGACCTTGGCGGGTGAAAGGTGAAATGAATGGGGCCAACTCTGCCTGGAGATTTCTCCTCAGATTCCCTCTAGAACTCGGTGTGGCGTGGGGCTGAACTTGGAGCCAGCTACCCCCGCTCCCCAGCTAAGAGGGGGAGGATTCTTTCTCAGGCTCCTTTAATCAGAAGGGTATGGGAACAGGAGGAGGGGCAGGAGGGAAGTATCGGTGGAGGAAATATCCCTTTGGTCCTGAAGTATCTGGTGGAGAAAGGACTCTGGGGTGCCTGTAGTCTTGGGTCTGTCAAGTGCCCCACGGGAGGAGGATTGGGAACAAGCGTTAAAATTATGACTGATGCCAAACCCAATGTAGAAAATTAATCTCCCCACTCCGAGGAATTAGAGACATGGGAGAAGGTGCATGGGATTTGGGGTTAAAGGACCTTGTCTCAATGCCTAGTTCCCCATCTGCTAGTCATGCAACTCTACATGATTCACGCACATTCTCAAGCCTGTCTTTTCTCATAAATCAAATAAATATAGCCCGAGAGACTTTTCTTGCTATTTGATCAACCGAAATGCCACAAGGGGAACATAAAGGCCTACTCAGGGTTGAGATTTATTACAAAATGAAGTGGTTACTGACTCCATATTAGAGCCAGCATCTGAATAACTGAAACCACACTTGAGGTGGAATTGGTGGCCCAGAGGAGGGAGGTCTCCTTGCAGCCCTTTGCAGACCCAGCAGGAAGAGAAAGAAGTCCAGCCTCACGAAGGAAGATTTTCTCCTCCCCAGGCAACAGCCCAGCCAGTGAGAGACAGTCACGACTGGGCCAATGAAAAGCCACCACACTTGAAATCCCAGGCCCCTGCATTGGGCTTCTACAGCAGCCTGCTTACCCCACCCACCCATTCCTCTATAGGGGAGCAAGTCCTCTTTTTTCTCTGCAATTGCCCATGGTTGGCCATAGCTTGCCTGTCCCGAGTTGCAGTCCATCTGCTCTTCCTGAATAAACCCATTTTGCTAGTAAAATAACCAGCTGTCCTATTTCCGGGGCTGATAAGGGATCGTGAGACACAGTTTTATCCACTCAGAACCCTGTGAACATTTTCCTGGGTGGTCATGGTATTTTCTTCCCTTGCTTATTGAAGGGTGCCTGGCATAGAGTATATTGCCCAAAATTAAGGTTTACAAATCAATAAAATTTGATGTACATGACTGTACTGTAATGGGGATTCTCTTTGGTCTCCATCTCTGGTTCCAGGCACAGAGCTTCAGAAGTCTGTGGAATTCCCTGAATGATAAGACCGCCTTTGTTGAACTAGTGAGGGGGCTCATCGTGGGCCCCTAGATAGCAAAAGACCAAGTGTCTGATCTGGTGCTTGTAATGTTGAGCCAAACTCACCTCCGGGGACCCTCTCAGGTCTCACCTAAGTGTGTACTTTATAATAAAACTGAAATTGGAAGTCTAGCACTTTCCTTAGTTCTATGGATTAGTTCTAGGGAATTAGTGAAACTGAGAGGCTGTGGGAACCCCTGTATATATAGCCAGTCTGTCAGGAAAATGCAGGTGGCCTAGGGATCCCCAAATTGCATCTGGTGCTTGATAGGAGGACAGTCTTCTGGGGGACCTTTCCCTTCTCTTGTGGGAGCTCGTGCTAACTCAGTGATCAGCAACAGAGTCATATTGGAGTATGCCAAGTTGGGGGGCAACAGAATACTTGGTGTCAGAAATGGGGTATTCCCGAGAAGGACTGACTCACTGACACATGTGATTTGGAAAGAGCAGGGATGAGAGTGCGGGTATGAGCTTCCTTTGATTCCTGTGTGGTCAGAAGGTCACCCACAGTAGCGACCAGCATCTGTGCCACAGTCTTTTCCGTACATTAAAAGTTATAGAGAAAAGTTGAGTAACAGAATTTGGAAATGATGGACCCAACTCCTAAGGAGCTGGCCCACTGGAAATGTAAAGGAAATGTAAAATAATAAGAAAAAGTTAGAGATGCAATCCCTTGCTCATGGTTATCACTAATAGCGAAAAGGAATAGGAAACAGAGTGGTGGGTCGGATCTCGAGGCCATTCAGTCTCAAAGCGTTCCCCCAAGGAAATATTAAGCTTGGACAACACGGAGCATCCCTAAGACCTCTGGTTACCAACGAGGTAGTCAAGCAAGGGGGGATGACAAAATCAAGGAATTACTGAAGCCAGGAGGTAGAGTGTGAAGAAGTTGTCTCATTTTATGGATGGGCATCGCCAGCTCCTCAGCAAACCTTTACTGAAAAGGGATGTGAGAGTGACTCATTTGGGGGCTGTGTCTTTGGTTTTATTTATTTATTTATTTTTTTAAAAAAAGATTTTATTTATTTATTTGAGAGAGAGAGAATGAGAGATAGAGAGCACGAGAGGGAAGAGGGTCAGAGGGAGAAGCAGACTCCCCGCTGAGCGGGGAGCCAAATGCGGGACTCGATCCCAGGACTCCAGGATCATGACCTGAGCCGAAGGCAGTTGCTTAACCAACTGAGCCACCCAGGCGCCCTGTGTCGGGAGTGGGAGGGCATGTTTGGGTCCCTACAGGACCCACATCTCACGATGGAACAATCACAGCTGGCTGTGCATGATCCAGACACACTACAGGTTATTCCTGAGGCAACCAGCAAGCCCGGACACTGGAGAAAAGGCACTGTATGGTTTGTGTATTCTGAGATGGAAGGGGCTGACTGCCCCTATAAATGCCAAGTGGTGCATCCCGGATGAAGCAACGGATAGATTTTGTATACAAGCGAAGCTGCCCTGGCTTTATGATGTTCAGGAAGTGCATCAATGGAATAAGCCCCTTGTCCAGGGCATGGTAGGTGCTGTGATCAAAACGCCCCTTTTGTATGGGCACACCATGAAACCTTACTACTGCAAAATCGATCAAGGGGCCAAAATCGCTTAAGGGCTTTACTGTCTCAGTTTTCCCTTATGGGTCTCTTACAGATGCTATCCTCCCTGCCAAGAAAAACATACAGGGAAAATCAGAGTAAGGGATTCATCCCAGCAGAAAGGAAATCTTTACATGTTTTTTTAAGGAACGGGATAAAGAGCGGATGTTGCTGGGTTTGAGGCAAAGTTATATGTTTGAACAGTTCTGAATAGAACACTTAACGAACTTCTTTGGTGTCCTCTAACATTAAAGGCCCCCAGAGAAGTCTTTCCCCCTATCTAACCCAGTTTGGAAGAATTTTAAAAGCCAGAAGGTAAAGATTCCAAGGAGAAGCTCAACCTGGAGTCGCATGTGCCGATAGTCAAGCCGAGTTTTCAAGATGAATATTGGCAGAGGGGCCAGTGTATCTGGGCTCAACCCTCTGCCGGGGACCCAAACCTTGTGCACTTGAGCAGGTGGAATGGTGGAGGTGTGGACACGAGGTTTCTTGGACTCCTTGACAAGGGGAACCCCAGGAACTGTGTCGTACCAAAATCTGTTGGTAAGACCCTAAATGAAGTCTACAATTAAATTGAGAGAATCTAGAAATGCAAGAATTGATAGGATTAAGGTGAAAAGTTTGGATGACAATCGGAATGTTTCTGCAGGCTTTGTGCTTATTTTACCTGAATGTATGATGGGGATGGATAATGTGTCTGACTGGCGAATGTTTCTCCCACCCGGGACTGTAAAACGGAAGGCCCATAAATCCACCCTTCAAGCCCTATTAATTGGACATGCTAAATGGGTATTGATAAAAATGCCGGAGCCCACACAGTGGGGAAAAAAAGGAGGTGGAGCGTTGGTACAAAGTCTCTGTACAAGTATCCTGTGTGCAGCGTAGACTGGGGCTTATGGCAAATTCCTATGAGCCCCACCTAGTGGCAACTGCTGGAACCATGAACCAGAGAATTTCCATTTGAGGAACAATAGCTGGCTTGCTCTAGGAAATTGACTCTGCTCTTGCAACTGAAGGGCATAAAAGAATCTTGAAACCTAAAACACCCATCATACTTCGGTGTTGTCAGAGAAACACTCTAATATGGAGGGCAATGGCTAGAAAAGTTCCATAATAAAATGGAAATGGTTTGTGCATGGGGCATGTGACAAGAAAACAGATGCTTACTCAGCGTATCTGCGAGGAGGTACACCCTATTCCCTTAGAACTGACTTTGGGACCACATCTCAGGAGCTGCCCAGTTCTATTGCCACATAGAGAGTGCCCTATAAAGCCCTTGATTGACCAACACAGAGTGGCTTGGCTTTTGGATGGCAGTTTTGGGGTGAACTGAGAGTTTCCTGTTTAGAAGACGGCCACTCTGATCAAAGAAGGTAAAAATAAATCAGCTCCCTGGGCTAGATTGCATGCTGTTTGCCCCTATGTTTGGGTTTTTACAATCCCGTGGGTCCTGACCAGTAACCTATGCATAAGGTCAGGTAGAAGGGCAGTGGAGTACCAGCCTATCAGAAGGAAGTCCATATGGGGCAT
This sequence comes from Zalophus californianus, assembly GCF_009762305.2. Classification (NCBI taxonomy): domain Eukaryota; kingdom Metazoa; phylum Chordata; class Mammalia; order Carnivora; family Otariidae; genus Zalophus; species Zalophus californianus. Next base: position 18,867,312 of record NC_045608.1, on the reverse strand, counting down.
GGCCCTATGGCACTCACTATGGAAAGTTGAAGAGTGCATTAAAGTAAGACATGTCAATGCTTATCAGAAGAACTCCCTTCCAGATTTGTATGGTGATTGGAATTGATGAGTGTATGTACCGGTGTGCTTGCTGGAGGTGGCCACCTTGGTCCATGGCCTGCAGTAAAGCAGAGATGGGCAAACTCTAGACATAGTCCTCTTGCACCCTCTGAGGCACAAAATGCCGACAAGAACTGTTCTGTCTGCCAACCAGAGAGACAGAGACAACAGGTGGCTAGGAGGCGGTTCTCCGGGGAGTGGGGAGGGGGAAGACTGCCAAGTGGACTACAGGGCACCAACATCCATGCGTCCTAATGGGAACAGGCACTGACGCTGCTGGGTCGACTGTCTGAACCAGGTGGTAGATGTAAGGGCTCAGAGGATGACAGGAGAACCAGCATGAAGCTCCTGCACTAATTTAGACTGCCGACTTACATTTTCTTGGGAGTAGTGGTCTGACAGAAAATCAGAATGGGCAATGAATCAGAGGGAGATGCAAGCACGGTGGGCTGGGTTACACGGCCTCACAGTGTTTGCTCACAGTCACCATGAGGGGCACAGAGAGTGTCCCCCCACTAGATGGACCCCTCTGCTTTTCAGTTGGACCTCGGGGAGGGGGGAGCAGAGGATGCTGTGGGACTATGAAATTCTCCCCTGTGGGGGAAGATGAGGAGGGAAGGGCCTGACTGAGTGGATTGTGCTGTCAGTTCCTCTGGCAAAAATGGGGTTAATGGTGAATGCACCTGTATCACAAGGAGGTAGAAATAGCCCATTCGTTCTGCACAAATGCAGGGAAGGGGCACTAAGAGCTGAGGATAAGGAATGAACACATGGGTTGTGCAGTGTGCAAAATCCCATATTGTTCCAGAAAAGACTCTTAGCTTGATGATGCCAGATGCTTGAAGGGGCGAAATCATACGTCTCTGAGACCACTCCTTCTTTTGGAACCGGCCAGTCTCAAATGGAAGCCTGCAAACCTGTGTGACCTCGCCCCAGGAGACATTCTGCTCATGTAATATGATCAAGTACTGGACTAATTATTAATGACCGCAAGTCACTCTAGTAATATGACAGTACCTTTCGACTTTTATTTTTCAGGTCACGTCTACCATATTGCAATATGGCCTCACACTGGCATTGTGAGTATATCACTGGTAGTGAGAGTCAAACATATTGGGAAATATAGTTGAGCTGAAAACCTACTATCTGCACCCCACACTTCCTCCTGCAAATACTAGGTTATTCGTGTTGATACGATTCCTGGGTCTGTCATCATAGTGTTATCTCAAATGTGGATTCTCAGACAGATATGATCCTTTTTCTATAAGGGAACTGCGGTCAAAGACCAGGAGAGCGAGAGCAGGCTGAGATGGACTTCAATCATGTAGCCAGTGCTTTTATCAACTGTGCCTACGGAATGTCACCCCAATAAAAATTATGAACATGGAAGATCAGTGAAAGTTTTTCTTTGGTGAACACACTGAGGTGCTGGGAGGGTGACACGATCTGACTCACCCAGAGAGGGTGTGGGGACTCTGCTTCCCAGAGCCTCCCAGACCCGGCACTGTGCACATCCTCTATGAAAGTTGTAATCATCAGGATAGCTCTTTCTCGAGTCCTAGGAATCATTTACAGCCAATTATCAAATTTGGGTCATGGGAACCCCTGAATTTGTAGCTGGTCTTTTGAAAGTGCAAGTAGCCTGGGGACCTCCAATGTGTGCCTGGTTCTGAAGAAAGGGCAGTCATGTGGAGGATTTGGCCCTTAATTTGTGGGATCTCATCGTAACTCTGGGTGGTTGGTGTCAGAATGGAATCACAGTGCGGCCAATTAGGGTAGAAAGAGGACACACATATGTCCATGAAGCAATGGTGATGAGTGTTTATTAGCTGAAAAAGTGGACACTCGCAATTTTGCTGCATAAGGGGGATACAGCTGTGTGGGAAAGACACACAGGCACACACAATCGCACCATACACCTCACATATAGGCTCACCTCCCTGGCCCCATGACACAAACCTATACCATCTAAATGGAGTGCAGCTGCTTGTAGAAACACGGGCATAGTTCTTTACCTAGAAAATCATGTTCCTTCACCACACTCTCAATCCCCACTCCCACCCCAGAGCTGGAAGTGTGGCGGTTCCCCAGATGAAAGCCTACAAGGAAGACCCACCATTTTTATCATCTGGATCTTTTTCCTCAGCAAGTGACTGACCCAGACTATGAATCATTTTTTCTTTCTTTCTCTTGAGGCCACCTGTCATCACAGAGAAGCAAATACTGTGAGGATCAGGTCATGCTATGCCCTGACTGTCCTTTTGTTCTGTTGACTGAAGAAAATCAGATGGCAAGGGCGCCTGGCTGGCTCAGTTGGTAGAGCATGCAACTCTTGATCTTGAGATCACGCGATCAAGCCCCACATAGGGCATGGAGCCAACTTAAACTAAATAAATTAATTAACAAAAAAGAAAATCGGATGGGAAACAGTGCTCAAGATAAGGGACTCCGAAAGCAAGACAGGGGACACCTACACATACCAAAACGGATGAATTGGTCTTGGAAGAGGTGTCTTTCAAGTCCATCTTGGTTGGCAATTACAAAAATCTTCATCAAAGAGGAAAAAGCACTGCTGGAGAACAGGCTCCCTACCAACAATTTATATAATCAATACTCCCATATTTCAACGCCTCCTGAATCAGGCATCAGTTGAAGTGTAAATAACCTCTATCATGGACATGAGTGGCTTTTCATTTCTGAACTACCAGTGTAGTAAGGAAAAAAAATCAAGAAAGCAACATTTCTGTCCCAAACAAAGAGAATCTTGAGTAGGCGTATGGTGGGACCCCTTCCTCTGCCCTGCCACCTCGTCCTCTGGGGAACTAAGAGGGCATAGATGAACTTTCAGCACGTTGGTGGGACTGTTCATGCATTACTGGAGCCCAGCTTGAAGGAGAAATGCAAAAAAGGTCCTGGACACCAGGCTGGCGCTATGAACTCTTATTTGTCATTGTACCCAAGTTGTGTATCGCCCAGGATTTGGGCATTTCCAGCACTTGTGCAGAGAATGCTGTTAAATTCCAGTATAATGCCTCCTCAATCTTGTTTGTCTGGGGTCAGACACCAGGGCATAACCCCAGCAAGGACAGAGGTTGGCCACGTTGACTTTCTTTTTGTCGCCAGATCTTAGAATCTGTGAGCTGACTGGAAGCATCTGAACTTTCGATGTGTTTTTTACATATCCCCCAGAATAGCTAAAATGAAAAAGTCAGAAAATACTAAATGTGGCTGAGGCTGGGGAGCAACCAAACTCCCTTCCACAGTAGCCATGAGCATCAGATGGGCAGATTTGGAAAACCCTGTCAGGATTCCATGGCGCTGAATATAAGCATCCGTTATGCCCCAGTCCTTCCTCAGGTGGAGAAATACCCAACAGAAATGGATGCATATATTTCTCAGAAGACATTTCCATCAGGAATGTACACAGAGGCATTCCTCTTAATTTCTCAAAGCTGTAAAATACCCAAACCCTCATGAAAGTGGAACGTGTGAACAAATTCTAGCACATTTCAACAACCGTGTGCTTTTCCTTCTGAGGGAAGAGTGATCTTTAAAAACATACAACAATACGGGTGAATCTCACAAAACAGAGCAAATGAAGCCAGGCACAAAAGGATTTAAGATTTCCTTTATTCGCAAGTGATTGACTGTGGTTAGCTTTAGGGCTGAGGTTCATGACGGGAAGGGGCCCCCAAAGGAAAAAACTCAGGCTTTTCATGGCAGATCTCTCAAGTCCATTTTGATCAGCAAATACAAACTTCTTTTTCGAGGAAAAGAATTTTTTGCTGAGGAAAATCCTCGCTACCATACACTTTGTAACTGATCCTGTCACTTTTTAAATGCCCTTTGGAATTAGGTGTCAGTTAATAATAGACTCAACATTCCCCCCACCCCACAAACTAGGAAATTGTGGATATCGTCTATAATGTACATTGTCACATTTTCTTTTGAAGAAAGAAATGAAGCAAGGCTTCTATCTCAGACAAAGACAGACCAGCTTACCTTGGTGGGAGTTGGGGCCTCCGACCTCTGTGGTGCCTCCAAGAAGTTCTTCCAACAGGCCCTCAGAAGGAGCTAGGACACAGAAAAGCTGCCGGGACATTGGAGGTGCTGCTCAGGAATGACTCAGGGAGCTTTGCTTGGTGTGGACACGGGGCAAGAACGTATGCCTGTCATTGGTTAACCAGCAAGGCCTGAGCAGCTGCTGGACCGGCCTCCTCAGTGGATGAAGGCAGACAAACAGGAGGAGCAGGAAGGAAATGAGAAACAGGGCCTTTGCCTTTCTAGCTACAGAAGGGGAACTTAATCCATGTGAAATGATCAGTCCAAAAAAGGCAAACACTAAAATGCATGTTGTTTCAATGACAGAATCCCATGACTCCTGCCCATTTTAAAGCCCAGCAAAATGCCACTTATTCAAATATTACAAGACTATTTCAGCTTCCATGCTTCTCATATGCTGCTACTGTATTCGTCACCTATTCTATTGGGTTTTTAACTTTTTTATATGTATATATTTTATATATATGTACATATATATAAATATTATATACATTTATCCTTTTCATCATTCATCAGTATACAATCCGGTGGCATTAATTACCTTCACACCCTGTACACTCATCACCACTATCTACACACAAAACTCTTTCATTCTATCCAACATAACCTCTGTGCCCAGGAAGAAATAACTCCATCTCCCCTACTGCTTCCAGCCCTTGCTAACCTCTGTCTCTATGAGTTTGCCTATTCTAAGGACCTCGTATAAGTGGAATCATACAGTACTGGTCTTTCCCTGCTTGCTTTATCTCACAGAGTATAATATCTTTTCAAGGTCCATCCATGTTGGGGCATATTTCAAAATTGGATTCCTTTTTATAACTGAATGGTATTTCATTGTGTGTATATAACACATTTTATTGATCCATTCATCATTGGATGGACTTTGGGGTTGTTTCCACTTTTTGGTAATGTGCATAGTGCTGCCAGGAACACTGGTGTATGGATTTCTGTAGAATCCTGCAATGGTGATACACGACATTATACATTTGTCACAACTCCCAGAATGTCAAAGCACAAAGAGTGAATTTTAATGTAAACTGCGGACTTTGAATTAATAAAAGTGTATCGATACTGTTTTGCTAATTATAACAAATTTACCACATTCATGTAAGATGTTATTAATGGAGGAATCTGGGGGGTGGGATATGGAAACTTTCTGTATTATCTGTTCAACTCTTACATTCATCTAAACCTCCTGTTCTAAATAAAGCCTATTAATTTTTTTAAAATCTGAAAACACTCTTTCAGGGAGAGATCTGTTTCAGGCAATGTTCAAAAATCAGTCAAGCAGAGAAAGACAATTGTCATATGGTTTCACTCACATGTGGAATATAAGAAATATAACAGAGGATCATAGGGGAAGGGAGGGAAAACTGAATGAGCAGAAATCAGAGAGGGAGACAAACGTGAGAGACCCTGGACTCCAGGAAACTAACTGAGGGTTACAGAAGAGGGGGGACTGGGGGAAGGGATGACTGGAAGAGGGGTGCTAAGGAGGACATGTCTGGTGATGAGCACTGGGTGTTATACACAACTAATGAATCATTGAACACTACATCAGAAATGAATGATGTACTATATATGGTGGCTAATTGAACATAATAAATTAAAGAATGTAGACAAAAGGGAAAAAATCAACTAAAGGTCTATACATTAGGTAGAGTTGTTGTTTACTGTTAAACATGAGCCCATTCTTGAGTTAGAATGTATCTTGATTTCTAGAGTTACAGCACTACTGATTGACCTTTGCATACAGAAGAGAGGAATGTGGCTTAACATTTTCAGAGTTTTCTCTGAATGAAATATGGGTCACTGAATAAAATAGAATCATTATTCTTTAATGAACTTAATGGGTCCATTTCTACAGTACCTTCAACTGGGTCATTTATAGGGTGCCCCCTGTTGTTTGCCAAGAGGCAGGGTTTACTGAATCACTGCTTGGGACCAGTTGATATTCTTGACCTCAGGGGAACATTTCTTCTGAATCCTTGAAGAAAGATCCCAGGAAATGCATCACAATAGAGAGAACTGTGCACGTCTTGCTGGCAGAAGAACACAGGGAAATGGGTGATAATCTATTCATAGTTCAATCCTTTCATCCCATTATTCACCTGCTGCCTGCCCAGTAGAGCCTCCTGAATCTAAGTTGGACTTCTGGAGCTTTTGCAGTTGGGTGTGCGCTTAGAACACCCAACAGACAGGTCCTGTGAGCAAATACCTTTATTTTGCTGAGGCATCGTAGAAATGCAGCAAACTGCAGTACCCATGACTGATGGCCTGGGTCCACTCTCCATTTAAAAGAAGGCACAGGTAGAAGGAGGAAAAGATGGCAGAAGAGTAGGGGACTCTATTCCAACCGGAATTGAGTTGGATATCTTCCAGACCACTCTGAACACCCACAAAATCAGCCTGAGATGTAAGAAGATAGATCTGGATCTCTACAAACAGAATATCGTTTGGTTGGTTTCAAAGTATGAAGTGGGGAGCTGTGATTCTGGGGGCACATATCTGAAGATAAACGGAAGGGGGAGGGAGTCATGGGGATCCTGCACCATCAGTGAGCGATAGCCTCCCATGCTGGGGACCGGGCACAGACTTGCAGACGGGGAGCATCAGGGAAAGGACTTTAGGGCAGCCCCCTGGACTGAACTTGGAGTGGTCGGGCTGCGTGTGCGAACTGGGTGTGGTTGGTGGTTTTAGAAGCAGAAAGGGCAGAGACGTGCCCTGACCTGGAGGCGAGGACTGGGAGTACTGCTGAGGGGCGCACAACCCAGGACGCTGCAGTTTTTAGCAGCACAGACAGAAACGGAGATAACGTGGCCTGGAAAGCTCACTGAAGAACAGACAGCGATCTCTCTGTTCTGAGGCAGAGGGTTGGAAATGATCTCTTCTGCTCTGACTCTCAGAAGAGATGCAGAAAGCCACCAGGGAAAGCTGCGAGCAAACAAAAGCTCCCCAAAACTGGTTTTCACTGAGCACATCCTCCCACACACGCAGGGGCAGGGCAACTCTGCCCAAACAGGGGTGCCTGAGTAACAGCGTGGCTGGACCCTCCCCCAGAAGACAGTCTGGGAGAACAAGAAGCTGACAACCTTAAAGCCCTATAAAATAGTTCCATCTTCCTTGGGTTGTGGTCAATAATTTGGACTCTATACATTCCCTCAACCACCCCTCAACAGAATGACTAGGAGGAGAAACCCCCAAAATAGGAAAGACTCAGAGACTGTGACTTTTGCCACAGATTTACAAATGGATACAGATATAAGCAAGATGTTGGAAATGGACTTCAGGGTAACAGTTATGAAGACGATAGCTAGAAGGGAGAAATCGACTAATGGCCACATAGAGTCTCTAAAAGCAGAAATGAAAGCTGAACTGGCAGAACTTAATGCTATCAATGAGATCCAGTCTAATCTAGATGTTTGAACAGCTAGGGTAAATGAGGCAGAAGAGCGAATTAGTGATCTAGAAGACAAACTGAAAAAAAAAAAGGAAAAAGAGGGCGCCTGGGAGAAACAGCTTAAAATCCATGAAAACAGAATTTGAGAAATAAGTGACGCCATGAAACATTCCAGTGTCAGAATTATTGGGATCCCTGAGGGGGTGGAGAGAGAGAGAGAGAGAGAGAGAGAGAGAGAGAGAGAGAGAGAGAGAACTAGAAGGTATATTTGAGGAAATCATAGCTGAGAACTTCCCTAGTCTGGGGAATGAAACAAACATTCGTGTCCAAGAGGCAGAGAGGACCCCTCCCAAGATCAAGGAAAACAGGCCAACGCCCCGGCCTGTAATAGTAAAACTCGCAAATCTTAGAACCAAGGAAACCATCTTAAGGGCAGTTAGGGGGAAGAGATTCCTTACATACAGAGGGAGGAACATCAGAATAACGTCAGACCTATCCACAGAGACCTGGCAAGACAGAAAGGCCTGGCAAGACATATTCAGGGTACTAAATGAGAACAACATGCAGCCAAGAATACTTTATCCAGCAAGGCTGTCGTTTAGAATGGATGGAGAGATGCAGAGCTCCCAAGACCAGCAGAAACTGAAAGAATATGTGACCACTAAGCTGGCCCTGCAAGAAATATTAAGGGGGGTTCTATAAAAGGAGAAAGATTCCAGGAGTGATATAGAAGAAAAATTTACAGAGTCAATCTATAGAAACAAGGACTTCACAAGCAACATGATGACAATAAAGTCATATCTTTCAATAATCACTCTCAATGTGAATGCCTAAATGCTCCCATAAAATGGCACAGGGTTGCAGATTGGATAAAAAGACAGGACCCATCCATATGCTGTCTACAAGAGACTCATTTTGAACCTAAAGACACATCCAGACTGAAATTGAAGGGTTGGAGATCCATCTTTCATGCCAACAGACCTCAAAAGAAAGTTGGGGTAGCAATTCTTATATCAGACAAATTAGATTTTAAGCTAAAGACTGTAGTTAGAGACACAGAAGGACACTCTATCATACTTAAAGGGTCTATCCAACAAGATCTAACAATTGTAAATATCTATGCCCCCAACATGGGAGTAGCCAATTACATAAGCCAACTGTTAACCAAAATAAAGAGTCATATTGATAACAATACGTTCTTTGTAGGAGACCTCAATTCTCCACTCTCAGCAATAGACAGATCATCTAAGCAGAAAATCAACAAAGAAACAAGAGTTTTGAATGACACACCGGACCAGACGGACCTCATAGATATATACAGAACATTCCTCCCTAAACCAACAGAATACTCATGCTTCTTGAGTGCACATGGAACTTTCTCCAGAATAGACCACATACTGGGTCACAAATAAGTCTCAACTGATACCAGAAGTTTGAGATTATTCCCTCATATTCTCAGACCATAATGCTTTAAAACTGGAACTCAGGGCGCCTGGGTGGCTCAGTTGGTTAAGCGACTGCTTTCGGCTCAGGTCATGATCCCAGAGTCCAGGGATCGAGTCCCGCATCAGGCTCCCTGCTCAGCAGGGAGTCTGCTTCTCCCTCTAACCCTACCCCCTCTTGGGTTTTCTCTCTCACTCTCTCTCTCTCAAATAAATAAATAAAATCTTTAAAAAAAAACAAAAACTGGAACTCAATCACAAGAAAAAATTTGGCAGAAATTCAAACACTTCGAAGCTAAAGACCACTCTCCTCAAGAATGTTTGGGTCAACCAGGAAATCAAAGAAGAACTTAAACAATTCATGGAAACCAATGAGAACAAAAACACATCGGTCCAAAACCTATGGGATACTGCAAAAGCGATTCTAAGAGGGAAATACATAGCCATCCAAGCCTCACTCAAAAAAACAGAAAAATCCCAAATTCACCAACTAACTTTACACCTTAAAGAACTGGAGAAAAAGCAACAAATGATGCCTAAGCCATGCATTAGGAGAGAAATAATTAAGATTAGAGCAGAGATCAATGAATTAGAAACCAGAAACACAGTAGATTAGATCAATGAAACTAGAAGCTGGTTCTTTGAAAGAATAAGATCAGTCAACCACTGGGCAGACTTACCAAAAAGGAAAGAGAAAGGACCCAAATTAATAAAATTATGAATGAAAGGGGAGAGATCATGACGAACACAAGGGAAATAGAAACAATTATTTAAAAAAATTATTATCAACAACTATATGCCAATAAATTAAACAACCTGGAAGAAATGGATGCCTTCCTGGAAACCTATAAACTGCCAAGACTGAAACAGGAAGAAATTGACAACTTGAATAGGCCAATAACCAGTAACAAGATTGAAGCAGTGATCAAAAACCTCCCAAAAAACAAGAGTCCGGGGCCTCATGGATTCCCTGGGGAATTCTACCAAACATTCAAAGAAGACATAATACCTATTCTCCTGAAGCTGTTTAAAAACAAAACAAAACAAAACAAAACAAAAAAAAAAACAGAAGGAAAGCTTCCAGACTCATTCTATGAAGCCAGCATTACCTTAATCCCCAAACCAGGCAAAGACCCCATCAAAAAGGAGAATTTCAGACCGACGTCCCTGATGGATATGGATTCCAAGATTCTCAACAAAATCCTAGCTAATAGGATACAACAATACATTAAAAGGATCTCCAGTGGGATGTATCTCTGGGGTGCATGGGTGGTTCAACATTCGCAAATCAATCGATGTGATAGAACACATTACTAAGAAGAGAGGAAGAACCATATGGTCCTCTCAATTGATGCAGAAAAAGCATTTGACAAAACACAGCATCCTTTCCTGATTAAAACTCTTCAAAGTATAGGGATAGAGGGAACATTCCTCAAGTTCATAAAATCCATCTATGAAACACCGACAGCAAATATCATCCTCAATGGTGAAAAGATGAGAGCCTTTCCCTTAAGATCAGGAACACGTCAAGGATGCCCACTCTCCCTACTCTTGTTCCACAGAGTACTAGAAGTCCTGACAACAGCAATCAGACAATAAAATCCAGTAAAAGGTATTCAAATTGGCAAAGAAGAAGTCAAACTCTCTCTCTTCACAGATGACATGATTTTTTATGTGGAAAATCCAAAAGACTCCACCCCCAAATTACTAGAACTCTTACAGCAATTCAGTAATGTGGCAGGATACAAAATCAATGCACAGAAATCAGTTGCTTTCTTATACACCAACGATGCAACTGTAGAAAGAGAAATTAGAGAATTGATTCCATTTACAAGAGCACCAAAAACCATAAGATACCTCGGAATAAACCTAACCAAAGAGGTAAAGGATCTGTACTCCAGGAACTACAGAACACTCATGAAAGAAATTGAAGAAGACACAAATAGATGGGAAAATATTCCATGCTCATGGGTCGGAAGAAAAAACATTGTTAAAATGTCTATGCTACCCAGAGCAATCTATACCTTCAATGCCATCCCGATCAAAATTCCAATGACATTTTTCACAGTGCTGGAACAAACAATCCTAATATTTGTATGGAACCAGAAAAGACCCCAAATCGTCAAGGGAATGATGAAAAAGAAAAACAAAGCTAGGGGCATCACGTTGCCTGACTTCAAGCTGTATTACAAAGCTGTGATCACAAAGATGGCATGGTATTGGCAGAAAAACAGACACATAGAGGAATGGAACAGAATAGAGACTCCAGAAACGGACCCTCAACTCTATGGTCAAGTAATCTCTGACAAATCAGGGGAAAATAGCCAATGGAAAAAAGACAGTCTCTTCGATAAGTGGTGCTGGGACAATTGGACAGCTACATATACAAGAATGAAACTGGACCATTCCCTTACACCATACACAAAGATAAACTCAGAATGGATGAAAGACCTCAATGTAAGACAGGAATCCATCAAAATCCTAGAGGAGAACATAGGCAGTAACCTCTTTGACATCGGCCACAGCAACTTCTTTCAACATACATCTCCAAAGGCAAGGGAAACAAAAGCAAAAATGAACTCTCGGGACTTCATCAAGATAAAAAACTTCTGCACAGCAAAGGAAAAGTCAACAAAACAAAGAGGCAACCCAAGGAATGGGAGCAGATATTTGCAAATGACACTACAGACAAAACCCTGATTTCCAAGATCTATAAAGAAATTCTCAAACTCAATACCCAAAAAAAACATAATCAAGTCAAAAATTGGAAAGAAGATATGAACAGACACTTCTTCAAAGAAGACATACAAAACGGCTAAGAGACCCATGAAAAAATGTTCATCATCATTAGCCATCAGGGAAATTCAAATCAAAACCACATTGAGATACCACCTCACACCAGTTACAATGGCAAAAATTGACAAAGCAAGAAACAACAAATATTGGAGAGGTTGTGGAGAAAGGGCAACCCTCTTACACTGTTGGTGAGACGCAAGTTGGTACAGCCACTTTGGAAAACAATGTGGAGGGGCCTCAAAAAATTAAAAACACAGTTGCCCTATGGCCGAACAATTGCACTACTGGGTATCTACCCCAGAGACACAGATGTAGTGAAAAGAAGGGCCCTATGCACCCCAATGTTCGTAGCAGCAATGTCCGCAATAGCTAAACTGTGGAAAGAGCTAAGATGCCCTTCAACAGACGAATGGATAAAGAAGATGTGGTCCATATATACAATGGAATAATACTCAGCCATAAGAAAAGATGAATACCCAACTTTTACATCAACATGGATGGGACTGGAGGAGATGATGCTAAGTGAAATAAGTCAAGTAGAGAAAGTCAATTATCATATGGTTTCACTTATTTGTGGAACATACAGAATAGCACGGAGGACATTAGGAGAAGGAAGGGAAAAATGAAGGGGGGAAATCGGAGGGGGAGACGAACCGTGAGAGACTATGGACTCAGGGAAACAAAATGAGGGTTTTAGAGGGGAGGGGTTGGGGGATGATTTAGCCCAGTATGGGTATTGAGAAAGGCATGTATTGCATGGAGCACTGGGTGCTCTACGAAAACAATGAATCATGGAACACTACATCAAAAACTAATGGTTTACTGTATGGTGACTAACATAATATAATAAAATTAAATTAAATGTTAAAAAAAAGGAACCACAAGTACATGAGAAAGTTATGTAGACCCTCTTTGTCTCACTCCCCTGTTCTGAGACGTTGAAATGTGAATCTGGCCTACTTATTAGTATTATGTTATGAGATTAACAATAATTAAACACAAGGGAAGCCTTAAGAAAAATAAATAAATGGTGTTTCATAATTGCCCTAAGGGTTCAGTCCCTGAATGACGGCAAGAATAAGGCAGACGCTTGGTAGTGGTTGAATCCAGAGAAGGCATTTGGATGGCTCCACAGCAAGGGAAGAGGGAAGCTCGCTCTTAGCTTTTCCATGGAAATGATGGTTTACAGCTCATGGACGATACTGTTACCATCTCCTGTAATCCCCAGGTCAGCCCTATTGAGGTGGGTGGGGGCAGAGCAGAGGTTGTAAGCCATATTCTACAGTGGGAGGCACTGAAATGTAGAGAGATTAAGTGACATGGCAGGAGTTACCATACCGATGTGTATGGGGTCTGGGACAGGAATAGAGTTGGTTCCCTGGGGAGAGAGACCCCTGAACACCTGTGACCTGCCCAGGGCACCTGAGATCATGCCCCAAAGCCCTGAACCAAATCACTTTCTCAAACCCTCCTGCCCCGAGTTTTCTGTGGGAGACAGTTGATGCACTGGAGGAGGTGCCTGAGCCAACAGAAAAGTCCAAATCCTAACTAGGCTTCCAAACTCTAGGTTACAACCCGTGACCCAAAACACAAAGCAATTACGCCCAAGGGAAGCCCCTCCGAAGGGCGAGGGGAAGCCCAGCCGTGGCCGTCCTCCCCCAGCATTCACATTACCAGCTGTCTCACGTGGAACCTTCCCAGTGACCAGCTGACCACTTTAGGGACCAGTGAGTGGTTTGCTCAGCTGCTAAGCTGACTCAGAACCCAGGACATTCCAAACCAACTGTCACATGATGGCTCTGCCAAGAATTAGACTCTTTTTTACTAACCAACCCTGGCTGAGCAGTGACTGTGAACTGACTGGGAAAGTGGCCACCTGGGCGGGTGCTTTGGTGGTGTAATAAATTGAACCTGTGACCTTCCATGTCTCACCGCTTGTGGATCTGAGCGAGTGTCCAAACAGCCTGGCTAAGGTCTGGTTGGCAGCGGCTGTCGGCTACACTGGCTCTGAGTGGGCACCTTCAATGCTCCTCCCTTCTGATGAGTCACTCAATATCCAGCCTTTACACACTTTTCTCCTTCGCTAGATCCTTAAAGGGCAGGGGACAGTGTCCCATCTCTTCTTAGAGGGCCCCCACCATACACCCACAGCCTGCAGACCCCCTCCCCAGGACACCCCCTGAGCACCACCAGACATATTTTCCTATTTTCTATTTCATTCAGGAAACCTCTATGCTGATCATTTCCAATCTTTCTGACCTAGCATGGCCCCACTTCAAATCTAAAATTATCATCTCTAAGCCCACACCATACCCCAGACCTCAAGATTCTTATGCAGCAATTCCACAGGGTAGTCTCATAACTCAGTCTTAATATTTCCAAAGCTGAACACAAAGATAAGAGAACTTCTGGAACCAGACACTTGCTGGAGCAGTCTAGAGAGTTGAAGGGAAGGGGGAAATTGTGGATGTCCAGAGCCACCCAAATCAGGAAAACACCGGTGTGGGGAGTACCTGGACCAGAATGAGACTTCATAGGGTTCCCTTCTAGCAGGGTGGGCATAGCACACCTGACTCAGCCCAGCTCCCTGCCTGGACCATTCAGGATTTCTTGACACCATTCAATGGTGCTGTGGCTATAAATGAAGACCAATCAGATGATACCAAGTACAGGTGATTTATTCAGAACTTGCTAGAGCGAGGAGAGCGAGGGAGTCAGCCATTATCACTTGTATTTGGGCAGAGATTCAAAGGAGCAGAGGAGGGAAATTTTAGAGGCCCAAAAGGGAAGGCTTCAGGTATGCCCTGACTAGAGCCTCTTGGCATAAGGATGCCATATTCGGTGGCCTACAAGCAGGGCATCCCATGTCATTGTTAGGGCTGTTGTATCTGCTGGTCCTCAGGTGCAACTAGGGAAAAAAATCAGGGACAGTCTCAGTTACAAATCATATCCTGGTCATTCGGGGCCAATTGCTACAGCGGTTATTGGTTAGGCTTCTGGGCTGGATGCTCCAGATGACGCTCTGACATCTTACAAGTCGAAAGGGAAATCTGTAGATAATGGGTTGGTTTCCTGGGCTGCAGACTTCAGGCCAGAGTCCTATTTTTATCTATGGTCAGTGTACTGCCCATTTGTATCTTCCATTCTCAGTCCCCCATTTTGGTCCTTATCTCATTTGGGAGAGGTTGGCCCACTCCGAGAAGACTAGAGATCGCATACTTCACTGCTGGACACGGTCTAGTCATCTTCAGAGTCAACAGTATTGGAAGATCTTCTTCTTCTTCTTCTTCTTCTTCTTTTAAGATTTTTATTTATTTGTTTATTTAACAGGGATAGAGAGAGAGAGCACAAGTAGGCAGAGCGGCAGACAGAGGGAGAGGGAGAAGCAGGTTCTCTGCCGAGCAGGGAGCCCGATGCGGGGCTCGATCCCAGGACCCTGGGATCATGACCTGAGCCAAAGGCAGCCGCTTAACCGACTGAGCCACGCAGGCGCCCCTGGAAGATCTTCTTGACCATGCTTGTGATGCGAGCACATCTATACAGCTGCATTTAAGTAAGACTCTGGATCGAATGCAAAGGGCCAGCACTATGACCACTATGAAAACAAACAAACAAACAAACGAGAACATGTTAATAGTCTGTATAAGGTGCTTCAAAACCAGGAACCCCAACTGCCCAACCCCGGCCAAGAGAACAAATCCCGTAAGGCATGAGGATCCACCTTAAAGCCCAACAGTTTCTTCCTTAAGGCACTTCATAACCTGTTCTACCTACACTACTTTATGGGTCCAAGCACAAAAAGTGTCAACAATAACACAGATACCACCACATCCTGCCAACAAGAAATCTACAGCAATGGTACTGTCCATCATCATGCCGCCAATAGGTTGAGACTGGTCCGTGTTCCATCTGGGACATAAACTGTACTATCAGGAACTTTTGCCAACATTAGATATAGTTTTCTACAGGCTTTTTTATTTATGCAATTTCCACCAAAGGGAACATTGTTTTAATTTGGGGCATAAATACTAATTCTTCCAAATCGTGTTCCTGAATAATCAAAAGTGGCCTCAGTTTGGAGCTCACATATGAGTTGGAATTTCCAGCCTTGGTGATTCATTTCATTTGATGAAATCTGAATTTCCCAGAGGCATGTCCCTTGTGGTTCGGGAAAGGACGGCATACCCAACAGTCAGACACACCGAGAGGAGTGCCATCAGCTATGTTCTGACCTTACAAGGATAATAATTAGTAGAACGATTATAATAAGAAAAAGGGAGTAAAGGGGTCGTTCTGGGTGAACGGCAACAAGGGGTTTATGGAAAATGAGAAGAATTATTTTAACTAAGCAGATACAAAATGAAAAACGAATTAGATGGGAGTCTTGACCCAATATCTTGTGTGGGAACTGCCCTCTATCCATCACAATTTGCCTGTTCTGGAAGTCTTGGGTCAACTACCTGCTTCTGAAGACTGGCTATTTCCAGAGGATCTCTGAGAATCCTCAGTTTGAGGAGCCTTCTAATTTTGTGGAATTCTGACTTTGAAAATTTTTATTTTATGTTATTATTTTATTTTTCCTTTCCTTTTCTTTTCTTTCCTTTCCTTTTATTATTTTATTTTATTTTAGTGGTGAAGTAGGAAGCCAAGGGTGAACTCCCAGGAGTTACACTGCTTTGTTTCTAAACAGTACCTGAGAGGGTCTCTTCCAATGATGCATAAGGGCAGTTTTTCTCTGATGTGTCTTCAGGTAGAAAAATCTTCCCACAGTTGAAGATCATGAAGAGGCTTCTAGGAAGATTTCAGGAACGGTGGCCTCAAGTTGTTGGTGAAAAACTTGGGTAATATTCCAAGAGTTCTTTGCAATATGTGGCCAGGTCTGCATGTAGTAGGGTAGTGCAATCTAGTCTGGGTAGTGAAACTCCTAGATATGTGGGTCTTCCAGCTACTAATTTAGAGTGGGACAACCAGTGTGTTCCTAAGGGAATCGACTGGACAGCCATCATTGCTAGTGTGCATTTGCACCAAGGGAGCTCACAGGTTTCCGAAAATTTTGCTAATTTTAATGGAAGGATGAAAATGTTTGGCCCACTTTAAATAGGTTATGTCTTAAATCATGAACTGTGTCTAGCAGAATTGTTATTTGTTTTGAAACTCTTATTTCTTTTGCTAAGCTGGAGAGCAAGTCAATGGAATCCTTTTTAGAGGCTTTTTTATTCTCTGGACAAAGTGGGAGATCGTTCACATATTGTATAAGAACTAAGTTACAAGGGAAACTTTTATTTTTTATTGAAGTCTTGATTGAGGACATGGGAAAAGTAGAGAGGCCTTCAGTGAACTCCTGGGCCATGATTGTCCAGCTATGCCATTGTTCTGTCCAGGAGGGAACAAAAAGCATATACTCTTCTGGTCTCTTAGTGAAACAACTTTTGATTCAGAATTTCTTTTGGAGGCCTCAACATATCATCCAACAGGTGCCACCTACTGGGCTTCCTCCTTTCCTAAGACACTTCTCAAATGAACGATTTTGCTCAAATCGGGTTGTCCAGAGTTGGCCCTGGAGACCCAAATCATCGGTGGTGAAGTTGTGGGCAACAAGAATTAAGATTGTGATAAAAGTACACATGAGAAGCAGACAATTTTTTCTGGAAGAAGAGAGGGCTCAGGTTTAGAGGATGCCCAAGAGAGCTGGTATTGCCTGATAGAAATAGAACATTTGTATGTCTCGTGCCTTGAGCCCCCAAAATGACAGTTGGCCACCTCTGAACACAGACCCATCAATCTGGACTCTCCAGCCAGTGGGAAACCAGAGAGGATACTCTCAGGACACAATATGGAGATAGTGGGAGAACCTCAACTGGTCGGACTGGTGACCTTCAGCGAAGTTCATCCGGGTGGACGACAGTCTGGTGAGATCATCAAACTCCCTGGTCTGTGAGGCTGGCTCAGACAAGATTCACAAGGGCCTATGCGCAGTTCTGTGCTCTGATTCTTCTTCTTATGACACACAAAAGTGTTACACAGCTCCACACAGAATTGTAACCCAAAGGACAGCAGAAGGGGACAAAAAGGAATGGTCTGAGTCCACCAAGGAGGCCTAGCAAATGGGAACCAAAAACAAGGCCCGGGTGCCAGACTGAGTATAAATAGCCTAGGAACTCACTCTAAGAGGGCAGATTTCAGATGCAACGCTCACTCACCATGTCCTCATGTACTCGACAAGCTGCAAAGCAGCAGGGCCCAAGGGGCCTCTGTGGGCACCACCCGGGATGGAAAGCTTTTGTTTTCAAGGACCAGGCAGCTCAGACGGGGTCTTCGTGGGATTTCTGGGATGACCTGTCCAATAAACAAAGGCCAGTCAAATGAGAACAAGCAAAGAATATTTATTCGGAGAGGCTCTAGTGAGCTGTCTAGAAGGGAGGCATCTTATGTGTTTGTTAGGGGTGCATACTTGGTTGTTTTCTGGTTGGCTGGTCCTAGGTTGGAAATGGGGATAAGAGTTAGTTAGGGAAGCTCTCAGATATAACTATGACCATTCGGGGCCAATTGTTACAAGGGTTATGGTGCAGATTCCTGAGCCAGTTGCTACATACAGCAGCCAGCCTTCTTACAAGTCTGACATACGTAGTAGGCCTGCTTGCTCGGCGGACACCGAGGTAATGGGCTGCTTCCTGGAATGGCTGTGGGTCAGAAACCTCTCTTTACGTATGGTCTGGCTATGGCCCATTTGTACATTCACTTTTTCACGCAGACTGGGGACCAGAAACCAGGAAAATGCTGAGGAAGTGGCTGAGCAGGGCTGAAGAGAGCGATTATAGATTTGAAGATCCAAGCACATCAAGTGCCTGGATGAGCCCAGGTCCTGCACGATGGGAATCATAAAAAGGAAGAAAGAGGAAATTAGCCAAAGCTCCAAAAAGGAGCTTATCAGTAAGAGAGAGGATAGGGGTGCGGTGGCTGGGCAGTTAAGCGTGTGACTCGTGATTTTGGCTCAGGTCATGATCTCAGGGTCCTGGGATCCAGTCCCATGTCAGGCTCTGCACCCAGAGGAGATTCTGCTTGGGATTCTCTCTCCCGCTTCCTCCACCCGTCCTCCATTGTCACAATCTCATTCTCTCTCACAATAAAATAAATAAATCCTTATGAAAAAAAGGGAAAGAGTATAAAAAAGATGAAAGAGGAAATAAATGACATACAGATCGTGGCCCACTTGGCCGGAGTCCTCACAGTCTCCAAAGTACTCTTCTTCGTGGACGGTGACACGGATGGTGACGGCCTCGCCTTGGGAAAGGAAAGGGGGCGGTCAGGGTGACGTGGGGACTCAGGCCACTGCTTCCGGGATTATGTCCCTGACCCCAAAACTCAATTCTGTCCTCAGCTCTGCAGTCCCCCCACCTCACCTCCCCCGGGACCGTGATCCCTTCGCTTCACTGTTAAGGAAGGCGGCCAGGGTCTCTGGGCCCTTCCCAGCCCTCAGATTTTGTAACTGAGATCAGGGAACACGGAGGTGGCTGCCACGGGCCTGGGGTTGCGCGGGGCCGTGAGAGTGACAACCAGCTGGGCACTCAAGTGACTGCCCTGTGCTTGGGCTAATCTTAGGCGCCTGAGACACACTTACCATTTATTACAGACCATAAGTGTCCTCACCCAGAGAGGACATGAATGTGCCGGTAGAGGTAAAGTTACTTGTCCAAATTCCCCTAGGCCGTCAGTGGGGTGAGGGGGTTCTATAGCAGGTGAGCCCACATAAACACCAGTGCCTGCCAGCGCTCACCCTGAGCCCCCGAGCCCTTCAAGGACTGGGGGAGGCCCTGAGCAGGTTGATGGAAAGTCCGAGGGTGGTCTGTGGCCATGATGTGGGGAGCAGGCCCATCACTGTGTGGCTGGAGCAGCGGGATCAGACAGGAGCAGAGACCCTGGCCCCGCTTCCCAGACAGAGCCTCTGTCCTGGGTCTGGTCGCTCCCAGGAGCCCAGCTCGGCGGGACCGTGAGAGCCAGTGTGTGCGGCCAGCCCAGCAGCCGTCACACAGGCCTCTAGAACTCCCGCCGGCCGGGGAGGGTCTCTGGGCGGCCGCACGTGGGATTCTCTCCCATGGAGCCCAGTGCAGGGTTTATTCTGGTCCCAGGATCAGGGATTTGGGCGAGGAGAGAAATGTGCTCCAGGGCATGTCTCCCACCTCACTTCTGCAGCAGGACCCCGGAGCATGTGGAGGAGGCTGAGTGGGAATATTCTCTGGACTGCCCATGCCCAGAGCACCCTTTCAGCCAGGGGCAGACCTGAGGGCGGCCAGCTCTCAAGTGAGAGGGTCACCAGCTCTCCCTGCACCTGGCTCACACGGACGCACTCTGTCTGCCCCTTCAAATGTGCAGGAGAGAGCTGTGTCTCCAGAGATTGCCTCCATCCTAGGTCGATGCCAAAAACCCAAACCAAATCTCTCCTGCTCTATTCCCAAGAGATGCCAAGCAAACCTAACCAGAGGCTTTGATGCTTGGCAGTGACACAGGCAGCCAGAACTGGTCTACTGGGAAAGATAATCTTAAATATCAAATAAGAAAAAATGATTGCAAACAGAGCACCTTCAAAGCCCAGAGGCAGAAGACTTCTTAATATTATTTCAAAAGAACCTACTAGTATATGAACAGAACAAAACCGGGGTGCCAGGGTGGCTCAGTCGTTTAAATGCCTGCCTTCAGCTGGGTTCCTGATCCCTCGGATCAGTCCTGCATTAGGCTCCCAGCTCAGTGTGGAGTCACCTTCTCCCTCTCCCTCTGCCCCTCCCCCCCAATCACTCACTCTCTCTAATAAATAAAATCATTTAAAGACGAAAAATGAGAAAGGAACACTTCTATTCTTATACTTCCTCCGTCTTTCTGATGTTCTACCTCCCACTCTCGATCTACAAAGCAGCAGGTACAACCTGACTGCTCCCAGGAACCCCCTCCCATTCATTCCTGAGTGGAGTTCCCTACCTGGAGCATCTTCATCATTGGTGGAGTACTCCAGGCTTTCCACGACCCACTCTTTAGAGACACAAGCATGAGCAGCAGGTTATTAGAGAGAGGGGCTCCCCTGTTCCTGCTACTCCAGCTGAGGCCAGGCTGGCTCACCCAGCATCATCAGCTCTTCCTCTAGGTCCTCAAACCTTCCTTGGGCTCCTTGGAGACAGAGCCCTTCAACAAGACCTTGACACAGGTGCAAATCTTCCATGAGAGAAACGATCCCCCTTCACATGGCACTTCCCTATCTCCATGGGATCTTGAGAGCTCTCACGTGCACAGGGATCAACATGAGATCCCAACTGCGACGGACACACACCGAGGTAGATGGAGTCTGTGAGCAGCCCCTCTGCCAGGCCCACAGCAGCTGCCCAGCAGAGCTGTCTCTGAGGCTGGGAGTGTTCTGTGTTGTCAACATGCACTACTGGGCACCGGAAATGTGGCAGGTGTGACGAGGGATGGGAATGTTCTACTTTATTTACTTTAATTAACTGAAATGTGAGCAGGCATGTCTACCTAGAGGCAGGGACACTTCACTGTCGTCAGGAGCCTACCCTTCTCTTTCTGATGCCGACTAGAGCCTGGGCAGGCACTTCGTTTAGTGTGGGGCCCAACAGGCCGGAACAAGCTACAGTGGGACATTTCTACCCATGAACTAGATCCTAGCCCTGGGGTGTAACAAGAGGGGCTGCTCAGAGCTGAGCATTTGGGGGACAAGCAATGAGGGAGATGCTCTCGGTGCCCTTGCAGTGACTACCCGGGGCTGGGGTTCCTGTCCCCGTGAGCGGGAGGACACTAATAGGGTTTGGGTTTGAGAATTCTCAGACTGTTTCAGGGAAAGGGAGCAGCAAGGAGCACCTTGACCTTTGGATCAGCTACCATCACTTTGCTGAGCTCACCGTGCACTGGAGTCTGTGCCCCTCTCACCTCCGGTGCAACTAGAATGTTCTACAGTTGCCCGACCACATGGTGTGAGATCGCTTCAGTGTAAATGGGTGTGCAGGCCAGATAACCCTTGGCCCACAGCGTGTAGACAAGGACTGGTTGTCAGGTGACTCCCAGAAGCAGGTGAAAAGTAAAAACAGGTCCCTTCGGGCCCCAGGTGGATCAGGCTTGGAACCTCCGTGTGTCTGGCCTGCTCCCGGTTGCATCCCCACTGATGTGTCCTGGGTGGGAGAACAGGAGACCTGACTCCATTCTCTGCCTCCCCTCAATTTCCATGAAGGAAAATGCCTGGTCTGTCACACAGGTAGCTGGAGAAGAGGCTGGAACAGGAAGCAAGCCCCTTTCTCTAGGCTTTTAGGAAGGTGTCCATTCAGGGCTCAAACCAGCCACGACAGCATGACCAGCCGCATCCCTGCTCAGAAGGAGCCCAAATGTCGGTGTGGGCAAGTCTGGGCCCACGTGGTGATGCTGTACTGATTCACCGAATTACCTTGGCATCCCTCCCACTCTCACATGGCCTAGGTGTCCTTTATGCCTTCCCTCTGCTCCCCCACCGCCCACCCGTAGATCTTCCCTCTGCAGATCTAGTCCAAGATTCTGGATCGTGCCCTCACCCTTTAAGGCTGAAGTACCTGACGGAGCCAAGACTCTTAGAGCCTAGCCGCTGGTTTCACTTGTGCATTGTTCACACCCAGCAGGTATTCCCTTCCACACAACAGCAGGACTGTGATCTAGAGATAAAGGATCTAGAACCTGGAGGCCCCTACTTCTCAGATTCCCTCCAGAACTGGGCGTGGCCTGCATCTGCCCTTGGGGCCACTTGCCCCAACTCTCCTGTTAAGAGGGGGAGGATTCTTTCTCAGGCTTCCTTCATCAAAAGGGTTTGGGAACAGAGGAGGGGCAGGTGAGAGGTATCGGTCAAGGAAATACCCCCGTAATGCTGAAGTCTCTGATGGAGCAAGGACTCTGGGATTGGTGCTGGCGAGCGCCCCGCACAGGGAAATCAGGAACAAGCCAGAAAAGTATTACTGATGCCAAAGTTAGTGTCGAGATTTAGGGTGTTCCTCCAGAAGTAGAGAGGTGGGAAAAGGTGCATGGGACGTGGGGTGAAAGGGCCTCATCTCAGTGCTGGGCTCCCCAGCCACAGGCCATACGACCCCTCTGTCATTCAGCACACTCTCCAGCCTCCCTTTTTTTCTGAGGCCCACTGAATACCTTATGGCTCCTTTTCTTTAGTCATGATTGATCCCACTGCCTGCTCAGAGGTGAGACCCATCATTAACTGATGTCATTCATGACAGACTCACGGGGATTCTGAAAATGTATGTTCCTTTCAGAACCCTGGGAACATTTTCCTGTGTGGTAATGGGATTTTTTTCAGATGAAACGAGGTATATTCGGCCTACAGTACACTACACACATATTTAAATCATACAATTCCATAAGTTCTGACATACATATACACCCATGAGGCAAGGTGAGGAAATTTCCTTTTTTTTTTTCCTAAATGGCAAAGTTCACACCGGTAACTGTGCCATTTTGGGAGACATAAATCCCGGGAGACACACACAGAGACACACACACACGCACAAAACCACACGTCCACTCAGAAACACACCTCGACACGTCACACAGACACCCCCCCACCACAAACACAAACATGCTACCTGAATGCTACACAGCCTCTTAGAAAAACATAACCATGGTTCTCCATGTGGAAAACCCTTTTTTTCACCACACCTCTGATCCTCATTCCAATGGGAACCCAGAATCTGAATGGTGCTCCTGACCAAAGACAGCAAGAGACTGATTCCAAAATACGTACCACTGTCACTGGTTCCTGACATCACCTGCAGTTACAAAAAAGAGGACACCATGAGGCTCAGGTCATGCTGTTCACTGTCTGCATGATCTTTAGTTCTCTCAGTGACTTTAGGAAACTAGGTGGACCCCTGTGTTTGAGTCCAAGGCCCCCAAAGTAAGTGACCTGGATGCCTGTAGGAAGTTGTTTTTCCTGGGGGATGTGTCTGTCCAGTCCATTCAGGATGGCGACTACAAAATTCTTCATCCAAGCAGGAAAAACTGTGGCTGAGGGCAAAGATCTACCACAGCGATTATAACCAGGTTTGGTGTTGCCAATGGTAAATGTCTTCTCGAATCAGCTAATGGTTGACAAGAGACAACCACTCAGCACTCTCCCCAACAGGGAAATTATATATATATCTCAACTGTATATATATATATATATATATATGTTTTACATAAAATTAGTATAAAAGTACTTTTATTTCCATATACAAGCAGTTTACATTAGGACATGAATTTTGTTATTATTATGTTCAATTGGCCAACATATAGTATATTGTTCGATTTTCATCTGAATTTGATTGGAAAGAAACCAAGAAAACAGCATTTGTTCCTCAGGTAAAGACAGGCAAGCTCACTTTGGTAATCCACAGGTCCTCCTCATCCGGGATACTCCTCCACAGCCATGCCCAGACTAAAGACTTGTCAGTAGCATCTAGAAGGACACAGAGTACCTGTCAGCACATTGGTGGTGCTGTTCAAGAATAACTTGGGGAGGGGCGCCTGATTGGGTCAGTCGGTTAAGCATCTGCCTTCAGCTCAGTTCATGATCTCAGGTTCCTGGGATTGACTGCCGTGTGGGGTTCCCTGCTCAGCGAGGGTCTGCTTTTCTCTCTCTGTCTGCCCCTCCCACCTGTTTGTGCTCTTTCTCTCTCTCTCCAATCAATAAATAAAGTCTAAAAAAAAAATGAGTAACTCGGGGAGTATTGCTAGATATCAACGGGGGTCAGAGCATATGGCGGCATTTGGTTACCAGGCAAAGGCTGAACTGCCACCCTTGGGCCTCCGGCGGTAATAGGGGTATAACGTTTGCCCGGTGATGAGATTTTTTTTTTTTTTTTTTTTTTGAGAAAGTTGACATTGGCCATTGTGCAGTGGCAGTAGGATATATCTCCTGGAGAAATATACAATCTCTCTCTCACTCTTTCCATCTCTCCCTCTCCCTCTCTGTCTCTCTCTGTCTCTCTGTGTCTTTGTCTGTCGTGCTGTCTCTGTCTCTCCCTTTCTCCCACACAAACACACACACTCACAATCATACTACGTAGAGCCACAGATGACACCCCAACCCGAAGCCTCATGCAAACACACCCACACCACCCACAGGGAATACATTGGCTTCCTAGTACTGTAGCCACATGGACATACTTTTTCACCTGGGAAATCTGCCTGTCCCCCACACCCACAAAGGTCCTACCAGGAAACTGGAATCAGGGCGGCTCTCCAGACTGAAGATTGCACGGATGTCCCACCTGCCTTACCATCCAGAGTTTTTTCACAGGAAGAGACTGATTCCAGAATACGTACCATTTTCGCTCCCTCCTGAAGTTCCTGAAAGCTGTAGTTACAGAAAAGAGGACACCATGAGGCTCAGGTCATACTGTACACTGTCTGCACTGATCTTGAGTTCTCTTAACGACTTTAGGAAACCAGATAGACCCCAGTGTTTGAGTCCAAGGCCCCCAAAGTATGGGAACTGGATGCCTGTAGGAAGTTGTTTTTCCTGGGGTACGTGTCTGTCCAGACCATTCAAGATGGCAACCACAAAATTTTTTATCCATGCAAGAGAAACTGTTACTGAGGGAATGGATCCTACCATGGCGTTTTTAACCAGGTTTGGTGTTGCCAATGGTAAATGTCCTCTCAAATCAGCTAATGGTTGGCAAGAGACAACCACTCAGCACTCTCACTAAAAGGGAAATTATATATAAATATATACGTATATTTATATCATCTCAAATGTACAGTGTCCAGTTTTCATCTGCATTTGATTGGAAAGAATCAAGGAAAGCAACATTTGTTCCCCAGGCAAAGAACGTCAGGCTCACCGTGGCCAGAGATGAGTCCTCAGCAACGCTGACTCCAGGTGTCTCAAGCGTTTCTTCCACGAGATCTAGGACAGGGAGCACCTGTCAGCACATTGGTGGTATTGCTCAAGAATAAGTTGGGGAGTGTTGCTTGATACGGACATGAGGCTAGAGTGTATGGGGCCAGTTGGTTACCAGGCATGGACTGAAGTGCCAATGTTGGGCCACCCACAGAAATAAGGCTGTAAAGTGTGCGGTGTGATAAAATTGTTTTGAGAAAGTTGATATCATGCAGTATATATCTGACATCTCTCCTGGAGAAACCCATTTCTCTCTCTCTCTTTCTTGGTCTCTTTCTTTCTGTCTCTGTCTCTCTCTCCCTCTCTCACACACACACACACGCTCACAATCACCCAACATAGAGTCACACAAGACACCTAAACCCCAAGCCTCATGCACACACACCCACACACCCACAGGGAATAAATTGGCTTTCTAGTACTGTAGAAACATGGACATAGTTTCTCACCTGGGAAATCTGCCTTTCCCCCACACCCCTAAGCCTCGGTCCTACCAGGAATCTGGAATCAGGGCGGCTCTTCAGACTGAGGACAGCAAGGATGCCCCACCCACCTTACCATGTCGAGTTTTTGCTCAGCAAGAGACTGATTCCAGAATACATACCACTAGTGCTTGTTTCTGAGCCCACCTACATTTACAGAAAAGAAAACACCATGAGGGTCAGATCTTATGTATACTGTGTCATCAGTTCTCTGGGTGACTATTGAAAACCCAATGAGAAATAGTAGTAAAGACAAAGGACCCCAAAGCAAAGCACAGAGTGCCCCCGTGGAAAAGGCATGAGCTTTTCCTGGGGGATAGAGCTCTCAAGTTCACTGAAGCAGCAATGACAAATCTCTTAATTCATGGAGGAAAAACTGCTTCTGAGGAAATCGTCCCCTACCACACAGTTTACAACCGCCCATTCCAACACCCCAAGAAAACGGTACCTAACATCGAAGAAATACACGTTGTCATATCTGAAGTCACTTCAAAAAGCGGAAAACCAAGAAAGAAACATTTCTCTCTCAGGCAAAGACAGGCAAGCTTACCGGAGAAGTCAGTTTTTCCTGGCCAAGCTTCTCCACCACGATGCTGTCAGGATCTAAGAGGACACAGAGTACCTGTCAGTCCAATGGTGTTGCTGCTCAGGGATTACTGTGCGATCACTGTTGAGATGGATACAGGGCAAGCCTGTATGGGAGGGACTGATTCATAAGCATGGACTGAGCTGCTGTTGGGCCAACCTCCTTGGTGGATGAGGAAAAGCAAACAAGAGGAAGAGGAAATGAAGGAGAAACAGAGCCTTTGACTTTCTAGCTTAAGGCAACCTAGTCGATGTGAGTCAGCTAGTCAACAAATAGGTAGCCTGAAAGCAAACTGTCGTATAGTGAGGCAGCCCCACCCCTCCCTCGGCCCGTTGTGAAGTCTCTTCATTTGTCCTGCCAGGAGGAAGCTCCCCCAACTGGCCATCCAAATGAGAGACAGACTAGGAGACACAGAGTCACTTCCAGCCCTTGGTCGTCTACCTCATGAATTACTCAAAGAGCTCTGCTTGACTTGAAGGAGAGAACAGTGTCGATAGATGTGGTTGGTTCGAAAGCATGCAATTGCCAATGGCAAGATTTGATTCCTTCTGATGGTTGAGTATATCTATATAAGAAACTGAGGGCTACTGAAGGGGGGTTGGTTATGGATGTGGTTGGTTAAAAAGCACGCACTTGCCAGTGGCAAGATTGGATTCCTTCAATGGTTGAGTAATGTTCCAGTGTATCTATATAAAAAACGGAGGGCTGGTGAAGGGGGGGCATGGGGTAATTGGGTGATGGGCCCTAAGGAGGGCACTTGATGGAATGAGCACTGGGTGTTATATGCAACAGATGAATCACTAAATTCTACCCCTGAAACTAATACTCCAGTATATGTTACCTAATTTGAATTTAAATTAAAAAAAAAAAAGCATGCTGTTGGCTATCGGTGAGCCACCCTTCTTCATGGAAGGAGATGCAAAGAAGAGGAGCAGAAAAAAAGAGTGAAATAGAGTCTTGGCTTTGCCATTGAACACAAAGGTACACCTCAAACTAATGGAAGATTGTGTGTCTCTCGACTTCAATTAAAAAATAACAATAACGAGGAGGAGAAGATGGTGGAGGAATAAGAGACCTAAAGTTCATCTGGTCCCCGGAATTCAGCTAGATAGGTATCAAACCATTCTGAACACCTACAAACTCAACAGATCGGAGAAAAGAAGAGCTGCAACTCTCTGAACAGAAAAGTGACCACTTTCTGGAAGGTAGGACGTGCAGAGAAATGAATCCGGGAAATGAATTCGAGGCGATATTTGGGAAGATATTGGGGGAGGGGGCCGGCTACCGGCAAGTGATAGAGCTGCGGAGCACAAAATCGGAAATTTTAGAAGTCGGTTCCGCTGAGGGACGTCGATCCAGTGGCTAAGCAGGGGGTGGAAACCCCGCTGGGACAGTGTGGTCTCAGGACCCTCGGGGTCACAGAAAGACGGGGGTGCCTGAGTGCAGCAGAGCTCCCAAGTATCAGAGCGGGAAGCTGGCTGCAGAGACAGAGCCGTTGAGCGGGCTCTCAGCTCAGGGTTGCCATGAACCGTGATCCGTGGCACAGTCGGGCCACCGCTCCTCCAGAAGGGACCCAACAAGCAGCAGATCTGGGGAGACTCCCCTTTTCTCCCCTGGGAGGAGCAGTGCGGGAGCCCACTGCAGGGATCTGCTGGGTTTGGAGACACCACACGGGGTCGTGTGCCAGAGACAGGAACGCTCGGTCACAGGCCGGGTGAGCATGGAGTGCTGCTGGAGACCAGGAAGATGGGAGTGATTGACTGCTTTTCACTGGGGGCGCACTGAGGAGTGGGGCCCCAAGCTCTTGGCTCCTCCGCGGAGGAGAGTGGGAGGCCACCATTTTCATTCTCATCTTCCAAAGCTGTGCGGAAAGCTTGCAGGAAACAAAAGCTATTGAAAGCAAGCCTGAGCAGATGACTTAGCCTGGGCCCCAGCAAGGGTGGAGCAATTCCACCTCAGGCAGAGACATTTGAGAATCAGTGGCCCCTCACCAAGAGATCAACAAGAACAGCCAACCAAGAACAAGTTTACTGATCAATGAGAACAGCAGAACTCCAGCACTATGGAAATACAGCACATAGAATTCATGGCTTTTTTCCCCATGATTCTTTAGTCTTTCAAAATTAATTTTTTAAATTTTTTTATTTTTTCTCTTTCTACATATTGTTTTGAATTTTTCTTTTTCCCTTTTTCAACCATCTTATCAATCCCTTTTAAAAAAATCTTCCTTACTTTTCATTTTTAGAGTCATATTCCATCACTTCATTGTAGTTAACCTTAATTTTTGTGTATATATATATAAGTTGTTCTCTCTTTAAAATTTTGATACAGTTTCTTCTAACAGACCAAAATACACCCTAAATCTCTAGTGTCTGGCTTTGTTCTACTCTCCTCCCCTGATCACATTCTCTCCCCCCGCCCTTTTTGTTTTTTGTCTTTTTTTTGTTGTTCTTTTTAAATTTCTCTTCTTTCTTTCTTCAACCAAATTCTTATCTTATCAATTCCTTGTATAAAATCTTTTATAATTTTCACCTTTACAATCATATTCCATCCCTTCATTGTATTTATCCTTATTTTTGTACATATATAAGTTTTCCTTTCTTTAACATTTTGGGAGGCAGTTTCTTCTAACAGACCAAAATATGCCCCAAATCTAGTGTGTGGCACTAATCTATTCACCAGCCTGATCATAGTTGATCATATTCTTTTTTTTCTGTCATTCCCTTTCTTTTCCCCCCGGTTTCAGGTCTCTTCTGATTTGTTTCGCGTATATTTTTCTGGGGTCATTGTTAACCTGTTAGCATTTTGTTCTCTCATTCATCTATTCTCCTCTGCACAAAATGACAAGACGGAAAAACTCACCTCAAAAAAAAAAAAAAAAAAAAGAACAAGAAGCAGTACCGACGGCCAGGGACCTAATCAACATGGACATTAGTAAGATGTCGGAACTAGAGTTCAGAATGACGATTATAAAGATACTAGCTGGGCTTGAAAAAAGCATGGAAGATACTAGAGAAACCCTTTCTGGAGAAATAAAAGAACTAAAATCTAACCAAGTCGAAATCAAAAAGGCTATTAATGAGGTGAAATAAAAAATGGAGGCTCTCACTGCTAGGATAAGTGAGGCAGAAGAGAGAATTAGTGATATAGAAGACCAAATGATGGAGAATAAAGAAGCCAAGGAAAAGAGAGACACAGCTACTGGATCACGAGGGCAGAATTTGAGAGAGAAGTGATAACCATAAGATGAAACAATATTGGAACAATTGGGATCCCAGAAGAAGAAGAAAGAGAGAGAGGGGCAGAAGGTATATTGGAGCAAATTATAGCAGAGAACTTCCCTAATTTGGGAAAGGAAACAGGCATCAAAATCCAGGAGGCACAGAGAACCCACCTCAAAATCAATAAAAATAGGTCAACACCCCGATGTCTAATAGTAAAACTTACAAGTCTCAGAGAAAGAGAAAATCCTGAAAGCAGTTCAGGACAAGAGGTCGGTAACCTACAAGGTAGAAATATTAGATTGGCAGCAGACCTATCCAGAGACCTGGAAGGCCAGAAAGGACTGGCATGATATTGTCAGAGCACTAAATGAGAAAAATATGCAGCCAAGAATACTATATCCAGCTAGGCTGTCACTGAAAATAGGATAGCTAAAAAACTTCCAGGAGAAACAAAAACTAAAAGAATTTGCAAATACCAAACCAGCCCTACAGCAAAAATTGAAAGGGGTCCTCTAAGCAAAGAGAGAGCTGAAAAGTAACATAGACCAGAAAAGAACAGAGGCAATATACAGTAACAGTCACCTCACAGGCAATACAATGGCACTAAATTCATATCTTTCCATAGTTATACTGAATGTAAATGGACTAAATGCCCCAGTCAAAAGACACAGGGTATCAGATTGGATACAAAAACAAGACTCATCGATATGCTGCCTGCAAGAGCCTCATTTTAGACCCAAAGAGACCTCCAGATTGAAAGTGAGGGGGTGGAAAACCATGTACCATGCTAATGGACATCAAAAGAAAGCTGGGGTGGCAAGCCTTATATCAGACAAATTAGATTTTAAACCAAAGAGTAAAATAAGAGATGAGGAAGGACACTATATCCTACGTAAAGGGCCTGTCCAAGAGGAAGATCCAACACTTGTAAATATCTATGCCCCTAACAAGGGAGCAGCCAATTCTATAAGCCAAGTAATAACAAAATCAAAGAAACACATTGACAACAATCCAATAATAGTGGGGGACTTTAACACCCCCCTCACTGAAATGGACAGATCATCTAAGCAAAAGATCAACAAGGAAATAAAGGCTTAAAATGACACACTGGACCCAATGGACTTCACAGATATATTCAGAACGTTCCATCCCAAAGCAACGGAATACACATTCTTCTCTAGTGCCCATGGAACATTCTCCAGAATAGACCACATCTTAGGTCACAAATCAGGTCTCAAGCAGTACCAAAAGATTGGGATCATTCCCTGCATATTTTCAGACCACAATGCTTTGAAACTAGAACTCAATCACAAGAGGAAAGTCAGAAAGAACTCAAATACATGGAGGCTAAAAAGCATCCTACTAAAGAATGAATGGGTCAGCCAGGATATTAAAGAAGAATTAGAAAGATTCAAGGAAACAAATGAAAATGAAAACACAACCATCCAAAATCTTTGGGATGCAACAAAGGCGGTCCTAAGAGGAAAGTATATAGCAATACAAGCCTTTCTCAAGAAACAAGAAAGGCCTCAAATACACAACATAACCCTACACCTAAAGGAGCTGGAGGAAGAACAGAAAATAAAGCCTAAACCCAGCCAGAGAAGAGAAATAATAAAGAACAGAGCAGAAATCAATGAAATAGAAACCAAAAGAACAGTAGAACAGATCAACAAAAGTAGGAGCTGGTTCTTTGAAAGAATGACTACGATCAATAACCCCTGGCCAGACTTATCACAAAGAAAAGAGAAATGACCCAAATAAATAATATCATGAATGAAAGAGGAGAGGTCACAACCAACACCAAAGAAATACAAACAATTATAAGAAGATATTATGAGCAACTCTATGCCAGCAAATTAGATAATCTGGAAGAAACGGATGCATTCCTAAGACATATAAACCACCAAAACGGAACCAGGAAGAAATAAAAAACCTGAACAGACCCATAACCACTAAAGAAATTGAAGAAGTAATCAAAAATCTCTGAACAAACAAGAGTCCAGGGCCAGATGGCTTCCCAGGGGAATTCTACCAAACATTTCAAGAAGAATTCATACCTATTCTTTGGAAACTGCTCCAAAAAATAGAAATGGAAGGAATACTTCCAAACTCATTTGATGAGGCCAACATTACCTTGATCCCAAAACCAGACAAAAAGCCCATCAAAAAGGAGAATTACAGACCAATATCCCTGATGAACATGGATGCAAAACTGCTCACCAAAATACTAGCCAATAGGATCCAGCAGTACATTAAAAGGATTATTCACCACGACCAAGTGGGATTTATTTCTGGGCTGCAAGTTTGGCTCAACATCTGCAAATCAATCAATGTGATACAATACATTAATAAAAGAAAGAAGAAGAACCATACGATCCTCTCAATAGATGTGGAAAAAGCATTTGACAAAGTACAGCATTCTTTCTTGATTAAAACTCTTCAGAGTGTAAGGATAGAGGGTACATACCTCAATATCGTAAAGGCCATCTAGGAAAAACCCACAGTGAATCTCTTTCTCAATGGGGAAAAACTGAGAGCTTTTCCCCCAAGGTCAGGAACACGGCAGCGATGTCCACTATCACCACTGTTATTCAACCTAGTATTAGAGGGCCTAGCCACGGCAATCAGACAACAAAAAGAAATAAAAGGCATCCGAATCAGCAAAGAAGAAGTCAAATTCTCACTCTTTGCAGATGATATGATACTGTATGTGGAAAACCCAAAAGACTCCACCCCAAAATGGCTAGAACTCATACAGGAGTTCAGTAAAGTGGCAGGATATAAAATCAATGCACAAAACTCAGTTGCATTTCTATACGCCAACAGGACAGAACAAAGAGAAATGAAGGAGTCGATCCCATTTACAGCTGCACCCCAAACCATAAGATACCTAGGAATAAATCTAAACAAAGAGGCAAAGAATCTGTACTCAGGAAACTCTAGAATACTCATGAAAAAAATTGAGGAAGACACAAAGAAATGGAAAAACATTCCATGCTCATGGATTGGAAGAACAAATATTGTGAAGATGTCAATGCTACCTAGAGTCATCTACACATTTAATGCAATCCCTATCAAAATACCATCCACTTTTTTCAAAGAAATGGAACAAATAGTCCTAAAATTTGTATGGAACCAGAAAAGACCCCGGATAGCCAGAGGAACGTTGACAAAGAAAAGCAAAGCTGGCGGCATCACAATTCCGGACTTCCAGCTCTATTACAAAGCTGTCATCATCAAGACTGCATGGTACTGGCACAAAAACAGACACATCGATCAATGGAACAGAATAGAGAGCCCAGAAATGGACCCTCAACTCTATGGTCAACTAACCTTCAACAAAGCAGGAAAAAATATGCAATGGAAAAAAAGACAATCTCTTCAGTAAATGGTGCTGGGAAAATTGGACAGCCACATGCGGAAGAATGAAACTGGACCATTTCCTCACACCACACACAAAAAGAGACTCAAAATGGATGGAAGACCTCAATGTGAGACAGGAATCCATCAAAATCCTACAGGAGAACACAGGCAGCAACCTCTTCGGCCTCAGCTGCAGCAACTTCTTCCTAGAAACATCATCAAAGGCAAGGGAAGCAAGGGCAAATGAGCTATTGTGACTTCATCAAGATAAAAAGCTTTTGCACAACAAACAAAACCGTCAAGGAAACCTAAAAACAACTGACAGAATGGGAGAAGATACTTGCAAAGGACATATCAGATAAAGGGCTAGTATCCAAAATGAATAGTAGTATCTCTACACTGGTTTGTTATTTGTGACAAATGTTCCACACTGATGAAGGTTTTAATAATTGTGGAAATTGTGTGCCAAGGAATATGGGTGATAGGGAACCTTTTTCTATTATCTGTTCAATTATTAGGTTAATCTAAGCCTATTCTAAGTAATAAAGTCTATTAACTAAAAAATAAGGAAAGATCTATTTTTGCTAACAACAGACTAATGTCCAAACGGTAGCTTCACTATACCTACCATTAAACTTGAGTTGCAAATGCAATTTTACTACTGTGGTTATAAACTGATGAGTGACCAGCTAAATTAAAATTTTCACATGTGAACCAAAAATAATATGGCTTGGTACTTTTGTCTGAAGTATGGGACAGTGACAAGCTAGTTTAATGATTCTTCTTACTTATTATTATTATTATTTTTTTAGAGACAAAGAGAGAGTGTAAGAAGAGGAAGGGCATAGGGAAAGGGAGAGAGAATCTTCAGCAGGCTCCATTCCCAGCCTGGAGCCCAACACGAGGCTCAATCTCATGACCCTGACATCATGACCTGAGCCAAAATCAAGAGTTGGACACCACGCAGGTGCCCCTAGAATAATTCTTCTTGAATCAACTTAATGAATGAATCTCCATGGTACCTTCAGTCACTTGGTCAGTAGGATGCACTTTTGTGTGACGCCTCCAGAACTTTCGGGCCCATGTGTGGGGGTGGAGAGCAGATCTTCTTGAAGGTTTCTGGACTGTTCCGTCCCTGATCTTGTTCGTAGACCCTGGGAAAAACATTACAACAGAAAGAGCTGTTGACATCTTGCTATCAGAAGACCATAGAAAAATGAGTGATAACTGTCTCAGAGTTCAAACTTGGGATCCCATTGTTCATCATTTGCCTAGCAAAGCCACCTGAGTCAGAGTGGGCTTTAGGAAGGTCTTATAGTTCATATATCCTTAAAATACCCAGCAGAGAATGTAAACTGATGCAGTCACTATGAAAAACAATATGGAAATTCCTCCAAAAATTTACAAAAGAACTACCATTTGATCCAGCATTCCCACTTGTGGATAATAAATCCAAGTGAATTTTAGTCTAGATTTGAGAAATATCTGCCCATGTTCTGAAGCACTATTCACAAAAGCCAAGCTCTAGAAACAACTTCATGTCCCCTGATGAACAAATGGATAAAGAAAATGTGGTCTATCCATACAATGGGATATTATTCTGCCTTAAAAGTAAGGAAATCTCAACATTTTTGACAACATGGATGGCCCCGGAGGACGTCATGTTAAGTGAAATAAGCCAGATACACTAAGACATATACGGCATAATGTCACTTGTACGTGGAACCTAAAATAGTCCAACGCGTAGAAACGGAGAGTAGAATAGGGGCTTGGAGGAGGGACAAAGAGGGAAACGTTGGAGATACGGTACAAAGTTTCAGTGATACATAATAAATAAGTTCAGGAAATCTACTTTGCAACATGGGGCCTGTGATTAACAACACTGTAGTCTATGCTTGAAAATCAGTAAGAGGTTAGATTGGAGGTTAAGTGCACTTACTGCCAAAGAAAAAGAAGAAGGAAAGCTCTAGCAGATACGGTGTAGGCCAATACCTTTCTTAAGTGAGACAATAGAGGAAGACAGAACAACACTGTCGTTGAGAGCGTGGGGTTGGTGACTTGCTGAGAGTGAGCATGCTGATGAGTGGGGGATCTGGGACAGGAATGGAGTTGGTTCCTTGGGGAGAGAGGTCCCTGAACACCTGAGACCTGCCCAGGGCACCTGAGATCATGCCCTGCAGCCCTGAACTAGGGCTCCCTCAGTGTCTTTCTCAAATCCTCCCGCCCCAAGTTGTCTGGGGAAGACAGCTGATGCACTGGAGGTGGTGCCTGAGCCAAGAGAAAAGTCCAAATCCTAACTCAGCCACCCACCTCCAGGTTTGAATCCCTGGCCCAGAACACAATGCAGAGGGCCCCATGAGAAGCCGCTTGAACGGCCATCCTCCCACAGCATTCACACTACCAGCTGTCTGATGTGGGACCTTCCCCACGACCAGTTGACCACCCTCAGTGACCAGTGGTCTGCAGCACTCCAAAGCTGATTCAGAACCCAGGACATTCCAATCCAACGGTCACATTACAGCTCTACCACGAATTAGCCTCCCTCCAGCTGGCTGAGCAGTTCCTGTGAGTTAACTGGGAAAATGGCCACCTGGGCTCATGTTTTGGTGGTTTCAGAAATTAAGCCTGTAACCTTCAGTGTCTCAGTGGTTATTGATCTGAGTAAGTCTCCAAACAGCCTGGACTGAGGCCTGGCTAAGAGTGAACAGGGGTTGCCCTGGCTCTGAATGGGCACCTTCCCTGCTCCTTCCTCCCTCCCCCAGACCCAGTCTCTAGAGACTCCTCATCCTTCTCTAGACTCTGCAGTGGCAGGGGACCAAGTCCCACCTCCTTCGAGAGGGTCCCCTCTGGGGAGCCTCTGTGGCTCAGTGGGTTAAGTGTGTGACCTCAGCTCAGGTCATGATCTCAGGGTCTTGGCATTGAGCCCAGCCTCTGTTTCTGCACTCAGCTTGGTGCCTGCTTGTCCCTCGTTGCCTCCCCACCTCCCCCCTCCCCACCCCTCCTGCTCCCTCGCTCTCTCTCAAATACAATTTTTTTTTTTTTTTAAAATCAGGGAATATACAAAGGACACCTATAGAGGGACCCTCCATACCCACACCCTGGAGAAGCTCCCCCTGTCATGATTCTCCCTAAGGATCACCAAGATCTGCTTTTGCATTTATCTCTCATCTGCTGGATACTATTTTGCACATGATAATAAGCAACCGTTTATTGTGAGACTAGATTCAAATCTAGGCACCACATTCTGTTGCATTTAGTCACACATCCTTGGTTAGGAAGCTCATCAATTGCTGACAATTTGTAAATAATGAAGTCCTATCATTGAACACCAAACACCATGATTAATTATATGCCGTGTTTCTTCTAGTCTTGCTTTGTGATGTTATGGGTATATATTCATTAAGCATGGCAGCTCTCCACGCTTGCACTTACTAGCCAACAATGGGAGAGCTCTTTAAGGGGCAAAGGTCCCCACTGGAGCACGGACATTCCCTGACCCAGCTGGACAAGTGTGTCAAAACAAGGATGATGGACACCAGGCTGTCACGAGTGTTTGAGTTCTTATTGGTCTCTGTCCCTAAAATGTGTAGTTCAAGGCCTTCAAGCATTTTTTAGGGCTATGGGGAGAATGTTATCATATATACTACACTCTGTCCCCGATTCTTTTTTCTTTTTTTTCAGGAGGCACCATGCCCAACATGGGGACTGAACTCATGACCCTGAGATCAAGAGTCAAAAACTGCCCTGACTGAGCCAGACAGGCACTGCCCATTATGCTCCTGATTCTTATTGTATTTGTGCCACGCCCTGAGGAGTGAGCACGCCATGACACTGATTGGCCAGGCACCGACCAGCTCTCTAACTCAGCTCTACAAGAGAATGGCAATGAGGTCAGTGGATGGAAGGCTAATCATGAACTGGTTCTTTAAGTCTTATTTTTCATTGTCCCAAGAGTGTCCCTAGGCTCACAGGATTTCTGCATTACGAGGGCTTACTCATACTGAAAATGCCATCAGATACCATTAAAGGATCTCCTCAATTCTGACCAGAATGAGGTCAGGTGCTGAGGAGTAGGCCCACATTAAAGCAGAGTTTGACTGGGTTGCCCTAGATGGTGCCTCCAAACCCTCAGCATCTTTGAACTGACCACAATCATGGCTCTGAACTGACCACAACCGTGGCTTTGTACTAACCAGGCTTTCTATGTCCTTTTCATACTAATGACTCTGGCAAGATCTGTACTTCTATGACTCAAGAGCTTCCCTGGGCTATGTGACCACTGAGATTACCTCATAATGGTGAACAGTGTTTGGGATTTCCCTTAGCTCAGGGAATTCCTGACATACATACAGATGCTAAAGCTTCTTTGCACAGTAACTAATGATCCCACGACTGAGTAATAAGTGCAGTTCAGATCAGTGGTTAGAGCATGAGCCCTGGCAGTACAGGCAGGGGTTCATATCCTGGCTCCTTTACACAGGAGTTCATGAACCTGGCCACATTCATCTCTGTGCCTCCCTTCCTCCACCTGAGAATTAGGGAGAGTAAACAAAACATCGAATATGTGTGTGATGAGCACTGAATGAATTAATGCATGTCACGTGGTCAGGAAGGTTAACTAGAGGGTATAGATCTTGTCTGAGATCTCACACTTTCACAAGTTCCAGAGCAGAATTCAAATATTGGAGACCATGGCCCTGGGACATACAGCTGCTTTGCCTAAATACAAGCATTTTACCCTAACACAATTTAGTCTGGGCAGAATCAGAGACATTAAAAAAAAAAAAAAGCTATTGCTGATTCCATGAATCCCCTCTCCGGGGCCCTTGATCAAAATTATCCATGATTGTTCTCTAGAATGATCCAGTTGCCTGTCTTATGGTCAGCAGATCAAATGAGATGAATCGCAGTGTACAGTAAGGGAGGGTCATGATTACAAAGTATTGTGTTTTAAAACATGTGAAACAATGCCATCTTGTACTATTTATTCCTCACACAAATAGAAGTCCTTCCAAACAAAATATGAGTTCCTGGGACCCTTGTCAACTCATAGAAAAAACCATAGCTTAGCTTTTGGAAAGAGATCTGGAGGAAAGTTCAGGAGAACTAAGAAACACATTACATCCAAACCACTTTAATGAAGACTCGTTCTGTTTTCAAGCTACAATCCTATGTGCAAATGTGTGCAATTATCCATATACATACAAAGTTTGTGTCTCTACTCATGTGTCTACACGGCCTATTTTTCTTTGCGCCTTCCTAACAATCTATGTGCTTGGATATCGATCACTCATTAACTCGATTCATTCACCAATTACCCATCTTTCAGCATATGTTGAAATACTGGCTATTCATTGGGTAATTGAGAAAAAAAGTCATTCTATTTTCGCCACGTTTACCTCTGGGGAATGGAATGGGATGTCTGGTAGCACATCATTGATAGCTCTAGAAAATGTTAATTTTGGATACCACACACAGTTGACATGGAAATGTGTGTTTGGGGGTCATAAATGAAAACGTAGACTCTCATATTCCTAGGGTCTCTTTGGGGCAATAATTTACATGAATGAACCAACGTGTCCCCAAAATACTGAAATCCATACCCATTTGGGGAGAAACGGTATAGGGAAGCCATTGTAAAACATAGAGGAAACAATGATAAATAGCCTCTATATCAACCTTTCTGGGTTCACTCTAAATTTCAGAAGTAATAATGTGAATCTATAATGTGGGACATTTAAAAAAAACTTAAATGAAAATAGACATTGCCATATTTTCCCCCCCATGAGACCCTGGTGGTGCCAAGTGAGGGGTGCAGGATATACTAAGAAGTAGCACATTTTTCTCAATGGAGGACAAAAATCAAGGCAGCTAGCTTGGTAGAATAACCAGAAATAGAAATCAAGGAATAAAGCAAAACTGTAAGACATATGTATAACTCTGGATGACAAGTTGGAGAGAGGAAAATTTCAATGAGGAGAAAAATAGTTTGAGAAAGAGTTAACTATCTGGTTAGTAGCAAAGAGCATTCAGAAGATCCTTACGAACATACCACAACAGCAGCAGGGATTGCAATTGCCCATCTTCAGAGATGCTTCGTTCGTAGAGAGCAACACACATCAACAGGGTTGAAGTGCTCAGCTCAAAGAGTGACAGTTGGAAAGGACAGCAGAGGTGCATCTCCCGTCACCATGGTGATGGTGTCATCATAGACCTTTCAGCGTCAATGCAGCTGCACAGTGGCCAGCTGCTGCTGTCCAGACAGGTGCCTGTCTTCCCAGACAAGGGTGGCACGTGAGAGTAAACACGTGGTTTCAAAAGTTGAATCCCAGTCTCACACATTATCACTCAGTTTTTGAAAGTAAATGACATAAGGGGAGATGCCCTGCCCCCCAAATAGAGTCACTAGCCAAACTTCAGGTGAAGAGGGTAAAAGAAAACCATACTGAGAAGAAATAGAGGTCCCATTCTTGATTTCAAACACCATCCCTACCGATTTATACCATCCTGAGTCACCAGACATTTCTAGAACAAAGTTTAAAATGGGTCCCAGAGGCAATAAAACCAGTGTTAACAGAAATTTCATTTTTCAAAGTCGTATTTCTCTAAGCATATACTAATGAAATTATGTCATTCACTCACTGTCTATGTATACTACCTGATTTTTCTCAGCGTGTAGCTAAGACTAGGTAGTTAGCATCTGCATTTGGCTCAGGTCACGATCCCAGCATCCTAGGATCAAGCCCCGTGTCTGGCTCCTTGCTCAACAGGGTGCCTGCTTCTCCCTCTGCCTGCCCCTTCCCCTGCTTGTGCTCTCTCTCTCGTCAACAAATAAATAAAATCTTGGAATAATAATAATATTTTAGTAACATTGTATGGTGACAGATGGTGACTACCCTCATCATGGTGAACACAGCAATGTGTAGAATTATCGAATCAATATGTTGTGCACCTAAAACTAATAACATTACATGTATATCAATTATACTTCATCATAAACAAAGAAAAAATATATGATGAATTGGCAGCCTAGTTCCCAATTTACACTAGTGCTCAGAAACATTTGCTAAAAGCAAGATTTCAAAATAACCATT
Organism: Zalophus californianus; assembly: GCF_009762305.2. Lineage (NCBI taxonomy): Eukaryota > Metazoa > Chordata > Mammalia > Carnivora > Otariidae > Zalophus > Zalophus californianus. Next base: position 18,826,849 of record NC_045608.1, on the reverse strand, counting down.
GTCTTGATATGGAGTGGAAAGAATAAAAACTGGAAAAGATGGTGAGCCGGCGATCTCTCTCGCTAATAATTCCATCAGCTGCTCACTAGCTCATCTTTTACGTCTTTAACCCTAGCATCTGGATGTGCTTCTGAGGTCAGAGAAGCCAAACCAGGGCTCAAAGCCTGAGTCCGTCTGCTGAATTCCTGTCCCCTGGTGGAGAAAGATATACTGTGGGGCCTGAGCTCAAGGACTGAGTAAGGCAGAGAGAACAGGCAGGTCTCCATTACCGCACTTCTAATCCTGACCTGCCCTCTCACTAGATGTCCAGGCCATTCAAACAGGCAGCGTCTCTTTCTCTTTGGACTGACTGTACCAAATTACTGGACTCCTGGAGGACTTGCATCAAGCCTGGTTCTGCAGACATGAGACACATGGCGTTTTTAGTCTTTGTTGTCATATACAAACTAACACACATGAATACAAATTCACATTCTTACTATAACAAACCTGACAGTCTGGATAGAGGCTAAGCATACAGCTGACCCAGCATTGAGTTCTCGGTCTGGGAAATACTCGCCATGTATGAGCATCAACTCATTTAGCCTTTACAACAACCCTACAAGGCAGAATATCTGTGACCACATCCATTTTACAGAAGAGGGACCTGAGGCCCATGGAGGTTAAGTCACACAGCTAGAAAGAAGCGAAGTGACAACTTGACCCCAAGAGTCTTGGCTCAAGAATCTATGCTTGGATGTCCACAATAGCCAAACTATGGAAAGAGCCAGGATGTCCATCAACAGACGAATGGATAAAGAAGATGTGGTGTGTATATATATATATATATATATATATATATATATATATATATATATATACAATGGAATATTATGCAGCCATCAAAAAACCAAACTCTTGCCATTTGCAATGACGTGGATGGAACTAGAGGGTATTACGCTAAGTGAAATAAGTCAATCAGAGAAAGACAAGTACCATATGATCTCACTGATATGAGGAATTTAAGAAACAAGACAGAGGAGCATAGGGGAAGGGAGGAAAAAATGAAACAAGATGAAACCAGAGAGGGAGACAAACCATAAGAGACTCTCAATCTCAGGAAACAAACTGAGGGTTGCTGGAGTGGTGGGGGGTGGGAGGGATGGGGTGGCTGGGTGATGGACATTGGGCTGTGAATTGTGTAAGACTGATGAATCACAGACCTGTACCTCTGAAACCAATAATACATTTTATGTTAAAAAAAAAAAAGAAAGAAAGAAAAAAGGAGATAGTGGAAGGGAAAAATGAAGGGGGAGAAATCGGAGGGGGAGACGAACCATGAGAGACCATGGACGCTGAGAAACACACTGAGGTTTCAGAGGGGAGGGGGCTGGGGGGATGGGTCAGCCCGGTGATGGGTATTAAGGAGGGCACGTTCTGCATGGAGCCCTGGGGGTTATACGCAAACAATGAATCATGGAACACTACATGAAAAACTAATGATAATGGTAACTAACATAATAAAATAATTTTTTTTTTGAAAAAAGGAATCTGTTAGTCACCGTACTATGGTAACTAACATAATAAAATTAAAAAAAAAAAAAGGGAATCTATGCTTGGAACCACCTCATTCTACTTTTGCCTGGAGTATTTCAGGGTACAGAGAGAGGAAAATAAACAGACTTTCCAAAAGGAAAGTTAGAAGCATGTGGTAAGGAAAATGATGGGGTCATGGCGGCTTTCCAGACCCTAGAATTTACAGAGAGAAAACTGTGGCTTCAAGTTACATAATCCAAGCACGATGCATTCACTTGTCAATTCCATTGTTTTGGAAATGTCTCATTTAACTCCTTCAAATCTAGAGTTAGGTGTGTCCTTCAGTCCCCAGGTCAGTGGAAGTGTCCATACTTAGGGTCTTGAGGCAAAGGCAAGTACCTGCCACAGCCCCTAAGGAAATACTGAGAATCCAGCAAATGTAAATATCAGGGTAATTTCCTCAAGGATCCTTTACCCCACTCTGCCCTCTCCCTGGGCAGGAGCCTTTCCACACAAATTGCAGAACATGGAGATCATTCTCTATCATCAAATGAACTCACATTTGTTTCCTGTTGATTGGAAATAAAAGTGTTTGGTGACAGATTCCAAATGGTTTACATGTTGGCGTTAGTTCCTGAGTCTTTTTTAATTTTTTATTGTTATGTTAATCACCATACATTACATCATTAGTTTTTGATGTAGGGTTCCATGATTCATTGTTTGTGCATAACACCCAGTGCTCCACGCAGAATGTGCCCTCTTTAATACCCATCACCAGGCTAACCCATCCCCCTACGCTCCTCCTCTCTAGAACCCTCAGTTTGTTTTTCAGGGTCCATCGTCTCTCATGGTTTGTCTCCCCCTCCGACTTACTCCCCTTCATTCTTCCCCTCCTGCTATCTTCTTCCTTTTCTTTTTTTTTTTTAACATATGTTGCATTATTTGTTTCAGAAGTACAGATCTTTGATTCAACAGTCTTGCACAATTCACAGCGCTCACCGTAGCACATGCCCTCCCCAATGTCTATCACCCAGCCACCCCAACCCTCGCACCACCCACCATTCCAGCAACACTCAGTTTGTTTCCTGAGATTAAGAATTCCTCATATCAGTGAGGTCATATGATACATGTCTTTCTCTGATTGACTTATTTCACTCAGCATAATACCCTCCAGTTCCATCCACGTCATTGCAAATGGCAAGATCTCATTCCTTTTGATGGCTGCATAATATTCCATTGTGTATATATACCACTTCTTCTTTATCCATTCATCTGTCGATGGACATCTTGGCTCTTTGCACAGTTTGGCTATTGTGGACATTGCTGCTATGAACATCGGGGTGCACGTACCCCTTCGGATCCCTACATTTGTATCTTTGGGGTAAATACCCAGTAGTGCAATTGCTGGATCGTAGGGTAGCTCTATTTTCAACTGTTTGAGGAACCTCCATAGTGTTTTCCAGAGTGGCGGCACCAGCTTGCATTCCCCCCAACAGTGTAGGAGGGTTCCCCTTTCTCCGCATCCCCGCCAACATCTGTCATTTCCTGACTTGTTAATTTTAGCCATTCTGACTGGTGTGAGGTGGTATCTCATGGAGGTTTTGATTTGGATTTCCCTGATGCCGAGCGATGTTGAGCACTTTTTCATGTGTCTGTTGGCCATTTGGATGTCTTCTTTAGAAAAATGTCTGTTCATGTCTTCTGCCCATTTCTTGATTGGATTATTTGTTCTTTGGGTGTTGAGTTTGATACGTTCTTTATAGATTTTGGATACTAGCCCTTTATCTGATATGTCATTTGCAAATATCTTCTCCCATTCTGTCGGTTGTCTTTTGGTTTTGTGGACTGTTTCTTTTGCTGTGCAAAAGCTTTTTATCTTGATGAAATCCCAATAGTTCATTTTTGCCCTTGCTTCCCTTGCCTTTGGCGATGTTTCTAGGAAGAAGTTGCTGCGGCTGACGTCGAAGAGGTTGCTGCCTGTGTTCTCCTTTAGGATTTGGATGGACTCCTGTCTCACGTTTAGGTCTTTCAACCATTTGGAGTCTATTTCTGTGTGTGCTCTAAGGAAATGGTCCAGTTTCATTCTTCTGCATGTGGCTGTCCAATTTTCCCAACACCATTTGTTGAAGAGACTGTCTTTTTTCCACTGGACATTCTTTCCTGCTTTGTCAAAGATGAGTTGACCATAGAGTCGAGGGTCCATTTCTGGGCTCTCTATTCTGTTCCATTGATCTATGTGTCTGTTTTTGTGCCAGTACCATACTGTCTTGATGATGACAGCTTTGTAATAGAGCTGGAAGTCCGGAACTGTGATGCCGCCAGCTTTGGTTTTCTTTGTCAATATTCCTCTGGCTATTCGGGGTCTCTTCTGGTTCCATACAAATTTTAGGATTATTTCTTCCATTTCTTTGAAAAAAGTGGATGGTATTTTGATGGGGAGTGCACTGAATGTGTAGATTGCTCTAAGTAGCATTGACGTCTTCACAATGTTTGTTCTTGCAATCCATGAGCATGGAACGTTTTTCCATTTCTTTGTGTCTTCCTCAATTTCTTTCATGAGTATTTTATAGTTTTCTGAGTACAGATCCTTTGCCTCTTTGGTTAAATTTATTCCTAGGTATCTTATGGTTTTGGGTGCAATTGTATATGGGATCGACTCCTTGATTTGTCTCTCTTCTGTCTTGTTGTTGGTGTATAGGAATGCCACTGATTTCTGTGCATTGATTTTATATCCTGCCACTTTACTGAATTCCTGTATGAGTTCTAGCCGTTTTGGGGTGGAGTCTTTTGGGTTTTCCACATACAGTATCATATCACCTGCAAAGAGTGAGAGTTTGACTTCCTCTTTGCCGATTTGGATGCCTTGGCTTTCTTTTTGTTGTCTGATTGCTGTGGCTAGGACTTCTAATACTATGTTGAATAGTAGTGGTGATAGTGGACATCCCTGTCACGTTCCTGACCTTAGGGGGAAGGCAAAATAGTATCCAGCAGATGAGAGATAAATGCAAAAGCAGATCTTGGTGATCCTTAGGGAGAATCATGACAGGGGGAGCTTCTCCAGGGTGTGGGTATGGAGGGTCCCTGTATAGGTGTCCTTTGTATATTCCCTGACTTTTTTTAAAAAAAAAAGATTGTATTTGAGAGAGAGCGAGGGAGCAGGAGGGGTGGGGAGTGGGGAGGTGGGGAGGCAACGAGGGACAAGCAGGCACCAAGCTGAGTGCAGAAACAGAGGCTGGGCTCAATGCCAAGACCCTGAGATCATGACCTGAGCTGAGGTCACACACTTAACCCACTGAGCCACAGAGGCTCTCCAGAGGGGACCCTCTCGAAGGAGGTGGGATTTGGTCCCCTGCCACTGCAGAGTCTAGAGAAGGATGAGGAGTCTCTAGAGACTGGGTCTGGGGGAGGGAGGAAGGAGCAGGGAAGGTGCCCATTCAGAGCCAGGGCAACCCCTGTTCACTCTTAGCCAGGCCTCAGTCCAGGCTGTTTGGAGACTTACTCAGATCAATAACCACTGAGACACTGAAGGTTACAGGCTTAATTTCTGAAACCACCAAAACACGAGCCCAGGTGGCCATTTTCCCAGTTAACTCACAGGAACTGCTCAGCCAGCTGGAGGAGGCTAATTCGTGGTAGAGCTGTAATGTGACCGTTGGATTGGAATGTCCTGGGTTCTGAATCAGCTTTGGAGTGCTGCAGACCACTGGTCACTGAGGGTGGTCAACTGGTCGTGGGGAAGGTCCCACATCAGACAGCTGGTAGTGTGAATGCTGTGGGAGGATGGCCGTTCAAGCGGCTTCTCATGGGGCCCTCTGCATTGTGTTCTGGGCCAGGGATTCAAACCTGGAGGTGGGTGGCTGAGTTAGGATTTGGACTTTTCTCTTGGCTCAGGCACCACCTCCAGTGCATCAGCTGTCTTCCCCAGACAACTTGGGGCGGGAGGATTTGAGAAAGACACTGAGGGAGCCCTAGTTCAGGGCTGCAGGGCATGATCTCAGGTGCCCTGGGCAGGTCTCAGGTGTTCAGGGACCTCTCTCCCCAAGGAACCAACTCCATTCCTGTCCCAGATCCCCCACTCATCAGCATGCTCACTCTCAGCAAGTCACCAACCCCACGCTCTCAATGACAGTGTTGTTCTGTCTTCCTCTATTGTCTCACTTAAGAAAGGTATTGGCCTACACCGTATCTGCTAGAGCTTTCCTTCTTCTTTTTCTTTGGCAGTAAGTGCACTTAACCTCCAATCTAACCTCTTACTGATTTTCAAGCATAGACTACAGTGTTGTTAATCACAGGCCCCGTGTTGCAAAGTAGATTTCCTGAACTTATTTATTATGTATCACTGAAACTTTGTACCGTATCTCCAACGTTTCCCTCTTTGTCCCTCCTCCAAGCCCCTATTCTACTCTCCGTTTCTACGCGTTGGACTATTTTAGGTTCCACGTACAAGTGACATTATGCCGTATATGTCTTAGTGTATCTGGCTTATTTCACTTAACATGACGTCCTCCGGGGCCATCCATGTTGTCAAAAATGTTGAGATTTCCTTACTTTTAAGGCAGAATAATATCCCATTGTATGGATAGACCACATTTTCTTTATCCATTTGTTCATCAGGGGACATGAAGTTGTTTCTAGAGCTTGGCTTTTGTGAATAGTGCTTCAGAACATGGGCAGATATTTCTCAAATCTAGACTAAAATTCACTTGGATTTATTATCCACAAGTGGGAATGCTGGATCAAATGGTAGTTCTTTTGTAAATTTTTGGAGGAAGTTCCATATTGTTTTTCATAGTGACTGCATCAGTTTACATTCTCTGCTGGGTATTTTAAGGATATATGAACTATAAGACCTTCCTAAAGCCCACTCTGACTCAGGTGGCTTTGCTAGGCAAATGATGAACAATGGGATCCCAAGTTTGAACTCTGAGACAGTTATCACTCATTTTTCTATGGTCTTCTGATAGCAAGATGTCAACAGCTCTTTCTGTTGTAATGTTTTTCCCAGGGTCTACGAACAAGATCAGGGACGGAACAGTCCAGAAACCTTCAAGAAGATCTGCTCTCCACCCCCACACATGGGCCCGAAAGTTCTGGAGGCGTCACACAAAAGTGCATCCTACTGACCAAGTGACTGAAGGTACCATGGAGATTCATTCATTAAGTTGATTCAAGAAGAATTATTCTAGGGGCACCTGCGTGGTGTCCAACTCTTGATTTTGGCTCAGGTCATGATGTCAGGGTCATGAGATTGAGCCTCGTGTTGGGCTCCAGGCTGGGAATGGAGCCTGCTGAAGATTCTCTCTCCCTTTCCCTATGCCCTTCCTCTTCTTACACTCTCTCTTTGTCTCTAAAAAAATAATAATAATAATAAGTAAGAAGAATCATTAAACTAGCTTGTCACTGTCCCATACTTCAGACAAAAGTACCAAGCCATATTATTTTTGGTTCACATGTGAAAATTTTAATTTAGCTGGTCACTCATCAGTTTATAACCACAGTAGTAAAATTGCATTTGCAACTCAAGTTTAATGGTAGGTATAGTGAAGCTACCGTTTGGACATTAGTCTGTTGTTAGCAAAAATAGATCTTTCCTTATTTTTTAGTTAATAGACTTTATTACTTAGAATAGGCTTAGATTAACCTAATAATTGAACAGATAATAGAAAAAGGTTCCCTATCACCCATATTCCTTGGCACACAATTTCCACAATTATTAAAACCTTCATCAGTGTGGAACATTTGTCACAAATAACAAACCAGTGTAGAGATACTACTATTCATTTTGGATACTAGCCCTTTATCTGATATGTCCTTTGCAAGTATCTTCTCCCATTCTGTCAGTTGTTTTTAGGTTTCCTTGACGGTTTTGTTTGTTGTGCAAAAGCTTTTTATCTTGATGAAGTCACAATAGCTCATTTGCCCTTGCTTCCCTTGCCTTTGATGATGTTTCTAGGAAGAAGTTGCTGCAGCTGAGGCCGAAGAGGTTGCTGCCTGTGTTCTCCTGTAGGATTTTGATGGATTCCTGTCTCACATTGAGGTCTTCCATCCATTTTGAGTCTCTTTTTGTGTGTGGTGTGAGGAAATGGTCCAGTTTCATTCTTCCGCATGTGGCTGTCCAATTTTCCCAGCACCATTTACTGAAGAGATTGTCTTTTTTTCCATTGCATATTTTTTCCTGCTTTGTTGAAGGTTAGTTGACCATAGAGTTGAGGGTCCATTTCTGGGCTCTCTATTCTGTTCCATTGATCGATGTGTCTGTTTTTGTGCCAGTACCATGCAGTCTTGATGATGACAGCTTTGTAATAGAGCTGGAAGTCCGGAATTGTGATGCCGCCAGCTTTGCTTTTCTTTGTCAACGTTCCTCTGGCTATCCGGGGTCTTTTCTGGTTCCATACAAATTTTAGGATTATTTGTTCCATTTCTTTGAAAAAAGTGGATGGTATTTTGATAGGGATTGCATTAAATGTGTAGATGACTCTAGGTAGCATTGACATCTTCACAATATTTGTTCTTCCAATCCATGAGCATGGAATGTTTTTCCATTTCTTTGTGTCTTCCTCAATTTTTTTCATGAGTATTCTAGAGTTTCCTGAGTACAGATTCTTTGCCTCTTTGTTTAGATTTATTCCTAGGTATCTTATGGTTTGGGGTGCAGCTGTAAATGGGATCGACTCCTTCATTTCTCTTTGTTCTGTCCTGTTGGCGTATAGAAATGCAACTGAGTTTTGTGCATTGATTTTATATCCTGCCACTTTACTGAACTCCTGTATGAGTTCTAGCCGTTTTGGGGTGGAGTCTTTTGGGTTTTCCACATACAGTATCATATCATCTGCAAAGAGTGAGAATTTGACTTCTTCTTTGCTGATTCGGATGCCTTTTATTTCTTTTTGTTGTCTGATTGCCGTGGCTAGGCCCTCTAATACTAGGTTGAATAACAGTGGTGATAGTGGACATCGCTGCCGTGTTCCTGACCTTGGGGGAAAAGCTCTCAGTTTTTCCCCATTGAGAAAGAGATTCACTGTGGGTTTTTCCTAGATGGCCTTTACGATATTGAGGTATGTACCCTCTATCCTTACACTCTGAAGAGTTTTAATCAAGAAAGAATGCTGTACTTTGTCAAATGCTTTTTCCACATCTATTGAGAGGATCGTATGGTTCTTCTTCTTTCTTTTATTAATGTATTGTATCACATTGATTGATTTGCAGATGTTGAGCCAAACTTGCAGCCCAGAAATAAATCCCACTTGGTCGTGGTGAATAATCCTTTTAATGTACTGCTGGATCCTATTGGCTAGTATTTTGGTGAGCAGTTTTGCATCCATGTTCATCAGGGATATTGGTCTGTAATTCTCCTTTTTGATGGGCTTTTTGTCTGGTTTTGGGATCAAGGTAATGTTGGCCTCATCAAATGAGTTTGGAAGTATTCCTTCCATTTCTATTTTTTGGAGCAGTTTCCAAAGAATAGGTATGAATTCTTCTTGAAATGTTTGGTAGAATTCCCCTGGGAAGCCATCTGGCCCTGGACTCTTGTTTGTTCAGAGATTTTTGATTACTTCTTCAATTTCTTTAGTGGTTATGGGTCTGTTCAGGTTTTTTATTTCTTCCTGGTTCCGTTTTGGTGGTTTATATGTCTTAGGAATGCATCCGTTTCTTCCAGATTATCTAATTTGCTGGCATAGAGTTGCTCATAATATCTTCTTATAATTGTTTGTATTTCTTTGGTGTTGGTTGTGACCTCTCCTCTTTCATTCATGATATTATTTATTTGGGTCATTTCTCTTTTCTTTGTGATAAGTCTGGCCAGGGGTTATTGATCGTAGTCATTCTTTCAAAGAACCAGCTCCTACTTTTGTTGATCTGTTCTACTGTTCTTTTGGTTTCTATTTCATTGATTTCTGCTCTGTTCTTTATTATTTCTCTTCTCTGGCTGGGTTTAGGCTTTATTTTCTGTTCTTCCTCCAGCTCCTTTAGGTGTAGGGTTATGTTGTGTATTTGAGGCCTTTCTTGTTTCTTGAGAAAGGCTTGTATTGCTATATACTTTCCTCTTAGGACCGCCTTTGTTGCATCCCAAAGATTTTGGATGGTTGTGTTTTCATTTTCATTTGTTTCCTTGAATCTTTCTAATTCTTCTTTAATATCCTGGCTGACCCATTCATTCTTTAGTAGGATGCTTTTTAGCCTCCATGTATTTGAGTTCTTTCTGACTTTCCTCTTGTGATTGAGTTCTAGTTTCAAAGCATTGTGGTCTGAAAATATGCAGGGAATGATCCCAATCTTTTGGTACTGCTTGAGACCTGATTTGTGACCTAAGATGTGGTCTATTCTGGAGAATGTTCCATGGGCACTAGAGAAGAATGTGTATTCCGTTGCTTTGGGATGGAACGTTCTGAATATATCTGTGAAGTCCATTGGGTCCAGTGTGTCATTTTAAGCCTTTATTTCCTTGTTGATCTTTTGCTTAGATGATCTGTCCATTTCAGTGAGGGGGGTGTTAAAGTCCCCCACTATTATTGGATTGTTGTCAATGTGTTTCTTTGATTTTGTTATTACTTGGCTTATAGAATTGGCTGCTCCCTTGTTAGGGGCATAGATATTTACAAGTGTTGGATCTTCCTCTTGGACAGGCCCTTTACGTAGGATATAGTGTCCTTCCTCATCTCTTATTTTACTCTTTGGTTTAAAATCTAATTTGTCTGATATAAGGCTTGCCACCCCAGCTTTCTTTTGATGTCCATTAGCATGGTACATGGTTTTCCACCCCCTCACTTTCAATCTGGAGGTCTCTTTGGGTCTAAAATGAGGCTCTTGCAGGCAGCATATCGATGAGTCTTGTTTTTGTATCCAATCTGATACCCTGTGTCTTTTGACTGGGGCATTTAGTCCATTTACATTCAGTATAACTATGGAAAGATATGAATTTAGTGCCATTGTATTGCCTGTGAGGTGACTGTTACTGTATATTGCCTCTGTTCTTTTCTGGTCTATGTTACTTTTCAGCTCTCTCTTTGCTTAGAGGACCCCTTTCAATTTTTGCTGTAGGGCTGGTTTGGTATTTGCAAATTCTTTTAGTTTTTGTTTCTCCTGGAAGTTTTTTAGCTATCCTATTTTCAGTGACAGCCTAGCTGGATATAGTATTCTTGGCTGCATATTTTTCTCATTTAGTGCTCTGACAATATCATGCCAGTCCTTTCTGGCCTTCCAGGTCTCTGGATAGGTCTGCTGCCAATCTAATATTTCTACCTTGTAGGTTACCGACCTCTTGTCCTGAACTGCTTTCAGGATTTTCTCTTTCTCTGAGACTTGTAAGTTTTACTATTAGACATCGGGGTGTTGACCTATTTTTATTGATTTTGAGGTGGGTTCTCTGTGCCTCCTGGATTTTGATGCCTGTTTCCTTTCCCAAATTAGGGAAGTTCTCTGCTATAATTTGCTCCAATATACCTTCTGCCCCTCTCTCTCTTTCTTCTTCTTCTGGGATCCCAATTGTTCCAATATTGTTTCATCTTATGGTTATCACTTCTCTCTCAAATTCTGCCCTCGTGATCCAGTAGCTGTGTCTCTCTTTTCCTTGGCTTCTTTATTCTCCATCATTTGGTCTTCTATATCACTAATTCTCTCTTCTGCCTCACTTATCCTAGCAGTGAGAGCCTCCATTTTTTATTTCACCTCATTAATAGCCTTTTTGATTTCGACTTGGTTAGATTTTAGTTCTTTTATTTCTCCAGAAAGGGTTTCTCTAGTATCTTCCATGCTTTTTTCAAGCCCAGCTAGTATCTTTATAATCGTCATTCTGAACTCTAGTTCCGACATCTTACTAATGTCCATGTTGATTAGGTCCCTGGCCGTCGGTACTGCTTCTTGTTCTTTTTTTTTTTTTTTTTTTGAGGTGAGTTTTTCCGTCTTGTCATTTTGTGCAGAGGAGAATAGATGAATGAGAGAACAAAATGCTAACAGGTTAACAATGACCCCAGAAAAATATACGCGAAACAAATCAGAAGAGACCTGAAACCGGGGGGAAAAGAAAGGGAATGACAGAAAAAAAAGAATATGATCAACTATGATCAGGCTGGTGAATAGATTAGTGCCACACACTAGATTTGGGGCATATTTTGGTCTGTTAGAAGAAACTGCCTCCCAAAATGTTAAAGAAAGGAAAACTTATATATGTACAAAAATAAGGATAAATACAATGAAGGGATGGAATATGATTGTAAAGGTGAAAATTATAAAAGATTTTATACAAGGAATTGATAAGATAAGAATTTGGTTGAAGAAAGAAAGAAGAGAAATTTAAAAAGAACAACAAAAAAAAGACAAAAAACAAAAAGGGCGGGGGGAGAGAATGTGATCAGGGGAGGAGAGTAGAACAAAGCCAGACACTAGAGATTTAGGGTGTATTTTGGTCTGTTAGAAGAAACTGTATCAAAATTTTAAAGAGAGAACAACTTATATATATATACACAAAAATTAAGGTTAACTACAATGAAGTGATGGAATATGACTCTAAAAATGAAAAGTAAGGAAGATTTTTTTAAAAGGGATTGATAAGATGGTTGAAAAAGGGAAAAAGAAAAATTCAAAACAATATGTAGAAAGAGAAAAAATAAAAAAATTTAAAAAATTAATTTTGAAAGACTAAAGAATCATGGGGAAAAAAGCCATGAATTCTATGTGCTGTATTTCCATAGTGCTGGAGTTCTGCTGTTCTCATTGATCAGTAAACTTGTTCTTGGTTGGCTGTTCTTGTTGATCTCTTGGTGAGGGGCCACTGATTCTCAAATGTCTCTGCCTGAGGTGGAATTGCTCCACCCTTGCTGGGGCCCAGGCTAAGTCATCTGCTCAGGCTTGCTTTCAATAGCTTTTGTTTCCTGCAAGCTTTCCGCACAGCTTTGGAAGATGAGAATGAAAATGGTGGCCTCCCACTCTCCTCCGCGGAGGAGCCAAGAGCTTGGGGCCCCACTCCTCAGTGCGCCCCCAGTGAAAAGCAGTCAATCACTCCCATCTTCCTGGTCTCCAGCAGCACTCCATGCTCACCCGGCCTGTGACCGAGCGTTCCTGTCTCTGGCACACGACCCCGTGTGGTGTCTCCAAACCCAGCAGATCCCTGCAGTGGGCTCCCGCACTGCTCCTCCCAGGGGAGAAAAGGGGAGTCTCCCCAGATCTGCTGCTTGTTGGGTCCCTTCTGGAGGAGCGGTGGCCCGACTGTGCCACGGATCACGGTTCATGGCAACCCTGAGCTGAGAGCCCGCTCAACGGCTCTGTCTCTGCAGCCAGCTTCCCGCTCTGATACTTGGGAGCTCTGCTGCACTCAGGCACCCCCGTCTTTCTGTGACCCCGAGGGTCCTGAGACCACACTGTCCCAGCGGGGTTTCCACCCCCTGCTTAGCCACTGGATCGACGTCCCTCAGCGGAACCGACTTCTAAAATTTCCGATTTTGTGCTCCGCAGCTCTATCACTTGCCGGTAGCCGGCCCCCTCCCCCAATATCTTCCCAAATATCGCCTCGAATTCATTTCCCGGATTCATTTCTCTGCACGTCCTACCTTCCAGAAAGTGGTCACTTTTCTGTTCAGAGAGTTGCAGCTCTTCTTTTCTCCGATCTGTTGAGTTTGTAGGTGTTCAGAATGGTTTGATACCTATCTAGCTGAATTCCGGGGACCAGATGAACTTTAGGTCTCTTATTCCTCCACCATCTTCTCCTCCTCGTTATTGTTATTTTTTAATTGAAGTCGAGAGACACACAATCTTCCATTAGTTTGAGGTGTACCTTTGTGTTCAATGGCAAAGCCAAGACTCTATTTCACTCTTTTTTTCTGCTCCTCTTCTTTGCATCTCCTTCCATGAAGAAGGGTGGCTCACCGATAGCCAACAGCATGCTTTTTTTTTTTTAATTTAAATTCAAATTAGGTAACATATACTGGAGTATTAGTTTCAGGGGTAGAATTTAGTGATTCATCTGTTGCATATAACACCCAGTGCTCATTCCATCAAGTGCCCTCCTTAGGGCCCATCACCCAATTACCCCATGCCCCCCCTTCACCAGCCCTCCGTTTTTTATATAGATACACTGGAACATTACTCAACCATTGAAGGAATCCAATCTTGCCACTGGCAAGTGCGTGCTTTTTAACCAACCACATCCATAACCAACCCCCCTTCAGTAGCCCTCAGTTTCTTATATAGATATACTCAACCATCAGAAGGAATCAAATCTTGCCATTGGCAATTGCATGCTTTCGAACCAACCACATCTATCGACACTGTTCTCTCCTTCAAGTCAAGCAGAGCTCTTTGAGTAATTCATGAGGTAGACGACCAAGGGCTGGAAGTGACTCTGTGTCTCCTAGTCTGTCTCTCATTTGGATGGCCAGTTGGGGGAGCTTCCTCCTGGCAGGACAAATGAAGAGACTTCACAACGGGCCGAGGGAGGGGTGGGGCTGCCTCACTATACGACAGTTTGCTTTCAGGCTACCTATTTGTTGACTAGCTGACTCACATCGACTAGGTTGCCTTAAGCTAGAAAGTCAAAGGCTCTGTTTCTCCTTCATTTCCTCTTCCTCTTGTTTGCTTTTCCTCATCCACCAAGGAGGTTGGCCCAACAGCAGCTCAGTCCATGCTTATGAATCAGTCCCTCCCATACAGGCTTGCCCTGTATCCATCTCAACAGTGATCGCACAGTAATCCCTGAGCAGCAACACCATTGGACTGACAGGTACTCTGTGTCCTCTTAGATCCTGACAGCATCGTGGTGGAGAAGCTTGGCCAGGAAAAACTGACTTCTCCGGTAAGCTTGCCTGTCTTTGCCTGAGAGAGAAATGTTTCTTTCTTGGTTTTCCGCTTTTTGAAGTGACTTCAGATATGACAACGTGTATTTCTTCGATGTTAGGTACCGTTTTCTTGGGGTGTTGGAATGGGCGGTTGTAAACTGTGTGGTAGGGGACGATTTCCTCAGAAGCAGTTTTTCCTCCATGAATTAAGAGATTTGTCATTGCTGCTTCAGTGAACTTGAGAGCTCTATCCCCCAGGAAAAGCTCATGCCTTTTCCACGGGGGCACTCTGTGCTTTGCTTTGGGGTCCTTTGTCTTTACTACTATTTCTCATTGGGTTTTCAATAGTCACCCAGAGAACTGATGACACAGTATACATAAGATCTGACCCTCATGGTGTTTTCTTTTCTGTAAATGTAGGTGGGCTCAGAAACAAGCACTAGTGGTATGTATTCTGGAATCAGTCTCTTGCTGAGCAAAAACTCGACATGGTAAGGTGGGTGGGGCATCCTTGCTGTCCTCAGTCTGAAGAGCCGCCCTGATTCCAGATTCCTGGTAGGACCGAGGCTTAGGGGTGTGGGGGAAAGGCAGATTTCCCAGGTGAGAAACTATGTCCATGTTTCTACAGTACTAGAAAGCCAATTTATTCCCTGTGGGTGTGTGGGTGTGTGTGCATGAGGCTTGGGGTTTAGGTGTCTTGTGTGACTCTATGTTGGGTGATTGTGAGCGTGTGTGTGTGTGTGAGAGAGGGAGAGAGAGACAGAGACAGAAAGAAAGAGACCAAGAAAGAGAGAGAGAGAAATGGGTTTCTCCAGGAGAGATGTCAGATATATACTGCATGATATCAACTTTCTCAAAACAATTTTATCACACCGCACACTTTACAGCCTTATTTCTGTGGGTGGCCCAACATTGGCACTTCAGTCCATGCCTGGTAACCAACTGGCCCCATACACTCTAGCCTCATGTCCGTATCAAGCAACACTCCCCAACTTATTCTTGAGCAATACCACCAATGTGCTGACAGGTGCTCCCTGTCCTAGATCTCGTGGAAGAAACGCTTGAGACACCTGGAGTCAGCGTTGCTGAGGACTCATCTCTGGCCACGGTGAGCCTGACGTTCTTTGCCTGGGGAACAAATGTTGCTTTCCTTGATTCTTTCCAATCAAATGCAGATGAAAACTGGACACTGTACATTTGAGATGATATAAATATACGTATATATTTATATATAATTTCCCTTTTAGTGAGAGTGCTGAGTGGTTGTCTCTTGCCAACCATTAGCTGATTTGAGAGGACATTTACCATTGGCAACACCAAACCTGGTTAAAAACGCCATGGTAGGATCCATTCCCTCAGTAACAGTTTCTCTTGCATGGATAAAAAATTTTGTGGTTGCCATCTTGAATGGTCTGGACAGACACGTACCCCAGGAAAAACAACTTCCTACAGGCATCCAGTTCCCATACTTTGGGGGCCTTGGACTCAAACACTGGGGTCTATCTGGTTTCCTAAAGTCGTTAAGAGAACTCAAGATCAGTGCAGACAGTGTACAGTATGACCTGAGCCTCATGGTGTCCTCTTTTCTGTAACTACAGCTTTCAGGAACTTCAGGAGGGAGCGAAAATGGTACGTATTCTGGAATCAGTCTCTTCCTGTGAAAAAACTCTGGATGGTAAGGCAGGTGGGACATCCGTGCAATCTTCAGTCTGGAGAGCCGCCCTGATTCCAGTTTCCTGGTAGGACCTTTGTGGGTGTGGGGGACAGGCAGATTTCCCAGGTGAAAAAGTATGTCCATGTGGCTACAGTACTAGGAAGCCAATGTATTCCCTGTGGGTGGTGTGGGTGTGTTTGCATGAGGCTTCGGGTTGGGGTGTCATCTGTGGCTCTACGTAGTATGATTGTGAGTGTGTGTGTTTGTGTGGGAGAAAGGGAGAGACAGAGACAGCACGACAGACAAAGACACAGAGAGACAGAGAGAGACAGAGAGGGAGAGGGAGAGATGGAAAGAGTGAGAGAGAGATTGTATATTTCTCCAGGAGATATATCCTACTGCCACTGCACAATGGCCAATGTCAACTTTCTCAAAAAAAAAAAAAAAAAAAAATCTCATCACCGGGCAAACGTTATACCCCTATTACCGCCGGAGGCCCAAGGGTGGCAGTTCAGCCTTTGCCTGGTAACCAAATGCCGCCATATGCTCTGACCCCCGTTGATATCTAGCAATACTCCCCGAGTTACTCATTTTTTTTTTAGACTTTATTTATTGATTGGAGAGAGAGAGAAAGAGCACAAACAGGTGGGAGGGGCAGACAGAGAGAGAAAAGCAGACCCTCGCTGAGCAGGGAACCCCACACGGCAGTCAATCCCAGGAACCTGAGATCATGAACTGAGCTGAAGGCAGATGCTTAACCGACTGACCCAATCAGGCGCCCCTCCCCAAGTTATTCTTGAACAGCACCACCAATGTGCTGACAGGTACTCTGTGTCCTTCTAGATGCTACTGACAAGTCTTTAGTCTGGGCATGGCTGTGGAGGAGTATCCCGGATGAGGAGGACCTGTGGATTACCAAAGTGAGCTTGCCTGTCTTTACCTGAGGAACAAATGCTGTTTTCTTGGTTTCTTTCCAATCAAATTCAGATGAAAATCGAACAATATACTATATGTTGGCCAATTGAACATAATAATAACAAAATTCATGTCCTAATGTAAACTGCTTGTATATGGAAATAAAAGTACTTTTATACTAATTTTATGTAAAACATATATATATATATATATATATACAGTTGAGATATATATATAATTTCCCTGTTGGGGAGAGTGCTGAGTGGTTGTCTCTTGTCAACCATTAGCTGATTCGAGAAGACATTTACCATTGGCAACACCAAACCTGGTTATAATCGCTGTGGTAGATCTTTGCCCTCAGCCACAGTTTTTCCTGCTTGGATGAAGAATTTTGTAGTCGCCATCCTGAATGGACTGGACAGACACATCCCCCAGGAAAAACAACTTCCTACAGGCATCCAGGTCACTTACTTTGGGGGCCTTGGACTCAAACACAGGGGTCCACCTAGTTTCCTAAAGTCACTGAGAGAACTAAAGATCATGCAGACAGTGAACAGCATGACCTGAGCCTCATGGTGTCCTCTTTTTTGTAACTGCAGGTGATGTCAGGAACCAGTGACAGTGGTACGTATTTTGGAATCAGTCTCTTGCTGTCTTTGGTCAGGAGCACCATTCAGATTCTGGGTTCCCATTGGAATGAGGATCAGAGGTGTGGTGAAAAAAAGGGTTTTCCACATGGAGAACCATGGTTATGTTTTTCTAAGAGGCTGTGTAGCATTCAGGTAGCATGTTTGTGTTTGTGGTGGGGGGGTGTCTGTGTGACGTGTCGAGGTGTGTTTCTGAGTGGACGTGTGGTTTTGTGCGTGTGTGTGTGTCTCTGTGTGTGTCTCCCGGGATTTATGTCTCCCAAAATGGCACAGTTACCGGTGTGAACTTTGCCATTTAGGAAAAAAAAAAAGGAAATTTCCTCACCTTGCCTCATGGGTGTATATGTATGTCAGAACTTATGGAATTGTATGATTTAAATATGTGTGTAGTGTACTGTAGGCTGAATATACCTCGTTTCATCTGAAAAAAATCCCATTACCACACAGGAAAATGTTCCCAGGGTTCTGAAAGGAACATACATTTTCAGAATCCCCGTGAGTCTGTCATGAATGACATCAGTTAATGATGGGTCTCACCTCTGAGCAGGCAGTGGGATCAATCATGACTAAAGAAAAGGAGCCATAAGGTATTCAGTGGGCCTCAGAAAAAAAGGGAGGCTGGAGAGTGTGCTGAATGACAGAGGGGTCGTATGGCCTGTGGCTGGGGAGACCAGCACTGAGATGAGGCCCTTTCACCCCACGTCCCATGCACCTTTTCCCACCTCTCTACTTCTGGAGGAACACCCTAAATCTCGACACTAACTTTGGCATCAGTAATACTGTTCTGGCTTGTTCCTGATTTCCCTGTGTGGGGCGCTCGCCAGCACCAATCCCAGAGTCCTTGCTCCATCAGGTACTTCAGCATTACGGGGGTATTTCCTTGACCGATACCTCTCACCTGCCCCTCCTCTGTTCCCAAACCCTTTTGATGAAGGAAGCCTGAGAAAGAATCCTCCCCCTCTTAACAGGAGAGTTGGGGCGAGTGACCCCAAGGGCAGATGCAGGCCACGCCCAGTTCTGGAGGGAATCTGAGAAGTAGGGGCCTCCAGGTTCTAGATCCTTTATCTCTAGATCACAGTCCTGCTGTTGTGTGGAAGGGAATACCTGCTGGGTGTGAACAATGCAGAAGTGAAACCAGCAGCTAGGCTCTAAGAGTCTTGGCTCTGTCAGGTACTTCAGCATTAAAGGGTGAGGGCACGATCCAGAATCTTGGACTAGATCTGCAGAGGGAAGATCTACGGGTGGGCAGTGGGGGAGCAGAGGGAAGGCATTAAGGACACCTAGGCCATGTGAGAGTGGGAGGGATGCCAAGGTAATTCGGTGAATCAGTACAGCATCACCACGTGGGCCCAGACTTGCCCACACCGACATTTGGGCTCCTTCTGAGCAGGGATGCGGCTGGTCATGCTGTCATGGCTGGTTTGAGCCCTGAATGGACACCTTCCTAAAAGCCTAGAGAAAGGGGCTTGCTTCCTGTTCCAGCCTCTTCTCCAGCTACCTGTGTGACAGACCAGGCATTTTCCTTCATGGAAATTGAGGGGAGGCAGAGAATGGAGTCAGGTCTCCTGTTCTCCCACCCAGGACACATCACTGGGGATGCAACCGGGAGCAGGCCAGACTCATGGAGGTTCCCAGCCTGATCCACCTGGAGCCCGAAGGGACCTGTTTTTACTTTTCACCTGCTTCTGGGAGTCACCTGACAACCAGTCCTTGTCTACACGCTGTGGGCCAAGGGTTATCTGGCCTGCACACCCATTTACACTGAAGCGATCTCACACCATGTGGTCGGGCAACTGTAGAACATTCTAGTTGCACCGGAGGTGAGAGGGGCACAGACTCCAGTGCACGGTGAGCTCAGCAAAGTGATGGTAGCTGATCCAAAGGTCAAGGTGCTCCTTGCTGCTCCCTTTCCCTGAAACAGTCTGAGAATTCTCAAACCCAAACCCTATTAGTGTCCTCCCGCTCACGGGGACAGGAACCCCAGCCCCGGGTAGTCACTGCAAGGGCACCGAGAGCATCTCCCTCATTGCTTGTCCCCCAAATGCTCAGCTCTGAGCAGCCCCTCTTGTTACACCCCAGGGCTAGGATCTAGTTCATGGGTAGAAATGTCCCACTGTAGCTTGTTCCGGCCTGTTGGGCCCCACACTAAACGAAGTGCCTGCCCAGGCTCTAGTCGGCATCAGAAAGAGAAGGGTAGGCTCCTGACGACAGTGAAGTGTCCCTGCCTCTAGGTAGACATGCCTGCTCACGTTTCAGTTAATTAAAGTAAATAAAGTAGAACATTCCCATCCCTCGTCACACCTGCCACATTTCTGGTGCCCAGTAGTGCATGTTGACAACACAGAACACTCCCAGCCTCAGAGACAGCTCTGCTGGGCAGCTGCTGTGGGCCTGGCAGAGGGGCTGCTCAGAGACCCCATCTACCTCGGTGTGTGTCTGTCGCAGTTGGGATCTCAGGTTGATCCCTGTGCACGTGAGAGCTCTCAAGATCCCATGGAGATAGGGAAGTGCCATGTGAAGGGGGATCGTTTCTCTCATGGAAGATTTGCACCTGTGTCAAGGTCTTGTTGAAGGGCTCTGTCTCCAAGGAGCCCAAGGAAGGTTTGAGGACCTAGAGGAAGAGCTGATGATGCTGGGTGAGCCAGCCTGGCCTCAGCTGGAGTAGCAGGAACAGGGGAGCCCCTCTCTCTAATAACCTGCTGCTCATGCTTGTGTCTCTAAAGAGTGGGTCGTGGAAAGCCTGGAGTAGTCCACCAATGATGAAGATGCTCCAGGTAGGGAACTCCACTCAGGAATGAATGGGAGGGGGTTCCTGGGAGCAGTCAGGTTGTACCTGCTGCTTTGTAGATCGAGAGTGGGAGGTAGAACATCAGAAAGACGGAGGAAGTATAAGAATAGAAGTGTTCCTTTCTCATTTTTCGTCTTTAAATGATTTTATTTATTAGAGAGAGTGAGTGATTGGGGGGGAGGGGCAGAGGGAGAGGGAGAAGGTGACTCCACACTGAGCTGGGAGCCTAATGCAGGACTGATCCGAGGGATCAGGAACCCAGCTGAAGGCAGGCGTTTAAACGACTGAGCCACCCTGGCACCCCGGTTTTGTTCTGTTCATATACTAGTAGGTTCTTTTGAAATAATATTAAGAAGTCTTCTGCCTCTGGGCTTTGAAGGTGCTCTGTTTGCAATCATTTTTTCTTATTTGATATTTAAGATTATCTTTCCCAGTAGACCAGTTCTGGCTGCCTGTGTCACTGCCAAGCATCAAAGCCTCTGGTTAGGTTTGCTTGGCATCTCTTGGGAATAGAGCAGGAGAGATTTGGTTTGGGTTTTTGGCATCGACCTAGGATGGAGGCAATCTCTGGAGACACAGCTCTCTCCTGCACATTTGAAGGGGCAGACAGAGTGCGTCCGTGTGAGCCAGGTGCAGGGAGAGCTGGTGACCCTCTCACTTGAGAGCTGGCCGCCCTCAGGTCTGCCCCTGGCTGAAAGGGTGCTCTGGGCATGGGCAGTCCAGAGAATATTCCCACTCAGCCTCCTCCACATGCTCCGGGGTCCTGCTGCAGAAGTGAGGTGGGAGACATGCCCTGGAGCACATTTCTCTCCTCGCCCAAATCCCTGATCCTGGGACCAGAATAAACCCTGCACTGGGCTCCATGGGAGAGAATCCCACGTGCGGCCGCCCAGAGACCCTCCCCGGCCGGCGGGAGTTCTAGAGGCCTGTGTGATGGCTGCTGGGCTGGCCGCACACACTGGCTCTCACGGTCCCGCCGAGCTGGGCTCCTGGGAGCGACCAGACCCAGGACAGAGGCTCTGTCTGGGAAGCGGGGCCAGGGTCTCTGCTCCTGTCTGATCCCGCTGCTCCAGCCACACAGTGATGGGCCTGCTCCCCACATCATGGCCACAGACCACCCTCGGACTTTCCATCAACCTGCTCAGGGCCTCCCCCAGTCCTTGAAGGGCTCGGGGGCTCAGGGTGAGCGCTGGCAGGCACTGGTGTTTATGTGGGCTCACCTGCTATAGAACCCCCTCACCCCACTGACGGCCTAGGGGAATTTGGACAAGTAACTTTACCTCTACCGGCACATTCATGTCCTCTCTGGGTGAGGACACTTATGGTCTGTAATAAATGGTAAGTGTGTCTCAGGCGCCTAAGATTAGCCCAAGCACAGGGCAGTCACTTGAGTGCCCAGCTGGTTGTCACTCTCACGGCCCCGCGCAACCCCAGGCCCGTGGCAGCCACCTCCGTGTTCCCTGATCTCAGTTACAAAATCTGAGGGCTGGGAAGGGCCCAGAGACCCTGGCCGCCTTCCTTAACAGTGAAGCGAAGGGATCACGGTCCCGGGGGAGGTGAGGTGGGGGGACTGCAGAGCTGAGGACAGAATTGAGTTTTGGGGTCGGGGACATAATCCCGGAAGCAGTGGCCTGAGTCCCCACGTCACCCTGACCGCCCCCTTTCCTTTCCCAAGGCGAGGCCGTCACCATCCGTGTCACCGTCCACGAAGAAGAGTACTTTGGAGACTGTGAGGACTCCGACCAAGTGGGCCACGATCTGTATGTCATTTATTTCCTCTTTCATCTTTTTTATACTCTTTCTCTTTTTTTCATAAGGATTTATTTATTTTATTGTGAGAGAGAATGAGATTGTGACAATGGAGGACGGGTGGAGGAAGCGGGAGAGAGAATCCCAAGCAGAATCTCCTCTGGGTGCAGAGCCTGACACGGGACTGGATCCCAGGACCCTGAGATCATGACCTGAGCCAAAATCACGAGTCACACGCTTAACCGCCCAGCCACCGCACCCCTATCCTCTCTCTTACTGATAACCTCCTTTTTGGAGCTTTGGCTAATTTCCTCTTTCTTCCTTTTTATGATTCCCATCGTGCAGGACCTGGGCTCATCCAGGCACTTGATGTGCTTGGATCTTCAAATCTATAATCGCTCTCTTCAGCCCTGCTCAGCCACTTCCTCAGCATTTTCCTGGTTTCTGGTCCCCAGTCTGCGTGAAAAAGTGAATGTACAAATGGGCCATAGCCAGACCATACGTAAAGAGAGGTTTCTGACCCACAGCCATTCCAGGAAGCAACCCATTACCTCGGTGTCCGCCGAGCAAGCAGGCCTACTACGTATGTCAGACTTGTAAGAAGGCTGGCTGCTGTATGTAGCAACTGGCTCAGGAATCTGCACCATAACCCTTGTAACAATTGGCCCCGAATGGTCATAGTTATATCTGAGAGCTTCCCTAACTAACTCTTATCCCCATTTCCAACCTAGGACCAGCCAACCAGAAAACAACCAAGTATGCACCCCTAACAAACACATAAGATGCCTCCCTTCTAGACAGCTCACTAGAGCCTCTCCGAATAAATATTCTTTGCTTGTTCTCATTTGACTGGCCTTTGTTTATTGGACAGGTCATCCCAGAAATCCCACGAAGACCCCGTCTGAGCTGCCTGGTCCTTGAAAACAAAAGCTTTCCATCCCGGGTGGTGCCCACAGAGGCCCCTTGGGCCCTGCTGCTTTGCAGCTTGTCGAGTACATGAGGACATGGTGAGTGAGCGTTGCATCTGAAATCTGCCCTCTTAGAGTGAGTTCCTAGGCTATTTATACTCAGTCTGGCACCCGGGCCTTGTTTTTGGTTCCCATTTGCTAGGCCTCCTTGGTGGACTCAGACCATTCCTTTTTGTCCCCTTCTGCTGTCCTTTGGGTTACAATTCTGTGTGGAGCTGTGTAACACTTTTGTGTGTCATAAGAAGAAGAATCAGAGCACAGAACTGCGCATAGGCCCTTGTGAATCTTGTCTGAGCCAGCCTCACAGACCAGGGAGTTTGATGATCTCACCAGACTGTCGTCCACCCGGATGAACTTCGCTGAAGGTCACCAGTCCGACCAGTTGAGGTTCTCCCACTATCTCCATATTGTGTCCTGAGAGTATCCTCTCTGGTTTCCCACTGGCTGGAGAGTCCAGATTGATGGGTCTGTGTTCAGAGGTGGCCAACTGTCATTTTGGGGGCTCAAGGCACGAGACATACAAATGTTCTATTTCTATCAGGCAATACCAGCTCTCTTGGGCATCCTCTAAACCTGAGCCCTCTCTTCTTCCAGAAAAAATTGTCTGCTTCTCATGTGTACTTTTATCACAATCTTAATTCTTGTTGCCCACAACTTCACCACCGATGATTTGGGTCTCCAGGGCCAACTCTGGACAACCCGATTTGAGCAAAATCGTTCATTTGAGAAGTGTCTTAGGAAAGGAGGAAGCCCAGTAGGTGGCACCTGTTGGATGATATGTTGAGGCCTCCAAAAGAAATTCTGAATCAAAAGTTGTTTCACTAAGAGACCAGAAGAGTATATGCTTTTTGTTCCCTCCTGGACAGAACAATGGCATAGCTGGACAATCATGGCCCAGGAGTTCACTGAAGGCCTCTCTACTTTTCCCATGTCCTCAATCAAGACTTCAATAAAAAATAAAAGTTTCCCTTGTAACTTAGTTCTTATACAATATGTGAACGATCTCCCACTTTGTCCAGAGAATAAAAAAGCCTCTAAAAAGGATTCCATTGACTTGCTCTCCAGCTTAGCAAAAGAAATAAGAGTTTCAAAACAAATAACAATTCTGCTAGACACAGTTCATGATTTAAGACATAACCTATTTAAAGTGGGCCAAACATTTTCATCCTTCCATTAAAATTAGCAAAATTTTCGGAAACCTGTGAGCTCCCTTGGTGCAAATGCACACTAGCAATGATGGCTGTCCAGTCGATTCCCTTAGGAACACACTGGTTGTCCCACTCTAAATTAGTAGCTGGAAGACCCACATATCTAGGAGTTTCACTACCCAGACTAGATTGCACTACCCTACTACATGCAGACCTGGCCACATATTGCAAAGAACTCTTGGAATATTACCCAAGTTTTTCACCAACAACTTGAGGCCACCGTTCCTGAAATCTTCCTAGAAGCCTCTTCATGATCTTCAACTGTGGGAAGATTTTTCTACCTGAAGACACATCAGAGAAAAACTGCCCTTATGCATCATTGGAAGAGACCCTCTCAGGTACTGTTTAGAAACAAAGCAGTGTAACTCCTGGGAGTTCACCCTTGGCTTCCTACTTCACCACTAAAATAAAATAAAATAATAAAAGGAAAGGAAAGAAAAGAAAAGGAAAGGAAAAATAAAATAATAACATAAAATAAAAATTTTCAAAGTCAGAATTCCACAAAATTAGAAGGCTCCTCAAACTGAGGATTCTCAGAGATCCTCTGGAAATAGCCAGTCTTCAGAAGCAGGTAGTTGACCCAAGACTTCCAGAACAGGCAAATTGTGATGGATAGAGGGCAGTTCCCACACAAGATATTGGGTCAAGACTCCCATCTAATTCGTTTTTCATTTTGTATCTGCTTAGTTAAAATAATTCTTCTCATTTTCCATAAACCCCTTGTTGCCGTTCACCCAGAACGACCCCTTTACTCCCTTTTTCTTATTATAATCGTTCTACTAATTATTATCCTTGTAAGGTCAGAACATAGCTGATGGCACTCCTCTCGGTGTGTCTGACTGTTGGGTATGCCGTCCTTTCCCGAACCACAAGGGACATGCCTCTGGGAAATTCAGATTTCATCAAATGAAATGAATCACCAAGGCTGGAAATTCCAACTCATATGTGAGCTCCAAACTGAGGCCACTTTTGATTATTCAGGAACACGATTTGGAAGAATTAGTATTTATGCCCCAAATTAAAACAATGTTCCCTTTGGTGGAAATTGCATAAATAAAAAAGCCTGTAGAAAACTATATCTAATGTTGGCAAAAGTTCCTGATAGTACAGTTTATGTCCCAGATGGAACACGGACCAGTCTCAACCTATTGGCGGCATGATGATGGACAGTACCATTGCTGTAGATTTCTTGTTGGCAGGATGTGGTGGTATCTGTGTTATTGTTGACACTTTTTGTGCTTGGACCCATAAAGTAGTGTAGGTAGAACAGGTTATGAAGTGCCTTAAGGAAGAAACTGTTGGGCTTTAAGGTGGATCCTCATGCCTTACGGGATTTGTTCTCTTGGCCGGGGTTGGGCAGTTGGGGTTCCTGGTTTTGAAGCACCTTATACAGACTATTAACATGTTCTCGTTTGTTTGTTTGTTTGTTTTCATAGTGGTCATAGTGCTGGCCCTTTGCATTCGATCCAGAGTCTTACTTAAATGCAGCTGTATAGATGTGCTCGCATCACAAGCATGGTCAAGAAGATCTTCCAGGGGCGCCTGCGTGGCTCAGTCGGTTAAGCGGCTGCCTTTGGCTCAGGTCATGATCCCAGGGTCCTGGGATCGAGCCCCGCATCGGGCTCCCTGCTCGGCAGAGAACCTGCTTCTCCCTCTCCCTCTGTCTGCCGCTCTGCCTACTTGTGCTCTCTCTCTCTATCCCTGTTAAATAAACAAATAAATAAAAATCTTAAAAGAAGAAGAAGAAGAAGAAGAAGAAGATCTTCCAATACTGTTGACTCTGAAGATGACTAGACCGTGTCCAGCAGTGAAGTATGCGATCTCTAGTCTTCTCGGAGTGGGCCAACCTCTCCCAAATGAGATAAGGACCAAAATGGGGGACTGAGAATGGAAGATACAAATGGGCAGTACACTGACCATAGATAAAAATAGGACTCTGGCCTGAAGTCTGCAGCCCAGGAAACCAACCCATTATCTACAGATTTCCCTTTCGACTTGTAAGATGTCAGAGCGTCATCTGGAGCATCCAGCCCAGAAGCCTAACCAATAACCGCTGTAGCAATTGGCCCCGAATGACCAGGACATGATTTGTAACTGAGACTGTCCCTGATTTTTTTTCCCTAGTTGCACCTGAGGACCAGCAGATACAACAGCCCTAACAATGACATGGGATGCCCTGCTTGTAGGCCACCGAATATGGCATCCTTATGCCAAGAGGCTCTAGTCAGGGCATACCTGAAGCCTTCCCTTTTGGGCCTCTAAAATTTCCCTCCTCTGCTCCTTTGAATCTCTGCCCAAATACAAGTGATAATGGCTGACTCCCTCGCTCTCCTCGCTCTAGCAAGTTCTGAATAAATCACCTGTACTTGGTATCATCTGATTGGTCTTCATTTATAGCCACAGCACCATTGAATGGTGTCAAGAAATCCTGAATGGTCCAGGCAGGGAGCTGGGCTGAGTCAGGTGTGCTATGCCCACCCTGCTAGAAGGGAACCCTATGAAGTCTCATTCTGGTCCAGGTACTCCCCACACCGGTGTTTTCCTGATTTGGGTGGCTCTGGACATCCACAATTTCCCCCTTCCCTTCAACTCTCTAGACTGCTCCAGCAAGTGTCTGGTTCCAGAAGTTCTCTTATCTTTGTGTTCAGCTTTGGAAATATTAAGACTGAGTTATGAGACTACCCTGTGGAATTGCTGCATAAGAATCTTGAGGTCTGGGGTATGGTGTGGGCTTAGAGATGATAATTTTAGATTTGAAGTGGGGCCATGCTAGGTCAGAAAGATTGGAAATGATCAGCATAGAGGTTTCCTGAATGAAATAGAAAATAGGAAAATATGTCTGGTGGTGCTCAGGGGCTGTCCTGGGGAGGGGGTCTGCAGGCTGTGGGTGTATGGTGGGGGCCCTCTAAGAAGAGATGGGACACTGTCCCCTGCCCTTTAAGGATCTAGCGAAGGAGAAAAGTGTGTAAAGGCTGGATATTGAGTGACTCATCAGAAGGGAGGAGCATTGAAGGTGCCCACTCAGAGCCAGTGTAGCCGACAGCCGCTGCCAACCAGACCTTAGCCAGGCTGTTTGGACACTCGCTCAGATCCACAAGCGGTGAGACATGGAAGGTCACAGGTTCAATTTATTACACCACCAAAGCACCCGCCCAGGTGGCCACTTTCCCAGTCAGTTCACAGTCACTGCTCAGCCAGGGTTGGTTAGTAAAAAAGAGTCTAATTCTTGGCAGAGCCATCATGTGACAGTTGGTTTGGAATGTCCTGGGTTCTGAGTCAGCTTAGCAGCTGAGCAAACCACTCACTGGTCCCTAAAGTGGTCAGCTGGTCACTGGGAAGGTTCCACGTGAGACAGCTGGTAATGTGAATGCTGGGGGAGGACGGCCACGGCTGGGCTTCCCCTCGCCCTTCGGAGGGGCTTCCCTTGGGCGTAATTGCTTTGTGTTTTGGGTCACGGGTTGTAACCTAGAGTTTGGAAGCCTAGTTAGGATTTGGACTTTTCTGTTGGCTCAGGCACCTCCTCCAGTGCATCAACTGTCTCCCACAGAAAACTCGGGGCAGGAGGGCTTGAGAAAGTGATTTGGTTCAGGGCTTTGGGGCATGATCTCAGGTGCCCTGGGCAGGTCGCAGGTGTTCAGGGGTCTCTCTCCCCAGGGAACCAACTCTATTCCTGTCCCAGACCCCATACACATCGGTATGGTAACTCCTGCCATGTCACTTAATCTCTCTACATTTCAGTGCCTCCCACTGTAGAATATGGCTTACAACCTCTGCTCTGCCCCCACCCACCTCAATAGGGCTGACCTGGGGATTACAGGAGATGGTAACAGTATCGTCCATGAGCTGTAAACCATCATTTCCATGGAAAAGCTAAGAGCGAGCTTCCCTCTTCCCTTGCTGTGGAGCCATCCAAATGCCTTCTCTGGATTCAACCACTACCAAGCGTCTGCCTTATTCTTGCCGTCATTCAGGGACTGAACCCTTAGGGCAATTATGAAACACCATTTATTTATTTTTCTTAAGGCTTCCCTTGTGTTTAATTATTGTTAATCTCATAACATAATACTAATAAGTAGGCCAGATTCACATTTCAACGTCTCAGAACAGGGGAGTGAGACAAAGAGGGTCTACATAACTTTCTCATGTACTTGTGGTTCCTTTTTTTTAACATTTAATTTAATTTTATTATATTATGTTAGTCACCATACAGTAAACCATTAGTTTTTGATGTAGTGTTCCATGATTCATTGTTTTCGTAGAGCACCCAGTGCTCCATGCAATACGTGCCTTTCTCAATACCCATACTGGGCTAAATCATCCCCCAACCCCTCCCCTCTAAAACCCTCATTTTGTTTCCCCGAGTCCATAGTCTCTCACGGTTCGTCTCCCCCTCCGATTTCCCCCCTTCATTTTTCCCTTCCTTCTCCTAATGTCCTCCGTGCTATTCCGTATGTTCCACAAATAAGTGAAACCATATGATAATTGACTTTCTCTGCTTGACTTATTTCACTTAGCATCATCTCCTCCAGTCCCAACCATGTTGATGTAAAAGTTGGGTATTCATCTTTTCTTATGGCTGAGTATTATTCCATTGTATATATGGACCACATCTTCTTTATCCATTCGTCTGTTGAAGGGCATCTTGGCTCTTTCCACAGTTTGGCTATTGCGGACATTGCTGCTACGAACATTGGGGTGCATAGGGCCCTTCTTTTCACTACATCTGTGTCTCTGGGGTAAATACCCAGTAGTGCAATTGTTGGGCCATAGGGCAGCTCTGTTTTTAATTTTTTGAGGCCCCTCCACATTGTTTTCCAAAGTGGCTGTACCAACTTGCGTCTCACCAACAGTGTAAGAGGGTTGCCCTTTCTCCACAACCTCTCCAATATTTGTTGTTTCTTGCCTTGTCAATTTTTGCCATTCTAACTGGTGTAAGCTCTTGTGACTGAGCTCTAGTTTCAAAGCATTGTGGTCTGAAAATATGCAGGGAATAATCCCAATCTCTTGGTACCAGTTGAGACCTGATTTGTGACCTAGGATGTGATCAATTCTGGAGAATGTTCCATGAATTCCTCCAGAGAAGAATGTGTATTCCGTTGCTTTGGGATGGAATGTTCTGAATATGTCTGTGAAGTCCATTTGGTCCAGTGTGTCATTTAAAGTCTTTATTTCCTTGTTGATCTTTTGCTTAGATGAGCTGTCCATTTCAGTCAGGGGGGTGTTAAAGTCCCCCACTATTATTGTATTGTTGTCAATGTGTTTCTTCGCTTTTGTTATTAATTGCCTTATATAACTGGCTGCTCCCATGTTAGGGGCGTAGATATTTACAATTGTTAGATCTTCTTGTTGGATAGACCCTTTAAGGAGGATATAGTGTCCTTCTTCATCTCTTATTACAGTTTTTGTTTTAAAATCTAATTTGTCTGATATAAGGATTGCCACCCCAGCTTTCTTTTGGTGTCCATTAGCATGGTAAATGGTTTTCCACCCCTCACTTTCAATCTGGGGGTGTCTTTGGGTCTAAAATGAGTCTCTCGCAGACAGCATACTGATGGGTCTTGTTTTTTAATCCAATCTGATAGCCTGTGTCTTTTGATTGGGGCATTGAGCCCATTTACATTTAGGGTAACTATTGAAAGGTATGAATTTAGTGCCATTGTATTGCCTGTAAGGTGACTGTTACTGTATATTGTCCGTGTTCCTTTCTGATCATGCTACTTTTAGGCTCTCTCTTTGCTTAGAGGACCCCTTTCAATATTTCTTGTAGGGCTGGTTTCGTGTTTGTAAATTCCTTTAGTTTTTGTTTGTCTTGGAAGCTTTTTATCTCTACTTCTATTTTCAATGAGAGCCTAGCTGGATATAGTATTCTTGGCTGCATATTTTTCTCGTTTAGTGCTCTGAAGATATCATGCCAGTCCTTTCTGGCCTGCCAGGTCTCTGTGGATAGGTCTGTTGCCAATCTAATATTTCTACCATTATAGGTTACATGTCTCTTCTCCCGAGCTGCTTTCAGGGTTTTCTCTTTGTCTCTGAGATTCGTAAGTTTTACTATTAGATGTCGGGGTGTTGACCTATTTTTATTGATTTTGAGTGGGGTTCTCTGTGCCTCCTGGATTTTGATGCCTGTTTCCTTCCTCACATTAGGGAAGTTCTCTGCTATTATTTGCTCCAATATACCTTCTGCCCCTCTCTCCCTTTCTTCTTCTTCTGGGATCCCAATTATTCGAATGTTGTTTCATCTTATCGTATCGCTTCTCTCTCGAATTCTGCCCTCGTGATCCTGTAGTTGCTTCTCTTTTTCTCAGCCTCTTTATTTTCCATCATTTGGTCTTCTATATCGCTGATTCTCTCTTCTGCCTCATTTATCCTAGCAGTTAGTGCCGCCATTTTTTATGGCACCTCATTAATAGCCTTTTTGATTTCGACTTGGTTAGATTTTAGTTCTTTTATTTCTCCAGAAAGGGTTTCTCTAATAACTTCCACGCTTTTTTCAAGCCCAGCTAGTATCTTCAAAGTCATGATTCTAAACTCTAGGTCTGACATCATACTAATGTCCATATTGAGTAGGTCCCTGGCTGACGGTACTACCTCTTATTCTTTTTGCTGAGGTGATTTTTTTCATCTTGTCATTTTGTCCAGAGGAGAATAGATGAATGAGAGAACAAAATGCTAACAGGTTAACAACATCCCCAGCAAATATACTCTATACAAATCAGAAAAGACCTGAAACCAGGGGAATAGAAAGGGAAAGAAAGAAAAAAGAAAAAGAGAAAAAAACAAAATATGAAAACAGAAAGAGAAAAAAAGAGAAAAAAACAAAAAGATAAAAACAAAAACAGAACAATACAAAAAAAAAACCCAGAATATGATCAAATATGATCATATTGCCACATATATGTGCATAGATCAGTGCCACACACTAGATTTTGGGCGTATTTTGGTCTGTTAGAAAAAAGTGCCTCCTAAAATTTTAAAAGAAGAAAGACTTATATATACAAAATAAGGGTTGATACAATGAAGGGATGGAAGATGACTGTAAAGATGAAAATTATAAAAGATTTTATAAAAGGAATTGATAAGATAAGAGGTTGTTTGAAAAAAGAAAGAAGAAGATTTAAAAATAAAGGAAAAAAAAGGGAGAGAATGTGATCAGGCAGGAGACTAGAACAAAGCCATACACTAGTGATTTAGGGTATATTTTGATCTGTTAGAAGAAACTGTATCTCAAAATTTTAAAAAGAGAACAACTTATATATATATGCCAAAAATAAGGGTAACTACTATGAAGGGATAAAATATGACTCTAAAAATGAAAAATAAAAAATGTTTTTTTTAAAAAGGGATTGATAAGATGTTGGTTGGAAAAGGGAAAAAGAAAAATTAAAAAAAAAAGTTAAAAAAATTAACTTTGAAAAACTAATGAATCATGGTAAAAAAAAAAAAAAAGCCATGAATTCTATGTGCAGTATTCCCCTAGCGCTGGAGTTCTCCCGTTCTCCTTGATCGGTAAACTTGGTCTTGGCTTGCTTGCTGTTCGTGCTGATCTTCTGGGGGAGGGGCCTGTTGCCGTGGTTCCCAAATGTCTTTGCCGGAGGCGGAATTGCCCCGCCCTTGTCGGTCCGGGCTAAGCAAGCTGCTCGGGTTTGCTATCAGGAGCTTTTGTTCCCCGCAAGCTCTCGGTACAGCTTTGGAGGACCGGGGTGAAAATGGTGGCCTCCCAATCTCCACCCGGAGGAGCTGAGAACTCGGGGCCCCGCTCCTCAGTGCGCCCCCAGAGAAAAGCAGTCAGTCACTCCCGTCTCCCCGGTCTCCAGCCTCACTCCGTGCTCACCCGGCCTGTGACCGAGCGTTGCTATCTCTGGCACCCGACCCTGTGTGGAGTCTCCAAACCCAGCAGATCCCTGCGGTGCGCTCCCGCGCTGCTCTTCCCGGGAAGGAAGGGGAGTCTCCCCGGCTCTGCCGCTTGTTGGGTCCCTGCTGGAGGAGCAGTGGCCCGACTGGGCCGCGGATCACAGTTTATGGCTACCGTGAGCTGAGAGCCCGTGCCTCGGCTCCGTCTCTGCAGCCGGCTTCCCCGCTCCGATACCTGGGAGCTCTGCCACACTCAGGCACCCCCGGTCTTTCTGTGACCCCGAGGGTCCTGAGACCACACTGTCCCGCGAGGGTTCCACCTCCCGCTTAGCCACTGGAGCGACGTCCCTCAGCGGAGCCGGCTTCTAAAAGTTCCAATTTTGTGCTCCGCGGCTCTAGCACTTGCCAGAAGCGGCCGACGGAGGCCCCCTCCGCGCTGTCTATCCTCCCGAATATCGCCTCGGATTCACTTCTCCGCACGTCCTCCCTTCCAGTAAGTGGTCGCTTCTCTGTTCAGAGAGTAGTTGCTATTCTTGACTTCCATCTCCTGTTGAGTTCGTAGGTGTTCAGAATGGTTTGATCCCTATTCAGCTGAATTCCTGAGACCAGATGAAATCCAGGTCTCCTACTCCTCCGCCATCTTGCTCCGCCCCCTAGTTCCTGAGTCTTAACACAAACTTTGACAAGGCATTATAGCAAAAAAAAAAAAAAAAGAAGAAGAAGAAGAAGAAGAAGAAGTTTCATTTGCACAGAAAACTCCCTGGAGAGAGACACAAGTCTCTGGAATACAGTTGTGACTTGGTGTCATCAAACAAACAAAATATGTGACTTCAGAAGCACTCAAAGTAGGTGTACTCAGATTGGCAGAAGGCAAAAGCTGCCAGAGCTCATGGTTTTAAAATATTAACAGAGCTTAATTTCACCCTGTCTCAGGACACAAGAGCATAAACATGATTCTGTTTGAGGAAAATAAAAAAGGCAACCTTAATCAACAACAGAAGAGACAAATGGTACAGGAGACCCTTGTTTCTCTGCTCTAAATGTAGCTGAAAAATATACAGTTTGCAGCTGTATTTTAAATATACAACTTTTTTGGAAGCCAGCCCCCCTGTCATCATCTGACACTCCACTTCTGCCGGAGTTTTAACATTTTCAAAACGTACTCTTCAATGCCCACGTAAGAAAAATAGTCTAAAGGACATGAAGGCCATATGGGGATTCCTGTTGGATGACCACCTGCACTGAGATGAACTGCCCCAGTTGGAGGGAGGAGGCGAGAGTGCAGATGATTGTGTTAGCTGACACGACAGGTCAACCACTTAGACAGCCATTCCGTTTGCTAAGATAACTGGAGTACTTCTTCTTCCCCTCAGGTTTCTCTGCATCCACCACGTGTCAAGATCCCTTAGGGTGAAAAATCACAACCACCCAACTCAAGAAACAAGCAGAAGCAAAAAGTGAAATCGATTGGCTTACGTGACGGCATGACTGCACATGAATTCTGCATGACTGCAAAATCTAGCTCAGGAGTCGCGGCCGGATGCTCAGTGTCCTCAGACTCCGTTTCCATCACCGTGGTCCTCTCAGATCTCTTTTCTTCCGGGTTGACTCCATCATCCCAACAGAGGGCCCAAAATGGCCTTTAACAACTCCGGCAAAAAAAAAAAAAAAAAAAAAGAGGCTGGGGTATAATTCTCATTGGTCTAGCTCCGAGTCACATGCTCCAGGTTCTGAACCAATCACTGTAGCCAGAGGGATGGCTGATGCTGATTGGTCACAGCTGGATCTTGTGCTCACTCGTGGTGGTAGGAATGAGGTGTATTGCCCTATAAACCTGGAAGGGTGGGTGATTCCCCACAGATCCCCTGCAGTAATTGGAAGGCGGGGAATAGAGCCTGGGCAGGCAAAAACAGAATTCATTCTATCTTCACCCTGGGATATACTGAGCCTTCTTGAACTTCTCGTGGAATCACCTCAAACATGGACACGAGCCCCCTCCTTTATTGCCCAAGATGCCCCTATTATGCATTACTGTGAATAATCCCTGCCATGGTCTGAATGTTTGTGTCCCCTTAAATCCATATATTGAAATCCTAACCCCAAATGTGATGGCATTGGGGGGGGGGCCTTGGGCGGTGATTAGGTTATGAAGGTGGAGCTCTCACAAATGGGATTATAAAAGAGATCCCGCAGGGGCACCTGGGTGGCTCAGTCGGTTGGGCGACTGCCTTCAGCTCAGGTCATGATCCCAGAGTCCTGGGCTCTGCTTGGTGGGGAGTCTGATTCTCCCTCTCCCTCTGCCTTGCTCGTGCTCTCTCTCTCTCTCTCTGTCTCTCTCTCTCAAATAAATAAAACCTTTTAAAAAATTAAATTAAATTAAAAAAAAGAGAGATCCCACAGAGTTCCCTTGTCCCTCCCACCATGACAAAGCAAGAAGGCAGCAGCTATGAACAAGGAAGTTGGCTTTCACCAGAAAATGACCATAATGCCCTAACAGCACTCCATCTGGTCTCAAGGGGTAACTTGTCTCAAGTGAACACACTCCTTACTTGCTGACCTAAGGCCCTTGACCTGTAACAGAACTAATTGCCTTGCTTTGAGATTTGCAGGACGCTCACCTTAAGGAATGAAGAACCAAGAGTCAGACACTTAACTGATTAAGCCACCCGGGTGCCCTACGATTTAACTGTTCTGTACATTACTCAGGCTCATCATGATAAGTGTATTCTCACTGCCCATTACCTGTTTCACCCATCCCCCACGCACTTCCCCTCTGGCAACCACCAGTTTATTCCCTATATTTAAGAGTCGGGTTTTTTGTATGTCTCTTTTTTTTCTTTGTTCATTTGCTTTGTTTCTTAATCAAATAAACCCAGGCCACAGAGGTCAGCAAGTCTGTTTTGAAGCCACCTCGGCTTTCTGATCAGCCTAGCAATTTTTTTTTTGACCCAAATGTTTTTCTTTCTTTTAGGTCACACAAACGACTTTCACTGACCTCCCTCTGTGTACCTGTAGACCTTGCCCTCATTTGCAGAAAGAACAGAGGACTCCTGCACATCGCAGTACAAGAAGCAGACTCCCTTGCACAACCCCGGAGCACTGAAGCCACAATTGTATGCTGGCACGGAGTCCGGGCATGATGAAGAAATGTTGCGGGCCACTGCACTCCCTTTGCTGATGAATGACCCTAAACCCCTTTAAAAATGCTTGGGCCAGGCAGAAACCTCAGAGTTGGCTTTTGGACAGGAGTCCACCTTCTCCCCAGGTTGCCAGTCTCCTGAATAAAGCTCAAATTCCTTTCCAATCAAAACTCATCTCTTCCATGATGATCTTTCAGGTGATGGGCAGCCAGACTTGGGTTCAGTAACAATGCTGACTTGATCTTGGACTTCTCCAGCCTCTGGAACTGTGAGCAATCATTTTTGTTGTTTACAAAGTATCTAGTCTATGGTATTTTGTTCTAGCAGTCCAAGTGGACTGAAGATTTGGACAGTGACTGGGTTTGGAATTACAGAGCACATCACAGAACAGCGGAGAACCCCAAATGCCGGATAGCACTCACTGTCCATCTTGTGAGCCTTCTGATGCCAGGAGGCTGGGGTCAGCTTCCTCCCCACCCAGCCACTCTCCCACCTCTTAGATCATGCTCCCACTCAAGGCCTCCACCATGTGTTTCTCAGGTACCCGGTGAAAATCAGAAATTGGAAATCAGAAATTGAGATGATTTTATTAGTTGAGCAGTTTAGCTTCATTTGTCTTCAATTCTCCATTCCAGACTATGCTCTGAGCTTTGCCTTTCAATAATCAAAAAGGCCACTAAAGTATTTTCCTAAACCACAGTCACAAAACACTTCTTTCCTGAGTTAAAACTGACCCCACCCATATCTTGGCTATTGCACAACAATGCTGCAGTCAAGATAGGGGTGTGTGTATCTTTTCGAATTCGATATGCACACCCTTATGTTTATGGCAGCTCTATTTACATTAGCCAGGCTGTGGCAGCAGTCCAAATGTCCATGGCTAGATAGTAAAGAAGATGTGGTATGTATATACAACAGAAAATTACTCAGCCATAAAAAGGAACGAAATCTTGCCATTTGCAACCATGTGGATGGAACTAGAGGGTATAATGCTAAGTGCAATAAGCCAGTCAGAGAAAGACAAATACCATATGATTTCACTTGTATGTGGAACTTAAGAAACAAAGCAAATGAACAAAGAGAAAAAAGAGACATACAAAAAACCCGACTCTTAAATATAGGGAATAAACTGGTGGTTGCCAGAGGGGAGGTGGGTGGGGGATGGGTGAAATAGGTAATGGGGAGTGAGAATACACTTATGATGAGCCTGAGTAATGTACAGAACAGTTAAATCGTAGGGCAGCCGGGTCGCTCAGTCGGTTAAGTGTCCGACTCTTGGTCTCAGCTCAGGTCTTGATCTCAGGGTCGTGAGTTTGGGCCCTGCATTGAGCTCCACGGTGGGCATGAAGCCTACTTAAAAAAAAAAGAATTGTTGAATTGTTATATTATGCAATGACACTAATATAATCCCGTAGGTTAATTATACTGGAATTGAAAAATAAATACAAATTTTTAAAAAACTGGTGCCTCCCACTACAAATTAAAACCACAATGACATACGACTTTAAAACTACTAGGATGGGGAACTCAAATACATGGAGGCTAAAGAGCATCCTACTAAAGAATGAATGGGTCAACCAGGAAATTAAAGAAGAATTTAAAAATTTCATGGAAACAAATGAAAATGAAAACACAACCATCCAAAATCTTTGGGATGCAGCAAAGGCAGTCCTAAGAGGAAAGTATATAGCAATACAAGCCTTTCTCAAGAAACAAGAAAGGTCTCAAACACACAACCTAACCCTACACCTACAGGAGCTAGAGAAAAAAACAGCAAATAAAGCCTAAACCCAGCAGGAGAAGAGAAATAATAAAGATCAGAGCAGAAATCAATGAAATAGAAACCAAAAGAACAGCAGAACAGATCAATGAAACTAGGAGCTGGTTCTTTGAAAGAATTAACAAGATTGATAAACCCCTGGCCAGACTTATCAAAAAGAAAAGAGAAATGACCCAAATCAACAAAATCATGAATGAAAGAGGAGAGATCACAACCAACACCAAAGAAATACAAACAATTATAAGAACATATTATGAGCAACTCTATGCCAGCAAATTAGATAACCTGGAAGAAATGGGTGCATTCCTAGAGATGTATCCACTACCAAAACTGAACCAGGAAGAAATAGAAAACCCGAACAGACCTATAACCACTAAGGAAATTGAAGCAGTCATCAAAAATCTCCCAACAAACAAAAGCCCAGGGCCAGATGGCTTCCCAGGGGAATTCTATCAGACATTTAAAGAAGAATTAATACCTATTCTCCTGAAACTGTTCCAAAAAATAGAAATGGAAGGAAAACTTCCAAACTCATTTTATGAGGCCACCATTCCCTTGATCCCAAAACCAGACAAAGACCCCATCAAAAAGGAGAATTACAGACCAATATCCTTGATGAACATGGATGCAAAAATTCTCACCAAAATACTAGCCCATAGGATCCAACAGTACATTAAAAGGATTATTCACCATGACCAAGTGGGATTTAGCCCTGGGCTGCAAGGTTGGTTCAACATCCGCAAATCAATCAACGTGATACAACACATTAACAAAAGAAAGAACAAGAATCATATGATCCTCTCAATAGATGCAGAAAAAGCATTTGACAAAGTACAGCATCCTTTCTTGATCAAAACTCTTCAGAGTATAGGGATAGAGGGTACATACCTCAATATCGTAAAGGCCATCTAGGAAAAACCCACAGTGAATCTCTTTCTCAATGGGGAAAAACTGAGAGCTTTCCCCCTAAGGTCAGGAACGTGGCAGGGATGTCCACTATCACCACTACTATTCAACATAGTATTAGAAGTCCTAGCCACAGCAATCAGACAACAAAAAGAAAGCCAAGGCATCCAAATCGGCAAAGAGGAAGTCAAACTCTCACTCTTTGCAGATGATATGATACTGTATGTGGAAAACCCAAAAGACTCCACCCCAAAACGGCTAGAACTCATACAGGAATTCAGTAAAGTGGCAGGATATAAAATCAATGCACAGAAATCAGTGGCATTCCTATACACCAACAACAAGACAGAAGAGAGACAAATCAAGGAGTCGATCCCATATACAATTGCACCCAAAACCATAAGATACCTAGGAATAAATTTAACCAAAGAGGCAAAGGATCTGTACTCAGAAAACTATAAAATACTCATGAAAGAAATTGAGGAAGACACAAAGAAATGGAAAAACGTTCCATGCTCATGGATTGCAAGAACAAACATTGTGAAGACGTCAATGCTACTTAGAGCAATCTACACATTCAGTGCACTCCCCATCAAAATACCATCCACTTTTTTCAAAGAAATGGAAGAAATAATCCTAAAATTTGTATGGAACCAGAAGAGACCCCGAATAGCCAGAGGAATATTGACAAAGAAAACCAAAGCTGGCGGCATCACAGTTCCGGACTTCCAGCTCTATTACAAAGCTGTCATCATCAAGACAGTATGGTACTGGCACAAAAACAGACACATAGATCAATGGAACAGAATAGAGAGCCCAGAAATGGACCCTCGACTCTATGGTCAACTCATCTTTGACAAAGCAGGAAAGAATGTCCAGTGGAAAAAAGACAGTCTCTTCAACAAATGGTGTTGGGAAAATTGGACAGCCACATGCAGAAGAATGAAACTGGACCATTTCCTTAGAGCACACACAGAAATAGACTCCAAATGGTTGAAAGACCTAAACGTGAGACAGGAGTCCATCCAAATCCTAAAGGAGAACACAGGCAGCAACCTCTTCGACGTCAGCCGCAGCAACTTCTTCCTAGAAACATCGCCAAAGGCAAGGGAAGCAAGGGCAAAAATGAACTATTGGGATTTCATCAAGATAAAAAGCTTTTGCACAGCAAAAGAAACAGTCCACAAAACCAAAAGACAACCGACAGAATGGGAGAAGATATTTGCAAATGACATATCAGATAAAGGGCTAGTATCCAAAATCTATAAAGAACGTATCAAACTCAACACCCAAAGAACAAATAATCCAATCAAGAAATGGGCAGAAGACATGAACAGACATTTTTCTAAAGAAGACATCCAAATGGCCAACAGACACATGAAAAAGTGCTCAACATCGCTCGGCATCAGGGAAATCCAAATCAAAACCTCCATGAGATACCACCTCACACCAGTCAGAATGGCTAAAATTAACAAGTCAGGAAATGACAGATGTTGGCGGGGATGCGGAGAAAGGGGAACCCTCCTACACTGTTGGGGGGAATGCAAGCTGGTGCCGCCACTCTGGAAAACACTATGGAGGTTCCTCAAACAGTTGAAAATAGAGCTACCCTACGATCCAGCAATTGCACTACTGGGTATTTACCCCAAAGATACAAATGTAGGGATCCGAAGGGGTACGTGCACCCCGATGTTCATAGCAGCAATGTCCACAATAGCCAAACTGTGCAAAGAGCCAAGATGTCCATCGACAGATGAATGGATAAAGAAGATGTGGTATATATACACAATGGAATATTATGCAGCCATCAAAAGGAATGAGATCTTGCCATTTGCAATGACGTGGATGGAACTGGAGGGTATTATGCTGAGTGAAATAAGTCAATCAGAGAAAGACATGTATCATATGACCTCACTGATATGAGGAATTCTTAATCTCAGGAAACAAACTGAGTGTTGCTGGAGTGGTGGGGGTTGCGAGGGATGGGGTGGCTGGGTGATAGACATTGGGGAGGGTATGTGCTATGGCGAGTGCTGTGAATTGTGCAAGACTGTTGAATCACAGATTTGTACCTCTGAAACAAATAATGCAATATGTGTTAAGAAAAAAAAAAAGATAGTAGGAGGGGAAGAATGAAGGGGGGGAAATCGGAGGGGGAGATGAACCATGAGAGACGATGGACCCTGAAAAAGAAACT
The DNA here is from genome assembly GCF_009762305.2 of Zalophus californianus. Taxonomy (NCBI): domain Eukaryota; kingdom Metazoa; phylum Chordata; class Mammalia; order Carnivora; family Otariidae; genus Zalophus; species Zalophus californianus. Next base: position 18,786,764 of record NC_045608.1, on the reverse strand, counting down.
GAGGGTTCTAGAGAGGAGGAGCGTAGGGGGATGGGTTAGCCTGGTGATGGGTATTAAATAAGGCACGTTCTGCGTAGAGCACTGGGTGTTATGGACAAACAATGAATCATGGAGCACTATATTAAAAACTAATGATGTAATGTATGGTGATTAACATACCAATAAAAAAATTTTAAAAAACCTACTAGGATGGAGGTGCCTGGGTGACTCAGTCATTTGAGCGTTGGACTCTTGATTTCAGCTTGGGTCCTGATCTCAGGGTTGTGGGATCGAGCCCCATTTTGGGTGTAGGGATTACTTAAATCAATAAAACTTAAAAAAAGAAATATATATAATGGAATATTACCCAGCCACACAAAGGAATGAAACTTTTAAACATGTGATCCTATGAATGGACCTTGAAAACATTATTTGGTGCAATGAGCCAGACACAGAAGGACACATATTAGATGATTTATTTACATGAGGTATCCAGAAGAGTTAAGTTCATAGGAACAGAAAGTAGAATAGAGTGCCTGGGGGAGGGTAGACGGGAGAGTTATTGTCTGATGGGTAGAACGTTTTACTGGAAGATGATGAATAAGTTTTGGATATGGATAACAGTAATTGTAATTATACAACAGTATTAATGTATTTAATGCCACTGAATTGTACATTTATGAATGGTAAAAATGATAAATATTATGTTATGTATATTTAACCACAATATTAATTAGTTGATTGGTTAATTGGCAACTCCCAAAATTTTGTCATTTTTGCTTTTGTTGATGCTTTTACAGGAAAAAACTATAACTAGAAATGTACTCCCTGAAATGTAGGGTCTTGGATATCACAGATAAATACTACAATCTGTGATCATGCAAGTATTCATTACACAAGCATTTATTGCTCACCTACTGTGTGCAAAGCACACACCACATCAGGAACTTGGGGAAGAAGAGTACAAAAACAAATGAGTTTCAGACTGTGCTCTGAAGGTAGAATGGTCAGATTTAGCAAATAAAAACACAGGATTGCCCAGTTAACATTTGAATTTCAGTAAACAACAAATATTATATCCCATGCAATGTTAGGAGTGTCCTCTTATTAAATGTTATTTCTTGTTTCTGTGAAATTAAAATTAAACGAATGTCCTGCACCCCTGAAGGAGGAAATTTATAGTCCAGTTAGAGAAATAAGACATTCACAAGTCATCAGAGAACAAAGTACAATGAACTGAGCATCAGCAGGTCAAGGGTGGGTTGCCTGGGTGGCTCAGTCAGTAAGGGTCTGCCTTCAGCTCAGGGCATGATCCCAGGGTCCTGGGATTGAGTCCGGCATCGGGCTCCTTGCTCAGTGGGGAGTCTGCTTCTTCCTCTCCCTCTGCCTGCCACTCTTCCTGCTTGTGTTTTCTCTCTCTCTCTCTCTCTGCCAAATAGATAAATAAAATCTTTCTTAAAAAGTCAAGGGCTGTGAGAATTTGGAGGTAGAAATTGTTAGATTTAAGTGTAAGTGGTCTGCTATTTTAGTACTGTACAAATATATGTGAAGTTGCTAAGTGGAGAAAACAGGCTATTTTCAATACTTTTATCGTTTTTCTTCCTCCCCTCCAGCCTTTTTGCTTACTCCACATTATTGCTCTACAACCACCCGCCAGACATTTGAGAAAACGTTCCTGTTTTCAGGACTGTTCCAGGCACCAGGGGCAGATTGGTGATTGTCCTGCCTTCATGGGGTTCACAGGCATCAACGGGGAAAGGTCAAAGGACAGAATCACTTGCGATAGCAATGACAATGATAGGAGAAGGGTGGCTGAGTGTGGAGGCTGTGTTGGGGGCTCCGGAAAGGGCATGCTGAAGAATGGACACTTGGGCGGAGGCCTCAGTGGTGTACAGCTGCCTGCCAGGCACATGTCCCAGGGAAAAGCATTGCAGGCAAAGGGAACAGTAAAAATCCTGAAGCAGAGACCAAAATGAGGCCAAAGTGCCTGGGGCGTAATTATGCACGGTACATTCTCATTAAATATTTGCTTATTCTCCTTTTTCTCCCCCTAATCCTTTTACTGAAAAGTGTATATGTTTCAATCGAAATGGTTAAATGATAAGTAGCCAAAGAAAGAACGTATAGCTAGGCATTGCAGTAAGCCACAAACTATTAGGTAGACTACAATGATTTTTAGGGTCCTTTTTAAGCCCACTTTTCTAAGGTATATTTTCCAGACTAATAACAGATTAATCCAAAATAACAGAATACTTCCAGAATAATCTCAATCACTTATAATGTATCATGTCATTTACATGCATTATCTCATTCAACCATCTACCAATGCAGAAGCAAATGCTCTTATTATCATCCCCATTTTATTTTTTTAAAAGATTTTATTTATTCATGAGAGACAGAGAGAGAGAGAGAGAGATCGAGAAGGAGAAGCAGAGGGAGAAGCAGGCTCCCCGCTGAGCAGGGAGCCCGATGCGGGACTCGATCCCAGGACCCTGGGATCATGACCTGAGCCAAAGGCAGACGCTTAACCATCTGAGCCACCCATGCACCCTATCATCCCCATTTTATAGATGCAGACACTGAGACCCAGAGAGTTGATCTAGTGGGCAGCAAGACTGAGATTGGAGGCCTTGTCACTATGCTGTACTACTTCTTTCTTTTTTTAAAGATTTTATTTATTTATTTGAGAGAGAGAGATAGCACAAGCCAGGGAGAGGGAGAAGCAGGCTCTTCGCCAAGCAGAGAGCCCAACACTGGGGCTTGATCCCAGAACCCCGGGATCATGACCTGAGCTGAAGGCTGATGCTTAACTGACTGAGCCACCCAGGCACCCCGGCTTCTTCCTACTTTTGAAGACAGCAGGAACCCACGGATATTAGGATGCGCTGACTGACCCACCATGAAAAATGAGTCAGGTCCCTGATCTTGGCTAAAGAGAAGTTTTCTCCTTCCTTCTTTGTTGCATGCCCTCCATTCCAGCAATTCCCAGGCAGATTTCTACAAAAGAACTTTGCCAGCCTAACGGCAATATTCCTTGCAAATGCCTAAACTCAGTATTACTATTGTTGATTATTATTGTATTGTATTACTATTGTATTACTATTGTTGATTATTATTATTGTTATTTCTTATGTCATCTATCCCAATTTTGAATTATGTAACTCTGTGTGATTGTTGAATATCTGTCTTTCTAACTAGCATGAAAGTTATATGAGATCAGGGGACTGAGAGGCATCTATTATATATTTTTTTAAATAAATCAAGACAGTCCCCCTTGGGACTTCCTGTTAAGGTTTAAAAAAAAAATCAGATATTTGACCAGCAAAATTGCATTTATTTGGGATTAATAGAGATTGCAATTCAGGACCTGCAAGCTATGGCAAAACCATAGACAAGTTCAACAAACAAAGGAGAGGGACTTATTTTATGGCAAAGGAGGAAGTTGGGAGAGGTTGTTTTGAAGGAAAGTCCATTGGAGAAAAGCAAGAATGAAGGGGTTGTCTGGGTTGCAGGGGTCGTCAATTTCTTGTAGGACATGGAATGTGCATCTTTTCCTGTTGGGCCCTGTAATTGATGATTCCTTCCTGTTGAGGATTCTTCGTTGGCTCTGTAGTTGACAATCCTTCCTATAGCTGACATTGAGTGCTGTGACTGTCCCTTCCAGCCTTCCCTTCTAGCATGTCAAGTCCACATTGACAAGGCTTCTCTTTATTTTCACAAGCTAGGACCATATCGAGAGTTGAGAGAATGCTTTTCCATCTCTTTGCCTCACACATACACTGTGAGGGAAACAGTGTTAACCCCACTATAAATTAGCCTTAAAAATGAGGTGTAGCCTTAAGCCAAACACTTAACTAAGCTCTGTTTGCTCATTTAGTCAGCAACCCTTCCCTGCACCTATTATGTTATCATTCTAGGCTCTGGGACAGAGCAGTGAGCAAGAACGAAAACGCTGCCTTGGAGGACCTTACATTCTAGGGAGGATAGCAGGTACTCAGAAAATAACCAAGTGTACATTAATTGTATAAGGTAAATGGGGATGAGTTAAGAGGGATGGGGGTGAAAGAGGGAACAAGGGTAGGGAGAGTCTATGTATTTCGAGCGAGTGGGAGGGTTGCAATTTTAGAAAAGGATGTGCAGGCAAGGGCTTTCTGAGAAGGTGGCTTTTGTCAAATGGCAATACAGTGTCTATTTCTTGGGCCTGTAGCGAAGATCTAATAAAAAAATACACGGATTAAAAAAAAAGAAAAGAAAATACACGGATTTATTAAAAAATCTTCGATAGGCCCAAAATCGGACCCAAAAGGCCTCTATGGAAAGAGGCCCGCCTGGTGCTCACAAAAAGGGGAACGTTGGTCACAGCGGAATGGTGATCGAGATGGACATTTGTCCCAGACGAACCGGTGATCCAGCTGAAAACTGGCCCGGGCGGAAACGTTGGCCTATGAGGAATGTCAATCCCGAAGGAACCTCGCGCGACAGGGCAAACGCTGCCGGGGTGTATGGTTACCCTGGCAACGCCCACGCCGGAAGGCGTCACGAGGGCGGGGACGGAGGCGGGGCTTTTGGCGGAAGTGAGCTCTCCGCTGCTGCGGCAGGAAAAGATGTCGCGTCTTCTGTGCTGGTGGCTGTGCTTCGGCCTGGGCAGCCTCCTGCCGCGGCAGGCGGAGGCCCCAAGCCCCGTGGAGCCGCCGGAGCGGAGCCGGCCGTACGCCGTGCTGCGTGGGCAGAACCTGGGTGAGCGGCCGCGGGCCGGCTGGCGGCGGGCAGACGGGACGTGGGAGAGGAGGGGACGTGGGGGGCTGGGGGTGCAGGTGCGGCCGGCCTGAGCCCGTCCCATTCCGCGCCAGGCCTAGTGCAAGATAGGCTCTGCTTGTGTCCTGCCTGCCGAATGAGCTGGGAGTCGGGCCCCGTCTTTGGCTTAGTGGGCCCGGGCTAGGCAACAAGGGTAACTTAATGAGAGAGCTGAGAATTACAGCCCCGTTTTCCGGATGAAAATGAAACTCAGAGAGGTGAAGTTATTTGTCCACGTTTACACAGCTAGGATAGCGGTGGGAGCCAGTACTGGTACCCCACCCCCCACTCTGCTTTTCGAAAGTTCTCGTTATGCCCTTTCACTCTTAGGAAAAACCCAAATTAGTATCTGTTTTCGCTAACCTGAAGAAATCTGAAGAGGATTTTTCCTTTTTACGAAAAATGGCAAAAAGTGAAAAGAGCGCTCAGCAGGTTTTTTAGCAGTGCACGCCCCGAGCTGCGAGAGTGACACCACCAAACTCCGTCCCCGGAACTGCACTCCTCGTATTAGCATCATGCCCCTATAGCTTTGAAATGTGTCTGTGAGTATCTGCGTGTCCTCGATTTATTTTGTGTATCCCTTAGCTAAAATGTGTCTCAAGGTGTAGGAAAGATTAAGACGGGTTATTTTTGGGGTCTGGGAAGCTCAGAATTTTTTCCATGTAAATTAATGGCAACTTTTTTCGCTTTATGCTGTGTCTGCCTACTAAAGGTTTCATGGGCACAGGACTTTCCGAGAGCATAGGAAACCAGCACTGGAACCTAGGTTTTGTGGAGCTTGAAACATACCTTTTGGGAGGAGCTCTCAAAGACATATAAATACACGCATAGGTACATATGGTGTACATGGCTTTGGAAGGGGTCCGGGAGCTAAACGCTTGACAGGATTCACAGTAACTCCTCCTCTTCTGCCAAACCCCTTTCTTTCCACTATACCTCAGTGATGCATCTGTGTCTCTGTGCCGCGTAGTATCATTTTTGGATTCTCTTGACTCTACATGAATTCCTGTATTGAATTTATGTATTGGCCTCTTATTGTGTACCTAGCACTCTGCTGAGTGGTTTCACATGTTCTGCTGCTTAGTCCTTTGGAACAGAGTTTCTCCACCTGGGTACTATGACATGGTGGACCTGATGGTTCTTTGTGGGGGAGGTGAGGCACACTCTCCTGAGCACTGTAAGATGTTGGGTGGCATTCCCAGCCTTTACCCACTAGGTGCCAGTAGCACACCTGATTCCAGTCTGGATAATCAGAATCTCTCTGGACATTACCAGCTGTCCACTGGGGCAAAATCCCCCTGGTTGAGAACCATTACTGTACAATAATACTATTCAAAGAGAATAATACTATTCAAGCAGACCATTGGGGTCTCCAAACTATTTATCTGCAGAGAGGACTCCAGAAATGTAGTGTTTAGGAATTTAACAATTTGACCCTGTTGCAACATCCAAGCAAATAGAGACCAGTCCTAGGTGTGTCTGGACTGACATGCTTCGTAGGTAGAGGGAGCTGCTTACTAGTAAGCACATAGTAATGGCCTGGGACAGGCTACAAATTATAAAAACTAGTCCTTTACCACAGGACTAGTTTGGAAAACACTACCCTAAACAATCTTGTGCAGTGGGTATTTTTGTCTCCTTTCAGAGGAGGAAACAGAGAGATTGTGTAACTTATTTGAGAACACATAACCTGTCAGTGAAGATGGGAGCCCAGACGGTCTGACCCCAGACCCTGGATTCTTGACCACTGTGCCATCTGTGTTGCCTGTTTTGGTCATCATAACAGCTTTCATTTACCGTCTGCATGTTCTGTGTCCTCACTCTATTGAGTGCTTTTCATAGGCTACCATAATTAGGTTTCAGGAAACCCTCTTGAGGTGGGTTTCACTTGCCACATTTTATAGCTGTAGGAAACGAAGCTCAGCAATGGGAAGTGACCAGTAAGGAAGGGCCTAAATAGTCTTAGGTTCTGCCTGAGCCTACCATTCAGGCAACTAGTAACTATGTGCAAAGTGCAGGAGAGGTAAAAAGATGAAGAATGGGAGAAGTGATCAAGCCTCCAATGGATAGCTATCCAAATGGACATTATGTACCTAACAACCCATGATTTTAAACCTTTTCAGATGCCTTTTGAAATTCTATTCTCCACTTCCAGCCCCCTGCATTCCTGCTTTGGGAGTGGGGGGGGGGGGGTTGTTTTGTCTTTGAGAGTTCTTTCAGAATGTCAAATGCAAGAAAATGGTTTAAATGGAGTAAGGCTACTTGAGGTCCAATTGCAGTGAGAACCTTAGAAATTCGTGGAATTCAAGACTTTGAAAATAAGAGCAAGTATTTAGGTAACAAGGCCTGTTTTGAGATAGGACATTTAGCTTATATGGGTAGTAGGTTGTCTTTGTCACCCACGTTCTTTCTTCCCCTTCCTCACTGAAGAAAGTGTTTCTATATGGGTTCCATGTGGGGGCATTTTGTAGGGGTCACAAATACACCCAGATTACTGATTTACATAAAACTGTGGTCAAATCTTGTTTTTTTCCAGTAGCCACACTGGAGAACAGCCATGGTTAGGCTCCCACTGGAACCTGGGATGGGCCCACATCCTTACAAAGAAATGTACACTTGCTTGGTAAAGGTAACATTTGGAACTCTCCTAAGAGCTCTGAGGTAGTCACACAAATGGGAATGCCCTTCCCTTCAGTGGGTTGCTGGTTATGTTAAAGCCTTAGGTCTAGTCCTATACCGGAGCTCAACCTGAGTGATGAGTGGAGGCCCCATTTCTCACCTTAGCACCCTGGAGATTTTAGACGTGAAATTGACTCCAAAATGGAAGAGGTTTGTGAAGTTAGTTCATTGCTTGGCCTTTGTCTCTTCTAGAGATTGAAATGCTTTACTCTTTTCATCTCCAGTTATTATGAATGGCTTTAAAGATGTTGGGCTCCCTGCTTCTGTTCTTGTCCCCTACAATCGGATGGTTCTCCGTACAGCCAGACGGATCTGTTTTCCCAACTGAATCAGATCATGTCACTCTTTGCCTTTGGCCCTCCCTTTAAACCTACAGTAAACCCATGCTGCCTTCATGGGTACGAGGCCCTGCATGAACTGGCTGCAGCCTTGCTCTCTGGCTTCATTTCCTGCCTTGCTTCTTCCCCCCTCAGCCATGTTTGCCTCTCTCTCTCTGTTCATTGGTTTTCTTGGCTTGTCTGGCTCCGAGGGCTTGCTCTTGCTGACCCTCAGGGCCACAGTGCTCTCCCTGCAGATCTTCATGGGGCTGGCTTCCTCCATTCATCGCGGTCTCAGCTTGGGTGTCCCCTCCTCAGATGCTTTCTCTACTCCCCTACCTACTGTTCCCCCCAGGCCCCTGCCCCCATCACTGTCACATTTCTTCAAACCCCGTGAGATGCTCTTACGTGTTTACATTTCCTCCCCCGAAACATCCCGAGAGAATCTGTTGGCTGTTTCTCACACACCTGGCACAGTGCCTGGCACTGAGTGGTACTTGACAAATTATCGTCAAAGAATGGATGAATGACAGAACGTGGAGCTGCCGTTAGGAGGTAACCTGTTTTCCTTTTGCAGTGTTGATGGGAACCATTTTCAGCATCCTGCTGGTGACCATGATCCTTATGGCACTTTGTGTCTACAAGCCCATTCGGCGTCGGTGACAGCCAAGCGAACAAGTTCTTCCACGAGTATTGGGGAAAAGAATAAATTGTGTTGCACATGGGTCATTGGAGAAGTTGGAATCAGAACTTTGCCACTTGGAAATGACCTTCAGTCTGGGCAGTTGGTAAACGTGAAATGATTTAGAAAAAACATCTTGCAGTTATTTTTTCCTAATGCTGTAATGTAAATAACGGAGTCTGCTTCTTGGTGTTTCTTTGTATATCTGGCTGCACTTAACACTTGTTACAAGTAAGACCTGAAGCTCCAAGGTTCAGTATAAAGATGGGAAAACAGTTAACTATGCGAGTGGTGGGAAAACCATACTGGAAAGGACTAATCCTGAATGTTTGAAAATATTCATAAGGGGAAGACTTAACATGTAGACATTCTGTCCTTGAGAACCATTTGGCCACAGTGGGGTTAAGAATCACGCCTGTGTTTAGTTAGATTGCGTTGGCCTGGACTGCCGGAGCAGTGTCAGCTCCGGGGAACTTAGGCCATCACTCCTCATGCCACATTGGGCTCTGCACTCGCGTGCCCCCCCCCCCGAATTCAGGGTCACATCAGCTAGGCCTGTAACCAGGAGCAGCCTGGGGCTGGAAGGCTCAGAGTTGGGCTGGAAATGTTACTGGTTGGCCCATCTGAAAAAGCGCTCCATCCTGCTGAGGCACATGGATCTCCCAGGGGCTGCACTCAAGCCTTTCCAGCCCCTGGCCTCAAACTTGTGTCAGCTTTTCAGATTTGGAATCTAAAAGAAACTCAGCAGGAGCCCTTTTTAGCCCTGGGTGGGCAGGTCCTCAACCCACAGAAGTGTGTGTTCCTGGTAGGAGGCTGAGTGGCAGCTGGATGTGTGTTTACACAGATTTCATCTCAACCTTGAAAATGCTATTTTGCACTGTTGAACTGGATTTTTTTTTCCTATTGAAAAGATACTTTTGTACTTACAAAGTGGTTATCGGTATTTATTTTAAAGGTGCTAGGCTTAATTTTGTTACTAAACTGAAATGGTTGTCTTGTATTCCAGTCACTGCACTGATGTGTTTTGTTGTTTTGTTTTTTTAACAACCACACCGAATGTGAAATAATAATGTGGGATACTGTAACTGTTGGATTTAAGGATTTTGTGTGTAACTCTAACATTGAGCCTCTGAACTGTTCACCGTTCTGTGCTTTTGAGCAAAGTGTCAATTAAAATTAAAGTAAAATCTTACATGCTGTTTGACTCCTAGTGATTATTTTCTAAGCATCTGAAACGCAGGTGTGTTTGCATCTGATCTACTCAGGGAAGCTCCATGAAGTTGCATTTTAAAATTTGTATGTGAAGTAAGACAGTTGCCCCAAGACAAGGTATTATTTCGGGAGACTGAGCCGTAAGTCCTCTTTCAGGCCAGGCCAGGGGTCTGAAGACCTGGATTTGTGTCCCTGCTTCTCCAGAGCCTCGGTTTTTTCCATCTGCAAAGTGGTGCTGTACACACCTTATCTTTCTTAATTATGATGAAGATCAAACACTGTGAAACCAGTACCGACAAGGGTGGGGTCACCACCTTGGGCCTGTCCCATAAACAGGGTTATTGATGGACTGCAGGGAGAAGCAGGTGGGATTCTGAGAGGCTGGCACTGACAGCTATGTCCCGGGAGGTTACATCCCCACCTCATCTGGAACACCATCTTTGGATACACTGCCTAAAAAATTCTTGGCATTTTAGGACTTTAGAGGAAAACAGTAAAACCTTGGTAGGCCCCTTAACCAACCTGATAAACTGCCCTTTGCTCAGTAATCACTAGGCAGCTTACAGGAGAATCATGTTCGTTTTCTGAAACAACCTTGCAATAGTTACCCATGTACAAATCCAAAACCCAGCCTACGTCTTCATTTCCACAATACCATCTGTTCAGCATGAAATTTCAAGCTAAAGTCGGACAGAGTAATCTTTGTAGAAAGAGGCTTAGTACAGAGATGAGTAAGGATACAAACAATTCTGGGAGACAGAACACATAACTCTACTGAAAACTTTTATGCACCAAGACTGACGACTAGTACTTTTCCAAGTGGCATTATTTCCTTTACCTGTATCTCTGGGAATAGGGGGAGGGGAGGCAGCCTAAGCCTCCTGATTTGAACTGTGCTCAGAATACCTACTGTGTACCCAAATGAACATATTCACTTCATTTATACCAATCATAAAAATGGCTTATCTTAATCAACTTTAAAATTGAGATTAATAAATATGTAAGTGCTGCTTGGGATTTGGGGTCTCTGGAAGTCTTAATATTTTTTTCAGCTGGACCTCAATCTGAAATTCACACATTTCCAGATGTGGGCCTAGTTTGGACTTTGAACCCCATCACTTAACTGCACTGAGAATCGTCCCGTGAGGCGGCTGTCTTGCAGCTCGTGTTCCTTGAGGTCTTTGGCACTCAGCAGGAAACCGGTGGGTACAGTGAGTCTGTCTCTTTCTGGTCATTATGTGGAGCAGACTTCGCTTCCTTGAGAAGCAGACACCTCACGTTACATAGTGTCAAGCTTGCTCGTGGAGAATGTCTAAAGCACCTTGTTATACTTAGTTCCTGGCACTGTCTTCCATGCAGAAGTGGTTCAGTTTCCTGCTGGTATTGAACTGCCTAAGCTTTAATGAACCTAAAGGTGAAGAAACTATTAGTTTTTTCATTAAGTAATCCACCACAGGTATTGCACCTCTTGGCCTAAGGCGATGGAGTTTTCTTCATAGTGCCCCCCCCACTGGCTCAGAGTATTGTCTACTTTCCCTCAAAGCAAAGCAGCTCCTTCACATCTTCCTGGAAATAACAAGCCTCGTTTCTGGAGCCCAAATGTTTTTCACTGGTCACTGCCTCCATTTGCATTTTTATGTGTTTTAAGATTTTATTTATTTGAGAGAGAAACAGCACAAGCAGGGGGTAAGGGCAGGGGGAGAGGAAGAAGCAGGTTCCCCGCTGAGCAAGGATCCTGATACAGGGACTCGGTCCCAGCACCCTGGGATCATGACCTGGACCAGAGGCAGACGCTTACCCGACTGAGCCACTCAGGTGCCCACCCCCCCCCCACGTTTTTTACTACCAATGTAACTGGGTGTAGGCTAAATCTGGAAGCCCAAATTATTACCTGACCTTCTACGAACAGCCTCACCGAGCACTTCCGCCTCGGAGCATCTTCAGTCCCACGAGCGACCTGATGTTGGCGTGGCTTCCTGGACTCCACAAGAGCCAGCCCACCTCCTGCAGGACGACGGCAGTGTCTCCGGCAGCCCCAGCGCTGACTGGCTTTTAGTTCCCGTGTGAAACGAGTAGCGTGGGGCGTGCGGACTGTACGACCCTGGGTGGGAAGGCTGAGAGGAGCAGATCACCTTTGAAACAGACGCCGAGTGTCGCGAGGCATTGCCCTGTGCCAGTCACACACAAAACAGGAAGTGTGGGGACATTCAGCCACTGGAGAAACCACGTGGAAAGGAAAAAAGACCCAAAGACTGGCTAGGATACTGTATGAGCACCCTGCCAGGGAGCAGTCTTTATTTGCATTTTCAGAGAGTGAACACATAGATGGAAAGCGCTGCAACTGACACAAGGCTCGGTCCCTTTTGAACCGACTTCCCGGGGAGTCGTCTTCCTCAGGAAGCAGGACAATGGAATGCAAACACGGATATTACTGAGATTCACCTCAGTAAGCGATGCGGCCTGACTGCAGCCGTTCCCAACACGCGTCTTCACTCAGGGTGAACATGGAGTCAACGGGACACCGAGCTGCGTGTTTGAAACACGCATGACGCCGCGGGACCCTGGCCTTGTGTGCGCAACAGAAGGAATTCGGGTGGGACTGTGACAAAAACGGCAGGCGGTTGTGTGCAATCCAAAGCACGATTCTGTGACCGAGAGCATTTTGCTGGCAACGCTAACTGCAACGTAGTTTGTCTCTCTCCCTATCCTGAAAGCAGCGCAGCAGAGAGGAGACAGACGCAGAGCTGAGGAGGCCATTGTGACCAGGTTATGTCAGTGCAGCCTGTGGGGACGAAGAGACGGGCCAGAGTGAGGGCCCCCTCAGCTCTCCTCCCTGGGGTTCTTCTGCGTGGTGTGCGGTGGTGCTTTACAGAAGGGTCAGATAAACTGGTTAAACTACTAAGGTATCCAAAAAAGGCCTGAGAAGATCTGGTGAAAATGTATACCCTTGTATTGCTACCGATGGGGGTAGTTGTTTTTATATCTTTTAAAAATAATAAAAAGATTCTGTTACAAAATATATTTATCCAGAAAGATGTTGAACTCTAAAAAGCAATGCGGAATCCTCATTTTCCCTTTTGAATACGGAGCTATTGAGTTCCGCTCGTAGCTCCACTCCGAACTGCAAGGCCACCCCTTCCTCTCTAGTGAGCCTAGGCCTGGAGCGGGGTCTCCCTTGGCCTCCCCATGGCGGTCTGTCCTAGGGAAGGCGCGGAACACACTTGGTTTGGTTCCATGATGTCCAATGATTTGGCCAGCCTGCCTCAGGCTCTTCTCCTTGCTCCTTTGGGGCCAGGATTAGCTGCCTTCAATTTAGCCTGGAGGATCCTGCTCTCAAAGGAGCTGCCTTTAGAAATTCAAATCAGACCCCTCAGTGTGGAGTGAGGTGGTTTGAAACTACTGGTAATTTTTAAGGCTAAGGCAACATCCGTGGTCATTTGTATATCCTGATGTGATGCTGCAAAGAGTTAAGCCTAATCTAAACCACAGCCTGTACATGTCTCCTCTTGAACTCTGGCTGGGGGTGGGAGGGAGCAATAACGTGGAGATGGAGGAGGAGCAGGGATAGTGTCCTAGAAACCCGGTATAAAGGTAAAAACAAAGGACTAGATCTGCACAGATGATCCGTTTCTTTGGTGAACTGTGAAGAAGTGTCTCATAAATTCTCATAAACCACGCTCTACAAAGGCTGCTGCTGTCATATATAAAAGCACCCTGACTCTGCAGTAACTTGTTTTGTTATCACTCCTTGATAAAAATTAATCTACAAACTTGCGGGGATTGGGGTTTTTGTCTAAAGCTGGTAGTAAAAACGTGACCTGCAAGCCAACACAGCCAATGGAAAGTGCCAATGCTATCCTCCCCTTAGCCTGGAGATGGGGCCTGAGGGTCCCCAGCCCCTCCCCGGGGGAGTGTCGGGGATGGGCCTGGGAGCCCCTGGTCTGGCACCTCTGTGGAAAGGAAGGGCAGCTGCTGTGGGCCGCATCCATGCGAGGTGCAGTCCCTCGGCCCCGGGGCACTGGCAATGCCGCACTTGCATGCAGCCCAGAACCTCTGCTTTGTGCAGCCCGTGAGCAGGAAGGTCTATTTCTCAGTGAGAGACAGCTGTAAGACTTGCTGGAGCTCCTCCTCCTCCTCCCGGAGCCGGAGCTCCCGCTCCTCCAGCTCTTTGGCAGACAGCTCCATGGCCAGCTGCAAGTCGCTATCAAAACGGCTCGTCTCACTTGAGGCCCCGGGGCCCAGGCCTTCTGAGCTGGTGAGGAGGCTCTCCTGGATGGCCCTGTGCAGGGAAAAGAGGTGGAAAAAAGAAACCGATGACCAGCATCATCAGGGCAGCGGCAGCATCTACATTTAACTGCCTCCGGAGAGCACAGCGTGCCGGGCACTTTATATATGCCCCACGGGCACGTTGCCATTTAATCCCCTATAACCCTGGAGACGCGGGTGCTGTGTACACGTGAGAAACCTGAGGCTCAGACAGGCGAACAAAGCTGCCCAGGATCACCCAGCTACTAGGTGATGGGGTCAGGAACTGAATTTGGATCTGTTTTAAAGCAAAACCTATGTTTTCCTTCAGTAGGGTTTCACAGATGCCTGAAGTACCTGAAAATACTCCATAAAACACATCTTTGCAGTCTTTATCCCCTCCTTTAAAAAGATAATCTACTCATCTCCAGATCTATTCCCCAAAGGCTCCTCATTCTTAAAATCGCATATACTTTTCCCACTGAGGACATCTAGACCCTGTGCGAGTATACATTCTTTGTAGAAGATCAGACCACTGAAAAAGCATTTACTGGGTGCCTGTCTGCCAATGGCACTGGCCTGTGAGCTAGTCAACAACCGTATCAACACTAGGTGCCTGTGTCGGCCTCAGTTTCATCCTTAAGAGTCACGCCAGTCACCTCTCATACTGGGCGTCATAGGCATGTGTCTGGCTGATCCCTCCATTCGAAGCTGGTCCTGAAAGTTCCTGCGAAGAACAAACATGATGGACGTGAAGCCCTCCTGGAAGGAATAGGCGTCATACCAATAAGGAGATGAAAGCAGCAAGAACAAAATTTTAAATGTTTCCATGTCCATGTCTGATAACACCGCGTGAAAAATGAATAGGGACTTGGGCGATCTCAAAACCGACACCTAAGTGTCAGGTAGAATGTGGTACACTACCCTGCTTAACGGCCACGGTCTCTCACACTTGACCCAGAATCTGTCCAGAACAGCCCCGGGCAAAGTTTAAAGGAACAAGGAGGTCATTCTTGTAAAGCAAGATGACAATACATAATGCAACATTTGTTGTCTTTGACTTTGGCCCTTCCCCTTTGCAAAATTTATGGTCAGCAAGGTTTATGCAGTTATCGGGGGGTGGGGGGAATAAGCTAACTTACAGAAGGGGCAGGAAGGCGCACTGGAGGGACAGTGAGGTCCGGGAGCTGGGCTTCTCCCAAAGGGAATATGCTGGCTCTGGGTGTGGCCCTTGGCCCAGCAGCTTCAGAAAACTGAATCGATCAAAGAATGGATCGATGAGGAATGGAGGAGGGGATGGGCGCACGTTGTCTAGCCTCAGTGTTTCAAGAACAAAACCAGAATGCCAAAAACCTGAGCTTGGACGCCGCAGTGTGGGTGCCACTGTCAAAGCTTAAGGGGCCTGTGAGTGCAGGGGCTGGGGCTGCTTCACCAAAGAACCCCCACTCTGCAAACATGTGCCGAACGAGCGATGGAAGGAAACAAGAAACCAAGGAACAAACAGCAGAGCCCAGGACATTGAAAGGTGGGGGACACACAAAGAGCCCCCACCCCAGCAGAATCGGGAAGCCACAGGAGAGCAGGGATGGAAGGAGTTGACGTTGGGGGAGGAGGAGCTCAGGCTCTGCACGGTCCCAGGCAGGTGACACCGGAGGAAGAACCACCTGAGGAGACCAAGGGCAGCTGTTCCTACCCTGGTCTGCCCTACTCTTAGCTCTACCCTTAGCTCGAGACTCTTGACAGTTTGGGATTACATCCTTGCAACAGAATAAAACACAGGAGTAAAAAACAAACTTAACAGAGAACCAACCACCATTTTCATCCCACACTGAGCAACCACAACACAGTGACTGGTTTTCCTTTGGGAGGAAGCTGGGATTCAAATCCACATGCCTTCTTACAAGATGGCCGACACATGGACAATATTCCAGAAAAAAACGGGATGGTGTACGCTAGCGTGGACCTACGCTTTCAGTACTGGCAAATCAGACAGCATGCTCCGAAAAATACGTGATTGTGGGCTGCGTGGGTGAACTAAGGAGAAGGAAAGTCTGTTGGGAGACATCCTGTGAATGATGCTGACTGGGGCTGTGCACATGGTGTCACATAAGAAGCTTTTGGGAAAGACCAGGTGCAGAAAATAGAATCTCTGTAAACACTGTGAATATGCCCAACTTGTGATGTACAGGGAGTCTCACATGGGTTAGCCTGGTGATGGGTATTAAAGAGGGCACATTCTGCGTGGAGCACTGGGTGTTATGCACAAACAATGAATCATGGAACACTACATCAAAAACTAATGATGTAATGTGTGGTGATTAAGATAACAATAAAAATTATAAAAAAAGAAAGGGAGTCTCACAAGTCAGCTACAACTTGAACCCTCCCATGCCCTGCCGTCTGTCCCGCCAAGTGCACCTGACTCCTGCTGGACTCCAGTAAACTCTGCTGGATGGCAAACTGCATTATCTCATAATCTTCGTCTTGTAAATGCACATTTCTGCCATCGTCTTGAACGTGGTAAGAGTCTGGAATTTCAAATACAGACTGATCCACCTCAAAGTTTGCAACCTGGGAAGCTGAGACACAAAGGGTAACAGTCCAGTGCCGGAATCAGCAAAATAAATTTCTACTTCAAACTTAGAATTTAAAATGTATAAAAATTTGATTAAAAAGCAAAAGGATTAAAATGATTAAAATCAAGGTTTGCTACTATGTGAGACAGATTTTAAGGAACAATAACCTTGACAGAGAAAGGTACCAAAATACTGCCTTTTTCTTTTGGTCTTGGGGTTTTTTTGTTTGTTTGTTTAGTAATAAAATTAACTCATGGTCATAAAAAAATAAAGATCTCTCTCCCTACACCCTTTCTCTTATCTCCAAAGTCCAGAGGTAACCAGTATTTCCTTGTATGTCTTTTGAGAAATGCGATGTATGTACACAGTCACACCAAGGTCTCTCTGTATTTTTCCCTTTTATTATGAAATGCAGTAAACACGTAAAAGAAAGTATGTAAGATGTCTGTAAATTAAATAAAATAAAAATGATAATAAAACAGGGCACCTGGGTGGCTCAGTCAGTTGGACATCCGACTCTTGGTTTCGGCTCAGGGTCATGATCTTGGGGTCATGGAATCAAGTTCCACATTGAGCCCCATGTCGGGCTCCATGCTCAGCATGGAGTCTACTTGAGATTCTCTCTCTCCCTCTATCCCTCCCTGCTACCGGCTCATACATGCTCTCCCTTCCCTCTCTTTCAAAAAATAGTGATAAAACACAGGGCACCTGGGTGGCTCAGTCATTGGGCATCTGCCTTCAGCTCAGGTCATGATCCCAGGGTCCTGGGACCGAGCCCCGCATTGGGCTCCCTGCTCAGTGGGAAGCCTGCTTCTCCCTCTCCCACTCCCCCTGCTTGTGTTCCCTCTCTCGCTATATCTGTCAAATAAATAAATAAAATCTTTAAAAAATAATAATAAAACAAATAAATGCCTGTGTATCCTTCAACTAGTCCAAGATACAGAACAGCATTTTACCACAGTAAAACAAATAGCTAAAAAAAATTCAGTTGTTTCTATATATTACCAAAGAGTAACGGGAAAACAAGTAAATAATCCACTTAGAGTAGCATCCAAAAGATAATTTGGATGGATGGCAAGGGAGCCTGAGGAAATTTTGTGGGATGACAGAAATGCTCTACATCTCGATTGTGGTGGTGGTTACGTGGGCACACACATTTGTCGAAATGCACTGAACTATCGCACTGAAAGCAAGAGCATTTTCTTACACATTCAGTACACCTCAATAAAGTTGGTTTTTAAAGCTATGCCATTTTTTTTTCAATACAAGTGGGGTCATACTCTTTTTTTTTTTAATATTTTATTTATTTATTTATTTGAGAAAGATAATGAGAGAGAAAGAGCATGAGAGGGGGGACGGTCAGAGGGAGAAGCAGGCTCCCCACTGAGCAGGGAGCCCGACGTGGGACTTGATCCCGGGACTCCAGGATCATGACCTGAGCCTAAGGCAGTCGCTTAACCAACTGAGCCACCCAGGTGCCCCAAGTGGGGTCATATTCTTCAAGTTGTTTTTACACTGATGCTAAACAAAATCTAAAATTTTTTCATTCAGTGCAGAAATCTACTTCATAAGATACTCCAATGTCAAACTGAATAATTAGTACATTAACTGGATGTGTGTGTGTGTGTTTAAACCACAAAGCCCAACTTTTTTTTTTGTTTTTTTTTTCTTTACCTGAATCGGCCTGGGTCCCTTCCACGTTTTGAGATCCAGTTTCTTCAGCAGTGCTACAGCCGTTAACATTTCCAAATGTAATCCGTGCATTTAAGACATGAAACAAGGGAATTTCTAACAAAATAAAAGCTTTCATAAATAAACTTTACAAGAATAGCCACTGTTTACTGAGTGCCTACTGTGCTAGTACCATGTCAAAAACATTAACATAACTATCCTTCCCAATATACAGATGGGAAAACTGAGATTCAGAGAGGTTAAGCAGCTTTTCCAAGATCCCAGTGAATAAGTGATCAAGTCCACACTGAAAAATGTGTTGCAAATATGCAACTATACAAATTCTAAATTCCTCACAAGTTCTATGTATTGCGTATGGGATTATTCATTCCCTAAAACATGCAGGCCCTAAAACATACTTACATATCAAAGAATCTTGGTGTCAGTGGTCTTCCTCAAAAACAATCTAATTTGTTGCTTTAGTTTGACATGAAAACAATGAATGTGTCGCATTTTTATGCCTTTTTACATCTGTTAGCACCATTTGTAAATAGAACTGATGATTGGGGGATCTCTTAATTTTGATATGGAAAGTGAACTAAAAACCACAACACTTTTTTCTTTTATAGATTTGTTTATTTGAGAGAGTAAGAGCTAGAGAAAGAAAGCACAAGCAGGGAGGAGAGGGAGAAGCAGGCTCCCCTCTAAGCAGAGAGCCCGATGTGGGGCTTGATCCCAGGACCCTGGGATCATGATCTGAGCCGAAGGCAGACGCTCAACCGACTGAGCCACCCAGGCGCCCCAACAACACTTCTTTAAACCATATTAAGCTAAAGGATCATTGTGACCTCCTCCATTATATCTACTATCTTCTGCTTTTGCCTAAAATATTCCAGTGCCAGGGCACCTGGGTGGCTCAGTAGGTTAAGCGTCTGCCTTTGGCTCAGGTCATGATCCCAGGGGCCTGGGATAGAGTCCCACATCGGGCTCCTTGCTCAGCGGGAAGCCTGCTTCTCCCTCTCCCTGCCCCCCCACTTGTGCTCTCTCTTGCTCTCTCTCAAATAAATAAAATCTTAAAAAAAAAAAAAAATGTTTCAGTGCCCTGAAGCACATTCTGTCACCCACAGAAACGGGCAGAACCTGCAGGTGCTCCTGTGGTTTAGTGGGCAGTACCTATTTTGACAGGAAATCCGGGTGGGAATTCCAATTTGATGAAATCTCTCAGCCGTGCAAAATGAGCGCTGGTTCGGGCCATGAGGTCAATGATGGGAATGACCTGCTCCACAAGAGAGAGTGGGAAGTCCTCACACATCCACAGCATCGCTTTAAACCTGCAAGATGGACCAAGACAAGAGTGAGGCCGTTGCCCCCAGACAGGAAAACTGAATGACCCCTATGCAGCTGGTAGACAGCACCAGCCTCCTCCTTACTGCAGCCTTCCCAGCCACCGTACTTCTCTTAATGTGGAGCGGGGAAGGGACTAGACCCGTGAATTCAGATGACCATGCGATCTGGCCATCAGGAGAAATGCCCTGCACGCTGACCTCACCCTGCAGCAGCCAGAATTGACAGCAAGCATGAAAGAATTGATAGCTGGTAGATCATGCCTTTGGATCAGCTGAAGCTTGCTGGCAGTAAAAAATGCAAGGAATTCTTATATCCCATCTCAACTCCATTTGGAGAAGGGCTAAGAAGAAAGTGGGCAACCTGCTATTTGCTTTTCTCAGATAAAGTAACTTCCAAATTATGTTTAATGGGAAGGGACAGAAAAATGACAACACGACCCCAAGAAACAAACAGCACAACTTCTGAAACAAGAACCTGTGTGGCCACTGAGTCTCTCTTACTTTTGTGTTCTAATCGTCAGCTCTTTCGGCCTTCCAATGTCCCGGTCCTTCAAATCAAACTCTTCATTAAAGTACTCCTCAGGCGTGATGGCCGTGGGGTTGTTGGCGGTGGCACATTCCGTAGTGAGGTCCTGCCGAGCCAGAACTCAGGGGAATCAGAAATGCCAAGTGGTGCTCACAAGTGGAGGCCTACGCACTCAGCCTCTGAGATGGATGCATTAACCAGCTACAGATCAGGAAGTTCTAGTCACCCCCCACCTTTTTTTTTAACTAAGTTACTGCACAGAACAAGAAAATCTACAAAGGTGTGAGTGAGGAAAGGACACAGGAAACCTAACGCGTCTCTCCATGTCAAACGTGTCCCCACTCTCTTTAGCATGTATATCTCCTGACTGTAAAAAAGAAAAAAAGAGAAATAGCTGAAAGCACGTAAGATCTGGGAGACCTGGAGTTTATGTTCCAGCTCTGTCAGGCTCTCGCTCGGGACACCGGAAAGGGAATCTTACTTTTCTGACCCTCTGACAGCCATTATATTAACTCCACATAGTTCTCGTAAGGATCAAGTAAGAAAATGTTAAGGTGCTCGGTTAAAGTACAAAGTCCTGAATCCTTTTTAAGTTTACAGATGAGAAAGCACCTAATTTGCATAGTTACGATCCTCCTCTAAAATCTTTATTTGTGAGACTCTCTATTTCTCTTCCAAAAGAGTATCTCAGATTTCAGCTTGGAAGTGCTCTTCAGCCTTGCAGACAAAGAGGCCTGGTCAGATTCAGTAAATGCCATCACAGCACAGAAAAGTCATGTCCTTTTGTGAACGTGAGAGCTCGCTGCTTCCACTTACCCCTTGAGCACCAAACTGGTGTTCCACAGTTCCCAGCAAAGATTCCAGTGGGTTCCTGTCTGCTACAGAGGGGGGGGTGGAAAGTTTAATGTCTAACATTATACCTTACTTGTGACTGCAGAAAGAGATTCTCAACCTATTTTAAAGTTCTGGATCCCAGCTACCTACATTAGGAAGTCCATTTATGGGCAGACTGGTAAAATCATCTACAATAACCATCAGCTAATTTACCCTTACAGAATATTTATTAGGGTCTCTAACCTAGATTAGCAACAGTTACAAGAACTAAAGCAGAAGGAGTTTGGGTTTGGGAATGAGCCTGGGGGGGGGGGGGGGCACAGAGTCCTCATCTGCCAAAACAGAGTCCTAGTAACAGCGCTGGTGGTGGTGGAGGTGGCCAGCAATGACCACATGCTTGCCGCACTCTGCCGGAAGCTACCAAAGGTTAGTTAGCGCGAGGCAACTCATCCCATCCTCCCAAGCACTGCCATCTCACTGCTGATGAACCTGAGCCACAGGCCACTGGTGGGGCTGAGATATAAACACCACGTATTGGCAGTGTTTGGCCTCAGAGCCCGGGTTCTGTCCAGATCTTTCATGGTGCGAGTTTGGACAGAATCGCTCATTCCAGCGAGAACTAGTCTCCAATACCCTTATCTACCTTTTTGGTCAGATCCAGCAATTGTTCTTCAGAAGACAAAAACAAACCCTCCTGTGTGGCTTTAATTCCACTTGAAGCCAACTATGGGTAACACCTTCAAGAATGGGCCAGAATAAGGACATTTTTGTAAAAAGGAAGTTAGGGTTAGGATGAGCCTGACCTGACCACATTCACCCCAAAACTTAACGAAGCCAACAAAGGGTCTCTCTCTCTTTCTCTCTCTTTCTCTCTCTCTCTCTCTCTCTCTCTCTCTCTCTCTCTCTCTCTCTCTCTCTCTCTCTCGGCTAAACAAAAGAGGGAGGATTACCTTTATATCTCTTTTTTTCTTCCTCGGTCAGATGTTCTGTCCGGATTTTGGTTATCACACTCACATTGTTTACTGTGTAAACCTTGAGAGATGTGTGCAAAAGAAAACAGTGACATAGGGAATCAAAACTCAAAAAATAAGCATAGCAAGAGCAAGAATGCTGAAGCCAAAAAATAAAAAGAAAGAAAAAAAAGAAAATTCAGCAAAATAAAAATGAGAAATGGTTGACAATCATTAGGATCCTTCAGAGAAAATATACAAGCTATCAACTTAGAAATGCATCAGCAGTTAATTTGCATCTCTGACAGTTTTAAATACCGAGGAGTGAAAAGGGATGGCTGCATCTTCCCGCCTGCCCTTTGTGTTGCTAAATACCCTCAAACAAAGGTCCTGATATTTAGGTCTCCCAGCTGGATTCCTATCATGCTATCCTATCGTGCTATTCCTACCCCAAAGCTGCGTCATGGGCTTCTGTACTTATCTGTGGTGATCTTATAACAGGACTGACTTAAGACAGCCATCTGCTGGGCAGAAGGAAAACAGAACGAACACAAGGTTCTCTATACCCATAAAAGACTTACGAGGAAACCAGCAAGTCACTATTTAAAAAGCTATGCCATCTACGGACAAAAATTATTCTCACCACCAGAGTCAGGGCTCTGTTCTCAAGGCCGCCTGAGGAATGTGGGGGTCTGGAAGATTGAATCTCACGGTAAGCAGAATTAACTGTGCCATACGTGGATTCCCCACGATCAGAGACTCGAGGAAGCCCACACAGCACTGGAGCGACTGTGTCTAAATGCGTCCCGTGGAGCATGATGTAAGTGTCTTTGCCCACTCAGAGGTCACCAGAGGATCCTGCGGTGCCTGGCTCCGGCATCAGGAGCCAGCAATCCCTGCTGGACTGCAGGGCTATGGAAAAGCCAGCAAGCAGAGTGCTCCAGCTGACAAGACGCCGGAGGACCCGACTGACAGCTGTCTCCACTCTTGACAACTGTATTCTTAATGCACTGATGTCATGCGAGTGGGCTGTCAAGCCGCTGGTTACAATTAGACTGACTATGAAAATGGAGGCTCATTAAAGCTACTTTTTTTCTTTAAACCCACTCAGGTTATAAAAAAGATCAACATGCAGGTTTGAGTCTAATCCTTTCTTTTCCTCCTCAAAGAATTAAAGGAACAGTCACTGCTATGGGGACGAGACTGGCACCCGGACTCACTTCTCTACACCACTGTTTCTCTTTGGCATACTAGGGGCCTCCTCGGGATGTGCTATTCTATTTTCTGAAAGTCAGATAAGATACAAATCCAAGTGAGAGATGCTAAGCAGTACTTTATTCCCCAGAGCATCTCCATGGCACAGAGGCATGAAAAAATCTGAACAGACTCCTCATTTGCATAGAAGCTAAATAGCTATATTAAATCTTATTTAAGAGTTTCCTTTTACCTTTGCTTCGTAACCATTAACAACTTCTGCTTTATCTGTCCTCCAGCCCCAGAATCCGGATTTAGTTCTGATAAAAAGTGAACACCACAAATTTCTACATGTACAATATGCCATTCAGATTTATCCCTGCAGCCTTTATAGTTTATTTCCCCCAGCTTAAAGTGGTGAAGGACACTTGATGATTATGGTCCTATTGTCCATAAAACGATGCTCTTGGTGACAGATGGCTTAAGGATCCCCACCCCCTCCCACGGTTATTAATCAACTAGCCTCACCCCTGGCACAGAAAGCCTCCGTTCTTGGCTTCTTTACAAAAACTGCCAGCATAGGCAACAAAGGTGGTGACATTCACTGGACAGCTGTCCTAAACACATGAATGAAGAGAACCAGCGTCCAAGGGCTCGCTACGAGGTGGTATCTGGGTCAGAGCATTTATCTGGATCATTGTAACTGTGGGCATGGACGTCAGCGGCTCTGTCCCCATGAGCGGCCGCATCTCAATCGAGGAATTCTTAGAACAACGGGGCAGACCGTCCTGCTCCTCAGGAGAGAGCGGGTGGGGCAGGAACTCATCACTGTGGCAAGCCACTTGGAGAAGCCATTAATGCCTGCAAAACGGCTTGGGAGTCACATGTTTTATCAGGTCTGGTGCAGCAGAGGAAAGTTCTGCTAAAAGCAGTTTTTCAGCCCAGGCATTCATTCCAGGTCTGTGGAACTGCTTTTAAAGTAGCCCAGCATTGCAGTGGCAGCTACGGCGGTGGTAAAGTGCCGAAAACCCAGTTATTCCACTCAACATACTTCTGGGAAGAAATGCATTTAGAGCCCAGAGCGGCCAAGAGGCTCTGGTTCATTTTCAAAGCAGCTCACCCTGGGAAATACCACCACTCACAGGGGAGCCCTGACCAGCCTGGTCTGCCCTTTTGTCTAGGACATCACATCCTAGCTCCGCTGTGACTGCTGCACTTGGCCCCACAGAGAACAACAGCTTGCCCTCTGCCCTGACCCCAGAGGGAAGTGGGGCATCACGCAGAAAGCTCCAGGAACTGGAAGGTTAGCCAACCCACAAAGAAGATACAGGTCATTTGCATCTCATGTTTCCAGACAGCTTCATTAGTCCAGATGGGGTATGCAGGGTTTTATGTGTATGTTATAGCCCATCAGAGAAAGGAGGGACCAGAACTTTACCTTTCTGATTAGTCGTCCACAATTAGGCAGCATGACCCATGGAGGGAGAGAGAGAGAAACCCTAAAGGAATTACACCAGATGCTAGCTATCTCCACTTCACATTTCAGAAACAAACCCAAAATCCGGGGGGGGCAAGGGGTTAGGGTCCCCACTGATTCATAAACCAGAGTCCCCTTTGAGTCATCAATAAGTGAAAATCGAGAGAGTCCTTTTAGTTAACAGATTCAGTCCTCAGTTCCTTGTCTTTCACCAAGTCACTTGATATTTTGGCCTGGGAGGGAACTGTTTTCTGGCACACAGTCTTCCGAGGTACCAAAGGATGACTCCGTCTGCTCTCCTTCATCCTGCGGGCCTGCTGGGGAGACGGAGCTGCGTGGCTCTCCCTGGGGACCGCTGTGCAGCCCACTGCTCTGCATCTGCTCAGCTGGCAACCCTAGCTGCTGCACCCCCCTTTCCAGCCCCGCTCTGACAGCTTGATGATTAAATTCAGCGACCTAATTTAAAACCAAAATTCTAGTAACTCCTTGGCCCTTGATCAACATCACACGCAGAGGCATCTGAAAATGAAAGGAGGACACCCAGCTCCCCCTCTTGCCATTTTCACCTCTGCCCGTGTCCGCCGAGACTGCCACACCAGGAGCCACTGGGCCAGCGCTGTGGCCTGGATGCTGCTGAGCCATTCAGAGGAAGGCTCTGAGAGTGGCAGGGAACGTTCTGTTTCAGGCTAGCAGAGCCTAATCTTTCAGAGAAGAGACAAACCCAGACTGCGGCCAGAGGGTACGCACTGGCAGGCCGAAAACTCACGCAGGAAGCAAGCCTCAGGCTCTCCGTAACAGATCAGAGGAAAGAGATGGGCGAGAATGACTATCACAAGAGAGCACACCTTCCCGATTCAATCAAACACACACTCCCACCTCCAGTAGGAAGGACGTGTGCACACCTTTTCTACCACTCAAGTGGCTCAATCCTTGCTTGATGCACAAGAAACTCACTGACTGCATATCTAATTCCGAGCACCACCATAAAAAGCAGCCGTCTACCAGAAACCCTGTCTCTGAGACCCACTGTCAGTTGCAAAAGGAGGCTAGCTTGAACCTTCTTAAGACCTCGTGGCCATACGAATACCAGATACACCTTAGTCCTCCATACAAATGGAACGTGCCATCACATACCATCTACCCTCCGCAGGGCAGCCGCCAGTAATTGGCGTGCCCTTTGTAAGTTACACTTAAGAACACTGACTAGAGTAACTGCCAATGAATCAGGGAATAGCAGCTCTTCTCATGACATCTTAGGGTCGTGGAGACTTTAGCAACGTCATCTCGAGATTCATTCCTTTGTTTCTTTCAGGGACACGGGAACCCGGAGAGAGCGAGCCACCTCCCCAAAGCCACACAGTCATTCAGCGGCCCTGCCAGTGGCACTCAGTTCTTCCCACCCCCGTCTCCACAGCTGGGCCGCAGCGGTGACAGCAGGCTCCTCTATTCCCAGCTTTAGCAACAGAGCCCTAGCCGAAGGTGCTCTCCCTGTCTGCAGAGGTGTGTGCCAAGCTTCAGGGGCCTTCCCAGGACCCTCTCAGGTAAAGCCACAGAGAGTCCCTGGTAGACAGTCATCACCTGGCAAGGCTGGCGACGGGGGACTGACCCTGCCTCACAGGGGTACCACTACCCAAGCAGCAGCAGTATCAGGACACCACACTGACTGGTATTTGGGTTTTCTCTTCTGCTACTAACAGATGTCCTAATTCCACTGCTCTATCTAAATTAGAAGAAAAGGGCACTTCAGTCTTACATTTGACTCAACAGAAAATTCTCAGTCTTAAGAACTAATTTTATGGAAACACAGAAAAGAAAAAGAGAGGAAAGTTAGTATATTCATTAAGAGTAAAGAAAGCCTAAATCCAGGATAATATGTATCCACATTAGCTCAGGCTATGCTGCTTTGGTTTACAGAGAGTTGGATGTGACATCCTAGGCAAACACTCAGGGCTCTTGCAGACTCCCTCAGCTCAGTGTGTTCTGAGGTAAAAACACTCAGGCCAATAGCTCTGACAGCCTCTACTTCCCCTACACTCAAAAGCTCTCCATGCCTCTGCAAGGCCCAGAGGCAGATGACCAGAGACACTGTTCTCCTCCTGGTTAACCAAGGCACAAACCTCTCCAGAAGTTTCTTCTTGTAGAATCTGGAATAGAACTGAAAACTCCTCCAAACTCTTGCTCGAAACTATTAGGCCTCACAGGGGGAAAGGACCACATTAAAACTATATGGTAAGTGTGAATTTGACTAATATTAGTACAACCACAATCAATACTGGGTCAATTCTAGCTTCCAGAAACTCAAAGCTCCATGGTTTGGGACTAGGGAATCTTCTGGATCCCCAAACACCAAAACAAAAAATTCAAATAAAATCCGATCGAAAGGAAAAGAATATGAAGACATTTCTCCAAGACATAACCAACGTGCTATAAAAATGATCTATGAAAGAAGATGTCATCTGTGGTTTCTACTTGGTTAGAACAGAAAGCAACATTAAAACCCACTACTGTTTATTATGCCATATTAGAAAAATCCCAATCCACCCGTAATTTCCGATTCATATCTACATGCCACTAAGGACGGCAGTAAAGGGATTAGACGTTAAAATACAGAACCTAAATGCGTACCTTTCAAAAGCAATATTTTTAGTATCGAGGCTGGTGTTAATGACTGGGCTTGTGAGCCGCCTCTCAACTTCCCTGCCTTTTGGCTTCATCAAGTCCAGAGTGAGGCGCTCCATTTCCTGGGAAAGGTCAAAGTGCTCAGTGGTGACCACTCTGTCATCGTGGTTGACTTCCATCAGCTCCGCCCGGTTGTCTGTTAATGCGAACAAGAACATAACTAAGCGCCACGCAAGGAAGACACAAAAACAAGGAAGCCTCAAAAGTTAAAATGCATCATCTTTCACATTTTCTTCCCCAAGTGCTATCAGATAAAACCCAAAGACTATTGATTATTGACTACCTACTTACACGGGGATTATCTGGCCAGTTTCCACAGCCCAAAGGCCATCTTCCCCAGAGTTGCACGCATTTAAAACAATTTGCTTTCTTCATTGGCAATACATCTGTGTACTTTTTAAAATATATGGTTTATATAATTACTGTAAATTGTTTACACACAACGCTGGGCTGGCAATACCATTTTTCTCACCCTCCATTTGGAGGATCACGCCTGCTTATGGAAGGAATGTAAGGAGATACAAGACAGAGTCTCAAACTCAAACGCTCAGGAATGTGGGACAGACACATGTCAAAAGGGTAACAGTGTTGGGTGGTAGGTAAATGAGACGGGCAAGAGAATTAAGAGAACTATCCAAAAAAGAAATGAAATTGAGGAATTGGGAGCTGAAAAGTTAACAAGAATAACCAAAAAAGGAAAAGAAAAAAAAAAAAGCCCCAGAGAGGGTCAGATAAAGCATAAGAATGCGAGCACATTTTGATGGTTAAAAATCACTCTAACTTGAAAACAGAATAGAATCACTCACCTTCTCCCTTAAATATAAAACTACGCCTCCCTCTTATCCAGCTCATGTTCTCAAATCCCAGCAATGTGATATCCACACGTAGTTTGGCACCACTTTTCCAAATGCGACAGACGTCATTCGGGCATATTCTAGAAACCAAGGGCACTAGAGAAGAGAAACGTACTACTGAAAAAAAACCTGAGGGCCAAGCAGAACACACAGGCCCAGGAAATCAGGAGTGGGACTTCAATAAAAGAAGAGCAGTGGCATGACGGTGACCATCAGACAGAACTGGGCTTGGCTCCCACACTGAGGATGCAGGAAGTCACTTCTAAAAAATAAAAGCGGACCTTCTGTTCTATAGCTCTTTATAAAAGGGCAGGTGTATGTCTCGTCCAGAGAAAACTCCAAATGACTCTCCCAAGGGTAGTCTCAATCCCAAAACTGAACCTCTCTCTGTGACCGTTGACCCCCATCAGGGTTATGGAGCGTGTCCGTCTGGACTTGTCGCTCACATCTGCTGCTCCGGCCGCGTGGTCATGGTCTGCCTGCCACATTGCCACATCCACCCTTCAAAATATGAAACCTAAAACAGCTAAGATCTGTGGCTGCGTCACCTGCATGTATTGGCGTTGGAAAAGAACTCATAAGGTTTCCAGAAGAACCTGAAGTTCTCTTCTGTTACATACTTTTTACTTCATTTAAATGTTTCATTACAAATATGACTTCTTGCCTGATAGAGAAGTCAGAGTGAAATGGCTGGGAACCTGGGAATTAAGAGCTGTCATTAACTGATCTACAAGAAATAAAATTGGAACATCTATGAAAATTACTGTCAGTCAATTTGTCTTACAGAAGATTTTAGAGAAATACATCCATTTTGTAAAACACCAACCTATCCCGACATTTGTCTCATCTTCTTCCTTAAAATAACAAGTTTAAACAAAGCAAGTTGAACCACATAAGGAAATGAGGAATAAATTATGATAAATCTACTTACTAAAATTTTAGCTCTTTAAAGTGATGTTTAAAAAAAAACTAATAATATAGACAGGCATCAGCTCTAAGTGACAAAAGGAAGAGACAAAATTGTCTATATATTATATTTACAGATGCTCGGGAGAAAAATCCCTATACATGGAGGAAAAAACTAGAAG
The DNA here is from genome assembly GCF_009762305.2 of Zalophus californianus. NCBI lineage: Eukaryota > Metazoa > Chordata > Mammalia > Carnivora > Otariidae > Zalophus > Zalophus californianus. The sequence goes on along the minus strand of NC_045608.1, from coordinate 18,757,661 downwards.
GAAAATATCCAAAGCATTAACAGTAGTTGCGCTTACATGGGATTATAGGTGACTGTTTTTCCTTATTCTTTTCTATGCAATTTAGATTAAATATATATATATATATATTCAGTTTTTATAAAGGAAAAATAAATTTATATTCAGGCTCGGTAAATGTGGAAACAAATAAATTACAAGCCCAGAGCCACTCACCCCAGCTGGTGAATTCCCATTTCATCTGCACATAGAAATCCGGAGCCTGAGGGACAAAGATTTATAGTAAATGACCCTTAGCACTATTAACTGAACACAAACATGGTAAGGGTTAATGAGGTTTTAAAGGGGGAGAAGGAGGAAAGAACACAGAAAATAAGAAACATAAAATGCAAACCCATCAAAGTAAATGTTTATTTTATATGCAGGCTGTTATTTTATCTCGATATAAAATATGTCTAGACGGTTAATAAAGTTAACTGAGAGCAACAAGGTTAGACAGGGATAAAATCAAATCTGATTTAGGACTCAGTCTGGTTCCTAACAGTCGCAGAAAGATTAGCCTGGAAGGTGGGCCTAAGCACCGCCATGCAATGTGGGTAACAGGCTATTCTGAACAAAAAGAAAGAAACATCAATTCCATCTATTCTATGGGGGAGCTAGACTGTAACAGGTTTTGTGTGCTGGAAGTGCTTCATATTTACTGGATCTCGGAACCAGAAGAGGCTGCCAGACATCACCTCCCCAGGAAGCTGATGTTCCCTCCAGTTAACAGACTTTTGCCCTTATTTTCCTCTTCAATTTTTAGAATTTGACTTTATAAAAGTTTACACCACCAGAGCAGCCCTGTTTAGGACGACTTTCTGACCTGCCCCAAATTCTTACAGCAGGTTCTTGGAGAGCTACTTAAGAAATCCAACAGTTACCATCCAGTAAGAGAAATACTAGAAATTCCAGGTGTTGTTCTGTTCCCTGCCTCCCCCCAGCCCCCGCCATGGCTTTCTCGTGGTTTTTACAGAAGCACAGGAAAGGAAGACCAAGAATCTACCCTAGAATGAAACCAGGATTCCAGTGATGGACAAAAGGCTCTCCAAGGGGCAACAGATAAGAAAGGGGGGCTTGTTTTAAGGAGAAAATGTTGAAAGACAAAACGTGAGCGTCAAAAAAATATATTTTTTAAAGAGTGCTCAGATAATGAGCAGTGATTGTCTTACAGCAAAGTTGTTCCTTTTCTCAATAGAGCCGTTAATTTTTCTCAAGAAACATGTTGACTAAAGTGTAAAGCGGATTTATCTAGCAAATATCTTTGGAGATATTTTGGGAAGCTCACTTATGTGCTTAAGAATAAATGACACAAAAATTGAAGCATGGTACTTTCTTGTCTCCCGTGGCCCTGAGAACATTGCACGATTGGCTCATAAGATGGTTCTAGCAGGTAACAGAGACTTTCTGGAGAATGGCAACCATCATGCAAAATAGTCCATGAGCCTACAAGTAAATTTTCAAAAAAATGACTCCAAGTGTCAAGAGTCCATACACTTTAATTCACAGATAGATAACTGTCTTCACTGGCCCAAAGCCAATGGCTGTAAATAAACTAAGCCAATAGATTAGAAGTCACGAAAGGCTAATGGCTAGAGTCAACACAAGTGGCAAGGAGAAGGTGCATACATACTTCAGAGCCTCAGCAGGCCCTGGAAATCTCTGTACAGTAACCAATGCTCATCACAATTTCCTCAAGATGACCTATGCTCAGGGGTGCCTGGGTGGCTCAGTCGGGTAAGTGTCCGACTCTTGATTTCAGCTCAGGTCATGATCTCTGGGTTGTGAGATTGAGCCCTGTCTCAGGCTTCACACTGGGTGTGGAGCCTGCTGAAGATTCTCTCTCCCTCTGCCCCTCCCCCACCCCCCTGCCCTCACTCGCATGTGTGTACTCTCTCTCTCAAAAAAAAGATGACCTACGGGGGCGCCTGAATGGCTCAGTTGGTTAAGTGACTGCCTTCAGCTCGGGTCATGATCCTAGAGTCCCGGGATCAAGTCCCACATCGGGGGGGGGGGGTCCCTGCTCAGCGGGGAGTCTGCTTCTCCCTCTGACCCTCCCCCTTCTCATGCTCTCTCTAATAAATAAAAATCTTTAACAACAACAAAAAGACCTATGTTCAGAAGGCCACTGTTAAGAAAACAGGCACCTAGACAAACTGTTTGATGTCCATTTGTCTTAAGTTATAATTTTTAAGCAGCACTTGAAAGGATAGGTCTAGGGGCGCCTGGGTGGCTCCGTTGGTTAAGCGACTGCCTTCGGCTCAGGTCATGATCCCGGGGTCCTGGGATCGAACCCCGCATCAGACTCCCTGCTTGGCTGGAAGCCTGCTTCTCCCTCTCCCACTCCCCCTGCTTGTGTTCCCTCTCACGCTGTCTCTCTCTCTCTCTCTCTCTGTCAATTAAATAAATAAATAAAATCTTAAAAAAAAAAAAAAAGAAAGGATAGGTCTAGTGACATAGAAACATAATCGGTGAAAGACCTCATACGTCTAATAGATAAGGAATAATGCTCTTTGGTACTAAACGATTGTATTTACAATTCATTAAACTGTTAGGAAGGTACAAGTGGATGTCTAACCATGTCTCCAGCTATGTTGTCAGCATTTAACTCAAATTATGGCATTGCCACATTTTTTTTGGATACCTCGAGAATTTTCTGGAGCAGCTCAGGAACTCCTTCAAGGGCCATGGATGTGTTGTGGTAGTCCCGATGTTGAAGAACAGTGTACACCATCTCGGGGTCACCGGTGCTCACAGCCTCATGTAAAACTGGAAACCAAGGAGGTGAAACTTCATCACTCAGTAGTCTCAGACTCTGACAAACTCCTAAGCTAGTTTGAAAAGAGTCTGTAGATCAAAGACCAACATTTTCTTCAAAGAGGGGGAGAGGCTACATCCCACCTTACTTTTATGACCATGATTGCTATCGCTAGCTCTTAACTGAGTGGAAAGAAAATACAGCGCTCGTAGCCTCTCGAGCAAACCAACTTCCATCCTCCCCCCGCACCCCCTCTCTTACCACTGGTTCTGAAATCCTGACAGTGTCTTCAGAGAGCAGGCTTTACCTGTGTGATCACACAACCGTGGTTACATGTGGATCGGGCAGGTAGGGCTTAGGTGTATCTTTGCTCAGCCAACACAGAATTACTCTGACCAACAGTTCATTGCTTGCAAGCAAGTGAAGTGCCCGGATTTCACCGGAAAAGGCTACTTTTAGTCATAATTTCGTTTTGATTTTGGCTATCCCGATAGATTCACTGGAGTTACCATCACATTCCTCAGGAGGAATCTGGCCTCCACACTCATATGTGGTGGAAGGGTTTGAACTGAGAGCTGCTTTCTGGATAGGAGTCGCCCTTCACTGAGGGCTTCTGGCCAGGACACAGTTCGGACCATTGTGCTGCAGGCCCGCATCTCCTCGCCCTGGCCCCTACTCCCAGGAGACAAAGAGTCTTAAGAAAAAGATAACTTGAGGACAATTATAATTGAGACTGGTCTTTATTCAGAAAGAGATACCGAAACAAAAGGCTTTCAGATATTTTAAAAGCATACTTGCCTGTCCATCCCTCACGATTTTCTTTTGTAACATCTGCTTTATGTCGGAGCAAGACTCTAGCAGATTCCAAATGTCCCAAAGAAACAGCAAGGTGCAATAAGGTTCGACCTCGTGGATCCAGAGCCTCCACATTCTGTTAAGTAAACACTGGCGTTTATAAGATTGTATATATTATATCAAAACATGGAAATGTGTGTGAGATAAAATTTAGTATAAAGTGGAAAATTACACATTAATTACAACACTATATGGAAGAAAGAATGCTTGCGTGTGGGAGTGGTTGAAATATTAATTTGAGGGCCATAATAAAGATGATCACTACTGAGTTCCTTTTTCTATAAAGTGAAGTGCCCAATAAGTTAACGTGGACTGTAGGCCTCGATCATCAGGCATGTCTTATGCTCGCAACAGCACTCAAATGAAGTCTAAATGGGGCTAGGGGCTTTCATGAATGCAACCACCCTCTGACACCGAACATGGGGGATTTCTCAAGCGTATATCAGCACCCGGGTCTAGACCAGGAAGTGGAGGACTTTAAGCAAAACTCAAAGTACAGAAGGTCATTTGGGTCAGAATAAAATCACATTCTCTAGCTGGGTCCCCCTCAGAACGCCACTCTCATTACTGTGTATGGAGTTCTGAGCACCGTGAAGTAGCAGCATCCACAGGTCCTGCAATGAGTGTGATCCGCCAGACGTGGATGTGGACATGTTTCTAGGTGAATGTGAGAACAAACACATGCCACTGTGGTCTCTTTCCCCTCGAAGGTTTTCTTCCCCATGCTGGGCAGAGCCATTTGGCTTTTACTCTTCATTCGTATCCCGGCCCTCCTTCCGCCACCTGCACTGGGTGGAGAGCCAAGTGGCAGTTTCTCTGGTGGTGTGAGCCCGGCCTGAATGACCGAATGCTGCCTTCCAAACAGGATTCTGAACGTTCTTCCAAGGACACAAGAAACTACCATGGGACTTCTGGGATGTAAAACGTTTTAAGTGCTCAAATACTTCTCAGGAAATGTGCTTTTATCTTGATTTGAGATGCTAGTTGTTGTACAGGCTTTAACTGCAGCCTCCAAAGATATCCAGAATGTTCCACTTACTGGCCACAGGGGAGAAAGGTAAGCAGAGCTAAATAGCTACTGCCCAACAGCTACTGAACCTCCCTGTTTTGCAAAGTGCATCATGGCTGGCATGCAGTGAAGACAGGGACTGTTCTCAAGGAATGACAGCAGTGGCCGAAGACATTCTGCTAAGCGAGCACATGTCCCCCTGGACCAATCCCAGGCCTCAGCGTTCTCTCCGGCGCTGGAATACCAACACATCTCCTGGAATGGGGCCCACACCACCTCCCAGGATTCCCTGGCTTTCCCCAAGGGTATGGCTTTTGTCTCTCTCACTAGAGACACTGATACTCTTCCAAAGGGCGGGATCCAAGTCTCGTATTTCCTAGCTTCCACCACCCTGGTCTCTAATCTGCAGTAAACCATTGTTTTTAAAACAGTAATCTAGCTAAAGATTGAAGTTTAGCAAGAGAGAAATAATTAGCAAATTCACTGCCTCTTTACTTATCTGTTATATAAACTGTTTCCTCACCTAACAAGTTCAGTTTACGGGAAAGGTGCTGGGTTTAGCACACTGCCTGATATAGAGGAGATGTTTAACAATACTTGTCACACAAAAAAGGGAAATTCTATTTAATGTAATTCACACCCCAAAACAAAACATCTCAGACCAAGGACTGACACTCAAGCTCCTGGGCAACCACTAGAAATGATGTGTAAAATCAAAGCCAAATACATTAAGTACCTGACTTTTTCCTAGTTTGGACCACAGGGAAAAAAAGTACGTATGAGCCCGACAGCAGCACATTTTGCAATGCTGACTGTAGCTCTTCAGAGCCTCCTGCACCTCTTTCTCATGTGAAAAGAGAGAAGGGAGGAAAAATACTGTATTACGGTGACTGGGATTAAAAATAGTGGATGATTCAAGTGGAAATCAGCAAAACAGAGAGCAGCAAATCAATACAGAAAAAGCAACAAAACCAAAAATTTGTTCTTGGTAAATATCAACAAAATTGATAAACTTTCAGCTAGATTGACCAGGAAAGAAAGAGAGAACACTCCAGTTACCAAAAGCGGAAATGAAAGAAGGGATATCACTACCAACTCTACGGAAACACAAAGTGTTTAAAAGGAATACTGCGGGGCGCCCGGGGGGCTCAGTCGGTGAAGCGTCTGCCTTCGGCTCAGGTCATGATCCCAAGGTCCTGGGATCGAGTCCCGCATCGGGCTCCCTCCCTGCTCTGCAGGGAACCTGCTTCTCCCTCTGCCCCTCCTCCCACTCGTTCTCTCAATCTCTCTCTTTCTCTCTCAAATAAGTAAAATCTTTAAAAAAAATAAAAGGAATACTGTGAACTGTATGCCAACAGAGACTTAAATGAAAGGCACATATTCCTAGACAGACGTAAACTAGCAACACTGACTTAAGAAAAAACAGAAAATCTGAATAAATTTGTAACAAGAGATTGAATCAGTAATTTTTAAACTTTAAAAAATGCTCAGGCCCAGATGGCTTCACTGGTGAATTCTGCCAAACATTCAAAGAATTAATATCAATTCTTCACAAACTTCCAAAAATAAAAAAAAATAGAAGATAAAGGAAAAATTCCCAACTTGTTTTATGAGCCCAGTATTATCCTGATAACAAACACATTACCAAAGAAAGAAAACCACAGACCAATACCTCTAATGAATATGGGTGCAAAATCCTCAACAATATATTAGCAAAACAAATTTAGCAACCCATAAAAAGGATTATTAAACACCAAGACCAAGTAAGATTTATCTCAAATGCAAAGGTGGTTTAACATCTGATAATTAATAACACAGCATATTAATAGAATAAAATAAAATAACACATGATTATCTCAATAGATGCATGCTGTGGTCTAACTGTAGTCTACATTCTTTTTTTTTTTTTAAGATTTTTTATTTATTTATTTGACACAGAGAGAGACACAGCAAGAGCAGGAACACAAGCAGGGGGAGCAGGAGAAGGAGAAGCAGGCTTCTTGCGGAGCAGGGAGACCGATGTGGGGCTCGATCCCAGGACCCTGGGATCATAACCCGAGCCGAAGGCAGACGCCCAACGACTGAGCCACCCAGGCGCCCCACTGTAGTCTACATTCTTATGTTGAAATCCTAACTTTCAAAGATGATGGTAAAGTGGGGCCTTTGCGGGGGGCACTTAGGTCATGAGTGTGAGGCTCTCATGAATGGCGTTAGTGTCTTAATAAAAGAGGCCCCAGAGAGCTTGCTAGACCCACTTTTACCATGTGAGGACACAGCTGGAAAGCTCCTGCTATGAACCAGGAAGAGAGCCCTCTCCAGCCACCACACTAAATCTTGTGAGCCTCCTGAACTTTAAGAAATAAATTTCTATTATTTATAAACTACCCAGTCTATGGTATTTTGTTACAGAGACCCAAACAAGGCTAAGACAATGGAGAAAAAGCATTTGACAAAATCCAACACCCCTTCATGATACAAAATAAAAATAAAAAACAGGAAACACTCAACAAACTAGAAATAGAAGGGAATTTCCTCAAAGAGCACCCAATTATGAACACCCACAGCTAACATTATCTTAATGGTGAAAGACTGGATGCCTTCCCCCTAAGATAAGGAACAAGACAAGGATGTTCTCTTCCGTCTCTTCTATTCAGTACCGTACTAGACGTTCTAACCAGGGCAATATGGCAAGAAAAAGAAAGAAAAGGCATCCAGATTAGAAAGGAAGAAGTAAATCTCTATTCACAGATGACATGATCTTATATATAGAAAATCCTAAGGTATCCACTAAAGGGTTAGAACAAACAAAGGAGTTCAGCAAGGTTGGAAGATACAAGATCAATTTAAAATCAATTATATTGCTCAGAGAACAAACTGGTTGTTGTCAGAGGGGAAGTAAGTGGAGAGATGGGTAAAACAGATAAAGGGGACTAAAATATACAAACTTCCAGTTATAAAATAAGTAAGGCACAAAGATTTTGTGCCATATTCCATATGGAACGGTGGTCAATAATGGAATATGGAATATGGTCAATAATATTGTAATAACGTTGTTTGGTGACAGATGGTGACTACACTTATCATGGTGAGCACTGAAAATGTACAGGACTGTTGAATCAATACGTTGTACACCTGAAATTAATACAACATTGTGTGTTAATTATACTTAGTTTTAAAAAATGAAACAAAATCAACTGTCTCTCTATACACTAACAACTGAAAATGAAATTATGAAAACAATTCTATTTACAATAGCACCAAAAAGAATAAAACATTTTGGAATAAATAACAAAAGTACAAAACATAAACTCTGAAAACGGTAAGGCATCGTTGAAAGAAATTAAGACCTAAATAAATGGAAAAACATCGCATGTTCGTGGTTCAGAAGACTTAATATTTAAGATGTCCCTACTCCCCAAACTGAGGGCGCCTGGGTGGCTCTGTTGGTTAGGCGTCTGCTTTTGGCTTAGGTCATGATCCCAGGGTCCTGGGATCGAGTCCCACATTGGGCTCTCTGCTCGGCGGGAAGCCTGCTTCTCCCTCTCCCACACCCCCTGCTTGTGTTCCCTCTCTCACTGTCTCTCTCTCTGTCAAATAAATAAAATCTTTAAAAAAAAAATAAAAGTCTTTTCAGCAAGTGGTGCTTGAACAACTGGATATGCACATACAAAAGAATGAAGTTTTATATATATGATACATGAAAATTAGCTCTAAATTGATCATAAACCCAAATGGAAGAGCTAAAACGATAAAACTCTTAGAAGAAAACAGACTTCATCTTTGTGACCTTGGGTTGGGCAAAACGTTCTTAGATATAACACCAAAAACATAAGAGACAAAAGAAAATACAGATAAATTGCACTTCATCAGAATTGAAAATTTTTGTACTTCACGTGATACCATGAAGTAAAAAGACATCCCACAGAAGGGGAAAAAATATTTGCAAGTCATTTATCTGATAAGGGGCTAGTTAGTATCCAGAATGTATGAAGAACTTTAACTTCTCAAGAATAAATAGACAACCCAATTTTTAAATGGGCAAAGGATTTGGAATAGACATTTCTTCAAAGACGATATGCCAATGCCAAGGAGTACATTAAAAGAGGCTCAATTTCACTCATCACTAGGGAAATGTCAGTCAAAACCACAATGAGATACCACTTCACACCCACTAGGATGACTACAATCAAAAAGAATAACAAGTGTGGACAAAGATGTGGAGAAACGAAACCCTCATGCACGGCTGGTGGGAATGTAAAATGGTGCAGCCAATTTGAAAAACGGTTGGCAGGGCCTCGAAAAGTCAAACATAGAGTGACCATATGACCCAGCAATTCCCTCATGGGTATTTACCCAAGCGAAATAAAAACATACACCCATATGAAAACTTATACACGAATATGCATACAGCATTATTCATATAACAAAAAAGGGGGGCGGGGACAAATATCCATCAACTGGTAAATGGATAAACAAAATGACGTACACCCAGACAGGGGAATACTATTCGGCCATAAAAAGGAATGAAGGACTGATATGTGCCACAGTGTGGATGAACCTCACAAACATGGTAAGTAAAAGAAGCCAGACACAAAAGACCACATATCATAGGACTCCATCTATAGGAAATGTCCAGAATAGGCAAATCTAGAGAGACAGCAAGTAAATTAGCGATAGCCTGGAGCTGAAGGGGTGGAGGGGAAATGCAGAGTGACTACAGGGCCCGGGGTTTCTTTCTGGGGAGATGAAAATGTCTGGAATTTGATGGTGGTGATGGTTGCACAACTCAGTGAAGACGCTAAAAACCACTGAGTGAGGGCGCCTGGGTGGCTCGGTTGGTTAAGCGACTGCCTTCGGCTCAGGTCATGATCCCGGAGTCCTGGGATTGAGTCCCACATCAGGCTCCCGGCTCAGTGGGGAGCCTGCTTCTCCCTCTGACCTTCTCCCCTCTCATGCTGTTTCTCTCTCTCTTTCTCTCTCTCAAATAAATAAAATCTTTAAAAAAAAAAAAACCACTGAGTGATATACTTTAATGGGTGAATTGTATGATTAGTGAATTACAGCTCAATAAAGATGTTTGAAAAAAACCTATCTATGTATGTGCTTTATGTAATACATAAAACGAATCTATCATCTATATACTGTTTGATGAGTTGTTTAATTTCTCCAGAGCTTCAGTCTGCTCCCTTGTAAACTGGGAATAAAAAACCCCGACCTTACAGAGTTCTTACAAGAGTAAAGGCATAATACTAACCCTGTAAAGAAGCACTAAGAAGAAATAGCTCTTATTATCATACACCCACATTATGGAGTGCATATAAGCGGTCAGTTTCTTCCTAAAAGGGATCTGTTCAGATTTCATTACAGTTTATAGTAGGGCTTAGGGTCTCTAACCAATGACATTAGTTCAGTGAGCAAGAGCGTTCAGAATTAAACTGGAATTCACACTGGAAGCTGATCATTTCAGTTTTTCCTTTATGTTTCTTCAGTCATGAACTATACCAAATTAAAAACACCCACCCCTTCAAACTATAATAGTGCCCCCAAAGAAAAAAAGCAGTGAGATTTCTGCATGTCCCCATCCTAATTGCTAATTTAAGCCCACTGACTTTGCTGGCTCAAAGCCTTGTTTTCATCCTGCTGCCCTCCTGAGGCAGTAAAAGCCCAAGCTTTGAGTGCAGGCTGCAGAGCCAGACAACAGGCCCACGTCCAGGCCCCTGACTAGCCTCAGGTGCATTAACCAACCCTTCTGTGCCTCCAAACCCAACACAATGTAAGTCCTTCATCAACCATCACTGTTACCTCTGGCAGGCGGCGGGGGGGGGGGGGGGGGGGGGGGGGGGGGGGCCTCCAGCAAGAGGCTGCTAACTGGCCTTCCATTCTCTCCAGAAGTCCACCCTCATTCCTGTGCATCTCAGGCTGCCCTGGTCCTCTGCAGCTGTAGCCCAAACTGACCACCCCCACCCCCACCCCCCGCCCCTGCCAAGTCAGGCGGGAAATGGTATCCATAGGCATAGTTCCTTCAAGTGAGCTTGAGCCCCCGAGGGCCAAGGGGGAGTACGTGAGAGCAGGCTCTAGCTCTTCATCTTGGATGCTTGGCCCCTGGCTCCTGGAAGGCCTCCAGCCAACAGGCACCAACCTGAATGTGTGCCCAGTGCCCCACTTGGCCTGCTGTAGACTGGGGCAACAACCCCAGGGTAGCTCCCTGTCAAGCTCTGAGGACTGCTGCCGCCTAGAACACCCTCTTCCTCTTTGCCTGATGGTACACTCTCACCTGCTGGCTTCCTCACTGGGGCCTGGCCCTAGAGTCAGGCCTCATCTGCCACCCTCCACTCTACTCAGTCCTGGGTCTCCCCCCATCTAAGGTGCACTGAATGACCTTTGCCTATGTCCCCTTAAGTGTTCACTCACTCTCCCAGCATCCATAAGAACGCCAGGGATGTTTAACAGACCTCTCTAGCTAAATGACAGACAACACAAACGTGACACAAAATCATTTCCACTGCACCGACTTCAAGGCCCCACTGAATATTAAAGACAGTAGAGCTGATGCGTTAAGAGGCACTTAATAAAGCGTCTCTGCTGAGCCAACTTGGAAAGCTTGAAACAACTGCAGAGCTGGCAAACTCCACACTCCAGCTCTCAGCAAGACCTTGGGGTGGGGGCTGACTCACGCACACTCGGAAACGCGCCTACCCTCTTCATCTGGATAAACTTGATTCCTTCTGTGCTGTTTTTCCTAGAACAAAATACAATCCTTACAGCTACCGGTGTGCCTGCTTCGAGGCTCACTCGTGGGATGGGAGGAAGGAAGGAACAGAGAGCAGAAGCCCACTGGCAAACAAAACACTAAGTGAAACAGTTGGTTGTATTGCTGGGGTGATAGAAATTTTTTGTTTTTAACTATGCAGCCAGGACACGTCCCTTGCAGAAAAACTGGGGCATACATAAAAGAAACTGAATGCCCAGGAAGATTATCATAATCACAGCAGCAACGATGATAAATGGGATTACTCTCACTTACTATGTGCCGCGCTTCCACATCTGTTCTCTGCCTTATTTTCCACGATTCTGAACTGGAGGGACTCTTACGGAAAGAAGCAGAATGCAAGGGTTAAGAATACAGCATTAGGACAGAGTCTGACTTTCTGGGTTCACACCCTGGTTCAGCCACAGGCTAAGCAGGCAACTGAGCGTCTCCACCTTATCTGGTTTCCTTATCTGTAAAATGGGAATCGTGAAAGCATTCACTCCAAGGCAGTGTGAGAATTAAATCTAAAATTGCACGGAAAACATTTCAGCACAATGCCTGACAAATGTACGGTAGACTTTCAGTGCTACTCTCCCTATTTTTACAGATGATAAAACAGTTCAGCAAGGGTAAATAACTTGCCCAAGCTCACAACGTTACCAGTATTAGTACTGGCCATTAACCCAACTCCCTCCAAGTCACAGAAGTCCGTAGTTGTTTCATAATCAAGAGGATCTTGACAAATATGAAAGCAACAAAATATTTCCTGCCACATATTTTAATGATATCAATGAATAACTTCTTAACCCTGAACCAGTTACATAATTTGCAGGGCCCAGTGAAAAATGAAAACGCAAAGCTCCTTGTTCAAAAAAAAAAAAATGAAGAATTTCAAGACGGTGGGGCCGCCTGGGTGGCTCAGTTGGTTAAGGCTCCAACTCTTGATTTCGGCTCAGGTCAGATCTCAGGGTGGTGAGATGGAGTCGGGCTCCACGCTCAGCAGGGAGTCTGCTCAAGATTCTCTCTCTCTCCCTCCACCCCCCTCCCACGCTGTCTTGCTCTCTCTCTCTCAAATAAATAATCTTAAAAAAAAAAAAAGAATTTCAAGATGGTGACAGCAGAGCATTATACCAAGCATACCCCTTCTGAGCACACGTAGCACACCCTTGAAGCCAGCCCCATCTCTACCCCTTCAATGGCCAAGTTTCAGGATTGAGATTAGATTATGTGGTCATGACAGTCAAGCTTTCACGGTAAAGATGTTCTTTATGAATCGGCTTCAACTACCTCTTACTCAGAGAGGACTGGTATACTATGAAATGATCTACGGGGATAAACAATAACAAAGTCAAAACCAAATAATTAGTAAGTATGCATATTCTTCCTTTGACCCCGCCCCCGCCTTGACAGTATAAAGTGTGAAGGATCTAATTTACTCCAGGAAAATCTGCTACAGAATTATAATTCTCTGATCACGAATGTCCTTAACATTTTTCGAGGAAGAGGCACAGAGAACTTTCAATGAATTACAGCCTACAGGAAAAGGAGAGAATTCAACTATGCCACATTTCAGATTGTAAACCCAAGACCGTGTTCTTATCAAACAAGTTTTTCTATAAAGAAAAACTACACTTCATTCAAGCTCTTTTCTTCACCTCCAATGAATAGAAAGCCTACTGTTTTCAGAAATCAGTATTGAAAGAGTATGTGGCTTAATGATGGCAATGAACTTCTCTATCAAAAGGGAGTTTAGTTCTGTGACTTCTTTTGTACTTTATCTCGGTATTTCACAAGAAGCTGGGGCAGCACCGATACTGAGGAAGTGCAGATGCACAACACAGCAGGATTGTCTGGTCGTTTTTCAAGTGTCCAAGGTGAGAACACTTAGAGCTGAGAGCAAAATGATGGAGGATTCCCTCTGCACCACATCTAGTAACAGAAAGGGAATGAAATCACCAGGTATACTGGGACACCTAATGGTGAATCATCTACTCTGGGGGCGTGATCTAATTAAGACCAATGACTCTCACAATAAAAGTTTATTCTGTCTGGACAGAGGATTTAAATGAAAAAAGAGCAACTCTTGACTTCCAGCAAGTGCTCAACAGATTTTTTAAAAAATATAGCAGGGTGCAAGAACACACTCACCTAGCAGTAACCATTCACCAAACCGGGTGATGCTGACCTTGCTCAATTTTTGCCAACCAAAAGTGCTCCTTTTTCTCTAAAATTTCTTGACAATGATAGCATCAATTTTGAGCCATTCAAAAATAAGGATTTCAAAGTCAACAAGAAATACACCAAATAATTACAAATCCTTATCCTAACTGCTAAGTATATTAGCTTGTAAGTTGAGGGCACCAATAATTCCCAGACTTGTTGAGATGCCTTTAAAAGCAGGGTTTCTCAAGCATAACACTACTGACATTTTGGACCAGATAATTCTCAGTTGTGGAGAGCTGTCTTGTGCACTGTAGGATGGTGAGCAGCATCCCTGGCCTCTACCGCTAAGATCCCAGTAGCCCCCATTCTGCACGGGTAACGACCGAAACTCTCTCCATGCATTACCATTGGAGGTGGGGAGGTGTTCAAAAATCACCTCCAACTGAGAACCACTGCTTTAAAGAGACAGCAATAAATAAAAGACAAGGAAAGCATTCGAGGATAGGAAGGGATTTTAAGGATCCTGTGCACCCGTGACTCTCAAACTTTGGTATGTATCAGCCTCCCTGGGCCAGAAAGGGAAAAATGCCTTGCCCAAGGTCACAGGGCGAGTTAGAACCTGGACTCCAAACCCAACCAAGCCCTTCCTTACAAAAAGGGTGGGTGGGGTGAGCGGTGTGTGCTGTTCTCACCTCTTTGGGAGAGGCAGTAGAGCCAAACTGGTTAAAACAGTGCCCTCCGGAGCCAGCCGGCCATAGTTAAAATCCTGACTTGGTATTTATCAGGGGGGCGACCTCGCGCCCTCTGAGAGCCTCAGTTTCCTTCTCTGGCCAATGTAATAATAACAGTGCCTATCTCCTAGGATTTTTGGAAAGGCAAAAAGATAATGTTCATAAAACGCTCGGCACAGGGCCTGGCACCCAGTAAGCACTCCGATACATGTCCTCTTATTATTATTGTTCCACGGCTGCAGAATTGAAGGGGTCTGCGGGGCCCCGAAGGCAGAAGGTTGGAGATGGACTCGGGGGGACAAAGCGACCTCCCGATCCGCCCCCCACCCCGGCCCCTCGCCGCCGGCGGACCCCCGCCCCGCCCCTCACCTGGCCCCGCAGCTCCTTCTCCAGCTGCCGGTAGTCGTTGTTCCAGACCAGGAGGTGCAAGGGGAAGTGGCCGCTGTTGTCGCGGGCCGAGGACATGGCGAGAAGGCCGCAGCCGGGCCCTCACCGCCCGCTTGCCAAGCCTCAGCCCCGACGGGGTCTCCGGCGCCCGCCCGCCCGGCGGCTGGCGCGAGAAAGAGAGAGAGAGAGAGAGAGAAAGAGTGAGGGGCGCGGTACACGGCGGGGCGGCCCACGGGCCGGGTGCGGGGCGCGCGGGAGGTCGGGGGTCGCGGGCCGGGTCGGGGACGGGGTCGGCCGCGCCCACCCCGCGCCCCGCGGCGCTCCCGCCCGCGCTGACAGCTCCCAAACCGACTTCTGCGGGCCGAACTGCCCCAAACCGGGAAGTGCGCGGGGCGAACCACCGTGCACGCCGCGGCGGGGGAGACGAGGCCAGCCACGCGGCCCGGAGTTGGCCGGATCGCACCCACCCCCAACTACACACCCGGAAACACAGTGCAGTCCCCAAACAGAGCTAAAATTCTCTCCCTTAGCTCAGGATCTGGACACGGAAAACTCGGCCTATCCGTCACCAGCCCCTTTCCCCCTGCTCCAGCGATTTCACATGGTTCAGTCCACAACTGGGCCTCTTCCATCCGCTCCGAGTTCAGGGGGTGGCAGCTGGAGCCTGGACCAAACCATTCCAGTTACTGACTCCCTTGCAGCCTTTTTGGAATTGGGCAGTGCTTCCATGATCGGCCAGAAGCCATTTTGGAAGTGGGCAACACGGAACAATTTTAAAGAGGGAATATTAAAAACTCTGGAGAAGTGGCACTGAAGATTTGCATAACGAGGGAGTTGTTCCTCCTCAGGGTTTCTCAACATCGGCACGTTGTAAACTCAGTAATTTTCTTTCTGTGGGGATTGTCCTGTGCTTTGTAGGATGTTGGGCATCTCTGGCCTTTCTATCCCCTGGATGCCATACCACTCCCCTGGCCAAAATATCTCCGGACATTGCCAAATGTCCCCTGGGGGAGAAAAATTATCCCCAGTTGAGAACCACTGTTCTATCTGAACTCCAAACCGGGTTATGATTCAAAGCTACATATGATGGTGGTTTCTTCCACATATCAGGGTCATTTATTTTGGGAACTCGCCACTCGAGTTTTGGATTATGGCTAAAAAGACTAATAGATAATACCCAGACTTGATCACACTCTGCAAATTTGGGTTTGAACCTCAGACACTACAGCTCTTTAGATTCAATAAAGAGCCAAGTCAACTTGCAGCTACTCACCAGCCTAAGCTATCCACACAGTTGTCTACAACTAGACCACACAGCTGGGGGAAGTTATTCAGTGCGTCCTGAAAGCATACCCTCTCCCTCCCCGGCCTGTGTGCATCCAGCTTTTCAGATGCCTGCAACAACAGCTGTACAAGAATCCTGGCCTAATTGGTTCTCCACACGTGTTGAGTCCAGATTTGTGAGTCTGAGAACCAAAACAGGATGCAGGAGCATCAGGATGGCACCCAGAGGCTCTCACTGTGGAATGTGTGGGAATTATGCAGTTATTCCTACACCACACATTTACCAAAATGGAGAGGTAGACCAACATCCAGAGCTTCTAAGACCTCTTCCAGAACTTCCTATCTTTCCAGAAACTTTATGCGACTTAATCTTTCTCTTCATTATTCAATATTTATTGAACATCTCTCTTATTCATGAGTTGCAGAACTCCACAATGGCTGCTTACCAGGGTATCTAAAGTCAAAACAGTGCCTGGACCTTAATAGGCATCCAATATTTCCCCACTGGAGATCATGGCTCTGTTTACGTATAATACATACAATAAATATTCATTAGCATTAGGGTCACATCTCTTCTCTCATTCACACTGATTAAACTTATCTCATTGTGTTTATCTCACACCATCCTGTGTTACTGTAGGTCATCTACTCTTATTCTCAAAAACAAAAAGTTGTGATTAGAAAATAATAGTGATACCAAATACCACGAATAATGGGAGCTACTATTATTGAGTGCTTACAATGGGGCAGGCACACCACATTTTTCTGTAAATTATTCCATTTGTCCTTAGCCAGATAGTAAATATTTAGCTCTGTAGGCCATATATGAGTTTTGTCGGATATTATTCATCCACTTCCTCTTCTCTTTTTTCTTCTTTACAACCCTTTTAAAATGTAAAAAGAAAATCATTCTTATGTAGCAAGACATGCCACAAAAAAAAAAATCTTGCACTAGAGGTAGGTTAATACATCAGCTCCGTTTTCCACGTGAGACTAAAACTGCAGCCAAAGAAACACCTAGCGTTGCTTATTTGACTTATTTTATTGTGGATCTACCACAGTAGAATGTAAGCACCATGAGAACAGGAAATTTTGTCTTCTTTGCTCACTGTTATTTCTTCTGCACCTGGAACAGAATGTGGAACATAGTAAATGCTCAGTAAGTATTTATTGACTAAGTGAATGAACTCGACCAGTTATACTAAGTAACTTGACTACTGATTGCCTCAGGAAACTTGTGGCTGCAGAACTCTGGCCACGAGATTTTGCAGCTTCCCCTGGTATTACTCAGTGCTGGGACTTCCAAAGAGAGAGACCCAAATTGAAGAAAATATATAGGCAGGGCAGAAGATGCCGGGGCGTATATCTGCCCTCACTCAAGATGGCGGCAAGGCAGCGTGCCCTTTCCGGTCACATGATCTGTTCGACGGCGAAGGGCGCCTCCCCGCGCGTGCGTGCTGCGCCGCGGCTGCGAGGCGCTGAGGGGAGAGGCGCCGCCGCCAGCGCCGCGGGGACCCGTTAGAGCGGAAGCGCCGCCGCCGCCGCCTTCACTGTCCCGGGGACCCTGATTCCTGGCAGGTGGGAGGCTGGAGCCATGTCGAAGCGGCTTCGGAGCAGCGAGGTGTGCGCTGACTGCAGCGGGCCGGGTGAGTCGCACCGGCCGGGCCCGCTTCCCTCAGCTCTGCTCGAAGGGACCCCTGCCCCGGGGCCGCCCCCTCGGGTCGGGCGGGTCCCGGCGTCCGAACCCCACACCTGAGGTCGCGAGGAGGAGGACCCGGGGTGGCCTCGGGGCGGGAGCCGTCCCGGGCCTGTCAGAGCCGGGCGGGCTAGGGGGCCGCCGCCCTCCCGCCCCTCCCTCCGCTCTCATCCCCTCTCCTCCCCTCTCCGTCCCTCTGTCCCAGCCCGGGCGGGGAGGCTGCGGGGTCGGCGCTGCTTCCCCAACAGGAAGGGGTTTGGGCAATGCACAGGAAGGCCAATTACAGAAGTAAAATGCGAGCGTTCTCCCGGCTGCGGCCCCCTGAGGCTGCAGGTGTTCCCCCAGCTCCCCGCGCAGCCCCCCGGACCCCCGCCGCGCGAGGGGGCCCTGCCTGGGGTGGGTGCACTCGCCGCTTCCGTCCACCGATACTCTCCAGGGGACCCCCGTAGATGATTTCCATGCTCCTACGATCCCGGGTCCCACTCTACCTCCACCGGGGAGAATCTCCAGAAGGTTGAGGTCTTGCAAACACAACCAGCGCTTGGGCGGCAATGAGTGTCTCGAGTTTTGGGATCTGAACGGCCTGGGTTCAACTAGGTTTTGTTTCTGGGTGACCTTGGGCTGGTGATTTCATTTCGTCCAGCCTTAATTTCCTCATTTTTCCGATGGAGATAATTGGGAGAACCACATTCAGTGGTAAGGAAGAGTCAGTGAATATTCTTAGGATCATCTCATCTAAGTTTTTTTCTTTTTTGTGTTGCGTTGTTTAGTACAGAACCTTTGCGGTCTCTTAAAGCTAGAGTTGAGGTTCTAAATCATACATTAATTACAACATACAAAGCAAAATCACTGGCAAATAGACACATTTGGGCATTCGGGCAGGATAGACCTGTGGGTGCGTTGAAACCTCAAAACGCTTCAGATGGTTAAGCGTCTGCCTTCGGCCCAGGTCATGATCCCAGGATCCTGGGATCGAGTCCCGCATCGGGCTCGCTGCTCCTTGGGAGCCTGCTTCTCCCTCTGCCAATCTCTCTCTCTCTCTCTGTCTCTCATGAATAAATAAATAAAATCTTCTAAAAAAATAAAATTAAAAAAACATTCTTCCCTTGCATAAGGGATTTAGAGTTTTTAGATTTAGAATTCAGATACCTTTTAGCAATTGAAACTGAATCGACAGGTCTCCCTGCTTTTCTTGGTGCTTGGATTAAACTGCTTTGAAATTTGAAGTTATTAAAAGGTAAGATGACTTCTTTGGTTACAATAAAGTCCAATTAACCATAATAATTAAATCATTGAACGCTAGTGTTTTTGCAACTGTTCTGAACTTCATCTTGTTATGTGGCAGTGAAGACCAATTTTAAATAGTACTGTTATAAGTCAAACCTTATGTGGTTCTTTCATAGCCTGTATAGTGTGCAAGTGGGGTTACCGGTTCCTTTGCGATGGGGAAGGGGGCAGAGGAGTTGAAAAAGAGGACCTCAAGAAAGTGTGGGTTATACAGACTCCATCGTATTCTCTGAAAATGTTATTTGTTCCACTTCCTTATTTTCTTATTTTCAGTTGAACTCTCTGTGATGTGTTTGATTCACATGAGTCTAGATTGACTTCCTCTTGGAATGTGTATTCTTCACTCCTCATTAGGTGGTAGGGGACAAAGGAAAACTGCTTCACCATTGCTGCACTAATGACTGTCTTGCCCTTCTGCAGCATTTCGTGCATATTTCAGAACATTCTCTCTTCCATTGTATCATTTTTGTTGTTGTCTCAAATGCCTAATCTACAGAGACTTGAGTCATTTCCTTCCTGTTTTGAATATAATTAGGCTACCTTGAAATGTGTGAACTTGAGCAGCTAGGAATTTGTGCTGCCTTTTCTGCAGAGCCCCAAAGAGTTACCTCTTTCTCGTAGGGGTCCTTTAAAGGTGCTGATGACTGCTGAGGCCTTCTCCCCAGAAAATGCACGTGTAGTCACTCTTTCATACAGAACTCATAATTTCTTAATGGGGTCACAGACGTTTCTGAAGTCCTTTTGTGGTGTTCCTGGAGTCTGGGGAAGAAGCCCCAGCATAGAACATTTAGGTAAACTGGAAGGGTTTCACCCATCGTCATTCGTATGAGCTCAATTTTGATTTTACTGTGTTGTGAACATTCTAGTATTTTTTCCATGGGATTCTGACCCATGATGTTAAAGTAACTCAGAACCTTGCTTAATGTGTCTTACTTCTATTTAATTTTCTCCAGGAACACAGTGAATCCTCTGAATGATATGTGAAAACCAAAGCTATGCTTCAAAATAGTTTTTTTTTTTTAAAGTAGTAGTATGAGTACCAAACTACAAAAAGCAGTGTTCTTATGTATCTTTGCAGGGATCTTTGATCTTGATGTTTTCAATCTTGTGTTTCAGAATAGCACAGTAGTACAGAATTATATTTCATTGAATTATTTTGTTTCTGTTTTATTTCATGGCAAACTTTTAACCATGATCACATCTTAGCAAGTATTTTACTTTTTTTTTTTAATGAATCTAGGTTTTAAAGGTTTTGTTTTATTTTGAGAGAGAGCAAGTGTGCGCCCGTGCATGTTCGTACACACGCGCAGGGAGGGAGAGAATCCCAAGTGGACTCAACCCCGTGCTGAGTGTGGAGCCTGATCTCACGACCCTGAGATCATGACCTGATCCAAAATCAAGAGTCGGTCACTAAACCAAATGAGCCACCCAGGTGCCCCAAATCTAGTTCATTTTAAATAGATGGTTCTCTGAGCTCAACTACCTGAAAACTCCATTTGAGATTTTTCAGTATAGTAATAGTGTTCACCTGGAACAGTTGATGTCTTAAGTATTGACAGTCAAAAACTTCTTCAAGTTGTCAAGAATTTCAGCGGCCCCTTGAAAATATCCGAACGGTACTTAGAGAATAATTTAGAAAAGTTATAACAGCTGACATTACTGAGTACTTAACTATATGCAAAGAACTTTACCCTTTATATGCCCCCTACTCTGAGGTATGCTATTATTCCCATTTGATCCATGGTGAGGATGCTCAAAAAAATAACTTATCTGAGATCATTGTGCTAGAAGTGGCAGAGTTGGGCTTCCAACCCTGGACTGCTTGTCTCCAGAGCCACCCTCAACCACCACACCCTCTGACTCCCAGGATTTGTCTCTGATTGAAATCTCATAACTTTTCATTATATGGTTGGAAAGGATTTGAATAAACTGTTAATGGTAAAGATGGTGTACATGCATTTTAGAGATTTTTGTGGACATTGAAGAATTTTTAAATATAACTCTTAGACCAGGCGGCTTGAGTGGTACCTATTATCACCCCATTGTGCGTCTGACGAAATGTAGAAAGTCTGTTTTTATCTGGGATTTCGAAGTATGTGTTCAGTTTACTTGCCCAGTGTGGATTATTCTCACTGCTTACCAAGTGCGAATTATTCCTTGTCTCAAAGGATGTCTGCTGAAGCTCCATGGGACTTCGTGGGGGAAAAAGTATTGTACACGCACCACAAATATTACTTTTATTTTACATCTTTGCCTCTTTGAAGCTGCTGTGATAGCAGTCTTTTCAGCATTTAGTTTAGATAATGCTTTGTGGGTTATTCACTGACACGGCTATGTTATCTTGCTGTTTGTGGAGATTGGTTTGAAATGTTTCATCCATACCCTCTCAGTTTGCTTCTCTTATGTTGAATGAAGAAGCATGCATCTGAGATGGTAGATCACATTAAGGCTACAGACTGTGGCCCTAGACCAGAAAGGAGACAACTGCTTATTTAGGGCTTCAGCTCATGTGTTTAATCTCAATTAATGTGGTACCCAATCAGCCAAGATAGGTGGTATCATCAGACAGACTCACCAGCTTGGTATGTTGACTTGCATTCTAACACAACAGAAATGTCTTTTTTTTTTTTTTTGAAAAACCAAACCTCAGTCATCTTTGACCATTTGGCAGCATAGCAGCCACCTGGTATCCTCGCCACTGAGATGTCATTCTTCCTTCCAGATCCTTCCTGGGCATCAGTAAATAGGGGGACTTTTATATGTGACGAGTGCTGCAGTGTCCATCGGAGCCTAGGGCGCCACATCTCTCAAGTAAGGCATCTTAAACACACACCGTGGCCTCCCACGTTGCTGCAGGTAAAGAGTAAGAATTCTCACGGTTTGTAACCTGAGCTTTTAGGATTCATAGTTTTAGCAACTAAAATTTCTTGTACTATACTTAAATCTTACAAAAATGTTTGAATCGTACCTGAACAGAGGTGCTGTGCCTATTAGTGCTGTATGTAAGAACTGAATTCCTCATTTAAGATTTTTTCCCCTCCTAACAAATAAATCTTGTCCCAAAAGCTCAATTATAGATAGAAAATAATTCCTAAAATTTCTTGGTAACGTTTCACTGCTGACTTTCTGCACTGAAATTGTTTTTAAACAGTCTGTCTTTTCCATATACCACAATAAATGTTTCTGAAAGCTGCAGTCTCAGGAAATTTTCCTTACGTTTCCTGCTTTGATGGAAGCATGGACTGAGATTCCTCCTCACAAATCTCAGAGACATCTGATTTAAGTTTTCTTGAAATTCTTGTTACCAATTAGACACCAAATTGGGTTGACATGTTTCAATTGAGTGCCCAACACCCTGCTGAGCGTCAAGTGAGCTCTTTGTTTTATTTGGGGTTGAATGTCATGTCACCTGTACTTCTATTTTGGGGTGCACATTCTTCAAGTTCTATTTGGAAGTCAGAATTAAGCATGTGTTTCGCCTTCTTTTGTCTTGAGTACATATTTTACTAGATCTGTGGCAGCTGCTCAACATGTCCCTTAAACTTGCTTATATAAACCAGCGAGCCAAAACAAGTGGGTTTGGGTCTCTGATATGACAGTGTCTCCACCAATGCAAAACAAACAGATGGGGCTGTGTCAGGAGTCATGCTTTGAAATGAAATTGGGAAGTATGGTTTATTAATAACTTTTGCTCAGAGGTTTCTAACAGCTCCTTCACATGTGAAAGTGGGTGTTTACTGCTTTCAGGTCTCTGTTTACAGATTTCATTATAGGGCCTGAAGAAAGTCCAGAGATGAGTAGTTTAAAATGCCAGGCTTGACCCTAAAAGAACAATTCCGAAAGTATGGCACATGAACCACTCAAGACAGATGTAGGTAATACTCAAATATTTATTTTAATGGTTACATGATTTTAATGTTTATAGGAAAACTTTAACTAGCACATCAGGCTGTAATTGCTAGTAAAAGTTTTTAAAAAGCAAGTGGATTTAAAGGAAAATCTTAGGCAGAAAGTCTAGACAGTACATGGGTTGTTAAGAATCTTGAAAATAGTATTTGAATGATCAGGCTTGGGAAACACTGCCCCAAAGTGTCAAAGTGCTCTTCCTTCATGATCTGTAAGAACAGTTTAATCAAACTCTTTTAGGTACTTAGCCATCCTTCTGGTCAGACCTGAATCCTGCATATACGGTTCATCTTTCTCGTTCTAGAATCAGAAAGCAATGATTTGTAAGACATCCCCATCATGCTGATATTTGCAGTAGGGCTTGGTTTTCCCAGTTCAGTCACTACAGTTTCCAGTGAATATTTGTGGAAAGAAATTAAAATATGATTTTATACTGCTTGGTTTTAGATGGTTGAAACCTTGTATAATAATGGTGCTAATTCTATATGGGAGCATTCTTTGCTGGACCCTGCCTCTATTATGAGCGGAAGACGTAAAGCTAATCCACAGGATAAAGTACAGTGAGTGGAATGTTTATAAATACTTTTATTTCTTCATAACCCATGGGGCCCACTAAAAGGAGTGCAGCTACTTTGGACCAGCCTCCAAAGGGGTGGCACAGGAGGTGGTTACACTCCAGTTGTGCATTG
Source organism: Zalophus californianus (assembly GCF_009762305.2). Classification (NCBI taxonomy): domain Eukaryota; kingdom Metazoa; phylum Chordata; class Mammalia; order Carnivora; family Otariidae; genus Zalophus; species Zalophus californianus. Next base: position 18,734,130 of record NC_045608.1, on the reverse strand, counting down.
AGCTCTTCGCTATTAGAAATGCAGAACAAGGCTGGGCACAGAACCATCTCTTTTGCATGGTTGCACAGCACGAGTCAGTGCCTTCTCCAGTTTGAGACTAAAGCTTGGAGGCTGTTAGTGTAATCAGATTTAAGCTTAGGTGCTCAGACAAGAGGCAGTCAGACCAGAAATCTCAGCTCTGGGCTCCAGTCTGCCTGATGCCTCACCTGTAGGATGGGATGTAATGCTGCTTTCTCACAAGGCTGCTGGGTCAATTAACAAAATTACAAAGAAAAGAGAGAGGCTCTGAAAAGGAAGTACTCTGCAATCCTGGCCATTAGAATGACTAATTGACATTTTGAGACTTCAGGTCTTAAACTCCTGCTGGAACTTATTCACTATTGTTCATTTTCTTTTCAAGTAGGGGATACGGGTCACTTCCTCTTCTTTTTACAGCCTAAAGAATGGGGAATGTTACATCTGAACTGCAAGTAAACTGTTTTGTTTTCTTTTCATTTTTTTTTCCTCAAACCAGTCCTAATAAAGCGGAATTCATCAGAGCCAAGTATCAGATGTTAGCGTTTGTCCATCGCTTGCCTTGCAGGGATGATGACAGCGTGACTGCCAAAGACCTTAGCAAGGTGGGTCACACTTTCAAAATCCTAAAACTGCTGGATGAAACAGTATATTGTTTTGTTTGAAAAAAACTTGAGGAAGAAAAGAAAAAAAAACTTTCTGTACTCTAAATAATTAATAACAGCCTTTTTTGCAATTGGCTTCATCTTTAATTTTAGTTCAAATGGCAGCCATTCATGTTAGTGGAGGTAAAGGGCAAAGAGGAAAAATAAGTATGTATCTAGAAAGTGATTTTGTTCTTCAGATAATGGTTTTAAAATTATATTTCTGTAAGTTTTTTGTTTAACTTTGAAGTAGGAACCATCCTTGAGTTTGTTTCTAGAAGGGACTAGGGAGTTCGAAGGACTTCTTTAGGTTTCTGCGCTGCATACTGAGTAGGATCTTCAGGAAGCAGGATGACTCAAAGCTGTAGTGCTTGGGATTCTTTATTATACTTGTAAAATGAGTAGGTGGTTTTCTTTATGTGGGCCTTTGCATGTTTTTGAGAGATGCCATGAAAAATATGCATCTTTATTTTTATTTTTTTTAAAGATTTTATTTATTTGAGAGAATGAGAGAGAGAGAGAGAGAGCACATGAAAGGGGGGAGGGTCAGAGGGAGAAGCAGACTCCCTGCTGAGCAGGGAGCCGGATGCGGGACTCGATCCTGGGACTCCAGGATCATGACCTGAGCCGAAGGCAGTCGCTTAACCAACTGAGCCACCCAGGTGCCCTATTTTATTTTATTTTTTATTTTTTGCTTTAAAATATTTTATTGGAATCCTTTTGATAAAAACAAGTATTTATGTTAAAGAAGTCTAACTGATCTAAAAATACTTAAGCATCTCAAAATTTCTGGGCAGTTTCTTTCCTCCAGTAAATTGACAGCTGCTCACACAGGTTAATGCAGGAAAGCTAGATGGAAGCTCCTAGGATCTGCCCAACACCAGAGAGGAGATATCCTCTGCGTTAACAAAACCCATAGTAGCCAGGGAGAAAGGACGCAGCTCTTCCCTTCTCATCACAGCCTATAGGTTCAAGTGGCAGGAGCCATTATCTAGGCATCACAGATATCTCTCCACAGCATCTCTCCCAGAGGGCGAATTCCAAACTTCAGCCCTTCAGCTACCAGATCGGTGCCTAATCTGAAAGGGCACCACCCTAGCTAGGCTTCCAGAATAATCATGAGCGTTATCCAACAGTAACACACCCATGGGCTCTTAAGACACCCTCGGGCCGCTGTGGACCAGCCTGCGAGGACCAGGGGCCTACACGCAGGAAGCCGTGCAAAGACAGCGCAGGATGCCGTGGCCTCCCCTGGTGTAGGGGAGGGAGCCGCAGGAGCCCCCATGGGCACCGCAGCATTCCCACAGCCCGAGGCAACCAGACCTGCGCACAAAGAGCTGCATCTTTATTTTTAAAGCACTGCTCCTTAGTAAATGTTCACACACAGCATGGGCACTCACAATCAGAATTTTAAACTTTACACACAATATATATAACTGTTACTTTTGCTAATTAATAAGGCTTGGCATGGGTTTTTTACCACAACTTAAAAATATTAAATACATTAATTTTAAAAATATGGTGTGGATATAGATGTTGGAGTAGATTTCTCTATTCTTACAATAATGGTTATTGCATCTTGGACAATTCTGGGTTAGACTTGAAGAAAAGAAGTTCATCTTCTGCATGTGTAAGAGCTTCTCTGCAGTGGTACAGAATTTGATATACACAGGCCTTTTTCCCCACCCTGTAAGACTTCGTTAAAGTATTGTATACAAGGCCAAGAATGGTGGAGAGGGTGTGCTTATAAGGCAGAACCCTGTAGTTTACACAGTGTGGGATTCGCAGCCCTAAAGCCCTAAGTTCAATAATAACAACAAATAATAATGATTATAATAACAGCAGCTGTATTCTTTGAGCATTTCCTGTGTACCAGGCTCCATGCTAAGCACTTTGTTCTATCATCGACTCCCTACAGCAACCCTGTGAATAGGTGGCATTGTTATCACCATTTTAGAGCTGAGAAGACTAAGGTTCAGATTGCTTAAAGAACTTCCACAAGGTCACACAACTTGAAGGTGTATGATTTGAACTTCAGGTCTTTGAGGCTTCAGAGCCTGTTCACCCACCTTCTCATACCGCCTCTCACTTCAGGTCTGGTTGTGCTACTTAGAAAAATCATGCATCTGGGTGGATCGGCCTTCCCAGCCCTTGTTTCCTTATTGGTAAAGTAGACCTGGCCCCACCTTAGAGCCCAGGGGTAGTTGTGACCAGCGAGGGAGAGAGTGCTGCTTCCACCTTACTGAACTAAATGAAGATTGGTTATTACTAATATAACGTATATTAAAATGACCTGCCAGCAGCTCTGGTATACCATTCTTTACACTTTTAACAGATATTTTTTTGGTTTGTGTTTTTCAGCAACTCCACTCAAGCGTGAGGACGGGGAATCTCGAAACCTGTTTGAGGCTGTTATCTTTAGGAGCACAAGCCAACTTCTTTCACCCTGTGAGGAAAGCATGAATTGATTCAGATATTAAATTGAAACTAAGTGGGGTGTGTTTGTGTAGCCTTTAGTTTTATTTAATTTGCTTGTTTGTCTACTTTTTATTAATATTTCTCAGGAAAAAGGAAACACCCCACTCCACGTTGCCTCCAAAGCAGGTCAGATTTTACAGGCGGAATTATTGGCAGTATATGGAGCAGACCCAGGCACACAGGATTCTAGTGGAAAAACTCCTGTGGATTATGCGAGGTGAGAGACCTAGATTCTTGTCACTGCCTTGGTTAGGGATTATTTATGCTGGGTATGATTCATTGTTAGGTCGCTAAATTGTGTATGATTAACATTTAATCCCTTTAAGTTAAGGATTTACCATCCTATCATTTTGCAGATGAAGACATTTCAAATCCGTATGAGCTCAGAGCCTGGCAAAGTCAGAGGAGGCAGAACCTTAACGAGTGTGCTTAGCTTCCAGTCTTTCATATGACTTCTAAAGCAATGGCATTTGAGCCATAGGCAGAGTCCAAAGCAAGTATCAAGAATTGCAAAACCCACTTCTCAGTTTCTTAATACGTTTAGTCATTGCTTGAACTTACAAACAGATCTGTACAGATAGGTAGGCAATCAAACAAGTAATAGTAAAATGTTAATTGTTAGGTTTTAGGCAGCAGACGTTTGAGTGCTTGCCGTAAAATCCTTTTAAGTTTCTTCTTGGTTTAAAAACTTTGTGAAATGCTGGAAAAGTAAATCCATGAGTTAGTCTTGAATATCATTTAAACGTTAGAAGATGGTTCGTCTTTCCTTCTTTTTCCAGATTAACTTTTTATCAACTGCAAAGCACTCTATTCTGCAGAGGATAAAATGGTTGAAATGCCAAAACTGTGCCATCCCAGAATTTCTTCTCCTATGGAGGAGATGGTTCATACATGCATGAAAGAGTTAAATGAGGCAAGATAATGTGGAATTCATTGCCAAAAAGGATAACTGGTCTTAAAAGGCATTTGTAAGGTTTCTTCTTTGTGGCCTAAGTCAGTAAGAAACTTCTTTAGTTGATCTTTGAAAAATGGGTTGGATTTGGGTATGTGAAGGAGGAGCTAAGGCATTCTAAGTGAAAAAGAAAGGCATGATTTAAGTTCAGGAAGGAAAGATGGACAGGGCATATTCAGCACAGCAGAGGACTTTACTGGATAGAGCAGAGTGTATCTGGGAATAATAAGATCTTGAGGTATTGAGGAATATAGTATTTCCTGGATCTGAGACTCCACTGACGGTACAGGTCATCACGTTATCTCATATACCACTAAAAATGAGAACAACTAGGCCGATTTAATGATGATGGACCATCAATTGTAGCATACTTCCTGATTTCACAGCTGTTAAAAAAATGAGGAAAAAAGATACGTATCTCAGAAATCAAATGTGTGGTAGGTCAGTGGAATATCTTGTAGGGTCTTGAATGGTGGGAAGAGAAAGTGGCAGAAACTAGACTTCAGCTTTTAAGGGGAAGAGAGCCCTCAGTACGTGGTACTTATCACTTACCTTGGAGTTTCCTCATGTATACCTTGTGTATATTATAGACTCTCAATGTGATAATTTATTTATATCCCTGGTTACTAAAAAGATTTCAAGCAGCTTAAGTATTTACTTCATTAATGAGGAAAGGCAAACCTCATGTTTTCTGTTACATAAATTGAAGTTTAAGGAGGTGAAAGTAGCTACAAGTATGAGGTGTGCATTCTGTTGGTCTGTCTCTCCCTGAATTACAGACCTTGAAGTGGTTACTAAACTGTCATCCAGAATCGTACTGGCTGTATCAGGAGCCTCTAGGGGAAAGACGTTCAAAATATTGATGTTCACACTCATCCCATCCTTACTGATTCAGAATTCCCAAGGTTGGAGCCTGGATATCTACGTGTTTTTTAAAGCACTTTAGTTAGTTTTTGAGAACCTCTGCTCTAGACCATTTATTAGTTTTATTTCCTACCTCATTAGATGAAGTTATTCTTTATTTCTCCCATAAGTCCTTCATTCCCTTATTAAGTATTCTGTTCTGTAAATTAATAAAGGAAGGGGGTAGTTCAGATTGTGAAAACAGTTTATAAAGGTGGGAATCAAAGTAGACCATGACAGTTTACCTCACACAAAAGGTTGATTATTCTAAGAAGTCACATTTGGTAAATTGCTCAGGTGTCTTGGAAGCCATCTCTGTACTTTAGAGCCAGTGACTGGGGAGGAATATAAATGGTACTTTGTTTTCTCTTGGTAGGCAAGGAGGGCACCATGAGCTGGCAGAGCGCCTTGTAGAAATACAGTATGAGCTGACTGACAGACTAGCCTTCTATCTCTGTGGCAGGAAACCAGGTAAGTGAAAGGGTAGCAGTCTCTCTGCACCTTCAGTCAGCCTCTCGAAAAGCAAGTTGGAACACTGTTACCCAAGATCTCTACTTTAACATATCCTTAAGAAAATTGCAAATAAGGATTTTTATTTGAAATAACTGTAGCATTTTCAGTTATATGTGAAAGGTATAAGGTCAGTCAAAACTCCTTGAATTTTAGTTTTTAAGACTTTAGCTCCAGAGGAGTAACTATTTCAAGAATCAAAGAGCATAACTGAACCAAAATTGAACGTGCACCATAGTTCTTATGCATAATGGGACTAGGAATGGAAGAGCAGAGCAATAACTTACGTAGTTATTTGAAGAATTCTTCTATCTAAGGAATGGAAAAGAGTCCAAAAATGAACTTTGACATTAGCCAAGTTTATTTATGAAGAACTGGGGTCAGCAAACCATGGTCTGTGGGCCAAATCTAGCCTGTCACCTGTTTGTTTAAAGTTTTGTTGCAAGATAGCCATGCCCATTTGTTTACATATTGTTTGGCTGCTTTCATACTACTAGAGCGGAACTGGCTAACTTGGTAGTGCATGTGACTCAATCTTGGGGTCATGAGTTTGAGCCCCACATTGGGTACAGAGATTACAGAAAGAGAGAGAGAGAGAAGGAAAGGAAAGAGTAGGTTGAGGGGCGCCTGTGTGGCTCAGTCGTTAAGCGTCTGCCTTCGGCTCAGGTCATGATCGAGCCCCGTGTTGGGCTCCCTGCTCCTTGGGAAGCCTGCCTCTCCCTCTGCCACTCCCCCTGCTTGTGTTCCCTCTCGCTGTGTCTCTCTCTGTCAAATGAATAAACAAAATCTTTAAAAAAAAAAAAAAAGTAGGTTGAGTAGTTGCAACAAAGACTATATGGCTACAAAGCAAAAAATATTTACTGTCTGGCCCTTTACAGAAGGTTTACCAATCCCTAATTAGAATATCCACATACACCCATACAGTGGTTCCCTAACCCGGTTGTATGATGGAGTTAAGAGCCTCTGGTGTGATTCCAGTTCCCTGTGAGATGGGATAAGCACATCCCACCCTTTGTTTCCTGCTAAATAAAATGAAAAACCCTGGACCAAAAGCATGGAGTAGCTATCTAAGGACTCTGCCTGGTGGATTAGGGAACTCAAAGTACCATCAAGCTGGTGGTGAGTGTCCTGTTTATTTTACTTCTGATACAGCCTGAAATCTGGAACTACATAGCAGGTGCAAAGAAGCCTTCTCTCTCTGGTCTATGGAGCAGTAAATGGGATCCTACAGACAGAGAATTGGGGGATTCCCCTGGGGGCTTTTTTCCTCTTCCTTCCTTTTCCCCCACCCTAGCCCCTAGGCAATCCTGTGGCTGCAGCAGTGGCAGCACAGCTGCCTGAATCTCTGACCAAAGCGTGAGGAGAATCGTGATTGCTTTTATTTATCTATTCTCTCACCACTTGGCCCAGGAGGCAGAGCCTAACCTGGTCAGTTGCCTGCTAAAAGAAAAATATTAACATCCTCCATAGAATTTAAAGAAGACTTAGCATCTCACAACATAAAATATTCAGAATGTCCGGGATATCAACTATAATTACTTGACAGAGGAAGAACCAGGAAAATCCCAAAGACTTGCAGGGGAACAGGTAGTCAACAAATGCCAACCCCAGATGACACAGATGTTGGAATTATCAGACAAAGACTAAAACAGATAGTAACATCATGCTTTGAGAAGTAAGTGTGAATGTTCTTGAAGCAAATAGAAATATAGAAGGTCTCAGCAGAGAAACAGACCCAAAAAGAAATGCTGAACTGAAAAATACAATAACTAAAATTTTAAAACTCACTGGATGGGCTTAATAGCAGATTGGAGATGACAAAGAAAAGAGTGAATTTAAATAAATCACTAGAAATTATCCAGTTTGAGCAACAGAGAGAAGAAAGAGTAGGAGGAAAAAGAAACTGAACACAGAGCCCAGGGACCTATGGGACAATATCAGAAGGTCATGTTTGTATCCTCAGACTCCCAGAAAGAGATCAGAAAGCTTGGTGCAGAAAAAATACTTGAAGAAACATGGGTTCAAAACTCTAAATTTGGCAAAAGACATAGACTTCAGATTTAAGAAGCTCAGAATCCCAAATAGGATAAACTCAATGAAATCCTTACTCAGACACATGAAAATCAAAGTGCTGAAAACCAAAGACAAAACATTTGAAAGCAGCCAAGGAAAAAAAATGACAACATATGAAAAGACAGTTGTTTGAATGACTGTGGATTTTAATTGGAAACAGTGGAGTTGAAAAGGAAATCGAACAATTTTTTAAAGTCCTGAAAGAAAACTATCAGTTCAGAATTCCTCTTCCAGTGAAAATAGCCTTCAGGAATGAAGGCAAAATAAAGACATTTTAAGTTGAAGGGAGCTAGTTTTTCTAACAGAAATGTGAAAGAAAGTTCTTTGGGTAGAAGAGAAATGATACCAGAGGGAATCTGGAACTTAAGGAGTGAAATAAGAGCAACTGAAATGATAAATATCTGGATAGATATAATAGACAGTTTTCCTCCTAAGTCCTTTGAGATATGAGACAGTTTAATGCTTGTCTGGTGGGGTTTTCAGCATATGTCAGTGTGATATGTTTGATAAGGATGACATAAAAAGGGGAGCAGGTAAAAGAAATATGGAGGTGAGGATTTTACATTCTTAAGATGGTGAAATATTCTAAGTAGACTAAAAGATTGCATGTACTATAATGCATAGTACAACTCTTAAAAACAGACTATACAATGATAGGTAGTCAAAACCTCTAGAGATAAAATGAGAGTTAAAGATTACTCAAATAACAAAAGATACTTCAAAACATTCCAAAAAAAGAGAGAAAGGAGAGAAAGAGGAACAAAAACCTGAGGCCCAAACAGAAACTAAATAAAATCATAGACTAAATCCAAACATATTAATAATTACATTGTTATGTTAATGATCTTAAATGTACCAAATAAAAAGAAATTGTCAGAATGGATTTAAGACAAAAAAATGAGCCCTAATAAATATATGCTGTCTACAAGAAACCCACTTTAAATATAACGATAGAGGTAAGTTAAAAGCAGAAAGGTATAAAAAGATATATCCTGCAAACACAGTAAAAGAAAGCTAAAATGGTTATATTATCAAAGTAGACATTGAGGGCAAAGAAAATTAGCGGGGCTAGAGAGGGACATAACTTGGTGATGAAAGAGTCAATTTTCCAAGATGTAACAATTCTAAATGTGTACACACCTAGCAACAGGGTTTCAAAATACATGAAGCGAATTTTGATAGAACTAAAAGGAGAAAAGGTTAAATCCACAATTCTTGGATATTCAGCAGTCTTCATTTAGTAATAGATGGAACTGGTAGATAGAAAATCAGCAAGGATATATGGGACACTTGGCTGGTACAGTTGGTAGAGCATGTGACTCTTGATCTCGGGGTCATGAGTTCAAGCTCCACATTGGGCGTGGAGACTTATTAAAAGAAATAAAATAAAATTTAAAAGAAGAAAATCAGCAAGAATAGCAAACTGAAACCAAACCATCAGCCAACTGCGTCTAGTTGACATTTATAGTGTGCTCTACCCAACATTGTCAGAATACACATTCAAGTACATGTTGAACATTCACCAAGATAGACCATATCCTGGGTTATAAAACAAAGTTTAGCCAATCTAAAAGAATTAAAATCTTACAGATTATATTCTCTGACCATAATGGAATTAAGCTAGTAAAAAATAATAAAACTATAACTGGAAAATACTCAAATGCCTGGAAATTAACAACACAGTTCTAAATAATCCATGGGTCTAAGAGGAAATCTCAAGGGAAATTAGAAAATATTTTCAGATGAATGAAAGTACAACATACTAAAATTATGGGATGCAGCTAAAGCAAATGCTTAGAGGAAATTTTAGAGTATTAAATTCTTACATTAGAACACAAGAAATGTCGGGACGCTTGGGTGGCTCAGTTGGTTAGGCATCTGCCTTCCGCTCAGGTCATGATCCCAGCGACCTGGGATCGAGTCCCACATCAGGCTCCTTGCTCAGCGGGGAGCCTGCTTCTCCCTCTGCCTGCCGCTCCCCCTGCTTATGCTTGCTCTCTCTCTCTGTCGAATAAATAAATAAAAATCTTGAACACAAGAAAGATCTCAAATCCTCAACCTAAGCTTTCGCCTTAAGAAACTATGAGTTTCATTAACATAACAATAAAAAATTAAAAAAAAAAAAAGAAACTATGAGTTTCTTACTGCTTACTCATCCAAAAAGATGAGTAAAATAAACCCAAGCAAGCAGAAGGTAGGAAATTAAGATAAGAGCAGAAATCAATGAAATTGAAAAAGGAAAACAGAGAGAAATCAATGAAACCAAAAGCTGATTCTTTGAAAAAAAGTCAATGAAATTGATAAATGTCTAACCGTATTATAAATAACTGTACACACAAATTAGACAACTTAGATAAAATGAACCAATTTCTTGAAAGCCACAAACTACCAACCACCTACCCAAGAAGAAAGAGATAATGTAAATACATAATCTTATATTTTAAAGAATTTGAATTTGTACTTTAAAATATTCCGTTCAAGAAAACCCCAACCCAGGGGCGCCTGGGTGGCTCATTTGTTAAGCATCTGCCTTCGGCTCAGGTCATGATCCCAGGGTCCTGGGATCAAGCCCCACATTGGGCTCCCTGCTCCGCGGGAGGCCTTCTTCCTCTCCCACTCCCCCTGCTTGTGTTCTCTCTCTCGCTCTGTCTCTCTCTGTCAAATAAATAAATAAAATCTTAAAAAAAAAGAAAGAAAGAAAACCCCAACCCAGATGACTTCACGGGTAGTACTGTGAACTAGTTGAAGTGGTGTTGCCATGTAACAGTTCAACAGATAAGTTTTATGACTCGTGATTTGCTAGCTTTGCTATTATGATTTTTTTTTTAAGATTTTATTTATTTATTTGACAGAGAGACAGCTAGGGAGGGAACACACACAGGGGGAGTGGGAGAGAGAGAAGCAGGCTTCCCGTGGAGCAGGGAGCCTGATGTGGGGGTCGATCCCAGGACCCTGGGATCACGACATGAGTCAAAGGCAGATGCTTAATGACTTAGCCACCCAAGTGCCCCCTGCAAATATGGTTCTTAGTGTTAGGAATTTGCATTTCAAGTTTTGCACATAAAATGAGACTATTCTACCAAACATTTGAAGAAATAACATCAATTCTATATGGTATTTAGAAAATAAAAAAGTAGGAAACATTCTGAAGTCATTTTGTGAGGCCGCCATTACCCCGATACCAAACCCAGCAAAGATAGCACAAAAAAATAGCCCTCGTGAACATAGACACCAAAATCCTCAACAAAATGTTAACAGATTGAATCTATATATATATATATGATATATATATATCATAACCAAGTAGGGTTTCCAGATGCTAAAACTAATATGTGAAAATCAATGTGATTCATCATATTAACAGACTAGAAAAAGAAAACCATCAGTCTTACCAGTTGATGAAGAAAAAGCATTTAATAAAATTCAGCATTCATTCCTTCATGATAAGAAAAAACTTAGCAAACTTGGACTAGAAGGGACTTCCTTAACCTGATAAAGAGTATCTGTAGAAACCCACAGCTAACATCCTTAATGATGAAACATCGAATGCTTTTGCTTGAATATCAGGAACAAGGCCATTCCTATTCAACATTGCACTGGAAATCCTCACCAGTGCCGTAAGGGAAGAAGAATAAAAGGCATACAGATTGAAATGGAAGAGATACAACTAATCATAAATAAGATGGTTTCAATGTAGAAAACCCCAAGGAATCTATAATAACGTTCTTAGAACTAATAACTGAGTTTAGCCAGGTTGCACAATATAAGGGAAACAATAAAAAATAAATCATATTTCCATAGATTAGCAGTGGACGATTGGAAACAAGCTAGAAAAACAATACTATTTGTAATAGCTCCAAATTAGATGCTTAGGTATAAATCTGACAGAATAGTCATGGGATCGGCATGCTGAAAACTACAAAATGCTGCTGAAAGAAATCAAAAGACCTGAATTAGTGGAAGAGAACTGTGTTTATGGGTTGGGATACTCAATAGAGTCGATTCTCCACAAATTGACTTGTAAAATTAATGCAATTCAAAGGAGTTTCTTGTGGACATAGATTTGCTGATTCTGAAATTTACATGGAAAAGCAGAGGAACTAGAATGGGACTGTTTTGCAAAAGAAGAATGTGCGCAGAATCACACCACCCAATTTTAACTCTCGCTGTAAAGCTCTGCTGAACTCAAGACCATGGTTATGGAGAAGAGACAGACATACAAGTCAATGAAACAGTAGAGAGAATCCAGAAATAGACCCACACAAATATGTTTAGTTGATTTTTTGAGAGTTGCAAAGGCAATTCAGTGGAGGAAGAAAGTCTTTCAAGTATATGGACATCCATGTGCAGAAATACAAACTTCAGTACCTCCCACCTGGTATAAAAACTAACTCAAAATTGATCATAGATCTAAATGTTTAGATGTAACACCAAAAGCACAGTCCGTAAAAGAAAATACTGGTAAATTGGATTTCATCAAAATGCTACAATTAAGAGAGTGAAAAGACAAGCCACAGACTGGGAGAAAATATTAGGAAATCACATGTCCAACAAAGGACTTGGGTCCAGAATATTTATACCTAAATACGTAAAACTCAACAGTAAGAAAACAAACAACCCAATACAAACTGGGCAGAGACCATATCCAGATGCCAGATAAGCACATGAAGTGAGATGCTCAGCATCATTGGCCATTAGAGAAATGCAAATTAAAAGCACAATGAGACACCACTACACACCTATTAAAATGACTAAAATTTAAAAACCTGCCAAAGGAACTGACAACACGAGTGGGAAGGTGTGAGGCAACTGTAACTCTTACATTGCTGGCTGAAAAACAAAATGATAGAGCTACTCTGCCAAAAAGTCTAGTAGTTTCTTACCAAGTTACATACACATTTACCTAATACCTACATGACCCGGCAGTCCCACTCCTGGGTATTTATCCAAGAGAAATAAAGACTGATGGTTACACAGAAACCTATATGTGAATGTTTATAATGCCTATTTATTCATTGGTATGTGATCAACAACCTCCAAGAAGCTAGGTTGGGACTGGGTCAGTAAGCATTGTGGGAGAAGGCAACCCCACCCAGATCTGCCAGGACCACTTGCCCCAGCCCTGATGGTTTTATGCTAATTGATTAATTTGCAGGTGAGCCACCAAAGCCCAAGGGTGCTCCCCCATCCCACATGGAGAGCTGATAAAAGCCTGCTCTCAGCTAATTTAGCTCCCTAAAAGTTTTGTCCATGACTGAAGATCATCAGTTACACTGGGAATGAATGGAAATGTAGGGTTAGAGCACAGTCTTTTTGTTTAATGACGTCTGGATCTTTGTAGCAGAAGAAAAATGGGAATATGATTCTCGCTACTAGCCAGGTCTTAGGAGTTTGTAGCCAATTTGCAACTTCTGTTCCCCCCCCCCCCAATAATTCATAATTATGGGAAACTACTAATTGCCAAACATAAATTGAAAAAATTATGGTGGTGTTCCTTTATCGATCTTACCAATATTTATATAAATAAAACTTTGGCTTGATTTCTGTTTCAGATCACAAAAATGGACAGCACTTTATAATACCTCAAATGGCAGACAGGTAAGCCATTGAAATACCAATCAATTTTATCTGTCACGATTATTTCCTTGGTTGTATAGTGTTTTAAGTGTATTATACTTTGTATTTAACAAAGCCCATACATTTTTCTCTTTTATGGCTATACAATTTGGAAATAAGACGGCTGTAAGTAAACCACCATGTAAAACTTAAGTTTAAAAGAGTACAAGTAACAAATTTACAAGTAAAATTGGAGTTAGTGTTATTGTCACGGTTTTAGCCAGTTGTGACAGTATATTGTGTCTATAGGTTATATCACAGAATATTTCTGTATTGTAAGAGAGGATATTCTTTGTAACAGGGATTGGCAGAATTTTTAAGGGCTAGATAGTAAGTATTTTAGGCTTTGTGGGCCATACAGCCTCTGTCACAACTACTCAACTCTGCCAGTTGTAGATGAAGACATCTGTGGACATTATGTAAATGAAGGGCGTATCAGTTGCAAGAAAATTCCATTTCTGGGCACTGAAATGTGAATGTCATATAATTCTTCCTATGTTATAAAATATTTTTCTTTTGCTTTGGGGTTATTTTCCCCCAAACCACTTAAAAATATAAAAACCATGCATAGCTCATGGGCTGAACAAAGAAATGGGCTATAATCTGCCAACCCCTGGTCTGTGAGGTTAGCTGAGTTCACAGCTGCAGGGATGAACTTTAAAACCTTATTTATCCAATTACCTTTGCACAGATACTGTCAAGAGTTTATGAAACAGATAGCTGCTATTCCAGATGTAATCTTGCCATTCTGGTTTTTCACATTCTGCCCTTTTCATATTTCCTTCTGTCATGCTTTTTTTTTTTTTAATACTTCACGAATTGTGACTTCTCACATAAAGGGCCGGGGGATGAACCATCAGTAGTTTTTGTCTTTTAGTTATTCAGTGATTATTTTTCTCTGTCCCATGTTACATGACTATGATGTTTCTAAAATCTACAAGTTCTTATGTTCAAAGTTTTCTCGCTAACTCTAATGGGCTATAGAATTTTTGTTTCTGATCATGTCCCTGAACTGTTAATTAATGTCTTGATGCTTTGGCTATCTTAATGTTCTACAGAGCTCATAAAAATGGTTTTTATTTATTTGCTTATTAGTTTTGTACATTTTCTTAGCAGCCTGGATTTGTCTGAATTGGCAAAAGCTGCTAAGAAGAAACTTCAGTCCGTGAGTATCTCTGTTTCCTAGTGAAGTTCAGTGTGGGAAACCGTGCATCCTGCTAATACCTGTCCTCAGCCCATTACCTGCCGCACCAGATGACTTAGTTTCATACTCTGGGATGTTATAAAATCCAAAGCAGAGCGTTGAGTACATAGAGAAGAAGACGGAAAGTACTATTTGTAAGTTTAGTAGATCCAGTTTATCGGCTCTGCTTCAGGTGGTGGCGTTTTTCTCTGTCATTCCGAAAGCGAAGACTGTGCATTTGACGTGAGAGAGTTGTTTCTCCTCCTGAGGGTTCCCTAGTTTCTCTCAATGTAAAAGAATGGGACGCATTTTTAGGGATGCCTTCCGGTACCTAGGGAAAGACACGAGCTGTTGTTGGAGTAGTGAGTGGCGCAGATCTATGTGCTGCCATTTGGAATCGGGCCACGACCGTCACTGTTTTGCATAGCCCATGTTGTCCGTCAGAGCTTTTTAAGTGTTATCAAGGGCTGGTGGTCCTGCCCCGGGTGCGTGCTCAGAGCTCGCCCAGTTCTGCAGGGCCCGGCCTCCCTTCGGCCCCTCTTCCCAGCCTACCCATCTCAGCCCCAGTCAGGGCCCCGACAGAGCAGCTTCTCTGGGCACACTTCCTCTTAGTTTGGTCCCCACAGATGAGGCCTCACCGGGGTGCTTCCCCAGCCGCTTTAACCACCAGATTGCCCGCCTCAGGCTGTTCTCATAGCTCTCTGGATCAGAACCAAGATTCTTAACTTATTGTTGTGACCTTGAAGGGTGTCCTCCAGTGCTCACCGTTCAGTTTTTGCCCTGCTTTCCATCCGGTTCCTCCTGCAAGTGTGCATGCGTGTGCACATGCGCAAATGTTTTTAACTATTTCATTTTGGGTTAACACTCTCTGAGGCCACCTTCAGGTCCTCTCTGGGAATCTTCTCTTTCTGCAGTGTTCTGCTTTCCCAGCTTCCAGCCCTTTTGTCATTTAGCTGAA
This sequence comes from Zalophus californianus, assembly GCF_009762305.2. NCBI lineage: Eukaryota > Metazoa > Chordata > Mammalia > Carnivora > Otariidae > Zalophus > Zalophus californianus. The sequence continues at coordinate 18,718,798 of NC_045608.1, read as the reverse complement.
ATCTGACCACCTTGACAGTGTAGGTGGGAGTTTCCCCAAGCCTGACTCTGAAATTGCCTCTCCCCTTTACTAGCACTTTACTAGCACTTCATATAATATTAAGTACTAAATATCACGTAAAATGAATTTATCATTACTAGTATTTAACTGTGATATGAAATAAATGTATTTTATGCAATTTGGTGTCTCTGTGTTCTGTATCTGTGGTTTTGTGTGTCTGTGTGTTTTATCACCTTTCTTAAATTAAGGAGGTCATATGGTAGGATGATTAAGATGACAAGCTCTGGAATCAGCACTAAATAGTCTGTGATTTCCTTTTAATTACTTAGAGTATATAAGCCAATTTTTATTTTAAATAATTCAAACATTATTGGTAACACTCAAGCTCCCTTTGACCTACATTTGCTAGGCTGAAAGCTGCATGAAAGTTGGGGTTAGGTCTGTCCTATTTCTAGCGTGTGGCAGGCACTAGATAAATATGTGGAACTGAGTTGAGTACAGCTCTCAAGAACTCGGACTCTGGGTCAGACTGGAGCTCATCTCTGACAAGCTCCTTAGCCTCTCTGTGCCTTGGTGTGCTCTCCTGGAAAAGGGGGCTAATGATCTGATCCATCAGCGGCTTCACATCTGAACTGCTTAGTGAGGATGGGCTGCTGTTATTACTTGTTGACCCCACCCCGTGGTCTCCTCACAGGGGACAGCTGGACTGGTGCCACATCAGTGTTCATCCTACGATATCTCCCTCTGTCCCTCCCTAATGAGAAGCTGAGAGAAATATAAGACTAATATATTTTTTTAAATTAGTAAGTGTTAACATTTGGAGAGACTTAAACTTGGATCTTGGGTCCATCACTTGCTGGCTTTGTGACTTTAGGCAAGCTCCTAACTTCTGTGCTTTAATCTCCTTGTCTGTAAAGTGAGATAATAGTAGTTATCCTATCTTCGTAGAGGTTTTGTGAGTATTAATGTGATGATAGTAGCACAGTGCCTGGGATGTAAGCCCTCAGTCAGTGTTGCTATCGTAGTTACTGAATAATGATAACCTTAGCTTGTAGCCCCTTACTGGAAAGAGACTGGATATTTATGACGCAAGTTCAAGTTCCCAATCCCTCATCACTTTATCCAACAAAAGGCACTCAGAGTTTATTTTCAATTATAAATATAAACTAACCACACTAGAGAAAATGTGGAAAATGGACAAAGGGGAATCATATTCATTCACTATATTCTTAATGGACTCAGGCTCAATATTTTTATATATTTCTTCTAATCCTTTTATATGCATATCATTTTTTTGAATGGAAGCTCAATCATAATTATAGAATTTTATGTTCTCCTTTCACCCAACAGTGTCCCCATCTTAACAAGCTCCCACGAGGTCTGTGTAGCCAGCCTTTTAAATTGCCACATAAAATACCTTCTGGGCAGTGTGTGACTGGATATTTACTGGGCCCCATCTCAGTGCCAGGTACTGTGTGGACATAAGGAACACAGTAGGGAATAAAACAAATTCAGTGTCAACTAAAAAGTGACAGCCATCAAGCATCAGGGTATGTTTTATGAGGAAAAAAGTGCAGAGAGCTGGAGCCATCCTGGTGGAGGATTAGCCTCACCTGGATTGAAGAAGACCCTAACTGTCCTCCCCATCCCAGTGGCTGCCAGCGGGTGTGGAGACTGTTTTGTTGGCTGACACTGCGCGGTGCGCTGATGAGACAGGCTGTCCTTTGTGGGGGGTGCGGAGTTCTTTCCAAGATTGGAGGCCTGCTTTCTGAAGAATATAGCGAAGAGACTTACTGAAAACTGGGGTTAGTTTCTGCAATGGCATGTTTTATCTTCTCCAAATGGCATGTTTTGGCATCTCTGTCCCACCAAGGGTTTAGGATCCTTTGTATTTGGGGGCACTGACAAACGCTCGAGAGCACAGAGGGGGCTTTAAAGGGTGATGTCACGTGGAGAACTGGACCCTGCATTTCAGATGACTCTGCCCTCCTTTATAGCGTACCCCTGTCTGCCTGTCACAAAGGAGTGAGGCTGCTGTGGGGGGCAGATACTGCTAGAGGATCCGTACTATTCTGGAAATGTTATTGTCTGTTTCACAGTGGGTATTTACTAAGCGCTGGCTTTGGATAAGACAGTGGAGATTAAAGGGTGAATAAGTCACAGTGCCCACTCGTTCTCCTAGCGTTAATCCTTGACCCTTGTGTTCCTAATTTTTTTTTTTTTTTCACCTGCAGCTAAGTAATCATTTGTTTGAAGAACTTGCCATGGATGTGTACGATGAAGTTGACAGGCGAGAGACTGATGCAGGTGACTGAAAGTGTGGCTCTCTCTTACAAGCTTCTGTTGTTGATGGGCAGTATTTCTACTGCCCTGGTGGTGCATGTTGTCGACGTTTACTTTTGTGTATGTTGGTTTCGGAGTGTGCTTCCCCAGAGTCTCCCTAGAAGCAGTGGCACACCCATGGTGATAAGATTCTATCTCTGGCTCTTTCCTCTGGCTAGTCTGGCTTGCCACGCAAAACCACAGCACCCTGGTAACCGAGACGACTGTTGTCCCCTTCCTTCCGGTCAATCCTGAGTACTCTTCAACACGGAACCAGGCAAGTGGCTGAGTCTGAGAAGTAACCAGTGGTGTTATTTTGGGAATGGCTGATACGGTATTTAATTTTCCCAGGACAGGTATTTTAAAGTTTTGGATTGATTAAAGCATTAATGTCTTCTACACACACAAACACGCAAAACTCAAGAAATTGATAAGGAAAGCAATAAATGTAAATCGAAGATGAAAAGAATATAAAATAATTCACAGAAATATAAATGGCTTACAAATGTGAAGAAATGGTTAACCTTACTGGTAATCCAAGAAAGTAGCCTAAAGGCATTCATTAAAATTTCATCAATCAAATACTCCAGGCTGGTAAGGATATAGCAAAATGGGCTTTCTTATGCTATAGATAAGAGTTTACATTGCTATAGACTTCAGAAAAGTGATTTGTTAACTGATTTTAAAAGCCTCAAAATTAAGTCCATCCTTTCCTACAGGTAATCCTTATTTGGGAATATATGCTAGTAAAATAAAAATAACAAAGGTTTATGCAGTGATTTTCATCAAAGCACTGTATAAAATAATAAAGCATTAAAAACACCCTAAGCCTCTGTCAGGAGGAGAAAGGTTGAGCAAATTGGGAAGGCCTTTTAATTTTTATTGATTAACAGCTGTATATAGTGACGGAGTCCCAGCATCTAGGCTATAACTTTATCTTGAAATTTTAAAATTTTCTTCCAAATCAATATTTCATTACTGGGTCTACTTCAGAATTGAATTGATAATGGGAAAAAAAAAAGCATCAGGTAGAAACATTTTGGTTTTGTTCACAAAAATAAATGTGCAAGGTGTTAATCTAGTTCTCTTATGTAGATGGCTCTGCCTTGTTTGCAAGGAAAACGTTGATGTGTGCCTACCCTAGACTGCGGTGGTATTCTGATCATGCTTGGAAGTCTTTGCTTGGGAGTCTTGCTCAAGTCTGACAACAACGTGATTGGTTTTTTTTTTTTTTTTGTAATGCAAAACCAAATTTATTTCCATGCATAACAGTGAAGATTGGGATACTAGATTAAAAGGAAAGCAGTCTTCTGTCAAATAGAGATCAAGATTCTTAAGTAGCTGCCTTTGGGAACTACAGCAATGGAGGACTTGTTGTCTTGCCTTCAGATGTTAAACCTCTGCCTGATGCTTCCACAGGCTCTTCAGATGTGCCTTCCTCCACAGTCAGCCTTTCTAATTCCTTCTGATAGCTATGCTGGTATTCCAGATACTTTATGTTCCTCTTCTGTTGAACCAAGAACTTTTTCAGGAATTCTAAGAGATCAGTTTCGCTATTCTTAGAAGCCAAGCTCTTCAGCTCTTGTAGGTGCTTGTGTAACTCTTTTTCCATCTCCAGAGCAGTCACTATAGCTTGTAGGTCAGTTCCCCAGTACTCTATGTCAGGCCTCTTAGTCACCGGAAGGCAGATTTTACTCTGACGCTCTTTTAGGTATTTTATGAACTGCTTTGCATGTGCTCTCTTCACTCTGCTTGGTCTTGGAAAAAGGGGACATAAACAGGTACATCAGACTCTTCATCATAGTAACAGGTCATCGTAAAATAAGCATCACTGATGTTCAGCTCATAAGATGCTACATAATTAACAGCAATCCTACACGCCTCACAGAGAGGTTTCTGAGCCTGGGATGCCACGTCAGCTTTAGGGAAAACCGGGCATAAAAAGCGCTAACGTGATTGGTTTTATGTGAATATCTATGCATATATTTTCACATTTGGGAATATTTCCAATTATTTTCTCACTCTCAGGGCAGACAGAAACTCGCTCGGTTTAATGCCCATGAGTTTGCCACACTGGTCATCGACATTCTCAGTGACGCCAAGAGGAGACAGCAAGGCAGTCCTCTTTCTAGTTCAAAAGGTAACTGTTTCAAGCTGCTAAAATTTGCTTCTTTGGACTTCTAAACTCAACACAGGTATTAAATTTAAAATTATAAATTAATTAAAGCAGTCATCATGAAAAACTTACCTTTTTGAGCCCTGATGAATTATAAATATTTCAGTTTTATTAACTGCTATTCACATTTATCCAGTATATGTTTTTTCCTCTTAGATCACCTATCTTCCTATAAAATTGCATCCTGAAATTAACCCAGAAGTCTGACTTAGGTCTTATTAGAGGGCAGAAGAAAAATCAGCCCTCTTGATTGATACTTCAGCTTACCTGTTGTTGCTTACATACAGAACTGAGCTCTAAATAAGAAAATTTGTTACTATAAACTTGAGATGTCTGTGGTGAGAATTATTGTGGTTTAAAATTGTAGAGAACACCAAGCCCTATTTCCAAGGTGCCCTGTTGAGTCTAGTTTAGTAGCTCAGCGTCCTGGCTCTTCCATACTTCTTCTTCTTTTTTTCCTAATTATAGAAGTAATGCATTTTTAATTATAAAACAGAAGAAATACATACCATAAAAATTGTTTTCAGTTAGCATAGTATTCCCCAAAGACAGTAATCATTAACTGACATTAGTTCTTGATTTTACTGGTTCAACCAGGAATAAGCAAATTCTAAGACAATGTACTAAATTTTGGTGAAGGTGCAGTGATAAGGGTCCATACATAAATTTGAAATCTCAAAATGTACATACCCTTTGATTTAGTATTTCTCTTTCTAGTTAATTCGAGGGGAAATGATCAGAGATGTTATATGTATATGTAACACTGAAAACATTAGAAACAAATAATAGAGTAGTGAGAATCACGTATTTGAATAGTGCAGACTTTTTTTCCCAATGAACATATGATGACATAATATAAAGTAATAAATTAGTTTAATAGTTTAGTCCCTATTTTGTAAGGAAAACATTTATACACACATATATGTACAAGTAAATATACCACATTAAGTACTGTGTAAATACATAATCAGTCCTCATCTTTTGCAGATCCCATATTTGCAAATTCATCTATTCACTAAAACTTATCTATAATCTCGAAATCAGAACTTTCATGGTAACTTGTGGACATGTGCAGAGAGGCAAAAAATTTGAGTCAATCAAAACACACGTTCCCAGCTGAAATTGAACAAGGCCATTTGTATGCCTTTTTGTCTCAACTGTCATGCTGTTAACAAGTGTCCTTTTTAGGTCTACTTAGTACCATGTTTTTATATTTTTGTGCTTCTTGTTGATGATTCTGCTGTTTAAATTGGCCCCCAAGTGTAGTGCTGAAGTGCTTTCTGGGGCTCCTTAGCACAAGAAGGCTGTGTTGTGCCTTATGGAGAAAATACCTGTGTTAGATAAGCTTTACTCAAACATGAGTTGTGCTATTGGCTGTGAGTTCAATGTTAACGAATCAACAATGTATATTAAAGGTGTCTGAACAGGGAGGCGCCTGGGTGGCTCAGTCAGTTGGGCGTCCGACTCTTGGTTTTGGCTCAGGTCGTGATTTCATGGGTTGTGGGCTCGAGCCCCATGTCAGACTCCGCGGTCTGCTTGAAAGACTTTCTCCCTCTGCTCCTCCCCTGTTCATGCTCTCTCACTCTGTCTCTCAGATAAATAAATAAATGTGTTTTTAAACAGTGGCGTCTAAACAGAGGCACACGTAAAGTAAGGCTTGTGCTGACTGGCTATAACAAAAGTGCTATGAGCAAAGGCCGGCAGGGACCTGCCCTGTTTTCCCCACGGAACAGTGCTTCAGGGTTTGCTAATTCAGTCGTCATGGCAGCTCTGTGTACCATACCGACTGCAAGTGATGACGTGGACTCTTTGTATGTTTAGGGAAGAGACTGGAAAGGTATAGACCAAAACAAATCAATGGCTGTGATTGATTACCATTAGTTTCAGATTTTCTTTTTTTTTTTTTTTTTTAAGTTTTTATTTATTTATCAGAGACACAGTGAGAGAGGGAACACAAGCAGAGGGAGCATCAGGCAGAGTGAGAAGCAGGCTTCACGCCGAGAAAGGAGCCCGATGCAGGGCTCGATCCCAGGACCCTGGGATCCCACGACCCGAGCCGAAGGCAGATGCTTAATGACTGAGCCATCCAAGCACCCCTCAGATTTTCTGTGTTGAGTATTACTTCTGTAAATCAGATGATACATGCATTTTAAATACTAATTTGAAAAATTAAAATTCCTTATTGGAAATCAGAGGTCAGCTTGAGTTAGTTGCCTCAGAGAAATTGGAGAGACTTAGATAATTTGTGAAATCCTTTATTCAAAATGTGTGAGAGCCTTTGGAATCATCCCTGCTCCCCTGTAGACCATACCTTCCTTGTGTGCATGTGTGTGTCCAGTGGGTTGTTCTGTTTTCCCCTTTCTCTCTGGCAGTCAGCCAACTAAATGCCAGCACTCCTGTTCTTTGAGCACCAAGCTTCTAGGCTCCGTTTTAGCAGTCTCCTTTCAGTGACATTACCTTGTAAACAAGTTATAGTTGAAATTGAATCACAGTTAATTTTATATTAGTTATGACTTTAGTTCCCTGATTTGGAACTATACTCTGTCTCCTCCAATGATGAGAAACTCAGGAACCTACCTCCTCAATCTGAGCAGCACTTTCGCAAACCACCTAATTAATTTGCCCACATTTGGTGAGTGATCCAGAGGGACACTGAAATGCCTCTCTGCAGGTGATAGTAGACCCTCTGTCTGGTTGATAACTTGCTCTATGATTCCTGTATTGGTGTGAATATAACATGGCTATTTCTGTCATTTTCTTTTAGTCTTTAAATGGCTAAACCCGAAAATCCTCCCAGTGGATTTTAGGGGAAACAGTTTTTTTAAGCCTGAAGAAAAGTTAATTTGCTTCTATTAATAGACAATGTGGAGCTCATACTGAAAACAATCAGTAAGCAGCACAGCGTTGAGAGTCAAGACAATGAGCAGCCAGATTATGACAGCGTGGCCTCAGATGAAGACACGGATCTGGAAGCTACTGCGAGCAAAGCAAACAGGCAGAAGGTGAGGTGACATGTTGTTGCACACAGAAAGGGAGAATGTATTTCTTTTTGGAATCTTTCCTCCTACAAAATCGCCTTATTTGTAAACCACAGTGAAAAGTACTCTGGAGATAAAGTTGGGTTTACTACTAGCTTGGGCCAGCAAGGTAAATCGTTTTAAAATAGGAGGTCCTGTGTCCCTAAGTTGATTGAATCACAGCCATACCTCAGCTGTGATTTTATAAAACTTGTGAGGAGGGGCTAATGTGTTTTATTCCTTCAGCAAATGTTTACCAAGTGCCTTCTCTGGATCATACTCTCCCAAATGAGGCCTAGTCCCTTTCCTGTGAGGCTGTCCCTGCCTAGTAGGAAAGAGAACTGCAGTCAGAGGTACAAAGGGATACATGTCATAAGAAACAAATGGAAGCGGAGGGTAGGGGTGTGAGAGGAGCCCCAGCTTGTTGGCGAGAACAAGTGTCTCGAGGGGCAGGAGGGGGGCTGTGTAAGTGGGATGTCTGTCAACATGTGCCTTAAAGGATGCATGGGATTAGGTATGTGGAGAGGCAGGGGAGGGTGGTCTAGGCAGAGAGAAGGTAAAAGAGGGCATCTGATACAACCCGCTCATGTGTGGAGACAGCCTAAAAGGAGTGGGACTCACAGCTGTAGCAGAGGCCGGGGGTCACATCCTGGAGGAGCGTGACGTCAGACAGAAGAGTCCACACCTTGGCAGGCAGTGTAGAGCCCAGGAAGGGCAGGAGGGCGATGGTCAGTAATTTTGGTTCCTCTCTTTGGGGAGAACTGTTCTTGGTAGGTCAGAGAGCAGAAGAAGGAAACCCAGTTGGGGTACTGCTGAGAGGCCGCCCTGGAGCCTGTGCTGAAAGGGTCCAGATGGAAGGGAAGTCACAGTAGCCGAGTGAGTGTGGGCCCAAGGAGAAGGCAGTGGAGGCCTGCTGGTGCACCTGCTGCTGAGTCCCCAGGACCTCGCCTCAGATCTGGCCCACAGAGGAGCTCAGCAGACATTTGAGAATGGACAAACAGGAAGACAGATAAAGAGGTCTCAGCAATAAGTTCGAATGTTTGAAGCGGGGACATAGACTTACAGAAGATGTGTCCAGAGTTGTCCAGCTCACACGACTGCAAGAGGGATAGTGCCATCAGTAGATACAGGGAGTAAGGGAGGGACAGCAAGAGTCACTCGTCCCATCTGATACGCCCCTGCCCAGTGTCCCCAGAAGCACCAGATTCAGAGCAAAAGCCAAAGTCATGACGGGATCCTACTGACTGGCGTCCTCCTCTCTGCCTTGCACACCTGCTGCCTCTAGCTAAGCTCTGCTGCTGGCTAGAACGTTCCTCCAGACAGCCACTGGACTAATGTCCTTCCAGCTGTTACTCATGTCTCACCTACCCAAAGGCTTATCCCACCTGTCTCATTAAAAGGCACCCACCTTCACCCCTACTTCTCTCCCCAGCCCCTCACCCCGCTTCATTTTCTCTCTTTTCCATAGCATTTGTCACCTGCTATCATACTACATAGTCACTTATTTTTATTTTGTCCATCTCCCACTCTTCTGGGGTGTAAACCCCATGGAAGCAGGAATCTTTGTCTATTTTCTTTTTTTATATATCCCAAGTCCCTAGAACATTGCCGGATGCTCAATACAAATAGGTTGGAATGAAGGAATTACTGAGAGAACGAATTTAAAAAAAGAAAAAGGAGCAAGAGAAAGGCAGGGAATACAAGACAAATGCACCGAGAGTCCTCGTCAGACTAGATTTGTGGCCGCACTCCCTGTTCTGTTAGAAAATATTGACTCTAATTTAACTTTTTAGGTATTACAGTAACCCTACCTTTATGCTTTATTTTTGCATTCCTCCCAGAAGCCTTGATTTGGTTTGATTAACTTTGCAGTCCAACTGGCATGGTCAGAATTTGAAATTCTTTAGCTGTGAGTCTTGAATGTTATCATCATCTCAGATTGTGAACATTTTCCCCAATTTATTTTTAGAGCCTAGATTCAGATTTATCAGATGGACCAGTCACTGTGCAGGAATTTATGGAGGTCAAAAACGCTCTAGTGGCTTCTGAGGCCAAGATACAACAGCTAATGAAGGTGAATAACAACTTGAGTGACGAGCTGAGAATTATGCAGAAAAAGGTAACACGTTAATAAATGCCAGGATGATTGACTCTTTAACCCCATAGTATAAGAAAGAATCCCAGGCACAATGCTGGTGGGCAAAGGGGAGAGAAGCAGTTATTGTAAGAGACCTAAAAACCTTTGGGCCAAACTTTTTGGAAGCAGTGTGTATTTGGATCTTTCAGACGAAGTGGTTTTGAATAGAAATAAATCCAGAGTAAGTTTCCCAAGCAGTTGGCACAGAACAACCTTGTTGCAGCCACCCTTGCACTATGCCGTGCTTCCTGAGAATGTGGATGCACTCCTTCCTATTGCTCATTCTAAAGAATCACACCATGAAGACAGAGCAGATAAAAGCCCTGAACAGGTGTCTGTGCTTTTCAGCGCTCCATGCAAAGGTTGCCATCCCTGCTCACTCGTATTCTCAGTTGTTACCCACCAGCTCTGGCAGCTCTGTCCCACATCCCCGCTCTGTTTTTCACCAGTACTTAACTAATTTATGATGTCCTCAGAGCCTAGAGCAGGGCCCGCCACAGAGTAGGGACTCCATAAATATAAGAAAACGTTTTCATTTGCACTAGTGAGAACTGTACACTTAGTAAGAAACAATCCCATTTGCCTGGCATTTTCTCATTTGCTGCCTTTGGGGAGAGTCAGAAATATATGAATATATTAATCCCTAAAAGGAGTGTGGCTACGAGTAGCAAGGAATATGCTTGGGAGGGAGATTGTGTATGTAACTCTTTATGAGACAGCTGTCCCTGTCATTCAGTTCTCCAAATTGAGGTTTTGTGCACTTCCCTTAAACAGAAACAAAACGAACTATGTACCTGTGTCTTAATTCTGCCATTTGAAGTGATGTTTCAGAATCATTATCAAGAACAGAGGATAAGGTGCACTCCCTGTGCAGCTGGGTCCTTCCCAATTGTGTCCCCTAAAGGAAGCCCAAGGAACTAGAAGGAGGTCTGTCCCCTCTGCCTGTCAGGGAAGGACACTGCAGTGTACTCTCGCCTGGGGCTTGGTCTAGGATTCTTTTGGTGTGGAGTTGTAGATGATTTTTTTTAGATATATGGCCCCAGACCTATAATACTGCCTGATGATCAACCAGATTTTAACTCACCCCTTGTTCTGGGCCAGCCTGGCCCCATCTAGGGCTGGTGTGCAGCTGTGAACAGGGCAGACCAAGAGCCCTTCGGTCTTTTCTGAAATATCTTTTGTTTAATGAATTACAGTTTGTCCCATTAATTGCACTAATAATTTTTGTTGAGGTGACTTTTTCTGAAACATGCTTACTTTGCCAATGTAAATCAGTCTGCTAAGTATCACTTTTTTTTTTTTTTGCTATAATGCTCCTTTAGTATTTGTAGAAATCACCAGAGATAACCTCGTATCTCTGAAAGCAAACATCTTGAGACTTAAGAAATGCAGAGTGAAATTATTTACCATTGCTCATGGATTATCTCAATTCCTAGAAACGCTTTTGATTTCTGGAGCTATTGAATTACCTGTAACTTCTCATTTCCTGTTACACTCCTTCCAAACAAACACTATAGTCTGATTCTTATTAAGATCAGCATCAGTCACATTCTAGGACATCTCTCTAAATACCAAGGACTAAAATTTTTTAAAATCAAGACGAACTCGTGCTCAACAAACACATTCAAGCAAAATCTGCACTGGATGTTTTAGAGGCATGACAGGTGTTAAGATGAAGTTTCAGATTTCAAGGCATTATCTAAAAAACTCTTAAGAGAAGGTTTTTGCATAGGCACATGACCAGACACCCTAGTCGTTCGTGGAGGGGCATGTGTCACTTTTGCTCCTCACTCTCTGGACTGTGTCCATTTCACTTTAAGACATGGGCTCCCTAATACATAGTTTGACAGGCACCTTATGCTTGTCTCTATCCTGGAATGTAGGAATTTTCAGTGGCTGCTTGTCACTTTGCAGCTGTTCTTTCTTTGGGAAATGAGTTGCAGATAGAAGTTAAACCCTATAAGCCTTTGTGGTGTAGAAGCACTGTCATTCCTTAGTGGATCATACTTGGAAAAAACAGAAATGAGGGTGTTTCTGTGGCAGAGGCAGTATAAATCAGACTGTCCCAAAAATTTGGCACTATTACTATAAAAAGTATATAGAATTTGCTTGTTTTGCAAAGATGTGTTGGTTTTATTTTAAAATTAGGTAAAAGTTTTTATATCTATATAGTTGACAAAGTAGCATGATTTGTATCTGATCTTTCATATTTAACAGTTGCTTGGAAAAGATGCTAATTAATGAAGAGGAGCAGCCACTATTGGTGTATTATTCACAGATCGGTGCTTTCTAAATAAAAATTGAAAGTAACTCCTAACACTGAATGGGTTTGCTGTTGAAAAAGTAATGATCTTCTGGTGCAAATACATTTGCTTGCGGACTTAAGCCTTGGCCCTGGTGGGGAATTTGGTCAGAGTTTACAGTCTCTGTCAAAGAGTAGACAGCTGAACTTACACCACACCCAGCTTATAAAATGTCATGGAAGATGAAGGAGCACCAGAGGGAAAGGACACTGTGCAGACGGGACTCAGTTAATTGTGTTTCAAATGCCAGACGCTAAGGAGTAACACGATTCCTTGCTGATCCCTTAACTCTAATTCATCAAACACCATGAAGCAGCCTGCATGTGAGGAATGGAAGGAGCAATCAGGGTCTCCAAGTGACAGCCTCTAACTAAAATAGGGTGGTGCCAGGCAGATTAGAGTATTTAAAGCCGACACCACCGAGGTCGTGTTTTTGGTTAACAAAGCCCAAGGAGAGAGAGAGGCCAAATATTCCGGCCCTGGCTGAAAGCTGATTGATCACCAGAGGGAAGAAAGCGTGCTACGTGGAACATTCAGACGAAGATGTTAACGTAGTTCCATAGGCCTCCAGTTTTCTTCATGATATGTTAATATAGCAAACTTACCATGATTTGGTTCCCTCTCTTTTTTAAGAAGTTCTAAATTGTTTGGAATATCAAGAGTATTCTGTAATAAAAATTTGTTGATCATAATTTTTCTTGTTGGCTTTTTGGGAAGCAGTAGCCCATCTGATTTTTCATAAGCTGAACTTCACTGTCTTTCTTGCTTTGCAAAGCAACTCTGGTTATCTTTGTGCTGCTTCCATGGTGTCTGCTGGCATTTTTGGCATTTGCAAATTGCTCAGAGCTCATTTGAAAAGCAGGTTACCTAAATCTTCATGATCTCAAGCTCTTGCTTGAAACAGCCTTAGAAGAATCCAGAGTCCGGCTCACCTGCAAACATTTCCCAGGCCCACCATGACCAGTTTTTAAGTGGTTAGACATTTCGTTTTTTAAAAGTCCAAACTGTAACCTTTCTGCAATGAGAAATCAAGCCTGTTTAATTTGCTTGAGTGATGAAGTGAGTTGATGCGTGTCACTCATTCTAGGAGAGCGAGTTCTTGTTTGCAGTTGCCTGTAACTTTCAACCCAGCTAGCTGTTACTGTTCTTACTGTTTAAAGCTGGTAGTTGTATGCGTTTACTTGGTGTTTGCTTTTTCTACTTGCTATAGAAAAACACCGTCCCACTGCCAAACATTTCTTTCAGCTTCAAACACTCCAGAGTGAAAATTCGAACCTCAGGAAACAGGCCACAACCAATATATATCAGGTGCAAACTGGTTCTGAGTATACAGACACTTCCAACCACTCTTCCTTAAAGCGACGTCCGTCTGCCCGGGGCAGTAGGCCCATGTCCATGTACGAGACGGGATCAGGTCAGAAACCATATCTCCCAATGGGAGAAGTGAACCACCCCGAAGAGAGCAGGACGAGACTCCAGCCTTTCCCCGCGCACGTAAGTAACACCACTGGCGCTTCCGCTGTTCACTCTGTCCAGCCTGACTCCTGCACTCCCTCTTCTGAACCTGCAGATCCCTGTGTCTCTGCTTTGCCAAATTGGGCTAGGAGAGTTATCCTTGTGTTTGCTGTATTAACATGTCAACAGATGCTTGTTGTACTCCTACAGGCAGACAGGGCCATTGGCGGAAAGTTTTCCAACAAAGTTCAGGATTCTGGCTCCTGTTCAGCACCGCCCCCCCTTCCTCCCTCATATCCATAATATCTTTCCCAGCCAGTCAGTACTGGAACTTTTTTTGTAACAAGCTTTCTTCCCCACTTCTAAAAACAAAAACAAATGGTAAAGGTCACCAGCAAAATTAAGTGCCATCTTTGAGGTAGACAGATAGGTGCGCCTCTGTGAAATGGAGCCCTTAGAATTCAGAGTGCCTTCTCTGCTCCTCCTGGTGGAGCAGGTAGTGTCTGCAGCCTGGGTGTGCAGGGTAGGTCTGGAAGCCTCCAGGCCTCCGCAGCCTCTCCATGTGTGGTCAGCCTGCTTGCTTAGCTTCTGCATCCCCCTCCTCCCCTTCATGGAGACAGCGTTGCTCTGTCATTTCATAAAAGGGAAATGTAAAACCTCTATACCGATTTTACAAGTATTGTATGCCAAAGATTGCATTCTGTAACAGGCTGCTAACCATCTTGTTTTACAACAGAATAAGTATTGTGTTGTGGGGTTTTCAAATGTTACATTTCTTTCGAATTAATTTATTTTAAAAACCCATCTTTTGACAAAATGTTACGGACATTTTGGAACTTATGCTTTTTCAGAGAGTAGTATTTATCTTTTATGAATGTGAAAGTTGTTATTTCTTCAGTCAGATTTTATAGGAGTTTCCAAAAAATTCTCAGAGTAAATGCAGAGGAAAGGATATGGTCTAGTAAATTAAGACTTAGTTTAATTTTGTCAGGCTTCAGTGTGGTAAAATTTCAGTGTTATATTGTAGTTGGGGGTCCGTTACTTCCACTTCTTAAGTTGTTTGGGCTAAAACATTCTAAGGCAATTGATTTGGTACATTTGGTGTAATGGAAATGTCATTGAACTAACTTAAGGATCTTATTTTTGTATAACTGAAAACAAAAGTTAGGAAAAGCAACTTTTGTCAGTTTTCACAGTATACTTTCTAATTTTAGAAACATTTAGAATGCAATGTCATTTTATTGCTAAAGTTCTGTATCTGTACTGAAGAGTAGCTTAATAACCTATACCAACTGAACCATTCATATAGTTTCTTATTTCAAGTATATCCTGATTAAAAAACAAACATTTGCTTAAGGCTATCTGACAAAATTAACAAATTATGTTAGGTGTTATCTTTTCTCTTATGGAAAAGTAGCTTTATAAATTCCAAGTAATTTCTGGGAGGCATCTCACTAAAGGAGTAAACATTTCTGGGGACCTGTCATCATCTAGCATGGCACTGAGCCTGCCTGTCACAGAAATTTCAGCATTGATCTCACAGAGTGAGTTTGTTTTTAGGATTCTTTTACTGGGAAGCCCTGGGTAAAGTTGGTGTAGGGTCTTTTGTTTGTTTTGTATTTTCCCGAGTGTGTTTCTTTTTCCCCTTCCAGATCGGGAGGAGTGCGCTTGTGACCTCCTCTTCGTCTCTGCCTTCCTTCCCCTCCACACTTTCCTGGTCGAGGGACGAAAGCGCCCGAAGGGTTAAGTACACTCTGACCGATCTGCTATCTGGAGGAGGGGCAGTGCTCCTGGGCGCTTTGTGCTTCTCCTGGCCCTCCTGTCCCTCCACTAACTGCCCTTCTGTCCTGCATGAGGCAGTGCTTCCCCCAGGTGTCTCAGCACAGTGGCGTGCGGGCACGCGTGCGTGCACACACACACGCACACACGCGTGTCTGTAGGAGGTGGTCTCCCTTTTGTCTAACCCCACATTGCTCCATTTCACTTAATATTTAACAAAGTTTGCAATTCACCCTATAACATTTATTGAGAACAATACTGTCTTTTTAAACAATCAAAAACAATTAGCTGGCTGCTGGTTAAATACTATAATAGGGCCACTGTGTCAAATTTGTCCAGAGTAACAGTTGTCAGATTAACACTAGTATATTTGGGCTAACTGAAACACTAAGACACCGTGCTTTATTATTTTGTGTTGTTTTGCCTGTTGACATTTTTTATGTCCATGCCATACCTGACACACCCAGCTTCTGCAGTCCCCCTGCATCAGAATTGCAACACGTGCCAGCATTGGAGGTGTAGGCAGCTGCGAGTATGGAGCAGTTCACTTAATGAGTTGGTTGAGTCCAGCTTGCTGATGTATATTTACATTCCCTATAACAATATGTGATTCAGGTAAGCCCCTTTTAGAGTAGGCAGACAACAGTCTCAAGCGCCTCCTCCATACCCAACCTTTTGGTAAGTCAGAGTGTCCCAGGGACTTAGGTGACATTCCTGCTCCCAAAGGCACTGTCAATTTGAAAAAATCCTTTCCTGTGGCGCCTGGCTGGCTCAGTCGGTTAAATGTCCAACTCTTGATCTCAGCTCAGGTCTTGATCTCAGGGTCATGAGTTCAAGCCCCCCATTGGGCTCCACTCTGGGTGTGGAGTTTACTTTAAAAAAAAAAATCCTTCCCTCCACAAAGAGTGCATGATGTCAAGCTGGAAAGCAGTAGAGAGAGTGTACAGGCTTGCAAGACCTGCGTTCAGGTCATGGCACACTCTTTAACAGAAGGGTAGTGTGATCCAACTTGAGGGAAGGTGGCTGTGGGTGAGGCACTACCCTCACAGACAGGGTGGGGTTTGCATGAGGCTTTATTCCATCCCCTCCATTTCAGTAGGAATGACAGAGTCGTTCGTTCCCACTGCCAGTGCCATATGGCTCATTGAGGCCCTTTGGCGGTTCTCTTCCGCACTTGGAGGTAGTCTATTAAAAGGAATTCTTGTATGATACTTAGTCTTCTGAACAGTTCTGACATCAACTGCAATGTTTTTATTGTAATTTTTCAGTTAAAACTAAGGGACAGATAAATAGAAATGAAACCACTCATTTGAAATTTTGCTAGTAAGAGTCAAGTAAACCTCCTTTGCCCACTGTGAAATTTGTTTAAAAAGAAAAAAATATCTATCTTCTTTGGTAGTTTTGAGAATCCTTGCAGGGACTGCTTGCTGAGACAAATTTTATACAAGATTAACAGTTATGTCATTTAAACTGATAATCTCGATTGTTCCTGACAGCTTCATCATGAGTTTAGGCTTTTATGGCATGTCTCTATTCAGAGAAAACTGCAAATCTGTTCGGTAAACTGAACCAGCACCAGCTATAAGGTGACTTTTCTATTAACAGCTTTGAGAGAGCAGCGCTTTAACTAATAGGTCTTAATCTTAGCTCTGCATGTTTACAGTAATTTTCATAAAATTAAATGCTGGCTAATTTGAAATTCTGTACCATGCTTTTACTGACAACGATGAAATACTGTGTAAGTAACTGATTTCCCGGATGGTTATTGCGATATGTTGTTTTCTGGGCTTGAGGAACATTTCCTGAGTACTTGTTGGATATATGAGCTGTTACTCTTCTAAAACGTTTAAATGAAACCTGGTACTTTCGATCATTGCGGGGTAATGCATTTGATTTGTAATTATCACATTTACATCAAGGAAAGCAAAAAGATTATAAAAATGTGAGATTTTCTGGGTTTAATTCTGTTTTCTAGATTTTTCCACTGGAGCAGCTCTGGATGAATTTTCTAGAATAATTTTTAAATGCCAGTTTTTTACGTATTCATTTTTGTATGTGCATGTGTGTGTGTGTACACACACACATGCACATACAAACACTCATCCATGTGTATGTGCATGTGTATATAGAAACTAAAGGAAATAAGCATTCCCTGTGAAAGGTAAGATGGGGTATTTTGTTTGTTTGTTTTGGGGGAGCTTTTTTAAGATCACCTCTAGAAGACCCTGCTTTCCCTGTTCCCTGCATGAGGTACAGTGCCTAGCTTTGGTCTTCCAGCTACACTTCTAGTGTCTAGTAACTCACTGACGGATTCATAAAGCCAGGTCAGAATAAGGCAGCAGGTAAAACAGAACTGCTTACTGGTAGGAGATATAAACACAGGGATCTGGAAGGTTATAGTAGATTTTATAGAACTTAGCTTTACAGACTCTCCACATAGCTCCAAGCCAACACTTTAAATCATTTGCCAGATGAATTTGAGTGGGTAGAGCATGAGTTCACATTGAATTTTAGGAGCCCAGCAAGCGTCTTATATTAGAATGGCTAGAACCAAATAAGAGCACTCAGAAATATGGGAAAACCTCAGCACACAGTGGAAGGGAGCCTTTGCCCTGGGAGGGGAAAGGGAGGCCATGGGGAGAGTGAAGCCAAATATGGCATGAATAAGGAGTCTTCCCCACCTGGTTGCTGGCAGCCTTGTGGGTCTGCATCGAGCCTTCGGAGGGCCAAGCAGCATTACCAGCAAGGAGCAAATAATTAGACTTTATATAGACTCTTAAACTGGCCTACTCTATGCTAGCCATTCTTTTGGATGAAGATACAAAGTCTCCATAGGTTTGAACAAGGATCTTAAGTTACAGCTATATCTTTAACCACATTTTATTGCAGCATCAATAAAATTCCTTAGTCACATGTTTTGAGTAACTTGGATTGGATTAAACTCAAGGTATAAAGGTAGAAATAGCTCATATTTGTATTTTGCAAGGTGATCCAGTTAGGTTTTGAATCAGTTTCCACTGACTTCTGTTCTAGATGAAGAAATTCCCAAACATTGTGGGTAAAATAAATACTGAGGGAAAATCATCTTTATTAAACACTCCGGAACTAACATAGTCCCCTTCAAGGGCATGTGGTCCCCTCCAAATTTGGTTACCCTGGAAGACCTATGCTTCGCTGTGCTGACATTTGCCCAAAACATTTTTAGGATTCCTCTTTTGAATCTGTGTTCCATTTGTTAATCTCCACAATTGCATCAAGTATTTATATCTTAAGGGATAGATGTTTTGGGAAACATAAAAGTGGTTGGAAACCAAGTGTCATGCTGGGTTAATCAATTTTGGTTCACAAACAACATGCAGCATTAATAATACTGGTTTTCTTGTGTGGCTCATACCAACTGTCTCTGAGGACAGTTCTTGGAGAGCCCTAAGTGTTTTGAGCAGTGACAATCCTCAGGGCCCCAGGCACGGAATACTGGAGATAGTAGGAGACGGGACCTGGGTTCTTGGTGCTGGTTTTCTGCTGACTCTGTGGCCTTGGCTTTGTCCCCCAGCTCTTATGGCCCTTGGTTTTCTCATCTGGTATTAGACTAGATAATCTGCAGCTGGTTTCCAGCACCGAAGGTCTTGGGTATGTAAGTGCTGGCCTGTGTGCATTGTATTATGGTTAAACTCCATATTCCTTAGAGAACTAAATGTGGGTGTGTTGCTTTGCATGTCTGCGTTAGTTTATACTGGGGATCTGTTTATGAAGTTGCCACTGAGCTAAGAAGAAAATGGTGCCAAGAGGGAGAGAAATCATTTCTGGATCTCTTACTCAACTTTTACTAAATTTTCAGTAAAGGGTTGGCTCCTGGCCCAAGTGAGATCTAGGGCCTGAAGGCCACGTAGCGTAACAGGTAACCGTTCCTAGGCAAGGCTCCCAAATGCCTCGGGCTCAACACTAACAGGTGTTGCCTTTCTCTCTTACAGGCATCCAGGCTGGAGAAGCAGAACAGTACGCCTGAAAGTGACTACGACAACACCCCCAATGACACGGACCCAGACGACACGGGGTACACCTGCAGGACTGCCCTGGGGCGGGCTCTTGAACCCGAGACCTAGCAGCCGTGCTCAGAAGACGCACTTTATCCCCCACGTGCCTCCTCTCTATTTTCAGACCCATGAGCTCGTAAAACACGGAAGCCTAAGTTCATAGTTCAACCTCTTATCCTATTATTACCCCAGGGGCCTGGTTTTCTTTTACCGGCCTATTACACACGTCTCTCAGTGGCTGTATGTGCTTAAAATCAGTACTCTTAAGTCAACGTGAGGTCACATTCTACATTTGTAGCCCAAGGGATGAGCTGGCTTAAGGATGGCTTTGTAACAACACATCCTCGCTGTTCCACTTGTTTCCTCCCTTTCCCTGTCTTTACCCTTTCTCTAAGAGTCATAACTTCCAGCCCCGTGGTAGCAGCTGCCATGTGAGCTGTGGCTGCCTGTTGAGGAAAGAGCCTCACCGTGAGTCTCCTGCCAGACAGGATAAAGGAAACCACAAAAGCAGCCAGCTCATGCATTCAGCAAATGCACATGCACTGGCTCCTAGAAGCAGAGAAGCAGCTAATAAGCACCTGTCACATTTAGCCACTTCTTTGATGGTCACAGGTCAAGCAGAAAGGGAAGGCAGAGGAGTATGGTGTGGCCAGGCGACGGCTCAGTACCGGATACAGCGGAACCCCACACAGCCCCAAGCCCCATCCTCCCCAGCACGGAAGACGTCATCCGGAAAACTGAGCAGATCACCAAAAACATACAGGAGCTCTTAAGAGCAGCTCAAGAAAATAAACATGACAGGTAAGGGGGTTGGAAAATTCTGCCTGGAAAAGTGTACCTGCTCTGGAAGAGATGCTGCTCTATTACGAACAGGGATTTTTTTTTTTTCAGTATGCTGATCTTTTTAAGGTTTTTTGGAAAATTTCAGGTTTGCATAACAGGCTTAAGAACAAATTTGTAAATTTCGGTGTGTTTTTGTTTTTTACATGCTATTTTCTATTTTCCGTGTTCTTACGAAGTGCTCTGGAAACATGCCTCTAGAAATAGAACTGCAGCTTATTTAGGGTTGGTGATACTGCTGGTGCCGATTGCGAGAGGAAAGAAAGAAGCTACCTTAGACCTTGCACTTGATTGTCCAGCCCCTGTGCTCCCTGTGGTCTCCCTAGCTAGAGCAGAGTTGTCTGACTTAAAAGGTATCCTGACACAAACTTATTTCTTAGGTCTCCTTTTCGTGCGTGTATGTGTGTGTGTGTGTGCAGCATGTGTGAACATCTAGGAAACAAAGCGGTTTACAAATAAAAGTGAATCTAATTGACACCCAAATAATTCTGTGCTCCTGAAATAACAGTCATCTTACTCTGAGCAGAACCACATCCTGCAGAGTTCTTTTTTTTTTTTAAGATTTTATTTATTTGTCAGCGAGAGAGTGAGCACAAGCAGGGGGGAGAGGCAGAGGCAGGCTTCCCGCGGAGCAGGGAGCCCGATGCGGGACTCGATCCCAGGACCCTGGGATCATGACCTGAGCCGAAGGCAGACGCTTAACCACTGAGCCCCCCAGGCGCCCCCATGCAGAGTTATTTCTTACGGTGAAGAAGGGACTGGCTCTTCTTGCTCATTCTTTTGTTCCCTGAGCATGAATTCTCTGAGAACTTCTGGTGAGTTCTTAACTGCTCCAGGTGACATCCTAGTTTCACGTGGCCAGCCGTGTTTAGACACACTCGTGGAATGTGTAACATCCTCCCCCTGAGTTTACGAAAGCAGCAGAGGCAGTCACAAGCCCCGAGCAATCTCACTGTTTTCCGTGGGTCAGTAGAGTGTGGAGCCTCGGCGAAGAGCTCCGTTGCGGGCAGTGCGCCCACAGAGGTTGTTCCAGGAACACTGTACTGCGCCTCCTTGGTCCTCCCTGTTCGCTTACGCCTCATAAAGATGCCCAGTCATCTTTTGCCTTCTCTGGGTTCCCGGCACCGCCAGGCTAGACTCCTCTCTCCTCCTTCCCTTTTTCCACAACTCTGACTTCCCCAGGGTCACTACTTCCACTCAGCGGGAGAGGAGTGGACAATGTTTGGTGAGGGATGAGAGTTCGTCTTCCTGAATGGACTGCTGGAGGATCCTTGGAGGAAAAGAGGAAGGCTATTGCTCAGCCTCCTTCCATGAGAATTACAGGGCTGTTCATCCCCATCTTTTCAGGCAGCCTCTCTGTCACACCCCTCCATGCCTCACGAGCTGCAGGTGCTCAGTCCCTCCGCTCAGCACCACAGGCTTGGCAGCAAACAACTTCAGGAGCTCCCTGCATAAAGCAAGATGTGTCACAGCGCTCCAAAGGGCAGTCTCTTACGGACTCCCGACACCGAGATGGCCTCCCTCCCCAGGGCTCTCCCACTGGTCAGCAACAGGCTTCGCTTTTCATTTACTCCAGTTCTGAGGTGCCATGCTTGTATTTCAAACAAACAAACAAAAAATGTTTACATTCCATCGTTCTCTTTGGTAGTTGTCAAAAATAGAAATATCTGCCTGGAGGCCATTTTTGGCCTCAGAGATCACAATAAGGTGCTTGTTTTTCTTTTTCTTTCTTTTTTTTTTTAAGATGTGCAAACCCATTCAAAAGCGTTACAGTCTGATTTTTTTAAGACATGAGAGAATGATGCAGAGTTTAATCATTAGTTCACTCTTTCAGTGTAAATCAGAATTGATCTAGAGAATTTATGTTTTTTGAATTGTTCAGTGTTCTACTAAAATCTCTGGTTACATACATGTGCAAGACACTTTAATTTATAATTTTGCATTGTAGTGATTAAACCCATGCCTTTTCCTCTTGTTTTCTCCTCTTGTTCATCTGTCGCTTACGCTCATCCTAAGTAGACCAGCAGCCTGCGCAGACACATTCAGGCTTTGCCCTGGTGCCTTGAGCCGGGCGAGCTGCCCACAGCCCCTGACCTTGCCTCAGCCTGGTTCCTCCCCTGGGCCTCCAGCCCCACTCCCTGCCTGTCTCTCTCTCTCATACATGCACACACGCACGCATGGTCACACAGCTCAGGAGTACTACATATTATGCACAAAAGCCTTTTTTGAGGAAAGATAACAGCTTGAAGTTGTGAACATGGACTCCCCCGAGCGAGGAGGATGACGACTTTCTCATTAATCTGCATGTGCTTGCTTTTGTGGTTCACTGGGGACTGCCTGAAGTATTCCGTACTGAGTGAGTGTTTGGGAGGTGTCCTTAGGAAAATTGTCTTCTGTGTAGCAGGGGAATTACATTTCTGGCTCAAAATGAAAACTGTGAGCAAAAAACTCTCAGGTGTGATTCTCTGTTAACATGTTATTAATGGACATATTGATTCAAGTAAGATTTATGCCTGAGACAGTGGTTGCCATAGACATAACCTTTTTCCCTGAGTATGTGACCAGATGGGTTGTTGCCCCTTCATACACAGGCGAAGTGACTCCCTCTGCCTTGGCCTTTTTGTTACCATGTGGAGTATGGTTTTAATTGCTCACAAAGGTAGAAGTCAGGATTGCCCATTTGAAGGTATTTTGGGATAATATAAAAACCACTTTCTTGAGATACAGTGATTTAATTAAAATGTAGTAGCCAGGCTTAATTAAAATAGTTTTGAGACTAGATTTCTTACAAAGATGAAATACAGGGTTGCTTATTATGACAGTGTTTAAGCAGAACCCAACTTTATGACTTAAAGAATGGAGAAAGAATTTTACTCGAGGGCTTTAAGTGCAAAGCTGGATGCCGAACAAGATTTCATTCCTGTCTTGGAAGGGAAAGTTTAAAACATAGCCAACATGGGTGCTTGTGGAAGGCCACACCTGTGTATTCACACCATATTTCCTACCATGCCACAAATAGGCTGCTAGTAAGCTTTCTCATATCCCATTTCCCCCCTGGGCTCTGTGGGTCAGTTGTCCTAAAACCAGAACCCAGGCCTGGTGGCAGCGTGCTCGCCAAGAACTGTTGCTCAGTCCCATCTTCAGTGTGTCTCTGTCTCTTGACCTCGTAACACATACTAAGGGCGGAAGCCTAATATTTTGAAGGTGCAGAGAACCAGCCCCATATGCTGCACATCACAGTGCCAAGAATAGGAAGCCTGAGTGAAGCCCTAGTCTCCGTTCCTGCGGTTTTCCTCACCTAAGAAGTCAGAGTCACCAGTCACGAATGAAAAGAGGCCTGCTCTAAAGGAAGGTGTGAGACTGTTGTGTCTCTGATAGCAGGAGAGGCCTGTGGTGTGGTGTTGAGGGGCCCAGGCTCGGGTGCTGGACAGTTGGGTGTGTGCTCGGCTCTCTCACCAGCTGTGGGAACTTGGACACTCGTCCTCTTCTCCAGGCCTCAGTTTCCCCTTTTGGAAAATGGGAACAGAGCTCTCACTCCATCAGTGCTCCTGAAGCCTCAGCTCTCTACTGTCATCTCGGGGGCCCTGAGGATGCCAGGTGGCCTGGAGGAAAGGGCGAGGACAGGCAGAGTCCATGCACTTTGTCTTCTCAGAGCTCATTAAGCAAGCATAGAAAGTGCTGGTTGTACTCCGAGCCTTTGGTTACAAGCAGAGTCACGGTGGCTTCATGAGAAAGTGCGTAAGTGATCAAGTACGAGCGTGGACCTCAGTGTTTTCTCTTTACCCAAAGTAAAGCTTTTTGATTCCCCAGCAGTTGAGATGCATTTGAATAGAAGGAATTGAGAGAGGTCCATCGGTTTTAACCAACATGTGCGTGTCGAGATATAGGCTCCAGTTCTAATTTTAAGGACTTTTTTTCAGTCCTGTATTTTTAAGTTCTGTGGCCTCTGTGTGGAAGTCCTTGCTTCTCTCTCAAGAAATGAGAAAGATGAAGCACATGAGAACCAAATGACCCACTGGAAGAGGTATGAGTGTTGTCATAGACTGGCTGGCTGGCTGTGGCTTCCCCTGGCTAGTCCACGTTCCATACCTGGAGACTGTTTGTAGCAGATTGAATGAACTTTCAGGAAAGGATGGGGACCCTGCTCCTGTTGGCGTGGCATCCGCAGTGGGCTGGTGGCAGCCTCAGCCCCTTCCCTGGGGGAATATAAATGGAGCGCATTCTGGCCCCTGAGTACTCTCCATCTCTGCAGTACTTTGTACTTTTGCTGTCTTTGAATAACTTCTTCAATATTCTTGCAGCTATATCCCGTGCTCAGAGAGGATACACGTAGCTGTTACTGAAATGGCAGCATTATTCCCCAAAGTAAGTCGCTTCCTACTTACTTGGTTCAGATCCTTTTAAATGAACTGAAAGAAATTTTTTCAGGACCCTTGATATTATATTAACCTTTTTTTAGCACAAGTTTTAAATATGCAGTCATAGAGGACATGGAAATCACTTTGTCCTACATGAATATCGGTGGGGTTTTTTTGTTGTTTTTTAAAGATTTATTTATTCGAGAGAGAGTGCATACGCATGTGCATGAGAGTGGGGGAGGAGGGGCAAAGGGAGAGAATCTCAAGCAGACTCCCCACTGAGTGAGGAGCCTGACTCGAGGCTCCATCCCAGGACCCATCAGATCATGACCTGAGCTGAAACCAAAAGTCAGATGCCTAACCAACTGAACCACCCAGGCACCCCTATGAATATTGGTTTTAATAAGACAAGAATGTGTGAGCCCAGTGCTAAAAGGCAAAGCA
The DNA here is from genome assembly GCF_009762305.2 of Zalophus californianus. Classification (NCBI taxonomy): domain Eukaryota; kingdom Metazoa; phylum Chordata; class Mammalia; order Carnivora; family Otariidae; genus Zalophus; species Zalophus californianus. The sequence continues at coordinate 18,693,933 of NC_045608.1, read as the reverse complement.
TTAATAGAATAAAATTGTATCTGGAATATTTCATCCAAGTGGGTTACTACTGTTTTTCAAAAACCACCTCAGAGTAGGATATCCTACTAAAATGACACTGCGTACACTTTGACCTTTGACCGAGCACTTTGGGCATCTCTCACGCTGTGGGCCGCACAGCTTGCCGTGTCCTGAGCACCCCCACTGAGAAAGGGCACGACGAAACTGCCGTGCACCGTGGAACAGCTTGAGCTGTCCTCACAAGAACTCTTGTCCCTGCTCTTGGGTGTCCACCGCGCAGCTCACGCAGACAACTGTGTTCTTCTGTTCAGAAACCCAAGTCTGACACGGTGAGGACTTCCCTGCGCTTGCTGACATCCAGTGCCTACCGACTCCAGTCAGAGTGCAAGAAGACCCTCCCCGGGGACCCTGGCCCACCCACAGACATCCAGCTGGTCACGCAGCAGGTCATCCAGTGCGCGTACGACATCGCCAAGGCCGCCAAGCAGCTGGTCACCATCACCACCAAAGAGAACAACAACTGAGCAGCTCAGTGCCGGCCCTTGCATTTTCTAGGCTTTTTAAAGTCCACTTTCAAATTGAGATGTGGAATTCTGCCACTTTTTACAGAAACAAACATTTATTGAAAGTTTAAAACTTTTTTTAAAAAACTCAGTATTATTTTTGCATGTTTTCTAACAAATTTTCAACTGTTAATTTAACCCACTTGCCTTATTTTGTGCCTGTTTGCCAGTTTCCTCTCTGATGTTCTGTTGTGCTGTTGAGTTGACGGTCATAGTCATCCAAATGCATAGTTCCATTGTTTCAAGTTTGTTAGAACTTTTCCATCCCTTTGAAACTGCCTGTTTAGGGTTAAAATTATGAGATTTTTAGTGAAATATTTTCTGGAGAGATTTGGGTTAAAAAAAAAAAATCCACCTCATCTGTTCCCTAGCAAGCATTGTGCAATAAGTGAATTTTCCAGCCCTAGTGCAAAAATCTCTTAAGTTTGGGGTGTCTCCAAACATGGATATAGAGAAAGGACTATGCCCCTCTCTAAAAGTAGTATAACTATCTCTCTTGGAAGGAAACAATGAACTGCTCCATTGCTTTTAACTGTTTTATCTTGTTAGATGTTCTTTTATTTGATGTTTCGGTCTGGATCCTCTGTGTCTTTTACCATTATCCTGAGGTCTCCGTGGTGCCAGATAAGCACTCATCCCCCACGTCACGTGTCATTTGGCCCTATCCAGGTAGGAGCGGGGCCACGTTATCACGCATGGCTCAGTGCTCCACCTTCCTGCGGAAACCAGATGTGTCATTCCAGATGTGTGGCAAAGAGGAGTCACAAGCCCTAACTAATTCTGTGCCACCCCATTCAGATATCACTGCCATAAACCGTGGGAAGAGAAATCACCTCCTCCCTGACGTGGTAATGTATCTCTCTCCCAGACCTCGGTTTCTCTAACCACTTAAAGCTTCCTCACACGGCCTCACACGGTTTGGCACATCTCATCACCTTTAAGGACTTCTTATAAGGTAAGGCTTACACAGTCATCTGAGTATGATTTCTCCTCCATTACCTTGCTGGTACTTAAAAATTAGAGCTTATCTTTCACGAATTCCTCAGAGAGTACTCTAGCTGACTGCCAGCTATCCCAAAACTACAAAAGTACAGGTTTAAGTTCTGGAACATACTGACATTGGTTTTTAAACTACTAAAAAGACCTTTCTTGCTCTGAATGCTAAAGCCTATCCCTGTCCCTGCTTCTTACACAGTTTTGTGGACCAGAGGGGCCAGGCAGCACCGATGGAGATGAATGAAGTGGGCCAGGTACAGAGCAGGGCCAGAGGACCGTGGGGGAGAAGTGGCACACCCAGTAGGGACAGCAGCTCCCCAGTTCCACCCAGGCTGCCTTGTGGAAAAGAGGGCCCGGGGTTGGCAGAGCTTTGTTGTTTTTAAGAGACGCCAGAAATACGGATATTTTTTGTGCCATTTTTCTGTTTATAAACGGCAAAAAAACCTTGTCACGGCACATGTGTGGGTGAACTGTGGCCTCGAGGCTGCAGCCCACAGTCTCTGCCTGGGGCTCCTGTCAGCCGCAGCAGGAAGGCCACACCTGCCTTACTGCCGAGGCTTACCTGTACCCTGGCCACCCCTAACCTGTGTCAGGTCGCTTTTAGTCCCCATCTTACCCATATATTGTCCCATAGTGCTCATTCATACACGTGAGGAAGTCAAAGTAATCACAGTTGCCTAAATATGTGTTAAATAAGCCTGTATTTTCACAGAACTGTTTGACTCACAAACATCTTTATAGCTTGACCGGATGCTGTTGTGAAGGAAGCACCGTGATGGTGTTTGGTTTACTAAGTCCTGGTGTGTGGATGCTTTTGCTGGATTTTGCTACACTGAGTAGCGTGGGGAAAGGGTCCACATCTCCAAAAGACTCATCCACTTGTCTGCACAATCCTAAGTGCCATGTTCCTGTTGGATGCTGAGGGGATGCCTTCTACCTTAAATTCAAGCACCATCTGATAACCTTGTCTGCATGCCACACGTACTTACTAAGCTGTCCTTCCTCCTCTTTCTTGCAAACACCTGCCCTCCTGTTGGGCCCGTGCAGGGGCCTCAGGAAAGGCCCAGTGGCCATCTTGAGTTGGTGCCTCGGCCTCCCAGGGAGGACAGGCTTCTAAATGAATCGTCTGCAGGGGGTGCAGCAGCGTCCTCTCTGGAACACTCAAGGACGAGTGACAGAGGACCTTGTCTCTGTGCCCCTAGAGAAAGTCAAGGAGTGTGGGGACCAGAGAGCACCCCCAATTTTAAGAGCACCACAGACGTTTGCTCTGAGAACCCACAGTGCCAACACTCGAGAGAGAAGTTCTGGATGGAGTGGGATGCCTCCCTCTGCTGCCCTGCACATTTCCTCCACCTTTTCTGAGACCAGGTCCCATTGGCAAGTGGCACCTTGTCTGGATGGCCGTTCACCACCTTTTGCACATGTGTTCCATAGCCTTGCACTAATGCCCACGTTCTCTAAAGTCATTTTTTACTCTTAGTTCTCCAGTCTCCCCCTGTCCCCACGCCACAAGCTGATAGGATGGAGGTGCACTTTATGAAACTGACACTTGCCGAAGGAGACCGCTCCACCCCAAAGCTCCTTTAGCTGAAGTTCTCTGCCTCGGAACGCAAATAGTTCTTATTTGCCAAAGAACAGGGAATCGGGCCCAAAGATCAAATACGGCATTTCATACAATTGGAACCACAGACGCACACCTCGGGAGCTGTTGTCCCGTTCCTCCAATGACTGAAGCTGCAGAACCAAGAGCAAGATGAGTGTGTGTCTGTCCACAGCGGCTGTGAGCTCTCCAATCCTAGATTGTTCCTTCTGTCTCTGTCCCCATGAAAGTCACCCTAGTTTTTATGAAAGAAGATGCTGCATAGGAAAAACGAAATGCCTTTTGTTCAAATGTGTTCTACCCACGTCACCCATTATTCTGTACCTTTTGTGTCTATTGTACATTCTACCCCTGTAATTATTGTACAACCCTGTAAGCATTGTAAAATCGTTTTGGAATTTGTGCCTGCTAGTTATGCAATAAACAGGCTCTATAGTGTGTCTTTGTGGTAATTCTGTGTTTCCTGGCAATTAGGTGGTGTTAGCAGATTCTCTGTCAAAGTTTCAAGAATGTTTTCCTCCCATAAGGTAATTTTTAATGAGACAGTAGTGAATGTCTCCACTCCTGGTGTCTATCTTGTCAGTTTACAGGAATGATGACCTTTTTCCTCCTGCTTATTAGCAGGTAGCTCTCTCAAAAGAAATTACACATCACTCCACTCCATTCTCCACTCCATTGATCTTACGATGTGTTCACTCCTAAAGTTTAATTTTTCAAATTCAGTGACAGCCAGCCAGGCCCGGTACCCTCACCTCCTCTACCAGGTGAGGGGGTCATGGGGTTAGTCTCTTAAGGCCACCAGTCTTCTTTCGGAGCCAGGCCCGTTGTGCAGGTTCCCATAGGGACGGTGGGATATACCTGGGTTCATCGGGGCCACCCTCAGTCCCCAACAATTGTTCTCTAGGGGTGACTTGGGGCTCTTTTCTCAGAAGAAGGAGCAGGGCCTTGCCATCGCAGGTGCCTTCCCAAGCAACAAGGCTGGGGGACATGGAGCGTCCTCCCTGTGTGAGCCAGCTTGTCTGAGGCCCCAGACGCATCAGCTCACACCCAGAGGTTCTTCCGAGGCCAGGGGTTCTCGCGGGCGCCAGCATCGCAGCCCTGGGAGGGCTCGCTGGAACGCAGCCTCCCACTCCAACCACAGCCAGGCTCCCGGGCTCCCGGAGTCCGCGGCCCCCACTCTGCTGTAGGCCATTGCACCCCCCACCAGGCACCTCCTGGCCGTCTGCTTTTCAACATGTTTTTATAATTACCATTACAGCTAACTTGTATCAACTGTTGACTCTGCTAGGCGCTGTGCTGGGGTCTGTACCAGTATTAACTCCTACAATCCGGTGTCCCTGTGCAGCAGGCGTGGCTCCACGGCGGGGATGAGGAAGTTCACTCCCTGGGCACTTAACGCTGAGGAGAGGCATGTGAGTTATTAGTAGGCCAGTTTGTCTTCCTCTTAATCGGCCCGGTTGGGTTTTCCCGCCCCTGGCAGTCCAGGACCGCGGAGTCTCATACAGTGTGGCCCCATTGGAGGTGAAACCAGGGGTGACCATGTTCCCCCAGGGTCTGGGTCAGACATCAGAGGGGGGCCCGGGCATGATGTGAGACTACGTGGGTAAATGGGGCACAGTCAGTTTGTGACCCTTAAGACAGGCCCCCCAAGCAGGGCTGTCTCACCCTTGAGCCCCGGGCGCCGGGACCCCGCCAGTGTTTGCCAAATGACTCCTGGGAAGACTGTCCGCTGGCTCCCAAGGACCACGAGCAGCGCTCTCTCACCCATGGGACTGCGTAGGGGTGGCCTCACCACAGGGACAGCTCGGCAACCACCCAAGGGTGACCCGCTGCCCAGGAGGCTGGCATGCAGGAGTGTCGGGGAGCCGGGCCCTCTGGCCCACAGATGCCAGGCGGAGAACACTGTGGTCTATGTCTGCCAGCCGGCCACCCCACCAAAAGCCAGGGCCGCACGAGGTGGGATGGACTCCCTCACTGCTTTACGGGGGCATGGTCAGCTCACCACAGAGCAGGTCCCCAGGGAGGGCTGCTGGGGCTGAGGAAAGGCACGTGCGAACCTTGCTCCTTCCCACCTCACCACCACCTTCCCTCCCGCCCAGGCTCTTGCCACACAAACTTCCTGACTGCACTCCCTTTCCAGACCCCAGAGATGGGAACATCTCTGCCCCATTTCCCCCAAATGCAGCTTCTCTCCAAGGACCCACCTCTCCTCCAAAATCCCTCTTCTCACCCCTTCTAGCACCTCCCCTCTTTTGGGACTCCTCTTTCACTTCTCTTCCCTCCCAGCACCCCCTCCCCCACTCTTGTAGCGGGGACCTCTGTGTCCTGCCCTCCCCCTCAACCAGCTCTGCACCCATCCCCCTCAGAACCCCACCCCCAGCCATAGCCTTTTGTTGGGGCTGAGTCCTGCAAGCCCCATCTGGCTCATGGGCCTGGAACTCTTTATGGACAGGGAAGATTTGAAGTCTAACTTGGACCCCCACTTTGACCCTGGATCTAAGGTTGGCCTGAGTCTCCCCTTGCAGCACACTTGCTATCTGCTTCCCTCTTCCAGCCCTCCCCTTCCCATGCCCCGGCCCTTTCCACCCTTCCCCACTGCACCCCCCGCTACTCCTTTATGAATGGAGGGGCTAGGTGAATACTAGCACATACTGTGGGCAGCCACCACGCTGGGTACCATTTCATAAAGTAGGAACTGAAACTACCCCCTGTTTTACAGATGAGGAAACTGAGGCTCAGACCTCAAAGCCCAGTTGGTGATGGTGCAGGAAGTTAGAGGACGGGGCCTGTGCTTTTAATCACGGGGCTCTAATGGCACAGTGGGCCATCCGAGGAAGGTGGCTGGAGGGACAGGCAGGTGGCAGAGCTTCTGGAAGCAGAAGAGGATGAAGGCCAGCCATGAGCTTGGCAGAGGTTAAGGTGGGAGGGAGACGTGGAGCAGGCTCTGCGGCCCTGCTCTCCTGCCACTCCTCCTGCCTGGGAGTGGCGGAGCAGGAAGGCCAATGCTTCTGTCTGTGTGGTCCCCTGCCCGCCTGGGCAGGCTTAGAGGAATGGGGTCTCGGTGGCTGCATGTGTGTTTAGTCTCTCCACTCCTTACTTTTGCCACAAATATTTCCAATCTTTTCGGTCTGTTTCAAATTGAGACTCTTGGTAACTTCTGCTCAAGTAAGACTGATCTGTGAGGGGAGGACATTACCCATTTCACCAGTTTCAGTGACTCAGGGACCTCACAGATTCCACGTGGCATGGGGACACCCCGTCAGCCCTTCTGGAAGGAGCAGCCCTGGACCTGCCGCTAGAAGCAAGAGGGCTCCAGGGCCCAGCACAGGGTGGAGGGGTGTCCACTCATCCCCAGTATAGGGGGAGAGCTCCCCACAGAGGGTGGAAGCTGGAATCTGACCTGCTTCTGCCAGTTATAACAAGATGAAATCCTACCCAAGTCCAACGACAGAGACAAGGGCGTAGGCAGGTTGTTTCCCCAGGGAAGGGAGGCCCCCTCTTTGCAGGAAAACAGGTCCATTTGGGCTTTGCGCTTTCTGTATTTACCTTATCACATCCACACATATGGCCATTCTCCACATTTCACAGATGAAGAACTGGGCCCAAAGAGGGGTCACCTGGGCTCTACATGGTAGAGGTGGAGCCTCAGAAAGGGAACCCGCAAGTTTGGGCCACATGGTCCCCTCCTTCACTCCTACACTTCTCTTTGCCACGGCCTCCCATGTGAACTCTAAATTCAGAAATAGGTCTGCCATGTCCGCATAGAATTCTACAGTGACCACCTGTGTAGCCACAACCCAGGCAAGAAAGAGAACACTGCCTTTCCCCCCAGGAGTCCCCATGGGCCCCTCCTTCTCCTAGACTTCAGTGCTCACTGCTTCCTAGCTCTTGGTCCATGCCCTGTGTGTGCCCGGACCTAAGGAAGAGCTCTGTTTTTTGAATGTGTGTAAGTGAACCCTACTGATGTATTCTCTTCTTTCCCTCAACATTGTGAGTCAACTAGGTCAACGTGCGTGCCCTCTGCTTAGATTTTCCATGTTGTGTAGCATTCATGCAGTGTATACACACAATTTGTTTATCTAGTATTTTACTGATGGATGTTATTTTTAGTTGTTGGCTCTTAAAAAAACTCTAAAAGGTGTATCTTTTGGTATGTGTAGGACTATACTTCTGTAGGGGATATATACAGACCTGGGTGTGGAGCCTCCTGGGTTGTAGAGAACGTGCATCTCCAAACCTGTAACATTGTTTTTATTCCTTTTTCCAAAGTGTTGTACCAGCAGAATATGAGATTTCCCATTGTTCTGCATCTTCATGAACAGTGGTGTAAAAGCTGTGTTAATTTTGTCAATCCAGGGGTGCCTGGCTGGCTCAGTCAGTAGAGTGTGACTCTTGATCTCAGAGTTGTGAGTTCAAGCCCCATGTTGGGTGTAGAGATTACTTAAAAATAAAACTTTAAAAATTTTTTTGTCAATCCAATGGGTTTGTGGTGGTATCTCAGTTTCAATATGCATCGCTCTGATTATAATATGGTTGTGTGCTTTTCTGTGTTTATTAGCCATTTAGATTTCCTCTTTTGTGAAGTGCCTGTTGGAGTGTTTACCCATTTTTCCATTAGGTTCTATATTTTATTAGTATTATTCTTCAAAGGAGTTTTAAAAATGTTTTGAACACTAGTCCTTTGTTGACTGTGTTAAAACATCCTTTAACATTCTGTAGCGTGTCTTTTCCTTCTTAGGTGTCTTGAAATAAGTTTTTTTTTTTTAATTTATATTTTTAGAGAGAGCGTGTGAGTGCAGGAGGTGGGGCAAAGGGGGAGGGAGAGGAAGAGGGAAAAAATCCCAAGCAGACTCTGCCCTGAGCAAAGAGCCTGACTCGGGGCTCCATCTCACGAACCAGGAGATCACGACCTGAGCCGAAACTAAGAGTCAGATGCTCAACTGACTGAGCCCCTGAAATAAGTTTGTGGGTTTTTTTTTTAAGATTTTATTTATGTATTTGACACAGAGAGAGACAAGAGAGGGAGCACAAGCAGGGGAAATGGGAGAGGGAGAAGCAGGCCTCCTGCTGAGCAGGGAGCCTGATGCGGGGCTCGATCCTGGGACCCTGGGATCATGACCTGAGCCGAAGGCAGACGCTTAACGATTGAGCCACCCAGGCGCCCTGAAATAAGCTCTTTAAATGCGGTCACATTTATCAACCTTTACCTCATGGTTTGTGTTCCTTGTGTCTTAAGAAACCTCCCCTCGGGAGTCTGCTTCTCCCTCTGACCCTCCCCCCTCTCATGTGCTCGCTTTCTCTCTCATTCTCTCTCTCAAATAAAATCTTAAAAAAAAAAAAAGAAACCTCCCCTCCTCTAGACCATTATGTTTTATTTTGAAATAATCATAGATTCACAAAATAGTTGCAAAAATAGTAGAGGTCCCCTGTGCCCTTTCCCCCAACGATAACTTCTAACAAACTGTAGTACAATATCAAGATGAGGACGCTGATTTTGGCACAATCACAGACCTTATTCAGATGTCACGACTTTATATGCACGTGTGTGTGTGTAGTTCTATGCGGTCGTATCCACATGTAGGTTCCCGTTCCTGTCATACCACAGTGAAGACAGACCTCCCGCATCACCACAGACATCTCCCTTATGCTGCCCCTTGAGAGTCACACCCTGTGCCCTGGCAACCATGAATCTGTTTTCCACCTCTGCAATTTTGTCCTTTCAAGAATGTTATACAAATGGAATCATACAGCACGTGACCTTTTGACACTGCCTTTTTCGTAATACCCCTCCAAGTTGTTCAGTGACCAGGGGCCATCGTAGGACTGTGCCCTCACCAGAAACCCCCACATCCATATTTGGGAAAGAGTCCTTAATTTTCCCTGCTAGAAGGTAGGAAGTATCTCTTTAAGGAACAGGGCAGGGCGCCTGGGTGGCTCAGTCGTTAAGCGTCTGCCTTCAGCTCGGGTCATGATCCCGGGGTCCTGGGATCGAGTTCCGCGGCCTGCTTCTCTCTCTCCCACTCCCCCTGCTTGTGTTTCTGCTCTTGCTATCTCTCTGTCAAATAAATAAAATCTTTGGGGAAAAAAAAAAGGAACAGGGCAGAGTTGTTTAGTTTTGTCAGGTAGTTTTGTTAATTATCTCTAGAATTTGCCTTTTTCATTTTTTAAAAAACATTTTCCCCTTGTTTCAAAGGTTATGTTCTCTGTGTAAAATATAGAAAAGCATCCAAAATGAAAAATAGTCATTATCCCAACTTTTAGAAGTACCAACAGAGTGTTTTGCTTCCTTAAAAGGGGAAATATATAAATATTGCTTTTGGACAACTTTTTTTAATTAAAAAAAATTTTCAGTAATCTCTAGCCCAACATAGGGTTCAAATTCATGACTGAGCCAGCCAGACACCCCACTTTTGGACAACTTTTTAATTTAACACAGCATGAACATTTCTCCAGAATTAAAAAAAACCAAAACATTCCATTTCCTTCTAATTCACTGCATAACATCCCAAATTCAAACAGCCTCCTAGTGTCGGACATCCAGGTTATCAGTTTCTCCTACTGTAAATAATGCTGTGAGAAACATCTTTGTCCCAATCCGATTGTTATTTCCCACCAGGAGGCAGCATGGCACATTCACAAGGCCCCTGGAAGGCCTTCCTGGTAGGCCACAAAAGCATCTGAGTCTTGGTCTAAAAGCAGAGGGACACTGTTGAAGAAGGTAGGAGATGTTCATTTCAGGTGTGTGTTTGTAAAAGATCTCTGACTGCAGGAAGGAGAAGAAAGTGAGGTGGATGGGTGACTTCAGACAGAAGTCCGTGGTAGCCATGAAAGATGGGGCAGAGGGAGCAAAGCAGATGGACTTGGAGGTTGCTGGAGCTCAAAGTCGCAGGACTCAGTGCCCCTAGGCTTATGGCTCCTGTAGCTGGCAGGATGGATGGGGGTGCCATTCACTTATCTGAGAACACTGCAGAAGAGCCAGGTTGTTGCTGTTGTTTTTTTTAATGAAAGAAAGCTTTAGTTTAGTAGGACAGATCATTTGATAGTCTTGGGCTGAGTTGGAGTTGCCTTTGAGATGCATATCAAAGTGGGGATATCAGGGGTGGTGGATATAGAAATCTGGACTAGAGATACAGATCCAGGACGTACTGATGTGGAGATGATGCTGGAAGCTGTAGGCCTGGCTCACATCATGTAGGAAGGGCCTGTGTGGTAAAGAAAAGCCTGGGCCTAAAAGCTGGCACTCCTTGGGTTACAACTGGCAAAGGCCAGAGTGACTGCAAAAGTGCCCAAAGAACCTCATTTGTACTGTCAACCCAGATGGAACAAAAAATATGTTAACTGTAAGCCTATTACATAATGTATATGTTAACTAGAGTAGAATTAGAAAACAGGAAATCAATAGAGAAAAATCATCAAAACCAAAAGATGGTTCTTTAGAAGATCAGTAAAATCAATAAGCCTCTAGCCAGGCTAAGCCAAAAAGAGAGGATACAAATCACTAATATCAGAAATGAAGAGGGGACATCACTACAGGTCCCATGAACATCAAAATCAAAATGACAATAAACGAATATTATGACCACCTCCTTGCCCACAAATTGATAACCTAGAGGAAATGGACCGACTCCTTGAAATACATAACCTGTCAAAATTTACATAAGAAGAAACAATCTGCACAGGCCCATATCTACTTACGAAATTCAATTAATAATTAATAACCTTCCAAAAATAAAGCACCAGGCTGGCCCAGATGGATTCACTGGTGAATTCTACCAAACATTTAGGGAAGAACGTATATCAATTCCCCCTAGGTTTTTTCAGAAGATAAATGCAAAACCCATTCTATGAGGCCAGCATTACCCTAAAGCCAAACCTAGACAAAGACATTACCAGAGAAGAAAACTACACATCAATCTCTCTCATGAACATAAATGCAAAAATCCTCAACAAAATACTGGCAAATTGAATCCAATAGTATATAAAAAGAATTATATACCACAAGTTCGATTTATCCCAGGTATGCAAGACTGGTTCAACATTCAAAAATCAATTATTGTAATCCATCACATCTACAATCTAAAAAAGAAAAATCACATCGTATCAGTAGATGCAGAAAAAACATGTGAAAAAATCCAATACCCATTCATAATAAAAACTCTTAGCAAACTAGGAAGAGAGGGGAACTTCTTCAACTTGATTAAAAAAAAATCTACAAAATCTTACAGCTAATATCGTACATAATGGTGAGAAACTCAAAGCTTTCCCACTAAGGTCAGGTACAAAGCAAAGATGTCCCCTTTCACCATTCCTTTTCAACACAGAAGTTCTAGCTAATGCGACAAGAAAAGGAAGTAAAAGATACAGATCAGGAAGGAAGAAATAAAACCGTCTTTGTTCACAGATGACATGATCAGCTTTATGTAGAAAATCTGAAAGAATTAACCAAAAAAACCCCTGAAACCAATAAGCAATTATAGCAAGGTTATAGGATAGAAAGTTAATGTGTAAATGTTAATCATTTCCTATACACCAGGAATGAAGTGGTGGAATTTGAAATTAAAAACACAATACCAATTACATTAGCACCCAAAAAAAAAAAAAAAAACAACACTGTAGGTATAAATCTAAAAAAAAAAAAAAAATGTTTAAGAGCTATATGAAGAAAACTACAAAATTCTGATGAATTTTTACAAAGATATATTCTATGTTCATGGACAGGAAGATTGTTAAAATGTTGGTTCTTCCCAACTTGATCTATAGATTCAATGCAATCCCAGTCAAAATCCCAGCCACTTGGGGGAGCCTGGGCTGGCTCAGTCAGTAGAGCACGCAACTTTTGATCTTGGGGTTGCAAGTTCGAGTCCCACATTGGGAGGAGAAATTACTTAAAAAATCTTAAAAAAAAAAAAAATCCAAGTTATTTTGTGGATATCAACAAACTGATTCTAAAGTTCATGTGGAGAGGCAAAAGACCCAGAAGAGCCAATACGATATTGAAGGAAACGAACAAATGATAATACCCAACTTCAAGACTTACAATAAAGCAACAGTAATCAAGACGGTGGTATTGACTATAGAAGTCTGTGGTACTGGCCAAAGAATAAACAGATCAATGGAACAGATTAAGGAGCCTAGAAATACACTGACATAAATATAGTCAACTGATCCTTGACAAAGGAGCCAAGGCGATATGATGAAGGAAGTCATTTTTTTTTTAGGTTTTTATTTATTTATTTGACAGAGAGAGACATAGCAAGAGAGGGAACACAAGCAGGGGGAGTAGAAGAGGGAGAAGCAGGCTTCCCGCCGAGCAGGGAGCCCGATGCAGGGCTCGATCCCAGGACCCTGGGATCACGACCTGAGCTGAAGGCAGATGCTTAACGACTGAGCCACCCAGGCACCCCGAAGCAAGTAATCTTTTAAACAAATGGTGCTGGAACAACTGGACAACAACGTGCCCCAAAAAATGAATAAAGACACAGACTGATACCCTTCACAAAAGTTAACTCAAGGTATATGCTGAACGAGCACAAAGAGTGAAAATACAGAAAATAAGAATTACTTTATATTACTATAAGCTTCAGCACCATCTGTTCTAAAGGAACTGAATTTCATAGAATCTGTGAAGAATAATCTAAAAATCACCAATTTTATAGGGAATGGAAAAAGGTGCTAAAGAAAAAAGAAAAAGGTGCTTAAAAACAACAAAGCCAATATACGTACATAATCATGGCATGAACTATAAATGAGAGAAGACGACTCTGGGCCATACTAGAAGCAGTAAGGCAATGGAAGCTCTAAACTTAGAAACTATTATTTTGGCCAAGTTTAGAGAGGAAACATTTAAATGAATTAGGCAGAGAACCAGCGTCACAAAAAAAGGCTTCAAAAATAAGAAATTGAAAGAAATAAGAAATATTCAGTAAATATTTACGTGCCTATTTACCAGGCATTCTCTCCACATCAAACCTATAGTGGACCTCAGACAGTCTATGATTCCTAATAATTCCCTGTGGTTTCCTTAAAAGGATCCAGTGGAAATTAGAGGGGAAACAACACCACTTCCACAGGAAAAATACTCATTTTTCTTGTGAGCAGTCGTAGGAAATACGCAAAGCTGTAGGAGATGTGGATTCAGTCAGTAAAGATCTTTCATTCTATAGCGCCCACTCTGCAACAATTACTAAAAGCAACAATAACAAAGCCGTGAAGCCATGCCGTCACACCAGAACTTTATTTCACAATAAATGAACGTCTGAAACGGGAAGCAAATACAAGCAAGCATAATGAAAGTGGTGCTCAGGGGACCATAGCCAAAGAAATTGAAGACAAGAAAACGAAAAACATATTAAGGATGCAGTTTGCTGCTCCATTTGTTTTTATAGCACAATGGATGTGGAAGGCAATGCAGCCCTTACGCTCAGGATTTTTTTTTAATAAACTCGGGTTTTTAATAACCTGGCACACAGCCCTATAATTAGCTGTAATTTACTGAGACAGGCAATCTTAAATACAATATAATGAAAACTGAAACCTCAGAGGAAGAATCTGAAAAAAAAAAAAAAAACAAGTCATAAAAATATGATTATTGCTGCAGGGAACTTGTACTCCTTGCAGAGATTACTCTAGAAGTGTGTCATGTTGATAGAACAGTGGGAAGAGGCAGTTCTGGCCAATCTGGTTGAGTGTGATCTACTTCCTTGAGGCTCAGTGCCCCTTCCTCTGCACACACACATCCCACAAGGCTGCATATTGCCAAGACCTTCCCAAGACACAAGAGGTCCAAAGTGTCATGCCCGAAGGTTAGCCACCCAGTTGGCCTTTTGAGGCTCCCTTCTGGGGCTCAGTCACATACACATTGGGATCAGCCCACACAGGGCACTCTATGGAAGTTCTACCAAATGTTTCCTGAAGGAGGAAAGACCCACTTCTTGCTACCTTTCCAGAAAGCATCTATGGAGCACATCAGACTGTCTCAGAATACATAGCTTTTTTTCTTCCAGAAAACAAGTTGTGATCCTTCTGGGATCGCTAAATTAATAAACCCTGAAATACTGCACCAAGACTTACAAGTTTGCTCTCAACCAAATAATGAAATTTAAATAAGCAAGTTTAAGAACTGAGAAACTTCCCTCATCTCTCCAGCGGGAGTCTTCACTGGCAGTGGACAATTTGCTTGAGGCAACAGGAAACCATATATCCTGTCATGGGACACACCCCACAGCTCCTAGCGTGGTTGCAGAGTCTGACTCTCTAAGTCTAGGGACTGCGTGACAGTACTGACAGTATGTGACTCTAAGAGCCCCATCCTTGGATACGAAAGGCAGGAAAGGGCCTCCTGCTGGGTGCTGCCTCTCTACAATCCCTTAGTCCGGTGAGGCCCTTGCTCTGGGTAACTGTGGACCTGAACACTCGAACAGAACACGGTACAACTGTCTGGCACCTGCGTATCACAGGCCTCAGCGTCCCTGCTCTCTGTGCTTACGGTCTGAATGAAGTCAGTTCCAAGCAATTCTGGGATGTCCATAGGGCTGAGGAAAGAAAGAAAACACAAACCTGATCAGATCAGCCAATCTCTGGAGCACTGGGAATTAATCCCAACTTAAGTAAGAGCTGAAAGCAGAGTATAAATCAATGGCTTTTTCATTTACAAGTGACAAAGCTTTGACCCTAAGCCATAACTGAGACACTTTATTACCTTTTTTTTAAAAGATTTTATTCATTTATTTGAGATAGAGAACAGGAGCAGGGGGAAAGGGAGAGGGAGCAGACTTCCCACTGAGCAGGGAACCCGATGCAGGGCTTGATCCCAGCACCCTGGGATCATGGCCTGAGCCGAAGGCAGATGCTTAACCGACTGAGCCACCCAGTCGCCCCTATTACCTTTTTTAATAACGTTTTCACTTGTGCTCTGTGAAAGCCTGATCCCAGGGCACTCACTGATCTCTGGTCAAGTGAGTTGAGAATATGCTGTTCCCTGCACCCCGAGAGCCCCAGCCGGCCAGGACAAAACGGTTCTGCAGCCAGCGTAGCACCCGCTCCACCTGCCTAGTCAGCTTCCCAGAGTTCTCTGCCCACAAAGGAGCCAGCCTCCTGGTCTTGCAGCGCTTTAGAGCGCCGGGGGGTGGGGTGGGGCGGAGGGAGCTGGAGCACCCCTGGAACCGCAACAGAGGCGACAGGCCTGCTGGCCGTCCCTCGGTTCCCAGTGCTCTGCTACCAGCTCCCGGGGAGCGGCGTGCTGGCCTTGGCTTGTGTGTGCGCCCTGTGCTGTCCTGCGCAGGGCTGACTCGTGTACTTCGAGGGACAGGGAAAGAGAAGGAGAAGAGAGGATCGCAGAGCGGGGAGGGGGCAGGCAGAGGTGCTGAGAGGAAGGGAAACCGGGCCCCTGTTCAGCTGGGCTCTGCTGTCTGCACAGCGGGGACCTAGCACCACTGCTCCTTCACCTTCCACCCACGGCACCGGAGCTCTTAGATGGCTCCCGGCCCCAGTGGGGGCCACACAGCCCGCAGCTCGGCATTCAGGACCAGAGCAAGATCGCCTCAAGCCCAAAGAAAGACTGGACCAGCCATGTGTCAAGGTTCCCTACTGGCCGAGAAGGGGTGAAACCGAGGAGGAGCGAGGAAGAACCGGAGCCGAGCACAGGGCTACGAACAGGCCTGGGACAGCAGGGGCCAGGCCGGTGGCGGCTCGGCAGCGGGGCCCATCCCCTGCAGACTCCCTACCTTGGGCCGGTAGCCCCGCTCAGCCATGGTCTTCGCCTCCTGCCGTAGCAGGGTGTCGGTGAGGCGCTCTGCCTGCCTTGCCGCCTCTTCTTCCTCCTCCTGCTGCTGGTCCTCCTCCCATGCCTGCAGCTGGTGCTCTGCAACCTGGCCACCAAGAGCACAGTCACCCAGGGCAGTGCCCCCAGGGCAGAGCCCTGCCTCGGATCATGAGGCAAAGCCCGTGGGCCTCTGCCAGCTGGAGAAGCCCAGCTAAGCCACCGTGACGGCAAGTGCCAGAAGAAGGAAGGACATTTATGAGCTTGGAAAGGCTGTGTGTGTAACACACAGCTCATAAAAAGCTCTGGTGTGCCCACGTGCTTGGAAGATTATTCTCTGCTCCCTGTCAGGTCCTGAACTCAATAAACTGTGTCCCAGCGAGCCAGAGGCTTGCAGATACAGACAGGAAAGAGAGAGGCTGGCCAGGCCTGACAGCCTTGCTCCCACACAGAGGACCTGGAGTGAAGCTGGGACTAATCAGGAGGGTCGGGGTTTCAGCTGGAAAGGAAAAGGGGTGCACTGAGCTCACTGACGTAGGCTTCTTGGACAAGGTCCTAGTGCCAGGCTGTGAAAATAAGTCAAGGGTCTTGGCATCTGGTGCCACAGTGGGGCGGGGGCCACACTGAGGCCTGCTACCTGCGGCTCGCATCCCCCTGGCTGAGGCTGCCTCCCCCCAACACCCCCCCGCCGCCGGCTGAGCCCACCTGGGCCTCCAGCTCCTGTTTCCTGGCCGATTTCAGTTCTTCACTCTCCTCTTTCTCACGACGAGCTGACTCTCTTGCTTCCTCAAGATTCTGAATAAGCTGCTCCCTGTGTCTCAGGGACTCCTCTTGTGCCCGTCGGTTTTGTTCAAGCTTTTCTTGTATTTGTTGTTGTCTCCCTGTCAGAACCTACCCGCAGTGGGAAGGCAAAGGGCAGATTTCAGTGTGACGCTAACAGGTACCTGTTCTGTAAGCCGTGGGCAGGCCATAGCTGCCCCGAGACCCAGCCTTGTCCTCAGTCTCAGGCCTGAATACACCAGGTGAAGGCAAGTCCAGATCACAGGACTGACCCACACAGTGTCAGCCCCGCTTCCCACCCGTCCCCAGCACACACAAAATGCACACACTGCGCAGTAGGGAGAGACAGCTGGGCACTGACAAGGTCAGAGGAGGGGATGGAGCTCCCTCCCCAGGGCAGAAACACAGCAACAAGGTTGTGAGTCTCACTCCCCATCAGTTCTAGAAAAAGAAACCACAAGCCACGCAGATGACCAGAGATAAGAGTCTGGGTCCTCCCCCCAGCCTTTTGGATTTAAATTTACTGCTTAGAGTGGCAGAAACTTTCTGGGTTTGAGACCTGGCCACAGCACAGGATTACGTCCAAAGCATGGTCAGGCCTCAAGAACTAGGAATGGTGGGAAGCCACCTGCCACACCCAACAATTACGCTCCCTGGAGGGGACACATAAGTGGCCACAACGAGGAGGAACATTTTTAATAGGGAAAATCAACACATGCTGCAGAATATCGGTACTCACAAAAGTGAGACAGCACCAGTGGGAACCTGACTTCCCATGGATTCGAAAAGGACATGCGCAAAATAGAATTTCCATTTTAAACCACTTTAACTTTCAATACATGGATAACAAAGGCTTTTTCCTAGATTTCTTTAAAAAAAAAAATTTTATTAAGGAATGTCTACCCACAATGTGGGGCTCAAACTCACGACCCCGAGATTAAGAGGCACATGCTCCACCAACTGAGCCAGCCAGGAGCCCCTAAAAGATTTCCTTCTAAATGGGGTATGCCTTTTGTATACTACTTAAATCCTGACAAAGAAGACAGTTATGTTCCTCCAAGAATCCACTTCTGGTTATATACCTCAGAGGAAAAAATCCTAAATATAGAAAATGGAGGGGCGCCTGGGTGGCTCAGTTGGTTAAGCGACTGCCTTCAGCTCAGGTCATGATCCTGGAGTCCTAGGATCGAGTCCCGCATCGGGCTCCCTGCTCCGCAGGGAGTCTGCTTCTCCCTCTGACCCTCTTCCCTCTCGTGCTCTCTATCTCTCATTCTCTCTCTCAAATAAATAAATAAAATCTTAAAAAAAAAAAAAGAAAATGGAAAGCCTTATGCCCCAAGATGTTTACTGCAATGTTTCTTGTAATGCCTCAAAATTAGAAAAAAAAGAATACCCACAAGAGGGGAGTAGAACACAAACTACAACACACCCACATGATATAATATGCTGTCGTCAAAATATCTACAAGATGTGAATAGTATGTTAGAATGCTTGAAATCAAACAGCACAGTATAATAGCGAATGCTCAGAAACACACATTACGCACAGAAACAGGAAGAGTTGAAGGAAATCAAGTAATGATGACTAGATGCTGGGGGGTCTGGGTAACTTGATGTTTACTTCTGTACTTATGAATTTTTGTCGAATAAGTTGATACTACTCTCATAATGACGTTAAAAGTCTCTTTATGATGACCAGAGAGGCCTGTGCTCCAGAACATTTGGCAGGGTCAGTATGTGCTCGCAGCCGGCATTACCTCACTCATCAGTCTGTCTCGGGCGCTCCTCTCCCGGGCCCACTCCGCCTCTCTCTTTTCCCACATCTCCTTGGCCTCCTCCCTGGGAACACAGAGCGGATGAGAGCAGGCTCCTTGCCACCACCCACGGCAGAAGACAACTAAAGAACCAAGAGGGCTCCGGTGCACAGGTCCACACATCTTCTATGGGGCCAACGTTCACATCAACTTCTGCACCCAACTCTTCACAGGTGACAATTCCGGACCAGCTCACAGAGAGTATTCCTCCAGTAAGTACTTTGGGCTGCCTTGGTTACGCTCCCGCCTCCTTACGAAACACAACTATGATGACCTGCACCCATGCCATTTGGACACCAAGGTGACTGAAGCCGTCAGGACCCTGGAGAGGGGCAGGAGCCTGGCAGTGCCTGAGGCCCGAGCCCTTGCTCCTCGAGTCCTGGCGATGTCAGGAGCCAAGAACATGAGGACGAGAAAGCACTGTGCACAGTGTCTGGCCCACAGTCAGTGCTCAATAAATGTTACCTGTTATTTGATTATTTCAATCTCCTAGGTTTTTAGGATCCAGAACCATCTGTAATAGACCTAAGAAGCGTTCAGCATCTCCACAGTTTATAACAACTTCCTATCAAGTTTCTAAGATCTTAAAGGAACAGATCCTTACTCTAAACCCTGATGATTTCCACCTGAAAGAACTTCAGGGAAACACCCCCGCAAGCCAGGTCCGTTAGCAACATGTGCTCGTCACGACGGACAGCTGAGCAAGTGCAAATGTTTCGGTCACAACAGAGACCCTTGTGGTGTCCTGTGGGGATGTGAGGGGCCAGAGGAGAGGCTGGGAGTGTCGGGCGCACGCAGGGGCCGCCTCTCACCTCAACAGCAGCTGCAGCTCTGCCTCCCGTTCCCTCTCCAGCCGCAGCTGCTCCTCGACAACCTGCTTCATCCACTCCACGTCAGCCACGGCCTGCGCCCTCTTGGCCAACTGCACACGCTGGTTCTCGTCCTCCCTCTCGAGGAGCGCCTGCAGGATGCGCTTGTCCGCCTCCTGGAGGGTGGCCGAGGAAGCACAGGGGGAGTGGGGGGAGCCGTTCTGCAGCCCCTGCCTCCCACTCCCACGGCCCCGCCTTTCTGCCCTCGGCACTGAGAGCAGACATTTGTGAGGCTTCCGATGGTTCCCAAGATAGAGACGGGAAGGGTCAGGGTTTAACCACTTAGGGATGGTTTAAAACAATGCAGGAGAGGCCCAGGAGCTTTCCCTTTCCAAGGGAGACCCCTCTGCCACCACACGCAAGTCCCTGCCCTTGGACAGGCCTGGTAGCACAGCTTTCGAGAACACAGCTGGGCAGCAGTCTCACTTCCGAGAGCACAGACTGGAGACCCAAAGGCACAAAGACGTGCACAAAATGCTCACTGCAGCTGTGCTGTAAGAGGGAAAAACCAGAAACATCGCATGGGGCTCCCTGCTCAGCGGGAGGCCTGCTTCTCCCTCTCCCACTCCCCCTGCTTGTGTTCCCTCTCTTGCTGTGTCTCTGTCAAATAAATGAATAAAATCTTTAAAAAAAAAAAAAAAAGAATGGGGGAGCTCTGGAGATCCTGGGATGGAAAAATGCACTCGGGGCCCAGCAGAGGCGCCGCCACCCCCCGCCCGCCCTGACTGCAGCAGGCAGGGATGGAAGACAAATGGGCTGGCCCATTCACTTTCCCCGTCCCTGCGTCACTAGCGAGCCCACGGACATACCTAACAGGAAGACTGAGCAGCTAGTATGAAAGCACAGGCTCCCTCCCAGTGTCTGAGGTTTACCGGTAGGTAAATATGCTGAGGAATGCCACTTCAACTTGTAAAGAACCCCACTGCTTCTGTCTCTGGGCATCATGTAAATATATCTAGGAGGAGACCTCTGGGGAGGGGCAGGGATTGCAGGGCTGATCAAGGCGGAATCTCCCCTGGTGTCTTATTATGAGAACACACTTAGCTATGGAGGAACGGAAAGCATTTTCTTCTGAAGAGGGTGAAAGAAATGCCAGGATGACTCAGACTCACCAGTTCCTCTTGGATCTGCTGGGTACGCCTATTGAGTTGCACGTTATACTGATGTCTCAAAAAGCGTCTAGAAATGAGCAAAATGGGCTGCCTTCAGTGTCTTACGAACAATTACTGGAGGTCAGACAGCTGCTTACTACAAAAGACTGTCTCCTTTCTGGTTTGGGGTACCCGTGCAAGCCTGGGCAAGTGAGAGGCTCGCCCGCCTGGCCAGGGCAGCCGCTGGGGGCCCTTCTCATACACACCCCAGCTCCGCCTTCTGCCGGAAGGCTGCCATCTGCTTCCTCCCTTCCTCCAGCCTCTCCAGCTCCCACCGCTGCTTCAGCAGATTCTCCTGCTCCTTCTTCAGTTTGGTGGCCTGTGGTGACGACAGTTAAGTCCAATTAAGGTCATCAGAATCAGAGCTCCCTTCATTCTTCATCTGCATTTTCAGCAGGGCTGGCCTGGCCGGGGGTGATCAGAACGCCCTCCCACCTCTGGGTTCTGAGCCCTGGGCCCGGCTCACTCCTTTCCTGCAAGAGCCTTTCCCGGGCCTGTGGACAAGGATGAGACCCATGCTCCATGCTCCCACAGGACCCTGTATTCGTCTACACCTTACTGTGACTTCACCTGTCTCCCCTACCCGACACAGCTCCTGCCGTGAGGGCCCAGCAGTGCTTGGCATCAAGCATCAAGCAGATGGTGGGCATTAAGGATCTGTTTCCTGAATCATTTGGGCCTGAGGAAGGACAGGCTTCCCCTTGTCTGAATGGGAAGATCCAGCCCAGGAATCTAGCTCAGGGAAACTGCACAGTATTCTCAAAACAGCCTCCTGAACCAAAGACCCTCACAGTTTATGCCTTGAGATCCCAAACCTGCTAGCTGGGGAGAGCTATAACTGTGTGCTAGGACATCAGACTAAGTCAAGTCTACTTGGTGCCCTGGAAAATCCAAGTTCTGAGAAGGTTCTCACACAGCCACTCTGAAAACACACCTAAGAGAACAGGTATTCTTTCCGTATCATGAACATTCTAGATTCTGGGCATACAACCTAGGAGGATGGAAAAACCACAGCTGGAAATACATGTGAGAAGGGAGAGCCCAGCATTGTTGCATGTCTTAGAATCATCACCCCGCTCCCCACAGAACCTATTCAGCACCGCTTTCCACATGCCCATTTTCTAACAACAGGCGGCTGCAACAGAGGAGGCCGTGCAGCCAGGACCATGCCCTCACCTCCTTCTCCTTCAGCTTCAGCTCCTCCATCTGCTGCAGCAGCGCCTCAGCCTGGAGCTTGCCCTCCAGCTGCCTCCTTTCCTCTTCTGCTTTCATCCGCTCCAGCGCTTCCCTTCGGGCCCGTTCATGCTCATTTTCATACCGTTTGTTCTCTTTCTCTTTGGTGGCTTCTTGCTACATGGACCCAAAGGAAGCCAGGAGGTCAGTATCTGTAACATGGCCAGCAAAGACCCAGTTCCCCACCGCTGTTCCTCATTCGGACGTGTCTACGCTAGAGCGGGTCATGCCACTTATCAGCCTGGTGACCCTGGGCAACAGTGCGTCTTCCTGGGCCCTGTTCTCACGGTGGGAACCATGGAAGTGATGCTGCCCTCAGAGACGACGCTGGGGAAGTACCCAGCACAGGGCCTGGCACAGAGCAGGGGCTCAAGAATGGCGGGGTTCCTTCCCCTTCCCAAAGTCAGCACAATACTCTCCAAAATTAACGCAGAGGCACAGCTGTGGGTTCACAGAGGTGTGGACTTTTGTCCTCAGAGGTGCTGCTGTAAGCCAAGGTCGAGAGTTTACGATGCAAACTACGTCAAAAGAGACTGCCAGCAACAACAGTGACCTTTCAGATGAGCACTGCACCTGCCCGGGGCCAACCCTGGTCACCTGGTGTGATTCTGCCCCCAGGAACGAGCACAACGGACCGTCGTATGTGTAAGAGCAGCCGCCGTTCAGTGTTAGCACGTTAAATAAGCTGAGATCAAGTCTATTCGTGGATCGGAGTCATTAACATTGAAAACAAGAAAACTTCCAAGCCGTGGAGGCACAGCACGCCCACCACAGCGCAGAGGGCTATTTCCCGAGTCATATACCACACCTGTTTTTTTTCTTCTTTCTGCATTTTCCAAGAGTTTATCACATGCTCCTTGTGAAGGGCTGATTCAATCTGAGGGTGAGAAGGCAGAGAAGACGAACTTCCTCACTGGTTCATGTGACAGACGTGCACTGCAGAGCGCAACGACCCTAAGTTCCCTACACGAGGACTCAGGGAGGCCCAGGTACCTTACAGGGGAGCACAAGGAGACCCCAACATGTACAGTCTGAATGCCAGTCAGTTAGTGTTTACTGACTTAAAGGACCAGGCAGTTCTAAACAAATCGTACAAGTTGTAACGAAGGAGCACGAACTCTTCTGCCGGCACCCTTGGGACTGAGCAGGAGCCGGTCAGTGGACACTGAAATGGAAATAGGATCTGAAAGGCCACCCCTGGCTGCTCCAGAGCGTACCAGGCCCCAGGGCCACCGGAGCTAGCTGAGGAACAGGCTCAGCCTTTCGCCTGGCTCCTCCAAACTGGGCAAGTGAGAGGCTTGCCCGCCTGGCCAACCCTGCTGCAAAGCGGAGGTATATAAACATGTACTCCCATAGCAACAGATTCAACACATTTGGGGTGATTAAGAAGAGATTTCAGGGGTTGCCTGGGCAGCTCAGTTGGTTAAGCATCTGACTCTCAATCTCAGTTCAGCTCTTGATCTCAGGGTCCTGAGTTCAAGCCCCATGTTGAACTCCACGATGGGCGTGGAGTCTACTTAAAAAAAAAAAAAAATTGGGTTTAGAGAATCTTTTGGATCAGAAAATGAATTATAGCACTGTCCAAAAGCTTTTGTTTGGGAAATCATCTATAAAAAGTTTTAATTTCTTTCTCGACTTACAAATGTACACATTTGTAACTAATTTGAGTGTTCTAAATAAACATTTCTGAGTAAAAGACTTTGGAGCACCTACCTAAACCCTCAAATGACCAGGGAAAGTCTTAATGCTAACTGCACAAGACTCAAAAGCACACAATTGCTCCCTTACTTAGTGACTAGCTATTTCTAACTATAATTATGAATAAATAAACTCATCCCACCAAACAAAGACACAAAGTTTAAGTTGAAATAAATTACTGACATCATCACGGGTCTTCTTCTGGCCCAGTCTCTGTGGAATGATGCCATTCAAGCCAGACCCGCCCTCCCTTGCCCCCAAGGTCTGGGCCCTTGTCCTCCTTTCTGCTGCTACCCCATTCTGGCCTCCACCATCACTGCCCTGGCCTCTCCCCGTCCTGCCAACCTCCACACTGCTGCCAAAGTTATTGCGCCCCGAAATGCACCTGGGTCCCACTGTATCCCTGCTTAAAACCATCCAGGTGCCCCCCATGCTTCCAGGAGAAGGCCACACAAGGCCGGCCGGGGTCTGGGCCCGCCTGCCTCACCAGCCTCAACTCCTGCAGTCCTCCTTCCTTCTCTGACGGCACAACCTCTCAGCCACTGTTGCTCCCTGGACTTGCTCGGGCCTGATCCTCACTCAGCTGCCTCAATCTGGAGGGTCCTTTCCTCACCTCCACACCATCAGGTAAAAGCCCATGACTTTCCAAACTCCTCCACCCCAGCAACTCCTCTGAGATGCCTCTCTGACCCCCAACTGAGTTGGGGGCACTGCCCCGATGCACATCTTTCCGGGCCGCCCAGCCCACTGCAGCCTGCACTGTAATGAGCTGCCCAGTCTCCTGCACAGGGCTGCGAGCTCCTGAAGAGCGGGGACCCTCTCTAATCTCTACATGCCCAGGTGCTAGACCATGCAGCAAATGTTCAGTAAGTGTTGGCTGAACACCAAACGAACCAGATCTGCCTGGTGCATTTTTCAGGTAGCTGGGGTGTCCTCTCCTGTTTCACCCCAGCAAGAGATGCAAGTTTACAAACAAGAAGGGAAACATGATTTCATCTACTTAGGCAAATCAAAGGTTTTCACCTCTCGAAGTTTGGGGTTGTTCTTTTTCCAGTGTTCATATAAAAGTTGTTCAGCAATCTGTCAAGAAGACACAAAGCCTGATGTCACTTTTCAAATCCATTCACATTTTGGATAACCCCCAGCGGAAGTCAGCTCAGGCTGAGAGCCCCTCTACCGGCTCGCTGTCCCTGCAGCTGCCCTTCAGACCTCCTGCCCGCCTTGCAGCCCCGGCTCTGGGAGACACCAGAATGGAACCAGACAGCCCTGACAAATGACTGCCACAATGGTGATGGAAGGGTGCCAAGATCTGATGCTACAGATGGGTCCCAGATGGGACAGATTTGTTGCAAAAGATACAGCAGGCTTCAGTACATAGACTGGGGCTCACCATTCCCCACAAGTACTCGGAAGATAAAGTATACCAGTGCCAAGCCTTTGCAGGACCACGGGACTGGAATAAAGACAAAGGACTCAGAAGTGGTGATTTAAGGGGCCAAAGAGAATAGAGGTGGCTCGTGCCAAACACGCATGAAGAACAACGTAGCACAAGCCCCTCCCCCTCCTGGCTCTCCCGTTAACTGCTGGCTCATCAGACCAGAGTGCCCGGGGGTGGCCCCACACGCGCCTCACTGACGGGCTGGGGACACTCCGGCTCTGTTGGCTCCTACGGGGCTAGAAGAAGTTACCAGTTTCCTTTGCTCTTCTCGGGCCGACTTTAGATTGCTGCACCGCTCCCGGATCCTTCCCTCCTGCAAGTCCACGCTGAGCCGCAACGCCTCCAGCTCTCTGGCCAGGAGGTCCTGCTCCTCCAGCAGCAGCTGCCTGAGTCGGTCCCGTCTGCCTTCCAGCTGCTTCCTCGTCTCTTCCTTCATCTTCTCCCGCTGATAGGCATGCATGCTGCGTGGGAAAGAGCCCTCCCTCCGTCAGTCACGCAACGGCCACATGCAGCACGCTCTGCTCTGCTCTGTGGCCAAAGAGGCTGAGGTGGACGTGACACGGTGACACAGGAAAGTGTCTTCCAGCCAAAGTGAAGACAGCAAGTCACAGAGCACTATGCGTAACAGAACCTTGGCTTCGCAATAAGAAAATGTACAGTGGTCTCACATATGCACGGAACGACAGTACTAGCTAACACTTGGGCAATTACCATGTACAAGGTACAATATGCCGAATCATAAATCCTACAAAGTAGGTTCTGTTGTAGCCCCACTTCACTGAGGAGGAAACTGAGGCTCATTTATACAGCAAGTGACACAGTCAGGATTTCCAACTAGGTCTGTCTAACTCCAAAGCCTACCCTTTTACCTTCCATGATTTCTACATATATTTCTGCAACAATGGATGTATATGTGTATGTGTATTTATACACACACAGCAGGGGAAAAGTACAGGAGGATCTGCGTCAGCCTGTTAATTGTGGTTCTCTCTGGGGATAAAGGGTCACCTGGAGACTCCCAGATTCTACATATATTTCTTACTGTTTTCTCTTTTTCAATGCAAATGTATTATTTCACTGATGATCTTTCTCTTCAATTTTCAGTTGGAAAAACATGACCATGCAGGGCATTTATGCCACCCAGCAAATTCCTCAAGAAAACATGCTGTTAAGCCACACTCCCCCACCCCCATCCCCACCCCCCGGGGTTCTTAAAGCCACATGCCATGACCAACAAGTGGCTTCCTGCCTTCATCCCCCTAAGGTCACTGTAGTTACCTCCGCTGGTAGGAGGTCTTGGAGCTCCATTCCGCCTGTTTGGAGCTACAAATATCAGACATCCTGAAGTAGCGGCTGTTCTGGTCCCACTGCTGCCGAAGCCGGGCCTCCTGCTCTCGCTGTCGGGCCATCTGCTGATCCAGGAGCCTCCAGCTGCACCAGTACGAGGGCAGCGTAGGGAGTGCCATCTGAGGATAATGGCAATGGTAGGAAAATGAGCCTGCTGCAGCCCCCTAATGAGTGGTCCTCAGCCTTTGGCCGCCCCCTGGAAACACCCCGCCCCCTGGAATCACCCCGCTCCAGACCAATGACATCAAAAACGTCTCGGTGCAGGCCCCCAGGCATCAGGATTTTTCAAATGATTTGCAAATCATCACTTTAAATAAGCCTGGGCTGCACCCAGCTGTGAGCGAGACACCATCAAGGATGCTGCAGATGACAACAGGGGGCCAGTCCTAGCAGTGCTGGCCCAAACACCTGGGGACTTCTACGCTCTCCACAAAGTAACAGGGGTAATAATTTCAGGAACGTATATATGTGCCAAGCTCTTGACATATAAGATCTTTTTCATTGTTATAATCCCCCCATTATTTGGCAGGTGGCGACTTGCCCGAGACCACAGAGCCAGGAAGTAGAGGAAATGAAAGGGCTGGGATCCTAATTCATGTGGTGTCAGCCCAGGGCCTGGGCTCTGTGGACAGCAAAAGGCTGCCTGTGGGGACCAACAGCCCTGGCTCTGGCAAACCCCAGGGAGAGGCCCACAGCTAGCGGTGTTCTGGATTAGCATGGAGGACACATCCCTCAACTTACAGATGGAGAAACTGAGACCCAGAGAGGAATCGATGTGCCCGGGTCACGGAATAAAATGGGGACACGATGGAGACTTGAAAGCAGAGAGCAGTCTCACTCCAGGCACCTCTTTCCCTGACCCCAGAGCTGCCACGATGGGCAGGGTCTACACAGTGCCTGGCTAGGACAGTACTTATGAAACGTCTGTTGAATAAACGGGTAGGTCTGCGTCCAGGCCAAGTCTCAAGCTCAGTGCTCAGAGCTGGGGTGCAAATAATCTACGTCTATGGACCCAGTTTAGCCTTCGGCTGCCAGTTTACAACCTGTCTTGAAAGCGTGGCAAGGTAGACAGTTTTTTCCTTGCCCTGGAAGCCGCCCGCGGAAAAGCTTTGCACCAGGAATCAAGAAACGAGACTCCGGTCCCGAATCGGGGACATCCTTCTTGCAGCCCCAACGTCCACATATGACAAAAGGGGTTGCAGAGCAAGGCGTCGGACCCAGAGCGCGCAGGGACGGCGGGTCCCCGGACGCCTGCCGCGATTCCCGCCAGCGCGGGGCCACTGCGGCCGGGCTCCGCGGGTCCCCGGCCCCACGCCGGCTCCGGCCGAGCCCACCCTCCGACTCACGTTTCTCCGCGCCCCGGAGTGTCCGAAAAGTGCCCCCGCCGCGCTCCGGCATACCCCAACCAACGCCAGCCAGTCCCGCCTGGCCGCGCGGCAGCAACAGCGGCCGTTTCCCCGCTCGTTGCCGGGGCAACGGACCGACGACGGAGCGCCGCGAGGGCCAAGCCGCCTCCAGCGCGATACCGAACGCGCGGAGAGAAAAGAGGCTGCGTTTTTTCCTCTGGCGCCCTCTCGTGGGGGACGGGAGATCAATCGGAAACGTCCCTAGTCCCGGAAACAGGGAAGGATGAAGGTAAAGGAATCCTCGCTAGTCCGCAAAATTCAGAACGGTGGTTGCCTGCGGGGGATGAAGGTGAGGGTTGGAGGGGGGAAGGTCGGGGGGGACACGATAGGGGAGGAGACTGTAAGTCAGTGGTTCTCAAGCCTGGCTGCACACGAGGATCCCTTGGGGGAGGTCTTAAAAGTCCAGATGCCTTTAAAGAAGAAAAATTAAGTAAATCCAGATGCCCAGACCAAACTCCAGACCAGTCCCATCAGGTTCTCAGGGCCTGAGAGGTTGTCTCGGCTCCCCGGGTGCGCTCAGCGTGCAACCAGCTCGCCGAAGAGCTGGCCTAAGTGGATACCAGTTATTGGTATCTATTGTCTTTAGCTTGTGGTGGGTTCAAGGGTGTTCATTCTATTGGTGTTTTATGACTCGCATGTGTTACATGGATTATTTTATGTGTGAGAAACATAATAAAGGGGCGCCCGCCCGGCTCATTCCGTGGAGCTTGCAACTCCTGAATGTCAGGATTGTGAGTTCGGGCCCCACGTTGGGCGTAAAGCTTAGTTTACTTTTTTTTTTCTTTAAATAAATAAATTTACCTTAAAAAAATAATAAAGACAACTTCACTGATTTTTTTCTTTAAATAAATAAATTTACCTTAAAAAATAATAAAGACAACTTCCTCTTTTCTTTCATTTTCCCATTTTTCATGTTTAATTCTCTTAATTCCTCCCTTCCTTCTTATTCATTTCTCTGTTTTTTCCTGGGTGCAGCATAGCGTCTTGTTGAACATTTTGGCCTCTAGTCCAGCCTCCACCAAGCCAGTTGTGGGGCCTTGGGCAGGTCACTTCTCTCTGGGAAATGAGAGTGGTAAAGCAATTGAACAGAGAGGCCATTAGACCAGGCAGCTTTGATGCCTTGCTAGCCTAGCAAGCAAACCAAAACCTAACTCAGAATCAAGCCTGGCTGCACACAAGAAATCTGAGAAAATTTAAAATTTAAAATCCAAAATCCGAGAAAGAATAAACATAAGGACAGCCAACTACAGACAGCCGCCTAGCTATTCCCAAACAAAGCAACTGCATGAGCTGTAGCCAATAAAGTGATTTCCTTGCTTTGCTTCAGCCTCTTCTCTTTAAGAAAGCTCTCCCCCCAGGTCCTGCCTTCTGGCAGAGAGCTCCTACCCACCTTTGGTTTGGTGATACTCCGTTAAAATTGATATATACCCAAATAAACGCTTGAAAATTTTAATGTGTCTCAGTGTACCCTTTAACAAGAGTACCAGCAGTGCTGATTTTTTTAGAATTGCCCTTGTGAGAGGAAATGAAGGGTTCAATGGAGAGCAGAGCACCTGGTGCATCTCAGGTAAGTATTCTTTTTCCCCATCTCCCTTTACTTGACTCTTGCTGACTCGGGGTCTGCCCTGCTCCATGCATGAGATTCCCCAGGGTTACCCTCCTGTTGGTCCCTACCCCTTTGGCCAAGCTCATGGCCACTTTGCCACATTGTGTCGCCCTCCCCACCCCTCCAATGGGCCAGGGAAGCAGCTACCCACCAGGGTCAGCCCAGCAAAAGAGCCCAATACATAAATGCTTGTTGGTGGGTCTGAGTGTGGTAGGAACTTCAGCAATATGTGAATTGCGGGGGGAGGGGAAGAAACGTGAATTGAGTAGGGGGAGACCTGGCTTAGGTCCCGATTTTGTGCCTCTTGAGTGAGTCTCCTCTGCTCCCTGAGCCTTTGGTTTTCTTATCTGTATAATTGCCTTAAAGGACAAACAAGCTCCACTAGTGGGACTCCAGCTCCTAGGGCTTGACGGGCCTGGTCCTCAGGCTGTGGTCTCCGGGCCTCTTCTGCTGGACAGCCATCCCCACTGGCCCCCATTTATTCAGCTTCTACCCTCATGATACGTAGCTACCTGTAGCTCATTAAGCATCTTTACAAGTATCTTTTCCTTTGTTCTTCTCAGGACCCCTGTGAGATATTTTATTGTTCCCATGTTATTATTTTTTAAAAGATCTTATTTTTTAAATTTTTTTTAAGATTTATTTATTTTTTTAAAGATTGAAAGAAACCGCATGTGTGCACGAGCAGGGGGAGGGGCAGAGGGAGAGGGAGAAGCAGACTCCCCACTGAGCACAGAGCCCGATGCAGGGCTCGATCCCAGGACCCTGAGATCATGACCTGAGCCAAATTCAAGAGTTGGACGCTTAAACCAACGAAGCCACACAGGCGCCCCAAAAGATTTTAATTTTTTTAAGTAATTTCTATACCCAACTTGGGGCTCGAACTCATGATCCTGAGATCAATGCCGGCATCCAGCACAGGGAAGACTCACCATAAATATTTGTTGAGAATGAATGAGCAGATTCCCTGCTTTTGAGTCCCTTCTTCTTCTCCAAAAGGAAAAGGGAAGCATAATGTAGACAGAAAGCAAAAAGAAAGACAAAACAGAACTAAAACATTATTTGAATACCATGTGCCAGACGCTTTGGGAAGTATTCGCTCCCTTAAGCCTCCCTCCAGCGCGTGGGAGTCCTGCCTCCGCCCCGTACATGAGGGAACTGAGACCCTTGAGAAGTCAAGCCACCCTTTTGAGGTCACACAGGAAGGACTGTGCGAACCGGGATTCACACGCAACCTCCAGGAGCGTGTGATCCCTCTTCAGACTGCTTTTCCAGGAGCCTGTGACTTGCAGGTGTAGCTCTTAAAAGAGGCCAGCAGATGTGGACCAGCTGTGCCATTTAAAGAGTTCAGCAATATTAAATATTTAGTGACAGGTTGATGACTGTGGCCCACAGGGGGCGGAGAGGGGAAGGCCTGGCATGTGGACGCTGCTCGTGCTGGGTCCTGGACCAGCGCCGTGAGGAAGGCTGTTCTTGGACTTGTGTCTTTGGATGTCCTAGCATGAGAGGAGAAAACATGGCTGGAGAGATGGCTTGATGACACGGGAGCAGCTCCCCATTGTCTGAAGCGTGATGGCGTTGGAGGCCGCCCCGTGCCCTCGCTTAATTAGTAGGTGGCGTTGCCAAGGCACATTGGTCTAAGCTGGGTTTTCACAGGGTTTCAACATCAGCCACGCCTCCGGCTTCTCTCTCCTCACTGGGGCTGGGCTCCCCATCCTCCCTGAAGACAACAAGTGCTGCAGGAGACCCTGGGGCTATGGGGCTGCCCATCGGAGCCCCAGGTTGTGTGTTTTAATAATGAGAATAAGAATCATCATAAATGTAGATATCCATGAGAAAAGTAAAAAGGCATCCACCAACAACAGTGGATATCACTAGCGGGCAGGATTCAGGGTGATTTGAATTTTTATCTCTCCCTAGGTTTTTATTTTTTTAATTATTTATTTTTTAAAGATTTTATTTATTTATTTGACAGAGAGAGACACAGCGAGAGAGGGAACACAAGCAGGGGGAGTGGGAGAGGGAGAAGCAGGCTTCCCGTGGAGCAGGGAGCCCAATGCAGGGCTTGATGCAGGGCTCGATGCGGGGCTTGATGCAGGGCTTGATCCCAGGACCTGAGATCACGACCTGAGCCGAAGGCAGATGCTCAACCCTCTGAGCCACCCACACGCCCCTGCTTTAGACTTTATGAGGTGCTTTCAGTGATGAGTGGCTCTCAACCTCGGCTACAGGTCTGAATCACCTAGAGTGATTTTTTTTTTTTTTTTTTTAATCCTGATGCTTGATCCCCGAGACAGAGGTTCTGATGTAATTGGTCAGGTTTGGGGCAGTTTATCTTTTTAATTAAAAACCTTTTTTAAAAGATTTTATTTATTTATTTGAGAGAGAGAGGGCGTGCACGGTTGGGGTGGGGGGCAGAGGGAGACAGAGAAAGAGACTCTCCACTGAGCGGGGAGCTGGTCAAGGGGCTTGATCCCAGGACCCTGAGATCATGACCTGAACTGAAGGCAGATGCTTAACCCACTGAGCCACCCACGTGCCCCTCTTTTTAATTAAAAACATTTTAATTGAGGAGTGCCTGGGTGGCTCTGTGGTTAAGCATCAGTCTCAGGATCGAGCTCCATGTCCGGCTCCCTGCTCGGCGGGAAGCCTGCTTCTCCCTCTCCCGCTCCCCCTGCTTGTGTTCCCTCTCTCGCTGTGTCTCTCTCTGTCAAATAAATAAGATTAAATTTAAAAAAATAAAAATAAAAGTAAAAAAAATTTTTTAATGTTTCAATTGAAGAAGAGTGGATACACAATATCATGTTAGTTTCTGGTGCACAATGTAGCCATCCCACAATTGTATATACAACAAAACGAGTGTGGTCACCATCTGTTGCCAAAGTTGTTACAATATTATCGACTGTATTCCCTTTGCTGTACTGATCATCCTGCTGACTGATTTATTTTACTGGAAGCTCATCCATATTTTAAATAAACTTTATTTTAGGATAGTTTTAGATTTACAGAAAAATGCAAAGAGAGTACAGAGAGTTCCATTATACTCAATACTCATTTTTCCATTACTAACATCTTCTGTTCATTAGGTACTTCTGTAGGACAGAAGTCTCACGGGGTTGAGTTCAAGGTGTCGGCGGGGCTGCACTTCTTTCTCCAGGCTTGAGGGGAAAAATGGGTTTCTTTGCCTTCTTCAGGCTTCTAGAGGCTGCCCCATTCCTTGGCTTTCCTCCGTCTTCACAGCTTACAGCGAGGATGCCCCTCTGACCATTCTTCACTAGTCACATGTGCTTGGACTGCAGCTGGGGAAGCTTCTCCACTTCTAAGGATTCATGTACCCACCTGGATAATTCAGGATAACCTCGCCATCTCAAGGTTTCTAACCTTAATCACATCTGCTAAGCCCCTTCTTCCACATAGCCAAGGTAACATATTCACAGCTTCTGGGATCGGGAAGTGGACATCTTTGGAGGTCATCACTCCACCCACCACAGGAGGAAAGGGGGACACTTTTAATTACTGTCATTCAATTTCATCCGGTTTTGTTTTTGTTTTCTGCCCCCCCCCCCAAAAGAAAGGTATATCGCTGCCACATCACTCATCCCTCTGAGCACTCCTGGCACGTGCTTACCTCATCCCTCCCAGTGCGGAGGTCATCGCCCTGAGAGAGACCCGTGCAGGGAAGCCTGCCCTTTCAGGTGTGTGCCCAGGACCTCCCATGCCCCACTGATGCACCATCTGTAAATCAGGTGGGCTCATCAGACCCTGTTCCTATGTGCAGAGGGAGCTGCAAAATGGAATCGTGTTCCAGAACCTCCCATTCAGAGCCCTCGGGTAGTTCAGCCTGCTTCTGGCTGCTAGAATATATTCATCTGATGGAATGGCACTGTCTTGGGGATTCCTTTTATTTTTCAAGGCCAAGCCAGTATGAAGGAAGGAGCCTCTGTGCAGCCCTCAATCATTTTGTATCTCTGAGCTTCAATTTTCCCATCTGTGAAATGGGAACGGTAGTACGAGTTTGGTAGTAACAGCTGCCTTAGCCCAGAGCTAGGCACAGTGTCGGGACTTGATAAATGATCCCTGTTGGTGTTACAATGACCCTGATACTGACGGTTTTCTGCATAGCGCCTGCCTCCATAAGGGCTGGGTTCAGTCGCCTGTCTCGGAAAGGAAGGCGCTGGGACATTGTTACTTATTTGCCCATCAGGGGTTGTGATCAATCTAGCCATTCCCCCCAGTTTTCCTGCTCAAGCTGCACCCTGATTGGGGTGGAGTATCCTCCTCTGTGTGCTTTAGGAGGAAATCCTGATGTGTCTAAACCAACAGCGGTGGACCCATGCCCTTATGTGGGAAGGGACGTGGGGCCCAGTTCCACCCAATGACACTTCAGGGGATGTCTGCTGGGTGTTGGGGGGTGGTTGCTGGGTGTTGTCCTATCTGCAGGAGACCCAGGGTACTGCTGCAGCCATATTCCCACCAGGAGGAAGCCCCCTGACCCAGCTGGCTGTGATCATCACAGGGCAGGAGAGAGAAGAATCTGCTCCTTGATGGTGATATGGTGATATGGTGAGGTCAGAAACAGAATCAGCCCATCCATGGGGCCCCCAACCCCATAGCTTGGGCTTCCTTTTTTTTTTTTCCTTCTAAGTTTTTCCTTTTATTACTGTTTTATGGTACAGAACAAAAAACATGTAACTTGAGATCTACCCCCTTAAGAAAATTTGTTTTTTAAAAAAAGATTTTATTTATTTGTTTATCAGAGATCGAGAGCAAGAGCACAAGCAGGGGGAGGGGCAGGCAGAAGCAGGCTCCCTGCAGAGCAAGGAGCCCGATGCGGGGATGATCCCAGGACCCTGGGATCATGACCTGAGCTGAAGGCAGGCACCTAATCAATGGAGCTACCCAGGCCTCCCTCCCTTAACAAAGATTTAAGTATACAGTAAAGAATTGTTAATGGATAGAGAAGATGCGGTATATACATATAATGGGCTTCCTTTTTAGAAGATCAACTAAAGAGTCTTCTTGCTTTAAGTCATTTTCTCAGTTACCAGGAAGCATTCCCATCGACAGACTTTTCTAGAGCAGCATTGCTCACAGTTCTATATATATATATGACACTTAGGGAGGAGGGCGTTAAAATACACTTATAAAATCAACCATTTTTAAGTGTGCAATGCAGTGGCATGAAGTACACTCACAGTGGGGCGCCTGGGTGGCTCAGTCGTTAAGCATCTGCCTTCGGCTCAGGTCATGGTTCCAGGGTCCTGGGTTCGAGCCTGCTTCTCCCTCTGCCTCTCCCCCCTGGCTTGTGCTCTCTCTCTCTCAAATAAATACATAAAACCTTAAAAAAAAAAAAAAGGTACACTCACAGTGTTGCGCAACCATCTCCGTGTCCTTCGGCTATTATTTAATGTACAAAATCAGGTTGTGGAAACAGATAATAACAATAATAATACTTACACGGCATGTATCACACTGCGGGCGGGTATGGGTGTTTCTGTGACCGAGGTATTACTGGCTTAAAAAGACACCAGAAAACAAAATATTCAAATACCCTTTTCCCTAGACAGGTTGGCAGTTTGCCGAGGCCCACAGAAAGGAGACGTTGGTGGAAGAATGCTTCCCCCGCCTCGCAGGGGTGCAGCAGGGGCCTAGAATAGAGCTTGAATCACTCAGGCTGGTTGCTTTCGCCACAGCCGCATTTCAGAAGACACAGCCCGCTCCATGTGCAAATAGCACGCCTTCTGGAGAAGAAAAAGAATGTGATGTGTGAGACCTTCACTTTTACATTCCGAGTGTAATTCTTTTTTTTTTTTTAAAGATTTTATTTATTTGAGAGAGAGAGCAAGAGAGCACAAGAGGGGGGAGGGTCAGGGGGAGAAGCAGACCTCACCATATCACCATATCACCATGCTCCCGCCCAGCAGGGAGCCTGATGCGGTACTCGATCCCGGGACTCCGGGATCATGACCCGAGCCGAAGGCAGTCGCCTAACCAACCGAGCCACCCAGGCGCCCCTGAGTGTAATTCCTGAACCACTACAGCCCCCGGAGAACTGATGTCAGAGGTCCCCCACTTCCCCTGCACACCCCCATCCCTACCCTCACCCCCAGGCTGGTTCTCCCTGGGGTTGGGGGGCACCCAAGACCACAGTGGGAGAACCACCTGAGCCAGCTTGGTGGAGCTCACCCCTCACTTTTCACAGGGGGAGCTGAGGCCCAGAGATGGGGAGGGTGTGCCCAAACGGGGTAAGTGGCCTAGCCAGTGTGTCTGGTGAGTGCAGCTGGTGGCCTCAGCGAGCACCTGCTCAGCAGTCATTGGACAGGGACTGTCCCGTGCCCCTGTGACTTCCCTTCTCACAGTGTCTCCAGGAAGTATGGGTTATGGCAACCCCGCTTTTCAGATGGAGAAACTGAGGCTTCATGCCGTTGGACAGAGGGCTCTCAGGGCCCGTAGAGGGAGTCAGGGTCCCCATCCCAAAGCCCACACTGGTTCCATTCTGCTGGGCTGTCAGATGTGGTCGCAGTCCACCAAGATGGGGCATCATCAAGATAGCCTTGCATTTTCTGTGACTTTCCTGGACGTGGGTGCACCCACTGGCCACCCCTGGACGGCAGAGAGCTTCTACTTCCTAAGTTCCCAAGTTCAAGGTGACGGGTGGATCATGTCAGAGCAACTCCCTTCTCTGCTTAACTTTGAGCCTTCCTGGACTCCCCATTTCCCTCTGCCTGAAGCTCACACCATGAGCAAGCCACGGGACCCAGTGTGGTGGTCTGGCCCTTGGCCAGCCTCGCCCACCACACTGGCCTTTCCTTTAACTCCCATGGCCAGTTTCTGCCATGCTGTTCCTTCTGCCTGGAAGGCTCTGCACCACTTCTAACTCCTCTTTATCCTTCAGGTCTCATAAATGCCCTTTTCTCTGGGAAGCCCTCCCTGATCCTCTCTGATGAGGTCAGGTTGCCTGCCTTGGGGCCCACTGCATTTTTCCCATAGTGTTCACTGCAGTGGGAAAGAAATGATTTTTTAAAATTAATAACCTGCCCACACTAGACTCTGAATTTCATGAGAGTAGGGACTTCGCTGCCTTGTTCCTACGATGTGTCCCCTGTCTCTGCTGTACTGATTGGTACACAGCAGGTGCTTAATAAATACTGGATGAAGGGCGCCTGGGTGGCTCAGTTGGTTGGGCGACTGCCTTCGGCTCAGGTCATGATCCTGGAGTCCCGGGATCGAATCCTGCACTGGGTTCCCTGCTCAGCGGGGAGTCTGCTTCTCCCTCTGACCCTCTTCCCTCTCGCGCTCTCATTCTCTCTCTCTCAAATAAATGAAGGAGTGAGTGAAACTCTGGCCAGGGGGACACTAACTTAAGCACACTTGTAGTGGGGGACACGGGGGCTGGAGCTGGAGGGCCACACCTTTGCCAGAGATGTTTGCCCCCAACCTGGGCCATGTGCCAGGACTGGTTCTTGAAAGCGAGCGCAGTCTTGGTTGAGCAAGCACCTGGGGTGTTCCCAAACTCCTCTACTGAATTTCAAGAACCTTTGTCCCTGGAAAAATCTTCCCCACTTGTCCTGTCTCCTCAGGTGTGCCTCCGCACCACCCTCACCAGGACAACAAAGTGCTCAAGTGACTGGCCTGGGTCCTGGGGGAAGGGCAGCAGGAGTGAGGGACATGCCCCCTCCCCCCAAAGCCACTATTGGAATTAGAAGGTAGAAGGATGTAGAGAGCAAGATGGAGTCACTCATGTCAAGCAGGGGCCTACGCGGAGCAATGATGCCAGCCGTTAAGGGTACCTCGGCTACGAGATATCGCCGGGACCAGCACCAGCTGACCACACTCCAGAGCTGATAACAAGCAGGAGCTGAGCAGGTGGGCCGCCGCCCAAGACTGGCCCAAGACTGATAGAGCCCTTTAAACGGGAGAGGATTTTGGCAGCAAACTGTCAGACTCTTCAGCCATGACCCCTCTATGCCTGGCCACTTAAAAAAGGCAGCGGCCCCCGAAGGCTCTGCCCGATGGATCCCCCAACAGAACTGAGATCCTTCGCCACTTGAACAGAATAAGAAGAAGCAGTAAGTGCCAAGAGCTGACCCGGAACCAGGCCCAGTTCTCGTCTCAATGGTGCGCCCACAGATTGACTCCGCGTTTTTTCTTTTTTTTTTTCCTTCATTAACTTCCTCCCCACTCGATTATCTTGTTGTTGTGTGACTTGTCGTGTTCTGCTCTGCGTGCCATGTAAGAAGCCGTTAGTCAGGTGGTGAAATGTCATTGAGTTTGGAATCCTGAACCTGCTGTATAATTATGTGAACCTTGCTTTATGACTGAATAAAGCTGACGTTGTGGAAAGACACATTTTGTGTGTGCACCTTCATAGGGTGCTCGTGACAGAGGGAGGGACCTCGGAAATTATCGTGCAAGGCCCCCTCCCTTAACCCTTGGAAAATGAGGCTCAAGGAGGGACATCAAGTCTTGAAACCGATCCACAGAGTTAGAACCAGATCTTAGGTCCCCTGACAGGTGGGCCTGGGGGCCTTCCACTTTCCTGGACTCCCTACTTTTACTCCGAATTTCTGAGAGCTGGGGAGGGCATGTTGATGGTCAGCAACATCACCCTCGGCATCCCCATGGGACCTCTGTCAAGTGCCAAGGTGTGTCCCAGGTGAATCTTTAAATATGCCATCTCCCTGAATATTGTCCTTGGCACTTGGAAGGAAGTGCCATTAGGATCCCCATTTTACAGATGAAGAAGCCGAGGCTCAGAGAGATGATGTCATTTGCTCAAGGTCACACAGCTGGAAGCAGCAGACCTAGGGTTTGATCCTGTGTCTGTCAGACTCCAGAGTCTGTGTTCTTATCTGTTCCCTTGTCTCCTCATGTTCAGATGCTAGATTCAGTGCATGATTTATTCCTATTAAAAAAGGGAGGGGCGCCTGGGTGGCTCAGTTGGTTGGGCGGCTGCCTTCGGCTCAGGTCATGATCCTGGAGTCCCGGGATCGAGTCCCGCATCGGGCTCCCTGCTCGGTGGGAAGTCTGCTTCTCCCTCTGATCCTCTTCCCTCTTGTGCTCTCTGTCTCTCATTCTCTCTCTCAAATAAATAAATAAAATCTTAAAAAAAAAAAAAAGGGAGAAGAGGGGCGCCTGGGTGGCTCAGTCAGTAAGCATCTGCCTTCGGCTCAGGTCATGATCCCGGAGTCCTGGGATCCAGGCCCACATCAGGCTCCTTGCTCCACGGGAAGCCTGCTTCTCCCTCTCCCACTCCCCCTGCTTGTGTTCCCTCTCTCGCTGTGTCTCTCTGTCAAGTAAATAAGTACAATCTTTAAAAAAAAAAAAAAACTAAAAAAAAAAAAGGCGGGAGAAGAAGGGCGCCTGGGTGGCTCAGTTGGTTAAGCAGAAGTCTGCTTTCGGCTCAGATCATGATCCTGGGGTCCCAGGATTGAACCCCACGTCTGGCTCCCTGCTCAGTGGGGAGTCTGCTTCTCCCTCGCCCTCTGCCCCTGCCCCTGCTCCTTCTCTCTCTGTCTCTCTCTCACTCACTCTCTCAAATAAATAATTTTTAAAAATAAAAAAATTAAAAAGTCTGTGGAATTGAGTGGAATAAAGAAGACTAGCTTTCAATTTCTCTATTTCTCCAAATGACTAACAGTGGTCGTTTGCCATGGTTTGTTGGGTCAGGGACACAATGCTTGGGTCTGCTTGCAGCATTTTCCGCCCGGAGCCCCCCCACCCCCACCCCTCCCTGTATGGGCGCAAGGATGAGGTGGTATTTCTCCCTTTCCTCTACTCTGTGCTGTTTCAATGCCCCCAATACTTTTTCCATCCAGTAACTGAAAAAATGTGCAAATATTGAGCTGCAGTGCGCTGTGCCATTTTCCGGGGACGGCAGCAAGCGGGCCTGCCCGCGGTGTCGCCTACACGTTAATTAGGGAAAAGCAGCAGACGGGCCCTGGAAACAGCAAGGCGGGTTGGCATGGCGGCTCTTCACACCCAGAGGAGTTGGCTCAACAAAGCCCATTTGGCACATTTAGTCCTGCTGAAAACCTGGCAGTTGGAGAGGTGACATCACTGGAATCAATTACCCCCAGGACTGCCAATCCTGGGTAGAAATAACTCAAGAAATCAATTCATAATAACCACCCCATTCATGGTGGGCTGCCTGCCTGCCAACTTGCCAACTGCCTGATTTACATTAACCCCTTCAACCTCATGACGGAGGGCGTGATGGTGACCTACTGTCCTCCTTTCACTGATGAGACCGTGGGGGCCAAGGGCCGGCCGCCCCAAGATGGGCCACATTGGCATGAAGATGATGGTGGGTTAAAAAGCCATCAAACCCCATCAGCTTAAGGAAAAGCACTTTACCTTCCCCTAGAACTGTCTCAAAAGGATTTAGGTAGAGGACCTGCTCCGGGAAGAGGGTTAGCACCACATAGAACTGCATCATGGTATGAACAAGGGGTGCTGGCCGGGGAGGGACCCAGCAAGGCCACTCTGATCAAAGTCCTCTCTATGTCCCATTGTTTCTGTGCAGCCCAGCAAACGTGTGTTTACCAAATATTTACTTTTTTGTTTTTTAAAGATTTTATTTATTTATTCAACAGAGACAGCGAGAGAGGGAACACAAGCAGGGGGAGTGGGAGAGGGAGAAGCAGGCTCCCCGCGGAGCAGGGAACCCAACGTGGGGCTCGATCCCAGGACCCTGGGATCATGACCTGATCGAAAGGCAGACGCTTAACCAACGGGGCCACCCAGGCACCCCCCCCAATATTTACTCTTTCTTCCTGTGAATTGCATTCCTTCTCTTTGAAGTCCTGGACCCCCTACCCCCTTCTCCTTAGTTCAGCATGACACGTACACCTCATTGTACCTGTCTTTGGAATTTCCATGTCTACATGGATTCCCCGTACATACAAAATCAAATCTGACTTTCTCTTAATCTGTTTTGCGTCAATTTGATTCTTTTTTTTTAAAGATTTTATTTATTTATTTGACGGAGAGAGAGGGAACACAAGCAGGGGGAGTAGAAGAGGGAGAAGCAGGCTTCCTGCTGAGCAGGGAGCCCGATGTGGGGCTCGATCCCAGGACCTTGGGATCATGACCTGAGATGAAGGCAGACGCTTAATGACTGAGCCACCCAGATGCCCCCATCAATTTGATTCTTGGTCCAACTAGGACCTTGAGGGGACAGGAGGTTCTTGTTCCCCAACAAGACCATGGAGGGTTAGAGAGGGAAAGTGTGGTAGGCTAATGAATGGGTCCCCAAAGAGATGGGCTCCCAATCCCTGGAACCCCACAATGTGACCTTATGTGGAAAAGGGGTCTTGGCAGATGTGATCGAGTTAAGGATCCTGTGATGGAGGGATTATCCTGCATTATCTGGCTGGGCCCTAACTGCCATCACAAGCACCCTTATAAGACAGAGATGGGGGGCGCGCCTGGGTGGCTCAGTTGGTTAAGCGACTGCCTTCGGCTCAGGTCATGATCCTGGAGTCCCGGAATTGAGTCCCACATCAGGCTCCCTGCTCAGCAGGGAGTCTGCTTCTCCCTCTGACCCTCTCCCCTCTCATGCTCTCTCTCTATCTCATTCTCTCTCTCAAATAAATAAATAAATAAAATCTTAAAAAAAAAAAAAAGACAGAGATGGGGGGACTGTACACATACCAGGAAAGCCATGTGAAGACAGAGGCAGATATTGGAGCCATGCAGCCCCAAGCCAAAGGACACCCAGAGTCCCCAGAAGCTGAAGGGGCAAGGAGCAGATTATCCTCTAGAACTTTCTGAGGGCATGCCGTGCTGTTGACACCTTGATTTTGCCCTGGTGGTACGGATTTCAGATTTCTGGTCTCCAAAACAGAGAGAATAAATTTTTGGTTGTTTTAAACCACCAGACTTGTGGGCCTTTGCAATATAGCAACCCCAGGAAACTCACACAGGAAATGACTTGTCCGTGGCCACCCAGCTAGCCAGTGGAGGTGTTGGGCTTCAAACACAGTAAATGCTCAAAAAACAGGACCTGTCGTTATTGTTATCATTACTGTTGCCTGTGGGAAGGCTGAGGATAAAATGTCAAAAAGACCATGGATTTGGCCTACTTTATCCATCCCAACAGATGCCGTTGGGGAGAGACTGTCTGAGTAGCCAGGATTGGATGATTCAGTTTGGGAAGAAGCTATTAACCCTGGGTGGGGCTGGCTCGGGAAGATGATGAAACTGTGTAGGGTGAACACCTCAACGCCCTGAGTCATTTCCAACCACAAGGGTAGACCGCCGCTGGCTAAGCTGGTCGAGCAGATGGGCTTGGGAGGGAGTTTGCAGCTGATAGAGCAAGTGGGTTGGCCCAACAGTCCAAAGAGATGAGGCAGCTCTTCTGTGTCTGGCTGTATTTCCCCCCATGACACTTTACTTATTGATGATTTCATCCTCTGTTCTCTTTCGTTCAGAGTCAACACTCAACACGTGGCCCCTCCCCTCTTCCTTCCATGTCTCCTCCTTTCACTTCCTTTCCCTTCCCTTCTGTTCTTGAGCCATTCAACCCAAGAACCATTTGGAGGGTCCCAGCAAGGTAAGCAGCAGCAGTGGGGGAATGCGGAGAGGGTACATGGTTCCCCACAGAGGGAGGTGTCATCGTGCACATGGGGTAAGAAGAGCGTCCTCATGGGGTGAGGGGAGCCCAGCATGGGCGGCCAGAGCTCATGCGAGTGAGGAGGGCATCCCCGCAGAAAGGCAACCTGAGCTCCAGTGGGCTGTAAAGGGCATCCTTGTTGGGAAGAGGGTGGCATCGACAGTAAGAAATTGTTGCACTTGGGGCCAAAGAAGCAAACACACTGAAAACAATAAGAATGTCAGCTTTCTCACTGTTGGACAAGGGCGTTCCCAATGTGGAAATGGGAAGAACGGGACTTAGCCCCATGGACTTAGATTGTAATTGGATCTATTAGGATGAACTCATGGTTTTTTTCTTTGGGTTTTTTTTTTTTTAAGATTTTATTTATTTATTTGTCAGAGAGAGAGAGAGAGAGAGAGAGAGAGCTCCAGCAGGGAGAGTGGCAGGCAGAGGGAGAGGGAGAAGCAGACTGCCCCGTGAGCAGGGAGCCCGATGCGGGACTCAATCCCAGGACTCCAGGATCACGACTTGAGCTGAAGGCAGATGCTTAACTGACTGAGCCACCCAGGCGTTCCAAACTCATGGTTTTTAATATAGCAGAGGACTATAGAGACAAATAGAGACAAATATTGACATAAATGTGTGTGTGTGTACATGGGTGTGCACATGTGTGTGTAATTCTGTCCACGGAGAGGATCTAGGAGCAGTGACTCCCCAGTAACAGGAAGCACATCTAGATCTTGGTGTCTGAATACTGTTCTCCACTGAAAGGAACTTCGGCATTTTGGAGAAATGGCTGCTTTCAGGCCTAGGGCAGGGAAAGGACAAGATGAGTCTGAAATATGTTTTGCTAGAGAGTAAAGAAATGCTGACAGGATGAGTGACATGTCAAAAGGACACAGAAGCCAGCCTGAAGGGGCCACCATAGGCCAATCTAGGATAACTTGGCACCTAAAGAAAGAATAACAGTAATGTATTGTAACCCATGGAATCATTTACATCGGTCTCTACTGACCTAAATAAATGGAAAGTTTGATGAGACATGGGACATTTACCTGGTCTCCAAGTCCCTCCCTATGGATTATTTATTAGTTTCAACGAGGAAAAGAGCAGATTCACTGCACAGTGGAGAAGCCTAAAAGATACCACCTCTTTCAAGTGATCGAAGTCAACCTTACCAATAGTGGGACAAATTGAAGTCATGTATCATCTGTTACGATGCAACAAGAAAGACACAGCATCACTTCTGTGATAGTTCAGGATGTATAGAATCCACATTCTATCTAATCTAATCTATCTATCTAATCTAAGATGCATGGGATGCCTGGCTGGCTTGGTCAGTAGAGCGTGTGACTCAATCTTGGAGTTGTGTTTGGGCCCCACGTTGGGTGCAGGGATTACTTAAAAAAATAGAATCTAAGATGCATGACCTGAGGGGTGCCTGGGTCAGTTAAGCATCTGACTTCTGCTCAGGTCATGATCTCTGGGTCCTGGGATTGGGCCCCACGTCCGGCTCCCTGCTCAGTCCAGGAGTCTGCTTCTCTCTCTTTCTCTCCCTTTGCCCCTCCTCCATGCTCGTTCTCTCTCTCTCTCAAAATAAAATAAATAAAATCTTAAAAAGAAAAAGATGCATGACCTGAATCTAATTAAGAGAAAACATCAAACATAAACAGAGAGATATTCTCCAAATAACTGCCCTGTCTCTTTAAGAGTATCCAGGTCATAAGAGCCAAAGAAAGAATCAGGAATATTCCAGATTGAAAAAGACTCAAGAGACTTCACAGGACAACTAACTATAGGCAACGTGAGATCCTGAACTGGACCTTTTTGCCTCAGAGGACATCATGTGGACAAATGGTGAAACTTGAATGGGTCTGAACTTTAGATGGTAATGATGTATCAGTGTTAATTTCTTGCACTGATGGATGTATTGTGATTCCACTGGAGAACATCCCTGTTTGAAGGAAATACACATTGAAATATTTAGGGTGGTGGGCATTGTATTAACCAACTTCCAATCGCTTCTCCGCCTTTTGGCTAAGATCAAGTGCAACCAACTTCCAGTGGTTCAGGGGTAAAGAGTTATTTGAATTGTACTCGCAACTTTTCTGTAAGTTTGAGATTGTGTCAAAAGAAAAAGAGGGAAAAAATGTTCTGTGTGGCTTACATAGTGTTTTTTTTTTTAATTTGAATTCATTGCCAACATCTAAAAATCAAGAGATTTTACCTCTAATCTAAGTTTCTGACTTCTTGAGAAATCTGAAATGCTAACAACTGTGGGCAATGAGTGGCCAGGTGAATAGCCACAGTATCCTTTATTTTTTAATATTTTTTTGAAGATTTATTTGCGCATGAGCAGGGTGAGGGGACGGGACCCGGCAATCCGTGTTTTACAATGCCCTCCTGATTCTAGTGTTTATTCAAGTTTGAGAACCACTGATCTAGAGCTTTCCTCCTTTTACTCTTCACCAGAACTTTCTGCCAGGGAGATGAGGCGCTAGTAATGAGGAATTATCTGGTATTTCCCGAGGCGGGAGGGTTTGATCATTCTGGACCCTCTCTTCCCAGGAGATCACTGGGAGTCTTAGCTTTCTCCAGCTTGTCCTGAGACAGAAGCCTTAGAGCCACTGAGCTGCCTTGGTTTCCCCAAAGTGATTAGCTTCTTTTTTTTTAAAAAAAAGATGAATTTAATTTATTTATTTTAGAGAGAGAAAGAAAGCACGAGCAGGGGGGAGGAGCAGAGGGAGAAGGACAAGCAGACTCTTCGCGGAGTGCTGAATCTGACATGGGGCTCGATCTCACGACCCTGAGATCATGACCTGAGCCAAAACCAAGAGTCGGATGCTCAACTGACTGAGCCACCCAGGGACCCCCATAGTGTCCTTTGTTTTTTATTTATTATTTTTTAAGATTTTATTT
This sequence comes from Zalophus californianus, assembly GCF_009762305.2. Classification (NCBI taxonomy): domain Eukaryota; kingdom Metazoa; phylum Chordata; class Mammalia; order Carnivora; family Otariidae; genus Zalophus; species Zalophus californianus. The sequence goes on along the minus strand of NC_045608.1, from coordinate 18,649,159 downwards.
ATTCACTTGAGAGAGAGACAGAGAGCACAAGCAGGGGGAGAGGCAGAGGGAGAGGGAGAAGTTGGTAGCCCGACATGAGGCTGGATCCCAGGACCTGGAGATCATGACATGAGCTGAAGGCAGATGCTTAGGCATCTGAGCCACCCAGGCGCCCCCCCGCAGTGCCCGTTAGATGGGTCATGTGACCCCCTACTCCACAGTCCCCATCACCCCTACTCCTCGGTCCCCATCACTCCTTATTGTGTAAATATATGGGCTATGGTATAGCCCATAGCATCCATTTATGCTACCAGCTGGCCCCTGGGATCAGCCCAATCCCTATAATAAGGTATGGGAATCTCCCCGGAGCAGGCATTTAAAACATTTGTTGGACGGATGGATGGGTGGGTAGACAAGATGGGTAGATGGAAAAACTTTTAAAATACTCTGTTACCTTGGAGGTATGATCTTTCTCAGCACACGAAATATTCCATAGCAAGACAATTCTTATAGACTTGAATTTCTTTGTTAGCCATAGTTTCTGGGTGATTTGGCCAGGATGGAGCAAGTTGAGAAATCAGGGTGTCACCTGACGCTGGAGGTCCTCATTGTAGGTTGTAATCTCTCTGTGGAATTGATGGAGGTGTCTGAAATGTGGGTGGAGTACTGGCACCGGGCCAGGGTGCTGGGCAGGATGGCGAGGCTTCAAGGAGATCGTATCTTAGGATGCCTGAGGTGGTGAGGTTGGGTGGGGTGGGAACAAGCCAAAGTGGAAGGCTTGTGCTCCTATCAGTGGGAGATCTGACTTGATGGGGCATGTCAGGGTCTGTGTCATGAGCAAGAATGATGATAGCTTTGTCTCCCTCAGACCCCCTCATTCGTGACTGTGCTTGGGTTATACCCTTGTCTTGGAACAATCTCTTCTCCCATCTGCCCCCTGAAAGATTAAATTAAAAATATTTATTACAGTTTGGCCATTATTTTTTTCTGGCACAAGTGATTTCTCATTGCCCTTAGGATAAAAATCCGAACTCTGTACCACCCCTACCTAACCCAACATGCCCCTGCTCTCCTCCCTGAGCTAAACTCCTATCTCTCCACTCCCATTCTCTCCCCTGGTCCCCCGGGGTGCTTGCACACACCAGGTTTTTGGTCACCTTAAGGCTTTTGCACAGTCTCCAGACACCCTGGCTGTCTCCTACTTCTCCTTCAGGTCTCAGCTCTTCATAGGGACTTATTGCCTCAACCTCCGACCTCTTATTTCCCTCAGTCCTCCTCTGACACTCTGGTGTTCTATTTTCTTTTCTTTTCTTTTTTTTTAAGATTTATTTATTTATTTGAGAGAGAGAGAATGAGAGAGAGAGAGAGAGTACATGAGAGGGGGGAGGGTCAGAGGGAGAAGCAGCCTCCCCGCCGAGCAGGGAGCCCGATGCGGGACCCGATCCCGGGACTCCGGGATCATGACCTCAGCCGAAGGCAGTCGCTTAACCAACTGAGCCACCCAGGCGCCCTGGTGTTCTATTTTCTTCATTTCTAGTTATGAGTGTCTGAAATTGTCTTGTTTGTGTATTGTATTGTGTTATCTCCCAAACCAGAATGCCAGCACCAGGAGAGCAGGAATTTTGCTGTACTGTTCATAACTTTTATCCACAATTCCTACCTAGCATAGTGCATGGCACATGGCACAATGAACATTTATTCTGGAATGAATGAAAACCTCTCAATAACTGTGTGCTAGAGTTTTTGGACAAGATGGGTATTGGGTTTTAGGACACAAACGTTTAGGTGGGTTGCAACTCATGTGACTTGTGCTCCAAGTGATGACAAGCAGGTATCCTGGACTGTAGATGTGAGGTTAGGTTTGGGGAAACAAGTGTCCAGTCCGGTGGTGGTTGAGTTGGGCCAGGTTACCATTAGGTAACATCGGACTGTTTAGGTCAGACTGGATCCCAGATTTTGGGAAACAGGAGTCTCAGCTAGGCACGGCTGGGTTAAACTTGTGACTTGAGCAGGGTCCAGTAGGTATTGGTATGATCTTAGATCACTGGAGAAGAATCAGACGTCCCCATTGGTTGTAGCTAAAGAGAACTGTGACCCAAGCAGTGTCCAGCAGGCTACCTGGGGCTGTTGGAGGGCAGGCTTTGTTCTTGAGGAAATAGGTGTCCTCAGGGGCGCTGGCTGCGTTGGGCTGTAAACCTGGGCTGGTATGGGGGTTGTGTTGTGACCTGAGCAGTTCTACGCCCCCATTAGGCGAGGATCCAGCCTGAGTCGGCGCGCCCAGGTTGGGGGCGGAGGGGCAATACGGCGGGAGGCTGCAGGAACACCTGGGAAAGCCTCACCTGGGAGCGGCTCACCTGGGCGGACCTGGACCGGAGAGCCGGCGCGCTTCCACGCCGGACAGGCCGGCCCCGCCCCCCGCCCCCCGCCCCCCGCCCCCCGCCCCCCGCCCAATGGCGGCGCGGAGGCCCGCGGCGGCGGGCGCGGATTGGGCAGCTGGCGCGGCGGCGGGCGCGGATTGGCGCGGGCGGGCAGGGGCGGGGCGGCGCGGCGGAACGCTTAGGCGCTCGGCCTGCGGGCGGCGCTGAGTGCTCGGCTACGCGGGGCGCGGCGCGGGCGGAAGTGGTGACGCTGGCGTCCCCGGAGTCTGCGGCGGGCGGCAGTGACGGCCCCAGCGCTGACGGCGGCGGCCCGGGGGGCGGCGTGGACGCCCGCGGCGCCGGCTGGGGCATCACCGCCGGCCTCGACCCCGAAATGGCGCTGCTGGCGGAGCACCTGCTGAAGCCGCTGCCCGCGGACAAGCAGATCGAGACGGGGCCCTTCCTGGAGGCGGTGTCCCACCTGCCGCCCTTCTTCGGTGAGCCGGGGTGAAGGGGGGAGCCGGCCCGCAGCTCTGCCCCGGAGCGCTCCCAGACGCACCCGAACCCCCCATCTCCCGAGCATCCTCCAGCCATCCCTCTCCTAGACACCCCGAATCCTGTTTCCCCAGGCACCCAAGACCCCCTTTCCTTCCAGGCACCCCCAGTTCTCCCTACCCCGGACCACTCCCAGATCCTCTCTCTCTCCAACATGGCACATCCTCCATCTCTTCCCAGACACCCCCAGATGCTCCGTCTCCACTCCATTTCCAGGCACCTCACGTTCCACCGTATCCTTCAGATGCCCCCAGTTCTCCACTTCCTTGGGCTCCCCCAATGGTCCATCTCCCCCAGAAACCCCTCACTCTTCCAAAGCCTCAGTTTCCCAGTCTTCCATCTCCTCGAAAGCATCCCTCCCCCCACCATTGCCTTCTTCCTTTTCAGAATGACTTTCAACCCCCTCCCCTTAAAATAATCCTCCCATTTCGTAAGCCCTCTCTTTTCCTTATTCTCCTAGCCTCTCCCTCACGGCACCTTGTGAACCCTTCTTTCCTCAGAATTCCCCCATTCCAGATGCAAGACACCCCACCCCACTCCAAAAGAGAAACGAGGAAGCCAGGAAGGATGAGGAGGAGGGCTTTGAACTTGGGGTTGCAAAACTCTGGCACAGGGGGAACCACCTAAGGTTTTTCCTCCATTTAGAACAGGGGTCAGGACAGGGGAAGCTGTTTTGTGCGGGTGCCATCAGACACGGGGTGCTTGGTGTGGGCTCTCAAAGAAGACCCGTTCCTTGTATGTCAGGCCCAGGAAGGTTGTGGGAGCATGAGGAAGGCAGTCCCTAACCCAGCTTCAGAGCCTCCTTCCTCCCCTCCCTGAGCCCAGCCCAGGCCCTGGATGGAAAATGGGAAACAGAAGACAATACCATCTGCTCCTGCCCTTTGCCTTTCGGGTCCTGGCTAAGGGGTGCAACCTGAACCTCTGCTTTCTTCTCTTCCATGTGGGCTTTCCCAGCACCCTGCCCTGCTGGTGCACTCAGTGGCTTTGTGGAAAGATACCAGCTTCCAGGACAGAGTTAAGCTAAAACCCACACACTGATAGAACCTTAACACTGACTTGGGACTGAAGAGATCTGGCACCTGGGCTGTCACTCACGTTCCCCCTAGTGGGTGATCCCCATCTGCGAAATGGGGTTGCTGATCTCTAAGGCTAGCTGCAAGGAGTAAATAAATGTGTGTAGAGCCCTGAGGCCTTAAGTGCCAAATAGATCCTGGGGGGGGGGTGGGGGTTGCTTATCATATGAATTCCTGGATCCAGTTTTGGTTCCTTCACATAGTAGGTGGTTAATCAGTGTTGGAGGGAGTGCAGGCGCCGGGTTTGTATGATCCTCAGACCTGGGTAAGAAGCCCGAGAGCAGGGTCTTGGTCCTTTATGTCCGCTGCTGCATCCTCAGTACCCAGAACGGTGCCTGGCACATAGTAGGTGCTTAGTCAGTACTCATGGAATGAATGAAATGTGCTTATTATTGGTATCTCAGTGTTGAGATAACATAGACCCTCCAGGCAGGGGCTTGGGAACCAACTGGCTTCAGTGCCTCCCACCCCACCTCTTGTTCTGTCAACATTCACGGGACGGAGCCAGCTTGCCCTGGACAAAGATTCGGAATCTGTTGAAGCTAGTGGTTCTCCACTGAGGGCAATTTGGCCCCCTCAGGGGACATCCAGCAATGTCTAGGGGCACTTTTGTTTGTCACAGCTTTGGGGGGGGGCATGCAGGGAGGTGCCCCTGGCATGAGTGGCTAGAGGCCAGGAATGCTGCAAAATACCCTCCCATGAACAGAACAGCCATCGCCACAAAGACTCGATCCAGCCCCAGATGTTAGCAGTGTCGAGGCGGAGAAACCCCGGGTTAAGCCCTGTGGGCTTTTAGGGCTTTTCATCCCTTATCATCGGCACTGGTGCATGTACCGCTGGTCTGCAGCCCCGGGGCGGTGGGCGGGTGGGGGGCTTATTGGATGTGATTATCTGTCTGGTTTCAGAGGAAAGGGGATGGTGGCCGCTGGAACCAGCAGTGCTGTGATGTCGGGGCTGAAGAGCAGCCCCTCCTCCCTTCCCCTGATCTCAAAGGACCCTTGTCTTTGCTGTGAGCTGTGTGCGTGGGCCATCACATCTGTTGACAGAAGTGCCGTTGATACAGAAGCTCCAGTGGGTTGGCCCACACAGAATCATTCTTAGCACTCTTAAAAAAAAAAAATGCGATGATCCATTTGGAACCATTATGCTTGCCTGGGGAGAAGAGTTTTCTTGAGGATTTAAGGTTTCCAAGGATGCTCCCACCAGGGACTTTTCTCTGGGACTCAGGGCTCAGTTGAGATCCCCTGCTGGCTGTAACACAGGGGCTCTGTGAAGTCTTGGGAGCATCTGGTCACCTGGATGATCTGGGTGGTGTGTGTGTGTCTCTTGAATGGAGCAGGTCGGGCCCAAGGGATGCAAGAAGTCTGAGGGAGGTCGCAGCGACAGTCCCCTCCAAAGCAGGGTGCCTGGACCGTGGCGCTGCTGCCAGTTGAGGCTGGATCACTCTTTGTGGTGGGGGCTGTCCTGCGCGTTGGAGGATGTTTCAGTGGCATCCCTGGCTAGATGCCAGTAGCACCTCATCTCTCCCAAGTTGTGACAACCAAAAATATCTGCAAGGCAACAAAATCTGGCTGAGAACCACTGTTCTTGATATACACAGGGCAAAGGGCTGGAAGCTGTGTTTTTATTTTTTAATTTATTTTTATTTAAGTAGGCTCCACGCCCAGCACGGAGCCCAACGTGGGGCTTAAACTCATGACCCTGAGATCAAGGCCTGAGCTGAGGTCAAGAGTTGGACCCTTAACCGACTGAGCCACCCCGGCGCCCCAAAAGCTGTGTTTTTAGAAAGTATTTAATGCCACCAGGAAGATCTGTTTATCGAGGGACAATTGAGCAAGAAGAAATGATAAATAAAAATCTCCCTTTTGTTTATTGAGCCCTTATTATGTGCCAGTACTCTCTATGTGGATTCGTTCACTAATCCTCTCAGAACGTTTGGAAGTACGGTTTTTTGGGTTGGTGTGTCTTTATTTTGAGAGCATCTCTCCCGACCTTTCAGAGTATTTTCCTTGTGGACTCATTTTTATCCACCTTTAAGGGAAAATGTATAAGCTGCTTTTACCACCCAGTTCTACAGCCTGACCATCTTTCCAGGCCGATTGTCGTTTTTCGTGGCTGCTTAGAATGCCTTTGTTTGAATGTGGCCATCATTTATGTAACTGGTCCCCCGCGGTGGCACATTCACATCACTTCCCATTGTCTGCTCTGGTAAACAACGCCGCAATGAACATCCCTGTGTATGTTCCTCTGTGTACTTCTTTTGCTAGTTCTAATTTTTAGAAGTGAAATTGCTAGGTCGACAGATGTGAAGGCTTTTAACCTGTTAGAGCAACCACATCTCTTTCACTTTTGTCCCGTGTGGTTTGTGACAGAATAGCCTGGGCTGGGTGGATGCTGATTCTTGGTGCTGCAGGTCAGATGTGGGTTAGCCCTTCTTCCTTCTCTCCAGCTTTTACTATGTCCACTTAGAGTCCAGCCCTTTGTCCATCTTCTCTACCTTGACCCAGTAATTGGATCTCACCTCTGAGTGATCAGCTTGCAACTGACTTTTGTGAGGCCTGCTCTCTCATCTTTTAGGTCAATTATGCAGCAATGTCCTCCAGCATTAACAATTAGAGGGCGGAGGGAGCAGGAGAGGAGGAGGGAGAGACTTAGATGTCATTTCATCGTCACTCCCTGCCTAGAAGCCTCAGTGGCTGCCTATTACCCCACCTTCAAATCTGTGCTGTAGCCTCTATGTATCCTTACAGCCCCACAAGTGGTACCATGCTATCCCTTGCCTCTGCCTGGCACACCACTCCTCTCCAGCCTACCACCTTCCTTTTGCCTGGCTGGGTTCCACTTATCTCCATGGGAAAGTTGCTTCATCCAGAAAGTCTTTCCTAACTCCCTTAGACTACTGTAGAACCTATCACATTCTGTGACTTTGAGCTATTTCAGTGCCTAGCCCTGGGCGAGCTAGTGGTATTTGCTGAGTGAATGCTTTTGGTTCCTTTCTCATTTTTTTTTCCTGGTTTTTTTCCAGAAGCAGTTTTGCTTTTCTCTCGCTTTCTAAATTAAAATACATAACTCATAAACCATACCCACAGCAGACATTATTAATCAATCATACCCTGTTCTCTCCCTTTGAGTCTAGACACAACCTTGGTGTTTTTCTTAACACACTGCTCCAGGTCAGATGTGGCGCGTGACATCACACCTGTTTGCTTTCACTGTTTAGGGAGAAACTAAGATGCAGGAGCAGAAGGGGATGATTTCCATCTCTCAGCTCCTGAAATCCAAATTCTGGGGGTGATTTTTCTTCATTCAGTTCTCTTAATTAAACGGATGTCCAGAGAATCAGGCCTTACACCTATCTGGTGCTTGTCAAGTAGTCATAGGGGAAAACCCCAGAAAGAGTGATTTCCCATCCCTTTGGTTCAGTGCTTGCTCTGTTTTTGGCAGCCCAGAGCACAGAATAATCTTCTTGTTATACAGCCAGAGAAACCGAGGCCCAGGAGGTTAGGTGACTTGGCCAGGGTTACACAGCCGGGGGCAGGGGGTGTTAACCAGTAGAGTCTGCCTAGAACTCAGAACTCCAGCCTCAGAACTCCTTACGCAGTGGTTTTAGCTTGTGTGTGCCCGCCTGCTCTCCCGGCTTCCTGTGTGAGAGAGAACCCCCCATCCACTGCGGAGTCAGCCTGGACCAAAGAAGTCCAGGGCTCTGCTGGCCCCACAGTGATTTGCCCAAGATGCTGGGTACGGCACACCAGATATACCGGTTTCCTCTGAGGTGTGTGCCTCATCATCGGCCTGCCCAGCGGGGCCCATAACCCTTGCTCATTTGAATGCAAGTTTGAATGAGTAGGATATAGAAGTCCTCCAGTGGGGAGGTCCCAAACCGGTCAGATTTTCCTGTAATTGGGACATGGCATTAACCCGCCTGGGAACCAGCCCCACCAGCACCCTTGGTCTATGAGTAAGAATTCCCCTTCCTAAAGAAGGGGATAACTCCTCTAAAGGGAAGTTATTCTCCCCATTGCAATAAGCACCTTCCGGGACTTGGGACCACCTGTCAGATCCCTGCAGTGTTTTGTTTTGCTTGTTAAGTTTAGACAAATAGATGTTTATTTTTGGTTTTGTATAGAATATCCCCCAGAAAGAGAAGAAGCTCTGTTAGCCCTCTCACTATAGCAGGTTAGTTATCATTTTGGTTGAGTGTCTGTTGAGCACAGGATTCTCTAGGGACGGGATGTAGACCCGTATGCCTGGGAGGGACACTTCTAGAAGGAAGAAACGATGTCCTGTGGGAGAAAGAAGCCAAAAATACCCTTTCTGCAATGGGTTTTTGCATTGAAACTGCCTGCAGACTCTTGTTATTAGTTGGCAGTGCATTTGCAAGTGGTGAGGGCCCCCTGGCCCGAGGAGCACCTACTGGGTGCCTGCCATTGTTCTGAGGCATCTGGCTCCTGATCTGGCCCAGCCCCAGCCGCAGGAAGATCTGAGGAACACCTGATGGGAGGGCTTCCGCTGGCCCTGTCATCTTAGTCTCTTGTCTCCGTGACAGCTGCAGGTTGGCTGCTTTTGAGGCCCAGCAGGGAGAAGTCACTTTGGGTAGCCCAAGCCAACTGCCGTGTCCAGGGAAGTCTGGCCCTGAGGTCAAGGGCTAAAGTCCGGCCTCTGCCCCTAGAGGGAATAAATTGGAGAAACAGGAGGGAAAAGACCCAAGCATCCATTCTGTTTCTTGCTAGCTCAAGACGCCCTCCTCAGCTCCAGCATGGGCCTGCTTGGAGGGACCGGGCCCCACTGCAGATCCCTACGGGCACAGGAAAGTTGGGCCCTCCCAGAGCCCAGCAGCACACCTGGCCCAGTGGAGCTGCGCAGCGGGTTTCAAAGCGAAAGAAGAAAGAATGAGTGACATGAGCAACAGAGGGCTTCGTAAAATGTAATGCATCCCCCCTACCCCCATCATAGTTAGCAAAACCCCCATTTTGAGTGGCTCGCATGGGCCGAGCTTTGAACTAGCCGCTCATCATGACCCCAGGAATGAGGACGAGTTGGTGCCATTTTACAGAGGAAGACACTGAGGTTCAGAGTGGTGAAGGGATTTGACCAGGCGGTGCAGCTAGGAAGTGGGTCCCCGGGGCTTAGAAGTGGGCTGGCCCTGCAACAAGGGAGGGCAGTCTTATTCAGGGCAGAGACAAGGCTCTTTTTTTCTGGCCCTTCCTCCCAGTTTGTGAGGGAGTGGGGACGCTAGGAGGGTCCCACATGGCATTTCCCTGAGCCCTGGGTTGGCAATGCAGGGGTTCTGGTTTTAGGTTTCATTGTTTCAAAAACCGGCCTGGGTGGGTGTTAACTCCTGTTGTTACCTTCTTACAGTGTTACTTGTATCCGGGGCCTTTTTTCTCTGCTGCTGCTGCTTCTTTTTTTTTTTTTTTTATTGTTAGGGTGTTAACTGTAGCTGAGTTTTTAAGTCATTACAGCTGATAAGCCCTCTCCAGGGTCCTATAAAAACCAGCCAGCTCACACTTCCCTGTGCTCGGAAATGCTTCATTTTCTGCCTTGCTGTTCCCCCCAGTTCCTTACTCCACTCCCTTCTGAGATCGTGGTTTTTAACCGTCTGGAATACATTTGAAGTCATGATTTTATGACTGGAGGTTTCCTGCTAATTGTACCCATACCCATCTGTGGAGACCCCTTTCCTCCGTCCCTCTCTTCCTCTCTTTGCCCTTTGATTTCTCAGTCATTGGGATCATTCTTTCGTGGATTTCCTGTGCCAGTTGAAAAAGATGGAAATGATGTTATCATTTATAATAGTAATAATAATAATAAGCATAAAGAATACTTCCTTTTTTCTGGAGCACTTACTAGGTGGCAGAGACCATGCAGATCCCTTCATACAACCTGATTTAAGCCTCACAGCGACCTGATGAGGTGGAGTCCATTACCAGCCTTGTTTTACAAATGAGGAGGCTCAGAGAGGCTAACTGCTTTCTCCCAGGCCACACAGCAAGAACAACCCATTTCCCAACCACATTCCCACTTCAAGGCTGTGGACAAAGAGAGTTGGCATGTCATAGGGGTGATTTTTAAAAACAATGTTTTCGGATTGTTTTGTAAACATTCTTTCCTCCTTAGCCAGGATTTTTTAAAAAAATGGCAGTCCACAGAACAACAACAATAAAATGCCTTATCTCAATAATAAGTTTTAATTTTAGGGCTCCTGGGTGGCTCAGATGGTTAAGCATCTGCCTTTGGCTCAGGTCATGATCCCAGAGTCCTGGGATCGAGTCCCACATTGGGCTCCCTGCTCTGCAGGGGGCCTGCTTCTCCCTCTGCCTCTCTCTCTCTCTCTCTCTCTCTCTCTCTCTGACTCTCATGAATAAATAAATAAAAAACATTAAAAAAATAAAAAATAAGTTTTAGTTTTAGGAAGGTGGGCATTCTCAGCGTTCTTATTCTTCAAAATAGGCCTTGTTGCAAACTGAGCCATCACACACACACACACCCCCACACACATACCCCCACACACACACCCCCACACACACCCACACACACACCCACACACACACACACCCACCCACCCACATACCTGTGGATTAATAAATGATTCATCTCCATCAGCTGTAATTTGAGTGCCTCTCATTATGGTCCTTGTAACCGAGGACCTGTAAAGTTAATCTGCCCCACGTCTTTAACAACAAAACCTTATTGTCTGGCTATTGGAAAAAAGAATTGAACTTGAACTAGAACCTTCCCAAACCAGGCTCCTAGCATCAAGGACACAGGCATCCTCTTTCCTTTCTGGAGTAAGTATTTATGGGTTGGGCTAGGTGTTTTCCGTCCTGAATCACGCAGGCTGAAAGTGAAGGCGCGTGTCTAAGAAATGGAAGGCTTTGCATTCCTGAGAGGCAATGAGAGGGTGGGCTAGGGAGGGCAGTCGGGTTACCCTGGTGTCCAGTGTCAGGCAGGTCTTGTGGGGCAGCATGCGTCGAGCATGCTGTGGTCTCGCTCAGAGCACAGCGACTGTTGCTTTCCAACCACGTTGAGGCCGGAGAAAGCAGAAATGCGTCTGACTCTGGGTGGCATATGGTGACTGCTGGCTCATGGGGAATTCTGCTCTCTGGCACTCTCACTCATCTGAACTATGTTGAAGACCCAGGTAGGAGGTGGTCCAGCCAGAATCGTCACAGAGGTCAGGTACAAACTGCTCACTTGGTACCCACATTTTGCGGGTGATGCTGACACAGTTGGCTATTTATTTTCCAAGTATCTAGCAGAATGAAAGCACTGCAGAGAAAGCAGGAGGAAGTGACCATCACCCCTCTAGACGAGTTTCTTTTAAACTGTGCAGAGCCATTTAGTGAAGGGTCGAGGGGGTCTGTGATGTTACTGGGTCACACCTTTATCATAATTCATATTTTCCATGATGACCCTGTTTAGAAAACCGTGCATGGTGTGCTGTTCAAAAGCAGGGGCGTTTGTGTTACATTTTGATGAGTTCCATACAGAATGGTTGAACTACAGGTCAGTGTGTTCATAAAACTTGGTAGAAAATATTTCATTGCTTTAATTTTATTCTCTTATTACTGAGATAAGGCATTTTATTGTTGTTCTGTGATTTGCCATTTTTCTGTTGAGTTGGGTTTTTTATTGATTTGTTAGCGCTCTTTACATATTAGGGATAATAATCTTCAGTCCGTGGTTTGTTTCACTGATCAGCACCCCCAACCATCAGTTTGTTGTTGACCTGTGATCAGTGATGAATATCTCGTCATGCCCCATACAGGAGGTCTCTGGATTTTGTAATCAGATTTTTGGTATTTTCCTTCATGCCTCGTGGGTTGAGTAGCAGGCTTAGAAAAACCTTCCACACCAAACAGAAGGGGCCATTTGCCACATATTCCAGATAACCAAGGCTTATCTGTATTGAGAATCTGCACTCATTAGAGTTGGTCCCATGGAGTAAAATCGTGGAGTTATATCTGATTTCTCTTTTGGTTTTTTGTTTGGCTTTTGTTTTTTTAAGACTACTTCCTTTCTCCCTGGAGGTTGGAGGAGAAACCAGGAAGCCTTCCAAGCCCCCTCCCTCCCTCCTGGCAGAAGGGCTTCTGGATGGCATTTTAAAGAGCCTATTTGCTGACAACAATGAAAAACAACTTTGAGGTATCTGCCAAACTGGTAAAACAAGAAAGGTAATTTGGGGGCAGGGTTGCATACTATAGGAAAGGTAAGCTTGGATAGTGTCACGTTCTGTCTGGAGCAGGGGCAGGCCTGAGTTTAAACTATTCGAAAGGCCACCGTGTGCTTGGTGATTAAAATCATCTTCTGGTTTTCCTGTCAGAGTACTCCCCCTTTGGTTGAGTTCACACGGGATGGAAACATTCTAGAAAGAAAGGCGAGGGAGTGGTGGAACCAGCCTTGGTCCTGTAATTATGTCTGAGTGCCTGGCTTCCTCTGTGTGACCCTAGGCAGCTCTGTTGGCTTCTCTGGGCCTGGTGGCCTTGGGTGGGTCACGGTGAAGCAGGTGTCAAGGTGTCAGTTCAACTACACCCGGAGCACACCACCCCCCCACCCCCGCCCCGCCGTTCACCTGGCTCCTGTGGGCTGTGGCCAGCAAGCAGGGGCCCGAGTCTGGCATGGCTGAGTCACTGATCCACAGTCACTCCAGACCTGAGAGCTGAACCCCAAGCGGCAGACTCCCGAGCTCCACACTGCTCCTTCCGTGACCCCAGGTGGCCTGCTTCCAGGCGCTCCTAAACCCACCTCTGCTGTAGGGTCCACAGACATGCCTGCCCTGCTGGAAGTGGATTCTGGGGTCTGCCCCCCACCCTCCGCCTCCCCCACCCAGCTCCCGCTCGGCTCTCGGCCTGCATTCCTGCCCCCAGTGGAGCAGAAGCTCTGTCCCAGCGCACCGGCCAGGCCACACAAAACCGCTGCTGTCAGGGCCCGGCTCCTGCTGACCACGCGGCCTCGTGACCCGCAGAGCGCACTGGCAGGGGAACGGGGAACAAAAAGCCTTTCTCCGGCCACCAGGGCCGCCGGGCCGCTCCGAACCGCACAAGAGCCTTTTCAGAGCCCAGGAGGCCGGAGGCTGTTTCTCTGCATCTCTGAAATGCACGTCGAGTGCCCCGAGTCACCGGCCGCGCCAGTCTACCGCGCAGGCACGGCTGACAATGGCCTCTGGCGGAGGTGCCCGAGGCTTTCTCCTTCTCCCCTGGCAGGTTTGCCCTGCAGTCAGCCTGCAGCCCGACGAGCCTGGCGGGAGGTGTCCCACCTCATCCAGGCCACAGATGCCGCCCGAGTGCCCGACGGGGTCCGGCCGCTTGCTGGGCGCTGGGGACACGGGGCAACCCAGGCGACCTGGTCCCTGCCCTCTCAAAGTTCAAGTCCAAGGGCTGGAGACAGAGTGTAAACAGAGTTACACGCAGGATCACAAGCACTGTCATGGTGAAACGGTCTTGGAAAAAAAGGAAAAGGAAAATACATGACTTTAGGAGCGACAACCAACCAACCACACACAACAAAAAGAACCCTGACTTTTCCCCAAGCATTTTATATGACCGTTTTCAAACACAGGGCAAAACTGGAAGAATTTTACGGCGAGTATTTGTATGCCCACCACCTCTACTCTGCTGTTAATGTTTGACTGCCCCTGGCTCGCCATCCATCACTTCACCCGGTATGTTTAGACAGTCTGCCTTTTTGGAAGGTGGGGACCTGAAGCCGTCAGCCAGCGCTGGGGAGCAGCCATGCCTCCAGAGGGGCTGTGCCGGTCCCCACGCGGCACATCCATGGCGGCTGGCTGGCCCCAGTGAGGATCGGCACTGGTGGCCCCTGGCTGCACGGGCAAGAGGGGAACAGGCACCGCGGGTGGTGGTGGGGGTCTTGGCTCGCTTGCATTATTCGTTAAGTCTAGAAGGCCTTGTCCTTTGTGGGACCCAGTAGTAACACGCCGCAGGGCACGCAAATGGCACAACCTCTCCAGGTTGGCTTCTGCTGGATGATGTCAGTGGCTTGCCGGGCAAGATTAAAGAGCAGGATGGAGTAGTCGGCTCACTTCTGAGTGCCCTCGGCAGGTGGGTCTGTGAGGCCGGAGTGCTCAGGATTGAGTGCCCAGAGCCCTGGCCCAGTACCTCGGAGCCGCGGCCGGCACGGCCCCCTGGAGGGAGGTTTGCCCGCACAGGCCAAGTGGGTTCCCATTCGGCAGAGATTCTGCAGGGCCTGGTGGCTTATAAGCACAGTTGGGTGACATCTGGGTGGCGTTTGCTGGACCATGGAGCTTGAGGTCACAAAAATGATCAAAGTTCATTTCTTGAGTGTTCATGCACCGAGCACTCTCCTAGATGCATCCAGTGCATGGTTTTTAATTCCTGTGACAACCCTATGAATTGAGTACTATTATTGCCCGTTTTGATGTGAGAGGAAACTGAGGCACACAGGCAAGGAGACTTGTTCAATGGGGGCATGGTTGGGGCAGGATTCGAACCCCACCTGGCTGGGTGCCTACCGCACTTTCTTTCCCTTGGGCTTTGGGGTATTTCATTTCTAGTGTCTTCAAGCTGTTTCCCCAGTGCACCTCCTTTAACAGCTGTGCTCAGACTGTTCCAGATGGTTGGCCAGGTGTGCTGGGTCACCTTGGGTGGAATGCAGCTTGTGGATGTTCCCTCCCGCCCCCCAGTCCTCTGCTCCTGTGCGGTCAATGTGGTGTGCACACCGAGGCCCCGGCCGGGCAAGGAGAGTCTAGCACTGGCGTTGACCCTCTGTGGGTCTGGTACCCACGCCCGGCCTGCTTGGGCGTCTTTGTCCCCTGGGCTCTGGATCAGGCGTGGCAGGTGTCTGGACGCAGCACTGAGGACAGGGAGAACGTGTTGGGGGAGCTCAGCTGTCTTCAGACTCTGAGGGTGCAGTCCACGTTGAGCCTGCTCATCTCTGGTCCTCGTGACAGTCTGCCAGGGGGTCACAAAGGAGGGAAGTGGGGCGGGCAGCCCACAGGCCGCTCACATTTCAGGTCTACCAGTTTCTAGGTCTGCCTTTTCTCAACTCAGAGGTGTCACTGGTAGCCCCAGGAATGGGACCACGAAGGGAAAAAAAAAAACCCTCCAGTTAAGAACATTCCGATTCCAGAGATACACAAAACACGCGTCTTGGAAGTGGACTGTTTCAAGTCCTGCCTGTGGCATGTCTGATTGGGCCTGTTGTCCCACTGGCCAGATGGGAAAGCTGAGGCCGGGGGAGCTGAAGGGACAACACCCCAGCCCACACTGCCCGTGCGTGCAGAGCTGGGGAGGGGGGGGTCGAGCCCGCGTTCCTTATGTCTGTTAAGTGATAGGGATGCCATTGCGGGCATGTTCTCCTGGGCTCTAAAGCAGGGTCTCAGAACCATGGAGCCTCTGAGTGCCCAGCTCGTTTCTTTCTTAGAAGCTGGTGAATGAGAAGGTCATTTTTATTTTTTATTTATTTATTCATTTTTTAAAGATTTTATTTATTTATTTGAGAGAGAGAGAATGAGAGAGAGCACGAGAGGGAAGAGGGTCAGAGGGAGAAGCAGACTCCCTCCTGAGCAGGGAGCCCGATGCGGGACTCGATCCCGGGACTCCAGGATCATGACCTGAGCTGAAGGCAGTCGCTTAACCAACTGAGCCACCCAGGCACCTGAGAAAGTCATTTTTAATAAATCTGGCCCCTCCTCTGCCTCATAAGATTCCTCAGTGTGCATACTGGGCAGCTGCTCAGTGATCTGCCTTATTGACCACGATGGGTTTATCAGAGCATTAGTTCTGCAAGGTACTTTACAGCTGTGCTGTTAAGTACGGGAGCCACGGGCCACATGTGCCGTTCACATTTCAGTGGATGGAAGTCAAATAAAATCACAAATCCAGCTCCTCAGTCACACCACATTTCAAGTGCCCAGTAGCCACTTGGGGTCCATATTAGTGCAGATACAGAACATCTCCATCACTGCAGAAAGTTCTGGACAGTGCTATCCAAGGGAGAAAGGGCACTGTGGACGAAAGGGTTTGCCCCCTAGATATTCTAGTTGCATTTTATTTTATTTTTTTAAAAGATTTTATTTATTTATTTGACACAGAGAAAGACAGCCAAAGAGGGAACACAAGCAGGGGGAGTGGGAGAGGGAGAAGCAGGCTTCCCGCGGAGCAGGGAGCCCGATGCGGGGCTCGAGCCCAGGACCCTGGGATCCTGACCTGAGCCGAAGGCAGACGCTTAGCGACTGAGCCACCTAGGCGCCCCTCCAGTTGCATTTTAAAGGCTCTGACAAGTCTTGCAGCAAGAAACTGGTCTCACCTGGGGCCCAGCACTCAATCTTAACTTGCCCATGAGCCTTTTCAACACCAATGAATAGCTCGGCTTTTCCCGCAACACACCAAGTGACCCTCCTTCCTGTTCCCAAGCCTCCGTGGCCTGTGGCGTTCCTCAATCTTCATCCTGGCTGGGAATCTGAATCTCTCTTTTTTTGTCCCCAGATTGCCTCGGGTCCCCAGTGTTTACTCCCATCAAGGCAGACATAAGCGGCAACATCACGGTATGTACTTGGCCCAGCAGCCACAGCGTGGAGCCTACATCGGGAATCTAAACCAGCTCTGGACACCAGTGCCCCGCTCCCCGCCACAAGCTTGAGAAACAGGAAGGAGATGTGGAAAATGGGCTTGGCCCTCAGCTCATCCAGCTCAGGGCTCAAGGTTCCCGGTCCTCTTTTGCAGTCATGCCCCCCAATCACAACCTGACAGGGACCACAGTCTGAAGGGTTCACCAGAGCAGGTACCTGGTTCTTGTATCCACCCCAACCAAATAAGAAATAAACTCCAAAGTCCACAGGGGCATCGGCTTGGCCCTTCCCTTCCCTGTTCCTGGGAGCTCCCGCTGCCATCCCCCCAGCCACTGACCCTCTCCCTGTGAGCATCCATGTAGGGCCTGGCCTGCAGGCTTGGGTACATCCCAGCAGCCCTTTGGGGCTGGTCTGCCATTATCCCCATTTTACAGATGAGGAAGCTGAGGCTCACCTAAGGTCACACAGCAAGGAAGGGGCAGAGGTGGGATTCTGATCTGAACTGCCTGGCTCCAACTCAGGAGCCTCGTTCCTTCACACCTGTGAATCCCAAAGCGCTTGTCCGCAGACGCTCGGTGTCTGAGGGGCTCTCAGTGGTGAGGGTTGGAGGACATGGCCTCTGGAGCCTGTCTGCGCTAGAACCCATGGCCGCCTGTACCAGCTGTCAGTGTCCCCTCTCTGAGCCGTGGTCTCCTCATCTGCAAACTGAGATGACAGAGCAACATCGGGATCGCTGTGCGGACCAAATAAAGCAGCACCCATAAAGCACTTGGCCCCTCTCGGCCCACAGAAGGTGCTTGATAAATGCAACCAGCCATGGCAGTTAGTGGTCCCAGCCCCACTGCCGGGCCTGGCGCAGGTGGGAAGGAGAGTGGTGCTCCCCGACTGAGCACGTGGGCCGGCCATCTGGGAGGACAGCTTTTCCAAGGGGAAAACTCCATGTGCTCCGTTCCAGAAAATCAAGGCTGTGTACGACACCAACCCGGCCAAGTTCCGGACCCTGCAGAACATCCTGGAGGTGGAGAAGGAAATGTATGGAGCAGAGTGGCCCAAAGTCGGAGCCACGCTGGCGCTGATGTGGCTGAAAAGGTGACAGGCTTGGGTGGCGGGTGTGTGTGGCGGTGCAGCCCAGGGGCCCTGCTCTGCAGAAGATGGACGTCCGGCCCTAGTCTTGCCCTGCGAGGTCACCTCCATTTCTTTCACATAGGCTCCCTTGTGTGATGCTAGTTAGTAGCTGAGGAAAAGCGCCCACAGGGCCAAGGCCCACCCGATGGTGACACTCCCTGTTCCAGCCCCATCAGAGAGACCTAGCAAGTGAGTGCATACTCTGGGCGTTGTGCTAAACAGTTCCTGCGCCTCATCCTATTTCATGTGCTGGGAGTTAGGAGTGGTGGTTATCCCCATCTCACAGAGGGAGGCCGCTGGGGCTCTGGAGGCCAAATCATGGGCCAAAGTCACACGACCAGAGCTGGGACTCAGTGGCCAAGCACAGTTGTGCAGGTTGTGCACTGCACAAAGGTGTTGTATCTAGGGCTGGTTACATCGTGCACGTGGTAGATTCGTATATTATGACAGAAATACAGTGTCTTGAGGAGAAGGAACTCTATCTACCTTGCACAGATCTGTCTCCTGGGCTGGGGGCAGGGTACCCTGATATGGGATTTAAACCCAGACAATCTTACCCTCGACTTGAGAATGCTCCTAATCTCTCTCTATATTGTCCTTCCAGCAAATACGTGAAGCCAGATACGGTTGTATCTGGCTTACATCTTACATACAAGGCCACTGAGGCTCAGAGAGGCCAGGCAGCTTGCTTGCTGCCTTCACACTGCTCTCTACCAGCTACAGAATTCTCTTTTAGCTGGGCAGACACCACTGGCAGCCACTATGAAGCCAGGGATGCACTCTTGGCCCCACAGATGTGCCCAGTGTTGCCCTCTCTCGGGCCTGGAGTCAGGCGTCAAGAAGGGTGCTCCTCTCCTGTCTCGCCTCTCACCCCCTGGAGCTAGTCCCCTCTCCCCACCACACACTTCTTTGGTGAAATGGAACAGGAGGAGCCAGCTCCCTGGAGGGTGCAGCCTAGTGGGCGTCACGGGGGAGGTGGGCTATGATTAACATCCTTACAGCATCGCAGAAACTGCCCCCACCGAGCTGCCCACTTTGGTCTGTCATCAACGGGAGACTCCCAGGCCCGGATGAGAACTGCCCTGGTCTACCCATCAGCACGCTCTGTGCGTTTCTGGGGAGGAGCAAGGCAGATGGTGATGTTCAGCTCGGTTAGGTTGTTCGTGTCCAGGTCAGATGGACCGAGCCAAGTGACTGGGAGGGCAGGTGAAGGCAGATGCCAACAGGCTGAGCACGTAATAAGCACCTGCTGGGTGTGGGGGATGCCACATTGAATGAGGCAGGGCCCCACTGGGGGTATCACAGCCTGGCCGGGGCATCAGGCTGGTGGGTGGATCCTGACAGCAGGATAGCAGAGCCTGGAGCGGAGAGAGATCAGGGAAGGCTTCCTGGAGGAGGGATGCCAAGCAGAGTCTCTAGGACTGAGCAGGAGGGTCCCAGGAGATTGAGGCCTTTGAGAGGCAGGAGGGCAGGAGAGGCCCGGTGCGTCTGCTGCTCTGGGAGGGTCTGGTCCAGCAGGCTCTGGATGCGAGGCGGGAGCACGGAGGGACCAGGTGGCATTGGACAAGTGAGTCCCAGCATGATCCGGGGTCCTGGGGAGCCACCGAGGGCCATGAGGCTGGTCCGCAACGGGATCAGATGGCGCTTCATCCCCTCTGCTGCGGAGAGGGGTGGTCATTAGGGCTGGGGGAAGGCAGGGGCTCAAGAGAGGTGGCTGACCCAGGGCAGGGCTGGGATTGTGCCCTGGGCTCAGTTCCACAGCTCAGGCTGATCCCTGATGGCTACGGGTTCTGATCCAGGTACAGAGGACTTCCCTTCACCTCCCAGGTGATAAAGTTAGACCCTTCAGTCCCAGTGCTCCTGCCCCTGCGAGCCCTCCAACCCGATCCCTACCTCCCTGCAGGGAAGGAGCAGAGCAGCTCATCCAGGGACGCTGGGGGGACAGTGGGGGATTGCAAAGGAAGGAGTCCAGCTCAGGGGTGAGACAGCTGGGTTTGCATCCTGGCCTTTGCCCAAGACTTTCGGGGGCGCCTCAGTGTTCTCCGTGAAATGGGCTGATTGTGGGGCTGAGGGAGTGGGAGATGAAATGCTGTGCATTAAGGGACTAGCATGTACCCATCTCTGACGTAGTCTCCCTGCTGTACCCCGTGGCCATGGCTTTCTCCTGGCTCTTAAAGCATTGTTCTTCCCCTGGAGGAAGGGCCCAAGTGGCCGCTGGAGAGTGCAGACAGTGGCTTGGGGCCGTGGTGGGGGTGGGGAGCCCGGGCACAGGGCCAGGCTCGTCAGCGTGCCCAGTGTGTCCAGAGTCCATGGTCCGTGAGCCCTGGGAGGGCCAGCGCTGTGTCTTCAGTCCTCAAGCGCTGACAGCCGCCTGCCGCGTGCCAACCCAGGGGAGGTCACGTGGACACAGAAATGGGCAAGGTGGGCCCAGACCTGCCTCGCAGACCTTACAGCCCAGCGGGGACGGCAGTCAGCAAGGTGCTGGGGAGAGGCTGCGTTGAGCTGGGTGGTCACATTACACGTAAGCCGGGCTCAGGATAACACCTGAGGAGTGACCGCCGCCGAGTGTGCACGGCACGTGCCCGAGTCCGAGTGTGTCAGGGTCCGCCACACGCAGGGGTGCGCTGGCAGGGCGACGGGCAGGAGCGTGCATGGTCCTGAAGAGCTGTCTCTCTCTCCTGGGCTGCAGAGGCCTCCGCTTCATCCAGGTCTTCCTCCAGAGCATCTGCGACGGGGAGCAGGATGAGAATCACCCCAACCTCATCCGTGTCAACGCCACCAAGGCCTACGAGATGGCCCTCAAGAAGTACCACGGCTGGATTGTGCAGAAGATCTTCCAGGTGAGCCAGCCCCACACCTGCCGCTCCTTAGCTGTGGGCCCCCCGGGGCTCCAGAAGGTCTCCCTATCTGTGTGGCCCCACCCTGTGCGCTTGCCCCGTCCCATCCGTGGCCGCAGTGGGTGCTACTGTAGATGCTCCGTGGGGTTTCTGTGTCCCGTGAGGCCCAACTGGGGGGCCATGGGAGAAAGCCTGGCAGAGACTCTTGCTGGTGGGCGGGCCTGTTTGGCCCCTTCGAATTCTGCCCAGATCCTCACCCTGGGCAGGGAAGAGAAGAAAGGCTCCCATACCCCCTGGGGCATCTGCTGAAGAGACACTGGCCCACGGGGGTCTTGGTGGTTTATGTTGGGATGACACTGGGCGGGGTTTCTGGAAAGGGGGACCCCAGGGTCGCCAGGCTGAGAGGCCCACTCCAGCGATGAAAGAGCCCTTGGGGTGCCCTACGTACTGTTGCTGGCCACCCTGCCTCTCTCGGCCCGCTCATCTTGCCCAGCCGGTCCTGGCCCATCCCCGTCCCCCTGTCACCGGGGTCTGACAGGCTGGCCTCTTTCCCGCAGGGCACAGGCTGGGCCGGCAGTCAGTCTGGGTGTAGGCAGGAAGGGCTGGGCCACCTCTGGGTGGGCGCCATGAAGCCCGGCCCTCCCTGTGTGCTGCTCCCTTGCCGAGTCCTCACACCCAGCACCTGGGTGACAACGGTGTGTCCTGCGCACCTGGCCCGGGGCGGGCTGCCCACGGGTTGTATTCTTCACAAAGGCACCATGGAGTGGGTGCGTCCTCACCCGCGCTTCACAGATGAGGAACTGGTGCTCAGAGAGGTTAAGTGTCTTGCTCCAGGTCACACAGTAAGCAGGGTCTGGGATTCTACCTCCCTGAGCCTTCGCATCCTCATCTTTCAAATGGGTGTAAACTCGGCCCCATCTCCAAGGGTCGTAGTGAAAATGGCACAAGTTAATGTGTACAGAGTGCCTGGCGCACGGTTTACACTCAGGTCCTCGGGGTCTTGCCGTCGGCATTTGCCGTGTGACACTGTTTATAGGTGCCTCACCCTGTCAGACTCAGCCCACGCTTCTCATCCAGCTGCACCCTTTTCTTTCCGGTTCTGCATTTCTGTGCATTTCTGGTTCTCAGTTCTTTTTTTTTTTTTTTTAAGATTTTATTTATTTATTTGAGAGAGAGAATGAGAGACAGAGAGCATGAGAGGGAGGAGGGTGAGAAGGAGAAGCAGACTCCCCGCTGAGCAGGGAGCCCGATGCGGGACTCGATCCCGGGACTCCAGGATCATGACCTGAGCCGAAGGCAGTCGCTTAAACAACTGAGCCACCCAGGCGCCCCAGGTTCTCAGTTCTTTTCACGGATCAGGGAAGCCCTGAAAGTTAGGGAAGCATCGTCCCCTGAAGGACAAGAGAAGCCACGGTCCATATTAGCAGTCACCTCCCGCGGTCTGCCTTCTCCAGAGCAGGGGACCCAGAGGCCAGAGGCTGCTCAGCGCTGGGCAAGCTTCCCTGTGCCTGGTACCATGCCGAGCACCGGGCGCCACCCCCTTGATCCTTTACAAGAGCAACCTGACTCGGTGGGTGCCATCATCATCCCCATTTTACAGATGAGGAAACTGAGGCTCAGAGAGGCTAAGTAACTTGCTCAAGGCTCACAGCTAGTCGGCGGCACAAGCTGGAATTTGAACCCAGGTCTGTCGGCCCCCAAAGCTCGTGTCCGTCCTGCTTTCCCTCACGGGGGTAGACGGGCACGCACATCTCCCTCTTCCTTTCCCTTCCCACGCCACGAGGAGCACGGGCCCCGGCGACGTCCCCTCCCAGAAGCTCGCTGTCCCCGGCCCGGCAGCCCCGCTTGGTGGCCCCGCCGGTCCCCTAACGCCATGCTGCCCCCCCCCCCCCGGTTGCCCGTCTCAAGGCAGCGCTGTTCGCGGCACCCTACAAGTCCGACTTCCTGAAAGCGCTCTCCAAGGGGCAGAACGTGACGGAGGAGGAGTGCCTGGAGAAGGTCCGCCTCTTCCTGGTCAACTACACGGCCACCATCGACGTCATCTACGAGATGTACACCAAGATGAACGCCGAGCTCAACTACAAGGTGTAGGCACGTCCGGCGGGGGCAGGGGGGTGCTCGCAGCACCATTCGAACCGCATCACTGTGAAGCCAGCCAGCCGGCCGCCCCGGGAACTGCCTGGAGGCTGGGGGCGGAGGGGCGGGGGGGGGCTTGCAGGGCACAGCCAGCCCTGGTTCTCTTGTTTAAAAGTCATTTTGGGGGGTTATCCTAACGGAGCAATAAACAACGATCTTACTTCCGAATCCCCTTTGAACTTCACAACAGCACAGACCGCTAGCCCTCCGTTTCAGTGTGGTAAAAATCAATTAATGTTTCTAATCAAGTCCGAGCGGTTTTTTGTTTGTTTGTTTGTTTCTTTTTCCTTTTCTTCCCCCATGCGGAGCATAACTCTAGGGGGAACCGTGTGTCGCACACCTCACTTGAAAAAGAAGCAGCACGTGTCCTCAGGATCTGGCCGAATGATGTTTTGGGTATTTTAAGGACCATGAGGAGTTTGATTGGAAATTATACAGGGCCCCTGTGGTGGGCATTCTTTTTTTTTAAAAAAGCAAACTGGTATGTGTTCTCATGTGGTTTGCACGGCCCGACCTCACAACTCTTTCATTAGCGATCCCGCTCTTTCTTACTGTCTTTTGCCAGACAGTGTTTTTATAGCTGAAACCAACCAGCAAGCCTTTGATGGCCAAGGGGAAGGGGGTTATTTTAAAGCTATCAGGCACAAATAAGTGACCACAGATGACTATGTTTGCATTCTTCTGCATAGTTATCTTCTTCAGGGACAGCTTTTCCAACCTAAGAAACTACCTACCATGTGTATTCTCTCAAGGGGGAGAGGGTGAACCCTCCATCTGAGACCCAAGAAAATGCCTCACTGCCTTAACTGTCCTTCCTGGCGCTGAAAAAGAGCTGTATTTTTTAAAGTGTTGGGGTAAACAAAGCAACCCCAAAAGAATTGATGTGTGTTCAAAACCCAATGAGGAACAACTGGTGATTTTTATGCAAGAAACTAAATGATCCTTAATAAATAAATCTCTATTTTGGAATCACATCGGTGTGCTGTTTTGGTTCATGATTCCTCCCCCTGCCCCCCACCCCCGGCCCTGGAACAGAGGTTACAACTGGGGACCAGCCAGGGACCTATCTTCTGGCCTCCATGGTTTACAAAAATAGAAGTGGTGGCCACGTTGAGAAACGTGGGAAATTTCACACACAAATCTTGATTTCTAGCAGCTTTTGAAAAAAAAAAAAACCAGACTGCGTGGCAAGCGCTGAGAAATGACTTCCCCCCCTTGGCCGGATGGGACAAGTGGACAAATGTATTCTCCACTTCGCCCCAGTCCCCAGCAATCCCGATTGCCTCCCTAACCTGCAGAGTTATTTGCACTTTTTCACAGGCTGATGCTTCCTCCAATACTAGCATTAAGTGGAGGGAGCAGCTTGATCTTACTTCATTCCTGCTCCTCCAAGAGTTGATAGTCGGGGAGGCGGGGGGGGGGGGGCAAGTTGGGCCAGCAAATCAACAGTGATGACAGTCATCAGTGCCCGGGGCCACAGATGAGGGGCCACATCCTGGGATGCCTCTGAGAGAGTCACAGCGCGCCCTGAGCCTCTGTGGAAGGGGCGGGGGGACGGAAGAGCCTGGCAGAGGGGGAGAGGCAGGTACACTCGAAGGTCTAGGCAAAGACCTGGTGGCTTGACACACAGCAGGTTGTGTGCGTGCATGCACGCACATAATCATGCTCTGAGGGGATCCGAACGTGACCCTGAAAATGATGGAACGCCTTCAAGAGTCTCCTGCTCAATGCAGTCTAGTAGCCAGTTTGGAAGGCTGCCTCTGGCATAACCAAGGGTTGGACACCTGAACCAAGTTTCTTAATGTCTCCGATTTCATATTTCCCACCCTTGCTGGTCTAGGAATGCTATCGGCCTTTCTAAGCTGTAACTGCTTTTTAGGCTTTTTTTCACTTCAGGTTTCCTAGAAACACAAAGTTCTGCCAACACGTAAAAAAAATTCTGCATCTTCCTTTTAAAAACAGCCTTTCTTGGGGCACCTGGCTGACTCCATCGATAGAGCATGCAACTCTTGATCTTGGGGTTGTGAGTTCGAGCCCCACTTTGGGGTTAGAGATTACTTAAAAAAAAAAAAAAAAGAGGGCCGCCTGGGTGGCTCAGTCGGTTAAGTGCTCAGGTCATGACCCCAGGGTCCTGGGATCGACTCCCGCATCTGGCTCCCTGCTCAGCGGAGAGCCTGCTTCTCCCTCTGCCCTTCCCCCCCCGCCCCCCCGCTGGTGTGCCTGTCTGTGTGCTCTCTCTCTGACAAATAAATAAATAAAATCTAAATCAATAAATAGCCTTTCTTCATGTCTCCAACATAGCACAATGGGACCGGGAAGGCAATGTCTTTGTGCAAGGTCGGTATTTTCCCAGGCCCAGCCTCCTTCACTCCTGGTACCCGCTGGGCCCCTGGGAACACTTTGGGTCCCCAGAGACAAAGCCAGCACTGCAGCTAGGACCTCCCATTTCATTTTTGTCAACGTGGGACTGGTTTCTGCCCCCGGGGCACAGAGGGAGGAACACACATTGTGCACCGGCTGTATACCTGGCCCTTCGCAAGTGCTTTACAGACACCATCTCACAACCCTCTGAGCTGCAGGCATCAGGAGCCCCATTTGTCAGATGAGGAAACAGAACCCCTGACAACAGGGCAAGAGGACTTGGGTAGGTTGACCTGGCCAGGCCGGGAGGGGCACCGGGGTTTCACATCCGACTCTGTATCTCCCCTGAGCCGTGGCCACTTCTGTGCCAGCAGAGAGTGAGCCCACCTTCCAGCACCTCTTACTGCCAGGACAGTCCCATCATGGGGAGTCGCTCATCGGACTCGGGTTAACCTGACAGTGCACAGAAGCCTGAATGAGCCCAAAAGTTTGACACAGTTTGACCTGTTTATCCACCTGCTGGGTTCATCACACTAAAACCTCACTGAACAACAGTTCAAGCCCATCATAAAATGTTTCAAACCCGGGGCGCCTGGGGGGCTCAGTGTTTGGGCGTCTGCCTTCGGCTCAGGTCATGATCCCGGGGTCCTGGGATCGAGCCCCGCATCGGGCTCCCTGCTCCGCGGGAAGCCTGCTTCTCCCTCTCCCACTCCTCCTACTGTGTTCCTTCTCTCACTGTCTCTCTCTCTCAAATAAATAACATCTTTTTAAAAAAAAAGTTTCAAACCCATCATAATACATCTCTCTTATAGACAAGGAGCAGAAACTCACTTCTCCCTTAAAGAGCCTCAGTTTCCTTTTCTGTACACAGGGGTCTTGCTAGTACCCACCTCACAGATTGTGAGGTTTAAATTAAATGCTCTTATTTGTAAAGCAATTAGAAGTATAGAATCACAGAAAGCTTAGCTAAGTGTTACATTAAACTGCAAGGATATATTTATGCAGCAGGGTGCGTATAAGGATGTGACTGGGCATTGGAGTCCTGGCTCTGCTGTAGCTGAGTTGCCACGGACAAACCTCTCTGAGCCTCAGTCTCCTGATCCGTACAATGGGGATATAACAGTTCCCAGCTCACCGAGAGTCAATGAAACTGGTCGGGCGCTGCGCTGCGTAATCGTCCGGTGTTGGCCCACTTATCATTTACGGAGCGTTATAGGAGAAGAGAGGGCTATTCCCTTCCTTGGGTTTGGTGGGTTCGTTGAAGAGCTCCGCGGGTTGACACGGGTCCCGCTTGGGGCCCCGCGCCTGCGCGCTGGCCGCCTGCGACTCCCTCGGGGCCCGGTAGGTGGCGCTGTGGGCCCTGAGCCGCCGCCGCAGCACTGGGAGGCTGGGCGTCCCGGCCTCGGGACCGCGACCCGCGACCGGTGGTCGGGGTGACTTCCGAGGGCCACGTGAGGAGCCCCATTTGAACAGTGTTGGGGAAGTTTGAAGGCTCTCAAACCGATGTGTATCCTGTTGCTTTGACTTCTGCCGCTACTACCGGTAGCAACATCACCACCGCCACCCAACACATTTGGGGTTCAAGTCCAGGTTCTATAACTGTAGCTGCGGGAGCCAGCTCACCTCTCTGAGCCTCAGTTTCTGCATCTGTAAAATGGGACAGGATCACCTCCACCTAGCAGGAGTCCATAAAATCATGTGTGTAAAGTGCCTGACGTGTTCAATAAAGGGCCTTTAGTAATTTATTAGGAGGCTATAGCATCCCAGGATTTGAACACAATAGCATTATGAATACAAATCACGGTCTCCTGAAGGGGCATCCCGGCCCCTCATGCAGTTAGACCTCAGGGTGTTCACTTACCTCTTGTTCTTAAAGACACAGCAGGGCCCATGTCAACATATCAACAGGAAAACCCCAGAAAACATCGGGCAGTCTGGCTACTTTTCTCACTCCAAGCTGATCTGCTGTGGGACTTTGGGCAAGTTCCTGCTCCCCTCTGGGCTTCAGTTTGCTCATCTATAAAGTCAGGAGACTCCCGGCTCTGTCAATCTACAGCAGACACCTCATGTCACTGTAAGGAGCCCCTGGTTTGTATTCATAATTCCCCAGTGAAATCAAAACTACATCCTCACGTGGGGACATTAGTCCTTCTTTGTGACACCTAGGGGGTGACATATGCAAAGCACTCACACAGGGCCTAGCACTTGGAGGGTGCTTGAGAAAGGACAGCCTATGGTGATGATTCACCCTTAGACAGCCCTTGAGCTAGCCCAGAGAGGACTGTCTGGAAGGCAAGTCATTCAACTGCTGTTTGCTGAGCACCTACTAGGCGCAAGGCCCTGAGCTTGGCTCAGGAGCTCTTTCAGGGACAAGAGAGATAAGGCCCTACCCTCCAAGGGGCTCATGGACCACTGGAGGAGACGTAGATGGGGGAGGTCAGGGAAGGGCTCTCTGAGGAGGTGACATTTGAGCTGAGATCTAAAGGGGGAGAAATAGCAGGCCATGAAAAGAAGCTGGCTACAGCTAGTGCAAAGGCCCTGAGGCAGGAGAGAAAGCAACATGTTCTAAGGACAGACCGAGGTGAAAGTAGCTGGCGCCTGGAGACTGAGGTGGGAGGACAGAGAGGGATGGAACCAATGTGACTTTGGAGCAAGGGAAGTCTCTGTGAGTAGAGGGTGACAAAGCCGATTCACAGTTTACAAAGCTCTTCTCTAGGACTTTCACGGGTCCTTTGCCTGGACTCCCTGTCCCCAACCTGCGCCTCTTCCTGGCTGGGAAGATGGAGCCCTCGTCACACGTGTGGGTGAGCAAGGTAGCATCCCAGGCCTTCGAGAAAGCCTTGGGCCTCTCTCCAGAAAGTGTGAGTTCACTGTGACGGTTTCACTCATCACCCCAGGGACCTCCACGAACCCCGCCAGCAGCCTACCCAGGGACCCCAGTTGGGAAGGCCTGAGTTACTCAGCGCCTACTGGCGTCAAGGCCTACATGCCCCCCTCCCCGCGCCCCCCCCCCCACGCCACAACTTCAGAGGAAGTTCATCTCTGAAATGCCAGTGGGCAGCTGTGACCCAACCACACCCACAGGAGGGTGTCTGTGCCCCTGGCAACGGTCATCTGAAGGGAAGGGCTTCCTTCCCACCTGCTCTCAGGTTTCTGCCCCAGGGAGAATTCCAGAAGAGCCTCACTGAAGGTGTCTGGCAGGGCCAGGCCTTCAGTCTCTGGGCCACAGCCATATGCAGGACTGAGGCGGACAAACCAGCTGATTTGTCTCCAGCCGCTTGTATCCTGTCTCGGTGGCTTCTTGGTAAATGTGATTTCATGGGGGGCCTGCTGTCTACTGGGGAAGGCTCCCAGAAAAGACTATCAGACACAGAGCCCTCCTGGCTGTGTGACCTCGGGCAGGTTGCTTACCCTCTCTGGGCGCACTTCCTATCCCATAGCTGTGGGAATCCAGTATCTGGCACACAGGGAGGGCCATGTAAATGCCTACGTGCTAGCCCTGGCCCTTCCTCAGCAACTTTCCCCAATTGTTTTCTCTGTCTGTCCTTCTTGAGCCCATCCACGCCGCGCACTTGCTGGAGAAAGAGCAGAGAGGCCAGCCAGAATGTCTCACCCCAACAGCCCCACACCCCCCAGTCTCATCCAGGTGGGAATGAGCAGACTTCCTATGTGCGAGGTGAGGGGACTGGGGCACCCGGGGTTAGGGCCAGGTGGCTGCTTTAGGGGCCGCAGGGTGTCATTTGAATTCAGACGGTGCCGGGTTCAAATCCTGACTGCATCGCTGGCATGGACGTCGGGCCAAGGGTTCCACCGTTCGGAGCCTCAGTTTATCCAAGTGCAGAAGGGGCTGGAGAAGACTCACCCCCTCGAGGCTGTGCAGAGGAGAGGGGGAATCCAGCCGCACCTGGTGGTTTCAGCTTTGTCCGTACTTGGAGAACCACACCAGGCCCGCAGGGACCCACCAGCCCTTGGCCTCAGCCAAGCTCTGGAGCTGTGAGGCCACCAGCTGGGCTAAGGCACCACCTGTGAAGAGAAAGAGGAAATATGATTTGATGGGGCCAGAACAGCGAGGGGTGTGCGGGGAGAGGAAAGAAGTTTCTGCCTGGGAATGCTGGGGGGTGGGGGTGGGGGAGCTGTGCCAAGGATACTGGCTCTCTCCTGGCCTCCATAGTTGTCATCCGTAAAATGGGAGCAGCAGTGCCAACCTAACCAAGATTACTGAAGGAATCACAAGGAGGAAGATGTTACCGTAACGTGAGGGTGGACGTTGGGTGAACGTCGGAGTGCTTGGCAGGGGATGTTAAGTTGGTCAGGGGCGGGGGGGAAGCGTGGGGACCTCTGGGGACTAGTTACTGAGCAGCTACCCTGCCCCTACCCAGCCCAGCCCTCCAGAGCACTAGCAGGTCGAATCTTCCCAACTGTGCGAGGTAGGAGTGGTTACTGTCCCCGTTTTATAAAGGAAAAAGTGAGGCTCAGAGAAGCAGGGTCCTCTGCCTGAGGTCACACAGCTAAGACACAGGGGAGAGCCACACCCAGATCCCCCAGGGACCACATCTTTTTATTTTTTAAATTTTATTTATTTATTTTTAAGGTTTTTTAAAAATTTATTTTACTAGAGAGAGAGAGAGCACAGAGGCAGAGGGAGAAGCAGACTCCCGCTGAGCAGGGAGCCAGATGTGGGGCTCCATCCTAGGACCCTGAGATCATGACATATGGACACTTGGCTGCACCATGGATGAGCCTGGAAGAAGGGATGCTAATGAAAACAGTCGGACAGACGTCGAAGGCCCATGTGTTGTGTGATCGCATCTGTTGTGTGTTGTGTGATCACATTTGTACAAGATATCCGGGAGGTGCAAATCCATAGAGACAGAAAGTAGATGAATGGTTGCCAGGGGCTGGGGAGAGGCGGGCCTTGGAGGGTGTTACCTAAAGCATCGGGGGTTTCTTTTTGGGGTGATGACAATGTTCTCATCCACGGTGCAGCCAAGTGTCGATACGTCACTCCTATTGTTGGATAATATTCCATTGTATAGATATACCACATTTTATTCATCCATTTGCCATCTGCGTCGTTTCTATTTTGGGCTCTTACGAATAATGCTGCTATGAACATTTGTGTTCAAGTCTTTGGTGCGGCCGTATGTTTTCATTTCTCTTGGCTTTATCCCTGGGACTGCAATCGCTGGCTTATATGGTAACTCTAGACATAATATTTTGAGGCTCTGCCAGACTGTTGTCCAAGGCGGCTGCACCATTTTACATCCCGCTGTAAAATTACTCCCGTTCCTCCCCATCCTTGCTGACACTTACTACTGTCTGCCTTTTTGAGACCATGTCCACCCTGAGGACAGTCCGTCGGGCTGGGGTTCAAATCCTACCGACTGTGGGATCTCAGGCCAGTGGCCTCTCTGTGTCCTTTTCCAGAAAATGGTATAAGAATCTTTCCCTTCCAGGCTGTGAGGAGATGAACCGGGTTGGCCGCCTCATCAGAGTTATGCCAACTGTCAAGTGAAGTGCACAGCCCTTGTTTTTATAACCGGGCCACCCCCCCGCCCGGGGGCTGGGGGCAGGTGTACCAGGTGTAATAAAGCCCCTCAGGGGCTGACCCCTCTGGCCCACCGATCTCTCTCTCCCCAGCGCCTGGCACTGAGCCTGCCATACAGTAAGTGCTTGCTAAGTGCGGACCTCGGTGCAGCCCAGGACCTCCCTTCACGGTGGTGGCTGAGCCCCAGTGGGGCGCTCCAGAAGCTTCGTGGGCCAAAGGGCTGGGCCGGGCGGTAGCCTCCACAGGATTCTGCCTGTGCTAAAGGCCTTACTATTTCGTTCCTTCCTTAAGAGGAGCGGCTCCTTCTGTCCGTTAGGAGTCTCTTGTCCTGGGACGCTTGGGTGGCTCAGCTCGTTAAGCGTCTGCCTTCGGCTCAGGTCATGATCCCAGGGTCCTGGGATTGAGCCCCAGGCAGGCTCTCTGCTCGGCGGGGAGCCTGCTTCTCCTTCTCCCTACTGCTCCCCCTGCTTGTACTCTCTCTCTGTCAAATAAGTAAATAAAAATCTTAAAAGAAAAAGAGTCTCTCGTTCTTCCAGGACAGAGGCCAAAGAGCTTCACCAGTGACAAGAACGGTAAAATAATGACAGTCCCATTCCTAGCAGCGGCCCTTGTTCACGTTCAGAAAATCCCCCTGAGCACCTCACTTGCTCTTCCTACTCACCCCTTCCCTGCAAGGCAGACCTTCACGCTCTCAATCAACCAGTAGTTCTCCCCACCCCCCCCCCCCCGTGGCTTTTTTACTGTGGTAAAATGCCCATAACAGAATTCACCACGTGAAACCATGAAGTGCACGGCCCGTGGCATGACATCGCCACCGTCCACCCCCAGAACGGTGTTCAGCTCACAAAATGGAAACTCTGTCCCCAGCACACACTCACTCGCCAAACAGAAGCTCTGTCCCCAGCACACACTCACTCGCCAAACAGAAGCTCTGTCCCCAGCACACACTCACTCCCCATCCCCACCCCCCCTCCAGCTCCACCAGTACTTTTAAAGAACCCACTGAGTGCCTGAAGCCGGTCCTGCAGCTGTGAGCAAGGCTGACGTGGTCCCTTGCCTCTGGGAAACCAGTACTACTATCCAGATGAGGGGACAGGCACTGGGGGCGGGGGGGGGGGAGGTTTGCTCACAGCTTCCCATTGAATCAGCCAGTGGCCAAGGTCCAGTCTCCTGGCCCAAGACGAGTCACTTCCTTGCGTGGGGCCTCAGTTGCCCAGTCTGTGAAGTGAGGGTCAGGAGGGAGCTGGGCTAGTGACGCTGGGGCTGGGGCTCACCCTTCTTCCCCCTGACCTCGGAGAAGAGCGGGTACCAATCCTGGCCCCATCTCCTGCAGCCCTCTCCATCAGCCTCCTTGTAGCCGGGATCATCTTTGTCCTTTTCTTTTCATGGCGGGGGTGGGGGGGGGTGGGGGTTGTGGCTCTCAGCAGGAATGGGCCCTAGATGAGTTCTGCCTGCTGCCCTGTCCCCTTCCCGGCTGAGTCCAGCCCCAGCAGAGAGAGGCTTTGTGTCAGGAAGGCATGCGGGGACCCTCCTCTGTTTACATTCCTCACCCCAGCCAGATAGCAGCTTGTTTGCTCTAAGATCCTGGAGACCCAGAGGGAAAAGCTTCTCCTTGCCACCCGGCTGTGGAGGGAGCAGCTTTCGGAGAGGCCGAACTCCTCTGCAAGACTCAGATTCCCATCTGTAAAGTGGGCACAGCAATCCCCGCCTCACAGGGATTCTCCCCCTGTGCTCACCGAGTTAATGATTAAGTTTTTTCGTTTTTTTTTTTAAATGCTCTGCACTGGCAGCTTGAACGCATCGCTTCTGTTCAGATTCTCTTTCTCCAGCAATTTCAAAATTCCACTTCCTAGCTGCTGAACCAACACCTCAGGGGAGCTATTTCTATTTGCAGGCTGAGGGGGGGAAGGACCTACCCCACTGTCTTTGGGGAGTCAGCTCAATTTAATAAAAAAAAAACCCAAGAATGATAAAAGGGCTAAAAACGTTCCTGGCGCCCTGCACAGAGCTGGTGCTCCCAGCATCTCCGCTGGGACTGTGGGCTGGGGACATAGCTACTCCCCACTCTGCAGCAGGGACACTGAGCCTCAGAGGTGGAGAGGCTGGGTGCTCGGGGGATGAGTCCCCAGCCACAGCTTGGGCTCAGGGAGCCTGGCTCTAGAGCTCAGGACCACTAGGCTTCCAACCAGTCCCAGCAGAAGTGAGCTGCCCGTCGTGTGGAGGCATTCAAGTGGCTGGAGTAAAAGGTGAGACTGCAAGTAGGGTCTCACCGTCGCCACCCAATAAAAAAACACACCGGATCACCTAGTAGGTCCTGGGCTGTGTGCTAAGCTTTGGGGAAGAGGTGAAGAAAGGGAGCTCACGTTTATTTAGCCCCAGACAGCAGGCTCTGGATCTACTCCGGTGTCATTCCTGTGCCTCCCCTGGGGGACTCGGAGCCACCTGTGGGCAGCCCCCCCCCCCCCCCCCCCCCCCCCCCCCGGCGGCCGCGTCCCAGTGAACTGTCCGCTGAATGAATGAATGAGCCAGTGCGCCGGGGGACGGCCAGTCGCCCGTTACCAGAGGAGCGGCAGCCCCAGGGTGGCGGGATCAGGAGCTCGGGAGGGATCTCACCCCGGGAAGCGCCTGGCCCTCCGGCCCCGATCGCGACGCCCCGCTGCCCGGGAGGGGGGCCGAGCCCGCCCCTGCAGAGGCGGCGGGCGGCAGGGCGGGGGCCGCCGGGGGCGGCGCGCGGCGCTGGAACCTGAGCCGGGGGAGGAGAGTCGCGCCTGGCGGGCGGGCGCCGGGCGGCCGGGATTCAGGAAGCGCCGCGCCGTCCAGGAGGTGAGTGGGCCCTGGGCCCTCGGGGCAGGGATCCCGGGAGGGCCGGCCCAGCCGGGGTCCCCTCGCGCCCCTGGGGACGTCTCGGACGCTCCGGAAGTCCCGGCCCGGGGCGCGGGAGGGAGACGCGGGGTCCCGCCAGCTCCCGCCACTCCGCTGGGTGCCCTTGGGCTGGCCACCCCCGACTCTGGGCTTCAGTTTTATCACCTGTGAAATGGACGCCGTCGTGGGCCTTGGGGGTCGTGGGTCTGCCGGACGGAGGTCCCGGGGTCCCCGAGATCCAAGCCCAGGAACCAAAAGCTGGGAGCCCCTGCAGCCCACCTTGGGGGTATCCCCATTTTGGGGGGCTGCGATGGGAGGGGGTCCTGAGGTTTACCTTCCACCACGCAGGAAGCAAGCAGGAGGGAATTCTTAAGTCTGGAACTTCCAAAGGCCACTTCTTAGTTAGCTTTCTTTAGGCCCAGAGATGGCTCTTCCTCCAAGAGGCAGGACAATCTTTAACCTCCAGCTCTGTCTCCAGAGAGAGACCTCCCACACTCCCCACTTGCCTGGAGATACCAACCACAGACATGCCCTCGGAGCTACCTACCACCCCCGCCTGGCCCAGCCCCAGCCTGGCCCTCCCTGTGACCTCCCCATTTTGCAGATGAGAAAGCTGCTCAGGCCGGGGATGTAACCAAGTGAAATTTAAACCCAGGGCTACCAGGCTCCAGAATCCTCCCTGCCTGGTGCCCAGGGGGTGCCCAGGAAGTTACAGGGGCGGGGGTGTGCCTATGGGTGCTCTGGCTCAGCCTCCAAACTGGGCCTCTGCTGGGGCTGGGGACGTGCGATGTCCTGTGTGAGCTTGTCCTGGGGACGCTAAGAACCACTGGAGGATTTTAGCTTTGCCACTTTATCTGGGGGGCAAGGACAGGGGGTGACTCCATGACCACCAGTGAGGAAAGTGAAGAGGTGGTCCCTTTAGAGAGGTCAAGTAGAAGGGTCAGGTCCGGGTCATCTGCAGGGTTAGAAGTGGGGCCTGTGTGGCCCCCGTTCTGCCTGTCCCCACTGCTGAGTGACTTTGGGTTAGTCCCTGAAATGGGGGTGGACTGAGGGCCCCCCCAGGGCTGTGGTGAGGACAGATGGCCCAGCTCCGTTAGCACCAGCCTGTGTTGGTGGTTGTGCCCCAAGGGCCTTCTTAATGGAAGAGGTGAAAAAAGGTCATTGGTCATTCCCTCATTTCTCTAGTTCATTCTGTTTGACTAACAGCGGGGACCCTTCTTTCCCACCTTTGTTGGTAAATCGGAGGGGGAGGGGCTCCCAAAATGAATGGCCGATGGCGCTCCCTGGGCCAGTCAGGGTCAGGTGTGTAAGACGGAGGTGGGGTCCTTTGGCATGGAGTGTTCCCAGATGTAGGGAATGGGCGCCTGATGGCAAGGGGGTGATGGTGAGAGCTTCTGAGAAGGTGCCTGGGGTCCCCGGGAGCAATCCAGAGCCTTACTACTGGGGAGGCATCACGGGCGCCCCTGCTGCCTTACCTGGTGGGAGCGGGGCCTCAGCCACTTCCTCCTGCGTCCAGCAAATCCTCCCCGAAAGCCCCCTGTGCCAGCCTCGGACCCCAGCCAGGCTCTAGCCTGAGGGCTCTGCCCCCGACAGCCGCCTCCCCGACCCTGGGATTGCGGGCTGTGGCCTCCAGGCAGGCAGCACCCACACCTGACCTGTGGGCCCCCGGCAAGGTGAGCAGGTATGGTAGATGCTTGGCATATGTATGCTGTCGAATGGATGGGAGCCAGGAGAGAATGCTGTGGGGTGGGACAGTAGTCCAGGAAGGGATCAGGGAGGGCTTGATCAAGGTTGTGGGTGGGGGGGAGCTTGAGCCACACGTTGAAGAGTTAAAGGCGGACGTAGGGGAAAGGGCATTCAGGTAAAGGGAAGGGCATTAGCAAAGACCTGACAACTACCTGTTGCCAGGTAGGTAAAACTAGTCTTTGTGGAGCCAAGACATGCTTCCGTTGGTCTGGAATGTGTGGCGTGGACAGGAAGGGCAAGGGATCAGGCAGGCAGGGGCTAGGTCAGACCCAGAAGCCCTCAAGTCCAGTCTGGGAGGGACATGCCGGATGTGTGGTCTGGAAGGGTCCCTCTGGCTGCAGAGTGGGGGCCTGGCAGGGAGGCCGGTCCCCAGGCTGGGGAAGTCATCCAGGCAGGAGATGTGAGGCCCGGGATGGGGACTGGAGCGGGGCAGCTAACAGGAGAGGTGGGAGGGAGAGGCCCGCTTGAGAATTGGCCTCACGGTGCCTGGCACAGGGCAGGTGCGCCGTAAATCTCTGCTGCACAGTGGAGTGACTGAACACGTCGTTTTGAGAGGGCCCGAGTCCTTTGAGCTCCTTCATCTGTCCCTTGGTGGGAGGGGGAGTTTGCATGAGTGGGCATCTCAACCACTCACAGGCCCCTGACTTGCTGTCTGCCTCAGTTTCCCCCATTTGACTCTGGGAAAGACACTCCAGGCCCCTCCCCAAATCCCTGGCTTCACTTCTTGTCACACACCAGATCTGGGGAGCCAAAGGAACATTGCACACCAGTGGGCCCTCTGGAATGCTCCACATCACCCATTTGGAGCGGAATTCACCTGTTAAAGATTAATTCAAATCTCTCGAGATACTTATGGCCCTGGGCCCCACAACTGCCGCTCTGAGCACTGGGTGCAAGGTTCTGCCTGGCTTTAGCCAAGCCTGGGCTGCATTCGTAGTCCTTATGATGGTAGTGAGCATTTATCGAGTACTTCCCATGCGCCCGGCCCTGAGCCAAACACTCTTAGTACATTTGGATACAAAACTGTTATCGTCCCCATTTTTGAGAGGGAGGAACAGGGGTCTGGGTAGTGAAGTCTCTTACCCCAGGGCCTTTTAGTTGGGGAGAGGCAGAACTGGGCTCTGAATTCCATTTGCCTGATTCCAAAATCCATGCCATTCACTTCCAAGGTGGCCTGTCCCCATTTGTCCTGACCCAGAGTCACAGGGAAGAGACTGACTGCAGTGTAGAGAGAGAAGAACCTGGGTTGCTCAGGCAGGCCCCACCTTAAATCCTAGGTCCGCTGCTTCCTCCCTAGGGAAGCTCCGACAAGGCACCTGGCCTCTCTGAGCCTCAGTTTCCTGGTCTGTCAAGTGGCGCTCCCAGTCCCTGCTTTGCCAAGACAGTCCGAGGCACAGGTCCTCTTGCTCATCCTGTTCCCCTGGCGTGTTCCTGGACGTGCTTTCCTCCAGCTCATCCCTGTGGCGGCCCCTGAGAGCCCCTCTGTGCCAGGCAGGCGGGCGGAAGGTAGCAGGGGCAAGGCTAGACTTGCATTTGGAAAAAGGATGATGCCTTTTCAGCCGTGAGATATTTACGGAAAATTGACCGAATGCCAGGAACCGTCAACGTTTCACACTTTGCTGATTGTTTAGTGGATAGCCAGTGTCTGTCACCTGATGCTCACCTCGATGATGTCATGGCCTCGCCCCCACTGGAGGTGGGCAGAGGCAGGAAGGCTGGATCTCATTTTACAGCTGGGGAAACCGAGTCTCCGAGGGAGAAATAACTTACTCAGGGCTCCTGGCAGAGTTGGATCTGCCAGCCGGATCTGAGTGACTCTGGTCCCCTTGGGTGGGTCCCTGAAGAGCTTCCACCTTGGACTTGCCCCTCTTGGAGTCTGACCCAGCTTGGTCCACAGTCCAGCTCACTGCCTGCTGCCATGTGACCTCAGGAGGTAGCTTAACCTCTCTGTTTCTGGGCCTGCCACGTGGGCTTTGCAGGAGGTCAGAGCTCTGTCTGCTGGAGGGGGGTTTGGGGAATTCTGGCCACTATTCTTGCCCCAGCCTGGACTCCCCCTGCCTAGGTTTCCCTTGGGTCCCATGAACAGGCACCCTGGCTGAACAGGAATGAGGAAGAGAGGCCAGCGCCCTACTTTCACTATGACTCCGACTTCCTTCCTGCGGCTGAGCCCCTTGCTGATCATTGGCTTCCCCTTTCTGTCCCGAGCCCTGGGGCCACCGCTGGCTGTGTGACCCCCAAGTAGGTCACCGCACCTCTCTGACAAGTTTCTTCACTGGCAAGGGAGGGCCATAGGAAGCCCTCCATAAATGCTCCTGGGTCTGCTCCAGATGAGATCAGAGGATGGGAAAGGCCGCAGAAGGGGGAGGGCGCACGGGGGACAGACAGGCAAGCCATTGACCAAATGGGAATACTCTTATTTTTCTTGGGGTGGTGAGTAACGGCTGCCTGCCCTGCCTGCCCTGCCTGCCGCCCGCCCTGCCTCCCCCCTGCACAAAGGGCTCCTCAGTCTCCTGGGCGCCTGTTTTTCCCTGAGGGTGGAGTGGCCTGGGTTCCACCCACTGGCCGGGAGGGCTGACCACCTTCTGGGACAGCTCCTCATGTTTGTGTATGGAGGGGGGGAGGCCGGACTTCCACCACATGCCCCGAGTGGGCCCCACAGGCTCAGGGGAGACCCCAGTGGGCAACGGGCCAGTTGACCTCAGGCTGGGGACCCATCGGACCCTTCTGTCTCCCGTTGCAAAAGGGCTTGGGATTACCGGGAGATAGAGTGAAGGAAGGAAGGAAGGAAGGAAGGAAGGAAGGAAGGAAGGAAGGAAGGAAAGAAGGAAGGAAGGAAGGAAAGAAAGAAGGAAGGAAGGAAGGAAGGAAGGAAGGATTGAACAGACAGACAGATCAACAAGGCAGGGGCATCAGAGGAAAGCACCTACTCAAATCCAGACTCCGGCTCGGAGACCAAGCGGGCCTGGGCAAGTGCCCTGGTCTCCTTGAGCCTCAATTTCCTCTTCTTTTTTTTTTTTTTTAATTTTTTTTTTAAGATTTTATTTATTTATTTGACAGAGAGAGAGAGATAGCGAGAGAGGGAACACAAGCAGGGGGCATGGGAGAGGGAGAAGCAGGCTTCCCGCCGAGCAGGGAGCCCGATGCGGGGCTCGATCCCAGGACCCTGGGGATCATGACCTGAGCCAGAGGCAGACGTTTAACGACTGAGCCACCCAGGCACCCCTCAATTTCCTCTTCTGCAAAATGGGTTCATGCTCGCTGTCGCCCTCATGGGGGCGTGGGTCTCACAGGTCAGAGAGCCCAGCACACAGTAGTTGCATAATAAATGACCTGTTAAAGGTTGGGCGAGAGAAAGGGCTGCCTGGGTGGCTCAGTCGTTAAGCGTCTGCCTTCGGCTCAAGTCGTGATCCCAGGGTCCTGGGATCCAGGCCCACATCGGGCTCCCTGTTCAGCGGGGAGCCTCCTTCTCCCTCCCCCTCCCACTCCCCCGGCTTGTGTTCCCTCTCGGCTTGTGTTCCCTCTCTCGCGGTGTCTCTCTCTGTCAAATAAATAAATAAAATCTTTAAAAAAAAAAAAAAGAGGTTGGGAGAGAGGAAGGAAGTTAGCTAACGAGCTAGTTGGTGGGACAAAAGTTCATTTGCATCCAGGAGTTCATTCATTCATTCAGCGAGTGTATCTTGAGCAGCTACTAAGTGCCAGGCCGTGTTCTAGGCCCTGGGCACTCAGTGGTGACTGGAGCAGAAGAGTTCCCATCATGCCCCACACAGTCCGTGGGGCCGCACTTTAATGAGGCTCTGACACCCACAATGACCAAACAACCCAGCGGTGGGTGCTGCGCTTAGCTCCCTTTTAGAAACGAGGAAACGGAGACTCAGGTGAAGTGACCTGTCGGGGAGCCCACAGCTCCTAGGCAGCAGAGCCAAGATTCAAACTCCACGTCTGTCTGTCCGCAGCGCCCTGGCTCCTCCCCACTGCACCACCTGCCTGCTGAGCTCCCAGGCGTGTGGCGTTTAGAAGGGGGTGGCCCTAGAGAGAGGACTTTGGAGACCCCGAAGGGGTGAACTGACATGGGTTTCAAAGCAGATGGTTGGAACCCTAGCCACATTCCCTTCTTGTGGCATTGTGACCTTGGCTGGGTCTCTTGTCTCTCTGAGCCTCAGTTGGTGCCCGCGTGGCATGAGGACAATGATAATGCCTATCTCAGATGAGGGGCGAATGCAAAGGTGCTCAGTGCAGGGAAGGTGTTGGGCGGATAGCCGCCCGCCTCCGTTCCCCCAGGACTTAGCTTACCCACCTGAGAATGGAGACAATAATATCTGACTTCTGGAGTCATTCCTTGGGTTAGGACAGAGAGAAGGTGATGTGTGGAATGTTCCAGCGAGGGCAGGCCCTGCTAATGGTGGGATTTCAGGCACTAGCCTCAGCCACAATGTGAAGCACTTAACCGGAGACTGTAACGGGCTGCTGTTGGCATAGGCTGGTGGAGAGGTGGGCTGGGGCAGAGAGAGGATCTCAAACTGCCTTTTCTGCTGCTTCAGGCTTCCTTCCTGGGCTCCTGATGGACCCACTCACTCCCTGCGCATCTGCTCGCTCCTCTGACTTGGTTAACCTCGGGCTTGTTGCACGTGAGAATGAGGTGGAGGGATGCCCGCGCGGGTGGATGGGGGTCCTGTTCCCTCTGGGCCTCAGCCTCCCAGCCGGGAAATTCGGCTCTGCCCGTCCTGGTGGCCTCCCGGAGATGGCGAGAGAGGGACATGCGGGGTGAGAAAACTCTTTGGGAGGTAAGGTCTCCGAGCATGGTCACCGGTCCTGGCCTTGGAGCCAGGAGGTCTGGGTCCCAGCGCCCAGTCCGCCGTGCTCTCGCTGGGCTTCATCTCTCCAGCTGTAAACAGAGGGCATGTTAACAATCCCCCCAAAAGCAGCTACCACTTGTTGAGCACTTACTAGGTGCCAGGAACCGTCCCGAACTCTTGAATAATCTCATGCAATCCTCATACCAGCCCCTCTGGGGCCCGAGCTGTCGTTTTATTTTTTAATTTAAAGCTTGAATGTATGGCACAACAAATAATTCTAGAATTACTTGTTATTCTAAAAACAAATATGAGTGGAGGTAAATATTCCCCCCATTTTATAGATGAGGAAACTGAGGCCTAGAGTGAAGTGACTTGCTCAAGGCCACCCAGCCTGAGAGTGGCAGGTGGGGAACAGAACATTGGTCAAGCTGTTCCTGAGGCTAGAAAATCCTCTCTGGGAGTCTCTGGGGCTTGACTGTCCTCCAGGAGAGGGGCTGGGCCAGAGAGAAGCGGGTCCTGAGGTTTCGAGGGCTCCCTCCTCCTGGGCTGGAGCATCGGCCTGCGACTGTGCTCTGATGGGAGGGGGTGAGGACATGGAAGGAGGCAGAGCCTCCTGAGACAGGGAGGGCCTCTGCTCTGGTTCAAGCCCTGTGTTGGACCCTTTACACCTGTTTAATCCTCAGGACATTCCCATGTTGTGCCAGGGAAACTGAGGCTCAGGGCAGGGAAGCCACTTGCCCAAGGTCACCAAGCCAGGAAGGGGTATTGAGATGTAGTTCACATACCACACAACTCACCCTTTCAAAGTGTGCAATTCGGTGGGTTTTTTTTTAGTGTATTCGGAGTTGGACAGACATTCCCACTGTCTGGTTCCAGTGCATTTTCATCACCCCAAAAAGGAACCGCGGACCAGTAGCAGTCGCCAGCCCCGTGCTCCCTCCCAGCCTCTGGCAGCCACTGATCAGTTCTCTGTCTCTGTGCATTTGCCTATTCTGGACATTTCTTGTAAATGGAATCCCACAGTGTGTGGCGTTTTGTGATGCACGGCACATGCTCTTAAAAGCACTGAGCCACACCACCTCCTGGTGGCTCCCGCCCAGGGCTCAGGACCCTTGGAAGTGAATGGCCGCCCGGGAAGGCTCACGGGGTATTTGTGCGCATGGTCATGGTCGGTAGCCTTCCAGCCAAGGACCTGCAGGATGACCCAGCGAGTGACTGCAGTGGCCGCACCAGCCCCCCGTGGGGCCTGGTGAGTCACCCCGGCCTTGCCCCGCCTGGGTGGTGTGAGCTCGAGAGGGGCACTCTCCTGGGGGGGGGGGGTAGGGGGACCAGACAGGACACTGGGGCTCTGTTTGTCCCGGACAGGCGGCCACTGTGCAGCAAACAGGAAGCGGGCTGGGCTGAGACCTGCTAGGTAAACATAGGCTGGCTGGGGAAGGTGCCTGGCATGCGTGATGCTCCCTGCTCCTCCGCCTGCCGGGGGCCAGGGGGCCTCGAGCGGCCTGCCAGGCCGCGGGCTTCCCCTGGCCAAGGGGCTGAGCTCCCAGCCCGCTGCACCCAGCAGGGACTGCTCCGAGGTGACTGTGGATCTCAGGCTCTGGGCCCGGCCACTCACTCCGCATTCCTGGGCAGGCATACCTTCCTTGGTCCTCCGTCTGGTTGTTCATCTACCCTCTGATAATAATTAATAATAATAATAATAATAATACAGTGATACCCATGATGCTAACAACAGCCTATCTTTATGGAGTGTGCATTCTCCCCCCGGGCCTGGGCTCAGTATTTTATACATTTATCTCATTTTTTAAAAAAGATTTTATTTATTTATTTGACAGAGAAAGAGAGAGAGAGAGCACAAGCAGGGGGAGCAGCAAGCAGAGGGAGAGAGGGAAACGCAGGCCCCCCGCTAAGCAAGGAGCCCCATGTGGGGCTCGATCGCAGGACCCCGGGATCACGACCTGAGCCGAAGGCAGATGCCCAACCGAGCCACTCAGGCGCCCTACATTTATCTCATTTAAGCCCACAGCAGTCCCCATGGGGTAGGTGCTCTGACCACCACCATGTACAGGTGAGGAAACCAAGGCACAGGAAGGCCAGGTGACTTGCCCAGGGCCACCCAGCTGGTGAGCTGGCCATCTACCTCGGGGACCCGTGGTCCCCACCAGCCACCCAGCACCCCTTCCTCTGCCCCCTGCCTCCACCCCTCCCTTCTGGAGTCCCCAGTCCTTGTAAAGTGTCCATTGAAGGCACAGGTTCTGGGGACCACACAGGTGTGACTCCTGCCCACCTCCCTCCCCCAGGAGCTGGGCAACGCTGTCAGAGTGACTCGGCCTCTCTGAGCCTCAGTTTCCTTACTGGGAAGGTGGAGGGCGTTGGACAGAGCTGGTGTTGTCTCTGCGGCATCCCTGTTTTTCTAACCCCTTCCCCACCCACACCGCCCCTCCAAGACTGACCTGGAATGACAGGTGCTTGCAGTGTTGTTTATTCCAGGGGACCGCAGGAAGTGGGGGGGGAGGGGCAGCCCGCAGATTGGGCATGGAGCCCCAGGATGGAGGGAGGAAGAAGTGCCCTGGGTCCCTCTGGGAGCCCCACACCTCCCCCCAGGTCTACCTGCTTCCCACCCACCTACGCATGCCCCCTCCCCCACTCACCCATCTTTTCTTCCTCTGCCTTCTCTGTCCCAGCGCCTCAGCCCACGCTGTTCCCCAGCGCCCCCTGCATTTTCTCGCCGGACCCTGCTGCCCCCATTCCAGCTGTCCGGCCCCAGTCCAGACCCCCTCCTTCTGGTAGCTGGTCCCCGTCCCTGTCGGGATTAGCGCTGCTTGCCCATGCCTGCACCCTCCCGGGGACTTCAGAGGGCCCCTGCCTAACAGTTCAAGAAAACGAATATTTACAGACGCCCCATTCTGCCCCAGTGCGGGGCTGGGAGCTGGGGAGATAACAGACACACAGTAGTCCCTCCCTCGTGGAACTAAGACTCCAGAGAAGAGAGAAGGTGACTGACTAAAGGACTACTGTAAGTCAATGTACAAGTTTAATCACGGCCAGTGCTCTAAAGGGAGGTGCGTGTTGCTCTAACAATGACCAAGGGAGCCGGTTGAGACTGGAGGTCAGGGAGGCTTGTCACAGGAGGTGCCTGTGAAGAGGGGACCCGAGCAAGGGAACCCAGCCAGGGGGA
Source organism: Zalophus californianus (assembly GCF_009762305.2). Lineage (NCBI taxonomy): Eukaryota > Metazoa > Chordata > Mammalia > Carnivora > Otariidae > Zalophus > Zalophus californianus. The sequence continues at coordinate 18,606,062 of NC_045608.1, read as the reverse complement.
GGAAGTGGGGACAAGCCCTGGCAAAGATCTAGAGGGGCATAAAGCCACGTGCCCTCCCCCGACCCCAGACTATTTTGTGAGGTTCCACTCTTTTATGCTTCCCTGGGTGCCCTGCAAACAGGTGGCACTCAACAGATGCCTGTTGGAGTGAATCGATCCCAGGAGGTAGGGAATACGGAGGAACTAGCTCCCTGAAATCTGTCCCCCTGGGGTAGAGCCCAGCTCTGCACGCCCAGACTTGCCACCGGATTTAAGCAGCTTTCCTGGGTCATGGAGTCAGGAGGATGGGATTTGACGGCTATGTGCCAGGGTTTCCATGAGATCAGGCGAAGCCACGGGCGATGGTGAGGATGGGCCCCTTCTTCCACCCTCTGCATGGGGAGGGGGCGGGCAGAAGTTGCAGGAGACCTCCACCCTGTGTTGGACCCGAGATTCTCAGAGAGGGGGGGACCTGCTGTTCACTTAGGCTTGTAGTTTCCTGTTTGTTGACTGCTTACTCTGTGCCAGGGGCTTGACTTGACTTGTACAATTCGCACAACGACCCAGTTAAGATCCCCACGGACGGGGGAAGAAAGCAAGGCGCAGGGAGGCTAAGCCACTTGCTCAAGCTCACGCAGCTCAAGAGCGGTGGGTCGGGGAGCCGACCCCCTGATCTGTCTGACCAAGATGCACACTCTTTCCATGCCCCACCAGTTCCCTCCAGGGGCCCCTCCAGGGGAGAGAGTGCATTTGGCTGTCCCGACTGAGGCCCCAGGTCAGTCAGAGCAGAATGAATGGCTTTTGGCTGCATTCCTGGCAAGCCCAGAGCCTCTGTTGGGGCAGAGAGGGAGGTTTGGGGACCCTGGCTCAGCACAGTGTCTCCTCACCCTGCTCGGGACCTCTGCACCCCTTAACTCAGTCACTCCTGCGCCCCTCTGGTCTATACCGCTCTGAACACCCCTGGACATTACTCTGCTTCTTGCTTTGTCCAGCCGTTTACTCTGTTCCCCACTGGAAGATCAACCCCAGGCGGGCAGGGACTTTTCTCGGAGTCCCTTGTACCTGGCACGCTGAAGGTGCTCAGTAAACATTTGGTGAGTAAATGAATAGATGAGTGGTTTCTAATCTTGCTCCTTGGGCCCTGAGATTCAGATCCCCCTCCATTCATCCTGTCCAGCCACCCTCTGCTGTGGACTACAATCTGGTTTTTATGTTCAGAAGCTGCGCTTAGTGCTTAAAACACCGGGGGAAATCCACGGCTTTCAGGGACACCCAGCGTGTGGGGCTGTCCCCCCTTGGGCCCCGAGTGCCCTGATGCCAGCCAGTGCTGCCCGCTGCGAAGGCCTTCCCGGGAGGATCGAGCCCCTGGGGGTTCCACACGGGGAAAGACACGGATGGGCAGACATGACATTCTCGCGCAGAGGCGGCCCACGAGGACTCTCAGCCCCTCTCCCTGCCCGCACCCTCCTTCCGTCCCAAGCCTGGCATGGGTTTGGAACGTGTAATAGCAGCCTACAGGGCAAATTAGAACGGGGAGGGAACTCTTTCCCCGACCACAGAGGACAGGGTAGCGTTTGGGGGAAGAATTGCCACAGGGCACAGAGCCGGCCGCGTGCGCGCGCACATGTGAGTGCGTGCGTGCGTGCGTGTGTGTGTGTGTGTGTGTGTGTGTGTGCACGCGCGCGCGCGTGCATGTGCTCCCTGGTTGTGTACGTGCTGCGGCGGTGTGGAAGGAGCGCAGGCTGAAGATCCAGAGGCCGTCTTCGTGGCCATTCGCTCCCTGGGTGGCCTCTGGGAGCCTCAGTTCCCTTAGCTGTAAAATGGGAGTGGGTGCCCAGCGTGGCTGGCCAGGCTCTCGTGGCCTGGGGCGGGGGCGGGGGCCGCAGGCTGCGGTTCTGCCCGCGCCTGTGCGTGGGGAGGAGGGTGAGGAGGGCACACGGAGGATGACGATGGAGGCATTCATCAAGTGCGTCCTTAGGTGCCCAAGAGACCCGTGATCTGTCTCATGTCACGGCAGCCGTACGGGCCGGACGCTCTCACCACAACCCTCATTTGACAGGTAGGGAAACTGAGGCTCAGAGAGATTAGCATGGGCTGGTGGTAATAATCCTTAGCTCCAGTGTTTGTGCAGCTTGAACAAGACCCTGTAAGCGGTCGACATGGTGCCTGGCAGCCAGGCTGGGCCCAGTCAACCGAGGGGTTAGGGTAGCCCAAGTTTGGCAGCCAGCTGCTGGGATTTGGATCCTGGCTCTGTTGCTATCCTGCTATGTGGCCTTGGGCAAGTCACTTAGCCTCTCTGACCCTCAGGATCCTCATCTGTAACATGGGAATGAGAGCCTCCAGGGCAGGGTTTCTCGACCTCAACGCAGTTGACGTTTTGGGCTGGACCAGTCCTGGTGGTAGGGACTCTCCTGTGCGTTGTCGTAATTTTTATTTCATCATAATTAAATGCTACTAATGATCCCATATGCCTTGCCTAAGGCTACGAGCAAGGAGTGAGTGGCTGAGAGGAGATTTGAACCTGGGTTTGGCTGACTTTATACCCCTTATCATGGAGCCCTCAGAAACCGTGGATGCCGTCTGGGTTGGGGTTCCTTAGGAGAGGGGGTACACGCGTGGTGGGGGGTTGGGAGCTCTCCGAAGCCGGAGCTTTCCTCACTGGGTGCTCTAGTGGGGAAAGGGGTATGGTAATTGGGAGGGTGTTGACAGCAGAGGCATGTCCCCCAATGCCTCCCCTGCCCTCACCCCTGGGTCCCCAATGAGGTGGACAGGGCTGTGCCCTGGGAAGTGTTATCTTCCCCCTTGACGCCTGCACCCCAGTGGATACCTGTCCCTGCCTCATCATGCTCCCCATTCTTGCGGAACAAAGCCATCTGATATCTCCCAAGATCTCTAGGAGGAGGTGTGGTCACCCTGGTTTTAGAGGGGGGGGGGAACTGAGGCCCAGAGACAGGAAGTGATTTGTCCAAGATCACACAGCTGCTGGTGTCCAGGGCCAAGATAGGAACCAAACATATCTGATTTCAGCACCTGTGCTCCTAACCCTTCCTTCCTCCTTTGATTAGAATCATCGACAGCCCCCAGTTTATTCCCAGGGTTGGCACGGGAAATGCCTGACCTCATTGAATTCTTCCTGCGAAGCTATGAAAAGCTGCTGCCTTTGTACCCATTTTATTTTATCTTATTTTGTTTAAAGATTTTATTTATTCATTTTTAGAGACAGAGAGCAAGGGGAGGGGCAGAGGGAAAAGGGAGAGGGACAAACAGACTGCCTTCTGAGCACAGAGCCTGACACGGGGCTTGATCTCATGACCCTGAGATCATATCCTGAGCCGAAACCAAGAGCGAGATGCTTCACCAACTGAGCCACCCGGGCACCCCTGCACCCATTTTAAAGGGGAGGGACCTGAGGCTCAGGGAGCTAAAGTAACTTTCCCAAGGTCACACTGCATGTCAGTCACTAGCAGCTGAGCCTAGAACCCAGGCCTGAATAACTCCGGAGTCCAGGCTCTCCCTCCCCACTGGGGCCCAGAGAAGGGCCAGTCCCCAGCAGGAGTGCTGATCCTCTGTAAGCCCCGCTGTACCCCCCAGGAGAGGCCTCTGGCGGTGCCCCCGCCTCTCTGGCCTCAGCCTTCTCTCTTGGCAGTCACAAAACCAACAAGGCAGGAACCAGTGTTTATTTGCTCCGTTGCTCATGTGTTGGTTTAGGAGAGGAAGACCTAGAAAAGAGAGCTTTTCAGACATCTCCCTGCAGGCCGCGAGGGGTGGCGAAAGTTCCAGGAAACTGGGCCTCAGTGCCCAGCCCCGCCCGCCCAGCAGTGTGCCGCAGAGGGCCTTGGCCTGCCAGCCAGCCAGCCCGCGGGGCCTTGCTCCTCCCTGTCCTTGCTCCCGGTTAACCGCTGGGCCCAGAGCTAGGGAGACCTGGGTGCAAGTCCAGCTCTTCTCCCTAGAAGCTGTGTGGCTGCCCCTTGTAAAGCTCCAGTCTCTCCATCTGAGAAACGGAAACAAATCATACCTCTGTCTGTGTGGCACCCTTCTAGGTGTTGGGGACGTGGGAGTAAACGGGACAGAGGCATCCCCTGCCTCCTGGTGCTCATGGCCCAGGAACGAACTAGTCCCATGGACAGATGGTCAGGGAGGGCTTCCTGGAGGAAGGGACAATTGAGCTGGGAACACAGGTGGGTAGGAGTTAGCCGGACCAACAGGGGAGGGAAGGGACCAGCAGCGCTTGGCCTTGGGGAGCTGAGGTTTTGCACTGTGGCAAGTCAGCTATAGTTTTGGGAACTCAGTTTCCTCCTCCTCAAAAGGGGAGTCATAAGGATGGCGCTAGGAGAGCTGGAGGAACGCTGGCTCACACAGTGCGTTCGCGCCTGTGTTCTCTGAGCACCTGCTGGGCCCGGAGCTTGCGTTTAACGGTTATGTTTTAGTCAGTGCTTCCCGGGCGCCGGGCTGACCACGGGGATGCATGCTCTCTGTTTGGACGCCCCCATGTTACAGGTGAGAAAACCAAGGCTATGAAATCAGCTTGCCCAATGCCACGCGGTTGCTGAGTGTGGAGCCCGGATTTGAACCCTGCTCTGTGGGGCTCGGAAGCTGGCTGGGTCGGGCAGGAGTAAGCCCCAGGCTCCAGGTTTGGGGGCCCAGGGGTGACTCTGAGGCCCTTCCTCCTCCAGCTAATGCCCAGGGTGGTTGGACCTGAGGCACATTTGCGTTTCCAGGTCCCTAAAAGAGGCGCCTGTCGCAGCCCTCGCCCGGGGCCTGCAACCAACCACATCTGGGAGTGGTCACTGCGCACCCCTGTCATTACGAGGGTGGCTTTGGAGCTCTGGCAGCAGTGCTGTTCGCCCACGTGGGAGGGGGGCTTCTTGGACCCCCCACCGCCGGCCAGCCTCCGCCCGACGCCCCTCCCGTTCCCTTGCAGGCCGAGCAGTGCAGACAGGTCCCGGGCCGGCATGGCGGATCCCAACGAAGGCCCCCACACAGGGCCCGGGGAGGTGGCCGAGAGCCCCGGGGATGAGAGCGGCACCCCTGGCGGCGAGGCCTTCCCCCTCTCTTCGCTGGCCAACCTGTTTGAGGGGGAGGATGGTTCCCCTTCCCCCTTCCCGGCTGACACGGGTCGCCCTGCCGGCCCGGGTGACGGGCGACCAAACCTGCGCATGAAGTTCCAGGGTGCCTTCCGTAAGGGGGTGCCCAACCCCATCGACCTCCTGGAGTCCACCCTGTATGAGTCCTCGGTGGTGCCTGGACCCAAGAAGGCACCCATGGACTCGCTCTTTGACTATGGCACCTATCGTCAGCACCCCAGTGACAACAAGCGGTGGAGGAAGAAGGTCACCGAGTGAGTATTGCTGGCCGTCTGCCAATGGTCTCCTCTGTGTCGAATCCATCCACCCATCTGTCCATCCGTTCGCCTGTCTGTTCACGCACCTGTCCACTTTTCCATATACCGGTCTGTTCACCCATCTGTCCATCTGTCCACCGTCCATCCATCCATCCACCGTCCGTCCATCCATCCATCTACCCATTCATTCATCCAGCTCCCCGTCTTTCTACCTGCTCACCCACTTGTCCAATGCATCCGTCCATCATCCACTCACTCACCACTCTCTCTACCCTTCGGTCCTCCTCGATCGCTCCAGCCATCCGCCCACGAAAACCCCTAAGGACCCCTCTCAGTCCTCTGTGTGTATCTGGAGGAAAGTCTTGAGGTCGGGAGACGGCCCGCTGTTGCCTGATCCTTGCCTGTCCCCCTTGACGATCACAGACTCGTTTACGCCCTTGGATGAAGCCCTTGCTTGGTCAGGAGCTGTCTCCTTTCTTTATTCACTGAGTCACTGATGCACGTAGTGTGTGTTTCTCAAGCACCCACCATGTGCCCAGGCAGTGCTGTTGGCCCCGTGGCTCTAGGGATGAGCCACACCAGATCCCGCTCCGACTGAGTTTAGACCCTGAGTAGCCTTCACTGGCACCTTCATTTTGGTGGGTGAGCCAGGTAATAAGCAAGTAAATAGGCACGTGAACATACAGTTTGGGTTGGGGGAGGTGCTGAGGCAGAGAGAAGAGCTGATACAGGAAAGGTAGTCCAGGAGGGCTTCTTGGAGGAGCCAGCATTTCAGCCCAACACTAAGGGATGAGAAGCAGCGGCCACACAGGCTGAGGAAGGTGTTCCAGTGGAGGGACGTGCATGTACCAGGGCCCGAGGCTGGAAGGGCTGGGCATGCCCAGGGAACGAGGCCTTGCGGTCATCCACACACTGCTGGACAATGTGCTCCCCATCTGCTCAGAGGACAGCAAAGCGCCCCAGTGTCCCCATTCCTTCCAGGTCCTGCTGGAAGCTGGTGGGCTCCATGCTCCCTCTCCCCTCCCTCAGAACCCCTCCTTCATGCCCTCACCGCACCCCTACCCCACACAGGGCTAATAGCCCACAGGAGGGGCTGTGCAGGAACCGGGGCTGTGGCCATGAGTGGCTGAGGTCTTCAGAGACCCCGAACACCACCTAAGGAGGTATGGGGGGTGAGGGTGTTCTTTTCGTTTCGTTTTTTGGCTCCAAGTTCATGATTCAGGAGCAGATAAAATGGGGGCTGCCCAGGTGCTCTCATTGGGGTTGTCGCAGTCTGCGCCTTGTCCTCGGGAGGGCGCCTCTCCCTCTGGCACCCCACCGCTGGAGGCCCTGCCCCAAGTGGGGAGTGTGGGGCCCCAGGGCCGAGGAGGGAAGGAGAGCAGCTGGCCACGTCCCCTGGCCTGCTCCCGGCTCTCTCTGCCCCTGCCCCCCCGCCTGACTCAGTCTCCCCTCCCTCCCACCCAGCGCTGTCACTCTCCCCCCTGGGCCCCCCTCCGCTCTCCTCTGCTCCCTCCCTGTCTTTGTTTCTGTCTTTCTCCGCTCTACCCTCCGGTCATTGAACAGGTTCTTCCTGTGCTCCATATGCACCAGCGCTGGGTGGGTGGGGACGTAACAGAGAGGATTCTAGCTGCTCCTGGCCATTTGTCTCTTAAAACCTAGCACACAGTAGGTGCCCAAGTGGTGTTGGTCCAATGCCCAAGGGAGTATCCATTTTCTTCCTTCCTTTGTCTCTCAGCTTCCCCAGTCCCAGCCTCTGTGGGTCGAGTCCTTTCTCCATCTGCCTCTGTAGGTCAACATTTCTGCCCCCCTATACAGGCTCCAGACGTACAGTGGGCGCTAAATAAGAGCCTCAGTGTCAGCCAACATGTGCTGTGCCCACTGTGTGGGGGGCCCTGAGCCCCCTGTGTGCAGGGCCTCATTTGTCTCAAATGTTTGTTGAATGAATAAATCAGTGAGTGAATGGCTGAATAAATGAATGAGTTGCTTTATCTTTTAGTCCAGCATTCCTCCTTTCTTTTCTCACTCTCTTTGTCTCTTTCAGTCTCTGGCTTAGGACGTACTCAGTAACTGACAAATAGAAGAGTGTATGGGTGGTTGGAGCGGGTGGATGGGCAGGTGGTGGATGTCTGGTCGGGTAAGTGGGTAGATGGGTGGATGGGTGGATGGATGAGTGTGTAGATGCGTGGGTGGATAGATGGATGGATGGACAGATGGATGGACAGATAGATGGGTGGATGGATGGACGGACAGATGGATGGATGGATGGACAGACAGATGGATGGATGGATGGGTGGATGGATGGATAGTAGATGGGTGGGTGGATGATGGATGGGTGGATGGTGGGTAGGTGGGGGCATGGATGGGTGGATGGACAGATGGATGGGTGGGTGGGTAGGTGGGTAGATGATGGATGGGTGGCTGGGTAGGTGGGTGGGTGGGTGGGTAGGTGGGTCGACGGATAGGTGAGTGGGTGGATGGGTGCGTGGGTGGATGGATAGGCAAGCTTGTATGCTTCTCTTTGTCTATGTGTTTCTCTCCAACATACAGTAGGTACTAGGTAGAGTGCGCTGGGATAAAACATTCCTTTGTTTCTCCAGCCATCCCTCCCCTCTCCGTCTGGTCCCTCCTTCGGGCTCCAGCTCCCTCCACCTCCCCGCCACAACCCCGGGGCCTCTCGGGCCAGAGATGGCTGCGGGGGAGGGGGATGAGCCCTCCCGTCACCCTGCCTTCCCCCACTTCCAGGAAGCAGCCGCAGAGTCCCAAAGCTCCCGCACCCCAGCCGCCCCCCATCCTTAAGGTCTTCAACCGGCCTGTCCTCTTTGACATCGTGTCCCGAGGCTCTACTACCGACCTGGATGGGCTGCTTCCCTTCCTGCTGACCCACAAGAAGCGGCTGACTGACGAGGAGTTCCGGGGTGAGCCGCTTAGGTGGGGATGGTGGGCAGGCCGGCCAGCGGGTGAGGGAGGCCTGGCATTGGGGGCCCCCTTTCCTCTCAGCATCTTCCCCCGAGTCGGTGGGCTGTGTTGGCCATGGAGAGCACTGGATAGGGAGTCTGGTCCTGAGTGTCCTTTGCCATATTACTTAACCCCTCTGGGCTTTTGCTACCATCATTCATTCATTCATCCATTCATTCTTTCAGCCTTTATTTATGGAAAGGTCAGTGTTGTAGCTAAGCAGACTCCACTCACCTGGGTTCAAATCCCACCTCTACCACTTAAGGGATGTATGGCCTCCCTGAGACCCAATTTTCCCACCTGTCAACTAAGGAATAATAATAATAAGCATAGTCCTGGCAGGGTATTCCTGCTTCTGCTCCCAGGCTCTGCCCCACCCGCACCCAGCTCTCAGGCTCCCCTCCCTAGGCTGAAGCCCAAGTCACCACCGCCCCGACTTCTCCCAGCCCAGAGAGCTCACCCCCCCAGCCTTGTCTGGCCTCCAACCTGCACCTCGGAGCATCAGCAGCTTCCTCCACCACCCCAAGCCTTCCCTGCAAATTGGCAAAGTTGGCCTCTGAGCCCCTTGACCCGAGTCAGTCGCCTGCTATGTGCCAGGCACCAGGGTTAGGAGCCATAATTAACTGGCCAGACGACCCCACAAATCAACACAAAATGTTAAGAACTGCGGCACGTGTTACAGAGGAGAGCCTGTCTCGAGAAGGCCGGCGGCAGTCTACCGCTCGGGGCTGACGAAGCTTCGGGGAGGTCGGGGGTGGGAGGGGTGTTTTTGAGACTTCAGGTATTTTAGCCAAATTCAGTGCTAAAGCAGGGGGACCTGGCCAGTGGTATATTTTTCACGTGTACCTTTACCAACCAGATCCTTTGAACACCAACACGATACAGTGCAGTATCGTGACTGTCAGAAGAGAATTCCTGGATTTAGCAAAAATATTCCTTCACGGCGGGCAGCCGGATGGTGTGGCTTGTTGGCGGCAGAATTGTGGCACCCCGGGGCTCCTCCCTGCCCTCGGAGGGTCTCAGTGACTACGGGAGCCATTTCATTTGGAGGTGACCCCCATTCAAGCCCTTGGCCAAATGGCCCCTCCTGACCCTCAAGTGCAGTCGGCACAGGTGGGGACAAGCGTGGGGTAGAGCGAAACCCTCCCCTGTGTCTTCAACGGGACAGTACAGCTCCGGGCTGGGCTTCCAAGGCTCCAGCTTCTCCCGGGTTTACGACTGAGTCAGGGGCTTTTCGGCTAGGCCAGTCGAGTGTATCTGTGTGCCTGAGCAGGGGCGGCGGACCGGGGGTGGGGGTCCCTGAAACTGCAGAGAACTGTGCATATTATTGGGGGATTAACCAAGAGGCCCATAAGGCTAAGTAAGCTGTAGGGCTGCTCCCTTGCTCTGGCCCCTTCTAAGGCCCTGCAACTAATTTGGAATTCATAATTGCATATTTGATTTCATAAACTGTACCCCGAAATCGTGTAAATCTGAGGCCCCTGAAAAACCTGGATCCACCCCTGCGTGTTGTTCTAGCCAGAGGTTCAGAGCTCATCTGATTCTCAGGGGAGTCTGTGACCGCCACCCCTCAAAGTTTGACACCCTTCCAATTTGGCATTCATTTAGGGCGCCTCCCCCCTAGCAGTTCCCGTGGGCAGAGCCACTTCGCCACCTGGTGGCCGACTCTTGGAACTGCGTGTCCCTCCCCAGTTCTGGGAAGATGCTGCTCTCGGCATTTCATCCCAGGACCCAGGCTGGCAGCCTCCCACCCCGCTACAGCCTGGGTCTGGGGGTGTGGAAGCCCAAATTCAAGGTCTGGTTCCACACCCCGCACAAACCACTTTGGGTTATCTGTGGTTTGGAATTACCTGTGGTGACCAGCTCATCAGGTGCTGTGCGGGGCATGGGGTGAGCAACAGTGAATGAAGCAGACACAACCCTGTCCTCAAGTTGCTCGCAGTTTCCTGGGTGAGATCAACATTCATCAAGCAATCACAGAAAATAAAAACAGTTATAAACTGTAACGTGTGCCAACAAGCGGCTGTGTTGGAGGATTTGATCTAGTCAGGAAAATCTGGGAGAGCTTCCTGGAAGAGGTGACACTTGCGCTGAATCGGAATGAGTTGCAGTTAACCAGTTAAAAGAAGAGGAGGAAGGACCAGGGAGAGGGTGAAGGGACAGCATGTGCAAAGGCCCTGTGACTCACTGCAATAGCGTACTCTGCGGTCACCCCTCCAGCTGCTATGTGGATTGAAGGAAACCCAGAGAGACTGGTGGAAACCAGGCAGGTGTCTTGGGCCAGGGTGGTGACAGCGGAGATGGGGAGTGGGGGAGGGATTGAATAGGACATGCTGGTGGGGGAGGGATGTGGGGGAGAAGAGAGGCCAAGGACAAGGGTGACACAAAGGTTTCTGGCTGGAGGGGGACACCATCCTCTGAGGAGGGGACATATGCGGGCTGGGAGTGGGCTTTGGGAGGGAGCACGGAGAGTTGCAAGCTGCCTGGATTAGGAAATGGACTGACACCTCCTCGAGGCTAGAGCCGAGCGTGGGTGTGTCTGGAGAGAATCTCCAGGGCCCTTGGCCGGCATTGGGGGCACCCCCACCCTGCACTTACGCAGATGAGGAACTGGAGTCCGCTTTTCCTTCAATTCAAGGTCCAGCTCCTGGGTGACTCTGGGCTGGGCGCCAGGGGTACAGCAGGAACCAGCTCGTCGGGGACCAGGCTTGTCCGAGAGACCTCAGTCCTGGGGGCACCGGGACTGGAATTCAGGTCTCTGTGAGTCTTTCTTGTTCTCCCCACTGACTCCTGGCATCTAAGGAGAAATTCCTAAAGCACCTCTCGTGGAATAATAACCGCAACAGAGTATTTACTGAGGGCTTTTACCTGCCTGGCGCTGGGCTCATCAACAAACATCTATTAGCTCTTCGATTTCCTCTGTGGCCTCAATTTAGCGAGAAAGGAAACTGAGGCAGAGGAAGGGTCACACAGGAATCGGGAGTAAAGCCAGGATTCGAACCCCAAGGTGCCTGGCTCCAGAGCAGGCGTCTCCACTCACACCTGTGTCTCCCACCTGCCTCTCCCGTTCCTGTTCCCATTCCTGCTTCTGCCGTTCCTGAGCCCCCAGCGTGATTTTGCCCTGTGCCTGATACACAGGGACGTTCTCTTTCCATTGACTCATACTTTTTTTTTTTTTTTAAGATGTATTTAATTATTTGAGAGAGGGGGTAGGGGGTAGGGGTAGGGGCAGAGGGAGGGAGAGAGTCTCAAGCAGACTCCCTGCTGAGTGCGGGGCTCAACCTCAGGACCCTGAGATCATGACTTGAGCCCAAACCAGAGTCAGACGCTCAACCGACTGAGCCACCCTGCCGCCCCTCATTGACTTGTTCTTTTAAGATATAAATCAAGTCGTGTCACCATAAAAATTAACATAAGGGAAAAAATTGCACAGGGACCTTAGCGAGCGTCAGTGGGCAGCGTTAAGGACCCGTTTGTGCCACACAGAGGCTGGCGTCATTAGAGAGATTTGACATCGAGATGAAAAGGCTCATGGCGTGCCTTCGGTGTCATTACTGCGGCATCTGTGGGATCCCCAAAGCCCTCTCCCGCCCCTCCTAAGGTAATTTTACTGGCGTAAATGCTTCATGGGAAGGAGATCCTCTGTTCAAGTAGACGGCAAACGCTGCCTGCTGGGTCTGGCTTTTAGAGCTTCCCAGTCACCATTAGCATATTAAAGGCTCTGACAAGTCCTGTAATAAATAAATAAATATGGTTGGCTTTGTTTAACCCAGGCTTCCCCACCATTTATTTGATTCTTAAAAATTCCCTCCAAATTATGCTTTGGTCAATCCCAATCTCTGTAGGCTGTGGCTTCCCCACATTTTGAAGAACTGCCCCCCTGGGTTTGTTGGACCCCCTCAGCACCATGGGGGCAGGTAGGGAATGGGCTCAGAGGAGAGGTGTGACATGGCCCCAGGGCCCTGTCCCCTGCTGCCCAGTGGTTCCATACCATGGATTGAACGCCCCTCATCCTGTATGTTTGTCCCCCTCAGAGCCGTCCACAGGGAAGACCTGCCTGCCCAAGGCCCTGCTGAATCTGAGCAATGGCCGCAATGACACTATCCCTGTGCTCCTGGACATTGCTGAGCGGACGGGCAACATGCGGGAGTTCATCAACTCGCCCTTCCGGGACATCTACTACCGAGGTGGGGCCCCACGCTGGGGCAGGGGTGACGCAGGGTGGCGGTGGGGCGCTGTGCTTGCTCGTCTGACCCCCACGCCACCCCAAGAGCTTCCACCTACGCCCCAGGTACCGGCGCACGCCCAGGGACTGATCGTTGAATGACTCCCCCTTCCAATGGTTCTAATGATCCGTGAACTTGGCATTTGGGACCTGAGATGCCGTGGCGCCGGATACTCCAAGGCTCTATGATAATAGTCGTATGGGCCAACAGTGCTAAGAGGCAAGCGTATCACCAGCCCCACCTCCCCGGGTCTAAATTCTGAGATTCTGTGACTCAGACTTGACCTTTCCGATTCCCAGATAGGAAGATTCAAAGTCTGTGAATTTTATACTTGAGTCCAAAATTCTGTGGGGCCACAATGCCTTTGTCTCCTCCTGGATTAAAGCCCCCTGTGAGTCAGACAGGTTCCCACACTTGGGATCTGACATGTGGGATCTCCTCTTGAGTCTGCATCCTGCCTGCACGAGGCAGCACGTCAGGCCCTCGCGCAGCAGAGATCCCACATCCGGGCGGCTTCTGGAGGTCCGTTGCTGCCCTTGGGAGGAGCCGGCCAAGGCCTGGGGCTGCAGCCCCCACCTGACTTCCACACTCTGCACCCCCCCAGCCCCTGCCCTCAAGCCTGGTCCAGTCTCTGCCCCGCCCCCCTGTGACAGTCCCTCACCCCCTCCCCAGGTCAGACCGCCCTGCACATCGCCATCGAGCGGCGCTGCAAACACTACGTGGAGCTCCTGGTGGCCCAAGGCGCTGATGTCCATGCCCAGGCCCGGGGGCGCTTCTTCCAGCCCAAGGACGAGGGAGGCTACTTCTACTTCGGTGAGCAGAGGATGGTGGGGGCTCGGGGGACGTGGTGGTGTCCACAGCCCCGGCCCCTCCCCAGATACCTAGAGCTCTGCTCGTATGTCGGTGTTGGTCCCCGAGGTCTTGCTTCTGAGGAGTAGAGCATCACCTGGCCTCCTGGAGCCTCAGCTTTCCCATCTGTACCGTGGGGGTTGTGAGAGCCCCTGGGGCTGTGATGGGTGGTCAGCCTCTGCACCTGCACCCGGCACCTTGTCATGCTCGACCTTTAGTCCCACTGAAGCTGGGACCAGGGGTCTGATTGCAGAGCCACCCTCCCATCACCAGCATGTCCCCGCTGAATTTCACCCCTGCTTAAAGGCACACGTTATTTGAAGCTCAGGGACAGAGTCCCTCAAAGAATCCCTCACGGCCTCCACATCGCAAGGCCACACCCCACCTCCGGCATGTCACCCACAGAAATGTGTGGACTGTGTCTGGCGTCCCCGGGTCTGTCCCCTGAGCATCCGTGGGCAGAGCCCCTCCCCATCCCGGGCGCCCCCCTTCGCTGACCTTCCCCTGCCTCCCCCCGGCCTGCAGGCGAGCTGCCCCTGTCGCTGGCAGCCTGCACCAACCAGCCCCACATCGTCAACTACCTGACGGAGAACCCGCACAAGAAGGCCGACATGCGGCGGCAGGACTCCCGCGGCAACACGGTGCTGCACGCGCTGGTGGCCATTGCCGACAACACCCGCGAGAACACCAAGTTCGTCACCAAGATGTACGACCTCCTGCTGCTCAAGTGTGCCCGCCTCTTCCCTGACAGCAACCTGGAGGCCGTGCTCAACAATGACGGGCTCTCGCCCCTCATGATGGCGGCCAAGACGGGCAAGATTGGGGTGCGTGCAGGCTGGGGGGGGCACGGCCAGCCCGCCCCCCCGACTCTTGCCCCTACACACACACACACACACACACACACACACACACACACACACACACACACACTGGAAGGGCGACTGCTAGCATTCATTATTATTAATATGCACACCCACCTCCTATCATGCCAACCACATTGTCCTGCCCCAAGAACCTTCTGTGGCTCCCTATTGTCCGGCCAGGCTACTCAACTTCATTCCAGAGGCTCTGTCTTCATCCCATGCCACTGGATGATCATGCCCTGCTCCCTCCAGCCAGGACAAGCCACTGATAGAAATCCAAGTCCCAGGGCTCCGCTCCTGTATACTCCCCTATAATCCACTCTCAGGGTCCTAGCTTAGCCCCTAACCTGCCGAGCAGCCCTGCGCAGGTTCTCTCTGTCTCTAGCCTCACCGCACACGGCCTAGAGAGGATTTCTCAGCCCGGGCCCTGCCGACATTGGAGGCTAGCTGGTTCTGGGGTGTGCAGTCTGTCCGGTACAGTGTAGGATGCTTGCTGCATCCCTGACCTCGAACCCCGAGAGACCAGTGGCACTCCCTGCCACTGTGACAACCCCAAAAGTCTCCAGACGTTGCCAGATTATCCCCTGGGGGCCACCATGGCCCTGATTGAGAACCAAGCTTGCAGTGCTCCGGAGTCAGGAGTACCTGGGTCCAAAGCCTGGCTCAGCCGCTTCCCAGTGTGTGACTGCAGGCATCTCCCCTCGCCCCTCTGTGCCTCAGTGTCCTCGACTGCAAAATGGGGATGAAAATAGCACCTTGTGGTACCACGTGACAACTAGATAGGGTGATCCACGTAAAGCTCTTCAACGAAGACCCTGGGATGGGTAGTACGTGCTCAGCAAATGGCAGGGGTTATTATTGTTCTATTAAAAACATAGCAAAAGCTACTAAAGTTGCAATTTATGAAAGAGTCTTGAGGTAATGGAAAAAGCCTGGGTTTAGATTTTGGCCTTTTGCCCTATTAACCTGTGTGGCTGTGGGCAATGCCCACCCCCTCTCTGTTCCTCAGTATCCCCTGTGTGTAAGCTGCAGATAAGTGGCATCAGGAAGGGCTGGATCTAACAATTATTCCTAGATTTAACATGTTAATAAGATCGATTCACTGTTGTTTTAATTACATGAAAAAGATACTCATTCCGATTCCGATTTTTAAGGCCGGCCTGGTTCAGTCCGGCTTCAGCTGATTGTGTGGCCTCGGGGAGCACCCTTCTTTTCTCTGAGCCTCTCTTTGCACATCTGAAAACCAAGACAGTAAGAGTAAGAACAAGATCATGTGAACACACAGGGCATGTTCTATAAATATTTCCTCCCCACTACATCCTGCTCTCTTGGGAGGTGCCCCAAGATGGGCTGTGATGGGCCCCTGGGGTGCCTCTGATGTGAGGGCCCGAGCATTGGTGTCCCTCCCCAGGGCCCCCTGACCCTCCCTTTTCCCCCTGCCGTGCAGATCTTTCAGCATATCATCCGCCGGGAGGTGACAGACGAGGATACGAGACACCTGTCCCGCAAGTTCAAGGACTGGGCCTATGGGCCGGTGTATTCCTCGCTGTATGACCTCTCCTCCCTAGACACGTGTGGGGAAGAGGCCTCTGTGCTGGAAATCCTGGTGTATAACAGCAAGATCGAGGTGAGTGCTAGGGCAGGGGACAGAGCCCTGGGAAGGGGGTGGCTGAGAGCAGGGAAAGGACCCTGGCGCTGGGAGGGGCCCTGTAACTTTTACATGCTGTGTGACTCAGGACAAGTGACCCAACCTCTCTGAGTCCCAGTTTCCTCTTTTGCAGAATGGGGGTAAGGATAGTTCATGTCCCATAGGGTTGTTGGGAGGACCAACTGAGTTCCTTTGAGAACGGTCTGGCACCGAATAAACATTCTATGTCAGCTATTATCATTAGTAGTCGTTAGATGCAGTTTTGAAAGCTTCTTTTCTCGCGTAGCAGTATTTCGTGAACATGGCTCTGCACCTTTAAATATTCTTCTGCAAAATCATCGCTGCGAGTAAATGTACCACATTCTCATTAACCATTCCTCTCTTCTTGGTCATTTGGGTTTGTTTCTGCCTTTAACTATCAGGAATAACACTGCAATGGCATCTCTGTGGCTACATTGTTGCACAAATCCATGTTTATGAGGAAACTCAACTCATTAACAGAACAGGATGCTGTACAAATGGGGCAGAAAATGCTGGGGTCGGGGTGTAGGTCTCCCTTCCCTCCCTGGCTCCGTGAGCTTGGTCAGATGCCTTCCCTTGCTGGAGATTACTTCCCTCATCTTTGAAATTGGTGACTAATTTGATTTAAGTCAGGGGTGGTGGGGGGTTTAGCATCTCTGGTGCAAGCTTTGATTGATTGGCAGTGTCTGCCCGGGGACCTGTATAGAGAACTATTGTGCGGGGCTCAATTATTGATGGCTTCCCTCCCCCTCAAACCCCCTCCCCCTCCCGAGGGAGAGTCGGAGAATTATGGTGAATGCAGTGTCTATCATCCTGGGGCTAAATTTCCCCATCCTGCTTCCTGACTCAGAACTTCTGAGGTTGAAGCCTGGGGATTTATATATTTTGACAAGCTACCTAGGTGATTTTGCCACCAGCAGCTGGGTACCTACCATCCGCAGGTTGGAGTGTGGGGGATCATGAAAATAGCTTTCCAGCTCTGGGTTCTCTGAGTCCAGAATAGTCTGGAAAGGTCAGTCGGGGCAGAATTGGGCAGAGCCTCGAATCCTGAGCCCAGGAGTGTGGGGGTGATCCGGAATCCCCGTCCAGGTCCCCGTGGATCCTTGAGTGTCGCTGAAAAGTGGGTTAGGAGGAGAAGGTGCTCTCGGGGCAGAGGGTGGGGGCAGGCGTGTTGCAGTCGGCCTGCCTGGAGCCCATGTGGCCCCTGCTCGGGTCTCCCACAGAACCGCCACGAGATGCTGGCCGTGGAACCCATCAATGAGCTGCTGCGGGACAAGTGGCGCAAGTTTGGCGCTGTGTCCTTCTACATCAATGTGGTCTCCTATCTGTGCGCCATGGTCATCTTTACCCTCACCGCCTACTACCAGCCGCTGGAGGGCACCGTGAGTGGCCGGGAGCTGGCCGGGAGCCGGGCGCAGCTGGGTCCTCCTCTGGGGGGGGCGGTCCCCTGTGGGAGGGACTGGAGAGAGCTTAGGAACGGGATGGGGAGGTACCCCCCCCCCGCCGCCGCCGCACCTAGGGGGGGAAGAGAGTGAAGGAAGAGGATCCACAGGATCCAGATGTTTGGGGAGCATTGGGGATCATCTGGATCCGGGGCCAGACGTTGGAGGGGCCGGGTGAGGACTTGCGTGCCGTCTGCCCCCCAGCCCCCGTACCCTTATCACACCACTGTGGACTACCTGAGGCTGGCTGGCGAGATCATCACGCTCTTCACCGGGGTCCTGTTCTTCTTCACCAACGTGAGTGCCTGGCCCCCAACCGCACGCACCCTGCCCGTCCTCCTTCCTCCTTGTATTGCCCCCTTCCACTCCCTTCCTCTGTCTCCTCCTCCAGGCCTATACCCTCCTTCTCTGCTTTTTCCTCTTTCCGCAGCAGCAAAGAGCCCATCATCTTGGGGCGCCTGGGGGGCTCAGTCGGTTAAGTGTCTGCCTTCGGCTCAGGTCATGATCCCGGGGTCCTGGAGTCTGCCTCTCCCTCTGCCCGTTCCCCCCTCACCCCGTCATTTACTCTCTTTCTCAAGTAAATAAATAAAATCTTAAAAAAAAAAAAAAAGAGCACATCATCTTGTCTCTGGACCACACTCTGCCTCCCTCTCTCCCCTTCCCTCCCTTCCCCTCTGCATTCCTGACAGCTCCACCCCTCTCATCTGCCTCCTCCCCTCTTCCAGATCAAAGACTTGTTCATGAAGAAATGCCCAGGAGTGAATTCTCTCTTCATTGATGGCTCCTTCCAGCTACTCTAGTGAGTAGAGGTCCCCTCAAACGAGTCAAGGTCCCTGGGCTGCTAGCTTCTGGGTGAGGAAGGTGGGATTGGGGTTGGGACGTCATCCAGATTTGGGGGCAGGGGTTGGGGGGAGGTGACTCTATTAGGAGTGGATTCACCCAGCCCGGATGGTCAGGACAAGACCAATGTCAAGCAATAGAGTCTTCTGGTTAAAGCAAGATTCTGGTTGCCACAGAGTTATCGCCATATACACCTTACATAGAAGTAATGTAACCTCTTATGCTGGTGACTGATTGCTAATGTCTGCCAGGAGTGCCATGTGAAGAGTGCTGTGCTTGATTAATGATGTCTGCCTGGGGCACGGGATGAGTTGCTGCATGTGTACTACATCTTTTCCCTTTTTCTTAGAGAATGATGCAAGCCACGTAGTCACAAAATCTCCCCTCAACACCACTTTCTCTAGCAATTCCAAAGGGCATCACTTTGGGATCTTTTAGGGCCTCAGGGCCACTGCCACACACCTTAGTGGCCAGCTAATTGAACGTCCTGGTTAATAGAATGCTGGGGCACCCAGTGAATCCACTTTGTTTCTCTTCTGGGGGGTCCAGAAGGCATTGGGATGTCCTGGTCCCCTGGAGGGCTTGGGGGCATGTTTCCCCCGCCGGTGTCTCATTGTCCCCTCTCCCCTCTGGGTCCTCTTGTGGTCTCTGCTGCCTGTAGCTTCATCTACTCCGTGCTGGTGATTGTCTCGGCGGCCCTCTACCTGGCGGGCATTGAAGCCTACCTGGCTGTCATGGTCTTTGCCTTGGTCCTGGGCTGGATGAACGCCCTCTACTTTACCCGCGGGCTGAAGCTGACGGGAACCTATAGCATCATGATCCAGAAGGTATGGGCTGTGGAACCCTCTGGACCACGTGTCCTTGGAGGGAACCACACACAGGATGTGTGCAGCTTATGCGTGTAGATGGTGCCCTGGGCCCTGAGGACTTGCCGCACCCTGGGGGCCACAGGGAGGGTCTGGACATCGGTGGAGGTGGGAAGGGACAAGGGTGGAGGTGGGAAGGGACAAGGGTGGAGGTGGGAACCCTTGGGATGGAGAAGTCAGGAAAATGAGAAACCACGTGTCTCGTGTTTGTCTCCATATTCCCACCGGGGTCTTTAGATCCTCTTCAAAGACCTTTTCCGCTTCCTGCTGGTCTACTTGCTCTTCATGATTGGCTACGCTTCAGGTGAGCTCTGGGGAGCCAGGTGACCTGGTAGGGGTGGCGCAAGGACCAGAAGGGCAGCCTGCTGTGGGGAGGGCAATAACTAGCGTGTGCTAGGTTCTCCCTGCGTGCCAGGCACTGGGCTGGGTCCTGTTCCATCCCTGCCTCATTAGTCCCCCCGACGGGTCTGCGAGGTCAGTGCCTTTGTTGTCCCCTTTACAGGTAAGAAAACTGAGACTTAGAAAAGTTAAATAATCTGCCCAAGTTCCAAAGCTGGGAAATGGTAAAAATAGCCTAGTAGTGATTATTGCAAAAGAAGGCACCCGAACTTAGGGCCTTAAAACAGCCATTGTTTATTACTGCTCACAAATCTTTGGGTCAGCTGGGCAGTGGTGCTAACCTGGGCCGGGTTTGGCCCATCTCCATGAGCTCCTGTGTCTGTGGCCGGCTGTGGTTTGGCTGCCGGCTGGCCGGTCCAGCGAGGATGGCCTCGGTGGGGGGTGACCTCGCTCTCTTCCCCATGGCCATCCATCCCCCAGCCGGCTTGGGCATGTTCCCATGGTGGTCTGAGGGTTCTGAGAACGTATGTGGAAGTGTTCAAGGTCACTGCCCGGCATCCCTTCTGCTTCACTCTGCTGGCCAATGCAAGTGACAGGCCGGCCTTGATCAAAGGGTGGGGAAATAGATTCTACCTCTTGACGGAAAGACCCGCAAAGTCACATTGAAGGGACATGGGTACAGGAAAGGGTGAATCTGACTACTTAATCTACCAGTTCAGGCCAGTTCTGTCTGTCTCCAGTATGCCTTCTCCATAATGTCATGATGCCCAGGGACCTCAGTGGCACAGGCCATGGGTGAAGGGCCAGGAATGGGGATACTGACAGAGCCATTGGGCAGGTCCCCAAGAGGTGAGTGAGCTGCCACCCAATGCCTGGCATCCAAAAGGGAGCGGCTACCTCAGACTTCACCAGGCCACATTCACGTCTGAGGAGGCTGTTCTGGGGATGAGCACTGAATCAGGATCTGATGCTGGTGATAGTTTAACCCAGATGGTTCCGAGGCTCTGCGTGGATTATTTGGGGGGAAGCAGAACGGTAGCCTCGGCTGGGGAGATAGGGACAGAACACAGCTGCCCCCTCCCAGGGTTAGGACTGGGAAGAACTAGACAGAGTGTCAGGGAATCTGCAATGGTCAAGAGTCCAGCCCTACTGTGGTCCTAATTATAGAAACTGAGGCAGGAGCTTAGAGGTTAAATGAGCAACAGAGTGGTCAGCTTGGTTGCAGGGCTTCTCCTGATAGGGGACACTAGATCCCTTCTCTGAGGCTGACCTAACACAAACGTGACACATGGGCCTTTTGTGCCCAGGGCAGACATTGCTAATGGATCGCAGAGTGATTTTTCTGATAGGTCCAGATAAGGTCTCAGAATCTTTCTTGGACACATGTGTCGGCAGCCGCTACACAACTGAACAGTGATAGCATATGGGTTGAAATGTGCTCACTGTAATCCCAGGATGAAGGCCCTAGGAGGTTGTATGCCCCGCTGACTGAGGGGCTCAGCCTCCGCATGCTTCCTGCCCTGGACAGTGTAGGGGCCGTTGTTGCTGCTGAACTGTGTTGAGAAGAATCTAGAAGCTTCACCTGGGCTCAGCGGGAAGGGATGTGTGCCAGAATCAGTTTGAGATGTCTGGAGTGGGGGCAAGGGCCTTAGCAGGCATGGCTTCTAGAACAATCAGGCCTGGCACCAGGTTTCAGCTTGCACCTTTCCTCTGTGAGCTGGTGTGGGCCGGGAAATGGGAGCATGACTGAGGATCTGCCCTCCGGGAATGCTGACCTTCCAGGCTCCCAAGACCTCTGCCAGCAATAGGCTAGATTAGGGTTTCCCAGCCTTGGCCCCTTTGGCCCTTGGGGCCAGATGATGCTCTGTGGGGGCCATCCTGTGCATGGCAGGATGTCTAGCAGCAGCCCCTGGGCCTCTCCCCACTAGGTACCAGTAGCGCTGCCTCTCTGGTTTTGACAGCCGAACATTGCCAGATGTCCTCGAGGGGAAACGTGGCCCCTGGTTGAGAATTCCTAGACTAGATCCCGGGACCTTCTTCTTCGTTAGCAAGAGTCTGTGGAAAAAGCCAAGGCTTTGGACCCTTGGCTTGGCTCATACACTGGGTGACCCTGGGCCGGTGTGCTCCCCTCACCAAGCCTCAGCTGTCCCCTCTGTTGAATGGGAACGCTGCTCTCCACCTGTCAACATGTGTCTTCACTCAGTGAATGTCACCCCACCCCCTCCCACAGCCCTGGTGTCCCTTCTGAACCCATGTACCAACATGAAGGTGTGCAGTGAGGACCACACCAACTGCACGGTGCCCACATACCCCTCGTGCCGTGACAGCGAGACGTTCAGCACATTCCTCCTGGACCTCTTCAAGCTGACCATCGGCATGGGCGACCTGGAGATGCTGAGCAGCACCAAGTACCCGGTGGTCTTCATCATCCTGCTGGTCACCTACATCATCCTCACCTTCGTGCTGCTCCTCAACATGCTCATCGCCCTCATGGGAGAGACGGTGGGCCAGGTCTCCAAGGAGAGCAAGCACATCTGGAAGCTGCAGGTGATGCCCCGGGCCCCCCGGGCCCCCAACCCTGCCAGCCACCGCCCCCTTCCAGAACGGGGAGACCTGGCCCACGGCATGCCCCGCTTTGGCCTTCCGCTCAGGGCCAGCTCTGTCTTCTCATTCTGCCTCCGCCTCCCTGTCTGTAAGATGGAGCTTGGGGGCTGCCCAGGCTCCGCTGCCCCTGAGAAGCAAACGTGGCCGTGGGCCTCGTGGGCACAGGGGAGCTGCTGCCTTTGTTTCCCACAAGTGTTCTATTCAGTTCTAGAAAGCAATGGCCCAGGGGGTCACAGCCCTCTCAGGCCATGTATAGCTCATAAACTGGGGGGCTCACAATCAACAGCGCGAGCACAAGGCCCAGGAATGCAGCAACCACATTTACGGTGCATTTCAAGGAAATGGGGCAGTGAGAAGAAAAAAAAAAGCCCCAAGGTCATCCTCCCAGTTCTGGATCTCGGGGGTGGTGGGGGGGACGTCCGGCTGCTCTTAATCTTTATGCGGACCGCTTCCTTCCCCAGGCCTGTTTCTCCATGGGGTACAACTCATAAGAGGCAAAGTGGCAACCTGTGGACTGGGTTTGACCCACAAAGATTCATGTTTTCTGCATTGCCATATTTTTTTTAAAAATTCATGCAAAATTTTAAAACGAAGAGATTTCCCATAAAAATCCAGACTTCTGGCCTTTCTGGAAAGCTGGAAGCCTGGCGGGGTGGGCCCACATCCCTTTCTGGCAGTGCCTGGGGGGGTGGGAGGCAGGGGCCTGCTCCCCACAGCGCTTGCGCTCCCGGGTGTGCCCCACTCCCTACCCCTCCCTGGTGCTTCCCAGCACCGAGTGGTGACATCGTGCATGTGTCATGGGGCTTCCTGCCTCTGATCCTGCTTCACCCATTTGTGCTCCTGCCGGGCCCCGTGGATTTCTGAATGTATAACCCTACTTCCGGGACAGTAGGGATGCGCATCATTTCTGCCACGAGGGCAGTAGGCGCTGGGGGGGGGGGGGCAGGAGGAGGCTCACCAATGGCCTGCCCACCCCTCCCCCCCTGCAGTGGGCCACCACCATCCTGGACATTGAGCGCTCCTTCCCCGTGTTCCTGAGGAAGGCCTTCCGCTCTGGTGAGATGGTGACCGTGGGCAAGAGCTCGGACGGCACCCCAGACCGCAGGTGGTGCTTCAGGTGAGGTAGGGGCGGGCGGGGCCGAACCATCCTGCGCCGATCGAGCCTCCTTACCTTTTCTACGCATTGCAACGTCCCGAGCCACTGAGGCCCCGTGGGCCTGACCGGAGTTCAGTTCTTCTGGGTGATCTCGGGCAAGTCAGTTTCCTTCCCAGCCTGGGTCTCTTCCACGGATGACAGCACCACCCCCCGGGGCCAGCCGCACGGAATCAATGGACTTGGGCCATTACCCAGATGCACAGGGAATGCCCCCTTCTTAGGGGAACCCCGGGGTGAATCCTTTCTCTCAGGGTGAATCATTCTTTGTAAAGCAATTGCTGGCATAGAGTATGACCGTCACGTCTGGAGTCAGGCAAAGCCAGTTCCTCGTCGGTGAAGTGGGGACAATACCAGCACCCACCTCGTAGGCCGGCCGGGCAGTCCTGTTCAGTTGGAACCCGAAGTTCAAATCCTGACTCTCTGAGTGCTTAGCTTTGTGATCTTGTATGAACCGTGCAACAAGCCCAAGTTTCCTCATCTGTCAAACAGGAACGGTGAACGTACCTTCCTTGCTGGGTCCTGACCTGTAGAAATGGCTCCGAATAGGGAGGTTGGATGAAAACGACAAAAAATAATTCTCCAAGGAGGAAATTAGATTGAGCCTGTTGGGGCACAAGGGGCCGCCTGCTGCCTTGGCCAGGGCGTCCCATAAAGTGGAGGAGAGAGTGTCAAGAAGCAGGGTGTCCGCTGCAGATGAACAGATAAGCAAAACGTGGTGCAGCCCTAGAAAAGATGATTCAGTTGCAAAATGGAGTGAAGTCCTGAGGCTCCAGCACGATGAACCTCGAAGACATAATGCTGTGTGAAAACAGCCACAGTCAAGGGGCCATGTGGTGTAGGATTCCATTCATATGAAATCTCCTGAATAGGCAAATCTACAGGGAAAGAAAGCAGAACACAGGTTATGGGGACGTGGGGTAGTGAGACCTACAGCTCGATGGGCACAGAATTTCTGTTTGGGGGTGATGGGAAATATTGGGAATAGACAGCAGGGGTGGTGACCTGACATGGGCGGCGAGGGGGATATGTTTAATCCCCTGAATAGTATCCTTAAAAATGGTGAAAGTGGCAAATTGTATGTTACGTGTATTTTACCAGAATTTTTAGGGAATGGAGAGGTTGTGCTGAAGGGCTGGAGCGGGGAGGCTGCCTGGGGGTGGGGAAGGGGTACGGTCGGGGGGGGGGCTCCCCCTGACCCTTTTGCCTGCTGTGGCCCCGCCAGGGTGGACGAGGTGAACTGGTCTCACTGGAACCAGAACTTGGGCATCATTAACGAGGACCCGGGCAAGAGTGAGAACTACCAGTACTATGGCTTCTCGCACACCGTGGGCCGCCTCCGGAGAGGTGAGTGCAAGGCGGCGGGGGGTTAAATGGGAGAGGTCCAGGGGTGCAGAGGGGAAGCCCTGGTCATCCTCGCCCCTGATTTGCTTTGAGCAGCCCTGTCCCGTTTCGGAGACTCACTGTTCACGTCTGTAGAATGGGCCAGCCGCTGAGTTGTTGCCCTTGCTGCTCATGAATGTCTGGGGCACCTCCCTTCCCCTACACTGGGTACATGAGACACAGGGACGTGGGCCCTCAGCCATTCTGACCCAGGTTTGAATTCTGGCTCTTCTACTCACTCCTGTGTGCTCCTGGGTTTGGCGTCTTGACCTCTCTGAGCCCCAGTTTCTGCCTCTGTAAAATGGGGATGATAATCCTCCCCCTTTAGATGGCTATGGAGTACCCGGTGCACAGGAGGTGCTCAGTACCTGTGTGTGCATTCCCCACCCGTCCTGATTCCTCCCTCCGCCGTGCTCTCGACAGATCGCTGGTCCTCGGTGGTGCCGCGCGTGGTGGAACTGAACAAGACCTCGAACCCAGACGAAGTGGTGGTGCCTCTGGACAACATGGGGAACCCCAGCTGCGACGGCCACCATCAGAGTTACCCCCCCAAGTGGAGGACTGATGACGCTCCCCTCTAGGGGCTGTGGGCGGGGCAGGGTCTCTGGCCTGCAGCCCAAGCCCGTCCCTCCACCCGCCTGTTTCTACCCCACCTGCATTTCAGCGGTGCCTCCCGGGGGCGTCCCTCACGTGCTCCTTTGACCTCCAGAGGCGAGGGCTGGACGCAGATGAAGGGGAGGCCCCAGGACCCTCTGGCCCCCAGGCTCCTGCCCCCAGCTCCGCCTCCCCACCCGGGGCATGAGGCTCCTGACTGCCTGTCTCACTCCCATGGAGTCACATAAGCCAAGGCAAGGGCCTCTCTGCCCACGGGGGCTCAGTGCCCTGCCTCTCCATTATTTATTTGCTCTGCTCTCAGGAAAGTGGTATGATCCTTGCCCTCAGAGGGATCTGGCAGAGGCCTCAGGACCCCATTCCGGGTCACCGCCGTCCAACCCCGGCCCCAGCCTGGGCCCTGGGCTGCACACGGCACCCTGTGCAGCAGCATGCTGGCTTTGCGCTGGGGTGGGGCCATGCCTTCAGTGTGTTCTGTAAATGGTCTGGTGTTTGTCGGTGCCCAATAAATGTTCATTCACTGATGGTGAAGATGGTAGGGATGATGATGGGGGGAGTGGTGATGGGCATGGGGATGACAGCAGCGAGACGGGGGAGCTCAGAAATGCTGGTGGGGGGCAGGGATGAGAATGAGGAGCATGGTAGTGACCAAGGTGGTGTTTAGGGTGATGGCTGGAGGCTGGACTCAGGGCGGCGGTGGTGGTGTGAGCCTAAGAGATGTGAGTGAGGTTGGAGTGGAGGAAGAAGATGGAGTCAAAGGAAGAGGGGGAAGAGCAATGTTGGCTGGGTAGGGGAGTAATGCTGGGCAGAGTAATGTTAGTGGCGGGGAGAGAACAGAGGTGTAGGGAGAGTCATGTTGGCAGGAAAGAGTAATGTTGGTAGGAGAGAGTAATGTTTGTGGGAAAGAGTAATATTGGTGGGGGAGAGTAATGGTGGAGAAGAGTAATGCTGATGGGGAAGAGTAATTAATGTTGGTGTGGGAGAGTAATGTTGGTGGGAAAGAGTAATGTTAGTGGGAAAGAATAGTGGGGGGAGAGTAGTGTTGATGGGAGGAGAGTAATGCTGGTGCAGATTAATGTTGGTAGGGGGATAGTAATGCTGGTGGCTAGAGTAATGGTGGGAGGAGAGTAATATTGGTGGAAAGAGCAATGGTCGGGAGAGTAATATTGATGGAAAGAGTAATATTGGTGGGAAGAGTAATACTGGTGTGAGAAGAGTAATGTTGGTGGGAAAGAGTAATGGTGAGAATGAGTAATGTTGGGGAGAGTAATACTGATGGAAAGGGTATCAGAGGGAAAGGGTATTATTGGAGGGAGAGAGTATTATTATTCCCCTGCAGGTGGGAATAATGCAGGTGGAAGAGTAATGTTGGTTGGGAAAAGTAATGTTGGTGGGAGGAAAGTAATGCTGGGGCAGATCAATGTTGGTGGGGTGAGTAGTGAGGGTGGGTGGAGTCATCATGGTGGGAGGAGAGTAATATTGGTAGAAAGGGTAATATTGGTGGGGGAGAGTAATGCAGGTGGGCGGAGTAAGATTGGCGGGAAGGATTACTCTCCTCGGCTTGAGGAGAGTAATGGTGGTGTTGCTTCTCGTGTCCCTTTTTACGAGGGCGGAAACCTTTCCCGAATGACCTCCCCTCTTGTATTATTGGCCAGAATAGCATCACGTGTCTCCTGCTTCAGCCAATCAGCAGGCAGGAAGCTGCAGGGTCCTAAAGCTGACGGACAAATGGAGAAAGGTAGTTTCTCCTGCCAGGAATCCGTAATGACTGGGCCGGCTGGTGGATGTTGCAGGCCTTTTTCCAGATGCCCACCCTTCACCTCAACGACTTTACGACACCTGCTAATCGCTCGGGACCTCCGAGAGGCAGAGCTGGAGCCGGGGAGGGCATTGGCTTCCCCCAGGCCACAGGGACTGGAATGGGGGCATTTCCCGAGGAGACTTGCAACGTCAGTACCTGTGCCAAACCGTGTCAATGGCCCGCTTCCCCACTCTTCGCTCTGCCCGTGAATTTGCAAGAGAGCCTTATGGAGTTCTCCCACTGTGGGCAAAGCACAATTTTGCATCCCTGGCTTGACTGTGAGATTTGTTTTAATCAATGGCATGTTAAGGGGGCTAGCCCCTCCCCCCCCAAAGGAGGCTGAGAGATCCATGCAGCGCAGCAAGCCTGGGTGACATCAGAGGAACCCCAAAGATGCATGAGAAAGAATCGTTCTCCCATGCCAATGAGTTTTTGCAGTGGTTATTTCTTTTTAAGGGCAGGCATCGATTTTTGTGGCAATCACTAATGGATGCAGAATATCCACTACACCCCATGTTTCAGATGAGGAAACCAGGGCTCAGAGAAGTGAAGACTCTTACCCAGGGCACCTGGATGGGAAGTGGTAGAGGTGGGATTTGAATGCTTGTAGGGGCTCGGAGCCCATTCTGGAGAGAAAACACTCTTGACGCCTGAGGGGTGACAGGTGGAAAGGCCAGGTCGCCCCTCTGCCCTGTAAGACCCTGGCTGTCACCTGCCACTTTCGCGGAGCCCCCTGAGACTGTCGGCTCCCATTTAGAACCCTCTCTCTCTTTGAACATACCCCTAACTTTATTCCAACCCGGATTTCTTATTATGTGCGTGTATGTGTATTTAATAATGATAAAGCACTTGTATGTCATATTTGACAGGAGGGCTTTTTTCATCTCAAGTTTAAAGTACTACTGGGAAATAATTAGTGCTACTAGAGTCAAAAACAATGGGACCCCATCAGAAAAGACAATCTCAGAAACTCTCAGATCTTAATTGAACAATTACCTCTTATGCCTATGAATACTTCATTATTACATGCCCTGTTATTATTAGCTGTTATTATTGTTTTAGATGAATGCTGGGGATTTTTTAAAAATCAAAAGCCATTTTCAACCACACTGTTCATCTCCCCGGAACGCACACTCCTGACATTTCCGAACGTAATAACGTCGTAGCCAGCAGCCTCCACACCTCGCCTGGAAGATGTGTGTTCTGATCATTTCGGTTGTTTGGACGGAGCCGTTAAAGACTCTGGGCCTCTATTCATACTGTTATTAATTGTTGACTCCCTGGCGAAAGCATTGGCATGAGAATCAAGCACCCCCTACCTTTTCATTTTCAGGAGCCCAAAGCCATCGTGGGCAATGGGGAGATCTTCGTTCACCCCAGGCTTAGGAGATGAAGCAAAAGGAGGGGTGGTGGTGAGGGCAGAGGACAGGATGGAAAGGGCACTGGCCGCAGAGACCCAAGCCCAGGGAGGGAGGATGGGCTGGGCATCTTCTCTCCTTGGAGGGAATCACGGAGAGGAGGAAGCAGGTGAACATGGAGTGGTAGGCACTGTGCTCAGTGTTTGGTGCTCGCGTCTCAGGAACCACGTGTGGGAACTGAAGGACGGGTGTTTGAGGCCTCTCCAGAAACCATGTCCCCTCTTCCCTCTTCACAGCACCTGTTTTGTTCAGAGTTCTCCACTCTGCTCCACAGTCAGGGGCTTCCCTGAGCCAACCACTGTGACTCTATTTCCCTTACTAGGGATTGGTCAAGGAACTGCCACGTGAACCTATGAATTCTGACCTATGAGACAAAAGGGGAAGTTTGCTGAAGGAGGGGGGATTCTGGGAAAATAAGAGAAATCTAGGAAGACACTGTCTTTGCTGGGCACTGCCAGGTTTGTGATGTGATGCCTGGAACTGCAGCAGCCATTTTGTGACCATGAAGGGGCTTGGTAGAATGGAAAGATGGAAAGGGGTCTTTGATGATACCATTGAGCTGTTGAATTAACTGACCCTGGGGCCGCCCTACCTTAGGGCTCCTTATGATTGTTGGAGATAAAAATTTTTCTTTCTCATTTAAACCAATGAGTCAGGGTTTCCTGATACCTTGCCCAAATCATGGAGATACAAGAATACATTTTGATCCCTATTTACAGATGAAGAAACTGAGCCCCAGTGAAGTAAACACACTTGCCTAAGAACACACAGCCTAGATGCAGTGGAGTCAGGATTTTCCCCCTCTGTCTTAGGAGGAGAACCCTTCTAGGGATTTGGCAGGATTTTTTTTTACCTAGTGTTTTGGCCTTTCCAAAGCGTGCGCACATCCCTTTCTCCACCGTAAGAGGCTGTAATGGGTTCTAACAGGTGAAGACAGGGGAGGTTGGGTGGAGCTGGGACTGGAACCCAGGTACCCAGATTCCAGCAGAGTCTTCTCAGAATCTCCAGGTGCTCAGTGACATCAGAGGGTCCCGCTTGCTATTACCCCCAGACCCCCATCTCGTTTGGGGATGCATCCACCTGATCTCACCAATCAGCCTTTGGCCTATGCAGGGTGGGACTGCCGATCCTGGAGATTGGCCACCAGGGGCCGCTGTAGTCACACCCAGAGGCCTCCTCAGAAGAGGCGAGAGGGAACCTGGAACCAACCAACTTGGCCAGGAAGAGCCCCTAGCTGAGCTCCCCATTAGGTGCGCCCTGAGGCTCTAAGACTCAGGAATTCCCTCACCTCCCGACAAGGACAGAAGGTGGCCCAGGTCTGCCTCTGGAGAGTCTAGAACCTAGTTGCTGTGTGCCCTCAGGCAAGTTGCCTTCCCTCTCTGAACCTCATTTTGTCATTTTCAAAATCAGGGCACTCCCCCACTAGTCAAAGGAGGGCTTCCTTCTCTCTCCTTTAGGGTCTTTTCCCTCCTTCGGGCCTAGCACAACACGGTGAACAAAGACCAATTAGGATGTGGTGGCCCCAGAATTGAGGCCCAATGACTCCAAGTCAGGGTTGGATTCCAGTCCTTGCTCCACCAACTAGGGAAACTGAGGGCCACACGTCACCAGAGAGAGGAAGGAACTTACTCAGTTTCCCTAATTGCAACACAAAAGGTAAGACTCGGTATTTCCTGAAGTATTTGTTCCTTGGGATGTTAATGGATAGAAACAAAAACTTAGGTGATCAAAAATATTAGGGAAATGCTGGGTTAAAGCTAAAAGGGTACCTTGCCTGCAGGATTTTCAGAGCCTTTAATATGATAATATTATTTATGCATCTCTAAGGTGGGGGGAGGGGGATGCATCTGTTTCTCTAACTCGTTTAACCTGGAAACCCATTTTCCAAGGTGAAAGCAGCTGGACCAGGTGATGACAGGAAATAACATGCCTGACTTTTGGGGCATCTTCTCCCAAGGAGGCTCTGTTCCCTAGGGGACTTGACCACCTGTTTCTTATGTTCAACCCCAAGTGGTTGTAAGGTGCTTGTGATATCAGTCTCTCTTGCGGTGGAGAAATAGGCGGCTCAAAGAGGGGTGGTCACTTGCTAAAGGCCACATGCTCATGAGGGGCAGTGTCAGGACTGGAACCAGGTCTGTCTGAGCCTCAACCGCTAGGCGCCACTGCCCTGGGACTGCCACGGGACTTGTTTGCCCTGTCATCCTGATCACACATCACCTGGGGACATCCCGGGCCTTCAGAGGCCACCACCTCCTTTGACAGATTTGAAATTGAGGCTCGGAGAGGCCCCACAAGTCCCCCCAGGGTCATATATGGAGTCAACCAGGGCCAGTTTTCCTGCCTCCTCCCCTCCCACTACTGCTGTCTTAGGGAGCTGGCCCCGCTGGTGATTTAAATAGAAATCCATGGGGCACCTGGGTGGATCATTTGGTTAAGCGTCTGCCTTCTGCTCAGGTCATGATCCCGGTGTCCTGGGATCAGCCCTGTGTTGGTCTCCCTGCTCAGCGGGGAGTCGGCTTCTCCCTCTTCCTCTGCCCCTCCCGTGTCCGCTCTCTCTCAAATAGACAAATAAAATCTTAAAAAAAAAAAAAAACCAACAAAACCCAGAAATCCTTTTGGCCACCGCTGCCCCTGGCTGGGCCCCACCTGCCAGGCCCGCGCAGGCGGCAGGTGGGGCCCACTAGGGCCCTTGAACCAGCCCGGGTTGCGCAGGCGCGGTGTGACGTGGGCCAGCGTGCACGTGGGACCCACGTGGGGGCGGAGTCTTGCCCAGCTGGCAGCCGGAGTGTAGGTTCCAAGTTGAGAAGTTGAAGTCGTTGGCTGTTGCCAAGCAAGTTCAGGGGTTGACCTTGTCTGCCTGCCCTCTCCAGGAGTGGGGAGGTGCTCTAAAGGCCGGCGGGTAGGAGAGCAGAGTCAGGAAAGCACAGAGCTACCCCGGAAAGGTGAGTGTCCCCCTCACCAGCCCCTCCGCTCAGATATTTGCCCAAGCTTTCCCGCCCCTCTGGGGCTGCTCTGATGTCTAAGATGGGGTGATGATCTTCTAGCAGTTGTTAATGACAGGAGGTGTCACCTAGGGGAGGTTATGTGGCAGCCACACGTGGCGACCACGTTGGACAGCTCAGCTCTAAGCGGTGTGAGCCCAAGACGGCTAAAGGGAGAGAAGGAGCCGTGTCCCCACGGGAGACCTAGAGAAAGGCTTGCGGCTCTGCCTGAGGTGGGGGGCAGACAGATGGCAGATTCTCCCCTTCGGCCCCTTCACCCAGCACGAAGTCCTGCCCCCGGAGCGCAGGACCCATGGCTGGAGCTCCGCGCTGGAGCCAAATTGGCCATGTTTGGGGCTTGGGGCTGGCCGGGGGGGGGGGGGGGGGGGGGGGGCGGGCGGGTGGGGAGGGACGGTCTGTGTTTTCTGCAAAGTGCAGCGGCGCCGAGGGCGGGCTCTGAGTCAGGCCCGGCTTCTGTCCCAGCTGCTTCTCCATTCTCCACAGTCAGCTGACTTTGGGCAAAATGATTGCCCTTCTGGGGGCCTCACTGGCCTCACCTGCACCGTGGGGACGTGCACCTGTGCCTGTTGAGTGGTCAGGAGGGGACTAGGTACTGTTTAGCACTGAGCCTGGGGACTGGTCTGCCTGCGGTGACCGTGGACCGTTGTAGCATTGATGGCGATGTCGTTGTCACCCGCGCTGTCCCTCCAGTGTGGCAGGTAGTCCAAGGTGATTATATAAATGGAGGGCAGGAGTGCTGCCTGCTTGAGGGCCCGTTGAGATCAGCCAGCCCTGCTCCCGGGGAGGAGCCCGGCCAAGGCACCGGGGAGCTGGTGCTAGGACAGGGCTAGCGCCCCAGGGGACTGTCTGTACCACGTGCTCCCACCGCCCTGCTTGTGGACCCGCCGACCCAGCCCACAGAGGGTGAGGTTTTCCCAGAGCAGAGGCGGGTCTGTCCTCAGCCCACGTCTCCAAATGAGGGGGACCTGGCCTAAAGGGTGGCTCCAGTCTTGTCTCCTTGCGCTCCCTTGATGCCCCAGTGGGGGTGGGCCTGGCAGTGGGCCCTGGGACAGGGGGACATGGGCTATCCAGAGACCACGTTGGTGGGAATAGCTGAGCCACAGGCCACCACCCAGCCCTAAACCTGGCTCTAGACCCCGCTGCTCTGCCCTTCCCCCAAGTTCCTGCCCCGTGCTGTTGTGTCCTCAAATTCCCTGTCTGGCTCAGGGTCACTCCAGGTAGCAAAGCCAGGATTCCCACATGCTTCTAGTTCACGCTGGAGGCTGGGCCTCCTGGGCTGCCTGCCTCCAGGGGCCTCCTGGGGTGCTGTGGGGCCGCAGGCGGGCTTCAGCTCCATGTGAGGGTGGAGGCTGCGGGAGAGATCTGGGGGCTCTGGAGGTGGCCTGAGCCGGGGCGTGGGTCCTGATGCCAGAACCTGGCTCCCTCTTAGCGTCCTTGTGGCCGTTCTCAGGTTCTGTGTTCTCATCTTTAAAATGGGGATGATTTTGTCACACATCTGATGGTGCAGTTGTGAGGCTGTTTTGGGAGGTCAGAAAAGCGCTTTGTCAGCTGCCGCTTACATACCACTTATGGTCACCCCCGGCGGCCTTCTGCGCAGCGCTGACTTGGTCAGCTCATCACCCGGCACAACCCCTGGGCTGCTCCCCAGGGCGTGAGGGGTGCTATGCTTTGTTCATTGACCCAGTTCAGAAGGGCCTGGCACCCAGGTAGGGCTCTGTGCATGGGAGGGGAGGCCTGCATTAAACTAGGGGCTCTCCAGGCCCCCCCTCCCCAGGCCTGATGGCAGGCTCCCCTGCCAGGGGATAAGGCAAAGACAGGATGCGAAAAAGAGTCCACGCCATGGGGTTCAAACCCCAATTTTCCAGACTTGCTGTGTGACCTTAGGCAGGTCACTTCACATCTCTGAGCCTCAGTTTCTTCCTGGAACACCTACTACCTTGCAAGGATGTGGTGAGGCTCCAGGGAGATATAGTCTAGATGAAAAGGCCCAGCACAAATGAAGTGCCTGCTAAATGCTGAGCATCCTGGGTGGTCTCCTGCAGATCCGCCCCCCGCCGGCACCCAGGCCTGGGGTGGGGTGTGTGCTGGGGCTGCCCAGCCACTTTGGCCTGCCCGCAGCCGCACTGTTCCCCCACGGAAGCTTGGAGTGTGTCAGGCACAGAGGAGAAGCTGGGAAGGAATGTAGTGATGCGGGGGGGGGACACCATCCCCAGACCACCTCCGCACCATTCAGGGAACGAGCCACAGGGCCCAGGCTTGGTTCTGCCTCAGCCACTCTGCAGACCGATCGCTGGCCGTGACCCAGTGGCCTTCAGCCTGTGTGCTGACATAAACAGGGTACATGACAGCGTCCACCCCTAAAGAGCTGGAGAAGTAAATGACCCACAGAATGCCCAGTGCGGTGGGTGCCAGGAGGCTCCTGGCCTGCTTCCTCAGGGCTCCGTGCCCGGTCAGCAGGGGAGGAGACGGCCCGTTTTACTCCTAAGGGAGGGAAGGAAGGAAGAACAAAACAAGAGCTACAGAACAATTCCACAGCTGAGACACCATCTGTGTTTTCCTTTTTTCTTTCTCTTCGTTTTTAAAACAATATAGTGCAGACTGCACTTCTCACAGTAGAATATAATGGTCAATTTTAGTATAAAAAAAAAACATTCTCAGAGATTTGTAAATGCACTTAGTGCTTGAACAGGCCTTGGAGAGATACAGTACCGCTTCCGGAGTGCCAGAGGGGCCAGGGCTCGGGGAATCCGGGCCTTGGGGACGTAACGGGGAAGGGGGGGGAATCCCTGCCTGCCTCCCCCCCTGGACCCTTGATGGTGCGCGGCAGGCCTTGGAGGGCAGCTTGCAAGAAGGGAGTTGGATTGGCTCTCCCAACTAAAACCAGTAGGTCGCCTCCTCGCTGGCTCCTAGGGAAACCCCCGAAGAAGGGAGGGTAGGGTCCTTCTGACTGGTGTCGAAGATGGCAGGCCCACTGCTAGCCCCTGTGGTGCCTTTGTGCGAATAGGGAAAATGGCACCCCTTCCTCAAGATTCGGAAAATTGCCATAATAAATATACAAGTCTAGGATGCAAACGGTGTCTCCTTGGACGAGGTGCCCTTGTGCAGTGCACAGCCTATACAACTGTGTCCAGCAGCCCTGTAAGATGTGGCGAGAAGGGGGAAGGTGGTAGTACAGGGTTTGGAGAGAGTGGGGATGGGGTACAATTCTGTGTTGGGAAGGAATGGGAGGAGGGGAAGGAGAACCTAGAGGAGGAGGGAGGAGCAGGGGGCACTGGTAGTCCTTGGAGCCTCTATTAGAGTGGTCTTCACCTGGATTGGCCAGCAGGGGACACTGTAGGCCCTGTGACTTCCTATGCCCCTTCTTGGCTCCTTTTCCAAGAGACTGGGGAGCTATGGGGGAGCGGGGAGGAGATGTCTGAACCCCGGGGGGCTGCTCTGACCCCACCCTGACTCTAGACTGTCACATTTTCTCCTGTATCCCACCCTGGCCTGAGCTCCTCTCCTGGGAAAGCCAGAAAGAACCATTCCTGTTTTAAGGTGGTTTCTCTCTCCCTGCCTCTGCCAGCTTGGAAGGAGGACAGGCTGGCTGTCCGTGGCTGCCCTGGGCCCCGCCCCCATATCCTAGGGCAGCCGATGGCAGGGAGGGGCCTGGGGGAGCCAGGTCGCCCTGCTACTCCCCATCAGGTGGCCGCACGGCAGCAGCCAGCCTGGCTTCCCTGTGGGCCTCCACGGGCACCCGGGCATGGGGCGAGGCCGGGTGCCCCAGGGCACCGCCCACCCTGCTCCGCGGCCTGCCTCCCCGCTCGGCGCCCTGTCCGTCTGTCCGTGCGGCCGCCGGGCAGGCCTTATCTGTAGACGGGCAGGCGGATGTGGGCGTGCTGGTGGTCGAGCAGCCGGGGCACGGCCACTGTCTCATAGCCCTTGCCCAGCATCTGCTCCTTGATGCAGGGGGGCCGGATGTCATTGATGAGATACTCCAGCGACTGCAGGCTGCTGCTCAGCACCGCCGTGTTGCACATGCTCTTGCTGGGCAGGCCCGAGAGGGCCTCCACGGGGGGCCCCGCCAGCTCCCGGGCCGCCCCCGGCCCCAGCTCGGTGACTGCCGCCGCCGCCGCCGCTGGGTTATAGCAGTCGCTGGTGGGGGTCACCAGCACGCTGTTCCAGGGGGCGGCGAAATACTGGCCCACAGTGAAGCTGGTGGGCAGCCCCATGCCGCAGTTGAGGGGCGACCCGCCGGCCCGCTCATACACCCGCCCCCCACAGGCCTCAGGGGACTTGCTGGCCACCGTGCCGCCACTGTAGGCCCGCAGTGGCTGGGGTGGCGGTGGGGGCGGCTTCTGCGGCCACAGCAGGTAATCCAGGCCCCCGTCCGCGTACCCTGCAGGCTTGGTGGCCCCAGCCAATGTCAAGGCTGCCGTGCTCCCCTGGCCCAGCTCGGCGCCCTTCCGGCAGTCGGGCAGGCCGGCAGCAGCCGCGTAGGCCATGCCGGGGAAGCCAGGCACGGGACCGTGCTTGGCCGGGCTGGGGCGGGGACCAGCTACGGCCTGGCAGGCGGCGGGCGCAGCGCCCGGGGCCTGGCACTGCTGGTTGAGCTGGTAGAGGATGCTGTGGATGGAGGGCAGGTTGGAAGGCGGCAGGGGCAGGCCACGGCCGGGCAGGGGAATGACGGAGGCGGCGGTGGCGGCGGCTGCGGGCAGGCCGGGTGGCGGGGCGGGCGCCTCGGGGGGCTTGGGGTAGGCCAGGGGCCCCAGAGTGCTGGGCGCCGGGTAGGGCGCGATGCCCACCTGCACGGCGGCCGGCGACAGCTTGGTCCGCTTGCCCTCAGCGCTCTTGAGCACGCTTTTGGCGGGCCCGGCGGGTGCGGCGGCGCCCGAGGAGGAGACGGCGGCCTTGACGATGGCCAGCAGGCCCTGGTAGCCGGCGGCGTGCTGCGGGTACGGGCTGTAGCGCTGGCCGCTCGTGTCATAGCCGTTGACGGTGCGGCCGAGGTGCTTGTGCTGCGGCACCCGGATGTTGGTGGGGAAGATCTTGATGGACAGCGGGCTGTTGGCCACCTTCTCGGCGTAGGCGTCCAGCTCGGCCGGGCTCGGGTAACGGGACGAATGCATGGAGCTGGCCGCCGTCTCGCCTACGGGGACAAGTCGGAGAGGAAAGCACAGGTGAGAGCCGCCCCTGTGAGCCGGGAAGGCCACAGCCCCGCCGCCGCCAGCCGGGGTGGGGGGGGCTCACTCTGCCCCGGTTCCCCATCCATCCCCCCCTCCCCGCTCCTCCACTTTGTTCCTTCTACGCTCCGAAGCTCCGGATCTGGTGTCAAGTAGGGGAAGGAAACCACACATTTCGTAAGCTGAACTTTCACGGATGGAGCGTGCTCCTGTAACACCCGTGTGCCCGAGCAATGGGACGCTGCCAGTCCCCCAGAGCCCCCTGTGTCCCCGCCCGAGTGCACAGCTGTCCTGATGTCTGATGGCAGTGTCTGTACAGGGAGAATGGAATCCTGCCACGCGACCCCGCCCGCATCGGCCTCTGCCACTTAGGGTGGCTTATGGGATTCGCCCGGGGGTGGGGGGGGGCGTGGTTCGTGCTTTCTCACTGCTCCGTGGTCCTCTTGTGGGACGCAACATCACAATGTACTCATCCTTGCTACTGTTGGTGGCGTTGGGGCCGATACACTTAGCACCACGCACCTTCATGCCCACGTTATCCAGTGATTTCTGTTGGGACTATGCCTAGCAGGGGGATTCGGGGCAGGTGAAGATGCAACCCTAGGAGAAAATACCCGCAGTTTTTGCCAAAGAGAATGTGCCAGGCTCGCCCCCGCCCCCGTCCCGGCAGAGCACAGGAGTTCTGGGGCCTCCACACGCTCAGTGATGCTTGGTGTCACCTGCCTTAACACCACCGCTGGGAGGGGCCGTTCCTCCTATTTCTTCATCATCCTCTCTGTGCCTCCCTTTCCTCACCTGTAAAATGGGGCGATGAGGACCTGCCGAACTCTGTGGGACGGTTAAGCGTGCTGCTCCACGGACGGAGCCCAAGGCCTAGAGCGGGGGACGTGATGCAGGCGGGAGCTGCTCTATTGGCTTCCACCGGCTGCTCACACGCCCGTGCTCAGTCCGTAGCTGGTGATGAGGGACTTCATACACCCTGGCTGCCCAGCTCCTCCCCGAGTCTGCCTGTCACCCCTGCCTTTTCTGCACACGGTCAGCATGGGGCTGAAGGGTACACTCTGTGCGACAGGTTGACTGTTCTACTCTTGGTGGCACAACCGGCCCCTCCCGTGGGGGAGGTGGGTTGCTGTGGGAGGACCCCCCGTCTCCCATCCCAAGCCCCTCCCTGGGCCTGAGACATTCCTCGGTGCTGCCCAGGACCGTCCCTGGGTGGGGAAGGGAGCAGGGGCCTCCATGCAATAGCTGGGAAGACCCTGGGCTTTAGAACTGGCTGGCTAGGTAGAATCCTGTCTGCTTGTGGGGCTTTCTGGCTGTGGGCAAATGGCTTGCCTGGCTGAGCCTCAGTTTCCCCACCTGTGGAATGGGGATCATGATTGTACCAGTCCTGCAGGGTGGCTTAGAGGAATGACTGTGCCAAGGGGCTGAGCAGAGGGTGTGAGGCATGCAGTTGGTGCTGGGAGGGGGTGACCTCTCTGGGCCCGGGAGGGGGCGAGGGGACCCCTCAAGGTCTCCACGGCACACTGCCTTCCTCCTGCCCCATGGGCACCCCTTGGGCCCACCAGTGACTCTAGGGGGGTACTTGAGAATGAGGCTTCTTCACTCTGGCCTCGGTTTCCTCATCTGTAAAATGGGGGTGATGTTGCCGGGGACACTGCCTCCCAGGGTGGCTGTGAGTTGTAACGAGTTGTGTGTGGTGGGGTGGCATTAGCAGAAGCAGGTGCTCACTACACGGGAGTGGTAATACCCTCCCCATCTGCCTGGAATAAGGGCCTTCCTGGGGAGGAGGGGGCAGGGGCTCGGGCTGCCCTTCCTCCTGACCAGGACAGGTGGGCCAGGCATGGTGGCTGGGGTGGAGTGCTGATGCCACCACTTTTCTCAGGCCTCCTCCCCATCCGTTGGAAGGCCTTACCCCACATCCCATCCTTCCCGAGGCTCACCCCCAATCCCCTTGTTGGGCTCACAGCCAATCTGAGCAAGATATGTGCTGTGATAGGGAGGCACAGGCATTCTGGGATGCAGGGGGGCCTCACTCAGGCGGGCTTTGGAAAGCGAGACTGCTTTTTAGAAGAAAGAGCATCCCAGTTAAGGCAATGTTCTTGAAAGGGGTGAGGAGGGAGCAGAGAAACAGATTTCAGGCAGAAGAAACAGCACAGGCAGAGTTCCAGAGGTGAGGAAGCCTGTCCCGAGTGGGAAATGTAAGTAATTCAGAATGAGAGCAGAAGCCCAGGGCAGACAATCGTGCGAGAGAGGCGGCCTGGGAGGGCATCGGGCTGGTGCAGAGGGGCCTCCTCACACTGTAGGGCAGTGGTTCTCCATCCCGCTGCCGCCCCCTCCCCAACTCCCCCACCAGCCCCCCCGCCCAGGGCACATTGACCAGTCTGGTGATGTATTTGGTCCTCACACTTGGGTTGGGGGAGCCTCCACCCCAGCTACTGGTGTCCAGTGGGTAGTGGCCAGGGATGCCACAGGACATCCTACAGCGCACAGGACTGCCTCCTCCACAAGAGTGTTGGAGAAGCCCTGCCCCAGGTTTTACGCAGGGGAGGGGTAGGGGCAGGTATGCGTGTTAGAAAGGTCATCCCCCTCTGCCCTGAGGTGCAGGAATGTGGTCTGACCTGGGCAGGGCAGCAGGGAAGGAAGAGGTAGGCAGCCCTCAGCATCCCAAGGAGACTGGGCAGGTGCCCCTCCATCCCTTTGTCCTGATCCTGGCTGGGCAGGTGGAGCTGACCCCTGTCAGGCCACAGGCCTCCATCCTGACCCTGCCTGGGGCAGCCCCCTCCTAAGTGGCCTAAAATAAACTCAGTGTGGAGAATGGAAATGTCACTTTGGCCAACGGGGGAATCTTTCTCCGAGATTGGATTTAAACTACATTATACAAGCAATTTCATGGGCACTTAGCGCCGCTCGGAGAGTCCCGCAAAAAAGGGACCAGCTCTTCATTTACCAGCCATAAATCAGCAGTTGCTATAATGAGCACAAAAATGTCACTTTTATGCAATTTTACAGATGAACAAAACTGGTGAAATTAACTGTGGTAACCTACTATAGTCAGCAAAAGAGGCTGCCGGGGAAAAAAATTATATCTGTGTGTATTTTTGTTCCTCTTAAACCCTCTTCCCAAGCAGGTTTCTGCCATTGTGGTGTGAAAACTCATTTGTCCTCACCATTATACTTTCATTTGGAGTTTATCTTGAGTATCCAATGAGCCACCAACTGTGAAAATGATTAAATCTACAAAATCTATCTAATGGATGGAATAAATTAGGTGTTTAAAACCTTTAAGAAGAAGAAGAAGGAGGGGGCGGATAAAAAAGAGTCCTGCCTGTCACTGGTTCCCATTCACTGCGAGGAGGAGCCTGTCTGGGCCCCGGGTGGTCAGCGGGGCTCCACGAGGCTGGGTTGGGGTCTCCATTTGTGGGAGCGGATGGGGGCTGCCCTTCGGCTGCGCTGACTACGGGCTAGGCTCCGCGCCCACAGCTTTTCTTGACGTCTCTTGTTTGGAGCACCTGACCCCTCTGAGAGCTGGGAGGGGTGCCCATTTTACAGGGGAGGAAGGAGACGGGTTGTGGCATTTGGCAGGCAGCCTCCAGCATCTGCCATGCTCCCTGTGCAGTCCTCCTCACCTCCTGATTCTCACCCCTGGGTACAGGCTCCTCCCAGGCCAGGCGACCTGCGGGACCTCTGAGGTCCAGGGGAGGAGACACAGTGTGACTGTCACGGACGCACTGGGCTTCCCCCTCACCCACTCGAATCACTTGCTCTGGGAGCAGC
This sequence comes from Zalophus californianus, assembly GCF_009762305.2. Lineage (NCBI taxonomy): Eukaryota > Metazoa > Chordata > Mammalia > Carnivora > Otariidae > Zalophus > Zalophus californianus. Next base: position 18,565,784 of record NC_045608.1, on the reverse strand, counting down.
CCACCGAGCAGCCCGCGGCGAGATGAACAGGGGTCTCCTGCCCACAGCTGCGTGAGGTGGCCTTCTGGAGGCAGGTCCTCCAGCCCCAGTCAGGCCTTCGGATGAGTGCAGCCCCAGCCGACACCCTGACTGCAGCCTCAGGGGAGACACAGAGCAGAGCTACCCAGCGAAGCTGCCCGTGAATTCCTGACTCACAGAAACCATAAGAGAGAATACATGTCTAACGATGTCTTAAGCCACTAAGTTCTGAAGCAACCAGTTAACACAGCAGTAGATAACCAGCACAGGCTCCCAGCTGGCAGACGGGGAAGGGAGCTCCCAGCCTCAGAGGCCACACAACTGGGCGAGGCGCAGAGCTGAGCTGCGGACCCGGTCTGCCTTCCTTCCAAGTCCCCTCCACCGCACCTGCATCCCAAGGAGGGGCCTTTAAGTCAGCCTGGAGGCCCAGAGAGGTGGGAGGTGAGTCCCCAGAGGTCACAGGCCAGGCAGCTGTCACTCCTGCCCTCGGCCGGCTCCTGGAGCCTGCCGGCTGGCAGCCCACAACAGACCTCACCTGGGCCTGTGCTCAGGGTTCTTTAGTGTTGCGACTGCGAGTGCCTCGGGCGGGGGGCGTGGACCTGCCCCTGCATGTGACCAGAGTCCCTTGTCCCAAACCTGGCCTGGCTGTAGTGTCTCTGTGGCCCTGGGAGTCTACAGCTCCTACTCTACCCCTTGTTCCTGAGGGGCTTTCTCCTGGGCCAGCCTAGGTACCTCAGACCCAGCCTTTCCCCCCAAGGGATGGCAGCCGTGGCTTGGCGGGGGGGGTGTCTCTGGCCACTCGGGCCAGGCTGGGCCCCTTACCCGGAGCTTGGTGAAGGCTCTAGACTCTCCCCTGGAGGAGGGGGGCAGCCACAAGTTCAGCCCAGCTGCACAGCCCCGTGTGGTCAGGGTAATGACACAGAGAGGGCCTCACAGAAGGAGCCAGCTGAGCCAGCCGTCCCCAGTGGTGAGGATGGGCGGCAGGGCTCACAGGGTTAACGTGTGGCGGGCGAGGTGGGGAGCCTGCTGGGGGACCCCAGGGCCTCTCTCTTCGATGCTACTCCCTCCCTGCCTTCCCTGATACCTCCAGCTGGACTAGGGGAGCCCCTCCCCTGGAGGTCCCATCAGTGCCTGGGCACGGCCACCTCGGGCACCACAGCAGATCCTGGTGGCCCTGGGCCTGTCCTCCTGCCCCAGCAGACTCGGGCTCCCTGAGCTGGCCTGTTCACTGCCATGTCCCCAGGTGTCTACAGGACCCAGAGTAGGTTTCCGGGAATGTCTTACTGGATGACGAGGCTGTGTCCGGACGGACGCCTCCGGCCTGGGGGCCCCTGTTCGTGGCCAGTCATGACACGTGGGAGAATGAGTCCCAGGGGGAGCTAAGCCAAGGAGACAGCCCCGTGGAGAGCTGCCTCTCTGAAGCCTCCCTCCAGCTTCCAGGCCCTTGTCTATGTGTGTACAGGGCCTTGGAGGAGCAGCGGCGGTGAGAGCAGAGTCCGTGCCCTCACGGAGTGACAGTCTTAGCAGGGGCGACAATCCTATAACCACGTCAGGCAGCCACAGGCCCCGGCAACAAGGACAAAGCAGGCGTGCTAGTTTTTAAAACCTGTCCACGAATTCTTTGGCACTCCTCCCACAAGTAGTGGAGGCCGATCTTCCTTCGCTCTAACGGGAGGTAACTCAGCTACTCCGTTCTGTTGAGGGGGGCGTGGCAGGCGTGGTGCCGGGCGGCCATCCTGGCTGGGCAGTTACAGGCAGCGTGGCTTTGCACAGAGACCGAGGTGGCTCTGTGTCGGTCTGTCGGGGTGTCCATCCCTGGCACCCAGCCACTGTGCTCTGCTAAGCCCAGGCCACATGGAGAGACCCCGTGTGGGCGTTTGAGTGGACCGCTGGCATCCACCACCTGATGTGTGAGGTAGCAAGCCTTCAGAAGTTTCCAGCCCCCAGCCCGGGTCTTCCCAGGCCAGCAGAGGCCTTCCCGACCCTGCTCCCGGCAGCGTCATGGAGCTGACACACCCTCCCCACTGTGCCCTTGTCTGTGCTCCGAGCATGGATAGATGGCTGTCGTAGGCTTCTGAATCTGGGGGTAGTTTGTTATGCAAGCACAGTAAGCAAAACAGCAGGGCACAGGGGGCAGGGAGTGACCCGGGGGAGGGGTGCCTAGTGTGGACTTGGTGATCAGTGAAGGAGGCATCTCTGATCACGTGGCCTTTGAGGGAAGGCTGCGAAGCGAGGGAGAGTGCCACGTGGCTCTCTGACGGAAGAGTGGTCTCCGCTAGGGGACAGCAAGTGCCAAGGCCAAGGGGACTGGGGAAGCAGAGTCTACAGGCGAGGGTCGTAGAAGGTGGACGGGGTCGGGCACTATGAGGACCTAGGCTCTTGCTCTGCATTGGAGGGCGGGGACCAGAGCAGCGACATGACCTTCCTTGAGTTTTGATGGGACCCCTCAGGCTCCTGGGTGGGAAATAGGGCAGGTAAAGGAGGCTCACGAAGAAGTCCTGGGAGCACCCTCATTGTTCCCACGAGACAGAGTACCCAGCAGGTCCTCAGCAGAAATGTGCTTTGCTGGGCCTTAAAACTCGGGTTCTAGAAGGCTCTGACGAAGTGGGCAAAGGTGTGCAGTACAGGCCTGTGTAAAGGAGGTTGCAGAGGGGCTGTACCCATGAGCCCTCAGTCTCTCTCCTTCCCTCTCGAAGGGGGGGGGGCGTCAAGCCAAGACTTGAAGAGAAAAGCCCCGGATGCCAGCATGGCCCTGCCTGGTGAGGGGGGCTATTTTATTTCTTCTCTGTGCTTTTCTGCAGTCGCCAGGGGCTGGCCATGACCGTGTGTTGCGTTAGGGTGGGGGACAGGCCCGCAGCTCTCCTTCCTCCCAGGGCCCTGCCCTTGACGCCTGCGTCATGCAGCCTGCTTCAGAGCTGCCGCCTCTTCCCTTGGCCTTGAGCAGCCCGAGGCCCTCCCTGGCTCCCTGCCTGGGCCCCCGCCACCGTCAGGCTGCCTCTACTCCTGAGCAGAGCACGAAGGGCGGTTGGCAGCCTTTTGAGAAGGCAGCACAGCGCGGGGGAGGGGGGAAGCAAACGTGGGCTGAGTCACAGACGTCTGGGTTCAAATCTTGGCTCTGCCGCTCATGGTGTGGCTTCAGGCAGGCTGCTACCCCTCTCTGGGCCTCAGTTTTCCCTTGGGCAAAATGGGGACACTGCTGCTGGTCTTGGGAGAGATTTTATGAGGGCCGTCAAGGGGCCTATCCTCAGGGTGCCATGGTGGCTGGTGGTGATGAATTCACTAAAGCCCTCGGGTGCGTCTCTGTAACACCCTCCATTGAGCCCCTGTTTGTGTGAAGTCTGAAACACTCAGGTTGGCATTCGAGGCCTCGGCCATGTGACCCTGACCTCTCTCTGCAGCCCTCCTTCCCCACAGGCCCCGTGGACACACCCACAGTGTCCCTGGGACCCCTCTCACATGCCGACAAACACCCTCGGTGGAGCGTTGCCCTGGGCCACATCTTCCCAGCCCTGCCCTCTGACGCCCCTGGGTTTCAGAAGAGGAGCGGAGACATTCAGGGAACAGGGTGTCAAGTGTGGATTGCTAATGCGACTCCCTGAATGTTGTTGCTGAGTACTGGAGGACAGGGGGGCTGGGAATGGCCCGGGCAGGGACTGGGGTGGGTGGGGAGGCTGTGCCCGGCCCAGAGGCATGCACCCCCAAAACCGTGCTCAGAACACGGCTCAGGGCAAACCGTACACCTGCCGGGTGGAAGGTGCCCCGAGGAACCACCAGTTCAAGAGCCCTGGTGGCACAGAAAAGATCTGTGAGCCAGATTCTGAGCCCCCGTCATCTGTCCCCCAGGCCCCCACTCTCAGTCGCTGCGCACCACGGACGCCCTGGCTTGGGACGGGTCTCTCACCCTGACATGCTTCCCCTCGGTAACCAAATTCCCACTGGTCCTTTAGAGCCCAGCTGGAATGATGTCCCCTTGTGCTCACAACCCGTGGACACCCTCCTCCTCTGGTCTGTGTCCATCGGTCCCCCACACCTTGGTGGGAAATCCCCCGTCTCTGCCCACTGCACCCCCAGCTCCTGGTGGAGAGTGGTGAGTCTGGGGTCGGGGTGGAACTGTCCATATAGAGCCTGGCGTACAGAAGGTGTCTTGAGTTATGCACTGCGAGAATGGAGTAAGAAGCCGCTGGCTCTGATGCTCCAGGTCTCCGCGGGGACAGGCTCTGCACCCCCTCCCCCGTCCCGGGGCCCCCAGGCTGTAACTGTCCCTTGTCTCCTGGGCGAAATGCTGAGGGCAAGCCCAGCTCTTTCTCACCACCCTGACCCCTGAAAAAAGTGTGGAACCACAGCAGGTGCTTGCAAGGCGCTGCGGAGTCCAGCGACGCCCCTGTTCCGAGGCCCCCGGGAGGCTGCGGGGGCAGCAGACAGATGGAACCGGGGCTCCCGTGCGCGGGAACCACAGCACCCACCCTGCGAGCTGGGCTGCCCTGCCCCATGGCCCCCATTAGAGTCCTGTCGGGAGATTTAAAAGGCTGGCTGCAAGTGCGGATGAGTTGTTCCTGCCATTACGTTAATGTTATGGGCCTTTTACAGGTGCCTTAAAGAGACGTGGTTATTAACGAGTATGTTAAGCCAATTAAAAGCAGCCCTTTGAGTGGGATTTATATTGCTACAGGGAGACAGGAGAGCGGGACTTGGTGGCCCCTGGCAGCCCCCCGTCAGGAGGGGAGAAGCCCGGGTGGACGGGTGGGGGCTCTGCAGGAGAGCCCACACAGGTGCAAAGCTCGGACCCTGGCTGGGGTGGGACCGTGGTGGACTGATGCGCAGTGTTACCGCTTTCAGTGGCTGACCCTGGGCACGCCGCTTAACGGGACCCTCAGTTTCTCATCTCTGAGGGGAGAAGGGGTGGACAAATCACAGGTGGCCGAAGTCCATGCGATACTCTGCACTGTAAGGCCCATGGTAGTCGCTCCCCGAGGGGCAGGTAGAGGAGGGCATGGTGGTGGATTCAGGGGTGGGGTTCGGGGGGGTAGGGAGACGCCAGCCCAGAATTCCTGCTCCAGGCTCCGGGGTTTTCCGTGGGCCCCCAGGCACCTCCCATGGCCACATGCCTGCCCTGCAGGTACTGTCCACAGGTTCCTGCCGGTCCACTGGACACACTCCTACAGAAGTTGTTCCCTTGGGGGACCTGGGATTTTTTTTTTTTTTTTTTTTTTTTTTTTTTTGACTGTAAGATGGAGCTGACTGTGGCTTTCCCCTCGGAGGACTGGGAGGACTAAAGGTGTACCAGGCCCAGAGCAGGTGCTCAGCAAATGTCATTTCTTTCTCATGCGGTTGCACATTTTGCCTGTCCTTGCCTCGGGCTCCAGAAGCCACCAAACTCGCGTTACCTTGCTGAAATGGGGGAGGGGTGTCCCGGGCCATCGAGGGCACAAGGGGTCCCTGAGCATAGGGCCTGGCCCAAGCCCACAGGGAGGAGCAGTCCGCATCTGCATTCCCCTTTGCTGCCGACACTCTGCCCTTGGAGGTGGCAGCCTCCTGAATGCTCAATTAACGTGACGCTAATTAGCTGGTGGCACCAGCAGAATCCCTAATGAGGCCGCCCAGGAAGGTGGGGGAGGTGGGGAAGGCGGCTGGGCCGGGGCAGATGCAGCTGTCCTCTGGCCTGCACTGGGAGGGCTGGGGGGGAAGGGACGAGGGTGGCTGCCAACAACCCTGACCTGCCCCCAGCCCGCTGCCTGGGGTGTGAATCCAGGTGCCCCAGTCACCAGCAGGGTGCCTTCAGGGGGGTGACGCAGCTCCCTGGTCTCCACCTGCCCTAAGAGAACAGAGTGGGTCTTCCGTGAGAGAATGCATGTCAGAAATCTTGGTACAACGTGGGTGCTCAGAGAAGGCTGGCCGCCTGCCTTCTAGCTCTTTCTGGACCAGACTAGGCAGTGCAGGGTGGCGGTGATCACTGGGCACTGCAGGAAGGATCCTCTCATTCTCCAACCATGTGCGTGCACATGCATGCAGGCTCACATGTACACACGCTCAGATGTTTAGGGGCACGCGTGTGGACTCACAGGTGCCCAGATATTGAGGGCTGTCCTGTACACAGACGGGGAGGTGCTCAGAGGCTCACGCGTGCATCCACACATGCCTTCCACGCCCTGGAGTGCCCAAGGGGGCCCTGCAGGCTGGGCTGGGTGGATTTTAATCCCTCACGCAGCCTGGCCTTCCTGCCCCTCACATGTGTCTCAGTTTCCCTTACCTGCTCCCTGCCTGGCCTCTGAGAGCCTACTGCTCACGGTCTCCCTCTGCCCAGCTCGCTGACTGCTGCCTGCCTGGTGCCCTCTGGAACTGCTGCCTCATCTTCCCTCCTTGTGGCCACATACATAGCCCCTCTGTCTCCATCCACAACCACGTAGGTTTGACTCATCTACCCTTCCCTCCCCATGTGCCCAGCCCCCTCCCACCCCCTGCCCCTCCGCATTGCTCTCTTGCTCTCTCTCTGCAGTCACATCCCTGGCTGTCTGTTCTGGATACTGGTCCATCATTGGTGCTGCAGACACCCCCTCTCAATCTTTGGCTAGTCTTGACTTTTTTTTATGGTGCATTTTGCTGAGCGGCAGTTTTTAATTTTAATGTGTTCCAACTTGTTTCCTTTATTTGTGCTTCCCGCCCCCCCTTCCATTTGCAAATCCTTCCTGGTGGATATTCCCCGTCATTTGCTTCAAAGAATGATACGGTTTTGCATCGCATGGTACCAGATTTTTAGTCTGTCTGGAAGTCCTCATTGTGTGTGGTGTGAGGTAGGGCTCCAACGTCATTCATTCCATGTGAATAACCAGGGTCCTAGCACTATATGTCCATCTCCAGGGATCTGCAGCTTCTGCTTTGTCCCAAACTGAGCTTACATGCACACTGGTCCATGTCTAGATGTTCTGCTCCATGCCCTGGCTCCCTCTGTCCCCGTGCTGATCCCACCACCTCAGCCTTAAGCCAGAGCAGTACTAGTCTGGTCCTCTACACTTATACTCTTTGTCAGAAGCGCCTTGCCCATTCTTGGCCTTTTGTTCTTATCAACTTCAAAGTCAGCTTTTCAAGTTACACACACACATACACAAATGGTCAGGATGTAAGGATTGGATTGATTTTCACCCTATTGAAATCTCTGTCCATGTGCAGGGCGTATATCTACATTTATTTAGGTCTTTAAAAAATATCACTGAACATGCTTTTCTCCACAAACGTCATTTACCTCTTTCACCAATTTATTTTAGTTTCTTAACATAATAATACTGTAACGTGGATAAAATGGACAATTCCTAGAAAGACACAAGCTACCTGACTGACTTACGAAGAAAGAGAAAATCCAAACAGACCTAGAACCAATAAAGAGCTGGAATTAGTCATCAGAACACTCCCCCTACAAGTCAACACCACAGTGAGATCCCACTTCCCAGCCAGGGGGATGGCTGGGATCAGAAAGCTGGGTGGTTAAGTTTCGGTAAAGATGTGGAGGAAGTGGTGCCTCACCTGCGGCCGGCGGGTGCGCACAACAGCACAGCTGCTCCGGGGACTGTTCTGGCAGCTCCTCAGAGAGTCAGAGAATGGCCACGTGCCCAAGCAACACAACTCTCAGGTTTACCCGCGAGACCATGAAAACCTGTGTCCCCGCAAAGACTTGTACACGAACATTCACAGCAGCATTACTCAGGATCGCCCCCAAAGGTGGAGCAACCCACACCCCTGTCCATGGGTACATGGTAAAGAAAACATGATGTAGCCATGCAAGGGAAGATTACTCAGTGATGACGAGGAATGACGTATGGGCACAAGCTACCTGGGGGCCGAACCCCGAAAACATAGGAAATGAAAACAGCCAAACACAAAGGGCCTCACCTTGTAGGATTGCATTTATCAGAAATGTCCGAGACAGGTAAATGCAGAGACAGTGGGTGAGCAAGCTGAATATAAGGAGTCTGGAAGAAATGGGGACTGACTGTTCATGGGTGCGGGCTTTCTGTTTTGGCGATGATGACACAACCCTGTGAATTCACTCTACAAAGTATTCACCAGTACACTTTGAATGGATGGAGTGTGTGGTACGTGTTACCGTACACGGAAAGCTGTTTCCAAAAAAAAAAAGTAATAGTGTCTTTTTTAAAAATGTAATTTCCAGCTCTTTGTAGTTGGTATACAGTAGGAGCCAGCAAACCACCACGTATAGGCCAAGCCTGGCCTGCTGCCTGCTTTTGTAAATAAAGTTTTATTGGAATACAGCCACGCCGATTCATTTCCGCGCTACCACATGGCCGAGCTGAGTATGTTGCCATAGAGACTGTATGGCCTGCAGGGATGAAAATATCTGAAAAGTTACAGGAAATGTTTGCCAACTCCTGGTGCAGGGGAACACGGCGGCGTTTGTGTGTTGGCCTTATATCTGCAATCTTGCTGAATTCTTTTGGGGTTTCTATGCAGCTAGTTTCACTTCTTTCTAATCCTTATAGCTTGTTGTTTATTTTCTCTGTCTCACTAAGCTGGCCATGACCTCTGTGCAGGGTGGAAAGGCAGTGATTTGGATCTTTGTCTGGCTCTGATTTTAGCAACCCTCGGGTTGGTTTGTGGTGGATTATTTGTGGATGCTCTGTCGCAGAGGAAGTTTGCCTTCCTTCCTAGTGTAAGAGCTGATTTTTATTTGTTAAATCATAGAAAGGGGCCTGACCCTGTCTGGCCCTCTCCCAGCCCTTCATCTCTGAGCTTCTGTCCCCTCCTAGGCATGGTTCCTGTGGCAGGGGTGGCACTGGACCTTCCTTCTGTCCCCAGGCTGCACTCAGCAACAGCTCCATAATTGAATCTGCTACTAGAGGTTTGTTTTTAATTTTATTGGAATTTTAAATTGCTTTGTTTCTTCCGTATTTTATTAGTGTCAGTGGAAGCAGCTGCACCTGCAGGAATGCTCGTGGGGCTGCCGTTCCAGCCTTTTGGGGTCAAGGTTGGTGGGTGAGGGGTGGGAACGGGGGAGAAGAGCCTCTCCCTGCTCCTCTGGGGTTAGCAAGCCCTTCCTCCCATGAAGATGAGGGAGTGGGCTGGAAACCTTTTGTCCCTTTGTGAGTGCAGGGCGGGGGGGCTCCCACTTTCTGGGGGGAGGTGGGGCAGGTGAAGTGTTTGAGTCTGCTACCAGGCCCTGGGGGTTCTCTGTTCTTACCCTCCCATCACAGTGGAGTTAACAGGGCCGGAGCTGGCCAGTCACTCACTTGTCCAAGACCACACACATGCCCCATTTGGGGCACAGCCAGGATTTGACCCCCTGGACCATCTCCGTCTCCAAGCCTTTGCCCTGGGGGCTCATGGGAGGGAAGGCAGGGTGGGCCCGCTACTCTCACCTGCGGAAGGGCAGTCTGAGGCTCAGAGAGGCTGTGCCGCTTACCTGAGGCCTGGCAGAGCAAGGGTGGCAGCTCCCATCAGTCTCCTGGGGTAGCTGCCTCAGCTCTTCCCTTCCTGGATGGCAGATCCCTGAATGCCACCCCCAAACCCTCATGGTGCCTCTCTGGGGCTCTCTGCACAGCCTATACTTAAAGCAGTGCGGACTCCAAGTTTATGATTCTGATTCAACACCACGATGAGAAAGTCAACTATTTATTAGCAGGGAAGGTCCTGAGCAGCTGAGAAAAACATGCTTTTGTCCCAGGTATCGGCAGGTCCTGTTTGGGACCCAGGGACTGTGGCCAGCTGGGAGTGGCCTAAGAAGTTAGGCCTGAGGTAGGGGAGGGGAAATGGATCCCTACCTGCGTGTGCACGCGCGCATACACACACACCCACACACCTTTTTTTCCTCTCCAGGTCACTTTCTCTGGTCACCTGTTCCAGCTGCCCAGGCTCCTGGACACAGGGCCACCCCCACTCCTTGCTCCTCCACCTGCCTGACTTCAGGTCCCAGAGAGGGAAATTGCAGCCATTTCTGGTTTGCTGGCCATGTTCTGGGCCTATGTGGTTGCCATGCCTTGTGTAGCCTTGTGTGGAGGAGGCAGGCTGCTTTGATCCCATTTTCTAAGGAATGGAGGAAGGGCATCTCAGACTGGGCCACGTCTTCCTTCGACCAGGCTTTTGACATTATTGTCACAGGTGGTCAGAGCTGGATGGCTTCTTAGGTCCACCTGACCCGACCCCTTGCTTTACAGAAGTGAGAACACTGGCCCTAAGAAGCTGACCAACTTGTCCAAGGACAGTACATATGGCCAAGTTGAGACCTTTCTCTTGGGGTAAGAAATGCAGCACAGCCTATGGTCTGGTCACAAAGCTCAAGGAGAGCCCTTTCTGTCTCAGTTCTGCCCGAAGGCCACAGGCACAGGAGGGTCTGCCTAAGGCCTGACTGCCCCAGAGTCATGCCCAGGAGGAAAGGGCAGGAGCCTCCTCTGCCAAGTGTCCAGGCCTTGACCGGCAGCCGGGCACCCAATTCAATTTGCTTATCTCCCTTCCTGCCTCCCGCTTTCCTGTGCTCTTCAATTACAAGCAGAGTCACTGTCTTTTCCAATAAGTGCGAAGATGTCAAAGGGTCTGACTGAGCTGGAGAAGCAGGACGTCCTTGGTGGCCCTCCACACTGTCTTGTTCAAGCCTTGGAGCAGGAAGGAAGGACTCGTCCGGGTCATCGGGCCCAGCCCCTGCCTCCAGCTGGTGGCATAGGTTAAAACACGCAGCTCCTCGGAGCCAGTAAGTCCACCCTGGGAGAATTTTGTTTTGCACAAATACACGTACAAAGATTCATTACAGCCCTGTTCTGAATAGCAAGAGACTAGAAACAACCTACATGTCCAACAGATGGAATACAATGCAGCTGTTAAAAAGAATGAGGGCATTCTTTCTGTCAGATGGTGAATAATTGCCGGGATATATTGGTAATGAAAAAAGGCAAGGAATGAAGAAGGTGGGGGGGATGTGAATGTTTACACAAAAGTATTTATTGTTCCTCCTGCATGTGTATTTTTCAGAAGGGTATTTAAGAAACTGCCAACATTGGTTTCCTCTGAGAAAAAGAGTTATTTTTCATTTTAAATTCTCATGCTTTCTGAATGGGTGCCATGGACAATCTATTCAGTGAAGTACTTAATTTAATAAAAGAGAATATGTTCTCCCTGAAGGTCATATAAAGGAATGAAGGGGACTATGCATGAAAAACATATTCCTTGAAACCAAAGCCCCCCCCATGCCAAATTATCTGTCCTTGTTCTGTTTTTGATAAGGCAAATATTTCTCTCTCTCCCATCTCTGAAAGAACACTAGCAACTAGCAGAACCACCTCAGTTTTGATGAATGTTGATATAATACCTTCTCTTTCTACAAATACCCCAGAAGCAACATGGAACAAAAACACAAGTTCCATTTTTTGGCAAAACTAGGAGATAGCTAAACCCCTAAACAACAACAGGTAGACGGGCTGCCCAAAGCAACAGAGATCAAGTGGGGCTGAGGGAGGAAGCAGAAAGAGTGCCGTAGCTGTGCATTTCGGGAAAAACCAGCAGCATACACTTCCCAACTGTACACCCTGTGCCAATCTAAACAAAATCTAAACCCAGTTCTTTGCTGCAGTGAAACCAGGGATACATCAGCTTTTATAGACCTTCCCTGGGCCCACTTGGTTCTGAAAATCAAATAAGGTAGGGCTAAAAAGAAATCCCTTGAATAAGCCATACTTGTAGGAACTGGTTTGTCTCTGAGGCAACTCGAGGGAAATAGCCGGGCTGAGAAAAAACTCATCTCCTCCAGAGGCAAGTAATAAAACTGAACCAGCATGGTATTTAATCGAAAGGAAAATGAGAAAGAAAGGCAAAGCCTAAGTAACGGCTGGCAAAAAAAAATTAAAAAACCCCACTTCCCATCAGAAAAATGTAGCCACAGATGAGATGAAGATTATAGCCAAATGTTTCACTGTGAGGGGAAAAACTTTGTAAACAATTGTTTCTATAAAACAAAAACACAAAACAGATATACAAGAGTAGAAGAAAAAACTTGTAAAAGCAAAAGGGGAAAATGGAATGTCCAAGGAAAAAATGCAAAAAAAAAAGTGAGCAAAGTGAAAAGGGTACATCAGGAAGATAGGCAAAAGACAATCTTTGCTTAACTAGAGTCTCCAAAGAAGGAAACTGAAATTATGCAAGCCTTGGATCTGCCTGTCAAAAGGGCACGGTACTGTGTTCTGGGCAAAAGAGACTCTGAACAGTCAACACCAAGACACATGCTAGTAAAAGCAGTAACAGGAAAGACATGGAAAGATCAAAGTGAAATATAAAGGAGGAAAAATCAGGCTTCAACTTCTCCATGGCAACATTCAACTTTAGAGAATGGAATATGGTCTGCAAAGATCCTCAAAGAAACAAAGTGACCCACGGATAATTTTTCACTCATTCAAGCAGAAAGTTGACAAGATATACCTTTCTGTACTTGGGGGAACTGCTGGAATGCTGTTCACTTGAGGCCTTAAGTCATATACCCACAGACTAACTGGATGATGGGAAACTAAGGTGCAAGTACTGGTGGTGAGCACTGACCCTATTTCTCTAGGAGAGACTGAAATAACTGGGAATGTGGTGATGTAACCAACATTACAAGTCCTGGGAACAGAGTAATGGTATCACTAAGAAGGTTGGGAAGGGGAAAGAGAAGAATGGAAGTAGAAGTACATAGATAGCCTCATATTTAGTAGTTGGGATCAAAAGATATATTTTTTTAAGATTATTTTTTTTAGTAGTCTCTACACCCAACATGGGGCTCGAACTCACAACCCTGAGACCAAGAGTTGTATGCTCTACTGACTGAGCTAGCCAGATGCTCCAAAAGATATTTAAATCTTTTTTTTTTTTAAGATTTATTTATTTGAGAGAGCGAGAATGAGAGAGAGAGTACATGAGAGGGGGGAGGGTCAGAGGGAGAAGCAGGCTCCCTGCTCAGCAAGGAGCCTGATGTGGGACTCGATCTCAGGACTCCGGGATCATGACCTGAGCCAAAGGCAGTCGCTTAACCAACTGAGCCACCCAGGCGCCCAAGATGCTCCAAAAGATATTTAAAACTGATGTCAGGTAGGGACACCTGAGTGGCACAGGCTTGGTTAAGTGTCCGACTCTTGGTTTCAGCTCAGGTTGTGATCTCAGGCTCGTGAGACAGAGCTCCACATCAAGCTCTGCACTGAGCCCTGCGTTGGGCTCGGTGCTCAGTGTGGAGTTTCCTTGAGATTCTTTCTTCCTCTCCCTCTGCTCCTCCTGCTTGTGCTTACTCTCTAAAATAAATAAATCTTAAAAAGGGAACCGATGTCAGGTAATGAAGGCTTAATTTGAAGAGATGAACTCTAAGAAAATGTAGGGAGAAAAAGGAAATACATTGATTTCATCATTTTGTTCATTTTAGGGACAGTAACAGATACTGTTCCAAAGAAATAGAGATCAGGGTTTTAAAGCTACAGCACTAGAACAAAAACAACCTTCTTTATGATTCGTGGGTACACAGAGCAGCACAGATCACATAGAGATAGCCTTCTTTTTTTAAGATTTTATTTATTTGAGAGAGTGAGCAAGAGAAGCAGACTCCCCAGTGAGCAGGGAGCCTGACACAGGGCTCAATCTCAGGACCCTGGGATCGTGACCTGAGCTGAAGGCAGATGCTTAACCAACTGAGCCACCCAGGCGCCCCAAGATAGACTTTTCAAACCAATTAAAGCGCAAAATAGATCAGACACCTGTCATATCAATAAATGTAAATGGGCTAAAACATTCAAAAATTTTTAAAAAGCCATTCAGATTGTCTCACCAAGCTTAATCCAGCTCTACGGTATATGAGTCACATCTAAACCGAGTAATTTAGAAAGGTTGAAATGAAAAGATTGGTAAAGTTTCAAGGAAAATGTGAATCAAAAAAGCAGAGGTTACCATCACATTAAGTATGGCCAAGAAAGACGCAACTCACTACAAAGATTTGCAGTGTTACTATCTCTGTGTTAAATGACATTGCATCACCATGCCTAAGGCCTGGTGTAAGGCCACAGCTGTAGATGCTGCAAGAAGAGACAGACTGGGAACAGGTGAGTAGTACGTGTCTCATTCATTTCTCCATCCATGACAGGTAAGCAAGGATATAGAAGACATAACTAACATCATTAATGGGGGAGACATAATTTGTATACACCATACTCTGTATCCCCAAAATAACCACACTTCTTTCCAAGTCCCATTTGAAAAGTCACAAAACTCACAAAAACTGATTACACCACAAAGAAAAATTTAAGTCCAAAAAAGTAGAAATCACAGACAACATTCTCTGATCATAATGCATTGTAACTCGAGAGAATGAATTACAAAAGCACCTACTACCTGAACGGATAGGTGGAATTCAAACGAGCCTTAGGTCAAAGAAGAAATCAAAACCAAATCATGAGAGATTTAAAAAATGATAAAAATACCTTCTATTGGAACCTATAGGATACAACTAAAGCAGTGCTTGGAGATTTCATGGCCTTAATATTTTTTTCTTTTCTTGTTTATCAGTATGAAGAAATTAAGCCTCTAACTCAAATTTTTTAAGAAACAAGGAAAGTACAAAGAAGATTTAAATACAAATAAAAACAAAAATTAATAAATTAGAAGCCAGAAAAGGGTAATTACTAATAAATCTCAAAGATGGATCTTTGGGAAGGGGAGGTTGGTAACCTCTTAGCTAACTAACTATCCTACTAATCAAGAAAAATGGGGAATGGGGTTGGGGAGGGAAGCACAAAATATACAAGAAATAAGGATGAAATAGTCATTTAAAAACGGTAAATTAATTTGTTCAACCTCATCCAAGTAAATTTGACAGCTGGATAGAATGAATACTTTTCTAGACAGACATAATTTACCAAACTCATTCAAGGAGCAGAATAATTATAACATCAATTATTACAGAAGAATCAAAGCGCTCCCACCCCAAAGAAAGGCACTGGCCCAGACTATTTCATGGAGGATCAACTAATCTTTAAAGAACAGATAATCCATTTCTACTTAAACTATCACAAAGCATAGAGAAAGGAGGGAAGCCTCCATTTTCTTTATGAGGCAAGCATAACACTGATCGTGAAACCCAACAAAAATTGTTCCAAAAAACTGAAAACTAATCTCACAGATGAAATTGGAGCAAAACCCCTAAGTAGACAAGCCAATCCAACACCATATTGAAATAGTCACCATGACCAACTGGGATTCAACCAGGAATGCAAGGATAGTTTGATGTAAAGGGATCTTCTATCTTTATTCCTATTACACGATTAAAGGAAAAAAACATTGTCTTCATAGACACTGAAAAGGCTTTTGGTAAGCTTCAATTTCCATTCTTAATTTTTTAAAATTCTTAATAAAACAGGAATACTTGGACACTTATTTAACCTGATAAAACATCTGCCCCTGAAACCAGCATTTTGCATGATGGGGACATCCTAAAAGCTTCTCATTAAAGTCAGGAATGAAGCAAGAGTGTCCATTATCACCATTATTTCTCATTGTTCCAAGGATCACAGCCAACGCTATTAAGTAAGACAAAGAAATTAAGGTATAAAACTTCCAAAGTAGGAGGTAAGGTTATCATTTGCACATGATAAAACAGAGTAACTGGAAAATCCAAGAAACCAAATTGAAAAACCATTACAAACAATAAAAGAATTCAGTAAGGGCAGGACTTAATAGCCTTTATATAAATAACCTCCATTTCAGGAAGAAAAGACTAGCCAAAAAAAAAAAAAAGGGATAACTACCCAGAATTAAACTTTTAAAATGTGCAAGATCTAGATGAAGCAAATATTAAAACATTCCCAGAGACACAGAAAAGTCTGAACAAACTGATGGTCCTGGAGGGCATCAACATAAAAAATAGTTTCTCCCTGAATTATAAATTTCATGCAATCCCAGAAAAAACAGGATTTTTGTTCTTACCCAGATGAGTTGATTCTATAGTTCAGGCAGAAAAATAGCCAATTTCCACTTCTAGGAATTTAGGGTGGGGGCCTAACAAGGAACAACAAGCACCACCAAATATTAAAAGGGGTTATGTGCATGATACAATGCAAATGAACCTTGAAAACATGATGCTAAGTGAAAGAAGCAAGTTGCAAAAGACCACATGCTATAGGGTTCCCTTCTTAGGAAAGTCCAGAATAGGGTATAGGGTTTCTTCTTGCGGTGATAAGAATGTTCTAAAAATGACTGGGGTGACGGATGCAAAATTCTGTAAATATACTAAAAAAACCTTAATTGTACACTTCACATGGGTGGGTTTTATGGTATATGAATTCTATTTCAATAAAGTTGTTAAAATTTTTAATGTATTATAACTCCGTAACAATTAAAACAGCATTGCCCTAATGACTTGCATATGCTTGAATCCATACCTTACACTTTATACCATGTATTTAAAAAATTAAACCATAAAAAAACTAGAAGAAAGCCTGGGGAACTTTAAAAAAAATAATCTCAGCATGAGGAAGGACATTCTAAGTATGACACAAAATCCAAAGGCCCTAAAAGTAAATACAGATTTCACTTCACAAAGACATGGCAGAATCAAAGACAAATGATAAATTGGGGAAACCATATGCAATTCAGATGACAGAGGTCTAATTCCGCAATATACAAAGAGTTCCTATAATTCAATAAGGACAAAAAGCCACCCAATTGAAAAAACGGACCAAGGAGATGAATAAGTTCAAAGATAAAACAAATGGCTCCAACATGAAAAGACCGTCATCCTCATTCATGTTAAACTTAAAACTACACTGTGATCCTACTTTCACTGATGAGGTGAACCAGCCTAGAAGACTGATACCATGCTGTGATGGTGACAGTGTGGGCAAACAGGCTGTCTCACCCAGAGTCATCTCAAGATGTTCCTCAGACTACATCTATCAAAATTACAAAGGCATAGACCTTTGACCCAGTATTTCCCTTTCTTGAAGTTTATCTTGTAGATTTAGTCACACCTTGGTGACACACACACATGGTTGCGTATTGTCACACTGCTTGTAAAGACAACAGGTTGGGTCCAGTGTATACAGAGGACTGGTCAAATAAATTACAGCTCCCCCTTGTTATGGAAAACTAAGTGGCCAAAGAAGGAAGAAGCTCTTTAGATGCTGACCTATAGGATGTATGGCTAAGTGAAAAAGGGAGGTGCATGATGATGTCCCAAGGTGTGCTGGGTCATGCAGAGAACCATCTGGAAGGACACACAGGACAACACGGGCTGCCTGTGAGAAGGGGAGGAGGCAGCTATACGACAGGAACGAGATGGAGACTTCAATCTGTATACCCCTTCATTCCTTTTGTATCCTGGACCACATGAATGTACTACCTGTCTAAAGATAAACACCAGGGGCGCCTGGGTGGCTCAGTCGGGTAAGTGTCTGCCTTCGGTTCAGGTCATGAACCCAGGGTCCTGGGATCTACTCCCGCATCGGGCTCTCTGCTCAGCAGTGAGTCTGTTTCTCCCCCTCTCTCTGCCCCTCCACCTGCTTATGCTCGCTCTCTCTCTCTCTCTCAAATAAAATCTAAAAAAAAAAAAAAAAATTATAAACACTTATTAAAAGAAAAAGAGTAACAGTGTAAGCGCAATGATGAAGGGCAACCAATCTTGTGCTATAGGACAGCACGAAGAGGGAGATAGCTGACCCCCTACCCTTTTTCTTACAAAGAGAGCAAGTGCACGCACATGAGCGGGGGGGGGGGGGGGGGGGGGATGAAGCTTAAGCAGACTCCACCATGCCCCGCATGGAGCCGACATGGAGCTTGATCTCACAATCCTGAGGTCATAACCCGGAGATCATGACCTGAGCTGAAATCAAGAGTTGGCCGCTTACCTGGCTGAGCCACCCAGGTGTGCCCCGATAGCTGTCCCCTTTGAAGAGACAATAATAGTTCATTTCTAACTGAGAGCTGCAGTTTAAGAACCCAGGCCTATGTTACCAGATCCTCTGATTTTTTTTTTTCAAGAGACATTATAAATCCAGATTATTATGCAAATCTCCCTGTTTTCAAATGTTTCCAAATACTTCAAATTACAAAAAAGACCCTATGGTGGCTAAAAAAAAAAAATCAGATCAGAGGGTTTGGTATTCCTGTCCTGGATGGTCAAGGAAGACAGACCCCTGGAGATCACCAAGTCCAGCTCCCTAATTTGACACAAGGCCCAGAGTGGGGAAAGACATGCCCAAGGTCACACAGCAAATCGGGCCCCGAGCTGGGATATCACTGAGGACTATGTGCTTCCACATGGTCCTCTTTGCCACCAGTGCCAGAAAATCATGGTGTGTGAGACAGACATGGTGCATCGTGGGGTCCCAGGCAGAGGGTTGGGGTCAGAGGGGACTCCCGGGAAGGAGGTCACACTCCATGGGGGGGTCAGCCAAAGGGGGTGGGTGCCGTTGTGGGGGAGGGGCCTAGACCACGGAGAGCTCTGGGCAGGGCCGTGGTGGGTGGATGTTCTGGGGTTCCGGTGGCATTCCCTGCTGGGATCTGCCCCCACAAAGGCCTGAGGTGGGAAAAGCTGGGTGTGAACTCAGTGGGCAGAGGAAGGGGACAGAGACGGGGGCTGGAGAGGCATGCGCAGGGGGAGGGCGTGCACTCACACTTTCGGAGCTCCAGGCTCTTGCTCGGGCAGGCCAGGTGTTGGCCCGGTGGGTTCTGGGTCCTCTGGAGACAGGCCAGCATGGCGGAGCTGGGGGCCCGCGGTGGGGCACACGGAGCAGCAGGGTCCCTGTGAGGAGGGAGATGAGGTACTTGTCACTTGGGCTGCTCCGTGCCCGCCTCCCACTTCCCCCGGCTACTTCCAGCAGCCTCCCCACTACCCAGCAGAACATTGGAGACTCTCAAAGCAGATATTCCTCCCTTATCTGACAGATGAGGACACCGAGGCCTAGAGGCACCAAAGGAAAGAAAGGAAAAGAATCCAGATCTCGAGTGGTAAATTTCCACCACGCCGGGGCCAGAACTGACCGGTCCCACATGCCCTGGCCCTGCTCACTGTGTGGGTCATCTCCTCCAAGGGGCTGCGCCAATGCCCCCAGGCCTGGTTAGATCCTCACCCCCTACGGGTTTCCTCAGCAGGTTGCCCTTCCAGCCAGGCGTGGCCTGTGGCTCTCCTGTCACCACCTGTGAGTGGGTCTGTCCCTGCTCTTCAGTTTTGAGCTCATGGAGAGCAAAGACGCCATGTGGTCACCTTTGGAAGGTACACGGGGGTGGGGGTGGGGCGCCCAGGAACCGCCAGTAGGCGTATGGGTGTTCCAGTGTACTGAAGTGTTGTTCTGGAGCATTCTCACAGCACCCCTACAAGGAGACGTCCAGGACGGCATCCCTGGGAGAATGCGGTCCCCAACCCTGACCAGTGCTGAGCCTAAGCACTGAGCCCAGGTCCCAAGGGCCACCAGGGTTCCCAGAACGCAGAGCCCCTGTGGGGCAAGGTGAACATGGGGCAAGGTGAACACAGGCCAGCTGGGGCCTGCCCTGGAGGCCATGAAGAGAGGGCGGGGATTTCTCTGCAGGGCTCCTCCCTTCCTCTCTTCCAGGTAAGGAGCCAGAACCAGCAGCCAGACAGCCCTAATGGCCCACCCAACCTGACCCGAACCCAGCCCCACAAGTGTCCTGAGCAGCCAAGCTGGGCCAGCTCAATCCTCCTGCCAGTTCTTAAAAAAAAGGAAGAAAGACGGGGTGGGGGGTGTTTAAGGGGAAGAAAGGGGAGTTATTTAATACTAAACAGGTGTCTGGAGCCCTTAAATTCTGCTGCTTTCTTCTAATAATGAAGTATTCATGAGGAAAAGCCTTTTTTCACTACTTTCTTAAGATACTAATTTCACAACAAGCTCCTTGTTACGGCGCAATTATTCCAATCTTGAATTTCCCCGAGACGGTTGCAGCCTCCTGTCTGTCCTGGCCTCTCGGTAAATGAAAGACAATCACGTAACCACCTTTCATTATGCTCTATTTTACTTTCAGCAAAGGTACCCTGAAAGAAATGATTTACTCTGAAAGGGACTTTTATTCAGTTTCAAAACCAATTTTCTCCTATTACTGTCTCAAAAAAAAAAAGGGGGGGGGGATGGGGAAGGGGAGATGGTTCTCACCCCCTACCCCCACCCCCCAATCGCCAGCCTTAATGCAGCCACGATGCAGTCAGAGCTGCGCTATCCACTTCCCGGCTTTGATTTCTGGTAATTTTAAAATATGCCATTACAATCAGACAGAAATTACACAGTTTAAAAAGGGAATGAAGTGGGGTTTATTGCAGGGATGAAAGCCCTTGACAGTGGGGAAGGAGGCATCACTCCTGGGGGACAGGGGACCCAGGCCCTTTAGGACAGAGCTGCACACACACTGTCCCGCTCGGACACCTGGGGACACGCGGGCAGGACGCCGTCCACGCGCACTACGTACATCTCCCGAGATGGGCACGCCGCCGCCCACCCATACCCACAGCGCCGCGCCCCGCCGCGCCCCGCCGCGCCCCCTGGCGCCCTCGCGTGCACATGCAGGCTGTCCACGGTCACGCGCAATTGCATGCGCGCCTGCAAGGTAAGGGGCCGGCTGCGCAGCCTCTCCCCCCGACACGCCCGCCCGGCCCCGCGTCCACCTCTCACCGCTCTGACACAGGGTGTGGGGGACAGAGGGGAGAGCCCGAGAAAGCCGGCCAGCCGCAGGTGAACGTCCTCTCCACCCGCAGATGGGAAAACCCAAGCCAGGGAGAGCTAGCACCCCGCGCAGGGCCACCCAGCAGGCAGTGGCTAGATGAGCCTGCCCCCTCACCAGCGGGTAGCCCCCAGGGCTGGGCTGGAAACTACATACCCCTGCCCCAGTGCCCACTGTGTGACCCCAAGGGAGCCTCTGATCCCTCCCAGGTCATTATCCAACAGCGTCCTGACCATGCCCAGCACCCCCACCCCCCACCCCTGCAGGTCCTCCTCACTTCTTGTCTCTCACTTGGGTGCCAGGGGCCCAAGAAGCCTAGCCCCTGTCCAGGTCCTCCCCTGCAACTCCCCATGGGCCGCACATGCCAGCATGCTTTGCCGCTGAACGAGGCAGGCTGGGGACTGTAATTGTTGGGGGTGAAGGGCAGGCTGCCTAATCTGGGGCCTCTCTGGACCTCAGCAGCTGCCCTCTCAGTGGGGCTCTGGTTTTCAGAGTGCTCCGATGGTGGATGCCTAAGCAGTTCTGGGAGCCGAGAGGTCACCAGCTCAGGGAGCGACAGAAGATTCCCCCAGAAGAGACAGGATCCATGTTCAGGCCTCAGCTCAGTACAACAGCCTGCATCATTTCATCACTGGCTTCTGGACTCCCCACAGCCCAAGAGACCATCTTCACTTGAAGGGGAGGGGTTTTTCTCTCTGTGCCTCTAATCCCAATTCACTGTTCATTTTCTCAGGAACCCTGTGCCCTGCTGCTGGGGCAGGTGGGGGGGGGTCAGTGTGGGAGGGGACAGGAGCCAGCCTAGCACGGTGATGAGTGGGTGTTACCACCAGTTCCCGCATCATCCCAACCATCTACAACAGGACAGAGTCAGTCCCCCCTCCAACCCCAGAACAGAGCCCAACTTTCTTTGCCTATCCCGGCCAGCCCTCCCAGCCCTCCCTCCAACCAGCTGCCCCACACCCCCAAACCTTTGCCCATGCTGGTCCCTCTGCCCACAGCACCGCCACCCCAGTCCATTTTAACCCAGACTCTGGCTCAGCTGTCCTTCCTCTGGGCACCCCCCACACAGTCTTAATCACACCAAGTGGTAACTGCCAATTTTCATGTCTGTCTCTTCTCCATTGGACTGTGAGTTTCTCAGGAGCAAGGACCATGTCTTATTTGTCTCTTTCTCCTGGTGCCTGGCAAAGAGTAATCATTTAATAAATAGTGCTGAATGACTGGCTGAATCAATGAATCACTTATTGTCAGACGAAGTGACCAAGGCCCAGAGAAGCCAAGCATCCTAGGAAACGTCACACAGCAAGCTGGGGACAGGAATGGGGCAGGCGCCTAAAACGCTCATGTTCTTCCCGTAACCCCACCCTGCCCCCTCTCTGCTTGGCATCATCCCATCTGCAGAAAGCCAGCTCCTCTGAGGCCCCACCCTGACTCATGACTCCCCCAGCCGGGGACCATCCGGAACGCTGCTCACTTTGAAACCCTATCTGCAAATCAGGCTGTTTATAAGCCCAAGGTCTTTTGTGACTTTAATAAAAAAAAAAGGGGGTGGGGGGAGGGAGGCAGAAAATGTCGCAAGCCTCAATGATTAGAATGCTTTGGCATCATTCCTGACGTGGGGGCTGATAAGACGTCTTATCTCAGAGGCACCCCTAGGAAAAGGTCCCCTCCACCAGATAACACCCCCAGCTGTCGATATGCCCTTTCATGGCTGAGGATTTAGATAAAGGAAATGTGACAGGGGAGGGGAAAGAAAGGAAGGAACTTTCCAAGTCCGAGGAAGAATTGAGTCTGTGCTGCTTGCCTCGGCAGAACAATGCATAGGAGAAGGATGTCTAAAGGCTGTCTTTATTTTTATTAAAAGAACAGGGAATTGGGGCCTTTGGCCCTGCCTGCCTTTTGTCATCTCTCCCTGCCTGTCTGGCTGCAGGGGGCCTTGGGAAGCCCCCAGCCAGTGGGAGGGGTTGCTTACAATAACCATGCACACATTAGTACTAATAATAGTGCTGCCCATTTATCGAATGTTCCCTCTGTGCTGCGTCCCACGTGCATCCTGTCCGTTATACCTCACTGCTGCTTCCTAGCAGCCTCTGCGGTGGATTCTGTTTTTATCCCCATTTCACAGATTAGGAAATGGCCCCAGAGAGGGGAAGTAATCTGCACAAGGTCACACAGCTTTTAGGTGTCCCCCCAACCAGAGACTGCACCCTCAGCCTCACACATGTGCGGCTGCCACCCAGGCTCCACTGTGGTGGTGGTGGGGTGCCCTCAGCCCCCAGCTCCTGGGCAGCTGGGCAGGAAGGAGCCGAGGCAAAGGCCTGCTTCTCCCCAGTGCCCAAATCCACTCTGATTCTACTCCAGCAGGGGCTGGGATCACAGGGAAGGAGGTGAGGAGGGGAAGGAGGAGGAGTGGCTCCCAGGAGGCCACTTCCTCATCCCATAAACATTCGCGGAGGACAGCGTGTGAGGCCTGCGTTGGGCAGAACAATACTGAGAGGAATAAATCGCAGACCCTGCCTCTGGGAGAACCGTTCTGAGGTGGCTGTCATTTACCCACCCATTCACTCACTCATTCATTCATTCAGGCAGCAAATACTCCCTGAGCAACCTTTGAGGGCTAGCCCCGTGCCATGTGCACTGTACAAAAATCAGTAAGAATGTCCTGTCCATCCTTGGGGCCTGCTTCTCCCTCTCCCTGCCACTCCTCCTGCTTGTGCTCTCTGTCAAATACAAATAAAATCTTAAAAAAAAAAAAAAAAGTCCTGCCAATGTTCTCTTGAACATCCAGTAAGCACTGACTTCCCACTCCCAAATCCAACCCAATGAAAATGAACTTTCCTGGGGCGCCTGGGTGGCTCAGTCAGTTAAGCATCTGCCCTGGGCTCAGGTCATGATCCCGGGGTCCTGGGATTGAGTCCCATGGTGGCTTCCTGCTCAGTGGGGAGTCTGCTTCTCCCTCTGCCCCTCCCCCCACTCATGGGCTCTTTCTCTCTCTCTCTCAAAAAATAAATAAAATCTTAAAAAAAAAAATGCACTTTCCTGGCTTCTCCCCCCCCCCCCAGATGCTATTTCCCGAAAGTGGCAGGGGGGCAGAACTTTCCCTCATGCATCCTGCAGGTCTGCAGTCTGCCCCTTGCCAGGCCGGGCTGGCCCGAGAGCAGGGCAGAGTATGAGGACATGCTTGGGCTCCACACAAGGGCGAGGCTGTGACCTCATGAAGGCCACGGCTATGCCACTTCCAGCCCTTGCCCTTCTCCGCTCCTGGAGCTGCCTACTCTGGCCTCGCTGGCTCTACCCAAGGCCAAAGACTAGCTGGGGCTTGGAGGGGAAGGTCATGCCAGGCCCTTCCCAGTGTCCAATGGGAGTTGGACTTCACAGAGGAGAGCCAGCCCTGGATGCCTCCGGGGGGGGGGGTCACCAGCCCACACCAGGGCTCTGACTGGCTCAGTGACCTGGAGGAAGTCACAGTCCCTCCCTCTTTTCCTCACTGAATCTTGATGGGAAACAGCCCAGTGGATTTCATAGGAGGGACTTCCAGCTTGGACAGGAGGGAATGTTTTACGATTTGGTTTTCAAACAATCCAGTGCACTAACTGTGTGCAAGGCAACAGGCTAGGTCCTCTGTTGGCACACAGAGGGGGTTCTAGATGCGGTCTGTGCTTGAGGGATTTAGAAGGTTGAGTTGGGATGAGATGGGGAGCTGGGAACATCCAGCAATTCACATAAAGCGCTGGAGTGGACTGTTGGGACCCTGCTCTTCCTCAGGGCCCCACAACCTTCATGGGGGAGGGGGCAGGGGCTGCCAACTGTTCTCACCCTGATCCCTACGGCTGGACAGGAAGCCTTGTTCTCCTCTCCTCTGTCCTGGCCACGGAGCCTGAGCACAAGTGCCAGGAACAATGTGAAGTGGTGATGGGAGGCCCAGGGCCTGGGAGAGCTGGAGTCAGATCCTGGGTCTGTGGCCCTGAGTCACTTTTCTGTGACAGTCCCCAGCACCACAAGCCAGGCCAGCACGAAGCCTCAGAAAGCTCAGTCCTCCCTAAACAGCGAGGGACAGGAAATCGCCTGCCCCGGGCCAGAGGGACCCTTGCCCAGCAGTACCTTAGCAAGTCTGGGTGCACAGGCCCTCCCCCACAATAGGAGGCTCCGCCGCCGTCTCTTTCTTCCTCTTCCCTGTCTCTCTCCTTCTCCCTTACTCCATCTGCCCCCCTGGCCTGCTGTCTCCCTTCTTTCTCCCCGCTGTCCCTCATTCTTGTTCCCCTCCTGACCCCACTCTCCCCTACTCCTTCCCTCTCTCTGCCTCTTGCCACCCCCCTCCCACCCACCCTGTCTCTCTGCAAGGCAGCCAGAGTAGAAGCCCACCCCAATCCCCTCCTGCCGCTCCCTCCCCCATCCCTGTTCTGAGCCTGAGGCCTTCCAGGGGACCCTGTTAATAATTAAATGTTAATCTAAAAAGCAATTTGAGCTGCGGCTAGGCAGATCTGGTTAGAGATTACATTAGCATGGAGGAGGCGAGGGTAATTTTCTTTAACCCCTCTCCTGATCTCTCAAGCCCGGGAATCTTCAAGTCACACCGCCACTGCTGATTAAACTGGCGCGGGGCTGGGCTGTGGATAAGGGGTCTGTGAAAAGTGATTATTTCCCCACTGCCATTTGGGCCGCAGCACCAGAAGGGGATTTTCACTCTATTTTTTTTAAAGGCTGGGGTGGAGGGGCATTGCCCCCTTCAACAGGAGGCCTCATCCACTGCCAGGATCATTATGCCATCCATCCCCATCCCCACAGGGCCAGAGGTCTCTCTAAAATGCAAATCTGGCCACAAAGCATACCTGGCTCCCTCTGTTCCCAAGAGGCGGAGGCCAACCCCGGGCCTGGGAGACAGCAACTCTCCATTCAGTCTGGGCCCAGCCCTGGGCCGGGCACTGGAGCCAGATGTGCGGGTCGTTCTGGGCCACCAGGAGAGACCAAAAAGTGAACCAATAATCACGAAGGCCAGAGGGCAGGCAGCCGCAGCTGGAGCCCTGAGGTGGGTGTGAGCTTCTCACTGCCACACGTGCAGGTCTTGGCCTGGGGAATCCCTTCTGCTTGCACCCTTCCTGAGTCTCTACCTGTCCCCATGAAATTCTACTTGACTTTCACCTGAAGCCCAGGTTCCTCAAGGGCTTCTCAGAGACGCGTTTGATAAATGGTTGGTCAGTAATCAAATTAACGGGGCTCCTCATGTGGCTCTCTCTGATCCCTCCTCCTTGGGTCCACGGTGCTGTGACCAGTGACCATGCACAGTGGGCCCCCAGGAAACCATCTCCTGAAGGAAGGATGGGCCAGAAGCACCAGGCTGGGATCAGTGACTGACAGGGACAGAGGGCGGAGGTTTGGGGCGGGCAGCTCGCATGAGCCTTCAGCACCACGGCCAGCTCCCAGTGCACTCACCCCGGAGACAGGGGCCAGGCAGAGCTTGGGAGCCTGGTGACGTCAGTCGCCATGGGAACTAATCTTGATGTTATCTGCCCTGGGCAGCACTCCAACCTCTGGAGACATGACAAATTAAGCACCTACTGTGTGTGAGAGGCTGAAGCAGTGACAGACCCTGACGGAGGGGATGGGGCGCCAGAGGAGCAATTACAAGGAAGGAGACAAGTGGTAGCCATGGTGGGGACAGCCTACCTAGCTTGGTGGTGTCACGATGAAAGGACAGCCCCGCTGCCTTCATAAGGAGGATTAACAATATCGTTCCAGTCTTTGGATCCTGATGTCTGAGCTTTGTCCCTTAACTCTGATGCGTGGGGCACATTCCTCTGAGACTCAGTTTCCTCCTCTTAAAAAAAGGGGTTAATTCCACAGATTGTACAAGGGGTTATACGACGGATTCTACAAATAAGGTGCCAGGGTTGTCATCACAGTACCTGCCCAAGTGGTAGCTATTATTAGTATCGTCAATGATTACCATCAGCAGGGAGGCAGGGATCGTGCCATCCCATCTAGGGCTTCCTGAAGATGGAGGGAGAAGGGGTCCGAAGCACAGGACTGCACGCACAAGCCTAGAAAGACTTGGAAAAAATTGGGGAGTATGAAGAACTTGAAGCAGCTCCAGGAGGAAGAAGAAACCCTCTGGATGAGTAAGAGCACCCCATCTGTGTTAAGGCCAGGCAGGGTCACCAGGGCAGAGGGAATCGGGGCAGGGAGCCCAAGCTCAAGGCGGCAAGATCCACTTGCTGAGGACAAGTGCTGGTTCAGGGCAGGGAGGGGCTGAGAGAAGGTGCTGGGTGGATGGAGGGCTCACAGGAGGGCTTGAAAACCACCCTCTCTCGTGATAGCACCCTATCAGAAGCCCAGGTGGGATGGGCTGAGGGGAGGGCTGGTTTGGGCCCTCTCCCAGAACCAAGGGTCACCCAGGAGCACCTAGGGAGTGAATGGGAGCAGGGCTCATTCTCACAAAAATGAGCCTTCGGGAAGCCCTAGATGGGGGAGCAAAGCCACCCAATCTCAGACCCCCCCTATCCAGCTCCCACTCCCTGAGAGTCAGATCCCAAGGTAGGAAGTGAGTGGGGGGGGGGTGGCATGACTGTATAAGTCACTCATTCTTCCCCTAGTTCTGGCCTGGCCTTAAGTGACAGCCAACTCTCCATTGTCACCTTCCAGCCAAGGGGTGAAGCCGCGGGCATCAACAGAACTGATATCATCAGCAGGAAGGCCCCAACCCAGTATTTTTGTTGGAGGTCATGGAACCTTCGTGAAGGCGCAACATACAAGTGGAGACCAAAATGATACTGGGTATTACCAGATGACTCTGGGGATAATGGGTGCAGAAGGGGGAACACCATGCAAAGGCTGAAGGTAAGACCCATCGTGGAGGTGGGCGCTCCCACCCATTCTCTCACCTATCCCCCTGCACACCCCCCGGCCCTTGCACCCTACAATTCAGGGTTAACTCAGTGACGGGGAAGGAGAAAATCTAATAATCAGAGCAATAATAGGAGCTGGTTTTTATTTTTAGTGTTCCCACGGGCTCAGCACTTTACAGACATCACCTCATTTAACCCACCCCACAACCCAGAGAAAGAGGATGACATGGTCTGTGTACCCGTGACGAAACAGAAGAGGCCGGGGGCGGGGGCTGTCCAGGGCCACAGGGCCGGCAGTTAGTTGGTGCAGGGGGGGCAGGGAAGCCCAGCAGAAGAGGTGGGCCTGTGCCAGACTGAGACCCCAAGGGGAGAGAGAAAGGGAAGAAAACTGGGCCCAGGGCAGGAAGGCCAGGCTTAGGGGACCAGGAGACAGAAGGCCAGGTGGGGGGATGGGCTAAGGGGAGGGCTGGTCTTGGCTCTGAGCCAGGAGCCAAGGATCAACAGATGCTTCAGAGGATCAGGCTAGAACAGAAATGAGTAGGGCCTTCGGGATAGGGGGCAGGGGAAACGACAGAGCACTCTGGCCCAACAACACCATCAACATATTTATATAGATGCTAACCCCCAGAGCCAAGCCCCACTTGTGTGTGGGCCAGGTGTCCTTTGCTGTGAGCTGGGCTGGAGGCACAGTGTCTCTAAGCCCCCATCGTCTGTCCACAGGGCACTATGATCCTAGCACTTGGGATGCTGGGGCCAGACCACCACGTGGGTTCAAACCCCAGCTCCACCCCAGGCTGGCAGTGGGACTGTGTTTATCTCTAGGGGGTTTGATTCTTCTTTGTGTTTCTATTTCTAATTTTTCTACAGTGATTGTGCATCCCTTCTTTCTGTGTGTGTGTGTTTTAAGTTACTTTTTGGAAAGGGATTTCAACCACTGACCACCTGGAGGTGAGGAGCTGGACATATTGTAAATTCTTGGCTGAGACAGGGAGCGGCTGCTCAGGGAGGAGACAGTGAGTGGCCAGGGAAGATGGGGGTGGGTGGAGGAAAAGAGGCAGGAGCACCAGAAGGCCCAGAGGCTTTGAAATTCAGGAGCAAAGGGAAGCAAGTCTGGTCCAGCCAGCCCTCTAGCAGGTCCTTCCTGCAACTCTGCCACGACAGACCCCTGTTCTGACCATGTGCCTCATCACGTCCCAACGTCCCAGGGCCCCTGCATGCTATTCTCCACCCCACAGGGCCAGGCTGGGCTTCCATGTGGAACTCACTTCCTTCTCCACTCAAAACTTCCCTGCTGGCTTCCCTGGCATTTCTAACAACATCCTCTAAGGCTGTGTGTGAACCCCGTCTCCACTCCCTGCCCACACTGTCCCTCTCCCCTTGCTTACCCTCGTCTTCCAACAGGTCAACCTTGGTCTCATCCCAGGACCTTGGCACTTACAGTTTGGCTCCATCTAAACACTCTGCCCCAGGGCTCTCCAATAGAAATATAATGTAATTACAAATTTTCTAGTATCCACAAGGGAAATTATGTCTTTTTGTTTGTTTTTAAAAATTTTAAGTAATCTCCGCACCCAGCGTGGGCCTCGAACTCACAAGCCTGAGATCAAGAGATGCACACTCTCCCAACTGAGCCAGTCAGGCGCCCTGGAAGATGTTTACTAACGTATTTTATTTAATCTAATATATCCAAAATAGTATCGCTTCAACATGTAATCAATATTTAAAAATGACTCACGAGATATTTTCTTTTTTTCCACACTAAGTCTTTGAAAGTGGGGGTTGATTTTACATTTACAGGACTTCTCAGTTCAGACGGGGTGGCGCTCTCCATGTCAGCTCTAACTCCTCATTTGCACCTCAACTCAAACATCACCTCCTCCAAGAGGTCCTCCTTGACTGCTCCAGCCACTAACCCATCAGGGCTGTAGATCCTTCAGTGTCATTACCACTCTGAAATGACCTTGTTGATGAATTGTTTAGCATCTGTCTTTTCTACCAGAGCACAGACTCTGCTGTGTTTGCACACTGGGGCACACAGGTGCCCAGGGTGGGCAGGTGGTAGGGGATGGGGGTGGGGCCCCACGGCCCTTGTCCGTGCACCTCATTCCAAATTCTACTTTCGGTGAGGAGAGGCGGAGGCCTGCGTGTGTGTGGGGTGGGGGTTTGCTGAAAGGGGGAGGATGTACACACACACACACACACACACACACACACACACACACAAAGACCCCCACCCCCTCCCCCTGCTTCTGAAGAGCGGGCCTAGAAGATGGGCCTCCTTTCAAAATCAGCCCGGCGCGGAAAAACAGCTGTGACAGCACAAAGCCGAGATTGAATCAGCGACGGGCCCGATTGCCTGGTGACGGTTACAAATGATCTGATGTGGAAGAGACAGGATCAGATGTGTGCAGAACAACGGCTGCTCCGAGCACCCCCCCCCCCCCCCATGCCAGACAACGGGCTGCCGGGCGGGAGGGCGGGCAGGTGGTGCCCAGAAGCCCAGGCCGGAATGCGTCCATCGGTGCAGGGGCCCAGGACAGGCTTAGCGCAGAATGGGCCCTTCCTCTGGGCCAGGCCTGGCCTTGTCCACACACCTGCTCACACAAGCCCCACCTGACCAGGACGGTCACTTCCGCAAGGCGAAATGAGACACTCCCCAAACGCCCAACACCTAGGAAGAAAGTCCTCAGCATGAGACCAAGTGCTGAGCGCTGGGCAGCTGGGTGACTGCTGAATTTTTCTTCATCGGACTTGGTTCCAAATACTGAAAGATGCATTTCACTTTTGCAATGGGGGAGGCAAAAGGACATTCTCCCTACTTCTTACACTCCAGCAGTACCCAGCTTCTGCCTCAGAAGGGTGGGCAGGTGTCCCCTGCCATACATAGCTCCATGACAGCCACAGGACCAGCTCTTCCCCTGCCCCCAAGAGGCGGGGTGGGGGATGAACCTCCGTGTGCGATTCCCAGGCTCTCAACCACTTAGTACTCAATGTCGACTCTCTCCACTACCCTGTGCGACACGACTGGGTCCGGGGAGACCGGGGCTTGCCCAGAGGTGCACAGCAGGGAGGTGGCAGAGCCTGGGGCCTCACAGACCCAACTCTAGGCTCTTTCTACACCAAGGCCAGGAACACAGGAGATGCTCAGTACATCCCATTGAACAGAGGGACGCCCTGAGCCTTTCCTTGTCGACCACTGTTTGCACGGCCCAGGGTTCACGGCTCTCCTCTCTGGACACCTGCCCTGGCCCCTGGGGTCTTTTCCTCATTTCACCGCACAGCACACCTACCTCTTCAGTCCTATCAACCTCTTCACACATCTGGAACACAGGGGACCCTGGAGAACCAAGTGGGTGCTCGACAACACAGGTGGGTGAGTGGGACGTGGGCTGGGTGGCAATGGGAGCCCCACCCTTAGGGGTGTCATGGAGCCTCCAGGGCTGGGAAGCTTCTGGAAGGGGGGAGGGGGAGGGCTCCTTCCTCAAGCGGTCTGGGCAGGGGGCTGCTTCACCCAGCCTCGGGCCCATCCTGAGAAGAGCGGGCATAGCCACGCCTCCCGTTCTCCAGGGGCAAGCAAAGGCTCAGAGAGGCTCAGGGTTTGTCCAAGGCCACCTGGTGGGGTCTGGACGTGAAGCCAGGTCCACTGCACTCTGAAGCCCATTGCAGAGCCATGCCAAGGGAAGCCTGGGATTCCAAGCGGGCGCCCAGTGTCTCATGGGCCACTCCAGCAATGGGCACTGGGTCACCTCCCCTGGACGCCATCCTGGCCCTGAGTAGTGGGCATGACAGCAGGCCGAGAGGCTGATTCCAAAGGGGCCGGCCTGAGTACCATGAAGTTAGCCTTCTACCACCACCACCTGGATGGCGTCCTACTGGGCCTCACCCTCCAGACCTGCAAGGTGCTGCCTGCTTTAGCCCGACCAGCAGTATCCAGGAAGGCTAAGGCACAAACCTAGAAACCCAGCCCTGCCACTTCTAGCAGGATTCTCTTGAGGAAGTCACCAGGTCCCTTGCGGGGGGCCTCAGTTTCTCCGTGTGAAAAATGGGGCTAGAAATAGCACCTCTGTCACCTGGCCATGGTGAGGACTAAGCTGGATGATGTGTACGTGGGATGCCATCACTTCCTCGGTGGTGCCCTTCTAGCTCCTTGAAATCCCACACTCACGGGGGGCCCACTGTGCTGGCAACGTCCACCCTCAACTTTCACCGTCAAGGGCCAGAGATGACAGCCGGTGGCTTCAAGAGGTGAAGGGATTTGTCCATGGCCATGCAGAGCAGGGCGAGGGGACTGGGGAGGTGCATGCGGCCCTGGCCTGGGGACCCTTGAACTCAACCCCAACTCCTTCCAGCATAGTTTATCCTCAACTCCTGGGGACAAGCCCCACACAGGGCATGGCTCCCTTCACAAAACCTTGCCTGAGCATCACCTGTGGTGCTGGGCTGTGGGGACCCAGAGAATGAGAACAGCAGGGATGATGAGGCACAAGCCCAGTAACCCCAACCCTGGTCAGATGGAGCTTCAAGGGAGTCCAGGGAAGAAGGGTCATTCCCAGGAGGAAGGGGGAGCATCTTAGCCCCTTGACTGTGTGCTTGGGAACCGCATGGAGCACAGAGGCACACAATGGATGTGCTTACTGAGTCTGATGCGCCAGGCCTTCTAGGGCTCACTGAACTATAAGGCGGGTGTGTGTGTGTGTGTGTGTGTGTGTGTGTGTGTGTGTGTGTGTGTGTGTGTTCGTGTGTGTGTGTGTGTGTGTGTGTGTGTGTGTGTTCGTGTGTGTGTGTTCTGATGGAGGAACCCCACCATGCGCCAGGCCTTCTAGGGCTCACTGAACTATAAGGCGGGTGTGTGTGTGTGTGTGTGTGTGTGTGTGTGTGTGTGTGTGTGTTCGTGTGTGTGTGTTCTGATGGAGGAACCCCACCACGGGCAGACGCCAGAGGCAGTACTTTGCAGTCGTTCACCCACTGAATCCTCCTAATCTCCCTGAGGTAGCGACTATTATTATCCCAATCTTCCAGGAGGGGAAACTGAGGCACAGAGAGAGGTGAAGCCACTTGCCCAAAGCCATCCAGTAAGGGACTGGTGAACGGGGATTTGAACCCATATCCATTTGGCTCGGCGATCACGCCCACCACGCCCACAGCCCCTCCGTCTAAGAGAACACGGGGGGGGGGGGGGCAGTGGTCTTGAAGGCCAGGCTGAGGTCTTGGCACATCATCCGCAGACCAGAGGGAGCCACAGAGGAGGTGGGGTGGTTATGGCGAGGCCTCTGGAGCTGGCCTCTCTGGACTTAAACCCCAGCTCTTCCACTCACTGGCTGTGCAGCCTTGGGTAGGTCAACTAACCTCTCTGGGCTTATTTCCCCATCTGAAGGAAGGGACACAGGACAATGAGGTTGAATTTTGGCACAGAGTGAATTTCACGTGTTTATTAAATTGGAAAAAAAGAAAAACGAAAAAGAAAAAGAAAAAAACCCGAAGGCTGGCGGACTCAGACAGTGCCTCGCCAGGTTTGGGGACAATCTGGTCACTGGGCCTGGGGCACATTTTGGCTCAGGGCAGTGGGCAAGACTGGCACGGCCCAGCCCAGCCTTGCCAGGGGGTGTCAGTTCTGGGGAGGGGGTGGCAGCGGCGGCGGCTCAGGGCCTGCTGGGACGCGCACCGGCATGTGCGCACGCAAACGCACGGCTGTGTCTGTTGCTGCAGCAGCTTCTATGCAAACATGTTAATTTGTTTTCATTTTGTGTTTTTTTTTCCCTCGCAGGATAATTGGGTGAGTTTGAAGTCTTGGCGAGGCTGCTGATTATAGCTATTTGGGTGGTGCCCTCGCGGGGCTCTGGGCCCTGCCTCCTGCCTCTGGCAGTGAAGGCGGCATCTGGGGGTGTCTCGAGGGGTGCATGGAGTTGCCGTCGGGTTCTGGGGGCCCTTGCCAGCTGGGGACGGAGAAGGCGCGACATCCTGGGACCCACCTCATGCTCTCTGCCCAGAAAACACCGTATCCCCGAAGGGTGCAAAATCCCACCCACAAACATCTTCCCTTTGCCCTGTTTGCTGCAGTTAAAAAAAAAAAATTGTGATATGGTTGCCAATATGAACAAGGAAAGAAAAACGAAAATTTCACCCCAAATTCTCACTGTCTGGTTGGTCTCGAAAACAAACTAAAACTGGCAGCTAGCTCTGGAGCCTCTGAGCCCGCACTCCCTCGAGGCTGGGCGGCAGCTGCTTTGTTCATCACATCACCTGGTCGGCCCCCGTGGGCACCTGAGTTTTCCACCCTGGAGAAGTGCATGGGTTTTGGGGTTGCATGATCTGAGGCTCAGACCAAGGCTCTGCCCTCAGAAGCTGTGTGGCTTCAGCCAGTATCTGCCTTCCCCAGGCTCTTCTCCCATCCGCAAAACCCCTGCCTTGCCTTGGCCTTGGCAGGATTGAAATAAGATGGCGTGGAGATTTCAGGAGCAGAGTCGGGGCGCAGAAGGGTTGGCTCCCTCCTGGAGAGGAGGGTCTGCTGGGGGTGGGAGCTTCCTGCTCCCCAGGTGTCCTGCACTGGACCCCATCCTGGGACGGGCAGCCTTGTCTCTGATCTGTTTCGTATACCTTTCTTCTGTTGGGCAGGGACCCGGGGTCTGAGGCCAGGGCTGTGTCTCTATCTCGGACTGACAGCCTACTACGCACCATGCTGCAGCAGAAGAGCTGGGAGAGGTGAAAAGGCTTGGGGCTCTGGTGGCAGGAGGCAAGGTGCGGGACCCAGGGAGGGGGTACTCCAAGCCCCACCGGGATGGAAGACAACTAGGGGAGAGTCGAGCTGGACTTACTCTGCAGAGAAGGGAGGCATGTGTGTGCTGGGGGCTGGGGTGTGTGTGGGTTGGAAGGGGGACAATGAAGGCAGTCGCCGTGGAAGCCTTGGGCTGACAAAGGCACAGAGGAGGGAATGGCCTGGTGGGTGTGAGCTGGGGTCCCAGGTTGCTGCGATATGCCATGGGAAGCCAAGCGGCCTTTGGGGCTGCCTGTCGGTGTTCTGGGCCTCCCACAGCACAGAGGGGACTTGGTCAGTGTCTACAGTGGACAGCTGCCCAATGGGCTGGGTGGAGGTCAGGAAGAGACGAAGGGCCGGGCCTTGTGGGAAAGTACCTTCTCTGTGTTCCCAGGACCCTTGACAAGTCGCTTCAGTTATCCGAGCCTCAGTCTGCCTTTCTGTAAAGTGGGGCTGCAGCAGGGACCCCCCATGAGACACTCCCTGCCGTGTGTTTATGCTCCTAAGACTTACCCCTGTCACCTGTACACTGCCTCAGCCTGTCCTCCTACCTCTCCCAGGAGGGGGTAGGGATGCCAGAGGGCCCAGGCCACGTTCTTGCAGCCTGAGCACGTACAGGCTCTAAGCTCAGCCCTTTACCCGTGTCCTGGCGCATCTCCCAGCGCTCCCAGTGGTGGATTCTATTCCATTCCCATTTTTAAGCTTAGGAGACGGAGACTCAGAGAAAGTTTAGCGGGAAGGGCGGCCGTCAACAAGGTTCTGTCCTCGATCCCCACTAAAGTGACAGCTGCTAGCGCGGAGCCTGGCCAGGATGGAGGGACAGAATGGATGCCTGGTGCCTGCCCAGGGAACAAAGGCAGCCGGCAGTCTTCCCGAAGCCACCTAGGCAATGGAGACGGGCACCTCAAGTCGCAGCCCTGGGTCTCGGGACCAGCAGGGCACAAAGGGCAACTCCATGGAAAGAAAAGGTGTTGGAGTGTGCCAAATACTGGCCCCGTGAGCAGCTGCGAGTATGGCGAGTCCCCTGTCCTCTCTGAGCCTCTGTCTTCATCTGTGAAGGGACTACTGCCCTTTCCCTGCAGGGTTGCTGGAGTGTCTGGCCCGGTGCTGGCACACAGTAGGCCTACAGCCAACCAGGGTAATGACCGCCCTTGGCCCCTCCAGCAGCCAGAGGTCCCAGAAGACAAGAGCAGGCAAATAATGGTGGAAGGTGGCGGCAGGGGAGATGACAGGCTCCCCCGGCCAGTCCCCTGGGGGTGGTGGCAGCTCTCTGTGGAGGGCTCGGGCCTCCCCGGTCATACAGGGTGGCAGTGGCAGCATCCCCTCCCCCACTGAGCCCCACACAAAGGGCCTCTATTCCCTGCTCCGACCATTTATTCCCGGCCGGCTGGCCACACCGCCCTCTCCCCACTCTGGGGCGGCCCTGCCTGGCCCGAGCCTACCCGAACCTACACAAAGGCTGGTGTGTCCCCGCCAAGCCAGCCTGGCCTTAGAAGACCCCATCTGCAGAGAGCTAGAGAGCTCAAAAGGGTCCTGGGGCAGGTTCATAGTGTGTTGCAAGGCCTCACGTCCAGGCCACGATGGTGGGGGGAGGGTGGCTAGGAAGGCTGATGAACTTGAACGTGGTCCAGCAGCCCATAGCTCTGTAACCACAGGTCGGTTTGGACCTGTTTTCTCATCTGCACAATGGGGACAATGCCCAACTTTTGGGGTTCCTGAGAGCTCAGTTAGGGGATGCAGGGCCTAACACACAGTCAGCACCTCAGCGCCAGATTAGAGGCAACTGGGAGAGCCCTACCCTGGAAGCCTTGTGGGCCCAACCCTCTGGGGAGGGAGGGGGCACAGCACCCCCTGTAGACCCCTCCATCTAGCAAAATCCACATATGCTGGTGCTGACCCTCTCAGGCCAGGGAGTGCCCCCTCCTGCCTGAGCCCCTCTGCAGGGGGTGAATGACAACAGTTACTATTTATGAAAACACCCACTATGTGCTAGGACTTTCAGATCCATCATCTTCTTTCAGCCGCACTGCCACACTGAGAGGGTGCAGCTGGTTGGCACGATGGCGACAGGCTCCAGAGCCCGGTGAGCCAGGTGCAAATCCCGGCACCACTTTCGGCAGCGAGACTCCTCCCACCCCCTGGGGGCAAGGGCAGCCGACCCTCAGAGGGCCCGAGCAACAACCCAATGGGAACAAGACGCTCAAGGCCGTCAGCCCAGGGCGCAGCCCCAGTAAGCCTGAACTCCTCACCACCGAGCTATTAGTCCTCACAGGTGGGGAAACTGAGGCCCAGCTGGCAAGCCACACGTGCCTGGTGTGCAGGAGGAGGGTGATAAACCCGACGGATCATTCCAAGAGTGGGACTCAGGGTTCGAGGCCAAGTCTAGTGGACTCTGACTCCCCCTTTTCTGCCTGAGGATGCTGCAAACATATTTTGGCAGTTTTTTCTTGTCTGACAGGTGTCCTCGGCTCGGTGGGCCGTGCAGCTGGCGGAGGGTGGGAAGGGAGACCCAAGCCTGGAGCCTGACCCGTCCCCCTGGCTGACCTCCAGGAGCCCTCACCCTGCCCCACACAGTCCCCCTTCTCTCTCCCACCCGCTCTGGGCGGCCAAGTGAGCAGCGGAATACCAAGTAATTAAGTCGGCGCACACCATCCGGGCGCCCAGGAACACTGTGGAGTTTCCCTTTTATGTTTATAGCAATTGTATGAAAATGTGCAACATGGAGCGGCACCAGCTGACAAATGAGACGAAACAGACAGGATTCCGGGCCGGCTTTTTTCCGGGCCTGATTGGCATTAATTGTGAGCGTTTACAAAGCACAACTCGGCGCCTGACATTTGCTTCAAGCGAACATTTCCTTCTAATAGTTTTAATGATTACAACGGGAGCTGGTGATCACTGCTGGGTGGGGAATGGGCTGCCTGGTGCCTGGCCTGGGCTGCTGCCAGGGGTCTGTCCAGGCTGTGCTTGCCTGGGGCCCAAGGGACCCACTTTCCCCTGCTACCTGTTGCAGGAGGGCTGTGCCAAGTACCAGGCCTGGGGAACCAGGCCCCCCGCATGGGGCCTGGCTGCGGGCACACACTGAGCCCCCAGCTCAGAAGCTGATGGGGAAACCCACAGGCTGGGTGATCCTGGGTGCAGACCTGGGGCAGAAGGAGGGCAGGGGAGGGAAGGAAGAGCCGTGGGATTTGGCTGACCTGGCTCTGAAGCTGGAGGGCCTCAGTTGCCTCATCTTACGATGTAGGGTAGGAAGGACCCCACAGATGCTGGCAGCTATTTCTTTGCCATGTGACCTTGGCCAAATCCCACCCCCGCTCAGGGCCCATCCTCCTTCACCTACAACGTGAGCAGCAGGGACTTGGTCGGCCAGTCACACATCACCATTCCAGTCCCAGCTGCACGACCTTGGGAGAGCCCTGTGGTCCGAGTCCGTTTTCCTCATCTGTGGAACAGAGTTCACAACCCCCACAGGCTGCAGACTGGTTCCTGGACTCCAACAGAAAGGGTGTAAAAACCCTGAATCTCTGGCCAGCCAAGAGCCTGTGTCCCATTTCCTCCTGGACAGTCCTCCAAACCCTCACTTACTCACATGTCCACTCAGTAAACATCAAGTGTCCTGATTAGGAACCTGGGAGGAAGGGCGCCTGGGTGGCTGTTGGTTGAGTATCTGACTCTTGATTTCAGCTCAGGTCAGGATCTCAGGGTGGTGAGATCCAGCCCCGCATTGGGCTCCCTGCTCAGTGCAGAGTCTGTTTGAGATTCCCTCTTTCCCTTTCCCTCTGCCCTTCCCCCAACTCACGCACACACGCTCTCTCTTCCTGTCTCTAAACAAATGAATAAAATCTTTAAAAAAAAAAGAAAAAGGGAAGGTCGCCTGGGTGGCTCAGTTGGTTGAGCGTCTGTCTGATTTGGGCTCAGGCCATGATCCCAGGGTTCTGGGATCGAGTCCTGCGTCAGGCTCCTTGCTCAGCAGGGAGCCTGCTTCTCCCTCTGCCTGCTGCCTGCTTCTCCCTCTGCCTGCTGCCCGCTCCCCCCCAACGTGTGCTCTCTCTCTGACAAATACATTAAATCTTAAAAAAAAAAAATAAAAAGGGAACCTGGGAGGACATCACTGAACAAAGCAAAGATCCTCCCTTGAGGAAAAGTTATGACAGATTTAGATGCACTTTGGATATGTTATCCTATTGAATTCTCCCCATTTTACAGAGGGAGCAACTGAGGCACAGTGAGGGAGACATGAAGTCTCCCAGTTGGGATGAGGTGGCCCAGCAATCGAACCCTGGCAAGCTGCCTCAGAGGTGAGTCCTCTCAGACCCACCTGATGACCAGCCCACTCTGGCCCTGGGTGAAAGCCCCTTCTGAGGGCTGACCCCGGGAATGGGGCTCACCTGCCCAGCCGGGCTGGCCACCATGGCAGGAGGCCGGACCACCCAGGGGAAGGGAATCTATAGGGCCTGGACAGCCCCATCCCGCTGGGCTGGAAATGGAAGAGGAAGTCCCTCATCCATGGGCCCCACAACACCACTCTTTCCCACATTTCCGTCAACGCTGGGCAGAGCTGCACAAGTCCTGCTGTAGAGGCCAGCCAAACAGCATCAGCGAGGTGGCAGCAAAACGACAGCGGGTCTTTGGACAGCTACATGGCATGTGCAAAGGCCCGGAGCTGTGCAAGATGCCCGGGGGGCGGGGGGGAGGCTTTGAAATGCTGGCAGTTTGCGGAGGCAAACTAAGTGGTGATCAGCAGTCACCCGTCCCACCCGGCCCCCTGACTTTGCCAGGCCCACTCAGCAGGAAGCCCCCCCCCCCCCCCCCCCCCCGGATGGGTCTCTGCTCGTGCTTGGCTCCAGCCAGCAAAACCTTGGCAACTATTCCTTTTGGAGTCAGTTTAGGGTGTGGGGCAGGGAGAATTTTTTTTTTTTTTAAATGGGGATTTTTTTTTTTTTCCCTTTTGCATATGGTGGCACAGATGGGCCCATGATCCATAAAAACTGTTTGCAATTAAACTCCCACTTTGCATGGCTGGATTTGTCAGTTGTTTGAACCTTGAGTGTGGGGCTCCACGCGGACAGGGAGATGGGACTCGGGGCAGGGTGGGGCTGGATTCTGCAGGATGGGCGGAGGCCCAGGAACCTGCTCTGGGCTTGGGGCCCAAGATGATGGGGTGTCATGACAGCCACGCCAGCCCCCTCTCTGGGTGTCCCCCAGCCCTCGCCAGGACTCGGAGTGTGGCCAGGCAGCTGGGGTGGGGCTTGGCAGGGTTTCCCAGCCCAATAGAGACTTGGCCAGTGCCGGGTGCCCTGGCTGTGGGGGTAATGAGGGAGAGAGAGAGGAGCTAATCACCACTCAGCTCTGCCAGAGCCTGGGTCTGGGACGAGGACAGGCAGGAGGGGGCCGGGCAGTGTGAGCCATCATGGGGGTCCAGCAAGCAGAGTGCGATGGCAGGTTCGAGGCTGAGGAGCCAGAACCACTGGCCCAGTTGGCAGAAAGGTCTAGGAGGGTGCCAGGAAGAACTGCCAAGAGCCAGCAGAACTGGCTCCTTCCTTATCCCCAGGGGAACTGGCCCAGCCTCCTGATGCCTCTGTGAAGCAGGTAGGGAAATCAAGGCAGGCACTGCGAGTATCTCAGGGGCCCGGGCTGCCCGTGCCAAACCAACAGGCTCTACCTTTGGGAGCCTTTTCAGAGGGCTTCTAAATGGGGGGCAAGGGGCCTGCACCCCTTCTACTACTCTTGGCCTCAAAATGCCAGCCTGCCCACCCCCAGCAGCTGCCACCCAGGGATGCTGGCTTGTTTGGGTTCACAAATGCATCATTTGGCTTTGGGAACTCCTGAGATCGCTAATAATTGTTCCCTGATGAAAAGAAATAAGGCCCCGGTACCCCCTTCCCCCCGCCCCGCCGCCCCTTCCAAGCAGGGAAAGAAAAGTCATAAAAATAGCTTGTTATCTCACCTATTGAGGTTCCGACTGGATGTTACTGCTAATTGGGTATAACATCCTTGTCTTGTTCTCTCAGAAGCTAAATCAAGAAAGCACCACTGCTGCGAACTAATTATATCTCCGGCCTGCAGCCTGCAGCTCGTCTCTCCCTTTATTGAGTTAAAAAATGGTCAAGAACCTTCATCTTTTATCCCCCCAAGCACCGGGTCCAGGCTGCCTGCCAGGCTTGGACAGCCCAGCGGGAAGGTCGAGGAGAGGCTGTGGGGAGGCAGCAAGGTGTGGAGTGCCTGGAGGGAAGCCCCGGCCCGGTATCTGCCTGGCTCCATCCCCCCACCACCACCCCAGGCCTCTCTCCTCCGCGCAGCTGGGCCCGCTGGGAAGTCAGGAGCATGTCAGTCCGGTGAGCATTCGTTCGCTTATTCATTCAACACTGCTCTAGGTTAAAGCTTCCGGTAGACCAGAGGTAGCCCCGAGCACCAGCTAACCTCGCCCTGGGTTCGAGGAAATGCTGAATAAATACAGTGAGATGGGCCAGGAGCGTTCCTCTCCTCAAAGAGCTGCCACAGTTCCTGACCATGGAGTCCAAATGCCAAGCCCAGGCCTGGCTCCTTCCACAGTCCCCCAGGTCTCCATATTCCAGCCACATCCAGCCACACACTGGTCCCTCGACCCACACTAGGTCACTCCTGCCTACCTGCCTGTCTCTGAGCTGCTTCTCCTGTTGTTCCTTTCACCCAGAGGGGGCCCCCCTCCCTTTCTTGGAAGGTCCAGCTCTGCCTGTCAGAAGCCCACCAGGGCTTTAACAACACCTCCTCCAGGAAGCCTGCCCTGGCTGCCTGCCACGCTCGGCCCTGCTTCAGGC
The DNA here is from genome assembly GCF_009762305.2 of Zalophus californianus. NCBI lineage: Eukaryota > Metazoa > Chordata > Mammalia > Carnivora > Otariidae > Zalophus > Zalophus californianus. The sequence continues at coordinate 18,524,709 of NC_045608.1, read as the reverse complement.
TGTAGACCTCGAGACATGAGTGTGAATATCAGCTCAGCCACTCAGCAAAGTGCACTACCCTATTCTGCTTAATGGCTCTGAGCCTCAATTTTCTCATCTCTAAAATGGGTTAAGATTTCTTCCTAGAGGTGCTGAGAGGCACTCTGCAGAATGATGAACGAGAGGGTATCCATGAAGGGCCGAGCTCTCAGGAAGAGCTCACTAAAGGCTGTTATTATTTATGCAGGTGGAAAGCTTTTGGAATCCACCCAGTGCACTTGAAATGAGCTTGTACTGGGCCACACAGACACGGGTTTCTCAGGGAGCTGGAGGAAGCTAACGGACTCTTACACTTCAACAGCTCCCGTGACTGCAGAACCACCTATATCCACAGAGAAGCTCCCCTAGTGTCCCTCATTCTGGTACCATATGGAGATGGGCCGGAGCGACCTCTGAGCTCATCGAAGCCAGGCAGGCAAGGGGGTTCAGCTCACAGGCCCCACTGATTGATTGGAGCTGCCTGCCCAGAGCCCTGGAAAGAACCCAAGGTCAGGCAAAGAACTCGGCAGGGGAAGAGGGCAGCAATTGATTGGCGATGTCTGCCAAGGGCACAGCGGTGGAAGGCAAGCCAGGCCTGCCACAGATTTGCCATCCTTGACATTTTACAGAGGACGCAGCTGAAGCTGGGCTGGGGTGGGAGGTAACTTGCTCAAGGTTGTGCATCTCATAAACAAAACAGCTGGCCCAGAACTGGGTCCCCTGGGCCCCTGCCCTAGGAGCCTCCCAGCCCCGACCTGCCTGGCGCCCTCCCGGGAGGAAGACAAGCAGAAGCTTGCATGGATAACCAAGGGGATTCTGCTGACCTGCCAGGGGGCCCTGGGCTGTCATTTTACCTTTGCTGAGCCTCAGTTTCTTTATTACGCAACAGGGATAAAAACACCCTTCCCACAGTCATAGGAGGATTAAATGAGAGAACAAAACGTCAAAGCAGGAAGCTTAGTCTGGAGCACAGTGGAGGCCGGCAGTGTCCTGTGATTCCCGTAATAGGCAAAGGTGTTTGGACAGAAATCTCCAAGGCTGGCAATTGAAAATGCCTCCTCTTCCTCCACGGAGCCCTCCCTGGCTCTCCCAGCGGGTAGTAATGGTTTCTGCATCTGATTTCCTAGCCTGCTTTGAGAGACTGGGGCGCCAGAGGGCAGGGGGCCATATGTGGTTGGTCCACCGCAGTCCCCCTGCTCCTGGCACAGTGCCTGCACACTATGAATTCTTGTACTGTGGTGACGGACCCACTGCACTGTGATGGTGTGCCTGAGGCCTCACCACCTTTTAAGGCAACTGGGCTTGTTCATCTTTGCGTCCCCAGCACCTGGCAGGGAGCCTGGCACAGAGCAGTGAGCTCTGTGAATGAACAGATGAATAAAGAGTAAAAATAGCAGGTCCTGTTTACTGCCCACTTGCGACGGGCTCCTGCCAAGCCTCACAGCTGCCCTCCAAAGTGGACCCCTGGCCCACCTGACAGATGAGGAGATGGGAGGTCGCACAGATGCTGAGGGACAGGGCCAAGCTCCCAATTCAGGCCCCGGGACTGTAGGCTGGAGGGCCTGTCACCTCTGCCTCTCCCGGTGCCAAGCTCAGGCCTGGACCCTGTGGGGAGCGGCTCCTGCCTTGGCAGCGAATCCTGGAGCAGACAGCTGGCGGCTGGACCGCCCCTCCTCCTCCTCCAAGGGAGGCCCCCCTCCCCCACAGTCCGGGTCATTAAGTTCTGCGTCATTAAGTCCCCATCGTCCCCAGGAGCCTGTTCACAGCCAGCCTCGGCCTTACCCCCTGACCTCCCAGGCCTTTGTCCCCTGTGCCCTCTGCACAATGGCAGGGGCTTCCCAGGGCCCCAAACAGCTGCTGTGGCTGGGATGCTGGTTTGCTGTGGGGCTGGGGTGACTGGCTGGGGCCTGTGCCTGAGCCCCCCCCCCCCCCCCCGCCTTCTGAAGGGCTCAGACTCACCGGGACACTCTGCTCACTCACGCTCATCCCACCCACAAGCCTAGGGGAAAACTGCTATTACTTCCTTGAACAGATGAGAAAAGTGAGGCCCAGAGAGGCAAAGTGACTTGTCTGAGGACACACAGGCAGTGAGAGTGCAGGAGCCCAGGATTCCCTCCCAATCTGCAACTCCCAAGGCCGTGCACAGGTGGCCAGACTGACCTCTACAGCACCCAGATCATTTTCCCCCGCCCCCCCCCACAGATGCCCTTGCTGGCTTTAGGTGGTTCTTCCTCTAGATACATCAAGTACTCAGCTCAGCACTCGAGGCCCTGCACACACTCTTAGTTTTTCTCCCTTTCCTCTTCCCTCTTAGAAGCTCTCCCTGCCTCTCGTGGTCATGTCCTCGAATCTCCAAGTCCCTCTGCCAGCAACATCATCATTTACTCTTACACGCTGGGCAGATCCACCCAGTCCTCAGGCCCGAGAGCAAAAGCCCCCTCTGTCAGGAAGCCCTCCATGACCAGCTGCAGTTTTTCCCTCCTCCATGTCTCTCCTCCAGCCCTGCTCTGGCTCTGACCAGAATTCGAGTTAGTTGCAGACCCCTCTTCCTCCCCATGGAGGCTGTGGGCCATCTGATTGCTTAGAGCTCTGCCACATAGACGGTGGCCGGCAGGGTGCCCTTGCCCAGCCCGATGCCCAGCACCCGAGTGGACCCAGGGGATGGAGGAGGGGGTAGCTGGAGCCCAGGCTCACTCCTTCATCCTCTTCTCACTGGCCATGCTGCGTCCTGCACCCCCACTTCTGGCCACCAACAGACTTCATACTTGTGCTCCTTCCAGGCTCTGTGACCTTGGGCAGGGAAGTAACCTCCCCGTGCCCATTTCCTCCCCAGTAAAATGGGTGTAGTAACAGCACCTGCATTTCTTAGGGCGATGACATACTCTCTGGGAGGTACCAGACAGGTGACCTCTACCCAGGAATGCTATTATTTCCGTCTGCACCTCATCCGGGGGCCAGCACATGAATTTGGGGGTCAGAGAGATTTCGGTTCCAACCACTTACTCATATTTGATTCCGAGCTGGTGGTTCATTCCTCCAGGCCTCTATTTCCCCATCTCTGAAATGGTACTAACTCCACCCACACGAACCAAAGCAAGCCCGATCTCGGAACCTCTCTTTTGTTCAAGGCATGCAGTAGGCACTCGGATATTTCTCAACTAACGAATCAATGGTCCAGGTGTAAGGAATCCATCCCCCTTCCAGCCTCCTCCCCGCCCACCCCAGCCTCCAGAATCCCCTTCCCCACCCCCAGCCCGTGCAGACTAAAATAGTCATTAGGCAGATTTCAAAAGATGTCAGTAGCTTATAATTATAGTCGACATCCTTCTGAGATAAAAGTGATTACCTTGGATGCAAATCACTTAGCAACCAATCAGGGCGGTGGGCGGAGCCCGCGGAGGTGACCGGCCGGCGTGCAGCCCTCCGCCCGCAGTCCGCCCGGCACAGGCGGAGAAAGCGCACAATAGCTCTTGACACGCAAATGGGTTAACACAATAAAGGCGGCTCCGGCCGCTGCTGGGGGAGAGCAGCAATTCCCGGCCCGCGGGAGGTAATAAAGCGGCCCTTTTGTGCGCGCCTCCTCGTTCTCACCCCCGCCCCGAGCCCAGAGGAATCGCCGCCTGATTGAATTACGGTTCATGAATATGAGCAGCTCCGCTTGCTTCCTCCGGTGTGCGAGGAACTGTAAGGTGGAGGGGGCCGGGAGAGGTTTGGAGAGGGGGAGTCTGGCCAGGCCCCAGCCTCGTAGGAACTCAGATGGGAGGGAGCCACGTGTGCTCACCACGTGGGGTGCCCTGGGTAGGTGGGTGGGAGACCCAGTCGAGGGCGGCTAGAAGGGTCCCTGCCTACCCTGCAGTCTTTGATCTTTGGCTCCAGGAGGGACAGGGAGAGCCATTCAAGGCTGTTCTGAGGATGAGGCTCAGAGAGGCAAAGCTACTCACACAGCCAACAAGGGTGGACCCATTCCATAGCCTGGCTCTTAACCATGAGCCACTGCCCACCAATGGGGGTTAAGCAACCCAGCCCAGGCCCTGGCCAGAGCAACTGTGAGGCTCAAAAGGGATAGGGGATGGGCAAGCTTACGAGCTTAGGTGGAATTAGACAAGTGATAAGGATTACTGGGGTGGGTGGTGGGAGCTAACCTTGAGAGAGGAGACTGGCCAGGGTTACCATCCCTTTTAAGGGAGCCCTAACTGGATCCTCTCTCGGGCTTCAACCTCACCCAACCACCTAAGTCTCCAGGACACACCCACACCAGGGCCACCACTTCCCCTCATCCAGTACACCCCAGCACTCACAAGCCACACCCAATGCCCAGAACACTCTCTGCACTCCTCTGCCTGGTGGATCCCTATTGGTCCCAAGAGTCACAGGGCACCCCTCCTAGAGGGCCCTTGCCAACATTCAGGCTGGTAAGGAGCCACATCTACCAATGTTGCCATTGACCCATCTACATCCTTGACTTCTCCACCAGCTGAGTGCCGACCTGGAGGGTCCCCTGGGGTAAGTGAGTGCAGCCTCACCCCTCCCTGTGGGGAGCCAGAGGGGCAGATGACAAGGAGCCCGGGGCCAGCTCTCTCAACCCTTCCCTTGGGCAGGTTTCATGCCCCACCTTCCTTCCCCAAGTGATGGAGAAAGGGGTGCCAGGGGTGAGGGGAGCAGGCCATCCACAAGGCCAGCGCAGAAGTTGCTACTCTGCTCAACAGTAATGGGGAAGCAGGATTCAAACCCAGGTTTCAGTGTGCGAAGGCATCTTGGTGAGGCCAGACTCCCTCCATAGCTGAAAGCACCCCCCCCCGACTCTTGCAGAGACCCTGTCCAACAAGTGGTATAAGGGCTCCCCTCCACCCGGGGAAGGGGGTGGGAACACCTGGGGACTCTGGAGCCAAGGCACTTGGGAGCCAAACCCCTGCAGCTGCCTGGCTGAGCACCTGAGCCTGTTTCCTCATCTGTAAAATGGGCCACGACGGGGCATGAGCCACTCCAAGCGGGTCACTGAGATCCTCCTATACAATGCCTGGCACACAGGGAGACGCCGGGTAAGCTGGCATCCCCTCCTGCTCGTCGCCCAGTGCTATTGCCAAGCCCAGCGAAGGGAACAGAAGGAATTGCCCAATTCTGACAGCCTTTCCCTCCGCTTTGGCTGTGGAAGTGTAAATACTCCACGGAGAACCTCCAACTGCCTGTGTTTGTGGATCTCTGGCGCACACTCCGGGTTTGTTTCTAAACTGGGAAGCTTCGAGAGGCAGTGCAAACAGCCCTTCTGCCCACCTCTCCCACTTCCCCCCCATCTGCTGTTGCTCTGTCCTTGGAAGCCTGTGTGTTTAACGACACCATTTCAGCTGGAAATATCATCTCCCTGCCAAGCCCCCAAAAGCAGCTCCACTGATATTTATTGACCTGTTAATCTAGCTAGAGAGCCTGGTAGGAGAAGAGAAAAAATGCTGGCTGCATAGAGACTGGGGCCTGGCTTCTCATAATGACCCCACACACACTTCCCTCTGCTCTCAGCCCACCCCACAACGAAGCGGTGCCACAGTTCTCTAACCTTTACCTCCAAATGTGATCACAGCACTTTCACCCACATCCGACAATAGTACCAATTGCTGGAAGGAACTCAGAAGAGGAATCAAAGAATGCAGCAGCAGGATACTGGCTGGGGGTTCTCTGGACCTTCACAAGGCACAGGGCCAGTACTGGTGGGGGTGTGGGGAAGAGAGGGCTGGTGCCTGACTCCCATCAAAGCTGGCCCCTGGCAAGGACACACTTTTTTCAGACCTTGGCACTGACGGGCCTGACTTGCCCTCCGTTCGCTTAATGAGCACCACACTGTGCCTGTCAAAATCATCTTAAACAGCAAAAGGAAAAGAGTGGGGCAGATAGGAGTCCAGGCTTGGCCAAGGCCCTTCATCCTGGGGTTGTGCAGCAGGGGGAACCCCTGGACTTGAGGGGTAGCAGGCAGCAGCTCCTCTGCACCTTCCCTGGCTGGGGGAGCACACACTTGTTTCCTGAGCAGAAGTGGCCTCTTTTAAGGTGCGGGGGTGGGAAGGGCGTGCGGGGGGGGGTGGGGGGAGTGTGGGGGCACACCTCTCTAGGGACCCTGGGAACTTCAGTCTGCTGGTTGGGTGTATAGTGGGATTCAAGGAAGTGTTCTCCGTAGCATCCCTTTTGAAAGCATAAAGTTGCTCTGTTTGGCAGTCCTGAGCCCCCAGGCAGTGCCAGGCTATTTGGGCAAAGCTGAACACCTGTCCTTGGGGGGAGGAGCATCAGCAGGGACAGCTGGCCCTGCTTCCCTCCCCCACCTCATGGAAGAGCTGGGGATTTAGGTCAGAGGACTGCAGTTGAGGGTGGGGGGGGCGCGGAATCTGCCTTCACCCCTCCATTACCCAAAGACTTCCAGTCTCGCCCCTGGTTACCACGACCCCACCACCTCCGGCCCTGGGTCAAAGAGAGTCGCGTCACCACTGCAACCCCAGTGACGTCAGAGGCCTGGAAGTGACGTCACGCTGTGGCCCCACTGGGGAACCCACCATCCCTGCGAGCTTTTTTGAGGAATGGGGGCTGTACGGGACACCCTGCTCGGATCTAGCCTTGGAGGACCCAATCCTCAAACGCAGCCACCTGCGTGGCTGGGACTCCACAATCCACCTCGGAGCTGATGTCCCCTGAGGATCTCACAGGCTGCTTGGGAGCACCCCAAGGGTTCCATCTTGGGTGCCCTCCTCCTTGGCCCTCCAAGGCGCGGGAGTTCCCAGGGAAATTTCGGATGACGGAGCTGCTACCTTTGTTGGCTTTAGGGATGGGGTGACCTTTCCTCTCAGGCATATGCCTCAGCCTCGCCCGGGGCTCCGTGGAGTTCCCCAACGGGCCCCCAACCTCCACTCCGGCCGCTTGGCCGGTCTAGACAAGTTGTGTGTGAAAGGGAAACGGTTGGGGGGAGACGAGGAGCACGGCTGCTTCAGAATTCCCAACAGCTCAGGGCCCCTTTATTTCCGATCCGGCCGCCCCGACGCCAAGGAGTGCCCCCAGCTCCAGCCCGGAACCCCGCCCCGCGGAACTCACCAGATCAGCCAGGCCGTTGAAGGGCACCAGGTCTCAGCGGCGACGACTCTCCGCTCGCCGGGTCGCAGCCATGCAGAGGTGGCAGAGGCTGCCTGAGGGAGCCCCCCTTGGGGGCCGATGCCTCTCTCCGGGTGGAAAGAGACGCTGTCGGTGAGGGTGATCCAGGCACTGACCCGCGCCGTCCGAAGTCGGGGATGGCAGGTCTGTCCGCTCAGCGTGGGTCGTGCCCGCCCGGGACCTGGGCCGTGCGGGCGCTCAGGCGGCGCATCCTCGCCGGGGCCTGTGCTCACCGCGTCCGGCGGGCGGCGCTGCGCCTCCCCTCGGGGTCCCGCTCAGGGCTGCAGCTCGGCCCGCGCCGCTCCCCGGGGCGCCCTCTCCGCCCGCGCCAGGAGCCCGGCGGCCGCGGCCCCTCTCGCCGGCCCCAGCTGCAGCCTGTCTTTGTTGCTTCCTCTCGCTCGACCTCCCGCCCGCGGCTCGCAGCCCCCGGGTCCGCCTGGGGGTGGGAGGGGGTCGTCTCCTCCGGGGTTGCACGCACCTGCAGCGGCCCCGGCTCCTCGCCGGGCATGCACCGGCCCCCGCAGGTTGCAAAAGAGAGGCGGCGAGAAGGCACCGGCCCCTCCTCCTCCTCCTCCGAGCCCTGGGTGTGGGGGGAGGGGAAGCTGGAGAGCAGCGGCAGCCGCGGCGGCGGCGGCGGGCGGCGGAGGCTCGGATGCAGCCCCAGGGGCCTCGGCGCCGCGAAATAACCGGTCCGGGTGGCGCAGGGCGGACGTGGGAAGGGCCTGGAGCACGGTACACCGGGCGTGCGAGCTCTCGAGCTGCAGCAGGGGCGGCGCGCGCCGGGCTCTCACGCGCCCATGGCCCCTGGCGGCGCGCAGGGGCTCCCGGGGCTCAGCCTCGCGCCGCCTGGCGCGCGCCGGCGCCTCGCCTCGCCTCAGGCCCAGGTGCCGCGTGCCGCGTCCCGCAGGCGGCGGGCCCGGCTCTTCACCTCCCTCGGCTGGAGCACGCAGCCTCTCAGCGGAGCTGCCGGCCCGGCCCTCCTGCCCGCTGCTCCGCTCCGGCCCGACTGACAGGCGCGAGCGCCGGCAGCGGCTGCGGCGTCTCGCCCCCCGCCCGCCCCCTAAGGTTCTGCCCAATCAGCGGCGGCCGAGAGGCGGTTACCAGGGTGACGCGGCGCCGCATCCTGCGGGGGGCGGGGCCGGGGGCCGCCACGCGCGCTTTTCGCGGCAAAATTCAAAGGCCGGCAGGGCGGCTCTCCAACCTCCTCCCCCAAGCTGGGGCGAGGCGGGACCGGCCTCGCGGGGACTGCAACTCCCGGCATGCAGCGCGCCGACGCCGGGCGGAGGGGCCCCGACTTGAGGCGCAGAGCATGCTGGTATTTGTAGTCCCTTTGTCGGGACCCAGAGGTGGAAAAACCAGTATCCTTTATTGAACACATATCTGGGGCAAGGCACTATGCTAAGAGCATTACCTGCATTGTTTCATTTAATCTTGAAAAGAACCCTATGAGGAATTTGTTAAAAATAATAGAAAGCTAACACGTAATGAAGTACTCTGCCTAATGCTCACAACAGCCCTGTAAGGTATGTATTATCACCCCTATTTTACAGATGAGAAAACCGATATGGTAGGTATTATTATTATATTCCCAGCTTATAGAGGAAATTGAGGTTAAGAGATATGAAGTGACACTCTGTCCGGAGTGTTTTGCCCCAAGGCATATTTTTGGAAGTGAATGACTTTTGGGATCACATTTGAGATCTGTGGACCACTAACTATATACCCAGGCACTGTGCTGAGCTTTTTACAAAGTCTACCGCATGGTATCCACACCACATATATGGGAGGCAGGTCCTGGTATTCTCCTCCACTTAACAAACGGGGAAACTGAGGCACAGTATCACCTGGTGCCCAAATTTTGAATCCATCAAACTGTACTGCACCTTGCCTTTTACCTTCTAAGTAGCTTCATAGGTTCTCAATAGGTCTCTCTGATAGCCCATGAGTGGCCTGCTTAGCAGTCCCATTTTACAGCTGGAGAAATTGAGTCCTGGGAGGGATAGTTCCCTCAGTTGCCATGTGTCCATCCCACAGCAAGTTGGGTAGCGAGCTTTGCAGGAAAGACTTCACGATCCCTACAGAAATGCAAAGCCGCAGCCAGAACTCCTCTGACCACTCTCAGGCTATGTCTGTGTGACCCTGTGGAATCCCATGGAACTTGTGTGCGATTCCAACCTTGTCCTCGTTGGCTGTTGGCTTTGGACATTTACCTTCATGGCTCTGTGCCTCAGTTTCCTGTCTGTGTATCATAATTCCTATCCGAGGGGGTTGTTGTGTGGACAAAAAGTTGCTGGAAAGGATTCAGAACACACTAAGTGCTTAATAAATGCCAACTGTAGTCATCCAGACCCGGAAGGCTTTGAAGACCCTGGTGAGTGTACCCAGTGAGATGGGCTGCTTATAGGGGCAGGTGAGAGGGGGGTTGGCTAGCCTACTTTTAGGAGCCAACCCACCCCTACCCAGAGCCTGGGAGAGGCGCCCGCAGGGGAGCTCCAGGGCCAACCAAGTAGGCCACCCATCGTCTTATCTAGGGCAGGAGCAGGTCCTGTTTCAGGCCCTGGAGCAGCTGCCATGAGTGCCATATCCAGGAGCCCCTGGCTTCAGTGCCCTGCTCTAGTTCTCCCGGGCTGTTCCACCCAACCCTCTTGGAGTTGGGATGGGGGTGGGGATTTACCTGGGAACTTGATCCAACTCCCAGCTGCTTCCTCTCGCTCTGCTCCAGGGGCCAAGCAGCCAGAGCTGCTAGTGACATCAGGGCAGGCTGCCCAGGCAATGCACTGGGTGGACCCAGGGTGTGGACAGGTGGGGAAAATATGGTGCAGGGCTCAAGCCAGGTGCAGGGAGAGGGACGGCGACCACCAAAACCCTGGGAAGAAAGAGAGGGCAGGAAGTAGAGAAGAAGGCTGTGTGGCCACACCATCTATTTTCCGATTGGGGATTTTTTTCCATCGTCGGTTACCATGACTTGACACCTACTATGTTCAGGGCACATGCTCAGTGCTGTTTATATCACCTATTTCTATCTCCTTTTACCTTCACAGCACCCCCTGGGAGGTCTATTCGATTACTGTCCACATCTTACAGCTGAGGAAGGCCACGTGACTCGCACAAGGTCACACAATGACAGAACCAGGGCCCAAATGCCAGAGCCCCTGATCTTGATTTATTGCACCCTGTGCCAGCCACTAATTGACTGGGTGTGGCCTTGAGGGCAGATTTCCTCTCCTCTTTGGACCTCAGTTTCCTCTGTTGTAAAATGGAGGGTGGGACTTATGACCCAGCCCAACCAATCAGGCTCTCGTGGACTGGCACCCCTCCCCTGACCCGGTAGCTTCCAAAGGTCCCACTGTGGTTCCAATGTACGGCCAGGGGTTTAGAAGGTCTCAAAAATCCCCTCCATCTCTGAAGGCCTGTGAGCTCATGATGAGCTAATGGTGGGATTTCAGGCAGCAGCGGGCTGGAAGACAGCTATAGAAGCGGAGAGCTCAGTCTTCCTCTCATACCGGTCCAGGAAGGGGAACAGCCTCATAGATGCTCCGCCGCAGGCCTTCACTTACACCCTCCCACACTCACACTCACAGTGCCCACCTCCCTGAGGTCAGGCCCTCCTGTCCATGCCCCCCCCCCGGCCCCCCAGTTCCCAGCCTTGATACAGCCTCCCCTTGCTATGGTCATGTGCAATAACTCTGCATTATGTGAATGGAAACAGTGTCAAGATAGATTTGCCACGGTCCGCAGAACCACCAGGCAGGCCAGCGCTCGAATGCTGGCTCCAGCCAGGGGTTCAAGAGGCCCTGAGGGGGTTGGGGAACAGAGAGAACCTCAGTCCTCACCGTCCGTGTATATCGCCTATATTTCAGCCTTGCTGAAATGCCTGCACACCCTCCCAAGTGTCTCTCTGACTTCCAGTTCTTTACCCATTCTGTCCGTTCCAACGAGAATAGCCTCCCTCCGGGTAGTTAACTCTTGCTCCTCCTTCAGATTTTAGCTAGGGTGCCACCTCCTCCGGGAAGCCCTCCCTGACTACTGCCCTCTAGGCTGGAGTCCTTCCCCCTTCATAGATGTGCCTGGTCTGTTTTATAAGGGCCCACTTATTGGACAGTCTTCCCCACCAACCTGAGGACTCTGAGAGGGCAGGGGCTGCATTTGAACTGTGTTAGCCCTAGCACAAGCCTGGTATACAGTCAGCACTCAATATTCAGTTTTGTTGAATTAATCTCTGAATCAATGAATAAATATGGCCCAGGTTTTCTTTGTAGTGGAAAAGCAGGGAGAGGAGGAGTGGAATCAGACCGACTGGGTTTGAATCCTGACTCTTCAGGTTGTTAGCCATGTGACTCATCTGCTCTGTGCCTTGGTTTTCCCCATCTTCGAAATGGGGTTAATTGTCACAGAGGCACTGCTCAAGGGGTCTGGACCCTGAAACTTTTGCTCCCACCCTCCCATGTGTGTAAGGCGAGTCATGCCCATTCCCTCTTTAAATCTGCTCATTCGTTCATTCATTCATTCAACATTTCCTAAGTACCTGCTTTGTGCCAGCCACTAGGGATTCAGCAGTGATCCAAACACAGTCCTTGACCTTGGGGGGCTCAAGTTTCATGGGGGGACAGATAAGACAACTAGCAGTTATCGGCTAGCTGAAAACATCCCATATCTGGGGAGGGAAAGAGATCACCCAACAAATTCAACCCAAGGAGGTCCACACCAAGACACATAGTAATTAAAATGGTAACGGGGAAGGGAAAAACACAGAGCCAGGCACCTGACCTAGCCGGTGGGCTGGTGATGGTGGAAAGGCTGATCAGTGGCCCTGTGAGAAGTGAGTAGAAGGTAGCCAAGGGGAGGGGTGAGGGGAAGAGTGGTCTTGGCAGAGGGAATCGCCAACGCAAAGGCCTAGTGTCCCAAGTGAGGGGGCTGTGAATGTCCCAAGAGTAGAGGTGGTCAGAGTCTGAGCTGGGCTGGGGAGTGGGGTGGGGAGGCGGAGACTGAGTCTTTGTCCTGGTGGGGGGAGCAGGCCTGCCCCAGCCTCCCTCCCCAGCCCCCACCTGCCTCACCTGCCCTTGTTGCCATAATCTAGGCCAGAGCCTGGAGGGAGCCGAGCCCCCATTGGTGCACACCATGTAGGTTTTTCAGAGATAATTTAATCAGAGCTATTAATAAGCAGAAAAGAAAGAGCTCTTTATGCTCCTCCTGGAGAAAAGGGGAAAGAAGAAGCACGTGTAACCTTGTTATTCACCCAGCCCTGCCCCCCAGTACCTGGAGCCTCTCTCTAGGGCAGGCCCAGGGAGATGGGGCCAGGAGCCCAGGGGAGGGAGGGCCAAGGAGGCCCACATAGCCTCAGGGACTGGCCCCTGCCACACTCACCTCTAGCCACTTTGGCCTCCTCTTAATTGCTGACAGATGCCAAACTGTTTCCCCCTGAGCCCTTTGGCCAAGCTGTTCGCTCTGCCCGGAACACTCTTCCTTCTGCTCTTTGCACAGCTGACTCATTATCATACTTTAGGTCTCAGCTCCAATGTTACCTCCTCTGAGAAGCCCTTCCTGACCACCCCATCTACAGTTATTCTCCCCAGAGGCCCCTCCTTTGCCTGTCCTCTGCAGTGCTTATTATTGTCGGCAACTCCCTGTGCACTTGTGGATTGACTTGCTTATTTTCTGTCTCCCTGTCTCTGCGGTCAGCTCTGCGGGCGGGGGGCGGGGTGTGGGGAGGACTCCTGGTCATCATCTTCGGCGGTGCTGTATTGCTACCACCTCACGTGATCATGTGCACACAGTAGGTTCTAGGTCAATACTTGTTTATGGAATTGGAGAAGGTTCAAGATGTCTGGGGAGTTGGGATAGCAACCAGAAGGTAGTGGGGTCCCTTCCACCTGGGAGAACCCGAGACAATCTAGGAATTGTTAAATCCCTTTATTTCATCCCTGGGGATCAGGAGGCCCAGAGAGGGGAAGGCACTTGCTCAAAGTCATGTGGTAAGTGTGGGCCAGAGGTGGGACTTGAGCCCAGAGCCCTCTTGGGGCACAGAGTTTCATCTGAGTCTCATCTCACATACCAGCTCTGTGTCAAGGGGGATTCTGAGGCCAGACCCAGGCTCCGAAGGGAACAAGTGCTGTGCTGCCATCGATTAGTGATGTCTGCTGAGTCAGTAGCTGCACAGAGGCTATTCCTGTGAACAGGAGTTTGAAAGAGCACTGGACTGGGAGTCTGGGATTTCTTTCCTTCAATCAGCACCACCCTCTTATCCTGGGACCCCTCTAGATAAGCCAGGCAGCTCCCCTGGGCTTCAGTTTCCTCAACCGAAAGTTGGGACTACTTACCCTGGCCCTGCCTATTACAAGGAAGGACTATAACGAGAAAACGGGATAACATTTCCAAAAGCATCGAACAGGCTCTACAAAAGGTAATCAAAGATAACTAGGGTAAAATAAAGTGGCAACAGTAATAGGAATATGCATCTAGCGAGGCCCCACTACGGGCCTGGCACCACCCCAGGTACTTCTGCTCTGTGATCTGTAAACCTCGCAGCAAGCCCACGGAGGGGAACCACTGGCCTGTGTTACAGATGTGGACCCTGAGGTTGACGTCCATGGCCTTGCTTGAGGTGGCACGGAGCTCCTGGGTGGGCGGCACCTGGATGTGAACACTGATGGGTCTCCCTGATAGGTTTCCGATTTAGCTGGAGGCCTTAACACACAGGAAACAGTGACCGGATGTGGGGGTGGTCCCCATGACCCCCCTACAAGGTTGATCTCTGCTTTCTGGCCCCGCTGGGCCTGGTTCTCCCAGGCTCTGAGTGGCAGGGAGATTTCCAGAGGATTAAACCCAGCCCACCCCGCCTCCCCGCCCTGGCCTGGAAAGGCCAACAGGCCCTCCCAGGCCCGCCTGGCGGATCTCCTTTTGTACAAAAAGTTATTGACTTATCAAGGTTAAAATACATTCAGCGCAGGCCAATAAAACAGGGATACCGCCGCATCCCGGCTGTCATGCGCGGCCTGGTTTTCATGGCAACAGGCTCTCTTCTCAGGCTCCCTTCTGCACATGAAACTGTTCAGTTGTGCAAAGTTCAGGCGTTACATAAACAGGGAGTTAACAACAGCGGCAGAAATCAATGTCTGGCCAGGCATGGCCTGGGGAGATAGCATTGATTGGGCCCTATGCTGTCGATAGGCCAAGTCCCCGCTTCCTGCCCGGTTGCCTTGAGCTCCATCCCGCAGCCCCAGCCCCTGGCTCAGACCCAGAGAGAAAAGGTGCCTCCGCCCTGGTCCCGGAGCCCCTTTCTGGCTGGGATCCAGCAGGGAGGGGATCTGCTAAGCTGTCTGCTGCTGTTTTGTAAACCATTCTATGGTTCAGAGATGCCATTCCATTGCCTTAAAATAAGTTCACCCCATTGTTAATAGAAAAAGCATCCCTCTGCCTTTGAGCCATCCTTCTGACAAGGGACGATCCCATTGTCTCTACGTTTAGCCATAAAAAACCACCCATCTGTCAAGATGTGCCCCAATCAGGTCAAATGGATCAGGATATGAAACCACACTGGCTGGGCGACCTGGGATAAGTCACTTCACCTCTCTGAGCCCTGGCTTCCTGTTTTCTAAGAGTAACAGCACCAACTTCATGGGGGTAGGGAGGAAGAAGTGAGGGGACACATGTGAAGCTGCTCACTTAGGGCCCGTGTCAGGAAGCTAACCCTCTGTGTCTCTCTTCTACTACACATTCCAGCAGACACCTAGATGGGGCAGAAAGAAACAGGGAATGAGGAAGGGATATCAAGGCTCAGATCCCAGCTCCTCTGCCAGCTGTGGGACCTTAGGCAAGTCACTTGACCACTCTGAGCCTGGGCATTCACTCCCTTGTATAGTAGAGAAAAAGTGCCTTCACAAGAGTAAAGAAGAACAAAACGAGCTCACTGTTGTGGGCATGCAGAAAGTGACCAGTAAAGAGTCATCAAATCAGATCCTTCCTCCAGTGTGCCAACATCGGATCAACCCACCCTCAGAGAACAGAAGCTTTCATGGGATTTCTCTCAGGAAAGGAAAGCTTCCAGAGGAAAGAGTTATCTGGAAGGTTCTTAAGGACAGGGGCCGACGTTTGTTCCTCTTTGCGTGGTCAATGTTTGGTGCAAAGCCCAGGTCTACAGTAAGATCTCCGTGCGTGTTTGTTGAACAAAGTTAAACTCATCTGGAGAGCTGACTAGGACTTCTCCATCTGGCATGGGATACCATGGAGACAGCGGGATGGTTAGGATGATTTGGGATGGGTTTGGGGGTGCTTCTCGCCACACTGGGTCTGGCACAGACAACCAACTCAACTGCTGAAATTCATACCTCCTTCCATGGGATGAAATGGGTACTGGGAAGCAGAGCTCAGCGGGAGTATGTAGCTCGCCGCCACATTTCTAGGCAGGGCGGAATGAGTAGCTTTTGCCACTGAAATGCGAGCAAGCACAGTGTAAGGAGTGATTATGCCTCTCGTACACAAGTTTTCTCTTCTGCCCCAGGGCAGACGATTGACCTTTCTGGCACAGAGCAGAACCAAAAGATGGATGGAGCCTGGGTCCTTAAATCACTCGTGGAGGAAATATGCCCACCTGTTGACCAACAGCACAGGCTTTGGACTGTTATATGAGAGATGAACGTCTGTTGAGTTGCGCCAGTAAGATGCCAGGGATTGTTTGTTACAGCAATCCTGGTGCTGTTACAAAATCACAGGGCTGCCCAGAAGGGACTCAGAGCACCGCCCCCCTCTCCCTGCCGCCCCCAAACACACACACACCAGCGCAGTCCTCTCCAAGCCACGAAATTTTACAGAGCTGAGAGGAGACCCTTATTTAATAAAGCAAGTACACTAATGGGAGAATCCACGTAGTGGATATATGTGTTCATTGTAAATGTCTTCCAACTTTGCTGTGTGTTTGAAATGTTTCATAATAAAATGATTGAAAAAACTATCTATCCTGATAGTTTCAAAATCTTCCAAGGAACCTTAGGGCTTGAGGAAGATGTGTCAGGGACCACTGGTCATGGTGGGGGTGGGCAGAGGAAGCTGGAAAAGGGAGAGCTCTGGGCTCCCCACTATCACCCTCTGCCCCACCCACTTCAACTAGAGCGTGGTCCATTTCCTTGCTTTTTCATATTGGAGTTCTGCATGTGATTTTAATTTGAGAAAAGGTTTCCACCGCTCTGACAATAAAAGCCTGAAAGCCACTGAGTGCAATCCTCTGGGGGTGATCGATGGGGAATGTGAGGTTCAGAGCGGGAAGAGACTTGCACCGGGTTGCACGGTGAGCCAGTGGCTGGGCAGAAATTCACACGCAGGTCTTCTGGTTCCCAGGACAGTCATTCTCCATGGCTTTCTGGAGGTTCTCTGGGGGGTCTTCACCCTGGGGGCTGCTTGGAGGCCAAGAGGGTGGGTGTGGCACCAGACAGGGCTCCTTCATATCCTGCACCCTCCAGCTAGAGCCCTTTTGGCCTTTGGCTGTCTTCTATGTTGGGATCCAAGGTATTTGACCTAAGCGTTCTGCAGGTGGGGAGTGACCGCCTGGGAGGTGGTGGAGGGGGCCCCTGGAGAAGACTTCAGTGGGACCAGGAGTTTCCTGGAGTGGGACCCTCCCCCTCCATCCCCACACCACCCCCTTCTCTCTAACTATGGGGAGAAGATGGATGGGGGGAGGCAGGGCTGGGACAGACCACTCAGGAATGATGAATTTGGGCCCTGACCAGAAGCCCCCAGGGTCATCCAGGGCCACGGGCAGAGGTGAGAGGTCAGCCAGCCAGGGCAGGTGGATCAGCAAGGGCCAGGGCCAGGGAGTCAGCTTGGGAGTCTGAGGGCTAGTAATGGAAGGGGTGGGGTATACCCTAACTCTGGAACTCTTCTAGTACCAGCTGTCATATTCATTCATTCACTCATTCACTCATTCATTCATTCATTCATTCATTGATTCTATTCCAGCGTGCCAGGCTTCGGCTGGGCACTGGAATTCCAGGAGAAATAGGCACCTTTCCTGCAGGGAGAGGGGCAGCAGGACAATGAACAGTGCCACCTCACCCTGCCCCAGCGAATGATCGGTCACATGTCCTTGGGCAGGTCCCATCATCCCTCAGAGCTTCAGTTTCCTCCGTTTAGAGAATGAAGATAATTGTAGTTCCAAACCGACAGTGTGTGTGACGCATGGGGCACAGAGCTCGGTGCAGAGAAATGGCAACCCTCCTCCCCAGACTGCCGATCAGAAGAGAAGGGTCACGTTACCCCATCTGGACTGTTTCCAGGGAAGATGGGCATGGGTTCAAATCTTGACTCCACATAGTAGCTCTGTGACCTTGGGCCAAATCATTTCCCCTCTCTGGACCTTGGTTTTCTCTTCTGTAAGATAAGCACAGTAATAATAGTAACTTCCTTATCTGATGGTTGTGAGGTTTCAACGAGTTAGCATATGAAAGCATAGGAGCACCGGGCTGGCTCAGTCAGTGGAACGTGCCACTGTTGAACTTGGGGTCGTGAGTTTGAGCCCCACGTTGGGTGTGGAGCCTACTTAAAAAAAAAATTTTTTTTTTAATATATATGCATACTTACACAGAGAGAGAGGGAGACGGAGGAAGAGAAGGAGGCTCTGAGTCGATCACAGCAGTAATAACACTATTGGCGAATATCAACCTAGTGTTAGAGGGGACACCTTTCAGACCATCTAAACCTAACCTGGTGCCTGTAGGCCAGGTCTGACCCATCCGGAGGGAATGCCCAGAGCTCTGGCTTGGATTGGCTTTGCTCTCCCCTCCAGGCTCAATGAGAACAGTACTACAATCGATTAGCAATGCCTGCCGTGGGCGAGGGTGGGGAGAGTGACAAAAGGCATGCCTTCTATTAGCCGTTCCTGTGCTGGCCCAAGCCCTCCCCTTGTACAGGTGGGGAAACTAAGGCTCAGAGAAGAAAATAAGACTTGCTCAAGGCCACACAGAAAGTCACAGACATGGCTCCTGTGCCCGCCTTCCTGATTCCTCACTGGGCCCTGGTCTATGTCATTTAATCCTGTGGAGAAAAGTCATTATTTCTCCATTACATTTCTCAGGCTGTTTTCTGGAAGGGAGTTAATTGATTTAAACTTTTCCAGGATGATCTCCCTCCTCCCCCCCTCCCCTGGGCCCCCGATTCTATTATCGCTCTGCCTCTCGGAAATGAGTAGGTGGCGTCTGTGAGGACAGGCACAGGTCTCTGGGCAGGGCCTCCAAGCAGGTGTGAAGAGTGTGGACCATGCCTGGGGCTGGGTCTTCTGGGGACCTCCACAGTTAATGACAGTGACTGCCAGGATTTGAGCGTGTGGTGTTCCTCCTCCTCACAGCAGCTCCCTCTTAAGCTGTGTGCTAGGTGTGGCTCAGAGCATGTGGCTGGTCACACCCACCTAATTTACAGAAGGGGAAACCGAGGCACAGGGATGGTCCCAGACCTGGGATTCAAACACACGACCGCCTGGCCCCGAATTCTTTGTTCTCTACTATCTATAATCACTGCCTCCTTGGTTCTGTCAAAACCCGATCACCCCAAATGCTCGTTCAGATTCTCCCTGTGGCTTGGCTGAGGGGTGATCATTGACACCCCATCTGATGGATAAGGAAATCGAGGCCAAGCTGGGGGGTGGGGTGGGGTGGGTGGTGACGGATCCTGAGCCGCACGGTGGGGGCGGGGGGGGGCAAGGCTCTGTCTTTGTCTGCTCCTCTGGGGAAGCAGCAGAACAAGAGAGGCTCAGAGTGGGGCTGGTATGGCAGTCCTCCTGACTGATTCATCTTCCAAGCTGAAATATTTATTTATGCACCCCATTTAATCAGGATATGCCGTAATTAGCGGCAGATTTGTGCCTCCTGTCTGTGGTATTATTTATTTCGGGTTTGGGCGGCCCCTTCCCTGGGCCGAGTGTGCACTGGGCCTGGATTTCAATCAGATGGGGCCATGGCAGAGCTGTCCCAGGGGACCTCACGGCGGCAATGCCCCCCTCGGAATGATAAATGAGCCCGCAGACAGCAGCAATGCTGCCCAGCTGCTCTGGGGGGCTGGCGTGTGTCTCCCTATTGCTGGCTTGGTTCACATTTTTACCTCGGCATCTCTTGGCCTTGACGATGAGGAACACACTCTTCTCCTCGCAGCCCCCATGGCTCAGAAGTTCCTTCTGCTGTCCAACTTGAGTCAAGGTAAAAGCATCTGCAACTCTGCCCCCCAGGTGATCCCATGAAGGCCACCCTCTGTCGCTGGCTAGAAGGAGGCAGAAGATACAGGAAGGTTGGGGAATGTGGGCAGGGGTTCTTTGGACGCTAAAGGGAGTGGAACAGAAATAAAAGCTCGCCTTTATTGACTTGGCCTCCTGTGCTAAGTTTGGGTGAGTTTCTTAACCTCTTGGTGCCTCTATTTGCTCAACTGCAAAATGGGGATAACAGCAGGAGCTACCTCCTGTGACTGCTATGAAGGTTAAGAGTAAATACACTCAGAGCCCTTAAAAAGTACCCGACACACAGGTGCTCAGTAATTGTGCACTCTTGTTATTATTTGGGGGGTTAATTATTACGCTAACCTGGCAAGTCAGGTCCACACCATTTTACAGATGAGAAAAAGAAGGCCAGTGACCAGTGCCTTACCCATGAGACGGCCTTCATCGTCCTCATTTTACAGCGGGGGGTGGGGGGACCAGGGTCTGGAACACCAGGGAGCCCCTCACAGGCTGCATCCAGCATGGTGAGGGCTCTGTGGATGGTCACCTCCCTGGCTTTGCCCTGGGACTCTTCTGGAAGGTGGGGACAGAGGTACTAACCTCACCGGGTGCTTTGGGAATCAAGCAAAGGCATCTACGGGAGGCACCCAGCATGGGCCTGGCAGGGAGAGAAGCCTGGTCTGGGGTGTGAAGCTCGTATTCCAGCCACAGAGGAGCTGAGTCCTAGGGTTGGCTCAGAGGTGCTCCAGGCGAGTGTTTGCTGGGTGTGTAAAATGATCACAGCGAAGTTGGCACAGCTCCCGGGGGTCTGATGCCAATTAGGCCAAATGCCCACAGGGGGATCCTGTTGTTGCTGGCCTAGTTGAGACGGGGTTTGCGGCCGAGCTTCCGCCAGGGACCGCTGCTTCCAGGCTAACTGCCCTAATGAGGTCAGTGAGACATGTGGCTGTAACAGGTATGTGTGTGTGTGTGGGGGGGGGGCTGCACCTGGGTCTCATTTTGCAGATGAGGAAATTGAGACTCAGCAAAGACAGGTGACTTGCTGAGGTGGGGGCACAGGTTGTAAACCCAGGAGGCTGTGGGAGGGCTCCTGATACACAGATCCCTGATGCCCATATCCACCAAGTTGCTCCAGATCCAAAGTAGTCTTTCCTGTGTGGCCTTGGGCAAGTTACTCAACCTCTCTGATCCTCTCTGGCCTCAGGTGCCATAATGGGAATACAACCTACCTGGGGATGGGCATGGGGGCATGGTGGGTGTGAGAAGCACCCTGCTGCTCAGAGGATTCTGATTTTGAAACGGAACAAAGGAGTTTTGTGGGGGAGGTCCCTTCTGTGTCTATACCCTGCCCCTTCTCACTTTTCCCAGGCTGTTCCCTCTGCCTGAAATGCCTTTCCCTAACTTCTCCTCATTGTTTGGGTCCCAGCCCAACTGTCACCTCCACCAGGAAGCTCTCTCACTGCCCCTCCTCCACATATGGGTTGAGTTTCACTTCTGTGCTCCCTGGCCTCTCCTTGATCACATTGGACTGTGTCACCTGCTTCCTCGCCATCAGTTTTTGGGGGGTCAGGGGCCCCAATTATGTGGTTTACACTGCAGCCCTGGTGTCCAGCATGGGGCCTGGCACATGGTAGGTGCTCATAAACGTTTGTGTGTGTGTCCCCCTAAAATTCATATGTTGAAAACCTAATGCCCAAGGTCCTGGTAGTAGTGGGAGGTGGGGCCTTTGGGAAGTGACAAGGTCCTGAGGGCCGAGCCCTTGGGAATGAGATCTGTGCCCTTAGAAAAGAGGCCCCAAGAGCTCCCTCACCCCTTTAGCCACATGAGGACACAGTGAGAAGTCTGACCTGAAAGAGGGCCCTCGCCCGACCGCGCTGGTCCCCTGATATCGGACATCAAGCCTCCAAAACTATAAGAAACAAGTTTCTGTTGTTTATAAGCCCCGAAGCGCTGCTAATAGCAGCCTGAGCAGAGTAAGACACGTGCCCACCTCTCCCAGTTCAACCTGGATCCCCTCTTGGCAGAGAACCAGGAAGCTGGCAGCTGGAATGACAACAGCTCAACTCGAATCCCCGTCTCAGATGCCGCATGGATGTAAAGCCAGGTTCTCAGCTCTGGGAGCTGACTGGCTCCTGAAGCTTCCGTGC
The DNA here is from genome assembly GCF_009762305.2 of Zalophus californianus. Taxonomy (NCBI): domain Eukaryota; kingdom Metazoa; phylum Chordata; class Mammalia; order Carnivora; family Otariidae; genus Zalophus; species Zalophus californianus. The sequence continues at coordinate 18,503,235 of NC_045608.1, read as the reverse complement.
GTACTTAGGGACGACGGTAGGATGGGGCAGGGGGATACATGCAGGTATGGTCTGTCCCACAGCTGTGCCTCCTCACCCAAGGGAGGGCCCTGGCATCAGCTTCCAGTGTGCAGACTCCAGGGACCCTCATCATCTGCCAAGCCTATCCCTTCTTCACGGTGCTCCACTCTCCCTATGGAAATTTCCACTGGGAGAAGAGCCGAGAGTATCCACGGTCATTTACGGAGCACCTACTATGGACCAGGCTCTGGCTGTTCCTGCCCTCATGCGATCTTTCCCACTGCCCCCCGTTTTGCAGGTAAGCAAACTGAGACTCAGGGAGGGAGAACAGAGGCCCCAAAACATGCAGCTGTGAAGTACTGGACCCAGAACTTGAACTCACATCCTCCCCACCCCACCTCTGGAAACAGCATCACTTTGAGTGATGGCTCTGTGGCCCCTCTGACATCACCGAAAATATAAATCAAAACCCCCCTCCCAACTGGGGCCCTGGGACATGAGAGCAGAAGGGGAGGTTATTTTTGGGGGAGTGAGAGCCAGACAAAGAAAAGCAGCCTCCTGGAGAGACCGATGATTAGGATTATTACAGTCTGATTAACAGTAATAATCACCCAGGAGAGGTTTTGAGCCCACCAAGGCCTCCCAACACCTGTCTTAGGACGGGTTCAAAATGTAGCTCCGTTTTACAGATAAGGAAACTGAGGCTCAGGAAGGTGAGGTGGTTTTTTGGAAGGCACCCTGCTTGGAAGTGGCAGTGCTGTGATTTGAATCCCAGTAATGTCCAAGCTTATGCTTCTTGGCCAGGGGCATTGTCTGGAGATAATCAGGAAACGTTTGTTGACTGACTGACTGACTGATTGACTGAAAGAAGGAATGATTTAATGACTGAATGGCCAGCTTTAGGATGCCTACTGGGGGCTGGCAGAGGCTGGAGAGGAAACTCCAAGTCCAACCCAGGCCCCTCCTGACCTCCCACAGGGCCTTGCCTCCCACAGGGCGGAGGTGGGTGGCCATCCGGTGGCAGAACAGGGGTAGGGGCCTGATGCCCCCCCAGCCTCCGTCCTGCCCCTGAATGCTCACACTGTTTGTGACTTATTGTTTAACTTTACAAGCTCCTTGGCTTTTATGAGGGTTATTTATAAAGCTCTGGGCTTTGATCCGCAGCATAAAAAAGCAAACTCCTGTGTCTGAAAATGTCACCAGGGATTAGGGAGCCTTTGAAGTTTCCTCCCTGCAGGCAGCACCTGCCCAGTTTTCCCTCCAAAGAGCCTCTCAGCCTGGGAGCCCTGGCCAGGGCCTGGGGGCCCTCCTTTGGGGTGGAAGTGGTCCCCTGTCCGGATGACTGACAGGTCGGGGGTCCCCTCCCCATCCCCGGAGCACTCCACCCAACTGGGCACTGTTCCCAGTTCCAGTCAGGACTGTGCCTTCCTGATCTCCAGATGTTGGCAACATCTGTCTCTCACGTTTATGGACAGCCAGAGGCTGCTCTCTCACATCCCTGAGCCCAGGAGTAGGGACTGCGGGGGTTTAAAAAAAATGGATTATTATTACTGGCTTATTAGGAGGGAGGGGGGCAGGGAATATAAATAGGCAGGTAGGGGAGAAAGAACAGCTCTCAGTGAGGCCGTGGTTATCTGCTCCCTCCTAGCCCTGGGGTGGAACCTTCTCCCCTGCCTGCTAGAGAGGGGCCCCTCATTTGTTTCTCCCTTTCTCTTCAGTCAGGTGACAGCTGGGGTAGTTTAGGCTAGTTCATGGCAGGGGGGCAGGGGAGAGAGGGACCCCAGGGGCCAGTCGAGAGAAGCAGCCGTGTTCCCTGCTCCCCGCCTGCTTGCCAGAGGGAGGAACAAGATGACCCGGCCAGGGTTCATTCAAACATTCCCAGTGGCCTGAGTGTGTCTAGGACTTTTTTTTCCCTCTCTCTCTCTCCCTCCCTGGATCTTGCGGGACCTCCAAGCACCTCAGTAGCGAGCCAGCGAGGAGGTGAAATCGCAGCTTGTCCCCGCTCTGAGCTGTGTGAGCTCAGGCAAGCCCTTGCCCTCTCTGAGCTGCCTTTGCCCTATTTCCAAAGTGGGGGGCTTCATACAAGGTCATTCCCAGGAACATGGGGGATGCTTGGTAGCCCTGGAAGGAACCAGTCCTCTCTTCCTTCTTCAGACCCAGAGAGAGCGAAGCTGGGGCCCCAACAAAGAGAATCTTCAGCCAAAGCCCTCTGTCTGGCTCTCTGCCCAGCTTTCTCCCAGACCCAAGGCCTGGCCTCAGCTGGTGGAGGAGGCAGCGGCCATGACTTTCCATGGTGGCCTCACCGCCACCACCTTTACCTAAAAGCTTTTAAAGGTCACGGAGGAGGGAATGTGGCTCCTCTGTCCGTGGGGGGAAGGCAACAACGTGGCAGCGGGTGTGTGCAGGGCAGGGGGCTGAGTGCGTGAGGGTGAGGGAGCCGGGAGAAGCGCTGTGGGAAACCAGGGTGCTGGAGGTGGGGCCACGTGAGCAGGTAAGTGACCAGGTATGTGAGGAGAAGGGACTGGTGAACAAAGAGAGAAACTGTGGTCCACTCATACCTGGAGCACTACTCAGAGATACAAAGGAACAAACTCCTGACATAAGCAGCAGCATGCCTGAATCTCAGAAACCAAACCAAACCAAACCAAACCACAGTATATTTGCACCTGCTAAGCCAGCTGCCTGCAAAGCTGCTTCCCTTAGCCCCCACCCCACCCCTTCCCCTTTACATGGCTAAACTCCCCCTCAACCTTTAGAGTCAGACTCAAAAGCCCATGTACTGTATGATTTCATGTGTATGAAATTCCAGAAAAGGCAAAAAAATAGTGACAGAAAGTAGATTGAGGGTGGCCGGGGTCGGGGAGGGAGGCGTAAAGTGTAGGGATAGGAATGGACCACAAAGGGGCAACAGGGAAATTCTAGGGGTGATGGAGATGTTCTATACCTTGATTATGGCATTGCTTACATGACTGTATTCATTTGTGTACAAATTGTATGCATTTGTGTACATTTGTATACTCATCCAGTTGCTCGCTTACCATCAGCGAATTTTGTTGTGTGTAAATTACACTTCACTGAAGCTAAATAAAGTAGAAAAACCCACAAGCAAATAAGAAAACTACTCGTTGCAGAAGAAAATTAAAAAGTAAACAAGTAAAACTCTCTCCTACCTTCAACTCTTCTCCCCAGAAGCAACAATGCATCCATTCATTAAGTCACCCAACTAATATTGATTGACTATCTACTACGTGCTAAGCACCACTGTAGTTACTCTTAATAATTGTAGGTATGTATGTGTGTATGTGACTTTCTGGAAACACTTTTTGGGTATAACTTTGCTTTCAGGTGAATGTGAACAGACAACAGTCTATTTTGCACATTTTGCTCATCCCACAGCCCAGCCTAGAGAAAGTTCTTCATGAACATATTCACATCTCCCTCGTGCTTTCTAAAGGCTGTCTGGGGGTCCATTGAATGGATGAACCAAATTTATTAAACCTGTCCCATTTTTAAAAAGATTTTATTTTTAAGTAATCTCTACACTCAATGCGGGGCTCAAACTCACAACCCCAATATCAAGAGTTGCATGCTAGACTGAGCTGGCCAGGTGCCTCTAAACCTGTCTTTTCTTGACAATTCAGTAGGTTCTGTGTTTCATTTTCTTATATATACAGCACTGTTTCATATACAGCAGTGTAGTGAACTTCCTTGTACAAGAAGGTGGCCTTATTCACAGGGCAAACTCCTGGGGGGGGGGGTCAAAGAATCTTTACATTTTAAAACTTGAAAAAATTCAAAATTTAAATCTCTCAAGTCAGCCCTCTACTTGACATTTAGGTGTGTTTCCACTCCTCTTAGAAAATGAACCCAAACATCCACTCATGCCAACAAGCTGCACAGTCCTGCCCCTATCAGTTCCTCCAACTTCATCTCACACTGTGCTCCAGCCATGCTGATCTCTCACTCCTACCACAGGGCCTTTGCACCTGCTATGCCATCTGCCTGCAAAGCTTCCTCCCTCCCTCCGTCCCTTTCACCTTCCTACAGGAAGGAAGCACTACTTCCTCCAGGGAGGAGGAAAAGAAATTTCTTTTTTTCTTTAAAATTTTATTTATTTATTTGAGAGAGAGAGAGAGAGAAAGAGATAGCGAGAGAGAGCATGAGCAGAGGGGAGAGGGAGAAGCAGGCCCCCCACAGAGCAGGGAGCCCAACATGGGGATTGATCCCAGGACCCTGGGATCATGACCTGAGCAGAAGTCAGATACTTAACCACCTGAGCCCCAGAAAATTTGTTTTTCTAAGGCACCCCAGAAATTTGTTTTCCTAAGACCCTGTGAATAATACCTGTCTCCCCAGTAGACTATGAGCCTCACAGAGCAGGTCTTGGGTTAGACACTGGTACGCAAGTGATTGGTGTGCAAGTGATTAAGGAAGCGATCCCATGAGGGATGAAGAGGAGGGTGGGGGAAGGAGGACAGGGAATGGGAGAAAGCCGTGTAGGGTACAGTTTTAGGCAAAGCCCCATGGAGGGTAGCTTCAGCCTGATCTCACCCAGAAGCTTGGGAGTGTGAGTGACAGACACCACACAGTTTTGACCGGAGGCAAGGGAGCTGGACTTCACCCATGGCCTGCCATTGACTAAGACCTGCCCCAGCACGGGGGTGAGGGGCCGGTATAGCCCCCCTGGCTCTCTGCACGTGCCAGCAAAGTGGCTCCAGCAGCCAGAGGCTAGTTCTTTAAAGGAGCCACAAATGAAGTAGGCAAATGGAAGAAAAGCACACAGAAGCTGGTGGAGAGGCACACAGAAATGACCAAAGGGACCCTAGGGGACCTGAGCAGGGCACTGATTGTACCCATTGCACGTGACGTCTATTTTCTTCACTATCCCAAGCACCTCGTAGAGTGCTTGGCACAGAGCATGCACTCCAGAAAGACTTGGTCAATAAGCCAATGCATAAAGGAATACATGTGAGTTTATTCAGAAGGAACAGCCTCAGCGAAGGCATAAGCAAAGGCTCAGAAGTGGAAATGGGCAGTGGTGCTCGAATCAGTCCAAGGAGAACTAACTGTTACATTGTTAGGAATTGTGTGAGCCTCGTGTGAAACACAGTATTTCTGACACCAGCTGCCACATTGTAATTCAATCCAGTTCTGATGCTTAACATCCCAGAGAGTCTCAGACTCCACCTGTGAAGGGCCCATGTATCCCAACAAGACTGCAAGTTCAGGGGCCCCTACACTCATGACCAAATGGGTACAAATTCAGGGGAGTCCCAGAACCCCCTTCATGTCTGATACGTTGCTGGAACAGATCAGAGAACTCAGGAAAGCACTATACTCGAGATTATAGTTTTGTTATAAAGGATAAAATCTGGACCAGCCAAATGAAGGGTGGGTCCTGGGAGGGTCCCCAACTCAAAGCTTCCATGCCCTCTCCCCGTGGAATCTGGGCTCTTCAGCCTCCCAACACATCCGTGTGTTTACCATCCAGGGAGCAGTAGTGAGCTTCGGGGTCTGGAGTTTTTATTGGGGTTCCATCACCTAGGCATGGTTGACCGAATCCTTGGCCACATGATTGAACTCAATCTCCGGGCCTCCCCCCGTACTTGAAAGCCCTAACCTTCTGATCACATGGTCAGTCTTTCTGGTGACCGGCCCCATCCCGAGTCACCCCATCTCTTAGCATAAACTCAAGGGTGATCCAAGCGGCTCACGAATAACAGACAGTTCTATCACTTCAGAAAGTCCGAGGATTTAGTCTTCTTCCTGGGAACCAGGGACAAAGGCCAGCCACATTCTTTTTACACAACACACAGTGATTATTGACATTTAAATTACATAAACTTACAGCTAAATCAATAATTTTATAAACAGTAGTAAATACTCAAAACTCATCATCTCAATGTTTTACAACATTTTGCTACTGTCTATGCCCTTGAAGTTATTTTTACCCATTGCATCTCCTTGGAGAAAATACTACACAGTAAGATCTGTGCATCCCTCCCCAAGCCCACACTTCACCAACAAGTTGGTAGGTTTGAAATCTGAGCATCTGACGATTGATAATTGGTCATTGGCAAGTGTTGTGAATCTGGGCTTAACTCTGCGTTGATCATCTACACTTAGCAATGGAGAAAATATTAACATGGAGGAAACCTGAAAGCGTGCTGTGTTTATAGCCATTACCCAGGAATAGCACGAGCAACTGAGGAGATGGGGCGCCTGGGTGGCTCAGATGGTTAAGCATCTGTCTTCAGCTCAGGTCATGATCCCAGGGTCCTGGGATCGAGTCCTGCATCGGGCTCCCTGCTCCTTGGGAGCCTGCTTCTCCCTCTGCCTCTCTCTCTCTGTCTCTCATGAATAAATAAATAAAAAATCCTTAAAAAAAAAAAAAGAAACCGAGGAGATGTTCTTTCAGTATTCAAAAATCATTAGGCAATTCCGCAAAGGAGTTGCTCATATCACTGACACGTGAATGAAGTTTTGACGTTCACCTTCGCCGTCCCACTATCGGCCTGCCCCTTAACACTGAAGTGAAAATATCAACCCAAATTCAAGTCTGAGCTACACTTGTTCATCACTTCCCACCATAGGCTGGCTATTGATACCAGAGTTTGGCAAAAATCAATGAAAGCATTTTACGAGAATCAGCTGGTTCTAGGAATTTATAATAAAGACGATTGTATATTTTGCTATTAAGATTGTGTGCCACACGTCAATATCAATATAATATATATCAGTAGTAGTTATATTTATGCACATACATGCATCATGCAGACACTTTTTTCCCCCCAGAGAGCTAGGAGTAAGCCACCGTGATCCAGTAGGTTGGCTGGGGCAGAAGGGCCGGCATGCCTGAGGAGCTAAGGTTGGAGAGACTAGGTGCAGTTCAGACAGTGGCAGAGGCCTGAATGGCCGGCTCAAGGAGATAACCTAATCTGAGTCCCACAGCCAGGAAGTGGCAGAGCTGAGTTAATCCGAGGGCCAATATTGGGGCCCTCCCTTGGTTCTGGGTTCTCTGCTTCCCCTCCCGCCCAGGGCTCCAGCTCACATTTCAGGGGCAAACCTGTGGAGTGGTTGGGGTGTGCGAAGTTAACCCAGCCCAGCCTGGGAATCTCACAAACAGCCATTTGGCAGATCTCTGAGTGCCAATTAGTGGGCCATGAGCCTGATTAGTCCCTGTGGCATGGCAGATTTGGGGGAATTAATCAGGCCAGAGGTGGTGGTGGGGAAGGGGGGGATCGGAAGGTGAGGGGAAAGGGGGCCATGGGTGCTGAGTGCTGGAGGACCTGAGTGATCATTCCTTAGAAGTGGCCATTGGGCCTGCCTGGGGAGGAGATGCCGGCGGTGGCGGGGGGGGGGGGCTGAAGGCATATTCTGGGGGATCAGGAGGGCCTGCCCGCCCTTCCCTAGAAAGATGGTACTGGGTTTCAGATCCAGGTGGCTCAGGAAATGACCACAGATGAGGTCCTGCCTTCCATGCCTGGAGGGTAGAGGAGGGTGGAAGACAGGCTAAGTGGGGTAGGAGGGGATGATCTAGTGCAGCTGAGTGGAGCAGACGAAGTCCCATCCCCCTCCTCGCCCTGCCCCAGCTTTCCTGGGAGAATGTCAGCAACTGTCTCCCATCTGCTGAGGCTGGGCTGGCTGTTCCTGGTACGGAGACCCCCTGGGACCCCACCTCGAAAGTGTCATCTTAGAAGCTGGGCAGAGGTTCTCAGCACCTGCTGATGTGTTTCCATCAGGAGTTCAGGAAGCTCATGTGAGGGCTTTGTTGGCATTAGGAAAAAGCATCCTGTCTGGGCAGACCGATTAGGAAAAATCACCCTTCTGGGTACAAGAATTACCAAAAGGCTGCATTTTCTCTAGGCTCTTGAAGGCTCTTGGTACAAGAAAGTCCACTCAGCTAGTGGACATCGAGCTGAATTTCAGGTACATTTCACCTCCAATCTCGCTGCCTCAACCAGGTGCCTCTGGGTACAGAACTGAACAAGTGTAGCCTGCAGCCCTGTTCCCACCTTAGGACCCCCAGGCATTGCCTTGGGCCCCCGCAACACCATGGAGAGAGCATGGTTCCAGAATCAGCTAGCACTGGATCTGAATCCCAGCGCTGCCTCTAGCTCTGTTTGCCCTCCCACTCCTCTGCCCCGACCTCGACTTCCTCATCTCTAAAACGGGGATGCTAACAGCTCTTCTGTCCCAGGGCTTGGGGACAATTGAAGGAGATGACACGTGGGGGCCCCCCATACATCTTTGGGCCTGAATTCCCTGGCACCAGCCCAGATCCTGGCCTGCAACCTCCTGAGAACTGGGTCTGCCTGTCTCTCTCTCTGTGGCAGGTGAAGAACTGGGCTGGGGTCTGATGACTAGTAAAGCTGGTAAATGGCCTGAGGACAGAGCCTGGAGTCTGGGGCTGGATAGCACGCAATGATAATCTGGACCAGGCCCTCAAAGTCCTTGGCTTTTTGGGGGTCATGGACCCCTTTGGGCATTTGATAGAAGCTATAGACTCTCGATCCAGAAAAATGCATCTGCACACACACAGTTTTCCTATATTATTTCAAGGGCTTATGAACACAGTAAAACCTATCCATGGACCCCAAAGAACTCCCACCCTACAAGCTGCAGGTTCTGCTGCCCCTCCCTCCAGAGGGGTTATCAGGGCACTGGATTCTTCCCCAGAGCCAGAAGAGAAGAAGGAAGGAAGGAAATTGGCATCTAATGAGCTGACTTTACATGTATTAATTCATCGAAGGCTGTCAGCAACCCTGAGGTATAGTAACTAGTCCCTTATGACAGATGAAGAACCTGTCCCAAAGAGTCCAAGAGACTTGTCCAAGCTCATACAGCCAGTGACAGGGCCAGGACCTGCATCTTGGTTGTCTGGTATCACAGCTGTTCTAGTCAAGGTGGAGGCTTTTTCCTTGTGGGCAAATGCCCTGGTTATGCCTTTGCAGGGAGAAAGAAGGGAGTCAAAGGCCTGGTTTTCCTGCTCCTTCTGTCTGTTCATCTATCCATGTATCCAGCTCACCTGTGCATTCATCCATTTATCCATCCATCCATCCATCCATCCATCCATCCACCTACCAACCTGCTCATCCATCCATCTATCCATCCATCCATCCATCCACCTACCAACCTGCTCATCCATCCATCCATCCACCCATCCATCCTTCCACCCACCTACCAGTCCACCTACGAACCTGCTCATCCATCCATCTACCAACTACAAATCCTTTGTCTGTTCATCTATCCATGTATCTATCTCATCCATCCCTCCATCCATCCACCCATCTATCCATCATCCATCCTTCCATATCCAACTATGTTCCCTTAGCACCTCCTTGGTGTGAATTTCTATAGATAAAGATAAGAAGAAAGCATCATCTTTGCTTTCAAGAATTTCTGGTCTCCAGGGGAAGATGAGATACATAGTTAAGATTATTTTCTCATATGTGTCTTCCCCGCCCTACCCCAGGGTGTCAGGAAAAGAAATGTGGGAAATATTGCCTATTAGATCCCCCTCTGGGTGATTCACTACTCACATTATTAGCACATTAAAAGATCTGACAAGTCCTACAGTCAAGATCTCTTTTCAACCCTTTTCAACCACGATTACCCCAAATGACTTGTCTCTAGAACCTATTTTAAGAGGATTGCCTATTAAAAATCCCATGGAATGAGATTGTCTCAGAATAGATTTTGGGAAATGCTGATAAACCAAGGAAGAATGAACCAAGTGTCACTTAAAAACCACAGAGTAGTATTGGATTATAACCCAAAGTATAAAATAAATATCCATGAGTCCAAACTGGTATAAATAAATGACTGAATCAATAAACAAAAGGGAGAATATACAAATCCCCTGTGCAGAAGAATTCCAAATAATTTATGTAGGTACTCTGCCCTCCAGGAGTGGGAACATAACTCCCCAGTCCTTAAGTCTAAAGAGAACAGTATGCACAGAAGGGGAAAAGTCACTTTCCCGTGAAGAAGCCAGACAAAGGCTACTCCAGCCACATGAGCATGATTAAGATCAATAGTGATGGGCGCCTGGGTGGCTCAGTTGGTTAAGCGGCTGCCTTCGGCTCAGGTCATGATCCTGGAGTCCCGGGATCGAGTCCCATGTCGGGCTCCCTGCTCGGCGGGGAGTCTGCTTCTCCCTCTGACCCGCTTCCCTCTCGTGCTCTCTATCTCTCATTCTCTCTCTCGCAAATAAATAAATAAAATCTTTTTAAAAAAAGATCAATAGTGATATTTCAAATTCATAGTGCATACCCTTGACATGATGAGAGCGGCACTTGACCTCTGTGGTCTTCCTAAAACACATTAACCTCAGTCAAACTATGAGAAAAATATCAGACAAATCTCAGTTGTGGTACATTCCACAAAATACCTGAACGGTACTCCTCAAGATTTGTCAAAGTCACCAAAAACAAGGAAAATCCGAGAAACTGTCGCAGCCAAGAAGACCCTAAGAAGAAGCAACAACTGAATGCACTGTGGTACCGTGGGTGGGATCCTGGAACAGAAAAAGGACATTAGGTAGAAACTAAAGAAATCAGAATAAAGAATGGACTGTAGTTAATAATAATGTATCAATATTAGTTCATTGTAGGGTGTTGATAGTAAGGGAAACTGGGTGTGGGGTATATGGGGAATCTTTGTATTATCTGTGTAATTTTTCTGTAAGTCTCAAATTGTTCCGAGATTAAAAATTATTTTAGGGGCATCTGGGTGGCTCAGTTGGTTGGGCAGCTGACTCTTGGTTTCGGCTCAGGTCGTGATCTCAGGGCTGTGGGACCAAGCCCCACAACAGGCTCTGCGCTGAGTGCGGAGTCTGCTTGTCCCTCTGTCTCTCCCTCTGCCCCCCTCCCTGCGTGCACACTCTCTCTCTAAAATAAATAAATAAAATCTTTAAAAAATTATTTAAAAAAATAGTAAATAGAGAAACGAGTAAATAAAATTTAACAAGCAAAGTACAGAACAGCCTGAGGACACTATGTCCTGGTTGGGAGAGGAGATCTGAAATCAGAGAAACCTGAGTTCTGTAGCTCACCTACTGTGTGACCTTGAGCAAACTACTTAATCGTTCTGAGCTCATTTCTTCCTCTGTAAAATGGGGATTTTAAAATGCCGACTATTAATTGATTTGGATTAAAGGAGGCAATGCATCTAGAGTACCAGCCACCAATAAACGTTGTGAGACTGTTAGATTTACTATCTTGTTATTTTATTCGCAGTTAGGTGGAGGATCTGGGGAGGCTGCAGGGAATAGGGATACTGGCACCCACCCTTGGAGGACGGGTAAAATATGGATGGGGGTGGGAGTGGGAGGTCAGTTTCCCTCCAAGCAGAGAAGTCTTTTCTTCTTCTATCCCTAACTCTTACCCTTGGGTTCCAGAGCAAGGCTAAGGGGCCTGGGAGGAGATAGAGACCTCACAGATAGGCTCCTGACTTCCCACCCCAGCTATGGCCCTGGCTTGCCCTTCTGTCTGCCAGGGTCTCTGGGCTAAGTAATCGCTAATTCCTCCCTGATGAAGCACCTGTATCTGTAAGCAAATGAGCTGGCAGGTGGCGGCCCGGATAAAATATGACCTGCTCAGCAGGGGATTTGCTTACCAGTCGGGAGGCAGCCCATCCTGCTGCCTGCAGCCTGGGGGCCTCCTGGATAAAGCATAAATCACCGGTACCCACAGGGCAGGTGGGAGGGCAGAAGGCACCCGGAAGAGTAAATGCCCCTGCTCAGTCCCCGGCCGCAGGCCTATGAATACTTTCTCAGTGGCTTGGAAAAGAACCAGGACCCGGAATCAGGAGACAAGGGGAGTTCATTCTACCTCCACCACAAACTTGCTGTGGAGCCTTGGGCAAGTCACTTTGCCCCTCTGGGCCTTAGTTCTCAACTCTCTCAAATAAGATGTGTTCTTTCCTTCATGGATTTGCTACAAAGAACATAGAAGAAACTGTATGGAAATACACCATATTTGTTATAATCTTGACTACTACCGTGTGGTTACTATGTTGCTCTCGTGGAAACCCCAGAGCTCAGGGGCTGTTAAGTTTCTGGTGGGCTGGTAGTTTTAGGGAATTACCTTCAAGGCTATAGTATCCGCTGGCAGAAAACTGATCAGAGACTCTTCCAAGGAGACAACAGGATGTAGGGAAAAGCAGAAGTACCAGAGGTATCAGAGCTTGGTTCGGATCCTACAGCTGCTGCTTGTTAGCTGAAGGGACTTGGGCCTGTCACCTTTCCTTCTGATCCTCAGTTAACTGATCTCTAGAGCAGAGTGAAGAATACGATCTTTTCCGTTGTGCTTTATAAAGGTATACATGAGATCACATTCCACAGTGCCTGGCTCATAAGCAGCTTCCTGATAAAGGCTAGTTCTTCAAGGCTGAACAGGGTTTACAAATCAGATTTCCTAAGTTTCTACTTGGCTCTTTGCAGAGACCTCAGAAAGTCTTGGCGGGGGGTGGGGGTGGGGTGGGGGGGCGGATCTCCAGGCCTCTGTGAGCTGAATCACTGCCCGTGCCCACAGTCCCCTGCCAGGAGACTTCTGCAACTTGGACCTGGAAGACCCCTTGGGAAGTGCTCTAGCCCAGAGGCTACGGGGACTGCATGATGAAGACGGAGCAGTTTGCTAATACCATGTGGCTGCTGCAACAGTCTGTTAATGCCATTTACAACGTGCTGTAATTATGTCTCACACATGCTGGCGGCCCAGCCAGCAGGAACATTCCCTGGGAGGGGCCTCAGAAAGATTCCTTTAGCAGGATGGGGGGTTGGGCTTTCTCAGGAGGCTGGGGGCTAGGGGGATTGGAAGCCACTCTGAAGAAGGAGGAGCTCCTCCCCTGGTGCAGACGTACTTGGACGCCCTGAGCACTTGAGAAAGAGTCCACACAGGCTTGGACCAGCAGTTCCCACCTGGAATTGTTATGGAACTTTGGGCAAGTCTTGGTTCCTCTCTGGGCCTCAGTACCCCCTTCTGTAAAATAAGGATGTGGGGAGAGGTAAGAGAAATGTACTAGAGCAGTAGTTCTTAACTTTTTTTTTTCTTTTGTAGCATCTCCCTAGAAAAATGCACATACATCCAATCACAATGTATCCTGCATTTTCAGGGGGCTCACGGGCCACTGAAGTCCATGATAAAGCGCCAGTGACCCCAGGCCAAGAATCTCAGTCTAGATCATTTCATGGACCCATTACCGATATGTTTCAGCCTATTTCTCCATCTGCGTTGTGAGGTCACTATCTGCTGGATGTTGCTGCATGTTGTTTGAGACATAGGTATTCATGACAGTTAGCTGCTCACTCCAGATTGGGCTTCTTATCATAAAGTGCCCAGAGTTGTCTCTTAAGGTTTTCTGCCTTGAGTTTCACGGGCCAGCTAATTTCTACAAAGCTGCCCAAATGGACATTCCAGGATCTTGCAAGTAAGTGATTTTTACTACCCTTGAGGTTTGGTAAAAAGAGCTCAGCTTTGGAGTCAGACAGGTCTGAGTTAGAGTCTCTCTGTATTCCTTGCTGTCAAACCACCAGCTTCTCTGAGCCTCCCTTCCCCCTTCCAGGGAGTGCTTTGTCATGAGGGTTAAATGCATCAATGCCCCTCAGGTGCCTAGCGCAGGATAAGCACCCAACACATGCCATCATCATCACCACCACCACCATGCTCAGCTCAGACCCTCCTCTTCCCTTCTGGAGGGAGCTGAGAAGGAGTCTTGGGGAAAAGCTCTTGGGAATGGAGAAGCCTATTTCCAAGTCATTAGTCCCCCAGTGTCGGGCTGCAGGATGGATTTTGATCAAGAGCGGGGTGACATTTGGCAAAAGTTGCTGGTGAGGGATTGAATGATTAATCGTCATGACAACCGGGCTGGAGTAATGACAGGGATGCGATGGCGCCCGAGTTAAACACAAAGCGGCCCCGCAAGCCGGGGCGGTAAATTACTAGGCATGTCACCGCTGCGCTTTTGGAGAAAGCGGCCGTGCGTTCCTAATGAGAGGTTAACTGTGTCCCCAAAGTAATTACAGCCGATTGAAGAGGTGGCTGGTAATTAGAGGATTAGCGGTGATGAGGCTCACCTGCATGGTTGCCATGGTGACGGAGGGTGGGTGGGGTAGGGGAGGGGAGGACGGTCCAGACTCCTCCCCAAGGCAGGTGCCAGAGACCTCTCTAGTGGTGCCAGTCTTGGTGTCCACGACTGATGGGACAGGCCCAGGAGAACCGGGGGGCAAGCGCCAAGGTTCTGCCTCTGATGGCTGGGCCTCAGTCTTCCCATCTGTAACATGAGGGCTCGAACCCATTCAAGAACATGGAATATCAAAGCTGGAATTCTGGAGAGCGCTGGTCTAGTTCCGTGACATCTCTTTCAGACTCCAAATAAACTTAATCTGCCACCTTCCTCCCAAGCCTGGCACTGCTGGGACCTAGGAAACCGCACACAAATTCCACTTCTTGGCTGAGTGACTCAAAGTCAAGGGTCTGAGCGTGAGCCTCCACTTCCTCACCTCTAAAATGGGGAGAACAATGGTTCCTGCTTCCAAGGGTCATCTGGAGAAAGAAGTGAGATCATAACTGCAGAGCCCCTAGGACAATGCCTGGCCACTGCAAGAACTCTATAAATGTTAGTGGTTACGGTCGCCTTTATAAATACCTCTTCTTTCCCCCGACCTGGCGTAGCTGGGGCCAGGGAGGGGTCGGGGGCCTCAGCCTTTTTTGGGGGAACGGGCTGAGCCTTCCCACACGTGACAGGTGACAGGAACTCCAGGTGAAGACAGTAAGCGCACACGTTTTGCTCACCTGCTGCGCAACCTTGGTCAAGGATGCTTGCCTGTTCTGTTGGGAGAAAGGAATAAAATGCTGGATTTGTGGCACACTTAGTATGTGCCAGACCCTCACTTGGTACTTTATAACCATTATTTAATTCGATTCTCCACATAACCCATAAAATAATGGGTTTTTAAAAAGATCTTATTTTTTTAAAGATTTTATTTATTTATTTGTCAGAGAAAGAGAGAGAATAAGCAGGGGGAGTGGCAGACAGAGGGAGAATCAGGTTCCCTGCTGAGCAAGGAGCCTGATGCCCGACTCGATCCCAGGACCCCGGGATCAAGGACCTGAGCTAAAGGCAGACAGTAAACCGACGGAGCCACCCAGGCGTCCCAAGATTTTTTACTTTTAAGTAATCTCTACATCCAACGTAAAACCTTGAGATCAAAAGCCACATGTTCTACTGACTGAGCCAGGCAGTCACCCCTATTTTACCCATTTTTGAGAGGAGAAACCAAAGGCCCAGGAAGGTGGAGTGACTAGCCCAGACGCACACAGCTGGAGTGAGAGAGTCGGGATTTGAATCTAAATTTCTTACACTCTCTACCATATGAGGAAGACTCTTTACATCCCAAGAAGCCAGGACCACCACCTTCACCTAAGGGGCTGGGACACCCCAAAGGCGAACCTTCCAGAGAAGTCTCCCTGGGATTAGCCAGGGCTGTTATGACATCACGAGGCAGGGACTATCGCTAGGACACACTTGTAGGCAACAGCCCTGGCTACTAGTGGAGTCTGCGTGTCTCAGGGTCTGGATCGAGAGGCCGAGGGGTGGGGATGGTGCCAGAGAAGTCCCCCAGCTGGTCCCTGGGCACGGGTCTCAGGGAACCACTGAGCACAGTGGCTTAATTATTCCATCCATAAATGATAAGCCTCGTTCATTTCCAGGACTTCATGACAAATTTATGTCCTTATTTAACATGCTCACTGCTGACCTTCCCTGGAATGGCAGGGAAACCGGGGTGGGGGAGGAGGGGCCTTTCTGGAGGGCGCGGTGGGGCTCTCTTGCTGCCCTAGCTGCTGGGCTTCGTGTCCTCTCTTGTCACCCGCAGGAGAGATCAAGGCCTCTGGCCTGTTGCAATTTGCAAACCCGGTTTTCTTTGCTTTGCTTCTTCGGGGAGGTGACGGAGTGTGAGCTAAGGGCAGGGCCTCTGGAGTCCGAAAGACCCTGGTTCAAGTCCAGGTCTGCTACTTTTGAGCCATATGACCTTACGCATGCGTGCTTCTCTTTCCCCGCCTCCTAGACGAGGTTAAACAGCTGCAAATGTTCTGTGTGTAATAAATACTCAATATAGGCTAGTGGTTATTGCTGCTCTGGGGTGTTCATATCCGATTTTATTGACTTATTTGTCTTTTGGAGCCACTGCTTGGGGCCTGGTGACCCTGGAATGGGCCACATCTTAAAGTAGAAGGACACCCAGATTTGGCCACCAGGCCCTGCTTCTGCTCTGAGCAGAGAAGGTTACAGAAATTGCTGGCTGCATGAGCCCAGCTCTGAGCAACTGGGAGCCTGGTTCCAGCACTGGTCCCACCTCCAACTCTAAGCTGGCCTTGGTGACCCCCCACCCCGCCCTCAGTTTCCCTATTTGTCACAGGGCCTGCCGGCATAGCACTCATAGTTGTCATGGGCCAGATGTTCCAGCATAATTGAGGAAAGGCGGAATCACCTTTTTGGGGGGGCCAGTTTCTGGAACCTACACAAGACCCCCCAGCCTAGGTGGCTGACAGGCTCTGAGTGGGGTATGGGTGCAACTCACTGAACCACAGGACCTTAGAGCTGACCAGGAGCTCAGAGAGCACCTCCTCCAGCCACACACTTCACAGGTGAGGACGCTCATAACATGGTCACCATATATTAAGTGCTTACTGTATATCAGGCACCGTGGTCATAGCTGGCCCTCTATTTGTCTCATTCAGTCCTCATCACCACCAAATATGGGGCTAGGTATGACCGACTGCATTTACAAAGGAGGAATACAGAGGCCCAGGGAAGTACAAAGACTCTCCGGGGAAGGCCACACAGCACCACCAGCCTCCAGGTCCAGACCCTTCCCCACGTCGATGCACCATGAGTATTTGCATGTTCTTGCACTTGACATGCCTTCTCGGGTCTGTGCATGTTTGTGTGGAGGTGCCGATATAAGGAGATGGGCATGCCACCTGCACATGCATGTCCTGCCTGCGCATATCATTCCTGGAGCACTGGTTCTGACTCCCTGTCCAGTGCTCTTTCGGCCCGACCCGGTGCCATTCCACAAAGAGCCGGTTGGAAATGGAGCCTTTCAGCTTGGAGCGTGCCTGGCTTCCCACAGTCTTAGGGAACGAGTTTAATTTGCATACTGATTTGCATGCCAGTGCAGTCACTCCCTCAGCAGGGCCTGGGCAGGGAAAACAGCGTGCTGGTTCCTATACCACCCTATAATTCCACCCATCAGCTATCCAGAGGTGCAGTCTCCATGAGCTGATCCACTGTGTAGATCACGAAACTGAGGTTTAGAATTTCTGGGCCAAGGTCATGCTGCCAGCAAGTAGCAAAGCCAGGATCTGATGCTTGGTCAGAGAAGCCACATCCAGTGGTCTTTCCCCAATTCCACTCTGCCTGCAAGCCTTGAGGTGGACACAGAGGAGTGAGCCATCGGGAGGGGCTTCAGGGAGAAACCATAGAGCCCCAGAAGGTTCCCTTTGTGCGTGTGTGTTACAAGTGTATGGGCATAGAAGGGTGTGTTTAATCATCTTCCGACACAATGACTCAGCCTCTTATGTGACAGGCACATAAACAACAACAACAAATGGCATAGCAAACACGTATCCAGTGCGCAAGGCACACCAGGCAGGTGAGTTCTATTACTGTATTTAATCCTCATGACAACCCTGGGGGATGGCAACCTTATTGGTCCCCTTTCACAGATAGGGAAACCGAAGCACAGAGAGGTGAAGTAACTTGCTCAAGGTCACACAGCTGGTAAGTGGCAGAGGTGGGATTCAAACCCAGGCCATTGAGGCCCATGGTTCATGGCTCCAACCATACCACTCTCAAGTTGTGCTGCTCCCAGCATGATAGGACACGTGATGGTGTGCAGGTGTGCCTTAGCTCGGGCTGCAACAATAAAATACCATAGACTGGGTGGCTTAAACAACAGAAATTGCTTTTCTCGCAGTTTAGAGTCCAGGAAGTTCAAGATCAAGGTGCTACCTGATTCAGTTACTGATGAGATCTCTTCCTGGCTTGTAGACAGCTGCCTTCATGCCATGGACTCACATGGTCTTTTCATGGTTTGCATGCATGCAGAGAGAGAGCTCAGTCTCTGGTGTCTCTTCTAATAAGGGCACAATCCCTTCATGACGGCCACAGCGTCATGACCACATTTAGCCCTTAATACCTCCCAAAGGCACCATCTCCAAATACAATCACAATTTGAGGTTAGAGCTTCAACATATGGAGTCGGGGGAGGGAGACACAGTCAGTCCATCACAGTATGCATGCTGTACACGTGTGCACACGTACACACATGAGGATGCGTGCACACACAAATGTATTTGCTTTTCCATGTGCATGTTCATATGAAAGTACCTGTGGGTATATAAGGATGTAGATGTATATACATGTGTAAGTGTGTGCATGTAGGTGCATGCAAGCCTGCACATGCGTACATCTGAGCATGTGTACACGGGTCTATAAGAGGTTGGGGAACTTCAGCTCAGGTCAGCCCCTCTGCCCATAGCTGGGGTCACACAAAGGGGGCTCAGGTGGGGCTTTGGGTAGCTAGGGCCTAAGAGCTAGTGCTCCCTGGATCGGCAGGGGAGGAAACTCCCCAGCTGCTCACACCCATCGCCCTGGCCTCCAGGACACATTAATAATAGATCAGCAAATTCCAAATGTAAATAGGGCAATCAGGCCCGAAAACACAGACATTCATCACCCAGATACAAATTATGCTGCCGGCCCTGATGTAATTACCGGAGTTCAGCTCGATGCATCCATCGAGCCACCCCACCCTGTGCCCCAACGTGTTGCTTTGTGCTGGTGTTCTCCTCACTGAGGACGCTCATCCACCTGACCCCAGAGGGTCTTTCAGGCCACAGCCAAACGTCTCCAGCTGTCTTAAGCAGGTATGAAGACAGAAACCGCTGGGATTCTTGGGCTTTGATGACAGAGCTCCAAAGGTCATGGGGCAGACATCAGACAATGAGTCAGATGCCTGCTTCTGGCTCTTGTTTTGAAATAATTTGCTGCGTGACCCTGGACAAGTCACTCACCCTTTCCTAGTCTCAGTTTTCTCTTCTATCCAAAGACACTAACGATACAAGAGCTAACAAAACAAAACAAGACAATACAGCTTAGGGCTTTGCAGTCAGAAGGACCTGATTTCAGTCCCATCCTATCACTCTTGAGCTGGGAGATCTTGGGCAAGCTTCTTCCCTATTCTGAGCCTCAGCTCCTTTATCTGTAAAGTGGGTATAAGAGTGCCTATTGCATAGGCTTATTTTGAGGAAAGAATGAAATAAGATTTTTCTTTTAATTGGTGAATTTAACTCATTCACGTTTATTGTGATTACATTATAATATCATATATAAAATATATATCAATACATTAAAAAATCTATATCTATATATAGTGATTATATAATTATGTGTTTTATGGAGGACCTTTTTCTTGCCACATTTGTTCATGTTTCCTTTTTTTTTTTTTTTTTTTTTTTTTTTAAAGATTTTATTTATTTATTTGAGAGAGACTGAGAGAGAGCACGAGAGGGAAGAGGATCAGAGGGAGAAGCAGACTCCCCGCCGAGCAGGGAGCCCGATGTGGGACTCGATCCTGGGACTCCAGGATCATGACCTGAGCCGAAGGCAGTCGCTTAACCAACTGAGCCACCCAGGCGCCCTTGTTCATGTTTCCTATTTATTAGTCTTCCTAATGTTGCTTTCTTTCCATTGGCTGTTGTGTTAGTCATCTCTTACTCCAAAACTTAGTGACTTACCACAATTACCACTGAGTATCTGATAGTTTCCACGGGTCAGAAACCTGGGAGCGGCTTAAGGTGGTTCTGATTCATGGTCTTTCAAGAAGTTGCAGCTGTGATGTTGGCCAAGGTTGTAGTCTCATCCGAACCCTTGACTGGACTGCAGTTCCACTCCCCAAGGTGGCTGCTCAGTTCCCTGTGTGGATCCCCCCGTGGGGCTGCTTGAGTGTCCTCATGATATGGCAACTGGCTTCCCCTAGAGCAAGTGAGCTAAGAGAGCAGAGCAAGGGTTATAACATCTTTAGTAGCTGAGCACAACAGGGGGATACCGGGATGCAGGGATCACTCGGGGCTAACTTGGAGCCTGGCTCCCACCCCTGTCTTGTGTTGGCTTGAATGATAGTGCATGCAAAGCTCTCACCCCAGGCACTGGGAGAAATTCATTAATCCCTTTGACCCCAGTGACCAGCACAGTGCGTGGCACAGACTAGGCATCAACAGATAATGGGATGGTGAGAAAAAGACTGTAGCAGAATCTGGTACCCTCTCTGCAGAGCGGTTTCCTAGAGGTCAGTGGGCCAGTGGCTACTTGCAACCCACATCCCCCTTCCTTGCCACTGCCCAGGCTTTGGCACAGGGCGAGCTGAAGCCACGGAGGGCTAGGAGCTCCTGCCTTCTCTGAAGCAGAGAAGAGAGTCTAGACCAAAGGTAGTTTCCAGGCCTGTCTCGTCCCAACTTTACATTGATCAGTAATTAAACGCAGCCTCCAATTACTATAACGTTTGGCGAGGCACCAAGCTCGTGTGAAACCTTGCAATAAACATCTGCTTTATAAATTGCCTCTCAGTGCAGTGCACCAGCGGGGTTCTTGGGGGTTGGGGAGAAAAGCAGGGAGCTGGGGAAGGGAGGAGAGGTTAGGGAGGGAGAGGGACAGAAGGAGAGGAGAGAGGGGGGCCTTCTAAGTGGTGGGAAGTGAGGGCCTGATCATTCCTCTGCAGAATGCTCCCTCACCGCCCTCCCAGGTGGGGGCCCTGAATTTAACCTAGAGCTGGGAAATCCTTGTCTCCTGAGATTGTGTCAAGAGCTGCACATATATCTAATGCAAATTACTTTTCTGTTGCTTTTTCTTTTTCCAAAACCCACATAACATCCCACTCACCTGTCATTTACATTTAGAGGGAGAAACATAAAGATTTATTAGCTCTACTAGCAGCCTCTGTCGGGGGTGAGATACTCTTCGGGCTGCAGAGGAAGAGGGTCAATGGTTTCTCACCACTGTCCCGGAGGCCCAAACCACTAGACACACTGTCCCCTGAGCCAGAAGTGCACCTGTGCACCCCACCCCGTCTCCTTTGGGGTCTTGCTCATGGAGACCACAAGGAAAGAGGAAGCCCAGGATTGGATGTCCAATGGGACTGGGCCAAGGAGGGCTGGCTCGGCTCACCTGAGACTTCGGGCAAGTGACTTTGCCTCTTGGGGCCTCTGTTTCTGCACCTGTGAAATGGACATAAAACCCATGGCGGTTTGAGAGGATTAAGGGAAGGGGAGTAGTAGAGTGTGTGGGGCAGGAGCTCTGAAGCCAGGCAGGCCTGCTCTCTGGACACTACCTTTTCCTTTTCAGCCTCCTCTGAAAATGGGAAGGTAAGAGTGCCAGCTCACAGAGGTGCCACAAGGCCTCAGCCGGTGGGCACTTCAATGCCAGGGAGCCAGGACTCTCCAGGGCCTCCTGGGCTCCCCTCCCCTGCCTTTTCTCTACGCCTTCTTCCCACGGTCTCAGAGTCCGTGCTCCACCCCTTGCCTGATGCACAGAACCTGGGCTCTCCGGGGAAGACAATGTGATGGATCTGCTGTTGCCACCACTGTCCGCTCTCCAGCCAGCCTGTTTGCTCCCCCAGCGCTGAAGGAGATCGAGGACTTCGTGGCTGGGGATGGGGGTGAGGGAGAGGACTGTCCCATGCCAAACTGCCCGCCCGGGGAACCCCACAACTGCCCAGCGCAGCTGAGATGAAATGAGATATCACGTGTGTTAATACCATTATGATCCGAAACCCCACCTGGGAGTTGTGGGGCGTGTCCCTCTCCCTTACTCTGCCCACCTTGGCCAGGTAAGGTGTGAGGCCAAATGTGGGGGCCACCTCCTATCTCTACACCCGCGTGAGCTGCCAAAGCACCAGAGTCCACCATTAGGAACCCATTTGTTGGCATTAGCATTGATGCTTGATCTTTTAAACTGAAAACAGCCCCCAAAAGGCTGGCCGAGGGAGTCCCCTTCTACCTTTAGCAAGAAATCATTGACGAAAAGACCTAATCTGAGAGTTAGTGGGGATGTTCATCCTAGTGCCGGGGTTGTGGTAAATATTTGATGAATGAATGCATGAGTGAATGAAGCCTGAACGCCGTCTGGCACCGGCATCGCTCTGGGGATGTTCACCGCACGGGAGGCCAGCCTCGGTGCAAACTCTTTCCCGACACGAGAAACTCATTGCCTAGAGGGCAGCCTGGTCCGTCTCTAGACAACTCCACGCACTGAAACGTATTGCATATGTCGAGCTCCAAATCACTTCCCTGAAACTTCTCTAGGGATCGCCTTGCTCCTGCAGCAGGGCTCGGAGGCCAAAATCCTAAATCACAGAGAAGCCGTTGCCAGTAAGTTTTGCAGAAGCTTGCCTTGCCATGTCAGAGTGTTTATCAATGAAACCGACATAGCAGGCGAAGTTTCATTCCAGTGAAGCTGTCAGCCCAATGCAGCACGCAGGTGCTCCTGTGTGGGAATGCGGCAGGATTGTAACAGGAGCTCAGCCCGAGCCAGGTGCCAGGCACTATTTAAATGTTCTCACCTGTATTGCCTCATTGACTGCTCCCAGCCCTCCAGGGAGGGAGGTGCTAGGGAAGGGAGATTCAGAGAGGTCAAGTGACTTGCCCGAGATCCCACAGCTGCAGAGTGATCAGGGTAGGGATCTGAGCCCAGAGGGTCTTTGCTCCAGAGTCTGGGCACCTAAGTCTTACACTAAACACCAGCCATATTTACTTGTGAATCAGGATTTTCTTGATACTGGGCAACTCAAACCAGATGCAGAAATAAATTGGATGCGGGGTTGAGACAAGACAGTGGCTGTCATCCTTGACTCCCGATTTCAAGTTTATGTCTATCAAAGCAGCTTCATTGTTCTTCCTAACTGGCTTTATGAATAAATATATCATTTAGCACACTTTTGGTTGTGACAGAAAATTCAACTAGCTGGAGCATAACGGCTCCCGCAGCAAAAACCTCCAGGGGTGGGGCTGGCTTCAGGCACGGTGTGATTCAGGGGCTCTTGTGATGTCCGGAAGGCTCAAGTTTTTGCCATCTCTCAGCCTTTCACAGTATTGGCTTCATTCTTAGACTCTGACGGTGAGCTCTGGTGGCTCTAGGCTTACCTCATCCCCAACCTTGGGCTCAAAACCAGAAGAGAAAGACCTTCTCTCCCTCTCCAGTCTGTGCGGAAGTCACAAGACTGACCGGCCCACACTGGTCACAGTCTGGTCCCTGAACCCTTCTTTGTGGCAGGGAGATGCCTTGGGCATTGGGTGCATGCCCACCTCTGGTGTTCAGGGGGCCGAGAGAGGGGTGAAACAATCCCCTCAAAGGAAGATCGGGGTGTTGTCACCAAAAGAAGGAGACAGGATGCTAAAAACATCCACTGGGTATAAATGTCACACTTTGAATGCTACCCACGTGTTTTAGTTCCTGTTTTATACATACTGGGTTTCCACTTAAGATTTTACTTGTCAATGGGACACCTGGGTGGCTCAGTCGGTTAAGCGTCTGCCTTCGGCTCAGGTCATGATCCCGGGGTCCTGGGATCGAGCCCTGCGTCAGGCTCCCTGCTCAGCGGGGAGTCTGCTTCTCCCTCTGCCTGCTGCTCCCCCTGCTTGTGCTCTCTCTCTCTGTCAAATAAATAAATAAAATCTTCAAAAAAAAAAAAGATTTTGTCAGTGAATTACATACCTAAAGCCTAATGAAGGACCACTGGCCTATAACATTTTAAATAGCTTCATAATGTCTGTAATGAAGATGGGCATTAATTCAGCAACTGGGACAGCATATGAGGGTTTGCCGTCGCTCTCTCTAGGATGATAACAATATCATGATAAAGTTATTGGTCACCGCATACTTGCTGTGTACATACCATTAGTATCTGATATTGTTACAAGAAGTTGACACTCAAAGAGGCTAAGTGACTTGCCTAATATCACTCAGATGGTAAAGGGAAGATTGGGAAGAAGAGCCAAGTCAGCCTGACATCAAAGCCAACAGGTTCTTTGTTCGAAAATTTATATTTTTGTATGTATGGATATAATGGTTGGTTGTTGCGGAGGAAAAAAAAAAAACCCAAACCCAACTCAAACAATAGGGAAAGATATAAAGGAAAAAATTAAAACTACCCCCTTACACTGAACATTTTAAAGGATTTTAAAACTTATAAAATTGCAAGAGTCATACTGCACCCAGTACAAAGTAAATTAAACCAGCACATAAATATATGGAATGAAACCCCAAAGCTGTCCCCATTCCCCATTCTTCAGTCTCACTTTCTAGAGAGAATCACTGTGAATAGATGCTTGCATTGCTCTTTGCATATATTTTTCATGCACATCAAGCCCATGTATGCTTCCTTTTACGTAAATGGTAGCACACTAGAAACTCCTGTAGTTGGTGTTTTCCGCTCGGTAATAGCTCGCATACTTCCTCCTCTACTGGTCCGCACGGAACTAGCTCATTCTTTTTCCTAGCTGCGTAATACTCCACTTACATGGCTGCACTATGATTTACATTTAACACAAATCCCCTGTTGATGGACACTTAGGTTGTTTCCAGTTTTATGCTTTGTTTTTTTGTTTGTTTACTTAAGATCGCCATGAATACCCCTGTATTTTCTATTTGCCTGTTTGGATGCACAAAGTCTTTTCTAGGCTGGAACCACCTGCCACATAGCCCTCAGCTACATGGCCACACTCCCCGTGCCAGGTTTGGCATCCTCACCAATCTCTGCTTGGGGGACCCCTTGCGGGGGGCCTCCTCTCCTCATGTTCCAGCCAGTCTCTGCTCTGTCGTCTCCGAAGGCCCAGCTCAGAGCCCTCAATGTCTCTCTATGATGAGCTAAATTTACATTTTCTGTTATTTCTCTTTTTCAGGAAAAAGGGGGCACTTAAAGTGAAATATCTCTGGACACACTGTTAACAAGGATTCATAAAAGTGAACTGTTCACCTTGTCTGTCAGCGGCCGGTTATGAAAAATCAATAGCACGCAGAGGATCCCTGCTCATCGCATCTGAGCTTGTCTGTTTAGTGGTGTGGACAGGGCGGGAGCTGCCTGGCTTTCTCAAACACACCCCCGGGAGGCTGGGGTGTTTGCAGGCGTGGGGCTCTTGGACCTGTGTGCCGGCTCAGGTCAGAAGTTGATGCAGAAAACGCATCATTTGGTGCAGAGAATGATGTTCAGACCTACACCCCTCACTGCTTTCTTCTCCAATACCACTGTGAGAGCGTGGCTCGAATGCCACCTCTTCTAGAAAACCCTTCACTCGTTTATCACCCAACACACATGGAGGCTCCTGCTGTGCGGCAGGCCTGCGCTGGGCACCTAGAGGTGGTTCAACATGGTCCCTGCTTTCTGCATGATGAAGCCAGACAGGTAAACAGGAACTCACCACAGGGACAGGGTGACAGGGCCCAGGGAACATGGGGATAAACCAGACAGAGTATAGGAGAAAGGTCCTGTGGACCTTTCTGGAAGGAACAGCGCATGCCAAGGCTCAGAGGCCAGAGGAGGGAGGGCAGGTGGGCCTGGGGGCATTAGCGGTTTGATTTGACTGGAACGCACATGCACAGAGAGGACATGGGATGGGAAGGGGACCAGTGGCCCTCCACCGAGGACCCAGCAGACCCCACTGAGGAACGGGGACCTGATAGGGGCTGACACCGCTGATGGTGGTATTTGGGGGCGAGTTTTCATTTCTCTTTGAAATTGTCTCAAATTTCTTAATTTTTCTATAATGAATCTGTTACCTTTATGATAAGAATTTTAAAATAATAATAAAAACTCTGCAGAAGGAAAAAAAGGAAGAATGAGAAGTAGTGATGATAGTAGTAGCACTGGTAATAGTAATAGGAGAAATAGTGTTGCTAGTGGTGGTAGCGATAGCAATAGTAGCATTAGTAATGGCGGTAACAGTAACAGTAGCAGTGGTGGTAAGAGTGCTAGTAATAGTAGTGACGGGGCAGTAACAATAGTAGCAATGGTGGTAGTAATAGTAGCGATGGTGGTAGTAATAGTAGTAATGGGGGCAGCAATAGTAGTAATGGGGGCAGTACTAGTAGCAATAGTGGTAGCAATGGTGGCAATGGTAGTAATAATGGTGGTAGTAATTGTAGTAATAGAGGTAGTAATAGTAGTAATAGTTCAGACTCTACCTTGGAGGCAGACCCCACTGAGGAATGGGGACCTGATAGGGACTGCCCACTGAAGAGAAGGGAAGAATGACAGTTTGAGTTCTAGAAGACTCAGGAAGGTGACTAATGTGGAGGCAGGGCTGAGCTAGCCTGTCCTAGCTCTATGAGGTGCTGCTGGGTCCCTGTTCCTGATCATCTCCTCTTATATAATTCACCTGAGTGAAGTGGTCCATTTCCAGAATATACCACCACCCCATCAGCAACTAGACTTTGCAGTCGGTAAGATCCAGTCATGGCTGCTGTGTGGTTGGAGTGAGGGTCTGGAGAAACGGGCCTCTCCAATGCCACTTTTCCAGCATCCAGAAACTTAACTGTCTCTCTCTCTAACTCTTAGAACCCCCAACAGTCAGAATTATTTTCTTCTATCTTTTGTTTTCTCCATCTATTCACCCACTACCCATCACTCACCCATCTATCTATCCATCCATCCATCCATCCAACTATCCATCCATCCATCACTCATGTATCCATCTGTCCATCCATCCATCCATCCATCCACCCGTCTATCCATCCATCCATCCATCCATCCATCCATCCATCCATCCATCCATCCATCCTTCTCTTTATCTTCTGTGGTAGAAAGAACCCTTGATTAACGTTCACCAAAGGCTAATTTCTGGGTAGGGGAATTGTGAGTGATTCTCTTCTTGAATCTTTGCACTTTTCTGTATTGTTTGAATTTGTATACCACATATCCATCACAGGTGTTTGTGTAAAAACAATGCATTCATAAAAACAAACAAGCATACCAAAATAAAAAACACAAGCCAACATTTCAGAATGCTCACCCGGGTGCTAGTCAGCGGCTACCTAAGAAGTCAGACTACTCAGAGAGCACCATGCTGTGAGGAAGCCCAAGCTAACTAAGTGGACAGGCTGCAGAGAGAGGGGGCAGATGCCCTGCCAGCTCCAGGGCCCAGCCACTGAGCCCAGGCAGCAGCTACGTGAGTGGAAGAGCTATCTTAGGCATCTCAGCCCCAGCGTATGCAACCTGGAAACCTGGAGAGGAACAAAGGGACTCATTCGGCAGCCAGAACTGAGACCCCAGACACATTTCTAGTCATTCAAGGACCCCAAATTAGGACCCAGTCATCAGGGAGCGAACATAAGCTGTCCCTGCTGTGCCCTGTCTTGGTTGACATCCGCAAAAAACTGTTCACACGCACATGCGCACGCACACACACGCTCACGCAGTTTGCGTATGACCATGGGCAGATCCCTTTACTTTTCTGGTCTCACTTTCTCTATCAGGAGTCAGATGACAGTAGGTGATCACACTGCTGGTTTCCCCCAGATCTCTTAGCCGCCATATCTGGAAGGCAAAGTCATGGGAAGTATAATTTGGGCTTTGGAGTCAGGGTCCCAAGTTTTAAGCCTTGGCTGTGGCATCTGTGGGCATGTGACCTTGATTCCCCATGCAATGCTTGGCTTTTTTTTTTTGGTCAGTTTTTCTTTTCTACCTTGATGAAAAATATGTGATGTTAGATGTCATTGCAAATGGAATTGTGGCTAACCAGCACAGTTTATATTGCTGGTACTCTTGATGCTTTGACCATGTTTCGGCAACATTAAAAAAATTTTTCCGGGGCGCCTGGGTGGCTCAGTTGGTTAAGCGACTGCCTTCGGCTCAGGTCATGATCCTGGAGTCCCGGGATCGAGTCCCGCATCGGGCTCCCTGCTCCGCGGGGAGTCTGCTTCTCCCTCTGACCCTAAATAAATAAAATCTTTAAAAAATTTTTTTTTTCCTTCTGCGGTGAAGTTGTTGTGGGGAGCAAATGACGCCCTCCTTCCTTGAGCCTGGATTGCCAAACTACTCCCTGAGAAGCACGCAGACAGGGTGGGCTTGTAGAACCAGGGGCAGCCTATGCACGAACCATCCAGCCCCGATCAGGATGGAATGAGGATCTTAGCAAGGGCAGCCCCCTGCAGCCTGTGAGTATATGCACGTACTCTCTCTCTCTCTCTCTCTCTCTCTCTCTCACACACACACACACACACACACACACACACACACCCCACAGCTACTCACACACCCGGCCTGATTAGAGTCAAAAGGGCGAGTAGGGGCCAGATTAAATATGTGTTGATTATGTGAGCCTGCGCTCTTGTTTATTTCTCATAAATAAGACATGAGCCCTGTTTTCCAACCCCCAACACACGCGCGCGCACACACACACACACACGCACACTTCCCGGGAATGATATTTATTGTATGCAAATCAGAAACTGAACTGGGAGGAGAAGTAA
This sequence comes from Zalophus californianus, assembly GCF_009762305.2. Classification (NCBI taxonomy): domain Eukaryota; kingdom Metazoa; phylum Chordata; class Mammalia; order Carnivora; family Otariidae; genus Zalophus; species Zalophus californianus. The sequence goes on along the minus strand of NC_045608.1, from coordinate 18,474,708 downwards.
TCACCTGTTTATCAGATGGCGTGCAGATTGGGCGGAAAATAAGCTGGGGTAATGGTGCTGTGTGTCTATTTGTCGGAAGATGACAGACCTGGGTCTGGATTTGCCATACCCTGGACACGTCGGGGGCTGGCCTTGGGACCCACCGCCCCCCTGCCTGTTCAGGTCTGCCTAGTGGTGTTTGCACCCAGGAAGGAGCAGGGTGAAGACCCACTGTCTGCCTGAGCTTGGACAGGGTTTGCGGACAAGACCTTGAACGGCAGGCTGACCTGGTTTAAGGGCAGGATCTGCCTGCCGCTCATCCATGTGTGACCTTGAGCACACTGCTGCACTTCTCTGGGTCTCCATTTCTTCCACTGTTAAATGATGACAATCATAATTCCAGTCTTGTAGGGCATTGGGAGCATGGGAAGGTTCAGGCGTGTCTGGAGCGAAGCACTTGGGGTCACCCTAGACCTTTCTCTCTTCCTCACTTCCCATTTCTGCTTCCTAACTCCTTCCTGAATGTGAGCACGGCCTGGTCCCTGGAAATGCCTGCTGAATACTGTCCTTGCTCTGCTATGCTTCAGGTCTCACCATCTCTCGCAGATGGACATCTCGTGGGCTTCGCTGTCTTTTCTCTGTCCTCCCCAATTCGTTCCTCACCCTCGGGAGCAGAGAGGGCTCTTTCTAATGGGAAAATCCCACCATCACATCGGTCTCCTGCTCCACGACCAGCTGTGGTTCCTCAGTGCCCTCAAGACAAAGAAATACACACTGTTCCCGGTGCCCCACGAGGAGCCCAGGTCCAGACCTCAGCAGCCTGGCGACTTCCTCCTTCACCAGGCTTCAGCGTCTCAGATCTTTATTCAGGTCCCAAAACATGCCAAGCCAGATCCTGCCCCAGGGCCTTTGTCCTTGCTGTGCTCTTTGCCTGGAAACTTCTGCCCCTGACTCCTTTCCCATGATGCTACTGCAATGTCACCTCCCCGGGGAAACTGCTCCATCTAAATTAGGTCCCCTGCCAGCGATTCGCCCTCTCTCGGAAACTTGTCAGTTTCCTTCATGACACCGATCACGATTTGTCCTTTATTTATTTGGGTTTACTGGATTTTGGCTGCATCTCCAAGAGACCGTGAGCTTCGGAGAGCGGGGCCCGTATCTGTTTTGCTCACCACGGTGGTCCCGGCGATCTGGTGTGTCACCGGAGTAGCCGCTTTGCCGATGCCCTTTGAAGGGGCTGTGGATGAGACCAGAGAGGCAGAGGGGTGCTCTGGGCTGGGGGCTGTGTGCCCCAGAGGGGAGGGGGCTGGATGCCTGGTGCCCTGCCAACCCCAGGGCCCCCCCCAAGGGATGTTTTCTTGCGTCTCCCTAATGGCCTGACATATAGGGTCCCAGGGATAAACCTCCCTCTGATAAAAGATGCAAAACTAACATCTGGCGGTTAATTAATAAAGAGCAGCGGTGTCTGGCTGGGGCACGTGGTGTGCTGATGCTGGCATTTTCTTCGCCGGCCCCAAGAGATGCTGACACCGTGTTCGAAAACACGGGGGGAATAAAGATCGATTTGGAACAGGCCCTGCTGACGAGGCTCCCGAGGGGCAGGACACCCCCTCGTCCCCTCTCGAGGGGGCTGGCGCCCAGTCCTCTACCAAAGGGTTTTGGGTGGTAGGAGGCTGAATTTCATTTATTGAAGACCTATTATGTGCCAGGCTCTCTATTTCATTTGTTCTTCCCAGAAGCCTCAAGAGGTGAATGTCTCTGTTCCCATTTCCATACAAGGAAACCAATTTACACACAAGGAAATCAAGGCTCAGCTGCCTGGCTCAGAACCTAGACTCCTCCTCCCTCACTAGGAATCAGGGGTGCCGGGCAGTGCCAGATGGGGAGTCACTGGGGTGCCTGTCACAAATGCAGATTCCAGGGCCCCAGCACCCTGGAGTGGGGCCCAGGAGTCTGTATTGGTAACAAGAGCCCCATGTGATTCTGGAGTGGGTAGATTGGGTCTCTCACCTTGGAAAACACTGGTCTCGGGAATACTGTCAAACGCTTCCTGAGCACCTGCTGTATGCCAGGCCCCAGGCTAATTCCAGTAACACTTAGGCTGGAAGGATGGACGTCTTCATTTTACAGACACAGCCCAGAGAGGGAAAGAGACTTGATCAAAGCCACACAGTGAGGCAGGCGGGCTCCAACCCAGATCCTCTGACTGCCCCTGGCCTCAGGGCTTCCCAGCTGTCTCCACCTGGCCCCCTGGGAAGGGGAGAGGACCTGGCTTGCCGCTGCAGGAATCACTTGCCAGGACTGGGTCACTGAAATATTAATAGGGCTAATGTTTCAATTACTACTTGGGACATCTTGGCAGGCCTGGTCCCTAACCTCAGCTGAATGTGAGTACCAGGGGGACTTTATACAAGTGTGTGGGGAGCCCACCTAGGAGCCTGTGGCTGGTTCCCCAGGCTTCTCGGACCGGGCAAGTAGCTGTCTAAAGTCCTATTCGACGGGGTGGGGGGGACGCGGCTGCTGGACAGCTCTCCACATTGACCAGGAGGCCATGAGGGTAGGGTGGAGGGTGGCCAGCAAGGTGGGCTGGGACACGGCTCTGAGGCTCCGGGGAGGGGAAGACAGAAGGCTGTGAGAGATTTAGTTTTTTTTAAGATTTTATTTATTTGAGAGAGAGGGGCAGAAGGAGAGAGACAAGCAGATTCCCCGATGAGCACAGAGCCCAATGTGGGGCTCCATCCCTGGACCCTGACATCATGACCTGAGCCGAAATCAAGAGTCAGATGCTCAACCAACAGACCCCACCCTGGCGCCCCAGGCTGCGAGAGATTGAACTTGGAGCAACGGATGTCTGAATCCCAGTTCCCTCGCCAACTCTCTGTGGGGCTGGGCGGGGGTCTCACCCGGAAACCAGGCCCCGAAGGGGCCTCCCATGGCCGTGGTGAGGAGAAAACAAGGCCCTGGCTGTGCACGGAGGCTTAAGTGCAGCCTGGGGTTACTCTGAGAGGCTGGAGTTTCAGGCAGACAGGTTCAAACGGTAGCTGCGTGAACCAGGTGCCCCACGTGGCTGGGCCTGTTTCCCCATTGTCCCAGCTCACGGGGTTCTTGTGGTAATTACATGATATAAAAAGCTTAGCCCAGGGCCTGTCCTTAGCACAGAAACAACGGCACTGACAGGTGTGGGGTTGTCTTAGCATTGCCATTCCCATGATCCTATCGGGAGCCCGTGTTGCTTACCCGTTTCAGGGTTTCCTGTCCCAGCTGAGCGCAGCCAGTGGTCCGTGTGGCGCTCCCAGCTCCAGGATTCCCACCTGCTTGGGTCTGAGGGGTTGGCCCGGTCATCCCGTGGGAGGGGGCGCCAGCCAGCCCAGAACCGCTCGGCATAATTGAATTGTTGCCGACGTGCCCTGGTGACTCTGGCCCACATACATGATAACGCTCCCAGGGGCTGAACTGGCTCCCACCTCAGAGACCTCCTGGCAGCCTGGAAGGTGGCCCAATCAGGCCGGGAAGTTGGGGGCCCGAGGGGATTATAGGACGTGTGTGTACCCCGGGGTCCCTGCCTCTGGCACCGACTTGCTGTGTCACCTTGGTTAAGACCCTTACCCTCTCTGGGGCTGTCTCTGTCCCTCAAGTCAACTCCTGTGTCTGTGTCTGAGGGTGGGAGGTGGGGGAGAAGAAAGGAGCCCAACTTGGGGGCTCATTTGAGGCTCCTCTCCCATCTCCCCCAGCTCTGGCCCACTTCCCCAACCATTCTCAGGCCTGCCTCCTAAGGCTCCCACAGCAGCCAACGTTCGCTGCCTGCAAAGTACGTCTTGGCATGAGCCCCATTTTTCAGCTAGGCAAACCGAGGCTCCGAGAGGTAAGGTAACATGTTCAGGGCCCACAGCCAGGAAGTTATCAGATCCTGCACTTGAACACGGGTCTGTCCAACTTTCCCTGAGCCCAGGTGCCCACCCTCCCTGCTACTCCACCCCCGATCCTGCCCCATCTTCCCCTTGGCCGGGACCACAAGTTGGGGGAGACGCTCCTAGCCCCCTCCCAGGCCCGCCCCCTCCCAGGCCTGCCCTGGGCAATCAGGTTCTTCGGATATGATTTGGGATTCTAATGAACGGAATGATTTGGCATTTAAATAATTATCCACTCTCTGTTGGTGCTGCTGAGTCGGGAGAAATTTCCGCATCTTATTTATGAATATGGTTTCTCCCCATCATTGGGTGGAGATTTCCCAGACACCCCCTCCCAGGGCCTCCTCTCTTAAATGCCTTTCCAGCGCGCGCCTCCAGTGGAGCCTTCCCCCACACGAGCCCCTAAGTGCCTATTAACAACGTCTCGCTTCCGCTATCAGCACCCATTCACGCCCCTTTTTTATCTTTACATTTCAATATCATTACAAATCCTAGTGTTATTCAAATTGCATCAATTATTCAATTTCTCCTCCCGGAGTGGAGGCAGCGGCTTCCCAGTGGCTGAGCAGGAAAAAAGCAAAGGCCTTTCAAGGAGGTCTTGAAATTCACGGGGGGGATTCAGCCGGCTTCCATTAACCTGGGCTTTTTGGCTCCCACAAACCGTGGCATTGATTAAAACACACACACAGTTTCAATTTGGTTCGGGGAGAAAGCCTGCTGCCGAGAAGCACTTCAAGAACGGTCTGGGAGATAAAATGCTTTGGCTGCCCCGGGATCTTCATCCCCTGAACATTTATTGAGCCCCTGCTGTAAGAAGAACGACCACCACTTATTGAGCACCTACTGTGTGCCAGGCACCACTAGGGTCTTTACAGAAGATCCCTCCTCTATCTTCAGGACCAGCTGGTGGTGGGGTGGTTTTAAGAACAGGAAACTGAGGCTCAGAGAGGGGAGGTCTCTAGCCCAAGGCCGCACAGTGGTAGAGACTGGTTTGTTTTCAGGACCTGGCCTCTCAACCATTATGCTATCAGCTAGGGTGGTAGGGTTTGGGTGACCCCAAGGAATAGCCAGAGAAGGGCCTGAGGGAGTGGGAAGGAGAGAGAATGAACACTTCTTCCCACAGGGCCCTTTACTGAAGGTTCACATGAGAAATGGTTCACTTCTCATTACTCATAAAAGCCATTTTTTCCCCCTAAGCAACTGGGAGTTTCTCGGCTCCTGGACACTGAGTCATATCGTGGTCACATTTCTCTCTTTGCTTTGGCTGCCAGGAAACTCTGAGCCCACTGCTCACAATCGTACAGGAAATTACCCCGTCACGTTGCCATCCTGGTCCACTCACCCCGGCCTTTCCTGTTTGGGTGTGGCGTGTGTATTTGCAAACCACTTCTAAGCCTTTCTGCAATGAGGCCAGCTATAAGCACCTTTGAAAAAAGGCTTTTAAGCATCCATTATGAAGTGTTGATTTTATGCAAGTTCTCATTTAACCTTGGCAAGAGGTTTATTCCCACTTCACAGATGATGAAACCAAGGTCCAGAGAGACTATGTGACTTGCCCAAGGACACACAGTAAGTGGCAGAACCAGGACTGGAACAGAGTGTGCAGCCCCCAGGCCCAAGCTCCTCCCACGACCCAGGGGAGACAGAAGGCCAGAGAGTGTGGCCCTGCCCCAGGCTCCAACGTCCCTGTTCTGCATCTTGGTCTGGCAGGAAAGTGTCAAGAAAGAGCATCTAATCACGAGTCAGTGGACATGGTCCCCACCACCTTGCTGCATGACTCTCTCTCTGGGCCTCAGTTTCCCCCACTGAACACCGTTGGGCCATCCTCCAAGGCCCCACGCAGCTCTGACCTCACCTCACTGTTTCTGCCCGTTTTCCCAGTGCATCCGTCAGCATCTGAGCCATAGTCACCACTCCCTGAGGCAGGTGCAGACCCTGGGGAGTTGTGTCACCTGGTTCCCAGGCTTTCCTGATGCCACCGACAGGAGGAGGGAGCCCCCATGGTGGTGACAGGGCTATGACAGGCGTCTCCCACACCAGCCACCTGCGCGCTCCGTGAACCTGGGTCCCCCAGCAGGCAGCACCTTCCTGGCAAGACAGGAACTCCCAGGATGGGGAAGGAGGCAGGGTGAGGATGGGGAGAGGCTGAGATCTGGGTGGGGCTCTGTCCCTTCCTGAACTCAAGGGCTCTGGGTCTAGGGTCCCGGGGCCCCAGCCTGGTCTCGGAAGGTCTGGGCTTCCAGCAGGCAGTTGGCTCCCTAGACTGATAGGCGCTGGAGACTGGGGGCAGGGAGCACCACTGCAGGCGAAAGGGACCACGTTTATGGAGCACCTACTAAGTGCATTATTTTCCACTGGAGGCTGCAAAATGGCAGTCCACGCATCAAATTCAGGCCACAAACATGGTTTCTCTAGCCCATGGTGTGCTTTGAAAAAGCTCAAATTAGTTTTTTTTTTTTCTGACACTTACAAATAGGGAAATCCTACAGAAAATCAGGATTTAGGGTTCTGTTCAGAAGTCAGACCACCAGGCACTGGTGAGCCCCCTTCCCCACAGGATTGCTGGGTGCTTAGGTGGAGCTTGCTTCTCCTTGCCTGCTCCCCACCCAGATCCCTCCCAGCCCTGTTGTCTCCCTTACATTTCCTGCCTGGTCCCCGTGGCCACCCCGAGTGCTCACCCCCTCTTATAACCATAAATGCCTTCTGGGGAGGTGTTATTAGTTCTCATTTTATAGATAAAGAAACTGAGGACCTCCAGGTTACACCCATCACACCAAATCCCACAACAGGTAAGCACTGGGGGCAGGATTTAACCCCAGCCCCTGGCCCCCCGAACCCCTCCTGTTTCCACCCCCCCCGCCCCGACTCTCTCCCACCCAGAACAGACAGCCCCAGTGGCCTCCCTTTGCACCGGGTCCCTAAGTCCTTGGCGTCCTTGTGAAAATAAATGGCCTTGGATGTCCTCTCAAGCTTTAATGAGGAGTGTGGCAATTGGAATTTGGGCTCCCTGGGGTTAGAACCAGGAATCTAACCAGTGGTCAGGCTCTGTGCTGGCAACTTTGAACACCATCTCTTTTCACCCTCATGGCTCTGCAGGAGGTTTAACAGATCAGGAAATGGAGGCCCTTCCACCATCCTCCACAGCCCCATACCTCTGTCTTCCTTTTAACTGTTTGATGGCCTGCCCCCCTTCCTACCTCAGGGCCTTTGCTCATGCTGTCCCCTTTTCCTGGACTGCTCTACACCCTCCCGTAGGTAAGCCTTCATCATCTTCCCTGGCTCCTCCTGGTCTTGTCTCCTAGAGTTCCCTATACCCTTTGTTGTATTAATAGTGATAGCAATGCCTGCTAAGACTTACTGAGCACTTTCCATGAGCCAGGCACTGTTCTAAGCAGTTTGATTATATTATCTCACCCTCGGAAGTGGCTGCAATTATTGCCCTCCTTTTATAGATGGAGGCACAGAGAGGTTAAGTAACTTGCCCAAGGTCACACAGCTAGTGTTGAAATTTTTACCTTGGGCTGTGTGACTATGGGACTATGCCTTGGGGGGGGGGCCTGCTCTTGATAAATAAATACGCTTTAAATGAATGAACACACCAGGATTATGGCTCCAAATTCCATGCCCATGACCACAAGGGTCTATGACTGTCACCTCCCCCTCCTGCCAGGGTGTCTCACCACTGGAGCTGCCCCCAGATCCTGTCTGGCTTCCAAGGAAATGCTAAGTTTGCCAGCCCTCCCCACCCTCACCCCCAGTATCACCAGTGAGAAAGGGGCCAGATAGGATTCAGTCCCGCAGACGGAGTCAGCCCTCCCCCACCCCCACCAGGCTGGAGCCGTGGACCAGCCTCTAGGAAATTCCCAAGGAGCCCCTCACTCTCCCGTGGTACCCTCCTTCCTCACCGCCCTCCCCTGCACCAGTTTACTGCCAATGACATTCAGATAAATGGCTGCTGTCAGCCAGGCCAGTCCTACAGAAAGGCGTGTCGTGTGATGTATGGCACCATCTTCTAGAACCACAGGACTCACTGCTCAGGGCCTCCGAGGGAGTGCTCCCCCACCCCTGTCAGCCTCTGACCCTGGGCCACATCTGGGCTTCGGGGTCCCCCTCCTGTTCAGCCCTGGGGATGAGTCTCCCGTCAGACATGATTACTGGGGTCTTTAATCACATGCTGTTAAGAGCCTGGCCCACTACTTCCCTACTCTTGGGGCCACTATGCAACCCCAAAGCCAACCTCCATTCCTGTCTGCTCTAGGTGTGCCCTCCTGGATTATTCTGGGGCGGAGGGGGCTGCATGGGTAGTGGCCATTGCTCCGACCCTCTGCTTCTGGGCCCAGAGGGAGGAGATCCAGCCCAGCCCAGCCCAGCCCCCACTTGGGCAGCTAATGAAACTCTGGTTTACGATTGTGTATCCCTTCAGCCAGCTCAGCTGGTGCGGGGAGATCGGGGCATGTCACGAAGCTGTTGCCCCTTGGGCCCTGCTAGCAGCCCCTGGGGAGGGCTGGGGTATCCAAAGCCACCGGGTCCTCATATTTCAGGGGGCACCCAAAGGCTCTCTCCTGCCCTTGGACTTCTGCCAGTGCCAGCAGGTTTGTCATCTTCCAAGTGAGATTAATGATAATAATAGCTAGCACTTACAGAGTTCTGTGCAAACGTTTTATATGCAGCAAAACTGCTGCCATAATATTGAAATGTGGGGTCGAAGTATTCAATTGCAGAGTACAAAGTCACATGGGATGCCAACCAAATGACTAGAGCCAGCCAACAGGAAGACTTGGGGAACAAATCCGAGTATAATCAAACTCACACTGTGAGCATGGACACGTGGTCCTTGAAACAACCATCTGAGATTGTTGCCATTACCCCACGTCACAGACGAGGTAGACTGAGGCCCAGAGAGTTTCACAAAACTGCCCAAAGACACACAGCTGGTAAATTGCTGGGCTGGGATTTGAGTCCAGGAGATGGGGCTCCAGAGTCCCTGCTTTAGCCACCAGCCCAGGCTGCCTGCCGGAGCTAGAGGGAAGACCTAATGAGAACGAGCAGGTGCGGAGGTCCTTCCACCCTGGCCCTGGGCACCAATATCACCAACTCTCCCTTAGAAGCATCAGCGCTCATGATCCTCAGTGGCTAATCTAGCCTATTTTTCTTCCCCCAAACCCTCTGATAGAATCTAATGGCCTTTCGTATTTCCTGGTCCTGAGCTGTGGGAATCTGCTTCCTCACCCCTCGGGTACCCACCTGGTCACCCCTTTCTGGCAGAGAGAATGAGAGAACATGTAAATTCTGGTGTCTCTTCTTAGAAGAGCACTAATTCCATCATGAGGGCCCCACCCTAATGACCTCATCTGAACTTAGTCACCTCCCAAAGAAGCCATCTCTGAATACCATCACATCGGGAGGTGGAGCTTCAGCATGGGAATTGGGGGGGGTGGGTGGGCAGAGGCCCAATTCAGTCCATAGCACCATGTGCTGGGAAGACAAAACTTTCACATGGGGAACTGGGTGGGCGGGTTCCACTCCTGGACTCATGTTGACTCACCAAAAATTTGCAGAGCCCCCGATACGAATGTGGCACCACTGTGGTCACTGAGAACAAGACAGATGGGGTTCCGGCCTGCTTTCCGTGGAGAGGACAGCACACAAACTAATAGGGAGGGGCCAGTGCAGTGCAGGGAAGAAAATAAAACAGGGGCATGGGAAAGAGAGTGATCAAGGAGTCAGGAAGGGCCTCTGTGAGGAGCAGGCCAGGGGCTCAGTCAGGAGGATTGGAAGCCAGCCCCGTGAAGAGCTGGGGGATCAGTATTCCGGGTGGGAGGAACAACAAAGGCAATGGTCTGGAGGTGGAAAGAAACAGGATGCCTGGGGAATCAAGAGAGGGCTGAGGGGCAGGATCAAGGGCAGGGGACAGCACCACCCATTGTCCCTCGGACTGACCCTGTGACTCTTGGCCAGAAAAGGGCAAATGGCCAGCAGTGAGGGAGGAGGGGTGGGTGGCGTGGTCCACTCTACCCAGCCTGTAGCAGTCAGCTCAGCCTCTGTAACAAAAGAACCACACACTGAGGGGCTTGCACAATGGAAATTCATTCTCTCGCAGTCCTGGAGGCGGGAAGCCCCAGAGCCAGGTGCTGGCAGGTTTCGTTTTTTGGGTCCTCTCTCCTTGGCCTGTAGACATGGCTCTCTTCCCCTCTCTGTGTCTTCACCCGGATTCCCTGGTGCGTGTCTGTGTCGTAATCACTTCTTATAAGGACACCAGTCATATAGGAGCAGGTCCAACCCACATGACCTCACTTTACCTTGGTTACCTATGTACAGGGTCTATCTCCAAACAGAGTCACATACTGAGGTCCTGGGGGTTCGGGCTTGAACATATGACCTGGGGTGGAGGGGGGAGCAGTTCAGCCCCTAGCAGTGTCCCACCCACATCCTCTCACCCTAATCAACGGGGTGCCCATCGGCCCAGCCTCCAGCTCGCAGCACCTACACTTCTCAGCCCGAAGGCCTTCTCGGAAGCCGGTCTTGTCACTTGTAAACCAAGCTGGAAGTACTGGGAAATTCATGCCCTCCCCTTCCCCCCAGTGGTAATGCGGGTCGATTTGTAAATACCTGTAAATACTCCCGGCTCCCGGCTCCTTGAGGAGTGTGGATGCTCCACGCTGTGTTCCAGAGTCCCCGGGGGGCGTCACGCACCTTTTCCTGGCTGCTTCCTCCCCAGGAAGAAATCCTGGGGTGCGCTTCATCTCCAAAACAGACTTGCGGTCACACCCCTGTCTCAGGCGGAGCGGGTGGCTTGTCCCTCCAGGCCCCTGGGAGTTTGGGGATAGTGAGCACTGTTGAGGACTGTGCCCGGAAAGTGGCAGGCAGAGCGAACAGGGCCCTGGGCCTAAAGTACCAGCCAGAGCCTCCATTTACAGCGCGTCTCCTTCCCTCCCCTCCCAGGCATTGTGCCTAACGCTCTACCAGCCTCCTCCTCATAAACCCACATCAGCTCCACGTGGTGCAAGTTCTATTCTTAGCCCCCTTTTACAGATGGGGAAAATGAGGCTCAGAGAAGTCTCACTTCCCTGAGGATGCAGAGCTGGGTTCGCAACCAACACTCTATCTACCGCCATGTAGGGCTGGGGCCTCAGATGCCCCGTGTCCCAACTTCCCCGGGCTCGCAACTGCTCAGGGCCCCCTCGGTGCTCGCTGGGCCCACGACAACTCCCCGCCCGCCCCCACCCCCCGCCCCCGCCCAGCCGGGACCGTTATCTGTTTTGTGCACGGCCTGCGCCCGTCAGGGTAATGGACTGTGCTTGTCCTAGCGGAGGTGGCCTCTGGCAGGGATGATGTATGAGGCGCTATTGTTTGATATGAATGCATTAGGCGACATTCCCGATAAAGACTTTACCAGCAGAGCCATCCGTGCTGGCAGCAACCCCTGTGGAGGGAGGCGGGCAGAGGCAGAGAAGCCCGGGGCCCCATCAAGCAGGGTTCCCAGGGACGTGGAGGCGGGAACCGGCCGCTTTCAGCGAGGCGGAGACCCGGTCACTCTTGCTTTCAAACTTTTGCATCCCATGTCTCATAGCCTGCCAAGCAGCAGAGTGTAGACAGTGGGTCTCAGACTCGTTCAGTCTGAACGTGTCAGAATCGCCTGGGGAGCTGGCTAAAAAGGCAGGGTCCTGGGTCCACACCCGGATCCGCTGAAACAGAATCTCCAGAGTGATGCCCGGCATTCTGCCTTTTCACACCAGTTCCTTCTGTGAATCTAGTATAGCTGGGCCAGGCCCCCAGCGTGGTCCCAAAAGTGATGTAGGATGAAGAGAATGGGGTTTGAGGTCAGAACCCCCCTGGGTTTGAGTCTGGGCTCCTCTCAGAAGCAGCACGGAAGTCTTAGGCAAGCCACTCAGTTGCTCAGTGTGGTGAACCCGTCCTTGACAAACAAGCCTCAGTCTCCCAATCTGAAATGTGGGCATAGCGGCAAACCCACTGTGGTTGCGTCCCAGAGTTCAAGGGGACAAGAGCCCGCCTGTGCTCTGTCCACACACTCAAACCCCTGGGGCCAGGCACGGTGGGCCCACCACATCTTCCCACGGGGCCTTCTGGGTCACCACACTTACCTGCAGACTGATGCTCTGGGGGATCCCAGGCACCATATGAGGGAAGGAGAGCTCTTTGGAGGCTGGAAGATCTTTCGAAGTATCCACTCCATGAATCTCTTATTTTGGGTGGGGATATAGCAGTTGCCATAGGCTGGGGGTGGGGGGTGGGGGGAGGCAGGATGGGGAGTGGGTGATAATGGGTGCAGAGTTTCTTTTGGGGGTGATGATGACGTTCTGGAATTAGACATTGGTGATGCTTGCAAAACTTGGTGACTATACTAAAATCATGGAATTGTATACTTTAGAAGGGTGAATTTTATGATATGTCAATTATATCTCAATTTTTAAAAAGATTTCATTTCTTTACTTTAGAGACAGAGACAGAGGGCAGGGGGAGGGGCAGAGGGAGAGGGAGAGAGAGAGAGAATGTGGAGCAGACTCCTTGCTGAGTCCAGAGCCCGGCTTGGCGTTCAATCCCACGATACCGAGATCATGACCTGAGCCAAAATCAGGAGTTGGACGCTTAACCGACTGAGCCACCCAGGCACCCCAATCATATCGCAATTGTAGAAAATGTTTAAAGTCACAGATTATGAAGGGACAAGACAATCTAAGGGAGCGTGAGCAAGGGCAGAGGGGGTGGGTGTGGCCAGGGCAGGAGGCTCTGAGGGCCACTGGGTGGGCTCCAGCTTCTCACTGAGGGAGATGGGAGCCAAGGTGGGTTTTGAGCAGAAGAGTGGCATGCTCCCCTACCTCCGGCAGGTTGTGCTGACAATAGAATTGGGGGAGGGGGGCAGGTGGGAGCAGGAAGGCCAGTGACCAGAGCCAGGAGGACAGGACTTACAGGTGGATTGGCTATGCAGTGAGAGACACAGAGGGAAGTCAAGGATGACCCTGAGGTTTGGGCCTGGGAGAATGGCTGCTGCCGGGAGGCGTGGAGATGCCGCTCACTGAGAGGTGTCCAGAGGTCAACTTGTGATGCCCACAGGAGAGGTCGAGAGACCAGCTAGACACATGGTCCTGGCACTTGGGGGTGAGGGGCACCGGGCACATGGATGGAGGTTAAAGCATGAGATGGGATGAGATCCTAGGGACCCATCGAGGCAGAGTGAGGGGGACAGAGGAGGCAAAAGCCCAGCCCAGGATGTCCCGTCCGTGGCAGGTGACTCTATCTCTAGAAAGGGGGAGCCCTGACTCTTAAAGATGAAAATCTGAGGGGGGCCTGGGTGGCTCAGTCTGTTGAGTAGCCGACTCTTGGTTTCAGCTCAGGTCATGATCTCTGGGTTGTGAGATCGAGCCCTGAGCTGGCTCCACGCTGGGCAGGGAGACTGCCCAAGATTCTCTCTCTACCTGGCGCCAGTTGGTTAAGCATCCGCCTTTGGCTCAGGTCATGATCCCAGGGTCTCCACTCACTGAGAAGGGGAGCCTGCTTCTCCAGCTTCCTCTGTCCCTCCCCCACTCATGCTCTTGCACTCTCTCTCTCTCAAAAAAAAAAGGGAAATAAATGAAAACATGAGGTGCCACGTGTATGAGATCCCTGTTGCTGCTGTAACGAATGACCACACATTTAGTGGCTTGAAACAGTGCCCGTTTGTTATCTTACAATTCTGGAGGTCAGAAGTCCAAAGCGGGTTTTATGTGGCAAAAGTCAAGGTGCAGAGCTACATTCTTCTTGGTGGCTCTAGAGGACAATCTATTTCTGTGCCTCTTCCAGCTTCTAGAAGCCCCCTGCTTTCTTTGGCTCGTGGCCCCCAATCACTCTGACCACTGCTTCTGTTGTAATATCTTTCTCTGACACTGTCTCTTTTAAGGACTCTTATGATGACATTGGGTCCATCCGGATCCTCCCAGATAATTTCCCCATCTCGAGGCCCTGAATTTAATCCCACCTGCAAAGTCCCTTTTGCCATGGAAGGTAACACATTCACAGGTGTGGGGTATTAGGACGTGGACATCTTCGGTGGGGCCAGGGTCTACCTCCCACCATCCCTCCCGTGCCATTCTTCTGCTTAGGACCCTCCAAGGGTTCTGTGGCTCTCAGGATGACATCAGAGCCTCTCATGGGGTTTCCCCTGCTGCCCCAGCCCTATTTCCTGGTTCTCCCCGTATCTCCATGGCTGTGTAGGCCCTACCCCACTGATGTTCATTCAGATCCTGGGTCAGCTCTGGCCCGTCCCTCTGCCTGGAGTGTTCTACAGCGTCAATTAGATTTTAGCCCATGGGTCACCTCCTCCCGGACCCTTCCCTCGCTGCACCTAAAGCAGCCGTCTTCCCACACCCCATGGTCACTTTGATCCTGATAACCCTGCATGGGGCTCCCCTCTGGTTATGTTTTGATCCTGGGGAGAGGCTGAAACGGAAAAACATACACAGAAAAACTTCCAAAGCACCCAGTGCGGAAAATCCTGACTCCCCCTTAGGTACTAACCACAGGTCTCCCGAGTAAAATGCAATCTGGCCTCTCTGCTGCTACATTTCGTCAATTCCAGGACACACATTTCTTCACATTTGACCATCTCTGAAGTTGGGATGTGCCTTGTAGCAGCGGTGGTGTCTGGTCCTGCTCTCCCCCCCGCCCAGCGGAGTTGTTCATACTTGTGGGTCCTAACTGGGTGAGAACTATTCCTGTTGTCTTCCCTCATGTACGTGATCATATAATCACCATTTTAAGGATCTTCAGACCAGAATAGCAAAACGTTGGTAAGTTTTGAGATTAACTGATGGGTTCATGGGAGTTCATTTTTCTATTTTTCCCACTTTTTCATGTGTTTAAAGGTTTCCATCAGGACACCTGGCTGGCTCAGTTGGTACAGCATGTGACTCTTGATCTTGGGTTTGTGAGTTCAAGCCCCACGTTGGATGTACAGATTACTTAAAGAAAATAAAATCTTAAAAAAAAAAATCCAAGTTTCCGGGGCACCTGGGTGGCTCAGGTGACTCGATTTCAACGCAGGTCATGATCTTAGGGTGGTGAGATCGAGCCCCATGTCGGGCTCTGCACTTAGCAGGGAGTCTGCTTGTGATTCTCTCTCTCTGTCTCTCTCTCTCTCCCTCTGTCCCTCCCCTGGCACTCTCTCATTCTCTAAAATAAATAAAATTTCCATAATAAAAAGGAAAAGATTTCTCAAAACAAACAAAAATTCCTGCAAATATAGGCTATTTGAGGTTCTCCACTTTGGAGTGGAGAACAACAGAGGATCAGAGATGTTAGGAAATCTGCCTAGACTCACCCAATGAGCACCTAAGCGCTGGGGCCAGGATTCCCCCAGGCCTGTCTGATACTCAGGGACATGTTTTTCTCCTGACTGAGCCTCCCGCAAAAAGCTGTCCCTCCAAACATCTCACGCTTCCTCACCTCTGTGGTCCCCTGGGTCCTCAGCCGGGGTGACCATCCCCAGCCCCAACTACGCATGTTGAGAACCTGCCCATCTTTCAATCAATAGTCATTGAACATGGCTAGTATGAAAAAGACAAGAAATAATGAGTGTTGATGAGGATGTGAAGCAAAGGGAACTCTTCTGTACTATTGGTGGGAATATAAATTTGTGTGGCCACTATGGAAAATGGTATGGAGGCTCCTCAACAAATTAAAAACAGAACTATCTAGCCAATCCACTTCTGGGTATTTATCCAAGGGAAATGGAAACCCTAACTCAAAAAGATATACACACTCCTCTCAGCATCGCAACGTTATTTACAGTAGCCAAGATATGGAAGCAACCTAAGTGTCCATCCTTAGAGGAATGGATAAAGAAGATGTGGTCTGTATCACTGGAATATTAGTCAGCCTTAAAAAGGAAGGAAATCTTGCCATTTGTGACAGCATGGATGGATAGAGAGGGTATGATGCTAAGTGAAATCAGTCAGACAGAGAAACAATTACTGTATGATTTCAGTCATATGTGGAATCTCAAAAACAAACAAAACAGGTCAGAAACAGACTCATAAATACAGAGCACTAACTGGTGGTCACCAGAGGGGTGGGGGTGGGGAATGGGCAAAATAGGTGATGGGGATTAGGAGGTGCCAACTTCAGTTGCCTAGTAAGTCACGGAGATGAAAAGTTCTGTGGAGGGAATGTAGTCAATGATATTGTAATAACTTTGTACAGTGACAGATGGTGACTACACTTATCATGGTGAGCATTTCCTAAGGTATATAAACATTGAATCATTATATTGTACACTTGCAACTAATATGATACTGTGTGTCAACTCTACTTTGATTACAAAATAATCATTCAACAAACGTGTATGGGACAACTGTGGTGTGCCTGGCGCGGTGTTGGGAGCTGGGGCTCAGCATGAACCAGAAAGACATGATCCCTGTGCAGGGAGCAAACCCAAACGCCACCTCCTGGAAACCTACCCACTTAATCTCAGGACGCACCCACCACAGTCAGCTGCCAAGTTCAGCCATCCTACGGCTGTCTCCCCCCCCCCACCAGAGAGTGAGTACCTCAGTGTCAGGGGCTGTGTCTCACTCATCCCGAGTCCCCAGTGCCTGAGGCAGAGCCTGGCTCAAGAAATGCTCAATAAATGGCCTGTGGAATTGAGTGGGTGCGTGGCCATGAGGGTGAGGTGCTGGTCCTATATACAGTAGGTGCTTAATACGGGACACCACCCGTCCATGGTGGCCCTGCTGCTTGGGTCAGGAGGGGAAGAGGCGGTCCTGGTTCCTACACTCTGACCTGGGGTCAGGGAGAGAGGCTGACCCCACACATAGACACACACTCACACACACTGACACTCACACCCATGCATATGCCCTTATACACTTATCTGCACACATATGCTCACATATGCATGCACACACACGTGATGCCCTTTCTTGGTCAGGTGTGAGGTGAGACAACAAGGCAGAGGAAGAGTCGAAGCACCAGTTTGGGTCCTAACTCAGATACCCCTTAATGCAAGGGCCTCGGTTTCTTCATCTGTGAAATGGGGATGGTAAAAACGCCCCTCACAAGGACACGGTCAAGATCAGGTGAAGTGAGATGGGTTAATTTATGTAACAGTCTGGCCCATGGTGGCTCCTTGCTCCCCACTCCCCTGCTGGCTCTGGGCTCCCAACTTGGTGTGGGGGACAGGAGAAGCATGGAGAAGGGTGTGACAGTGAGTCTGTGGCCACGGGGCTGTTGGTTGCACCCCTCCTCCCAGCGTCCTCTTAGACACATCCCCCGGAGGTGTCCCGTCCCTACTCCTCCGCCTTCCGAAGCCTGTCCCGTCTAAGTCCACATCCGTTCGTACCCCGATTCCACAACCCAGGACAAGAATCCTGTGTCCCCTGTGTCCCGAGCATCGGTGCATTTTAGCAGAAGCTTCTAAACACAATGAAGGTAGCAGTGGGGGTTTCAGGCATGTATGGGACCAGCTTCTGCCCTCCCGCCCACCCCAGGCCCACCCAGTTCGGCAGGAAACAGACTGCCACGTGGTGGCTGCAGATGTGGTTGTTAGAGCTAATTTATGCTCCGTTTACACAGGCTCCAGATGTCATGGGCTCTTCTGTGGTGTTATCCAAATGCCAAGGAAGGAGGGACGGGCTGGGGGCCGAGGCTGCAGCCCCTTCCCTGCCGGCCTCCTTTTTCCTAGTCCTGCTCGGAGGACGGCATTCCACCGAGTGGCCGCCTGGCCTGTCACCTGCCCCGCTGAGCCCAGCCCTGCTCCCTGAAGCTTTGGCCACGTGTTTTGGTCATGGACTACAAGCTCCGTGAGACCAGAAGCCGCATGCCTGGGCCACTCAGCGGGCCAAGGAGGTGCTTCTGAAACGCCTCTCGTAATGGGGTGACAGACGGTGTGCTGTAGTGGGTAGAATTGTACCCTCCACAAAAGATATGTTGAAGTCCGAACCCCCGGTACTTGTGATGGGGACCGTTTCTGGAAAGAGGATCTTTGCAGATGTCCTCAAGTCAAGATGAGGTCCTACTGGCTTAGGGGCGGGCCCTAAACCCAATGGCTGCTGTCCTTGTACATTGGGGGAAATTTGGACACAGACAGAAAGGAGAACGCCATGTGATGGCACAGGCAGACTGGAGCGACAGTCCTACAAGCCGAGGGACACCGAGGACCACCAACACCCACCAGAAGCTAGGAGAAAGGTATGGAATGGTTTTAACCTCAGCACCTGGTTCCGGAAGGAACCAACTTTTCCGATACCTTCATTTCAGACTCTGGCCTCCGTATCTGTGAGAGAACACCTTTCTGTTGTCATAAGGCATGTGGTTTGTGAGGCTCTGTGGCGACAGCCCCAGGGAGCTTAACCCAGGGGGAATGAGGGTGATTGTCCAGCTGGCCAGCCCAGCCAAGGCTTCTTCCTCCGATGCTCCTGATCCTCTGCCCTCTGTGGGGCTGCCACCGACCTCCACCCGGAGGATCGCACCAGCACCCCTGAGTCTTCCTGGCCCAGGCTTGTCCCCTCCATTCATTCTACCCCCAGCAAGCGGGGCATCTTTCCAACTCACAACCTGGGGTTTCACTCCGCTCCTATCTCCCACCCACTCCCCGACAATCTGCTCTGGCCCCCACCCCCTGCAAGTGTTCCCCTCAATCCTAGACACGCACCAGGCCCACCTCAGAAGCTCTCTGGGGCATCGGACACTCTTCTAACCCCTTCCTTGCAACTCTCCCCTCTCTTCGAGTCTGGGCTGGCTTCTCCCTTGTTTTCCTCCCGTCTGCTCCGTTTCCTATATGTGCAGCCTCTTCTTCTTCTGCCTCTCTCCTGAATGCAGGTGTTCCCCAGGGCTCTGCCCTTCTCCCCCTTTTCTTTTCCTTCCACACATGGTGGTGGTGATGGTGGTGGTGATGGTGGTGATGATGATGATGGTGATGGTGGTGGTGGTGGTGGTGATAGTGGTCATGATGAGGATGATGGTGGTGGTGGTCATGGTGGTGATGATGGTCCTGGTGATGATGATGATGATGGTGGGGGGTGGTGTTGTTGATGGTAGTGATGGTGATGATGATGATGGTGGTGGTGGTGGTCATGATGGTGGTGGTGGTCATGATGAGGATGGTGGTGGTCATGATGGTGATGATGGTACTGGTGATGATGATGATGCTGGTCATGGTGGTGGTGGTGGTGATAGTGGTCATGATGATGGTGGTGGTGGTGGTGGTGGTGGTGGTCATGATGAGGCTGGTGGTGGTGGTGGTCATGGTGGTGATGATGGTACTTACTGGTGATGATGATGATGGTGGTGGTGGTGGTGGTGGTGGTCATGGTGGTGATAGTGGTCATGACAGTCATGACAGTGATGGTGGTGATGGTGGTAGTGACACTGGGGATGGCAGTGCTGCTGTTAAAAGATTTCTCAGCACAGAAAATGTGCTAGGCCCGGCTATGCCAAAGCTTCAGATTTTCTAGGGCTCTACACCCGCTGTGTTACTGCATGTCTACCTCTCTTCTCTCGTCTTTCCTCTCTTTCTCACACACACTTGTGCACGCACGCTGCATTCACTTGCTAGGGTTGCCATAACAGAGTACTACAAACTGGGTGCCTGAGACAACAGAAATGTATTCTCTCGCAGTTCTGGAGGCCAGAGGTCCAAAGTCAAGAAGTCAGCAGAGCCATGCTCCCACTGAGATGCTAGGTGGAATCCTTCCTTGCCTCTCCCAAGCTTCTCGGGGTGGCCACCAATCCACAACATCCCTCAGCTCGCAGCTACATCCCTCCCGTCTCTGCCCCTGTCACCACATGGCATTTCCCCCGTGTGTCTCTGTGTCTTTTCTCCATTTCTTTTTTTTTTTTTTAAGATTTTATTTATTTATTTGACAGAGAGAGACACAGCAGGAGAGGGAACACAATCAGGGGGAGTGGGAGAGGGAGAAGCAGGCTTCCGGCGGAGCAGAGAGCCCGATGCGGGGCTCGATCCCAGGACCCTGGGATCATGACCTGAGCTGAAGGCAGACGCTTAACGACTGAGCCACCCAGGCGCCCCTCTTTTCCCCTCTTCTTAAAAGGACACCAGACATATTGGATTAGGGTCACCCTAACATCCTCACCTTAACTTGATGTCATTGGCAAAGATCTATTTCCAGATAAGGTCACATTCACAGGTACTGGGGGTTAGGACTCCACATCTCTTTTCGGGGACACACTTCAACCCAACACACACACTCACACGCGCACACGCACACTCGCACACACGCACACTCACTCGCACACACGCACACACCTTTTCACCTTTCTGTCAGGCTTCTATCATCTTCCTACGCCACCCTGTGTGCCATCAAACATTTGCCTCTTTGGTTATCTTACCTCGTCTATTTGTCCCTCTTCCTTTCTCTTCTTCCTTTCGTTCCTTCCTTCCTTCAAGCATTTACTGAGCTTCGCCCTCCCCCAGGCTCTGTGCTGGAGAGATGCAGAGACAGAGGGGACAGGCATGGGCCCTGTCTTCAAGGAGCTCATCATCCACACGGGGGGTGAGGCCACCTCACAAGGGCTTTTGTGGGGGCTCAGGGGTCTGCGGGCACATCTGACGCACTGAGCCAGCCTATCCCCAGCCCCACCCCCAGCCCCGGACCTCTGCTTCTCTACCCAGGCCGTCCCATCTCCTGCCATGACTCCCAAAGGCGCTATGATACCCACCTGCCTATGGGACGGCCTCGCCCTAGGTTCCAGCGAAGGCTTCTGGGGGACGTGCACCCCCTCTCGCCCACGCACACCTCTCTGCCTCCCACCCTCCTGCTCCCTGTGTGCATCTCTCTTTAAAGAGGCTGCAGATTGCCCAGCCTGTCTCTGGGCTTTGCACTGAAAGGGCTAAATGATATGCTGACACCTTAATTACGGCCCATTGTCACGGAACTCTGCGGAAATTGTCGGAGTGATCCCTGGAGAATGGGCGCTAACAGGCCCGTCAGAGCCTTTGATTCCCTGTGGCAGATTGGAAGATGACACAGGTGGCAGCCCCCCGTGTGACACGTGTGACACGTGTGACACGTGCGGACCGCCCCTCTCTGGCACCTACCTGTGTGGTCGCCGCAGGCAAGGGGTCCCGCGAGGGCACAAGAGTGCCAGCCCCGCCAGCCCGCCTTACCTCCGGGGCCAGGGGTCTGCCTGTGCTTTCACTCCTGCTGCCCCTGCTTCTGTCCACTGCAGGGCAACTCCCCAAACACCCCTCCACTGGTCACCTCCTGGGGCTCCCATCTTCGCTGAGATCGACTAGTCCTGCCGCGAGCCAGGCATTGCACCTGTAACCCCAGCAGATCTTCACCACGACCCAGCGGGTGGGGACGACTATGCTCCCATTTTACGGAGGAGGAAATGGAGGCTCTCGTGTCGAAGCTACCTGCGCCAGGTCACCGGCCTGTGAAGGGCTCCCAGCCTGAGCCTTGACCACTGCGGGGTACCGGCCACCATACAGATGGCGACTCAAGGCCCCCGGGGTGGGGTGGGGGCGGGATTTGTCAAGGTCATTCGGGCTGCCCGCAACAGATAGGGGCCAAGACCTCACTCCCAGTCCAGGACTCTGCCTCCCAGGCAGCATTTTGCAAAGTGCATCTGTGGTGGATGTTGACAATAATAATAACACAATAACAGCAACCACCTGTCATTGAGGTTGACAAAGCATGGGCTCTGAGTCTTCGGCCCCAGGGGACTTCGGTTCCACAGTCCACTGTTCTGCCTTTATGAGGATTATGTGAGCTGGTGCAGGGACAGGAAGTCTGGACCAGGGGGAGACCTCGTGCCCCCTCTCCTTCCCACCAGCCCACAGCCCGCAGGGGCGGGGGGCCGACTCCCTGGCAGAACAGCACCTGCAGATGGGCGGAGAGAAGCCACGGTCCCCTCCATGCCAGGCCTCTGGCCACCCTGTGGACACCCTTCCCTCTGCTACCATTTCTGGGTGAGTGAGGGCTGGTGCTGGGCACCCGATAATCCAGACTTTTCGAATCTGGCTGTCGGGGCATCCGGCAGGCTCAGGCAGTAGAACATGTGACTCTTGATCTCAGGGTCATGAGTTCAAGCCCCACGTGGGGCACACAGATTACTTAAAAAACAAATCTGGCTGTCATCCGGGAGTCACAGCTGAGAGGACCCGCTGCCACCACTAACTGGTCCCATCGGCTGGAAAATTGGCAAGGGCATCTCTGCACAGAAGAGACACTCATTCAGCACCCCCGGGACAGGAAGACCTGTGGGGCCCCAGATAGATTGTGCGGGAGCTGATCGACAGCCCCCATGCGGGGAAGGGAGACAGGACAGCGGGAGAAGTGCCAGGTGCCCTCACAAGCTCTGCTAGGGCAGGACCTGCCCTGGATGGTGACCGCCACTGCTGTCTTCTCCCAGGAGACCCCGCCCCACGTGGGGGCTGGTGTCCCACGCACGCCCCACACCCTCCCTGTGGAGGATCAGGAAGAGGCAGGAACTCCATCTGCGAAGCTCAGACCGTGTGCCCTGTGCCTCACAAGCCAGAAGGGCCAGATGTCATTGGCATTTCACAGGGGAGGAAACTAAGTCACTACATCACGCATCCATTCAGCAAAATTACCGAGTACCTGCTTTGTGCCTGGGTGTGGGGCCACATCAGGGGACGAGACATAAAGAGTCCCAGCCCTCTTTTTCTTTTTTAAGATTTTTTATTTTTTATTAAAGAGAGAGAGAGAGAGGTTACAAGCAGGAGAGGCAGGGCAGGTTGAAAACAGGTTGAGGGCAGGGACTTAATCTGGCAGACTGCCGGCTGGCTCTGTGACCTCAGCAAGTGATTTCGCTTCCCAAGGCCTCAGTTTGCCCATCTGCAAAATGGGCACCATAAGACACCTCCCCCACCCAGGGCAATATAGTCAGGGCTCTTGCCCACTCCATCCCCTGCTGGCCGGAGCCGCTGTCTTTCCAGGTGACACAGCATTCCCAGGAGCCTTCCTACACCCGGTGAAGGCAAATGGCTCCCAGGGAGGCTTCTCGCTCCAGCCTTGTCATTTCCTGTGGCCTCTGCCAACTCTGGGCGGTGCTGTGATTGTCCCTGTTTGGCAGATGGGGAGGCCAAGCCTCTGAGATGGAGCAATTTGCCCGGAGGCTATGGCAGGTAGCCCAGAACCTCTCTGCTCTCCATCTGCCCCCATCAGCCCTCCCCACCACCTCTCAGCCCAGGCCCCTCCCTCACCCCCCAGGAGAGCTGCCAAAACACCATCAGCAAACCCAGGCATGTGACCCAGCAATTCCCCTCCTCGGCATCTACCCCCGAGAAGTGAAAGCATATATGTCCCTATGAAGACTTGTACGTGAATATTCATAGCAGCATTCTTCGTAACGGCCCCAAAGGGGTACAACCCAAATGTCCCACCTGAGGAATGGGTAAAACATCTGTTCAGTGGAATATTATGCAGCCTTAAAAAGGGATGTAGCACGAGTCTGTGCCACAGCATGGATGAACTTTGCAAACATTATGCCGAGTGAGAGAAACCAGACACAAAAGACCACTTAGTGTATGATTTACAGTCATGTGCCCAGAATAGGCAAGTCCGTGAAACAGAAAGATTAGTGGTTGCCAGGGGCTGTGTGTGTGTGTGTGTGTGTGTGTGTGTGTGTGTGTGTGTCTGCTAATGAGAAGGAGTTTCCTTTTAGAGAAATAATGAAATGTTCTAAAATTTCGTGGTGCTGGTTACAAAGCTCGGATACACTTCATATGTGTGAATTTGGTGAAAAGCTGTTGCAAAAAAACAAAACCCAGTATACACTGGTGAGTGGACCCCTGCCCAGGCTCTGCAATTCCCCTGCTGCACTGTGCTCAGGGGAGAGCCCAGGCCTTCAGACTCCCCACAGAAGCTGGGCAGGGGCCCCTAGCAAGCCCAGGAAGTCATGTATAGATCACACTGAGAGGGAGACATAGAGGAAAATGGAACCGTGGCCGGAGATAATCCTGAACCTGATCCACCATTCAAAACTCATTCGATATTCCAGGCCCTATACTGGAGCTGGGGACTCAGTCGGGAGTAAGGGACATGCCCTCTCTCTAGGAAGCCGAGGGACAGACCAACAGATGAGTGGTGATGAGGTGGGGGAGGGTGGGGCCGACCAGGAGGCAGAAGTGACAGCCCAGGGTGTCATTGCTATACTCAGGGCAAGCACAGAGAGGAGGGGTCCCTAACCCAGCCCCTGCCCAGGATGGTCTCCCGAGGAACCAACTTGTAGACAGAGGTCCAAAGGAGTGAAGAAGAAAGAAAGCAACTCAGGAGTGGAAAAGTATACCAGGCAGCGGGAACAGCAGATGTGAAAGCCTAGAGGCTCCAGAGAGTGTGGCACATTCCGAAGAAAGGGCAGGATGGAGGGAGGGACTCGGGGGGACCCCTGGCTGAGATGGAGAAGCCTGACGCTGGGCTCTTATGGATTCCCTTCTCAGGGGTAGAGCCAGCTCCAGGCCACCTCCCCTGCCTGCAACCCCCCGAGGGAGGGTGTCCGAGCCTACGTAGCCAGGGCCCCCTGACCCACCTCCTCTGCCTCCAGGCCCCCCTCCCAGCTGCCCCTCCTGTGCCCTGGGAGCGTTAATCACAGCAGACAGAAGAGCGAGACTAAATTTTAATAAGATATCTCTGGGATGTCTTAAGCTGCATTTAAAAGCCCCTAAGCTTCCCTCAACAGGGGGAGCGAGTTGGGCAGGGTAAATATTTACAACTCTACCCGAAAAGCCAGGCCCGTTTTCCAGGCAGGATTTTAACAGTGTAGATCATGCCAAGAGTGAGACATAGAGGAAAATGGAACCATGGGCGGCCGCAGCACCAGGGCCCTGAATTATGGATATGAACCTGTCCCCAACTTCTTGTTTTTAATTAAAAACCCCTTTTCAGTAATTCCATTAAGAGGCAGCAGTGGTTCAAGAGTCTCCTTCTCATTCTCTTTAAATTATGAAACGTCCCGTCGGCTCCTTCCAGTTCCAGGGGCTGGAGGAGCAGGGTCAGTGGAGTGTCAGGATTCAGGAGGCTGCGGGGTTGGCCCGGCGGGGGCTCTCCCCTGCCCCACACCTCAGTCAAACTCTTCCAGTGCGTCTCACCGTGGTCTGGGAGCTTCCCTCTCCATCGCCTCTCTTGCTACCCGCAGTGTGAGGTCAGAATGCTGAGGAAGCTGAGTCTCAGAGAAGGGAAGGAACGGGCCTAAAGTCACACAGTGAGGACGTGGTGGAGATGGAACTCAGCCCCAGGGCCACCTGACTCCAAGTCTCCCACCTTTGCCACCTCCTCTGAGGGTGGGGAGGGCCTGGTGTGGGATGGAATGCCCCTGGGGCCTGGATCAGCACAGATCCGGTTTCCAGGGAGAAGGGCCCTGCCTTGACCTGCTGGTAGCACAGCACACTTGAATTCTATAAAGGATCTCTGAGTGCCTGTCCTCTGTGGGGACCCAGGCCAGGAGCTGGGGATTCAGAGCTGAGAGATGAACATTGCCTGCCCTTGAGGAGCATGCAGCGCCCTCCCTTCTGCTTATGTGTAGCTTGTCTTCTCCTGGAAGCCTTCCCTGACTACCTCAGGTATCATTCCCCCTTCCACCTGCTACTCAGATCCTAACCTCATATTCACCCACCCACCCACCCATCCTTCCCCTCAGCCATTCTTTCCTCCGTCTGTCCATCCATCCTGCCATCCACCCCCCACCCTTTCACTCATCTAATCACCCATCCATCTTTCCACTCATCTATTATCCTTCCCTCCCTCCCTTCCTTCCATCCATTCATCCATCCTTCTGTCCATCCATCCATCCATCCATCCTTCCTTCCATCCATCCATCCTTTCATCCATCTATCCACCCATCCTTCCTTCCTTTCATCCATCCATCTGTCCATCCGTCCATCCATCCATCCATCCATCCATCCATCCTTCCATCCATCCATCCATCCATCCATCCATCCATCCATCCATCCATCCTTCCATCCATCCATCCAACCTTTCATCCATCCTTCCATCCATCCATCCATCCATCCATCCATCCATCCATCCATCCATCCATCCATCCATCCTTCCATCCATCCATCTGTCCATCCATCCTTCCATCCATCTATCCATCCATTCATTCACCCATCCAGCCACCCACCCAGTCATTTAGCATCTACCCACCCACCCACCCACACCTCCATCCTTCCACCCACCATGTATCCACCATGAAAAGGAACGAACACATCTCAAGCCCTCACTATGTGTCACCCTATGTGTCTCCCTCACCTGATTCTCACAGTGCCTCTGCCAAGTCTATCATCTTCATTTTAGAGATGAAATGGAGAAGCTGAGGCTCTGAGATGTTTATGTTGCTTGTCTGAAGGCAAGGGAATGGAGAGCAAGTTATCTACTTTCAGGCATGGTGACAAGCCACTTCTGGTGGCGTGTTTGGGCCAGGAAAGAGAGGCTTTCCAAGTCCCATCATGTGGGGGGGCTGCCCGTTTCCTCTCTCCCAACACCACCGTGTGTGAGCTGCCCTGCCCCTCTCCCCTTGCTCCTGGGTGGGGCGCTGGCTGCTAGGGCCATCCCTTGTCCTCAGAGTGGTGCACAGAGAGACAGGGTCCCAAACACAGCGTGCCTACTGTGCCCCTCCCAGGAGCACAGTCTCCCCATTGTCTGGAGGAAGCCGCAGGTGGGCTCCAAGCTGCTCCTGAAGCCCAGTGTCCAACCTCTTGCTTTGCTTGTCACCATTGTGCGGCCACAGTGGCCCTTTGTCTCTGACAGAATCTCTCTCTTTGCCGGCCCGACCCTCCCCCACACCAGCCACGGTGATGTGTGCTCAGGATGGGAGAGGGAGACTGGGGAGGGGTGGGAGAGAACACTGGCTTGGGAGTCCAGACACCCCAGAACATCACATCCCATCTCTGAGACTCAGTTTCCCCTACCTGTAAAAGGGATGTTAATTCCTGCCATCCCTCATCCATATTGTAGCCAATGGTAGGGGATGGAGGGGTTGTTCGGAGTATGGATTTGGTCTAACTCTGTTAATCTCTTGCTGTGTGGACTTGGGCAAGTCATTTGCCCTCTCTGATGGCAGAGCTCTGTGCCATGCAGGGCATTCCGCTCTTTCCGCCGCACTTCCCGACTGTCAAGCCCTTTCTTAGGCCATCTCATGGCTCGGCACAGAGAAGTTAAGCAATATATCTAAAGTCACCCAGCGAGAGGTCACCATCAGTCAGGCTCGCAGATCCTGTCCCGAGTTCCCCCTCCCCCAGTGCAGGAGGCTTCAGCCATGCTGCGGGGTGGTGGCTAGGCAGGGGCTCTGCAGCCAAGGGCGGTCTAATGGATGTATTCCTGGCCTGATCTGATTGAATCCCCTGGGGTCTGGAACAGCCTCCGCTTCCTGGAGGAGATCCATAAGTGGATGGATGGAGGGTCCTGGGAGCCCCACAGAGGCACCGGACTTAGAAATAGCTGGGTTGGGGTCCAGCCTGGGATGAAGGGTCCTGCTGCTGGTGCCCCTGAGGATAAAGAGGTGTTGGTGAGACACGTCCCCCTGTGTGGAGGGATGACAAGGTGACCAGTAGTCGGCCCTGCCCAGGGGTAGGCACCCTGGTCTGTGTGGGCGAGGACCGTGGCCTCCGTGGCAGCTAGCCCCACTCCAGGGCTCAAGCCTCGGGCGTGGCTGGGTGGCTGGGCAGGGTGGCCCGGGCTGCAGAGATGGGTCCAGCGGTCACCGAGCTCGGCCAGCACCCAGGGCCCAGCAGGCATTCTCGAGCC
The DNA here is from genome assembly GCF_009762305.2 of Zalophus californianus. Classification (NCBI taxonomy): domain Eukaryota; kingdom Metazoa; phylum Chordata; class Mammalia; order Carnivora; family Otariidae; genus Zalophus; species Zalophus californianus. The sequence goes on along the minus strand of NC_045608.1, from coordinate 18,447,101 downwards.
TGAGAATGCACAGTCCTAGCCCCTCCCAGGCAGCAGCGCCACCTGGACATGACAAGGTCACCCAATGGTGTCACGAGACACAGATAGAGGGTGTCACACGGCCATGTCCTAGAGTCACGGATAAACAGTGTAACTGGAACCATGGCCTCCCAGCCGACGCGGGGCCTATGACCTCCACCAGCATGATTTGCCAGACACGGCATCACACACAGCACGGGACATACCCTATTCATCACACGGGGACACGAGCGGCCACGACCACACACATATTCATGCCACACGTCCAGAGCCGAGAGGCCAGGACCTCCCAGAGGAATGCGGAGGAATGCAGGGGTGGAATCCTGGCCCCATCCCTCCTTCTGTGTGTCCTCTACCCCAGTCCGGGTTTCTATCTCCTCCTCTGGGAAAGGGAGAGAGAACACCAGCCGCCAAGTTACCTTGAAGCTTGAGGCGGGGGGAAAAGTGCGCAGAGGGCTGGCATACAGCAGGTGCTCAATCGAGGTCTGTTGCTTCCAGTGTGATTGTGGCTGTGGAAGGCCTAGCCTGCAGTGAGGTGTACGAGCCTCTGGCTCTCTGTGGCAGGCCATGGACGTGCCGCGGCTCCATCGGCTCTCGGCTCTCGGGGGTAGGAGCCCCTCAGGATTTCAAGGGCTGGCCTCAGATGGGGAGTGGCATGGACCGAGGGAGCCCAGTTCACCCCCTCGGCCACTGTGAGCAAGGCTGGCTGGTGGCAGCACCACCTTGGACTAGGCCATGTGCTCTTAGAAGGCCGACAACGCCCCCCCCCCCCCGCCCCCGCAGCATGAGGCATCTAGAGGCCAAGGGGATGTGCCCACCGGGAGCCTGGGCCCCTGCCGACCACACTCTTCTCCCGGTTCATCAGAGTTCCACCCTCCCAAGACAAACCTGCCACCCAAGTGGGCACCCTCAGGCCTGAGGGGTGGTCAAGGCGTGGCCATCTGAGGGGGTCAGTGTGGACCTGGCCTACCTGACATGCTGGTGTCTCTATGTGTGCGAGTGAGGCCCTTCCAGTTCTGGCCTGAGCCCGCAGTGGGAAGAGAAGCCCGGTGGGCTGGCACTGGGGCCCCGTTTGCACCCTCATCCAGACCCCAGTGAGTGTCACAGGCAGGCCTGGTGGGGAGCCGGGCCCAGGACTAGCCATGGCAGCCCCCAAGCACTCAGTGTCCCAAAGACAGCAAGACGCTTGCTTGTCAGGGTCAACGTCCTGTACCCGACAAGCGACCTTCCGGGCCTGGGCCTCTGTCCAACCTCAAATCCCATTAGGCTCCTGGCATCCCAGTTCTGTCATGGGATCCCCCACCCACAGGACCAAAGATTTCAGGCCTGACCCCTGGAGCGGGCTGGTCGACCCAAACATGGGAGCACAGAGGATGTGAGCCCAGAGCTGGTCCAGGAGCCCTGTGCCATTGCTGCACTGAGCGTGTGACTCCATCCGAATCAGGCTCACCAGGACCAATACGAGACTCAGATTCTGACAGGTCTGGGTTCAAATCCTGACTCCATCTGGTACTGGGTGTGTGGCCTCCAGAAACCTAAACGGAACCTCTCTGAGTCTGAGTTTCCACTCTGTGGGAAAGTAGAGATAAAACCTGCCTCCCAGGGATGTTGTTGGGATCAAACGTAATCATGCCTTTGATTTCTCTCTGTCCCCAAAGCCTGCACCACGTCCTTGGCCCGTCCCGGGCAAGCATTTGTTGAATGAGCGGTTTGGAGAGACCATCTGAAAAGTGGGACAGAAGGAAGCCATAGATCCCCGCCCAGCCCCCAGCCCCAGAATCCCTCCTTCCACACAGCTGCAGCCCCTTCCTGGGGCGGGGGACCCCCCCCAGCCTCCACTCAGAGCCCCTCCCAAGCCGCAGGAGGCCCGGACACATGTTCAGAGGGGGCATTATCTGTGCTCAGTTGACTGTAAACGTTTAAGCGGAATTGACTGTGTACTCAGCCACTTTCAAACACAACTAATCTTCATCGGGGCGACGGGAAGTGAAATATGTTATTGTCGGCAGCAGTAAATTACCCGTGCCAGAGCTGGCTCGTGAGGCATTACGGGCCGTGGCCGGCGTGCTCCTTCACCCTGCCACCACCCGCCCGCAATCCATTACCACAAACGGCCCTGGTCACCCCTCCCCTGCCCCGTGGGGCCAGCTACCAGCTGCCCAGGCCTGGTTCCCACCCGCCCTGGGCCGCAGGATGAGCAGCGGGGAGGGGGAGGGGGGGCAGAAGCTCTGGCGAGACCCCCGCCCAACAGATTCTTGCAAGTTAGCGACCAGAATGGGGGATCCGGGCCCAGGCAGGGTAAGGGATTTGGTCCAAGGCCTTCTGAGCCTCAGTTTCTGCATCTGTAAAATGGGGATCCATTCATTGTGTTTTGTTTTTGTTTTTACATATTTGCAAATCTCTTTGAAGTCTGGCTTCACAGAAGACAGCTGGATTCTCACATCTGCTTCTGCATTCAGTCTGTTGCAACATGTTGTTCTGGTTGACGGATCCACAGAACACGAGGCCTCGCACAGATAGGGAGGTTGAAAATGGGAATATTCCAACATCGACCTCAGATCATGACGGATCTTCTTCTTTGGTACGAAAAAGCAACTCCACATGAGGTAGCTGGCTGAGGGTTAACCTTCATACTCTGTAAAATAAAAACCCCTCCGTCACTTTTGCCCTTCGAATGGATCTTCTGCTCCTTTCGTAAGGTTACATATTGGCCACTGGGAAAATCATGGTTTACCGGATTATGCAGCCCCTCTTTCATTATACAATATCCAAAAAAAAAAAAAAAAAAAAGTCACATTCTCTTCAGGAAAGACTTTAAGTAGGAAACTGTCAAACCCACAGTGGCAGACGCAAGTTCTCCAAAATTCTAATTTTTGCTGGAAAGTCAAATTTTATCCTTGGCAACAAATCAGTTGACAGGCAACCTTGTTCATGTTTGAGAGAATACCTGCTCGATAGCCCAAGCCTGAAAGGCTCTCGCTTGTCAGTCCATCATTATTTCATGTGACAATGATGTCCTGTGACGAAAGTGGCAGGTGCAGCTCGAGACTCACCACACAGCGTTTTTCTGGAGCGACTAATGGTACATCGGAGGGCCTTGATGGGCATGCTTCCCTTTCTGTCGCACTGGATATGCAAAAGATGTATAACTACAAGGTTGAGATTTTGTAAAAAAAAAAAAAAATTACTAACTTTTACTTTTCATCAGTAGCATGCTCAAGTGAAACAGGCTTTTCAGTTTTTAACTGAGAGAGTGTTTGGGGTAAGGAATGCAATGATCTCTATTATAATTTTATAGTTTGGTGCCTCAGCCATGATTCATGCTTTGAGGCCAGCAGTTTATCCACCCGTTGTTTTTACAGCATTAGTGCAAATGCGAATACAGCGAGAAAGGCTAATAATGTCTCAGTAGGATTGCGAACATGGTTTTGATCTCCTGGGTACCCTAAAAGGCTCTTGGAGACCCCCAGAGGTTTGTGGAGCACACTTTGAGAACCACTGATCCAGGGTGACCAGCCTCGGGGCTGCCAAAGGTGCTGGAGGATGTGGCTGGAAAGACCTTAATGAAATGCCCTACCTCGCCAGGTACCACCATCCCTCCCCCATCCTCAGGGGCTGCCTCCCCATTCTGGGGGCAGGTGTCCCCCAGCCCCATGCCTAGCTCCTCCCTCAATCCCAATTCTAAGGCTGCTAATGAAAACCCATTGGCTCTTTCAAAACCCTCCTCAAAGTCAAGATCTTCCTGACGCCTTCCTGAATACAAGCCCTTGGCGGGGATCATGTGTCCTCCTCTTGAACCTCCCACCCATTTAGTATCTCCCTCCCAGCTTCACCTCATGCCCCGAATTCTGCCACAGACCTAGTTGACCCTTGACAGACCCAGGTCGATCCAAAGGAATGAGCTAGAAAGTGGGGCTCTGTCAATGGCTGGGGCAGATTAGTGACTCTGGCTAACAGTGGTTAGCAGGCCAGAGGACTCTGAGAGATACTGCTATGAATCCCTGAACAGACACATACCTCCAAGAGCTGAGCACCAGGGACCAGTACCCTGAGGGGACTGGTATGGGTGGGGCCTCGACAAGAGGAAGGGGTTATCTGTTTTCCCAGGACCGACCTAGACAAAACTGTGAGCTTAATGAAAATTACATTAGGTAGGGTCCTTCTTGCTGTGTGACCATTGGAAAACCACTTAACCTCTCTGAGCCTCAGTTTGCTCATCTATCAAATGAAGAGTGGTAGGCCAGTTCCCAAGACTCCTTACAGCTCCCAGATTTTACAGGTCAATGATATTCATGGGCTAACAGTCCATGATGTTGATACTTCATCTTTGAAGGAGAGGAACATTCAAGATTTCTGGGCCACTGACATTCCAATGTAGCATGATGCTCACATTCCAATGTTCTATGCTACTGACATCAAACAGCTTCTAATGCTAACGTGCGAAAAGGCACATTACCCTGACATCCAACACTCTAAGAAAGCACGGTTGAGGGCCAGCTACGTACCGGTCACGCCAACAGCCCTGAACTCCATAAACTGTCCCTTCTCGGAACTTTTCTCTCCAGCAACCTAGATCCCCATGGCGGCACCAGAGAGTGGTTTAGGGACACTTTACCTGTCCCTGTCCCCCAGAGTCTGACCCTTCTCTTCTCCTGAAGGACTGAGGTGGTCTTGGCATAAGACAAATGCAAATTTAACACACGTCCTGGGACCATTCTTCCGACCGGGTTCTGCCCCCCCGCCAAAAATCATCAATGCTGTAACCCCAGTTCTGCAAGATTTCCCTGCTCCCCACTTTCCACCCAGGGTTTTGCCAGCTGGAGGGGGGCGGGTTAGGGCATCAAGGAGAGATCAAGGCTTGGGGCAGGAGGTGGGGGGAATGCCCTGGGACTGTGGCTCAGCCCCCTTCGCCTGCCCCCTTGTCCTTCTGGCTGAGGCCGGGGCTCCCGGGGCCCCCAGGGGCAGGGGAGGCAGTCACCAGCATGACACCATCTCCACCTGCCCGGGGCTACCGCCGAGACAAAACCCCGGATTGGCTTTGCCTCTCCTGCCTCTCTTTAAAAAAAAAAAAAAAGAAGAAGAAGAAGAAAGAAAGAAAGGGAGGAAGGAAGAAAAGGAATTCCTCCAAGTTGAACAATCCTTGTGTTGGATCTGGGAGATGTTATTCCGAGGGACAGACAAGGGCAATTATCTGCAATCCGCCAGCAGTTTTAGCCTAATTTCCTTACTGCTGTGCAATTCTCTCTGAGCTGCTAGTCTATCAATGTCTTACAGAACGGATTAGCGGGCACTTTCTTCATCTTCAAATGAATTTTAGCTGTCATGCCCTTGATGAATAGAGCAGGGACAGGCGGCTGACCTGGCCCGGGGAGTGGCCGGGGGGTGGCGGGCCAGCAGCATCTGGGCCTGGAAGGAGGTGAGGCGGTGGGGGACAGACCGGTGAGGGGAGGACAGGGGAGGGGGAGGCACCTGAGTGAGCCATCCAGCCTTTCCGGGGTCGCTCTGTGCCCGGCCCCACCTCCTGGGGCTTTGCACACTGTGCCTGCCGTCCGGGGATGGCTTCCCATCTCCCGGGCTGAGAGTACGGGGTGGGGTGGGGGGGCGGGGGGGGGGGCTGCTGAAGGTGCCAGGGCCCCCACCCTGCAGCCCTCTGGGCCACCCCCGACACAGCACCGAGACTCTGGGAACTCCAGCTTGGAGTCTGCCGCCCTGCAACACCGTGGACCTCACGAGGGCAGAGTCCAGCGCTGTCTTGTCACCGCTGTGTCCCCAGAGCTGAGCTTGTAGGAGATGCTCTGTCAGTTTTCATTGCAGGACAAATGATTCTCGGTTTCTCTGCCACTTGTGTTGGGGCACAGGCCTGGCACATGGCAGGAGGGAGCCTGGGCGCTATTAGACAAACGTGTGACGCCACGGGGGCTTATTGGAAAGAGGGCAGACAGAGGGAGGAAGCAGCTGGGGTCCGGAGCACCTACCGTGTGTCACGCACTGTGCTCTGTGCTTTGACTTTGCTGATATGGCCTCTTTGACCTCAGAGAGGAGAAGCTGCTAAGCCCAGGACACAAGTCCTTTGGGCACTAGTGAACCCAGGCCTGTCTGGCCACCCTCTCCAACTCCCACGGAGCACTGTTTGGGGAGCACTAGATGTGAAGTGAGATTCTTATGGGCAGGGTGAGGCCCTGTGGAGAGAGTGGGGGAGCCCTGGGGAAAGGGTACGTGGGACCCAGCGTCAGCCATGTGGGGTGAAGACCAGGCCTGCTTAGGACTCCCTTGTTCCCACTCCCCCCCAAAACTTTTCCAAACTCCCAGGATGAGGGCTGTGGTGGGTTTTTCCCTTTCCCACCTGCCCACCTTCCACCTGTCCCCACTTTCTTCTCTGTGCCCCGGGAAGTTGACCTCCACAAGCAGCGAGGCATTAGGCGGCAGAGGCTGTGTCCCTTGGAGCCCACGGCTCCTGCCTCGCGGCACTCCCTCCGTGCCTCCCCAACCACTGGCTCTGGTAGCTCCATTTCTGTCCCTTCAGGTCTACGGGGTCCCTGCTATCAGCAAAGAGAAGTGGAGCCCCAGAGAAGAGGCCACCCCACCCGGCCCCTATACCCCTCTGCCCCTGGGGAGCCTGCTCTCCTCCCAGAACTTATGGAAACAGAAGGAAGATCCTTGGCTCAGGGCAACCCAGCCCCCATTTTACACATGGGGAAACTGAGGCTCAGAGAACCAAAGGGACTTACTTGCTCCAAGCCAACAGGATGTCACGCAGAGCCAGGCCCCAACCCCTGAAGCTGAGTAGCCTTCCCCAGGGCTGGAAAACAAGGCTCAGACCTGTCAAAGCTGGGTTTTCCTCCCCACTTTCAAGTTCTGGTCCTTTCTCCAGGCACCTGGGAGACTCTCCCGAGTTTATTGATCGCCAGGACAGCCTTGAGTCAATATGGTGCACTTTGCTAATTAATCTTTTCCAGATAATTGCAGAAAATTATTGGTTCATGTGAAGCGGGGGTAGAGAGGCCGCCTTTGTACCCCCCATCCCCCCCCTGCAGAGTGGCTCCTGGCAGACCCCAGGATGCTGGCCTCAACCCTCTGCCCTGCCTCCCACCCCATACTGGCCTCTCTCTACCTCGAATCTGGGGCAACGAGCCCTGTTCCCTCCTGCCTCCTGCCCAGCCCCCTTCCAGAATCTTCAGCCCATGACCCCTAGGCTCGCTCTCCCAGCACTGCTCTGGGATGCTGGGGAAAACACTGGGAGCTGGGATGGCCCTAGGTTCAAAACCCAGCTCCAGCAATTACTGGAGGGTTATTTAACTTCTCTGAGCCTCGGCTGAAAAACAAAACCGCATTTATCATTTCTGCTTCCCGGGCTGCTTCTAAAGACAAAACAAAAGAAGGCGTTTTAATACTGATTGACTATGACTTCTACAACTAATAACAACGCTGATAACAACAGCCAACCCTGAAACAGGGGCTTGGCAACATTCCAGGCAGTGCTCACAGCATCTGATAGGTGCTGGTATCATCCCCATTCTATAGAAAGGGAAACTGAGGCCCTAGAGCTGCCCAGACAGCAAGTGGCTGAGACTGAGATTCTGCCTGTCCTGGGACACCAACTGCTGCCTTACACGGTGTCGCCAAGCCTGGCCTTGTCACCAGGAGCAAGCCCTCCGCATGCTCATCTCCAACGCCGGGGGGTTCCAGCCCTGGGTGGGAAGCAGATGGTGTGGGATGCCAGGGGTGGCACAGGCCTCAGAGGCACCCACGGCTTCCCACTCCAAGCCCTCTTGCCCCCAAACCCTGGGCCCACCTCAAAGGGCCCGAGAGAGTCATCCGCAGGCCTGGGGTGGACGCAGCGCCCTCCCAATTACACCCCACTGTAATTGATCCAAAGCGGACACTCCCGGATAAAGTTTCCCATCCCTCTGGGGTTTCTCTCTTTCTCCCAAATATCATTGACTACATCACCTTGCCGGGCTGTATATACCTGTTCCTAATAAACCTCTAAGACTTTAATGAACTAAATAGCAAATTACTTTTTTATTCAAGAATGAAATTTCATCATATTCATAATTCATATTTTATTTCAGACATCTGCTGCTGATTACATTACATTTAACTAAAATTAGATGATGCTCAGAATGCAATTAAGGCTCTGCCAAATTCTCCGGCCCACCAATGCCGGCAGAGCTCAGCGGGGGCCGCTAGGAGCCTAATATGTAATTAGGAGCTATTTTCTAGCTGTTTTTAAAGTCTGAAAATTAGCTGCCTTTATTAATCACACAGACAAATATAAAGTGGAACCAACGCTCGCTGAAATTTCTAAAAGGGATTTTTTGTTTAATTATACACCACAGAGCGCTGTGACTCGGTTTGCATGTTGATTTGTTGTGCACTGACATTTTGACAACTGGTTCTCAATTTGTCTGTCGTAGTTAGGCAACAACAAAGCCGACGGTAATACTTTAACTTTCAAAACCTTCAGTGTGCTGGGGAGAGGGAGAATGGCAGTCCTCGCTGCAGGCCTGCCGCTCGGGCTCTGGAAGCCGCGGGAGCCGGAGACCCAGGGAGGAGGGCAGGCCGGGGCCCCAAGGGGCTCAGCTGAGAAGCCGGGTGGGGAGGTAGACCAGGAGTCCAGAGGTCCAGAAGCAAGCCCCAGCTCTGCAGTGTGTTTGGGGGGGCGGAGCTCAGTGTCCTCCTGTGCACCTGCAGGGGTCTGGAGCCTGAGATCTTGAAGGAGCTTTTATGTGCTGAGATTGTGTCTCCTCTCCACAGTGTGCCAAGCCTTGGGCTGATGCATTCTGGGCGGTAGCATTCAGGCCTTGCCCCTCTGAGGGGCGCTTCTGTTACCCCACTGTACAGAGCATAAAGCCGAGGTTCAGTGATTCATCACCGGCCACAGTGGCCACGCCAGAACTCAAACTCCGCTGCAGTTGACTCCAGAATCCATTGTTGTAACAACTGTATTCTATTCACCTGCCCGGCTTGGCAGCCCGAAGCTGGGGTGGCTCGCCGGGCCCCGTTTCCCGTTGGTGTGGCTCGGATATGGTGACGCGGCGTTGCATGGCCTGGGTCTGACGCCGTGGCCAGCGGCCCGCTTGGTCCCTGACCGTCCCACCTGCAGCCGTGCTGGGGGCCAGGGAAGGGGTGCACAGAGGGGGTCATTGGCATGGAGCGGGGTACAACTCTTAGCCGTGTCCTCAGCCCCCGTGCACCCCCTGAGCTGGCTCCAGGCCCCATTGGGCCACCACCACCCAGTGATGTCTAGAGGGTCCCGGGGACAGGGTGGCTGCCAGGGGGCCAGTGTGACTGCCAAGGGGCCAGTTCCACTCATGCTAACACCAGCAATGACCGAGATGATACAAATGGCAGACAGCTTTTTCCTATGTGCTAGCGCCGTGTTATTCTGCTGCCTGCACTCTCCTACAGATCCGATGAGGTGGAGTCACAGCCCAGCTAGGAGTCTCCAAGCCTGGATTCACACCACGTCTGCCACTTCCTGGCTGTGTGGCCTTGGCCAGGCCGCCTCACCTTTCTGCATCATTCACGTGAGGATCCTGATGGCACCCAGCTCTCAGGGCTCTGGTGAGGACCGAACCAGATGCTGGTACTCGGTGCAGACGAAGCCTCAGCCAATGGAAGCTACCTGTTACTAACCCCCATTTAACAGATGGGGCCGCTGAGGATCTGTAGGGCAAAGTACTTGCCCTAAAGTACATACCGCTGAGCTAAGAACTGCACCTAGGGGGTCTGATCCTGCACGCTCTCACTCCAGCCCCCGGATGACCCAGGGAGGGCAGGCGAGGGGACTAAAGACCCACCACGGGGTCTGGGCCGCCCCATCTGGCCACCGTGGCTATTGAGATGTGGAGATGAGAGACCAGGGGCCCTCTGGTCTCTCATCTCCCTCCTGCCTGCTGGAGGGGCTACCAAGCAGTCTTTGGCTGGAGCCAAGGCATGCTGGAGCCTACCATGAGGGTCTCTGCCCCTACCGACCCCAGGCCAGGGGAACCAGCCCCCACCAGCTGCCAAGACCTGTTTTCAGGAGCCAGCCCCGTGTCCCCCTCCTGCCCCCAGAATCACCTGATGAAAATACCAAAGGAGAAAAGGAGGTTTTTTTGGGTGACAATGAAACTGTCAATAAAATCTCAAACGCAGGGATAGGCAATGACTATTTCACTTACGCTGACAGTTGAGATTTTGCCGGGGAAGGAAAGTGACAGGCATCTGCTGACATCAACACCACTTCTTTCGGAGAACAACCCACGGGAAAGGCGGCCCCGGAGACCTGTCTCGCCCAGATGCCAGCTGGGCTGGGGCTGCCGCCGTTCCCAGAGGAGCAGGGGGTCAGCATGGAGGAGGGGCTGGACACCCTGACTCCATCAGCTCATTGTTCATCCTGCGACCCCCCTCTAAGCGCTGACATGCACCAGGCTCTGTGCTAGGGCTGACAGATGAAGAAGGGAACCAGGAAAATTCCTGCCCTTAAGGCTGTTATGAGTTCCACTGCATCCCCCCCAAAATGAGGCCCTAAACTCTGGTACCTGTGGGTGTGACCTTATTTGGAAGTAGGATCTTAGCAGATGTCATCGAGCTGAGATGAGGTCATCAGGGTGGGCTCTGGATCCCATGTGATGGTGTCCTTATAAGAAGGGGAAATGCCACATGAGACAGAGATACAGGGAGAAGCCACCGTGTGGCCACAGAGACAGAGGAAGAGGGATGTAGCTGTGAGCCGAGGGATGCCAAGGACTGGTGGCCACCACGAGCTGGAAGAGGCAAGGAAGGATTCCCCCCAAAGTCTTAGGGGAGCCTGGCCCTGCTGACAACCTGCTCTCAGACGTCTGGCCTCCAGAACTGTGTGAGAATACATTTGTCTTGTTTCCAGCCTCCCAGTCTGTGGCACTTTGTTGTGACAGCCCGGGGGCACTAAGACAAAAGGCACCCATGCAACCAGGGAATCAGCTGAGGCCCTACCCCTGGCAGGAGACTATCAAAAAAGGAGTATACCTCCTTTGAGAGACAAATTGGACCCCAAACTGAAAATCCTCTGCAGGCACCCTGGTTATCTTCCCATCGGTCACCTCTCCATCCGTCCCTAAGGCCACTGCCCCCTTTCGGACGTTGCTATCTCTCACCCCCCACCCCCCACTGCCCCTCTCCATCCATCATGCCACAGCCAGAGGACTTTCTAAAGCACAGCTGTGACCTGCCCTCCTGTGCTTAATTCCCACCCTGGCTCCCAGCGCCCTCAAGATAAACCTTGCCTCGTGTTGGCTCCAGGTGCCATCCGAACACCAAACCACCTGTGGCTTCTCTGCGCATGCTCCAGCACCGCTCGACTCAGTGTCTTTGCTGCCAGGAACACCCTTCTTCACCTCCCAGCTCAGCCAAAATTCTGCCCAGGCACCTCCTCCTCCAGGAAGCCTTCCTGATGCCCTTCCCACACACCAGTTGGGATGTGTACCACCCCTTCCTGGGCTCCCAGGATGAATTCAGAACTGCTGCTCTCTACTGTCATTGCCATTTTGCTTCTCTGGCTCTGCCCTGTGAGTCCTGGAAGGCAGGGATGGGTCTCATTGACCCCTGGGACCCCAGGGCCCAGCACCTGGTTGGACTTAGGTAGTATGTGCACTGGCTTCCTTGACCAAGAAGCTCACTCTGGAAAGCAATGTTGGCCCAGCCATTTAGACCTGGGCCAGGCAGCCTCCTACCTGTGACATCCTGTGAGATTGCCCAGGGTCGAGGGAGAGAAACTGGCTTTGGGGTCAGAAGGCTGACTGGGGTCAGACCCTGACTCCCCAGGGTTGAGGGAGAGAAACTGGCTCTGGGCTCGAGTCCCACTTACCAGCTGGCTGGCCTTGGGCACATCACTTCATCTCTCTGAGCCTCAGCATCTTTACCTGTGAAATGGGAACAGTAAGACCTACAACTCAGAGCCTAATTATAATGATTATTAATGGGTATTATCATTATAATGATGATTGATTCATTGTAATTCTAAGATATCATGTGGACTTCCATTTCCAAAATCTGTGTGTCCTTCAAGGCTAGCTTCCCTAACCAACTCCTCAGAATCGTGAATCATACATGCACCCTTGTGAGAGTGTTTGTCATTTATTTCTTGTAACTGTTTGTCATTTAATTCTTGTAACTCTTTACATATTAATATGTTACCCTCCCAACTGGTTGACATTTCCCTTACCAGCATGGACCATGTCATAGTTCAGGGGCTCTTGAGGGACTCGACAACTGCTGCTCGATCGATTTGAAACCCTCACTGCTCACTAAGGGCCCAATACAAATCTGAAACAATCTGGGCACTGAGCCGAGGAGGAAAGTGCAGGGCAGAGACTGCAAACTGGATTTGGAGTCGGGTGGACCTGTTCCCACCTGGTTCTGCCTCAAACAGGCTGTGAGGCCGAGGACCAGCTATTTCGCCTGAACCTCAGTTTTCCCTTCTGCAGAACGGGGGATAGAATACCCACTCCTCAGTACGTCAGGTGTCAATGTACATGAAGGGGCCTGGTAGATAGCAGTTAGATAGATGAGCAAGTGTCTAACCTCAATCTTGGGCTCCACCCCAGCTCCCATCTTTCCCGGTTGGGTGACAGTGGGCACACCCCACCACAACTCTGAGCCTCAGTTTTCTGTTCTGGAGAATGGGGACAACGCCCACCGCAGAGAACCGTGTTGAGAATGAAAAGCACAAGCCTGACATGGGGAATGTGTGCAGGAAGTGATGGGTGTTAGTTTATTGCCCCGAATTTGATAAAAGGCCAGACCTACCCTGCCCCAGGGCCAGGAGCTTCCAAAGTCTGGTAAATGGAGTGAGGAAGGGGGCACAGACAGGTGTTGGCAGCATCATCCCTTTCCCCAACAATGAGGACGTTTCCTTTGCCTTCCAGCCCAGAACTTCAAAGGACTTTAGAAATGCTATTTGCCTCACCAGTGCCCTGGCTGCTGGAGAGGGAGGGTCCGTGGAGGCCCTCTGGCCCTTTGAGTAAAGAAAAGAGAAGAAAGGGAGTGCCCCACCCCTTCCCGACAAGATCCCAACCCCCACCCATTCCCAAACCCAGCAAACCCCTTTGGAGGGCCGGGCCAGCCAAGTCCCCTGAGCAGAACAGGGTAGCCATCCATACTGCAGGCAAGAGGGGCCACTTCCTGGCTACTTTCCTTCTTTCATTCATTCATTCATTCCGAAAACCTTGAGCTCTTATGTGCCAGACCCTGTGTTAGATTTGGGAGACCGCAGTGAGCAAGACAGCTGTGACTCCTGCCCTCAGGGGGCTGGCGGTTTCCTGGGTGACAAGTGATGTAGCAACAAATGACTGCACAATTTAATCAAAGGCCGAGATGGGAGGTGGCCGGTGCATTCCAGGCGGAGAGGAAACAGCAGGGGCAAAGGCCCTGCGGTGGCACTTGATTCTGCCATCATCGTCGTCATGGTCACCATCTCTGCTGTCATCTGCCTGGCATTCCCTATGTGGGCTCCTATAGCCCCATGAATCTGTTTATTTCCTGCCTCCTGCACTGAAATGTAAGCTTCCTGAAGGTAGGCACGGGGTGTGCTTGGCCCCTTATGACTTCCTTGGTCACCCAGACCAGCACCTGGCACAGAGGTGTCACTCAATGTGGAAGGAATGCACAGAGCGAATAGGCAGGCCCTGGGCTAAGCGCCCTACACCTGTTACCTGGCTTACTCCCCACAAATCACCTGGTGAGCTGGTTGTCTGGTGAAGATCACTGAGGCTCGGAGAGGTGAAGGTGCTTGTCCAAGGCCACACAGCCAGCAAGAGACAGAGCTGGGATTCCGACCCAGTTCGGTCTGGGCTCTTTCTCTCCACTGCCCCAGGCCTGGAGTGGAGGGGTCTGGGCGGGGTGGGGGCCTGTGCAACAGACACCAGGGCCCCCAGCAACCCCCCCCCCTCACTAAAAGGAAGGAAGCAGTTCTAAGAGGAATGGTACTTTGGGCTCCATAAATAACCCAGGTCCCTGGGCCCGGCCGGAGGTTTAGCGGCCCGAGTGTGTGTCTAATACAAACGGCTCTAATCCCCTGTCAGTTAAACTGGATATCAGAGGAGACAAGCTTCCGAGCGGGGAGACCTAATTGAATCGAATTGAAAAGGCGGAATGGGCAGCCGGGCCACGGAGGCGGGATGCGGGGCGAGCAGGGGGGCGCAGCTGGCTGGGTCTCCCCTGCTCTGTCCAGGCCGCACTCCAGCCCCCCACTGCAGGGAGGGGGACTGGGGGGGTGCCCCAGCCAGGGCACTCCGCCCCCTCCGGCCTCCCCTTTATCTGCTGGCTCTGCCATTTTCTCTCCATTGCTGACCCTTTTTCTGTTCCCTCTGTTATCTCGCATAATGTCACTGCCTCTTTAGAATCTATTCATCAGAGCAGAAAGAAGCCAATGCTGACTCTGATAAAAAAAAAAAAAAATACCATCTGTGCCTCCGGGGAAGAGCTCTCAACCCAACCTCTGGCGCCCCCGCCCCCCCCCCGTCCCCCCCACCCGCCTGCCATTTCATGGGGGCGCCAAGGGGTAATCAGATTCCACCGGAGGCAGGGTGCCCTCCCACAGGTGGTGCCCCCACTCCCCAGCTCACTCTCCAGAGCCATGGGGAGACCGTCTCTGAAAGAGGTCTTAACCCCGGGCAGCTTTCCGTCGGCAGAAGAAGAGCCTGATTTGGCCATTTGAGTTTGTCTTTTAATTGGTTTTTCTTTATTGGTTGATAGTCTTTTTAAAAACAGGGTGTTTTATCCAAATATCTAGATTCGGAGTTCTCTTTAAAAACTGGATAGGAAGGTTGGACGACCGTGGGTCCACCACCCACAGAGCAACAAATGGGTGGAGCTTGGGGTGGGGGGGCGCCACATTCCACCCCACCCAGGCTGATCCCACCAACCTGACCGTGTCACCTGCCTGGGCCCTGGAGGTTTGCAGGCGTGTGGCCTCCCACCGGGTAGAATTCCTCAGAGGGGTGCTGAGGGGCATGTGGAAAACTCCAGGGCACTTTTCATGGGGCTGGAAATATCTTCAGGAATGAGAGGAGACCAAGGCCCAGAGAGGGGAAGCCACTTGTCAACGTCACACAGCATTTCAGAGATCTCCCAACTTGTGGACAGTGTGTTCCTCAACCACATGAGGCAGATGGGGAGAGAGGGGGTCCTGACTCTGGCCCACCATGCCTCCCCTCTCTGCTCCCCATCAAAGCCCATTAAGACTCCCATATCTATGCATGCGCTGTCAGCCCTCCTGGGAGCTGGCTCTGGGGTCCTAGCATCTCCTCGGGCAAGCAAGGACACGTCCGCAGCCCTGGCCACTAGAATGCCCCATCTCAAGCCAGCACCCTCAGTCATGAGGCCTGGGTTCGGGTCCCAGCTCTGCCATAGACACACTGTGTGACCCTGGGTGGGTCACTGTTCTTCTGCACCTCTGTTTGCCCAACTACAGACAGTAGGTCCTTCAGCGCCATCAGGGAATGCTCTCAATGGAAGGACATCCCCTCTCAAACGATGGACCCACCTCGCTGAGGCAGGTGGCAGGACCTGGGCACCTGGAGGTAAGTGCCCTTCCAGTCTACACCCAAGGACACGGCCAGCCACCATGCACCAAGGGGCGCTAACGTGGGCCGACAAGAGGGCCGTTACCTGTGCTCCCCACCTCCAGCCCGGCTGTGGCGAGGAGCTGCCCCCACCCTGTGAAAGTTAAGGGGGGCACAGAGCAGACGGGGCTACTGTCCTGGTGACAGAAGGCAGGTGCTCGGTCCGAGGGGAGCCTCTTCCTCCAGAGTCCACATCCCCAACTCCCAGACCCAGGATGATCACTGATCTTGGGGACCACAGTATGTGAGGCCGCTCAGCCAAACCTGCCTCCTCGCCCCGAGTCCCAATCCTGTCCCTCTGGAAGCAGGGCGAGACTGGAAAACCCGGCCTCGCCTGGCAAGGAAAGTGGAGGAAGCCCGGGCTTTGCAGCCAGAGGCTGCTGGGTTCCAATCCCAGCTTGGCTGCCTCCGGGCAGTCATGTCCTTACTCTGAGCCTCAGTTTCCCCCATCTCGGATGATGACAGCAGCTCCCGCTCACTGAAAGCCCACGGCACGCACCAGGCTCCAGGCTCCAGGCTCCGTGTGACGTGCATTGCTGCCCGGCATTTCCACACTGCCGGCAAGGAACCTGGGGCTCAGAGAGGGGATGTGGCCCGCCCAAGTCCGGCAGCTACAGGTGATCGGCCACAGGACAAGGCCAGACCTGCCTGACCCCAGAGACACAAAATAGTGATCGCTGGCAAGAGGAAACAAGGGCACGATGACAGAGATCCTAGCACAGGAGGGCACTATTATTTCTACGGATGGGATAACCAAGGCCCAGAGAGGGTAAGATACCTGCCTGAGTTCCCACAGCAAGCCGCCTTTTGGTTTTTTCCTCATTGCCAGGGCGTCAGAGGAAGAGGGCTGTATTTGGAATCCAGAGACCCATCAGGGCATAGCTTCTGCCCTTGCTGACTTCATGGCTTGGAGCAGGAAGCCCCCCTCCCCCCAACGGCCCCCAATCGCAGCCTCAGTTTTCTGTAAAACGAGGCTCCCCCCACTTTCCTCACAGGCTTGCTGTGGGCACAGGTGGAGGGCATGGGTGTGAAGGCACCCAGAGCCACAGGCTGGGGTGCCTAGCGGTCATCGAGGCAGCCCTACCTGCCACCTGGCTTCCCCAGAGCTCCGCCCAGTTCCTGGCAGGTAGTAAGTGCACATTTAGTATCCGCTGAATGAGAGCATCCGGGAGCTCAGGGCCAGGGCCCGTGGGGAGGAGCGCAGCCCCTGGTCCCCAGGCAGGGAGGAGACCCGGGGGCCCCCTAGAGGCCAGGTTCAGCCCAGGTGCCCCCATCAGCATTCAGGTGGTACCTCGACCTCATCCAGTACATTATGCAAATGCCTCGAAATGTATGTTTTCATTATCAGATTTAAAACATTGTATGAGAACAGACTCAGTTAATCTCCTGAGCTGGGGAGGGGTTTGGCAGAGCAGCCTGTAGAAAAAAAGTCCGGTTCTTGTCTCTCCCCGTCTGGGTAGTTAGGCTGCTCCCCACCCTGTTCGCCCACGAGGGTGGTGAGAATGGGAGCATTCGGGCCTCCCCGCTTCTCCCCACTGCTGAGAGGACGTTGGGGGTGGCCCAGGAGGACAGGAAGTGTCTTCCTCTCTCCCTTGGACTGTGGCTCCCCAATTCCTGCCCCGTCGCTCCTCAGTTTACAGGAAGAAGCAGACAGCGTTGGAAGGACCATGGGGGGCCAAGGTGTGGGCAGCAAGGATGGCCAAGGGGGCAGGAGGGGCGAGATGAGCTGGCACCTCTGGGGTGGAAGCGGCATCTCAGCTATGACGATTGGGCAGGGATTGGAAAGGGGGCTTTGGGAGGTCTCTGGTCATCTCCTGGAGAACAGCACAGAAGAGACGCCAAGAACAAGGCTCTGAAGTCACAAACACCTGGGTTCAAATCCCACTGTCGCTTGCTTGCCTTGTGACCCAGGGCAAGTTACTTCCCTTCTCCGGGCCTCAGTTTGCTCATCAACAGAACGGGGAGAGCGATACCTATCTCACTGAACCGAGCAAGTTCACAGGGGTAAGGCCTACAGAGCACTAGGCACCACGCTGGGCATGGAGCAGGTGCTCTGAGAGGTCGGCTGTTAGCGATTCAGGAGCTGACAAAGCCACCAGAAGGGGATTGACTGAACGATGAACACAGTCCATGGGACATATCTGCAGGGTAACTGGCAGGGTCTCTTGAGCAAGCTGTGTAATGGAGAAAAAAGGGGTGTGTGTGTGTGTGTGTACATGCACGCCTGGGTGGCTCAGTTGGTTAAGCGTCTGCCTTCGGCTCAGGTCATGGTCCCAGGGTCCTGGGATCGAGCCCCGCATCGGGCTCTCTGCTCGGCGGGAAGCCTGCTTCTCTCTCCTACTCCCCCTGCTTGTGCTCTCCCTCTGACAAGTAAAATCAATCTTTAAAAAAGAGAGAGAATTTAGGGCTGTTAACAGCCACATGCCACATGTATGGTCCTAAGCAGGATTCTGGGCGTTTGGGTGACAATTAGGGGAAGTGTAACTATGGCCTGGGAATTAGGGTGCAAACATCTTGGAGGGCATGCTGCTTAAGCCCTGGGCGAAGGGACTGGCCCAAGCACACTGGGATGGCAGGGCAGGGCCCGACCGTGCGCGCACCTGCAGCCAGCTCCCTACCTCCACAGGCTGCCAGCCATCCGTCCAGCTGTCCGTCCAGCCACGGGGAGCAAATCCTCCCCGACAGAGACAGCACGGGTGCAAACCGCAGTAGCTACTCTTGTCTGCTGGGAGTCTCAATATTTGCCGCCTGTCTCGCCACGTGAGACCTCTGCCAGCCCGCAGAAATTGCCAACTTGAGGCTGTGACGGTGGGCGTTGAATCCACAAGACGCTGCAGAGGCTGGGAGCGGTCCAAATGCTGCCTTGGAAAATTGTTTGCCTCCGGCTGGCAAAACAAGCACAGGTGCTCGGGTGACCGTTCCTCGTGGGAGGCTGGAGCGGTGGTGACACCCCCACCCCGGTCACAATCTAGGCGGTTTGGACAAACTGGGCTGGTGGCTTCTCGCCAGCTCTATGCACCGCCCCGAAATTTCGGAGCTCTGAGAGGCGCTCTAGCTTCCAGCACGGGACAGGTAGCACGCTGAGCACCTACTGTGCCGGGCACTGGGCCACGGGCTCTACGTGCACTTTCTCACGCCCTCGTCTCGAAACCTCTCTCAGGTGGGTACTGCTAGTTTTTCCACCTTCCAGATGAGGAGGTGGGACTGGCTCGCCTGAGGTCACGTGGCCAGTGGGTGGCAGAGGGGAAGGGAAGCCGGGGCGGAGCTTAATTGACCTTTGGGGTCATCTCGTTCAATGTCCTCAGCCTTGGGCCCGCATTACAGGAATCACCTGGGAGCTTTTGAAAACCACCCAGGACTGCGTCCTGCTGAGATTCGTTCAATCAGAATATTGGGGGGGGAGAGGCAGGCATTCTGGGGTGGTTTTGATGTGCAGCTGGGAGAACCCCAGACAAGGGGAAGGGGGGAATGCCCCCTGCAAATGCAAACTGTCTACAAACACAATGGAAGAGATTGGTGAGAGATCGGTGGCCAGGAGTGGGCGCCTTGAGGCCCCTGTGATGGCTGGGGTGAGGCATGAGCAGTGGGTTGGCCTCTGCTCTGGAAGATACACACAGCCCCCAGGGAGTGAGAAAGAGGGTCACAAGGAGCAGCTAGGTTCTGGGGGGGGCCTCAGCCTCTGGACACCTGCCATGGGCATCTCTGGGCGCCCCAAGGAGCTCCCAGGCTGCCCTCCTACAGTGTGGAAACGCTGTCAAGCAGCATCCCCGAGAAAGCACCTTTCAGTCCCGGCTGCTTGTTCAAATGGTATGGGCAACTTTTGAAAATACCCAGGCCCCGGCCCCACTCTGACCAAGTACATCCAAATCCAGAGGAAATAATGAGCCCGAGCGTGGAAAGCAGCGAGAATCGCCCTGACCTGTGTCCAGGCAGAAGCACGCAGGAGCTGAGGGCAGGTGCTGTAGTCACATCGTCGGACTGGGAATCCTGCCTCTGATGTGGATTAGCTGTGTGGCCTTGGCTGACTTACTCAAACTCTCTGAGCTTCAGTTTCCCCGATCTACACAATGGGGCTGAGACGAGCAATTGTTCTCCAAGCCCGGGGCAGATGAAAAAAGATGATGGATCTACAGCGCTTAGAACAGTGCCCAGCACATGGTAAGAGCTCAGTATTCACATTATCGTTTTATGCATTATTTGTGTTTTGAAGAGAAGCAGGCAACCGCCATCAGTGATGCTGGGGCAGGCATCCTCCGTATTGCCCTCATGTCTCTGGCAGGGAGCCCGGGCACAGCCCGGGAGGCCTGGCATGGCGGGCGGGGGTGGGGGGTGCAGAGCTCAGATTCTGCTCTTCAGGCCAGCTCCCACTCACCCGCCCTCTGAAGACCCTGGGAAAGGCACCCGCTGCCCCCTAGTGGCCAAGGGCAGAAGCGCAGGGCCGTTTTAACCGCATCCTGAACTCCCCGCCCAGCCCCCACCTTCCCGTGTGCCCCTCGGCAGGTCCTGGGCTGCGGGAGCTCCCCGTGGCCGTGCGCTAGCTACAGGGGCTTTTTGATGGATTCTGCCATTTCAGAAGGAGCTTTGACTGGTAATATAAAGTTCAAATAGGGCCAGGTAGGTGCCAGGCATTGGGCTACAAGCACTTGAATCTTTTTTCCCCACCCAGGCATGGGGCGGGCTGGAGACTGTACCAGACTATCATCATCCTTTCTGGACTCCAAGGGAAGCCCTGGTTTACTCAAGAGCTTATTTCCCCTCTGCCATCTTTTCTGCAAATCCTGTGGGTACAGACTGGAAGAAACTGGGTACATCGACCATGCCTTTGGCCAACCCTGGGACAGGAGGGCAGAAGGCAAAGACCACCGCCCATACAACCGCTGGGGGGCCCGCAGTCTGGCTGGAGAGAAGAGCACAGCACGCGAAGTGCTGCGCGGTTCAAACAGACGGGGCGTGCAGGGAGGAGGTGGGAGGGGCCGGGCCCGGAGAGACAGGCGGAAGGGCAGCGGCAGAGGGAGGGAGAAGGCACACTGCATCTGAGTGTCCAGCCAAGTGGGCAGAGGGTTTGAGAAGGTGGCAGTGGCCCAAAGCAGATGGGTGTGTGGGGGGGAAGCTTCAGGGAGGACGGGAAGGAAGCCCCTCGCGTCTCAGAGGACCCCACACGGCCCCACTGCCCGGGCAACTCAAGAGAAGGCAGGACACAGACCGGGTCTTCCGGGGTCCCCAGCCCACTGCAGGTTCCATATCGCACCACTGGGACTGGAGGGGTGCGGCCGCTGGGAAGGCCGGCGCACAGGGGCTGGGGGCCCACTGGCCAGCCCCGAAGCCAACTGAATACCCCAGGAAGGCGCTTCTTGGTGGGGCTGCAGCGGCGCGGGCTCATCTCAGAGACCAACCAGGGCTTGGCGCACGGGGGCGTCCAGGGAGGCGGCCGAGTGGACGGAGATGCCGGGGGCCCCGATGCTGGTTTCCCAGCAGTCAAACCCGCAGTCAGTCAGAGCCTGCTTCGTGGCCTCTACCTCCGGCTGCTCCAGATCTGGGGGGGGAAGGAGGGAAAGCAGCGGGTCACCCAACAATCGTCTGCTCCCTCAGAGACTGTCCATCCTGGAAAAGGCCCGGGACCAACCAGGTCTTCCTGTTGGAATGTCAAGCCTTGCACCCTCGGGAGGGGGGGTGGGGGCGTGGTTGTGGAGCAACAGGTAAACTCATGGGCCTGGCCTTGTCACGGATCAGCCGGGGGACCTCAGACAAGTGACTTCCCTTCTCTGAGCCTCAGTCTCCTCATCTGGGCATGGGGCTAATAATACCTACCCCTCGAGGGGCACTGTGAGGCTTCCATGGGAGAATGCAGGTAAGGCGCCTGGCACAGCAGACACACCCCAGAAAGCCTTCTCTCATCATCATCACTGACCCTGAACTAGAAGCCAACAGTCAAAGTCGGCTGTCGGCCAAGCTGACTCCCTGACGCCTGGGAGCGCACTGAGAGTGAGGGGAGCGCCTGGGGCCACTGGGGGCTGACTGCAAAGCAACAGGCACAGGTGAGACAAAAAGAGGAAGGACGAGAAGGTAAAGAAGGGGAGAGAAAGACCAGAAGGAGGAGGCAAAGGGAAGGCAACGGAGGCGGGAGCTCTGAGGGCCTGGTCCTGAGGGCAGGTGTGTTGACTGAGCACCACCAGGAGCCCCTCGCCGGCCCCGGGCACGTTACCCAGCCTTGCTCTTTCCCCAAACACTACGGGGAGAGAAAGCCCTTTGTTCTGTAGCAAGGTCAGTCCCCATCTTGGCCACGTCAAGAGGTGACAGTGGGGGAGAGGGGTGAGGCTGACATGGGTGATGACACTGTCCTGGTTATTTCTCGAGCTTGGGGGAGACTCGGAAGGTAAGGAGGTGGTAAGGACAGCCGCCCACAGTATGAGCCCATACCACAGCCCAGCCCTGGGCCAGGCATTCTAAATGCACTTTCCTCCTTGAATCTAGACAACGATCTTATAAAATAGACGTTAGCATCCTTATTTTACCGATGCGGCAACAAAGACCCAGAGAGGTTAATTAACTCGACCAAAGCCACACAGCAGAGGAGAGGCTGTTCTCTGACGTCTTCCTCCTCCCAAGCGAATTGCCCAGGTAGAACGTTTGCATGAGCCCTGGCCGGCAACCCTGCCCACCCCCCAGGTACCTGGCCTGAGGAGCGTGATGCCACAGCCACCGCCGCCTGCGCCAGTGAGCTTGCTGTGCAGTCCATGGGCCATGGTCACCTGGCAGAGCTGGTCCAGCGAGGCATGGCCCACGCCAAGGGCATTCAGATGGTGCTGGTTCATGTCGATGAGCTCCTGGAGGAGAAGGTTCCATCTGTTCCCACTTGGTGTGCCTGAAGCCAAGGTCCTGTGCTCACCCCATCCATGTGACGGCCACCAGTTTGGGATGGCAAATGGCTTAGACAAGCCAGCACCATGTCCCTCTCCACTGATCAAAGGACCTCTGCTTCCTGCAGGACTTCCCATGGGGCTGGGATGGAGCTGGTGGCGAACACATGTCCCATGCCTGGCCAAAGAAGCCTGTGGCCATGGTGACTGGTCAGAAATGGGCCTGTGACCCAAACTGGGCCAACCACAGCCCTCCCGGGGTTTTCTCTGCCTCTGCCCTGGAGCCGCTAAAACTGGTTGACTTCAGAGAGAAGCCACCAGAGTTATGTGCCCTGCCCATGGTCAGAGATTATATGGAAGATGGAAAGAGATTTCAGACTGAGTTGGTTCGGCCCCTGGATCCAGCTATGCCTGACGTTGTTCTTACTGGTCTTCTCAGTTATGAGCCAATAAATTCCCTTTCTGTTAAAGCCTGGTTGACATGGGTTTCTATCATTTGCAGAAGTCTTAAGTATTATGCCATCCTACAGCTGCCTATGTTTTCAGAATAAGAACCAGTTTATTGTCCTAACAAGGTCACAAGTGAGGGAAAGAGCTAAATGTGTTCCAGTTTCTTTGATCCTGCATGAAATTCCTGCTCTTCTGAGGCTCAAACAGCACGTAGGTTGATGAAATAACAAAACTGACAGCTACCACAGCCCAGGGGCCCCCTACAACATTTCATTTACTCCACCAGTGTTTGCCCAACACCTTCACCATGCCAGGCACCGTGCTAGGCACTGGGGCTCTAGGAATGAGCACCCAGCTACGGTCCCTGCCATGGGCAAGCTAAGAATGTGGGATCTGGAGTCAGGGGGGGCCTGGGTTTGAGTCCCAGCTCTGTGACCTCTTGGTCTGTGAGGGCCTTCACCCCATGCCTCAGTCTCCCCACTTGTAAAACTGGCATCGTAAGAGGTTCTGCCTCGTTGCCGTGGGGATGGGACCAAGTGAGTTTTTTGCATGATGCCTGGCCTGAGATGAGGGCTTCAGGAAAGTCAGCTGCTATTAATACTTTTACGGTCACATCACCACCATCTTCATTTCAGGGGATGCTAAGGCTCAGGGAGGAAAGTGACTTGCCTAAGGCCACTGAGCTGGCAAGGTACCGAGCCAGCCCTGGAAGCTGGGTCTGCCTGGTGCAAAGCTCACGTCTACCCTGTCTCTGAGAGCGCCCTTGGCATTCCTGCGGCCACCTACTTCTTGTGGCGTGTGGCTTGGCAGCGCGCGGCTCTGCTCCCGGGAACGGGGAGCGCCTGTGTGCCGGGAGGGTTGCCAATCACCAAGCTGTCTGCCGAGGCCCACCTGGCTCTCCTGCCCCGGGCTGTCGGGCGGGCTCGGGTCAGCCCTCCCCTGCAGCCCGCCTCACACCCGCCAGCCCTTCGGACAAATAAGCAGACAGGCGTGATGGCCCGGTGGCAGCCCCGGGTGCCTTTCCCCAGCCCCAGGGGCCGGATGTGAGGGAAAACTTCTGGGGCCTGCTCTCTGCGCCTGAGCGCCAGGTGTCACGTTGCCAAGGCAGGTTTCCGACACCTGTCACATTCTGATCCGAAATCTGTCAAGGACCAGATGACGGGTTGTGACACGGGAGAACAGCTCGCCGGTCTGAGCACAAAGCCGTCCAGGAGCCGAGCTGCACATTTCAGCGGCTGCCACAGCCAAAAACGTACACGATGTATAATCAACGTGCTGTTCCGTGGCATTCTCCAGGGGCTCAACGGGGTATATTTTAGGCAGTACTCTATCATTATTAATTTCCTACTCGGGAGGACTGTGTTCCCTCCTTTCCGCGTGAAAGGAATTGAAGCCAGCAAGGCAAACGCTGGGGGACTGGAGGCAGACAGCTTCGGAAATGGGAGCAAAAGCACAGAAAGGAGGAGGGTCGCTGCCCCTGGCCCTGGGTGGGTGCGCATTAGAGATCCGTTGGCTAAAGAGACAAGCAAGTCAGTTTGACGCCTGGCACGGCCACTCACAGGTTAGTGAACCTTGGAGAAAGTTGCTCTTTAGGCCTCAGTTTTCAGATCTGTAAAATGGGCACAACACATCTACTTCCTAGGCAGGTGGTTATAGAGCTCAAGGGAGAAGTCACTTGTGACAAGGCTTGGCCTAGGAGCTGCTTCCGTTCACTACAGAGGCTGCTGACTCAAATGCCTACGGTGGGACAGGCAGCCTGCAGCAGCTGGGGGTGGCAGTTAGGGAGCAGTGGGGACTGCGGAGAAATGGAGACCACAGGGCCTCTCCCGGGGGGCCCCTTCTGCACCTCCTGCCAAGTGCTGCCACACACCTTGCCCGTGGGGCCTGCCTGATCCCGATTCAAGGGGAGCCCTATGGCTCTTTAATGTCGATCCATGTTTGCCAGGCCACCCGGACCATGTCTGAGGATGAGCCTGTGCCTTCCGGCTTACTGAGCTGGTGGCTCATCAGGCATGGTGACTGCACATCACCCACTGGGTGATGCATTCTTAGGACGCTCAGGTGAGACCAGGAGGGGTGAAGCTGGGGTTCAGACCGGGACCGGATCAAACCCAAGGTGTGAGGTCTCAGCCTCTACACGGGAGTTACACAAAGGGTGGCGGCTCGGGGAACAATAAAGAAAGAATGGTGGTAGAGTATGTCCGAACCAAGGCACCCGGGTGGCTTAGTTGGTTAAACGTCCGACTCTTGATTTCGGCTCAGGTCATGATCTCAGGGTCATGGGATAGAGCCCCACGACAGACTCCACACTCAGCAGGGAGTCTGCTTGTCCCCCCCCCTCCTCCCCCCGCTCTCCCTCTCTCTCTCTAAAATAAATAAAAATGTCTGAACCAAAGCATGCCGGAGGTAAAAGGTTACCAAAGGAACAAATGCAGTTAGCAAGAACAGCAGGAACGAGGTGGCCGAGCAAGAAATCGCTCCCGGACCGACAGAAGACAGTGTCAGCAACATCCCACTGCTCCTCACGGGCAGGAACCCAAACCCGGCCCCTGGTACTTAGCACAGCCGGGCACTGCGCTCTGTGCTTTGCACGTACTCTCTGCACGGCTCTGAATGACCTGGGAAAAGGCTTAAGAAGAAGGCGTGCTTGCTGGCCTTTGCACACACGGGGCCTCAGGCCTGGGCCCAGCCTCTCTGCTTTGGCGCGGGGATTCTGAGTGCAGATCGGGAGCCCCTGCCTGACGGCGGTGTGGGTGAGGCCCTGCAGCCTGCAGGCGGGCTCTTACTTCCAGCACGAGGTAGTGCTCCAGGGCTGGGGTCGCTGCCATCTCCCCCAGCATCCGCTCGCACTCCAGCGAAATCGCGTTGATGGAGGCCAGCAGGGGCGTCACGATCTCCGGGAACTGCAGGGAGAGGAAGCAAGGGCCCGTGAGGCCTAGGGCCGGGCAATGGGAGGAGAGAGAGGTGTCCCCACGGCCCACTCCGCTCCTCTCCTTCCCACCGGGTATCTGCCTTGCCCGGCACCCCCTGACATGAGTGGGGGATGCTCATGGCCAGGCCAGCATGTCTGACACTTCCTGTCCTGCCTCTCAGCGGGGGGATGGGGGGGTGCCCAAAACTGCCTCCCCCGGTCCCCATCATCCAACCCAGCCCTCCACTAACCCATGGGGCAGAGGGCGAGCTCGAGCCCCCAGACCTGGCTCCCCGTGGCCCGAGCAGAACCCCACCCAGGAATGGAACCAGAGGCACCTTAAGCAGCCTGCTCCTGACATTGGCCACCAGAGCCTTGGTGCTGTGAGGGACTTTGGTGTTGGTCAGCAGGATCTTCAGAGCCGGTGGCCTGCGGGGTGAAGAGGGGCCGCAGTGAGCTCAGGACAGAGGAGCAGTGTCAGGGCCGGGGGGAATCCCAAACGTCACCCCACCCTGTCACGGAGGAGGAAGCGGAGGCCCAGGGAGGGGACATCAGGGGGCTCCTGCTGCCAGTCACAGCTGTGTCTCCGCTCCAGCCCCCAGGCAGATGGACACTTTCCTTTGGCTCATCACTCACCCACCTGACTTCAGTGGGGGCACCTACTATGGGCTGGGCACACGTGAGGGGGCCCGGCTTAGCCTGGAGCTGGCAGAGCACGCCAAGTCCCCGGGGTCAGAGGAGTTCAAAGGCACTCTAGCCGAAGGGGGAAGAAGGGGTGGAGGGTCTGTCCTGTGGGCCACCCCAGCTTGCTGGAGTGGAAGGGTCTAGAGATTTAGAAAGAAAAGCAATGGGACCTGGCACGGATCACGCAGAAGGGGTGCACGCAGGGAGAGAAGACGCCCCGGTTGGCTGGTACAGCGAGCCCGGGGCTGCAGGGAAGGGCAGGCTTGTGCAGGGGTCGAAGGGGTGCATGCAGGGAGAGAAGACGCCCCGGTTGGCTGGTACAGCGAGCCCGGGGCTGCAGGGAAGGGCAGGCTTGTGCAGGGGTCGAAGGGGTGCACGCAGGGAGAGAAGATGCCCCGGTTGGCTGGTACAGCGAGCCCGGGGCTGCAGGGAAGGGCAGGCTTGTGCAGGGGTCAGGTTCCCAGCACGTGTGGCCCATCCTTGCCCTGCCTTGATGGCGTTCAGACCCACTGCCCTGGCTCAGCCAGAGATGGTTGGAGGGAGTCAGTCGTCCCTACTCGGCTCCCCCAGGTAAGTGAACAAAGGGCCGAGGGCAGCCATGGTAAGCTGCCCTCGCCAACCCCCTGAGCTTTCAAACATCTCCTAAAGTCACAATCCCAATTGTGCTATGGCTGGCGGTCTTGGGGGACTCAGGGCACTGTTTCTTGTCATCCCCAAGCTGCCTTTCAAGCACTGTGGGGCGGGGACTGAGGATGGAGCATCTGGATGAGCTCTGGACCAAGACAGCTGGAGACAGGCAGACCCCTTGATACCTTTACCGTTTTTCTTTTCACAACCCAAGACTGTAAAATCCAATAGGGCTGGAAAAGGCTGCCAGAAACCTGCTTGATCTCACCGCCCGTAAACCCATGAAATTAATATCGATTCTCAGCCTTGGAGGCCGGCTTTTTTTTTTTTTTTTTTTTTTAAAATTTACAAAAGATGAACATTCTATTTGGCTTTTCTTTTCCCCTTAAAGACAAGCTGTTCCTCAAAAGGGCAGCCTTCTGGGAGGCCGTATCTTGATCCACTTTGCAAACAATGCATTTTTTTTTTTTTAATGGAGAGGCACCATGCGTGGTTTGGGGGGAAAGGGTTCCTCTTGAAGCCATCGGCAGGATTAATGCGGAGTCTGGCCTCCCGGCTTCTCAGAGAATCCGCCATCTGCTCTCCGTGGCGCCCCGTGGCCCGCAGTGAAGGTCGGTTTGCTCTGTGCTCCCATTCAGTGGGGTGGGAGGGGTCTGAATATTGTGTCTTCATCTTTCTTAGGCAAGTCCGCTGTGAACAGGCTTGCTGCAGACCCACCGGCCCCACAAAACCCTGGGCTCCTGGGGCAGCCAGACACCACCGCCCAGGCTCTGCTGTGTGAGCGCCTGTCCGTGCTAGGCCTGGCCAATCCCTCAGTCTTATCTTCTCTCCACCCTCCCTGGGTGTTCACTCCACTCAGCCATCTTGGCCTCCTACCTGCCGCTCAGCTTGCCAGGCACACCCCGGCCTCAGGGCCTTTGCACTTGCGTTTCCTCTGCCAGGGAGGGACACACCTATGTCCTCGACAGCTCCAGGATTCACTCTCGTGTTTTCATTCAGGTCCCTGCTCAAATGTCATTTCATCAGAGGCTCCCCTGGTCATCCACCCAACTGCCTGACATGCTCTTATGGAGCCATTTGTCGGCTGTCTCCTCCCATGAAACGTGAGTTCCGTGAAGGCAGGCCTTATTCTTCCCTGCTGAGGCCCCAGCACCCAGCACACGGTAGTTGCTCAGTAATATTTGTGGAATTAAATCTGGTCGGCAAAGGGCAAAACACTCTACAGATACGGTTTCTGATTTCATGCTCAGGATCCTCATTATATAAACACAGGAAAGTCTGCCTCAGGAAAAGCGACTCAGTCAAGAGCACCCTGCTCATGAGGGGCAGAGCTGGGTTCAAATTAAAGGCCTAAGGACCCCAGAGCCTCTGTCCACCACACCACCACCAGCTGGCCACGACTATGCCTCGGGGCCTCTCCCCCTGCCTCCCTGACCTGGAAAGCCCTTTATCACTTATCTCTTGACTTCCCTCCAATAGAATGTGCACGTACCCACGCCACGTTTTAGCTGGTTTTCTATCCCCAGGGCCCAGTTCGGTGCTTAAGATACAACCAGCTCTCAGGAAACCCTGAATGAGATGCCACGGCCCCCATGAAGCACCCCCAGATCTGTAGCCTGAATTATGACACCCCTCACCGTCATCCACAGCAGCTTCAGTACTCTCTGGGTGCCTTCGTTCTGAGGATGACAGTTGCCCCAGTCTGAGGATGACTGGGAGCCCTGCGGGCAGGCCCAGCTCTGGCATCTGGGGCCCCACGCTGACCGCTGCTGTCGCTGCACCGGGCATCAGTCTACCTGGCAGAGCCGGCCCCGCCTGGGCCCCCAGCTCCAGCGCCCCGAATACGCAGCAGCTATAGAGCGGGCTGGTCCCTCTCCTAAATGGCTCTGCTTCCTCCTTGGTGCACAGCGGAGGTTAGCATCTCGAGTTTTGCCCTCCAGGGTCATGAGGCAATGTCTGGAGACACTTCCAGTTGTCACAGCTGGGACATGGGAGAGGTGCTACTGGCATCTTGCGGGTAGAGCTCAGGGATGCTTCTAAACCTCCTCAACACGCTGCAGAGGGCAGCCCCCGCCATAAACAATTATCCAGTCCACGATGTCGATGGTGCCAAAATTAAAGAAACCCTACTGTTGAGCCTCGGAAAGGCAGGCCTGGCTCTTGGAAACCAACAGAGGCGAGGCAGGAAGATCCCAGAGGTGCAGGTGGAAGCAAGAATACAGCACCGTGTTGCACCAGGTCAGGGAGCCACTAAAGGAGTGGCCCAGTGGCCGAGGGCAGCGGGCTAGCACTTGCTGCCCATCCGCAGTGCGGACGACCCTCCTCACCCTCATCCCCGTGCAAAGGCCACCAAGGTAGCAAAGTGCCCTAGGACAAACACCACCACCCGACTTGATGGAGGACTCAAGGAACTGCCAAGCAGCACCTGCTACCACGCGCCCCATCCGTGTCCACTCTGAGTCCGAAGAGAACAGAGGGTGTTCTAGTCTAACATGCACGTTTGTAGTCCCCATCCCTCCAGAGAAAGGGGGTCAAGGGACATGTGAAATGGGCTGAAAAGCTGTCACATGTCACCGCCTGCTCGAGCCCGGGCTCTGCACTGAGGGCCTCAGGGTGGCAACTCCCACGTTTGCCTGCGGCACCCTGGCGCGCGTGTCTGCCGGCCCTTCCCCTAGCCCTTCGCTCTCCCCCCGCCCCCGCCAAAACTGTGTCTGCGACTCAATTGTACAGCCTGAGACCCTAGTACAGCGTCGCCCAGGAACACAGGCAGGTATCAATTCTGGTTTGCGAAATGAACACACGAGCGCATGGATTAAATGACCGAGAGGCCAGGGGCCTGGGGGAGCGGTCGCTCTCTGGAAGGTGACCGGCACAGCCATGCATGACTTCTCCCTCTAAGCTCTCAGTGGTCTAAGACAGGCAGCACAGAAGGTGAGAACAGGCCTCATGGGGGAGGGGAGAGAAAGCCCGGGGACACACGGCCCACCCACGTCCCTCACCACGAGGTTAGAGCCCCCCGCCCTCCCCAGCTGGATGCGTTGCCACAGCTGTGCCCGGAGCTGCTGTTCTGCCCCAGAATTACCTCTTTAGGGAGGCGATCCTTCCTTGTTGGAACCGGAGCACTCCTCCTAAAGAGAAAAAGCAGTGGGTCAGAGCTGTAGGAAAAGCTACGAATCTTTGCCTCTTGGCTGAGAAGCTGGGCTTGAGGTGGGGGTGAGAGTTCTGTCGCAACCACTAGTCATCCCAGCCCCAGTTACACAGAGTCCTGGGGGGCACAAAGGCTTGCCCGCCCTCCAGCCTGCCCGGCCTCACGCCACAGGCCACATGGCGAACGGGGACCCAGCACTGTGGCCAGGCCCCATAAGCCAGGGTCCTCACCCGAGGGGAGCCCAGCTGGTGTGGCTCTGCAGCTTTACCACACAGACCTTCGTGGGGGGCTCCCTGAAACTGTAGCTTCCCAGGCCCCACCCCGGCCCCCCCAGACACCGCCAGAGATTAGATTCAGGAGGTGTGAGGCAGGGCCCTGAAATTTCTCCCGTCCCCCCCACCCCCGAAAAGGAAAATACTATTTTCCTCAGAACGCACTGATTTCATTCATCCAAAAACAGAGCCTGAGCAGCTACAATGGTGCTGAGAATTTATAAAATACTAAAAATAGAGAAAACAAGCCTGAGGCAGCCCTTACCCCAGCTGCTGACAGCGTTGTCCACTCCGGAGGGGTTTCCATGAATCACTCTCTCCCCCTGGAAGGCCCACTTGTTAATTAATTCCAAATCCTCCACGGTCCACCTGGAGAAGACACAGGAGTTTTGTCTGTGCCTCGGAAGAGAGTGGGGGGCCAGGGTTGCCGAGGGCAGCAGGGGGAAGGATCCACAGGTTAAGCCTGGTGGAGACCAAAAAAAGTCAAAGGGGCTTGGGCCCTCGAACCCAGAAACAGAGGAACAGCCTGGAACCTCTCCACTACAGAACGTGCTATACCTTCCTCCCTTCCTCTGCAGCCCTCCCGCCCGGCACCACGGAAGGAGACCAGGCTTCGGATGCACACGGTCCTAGGAGCTGAGGGACTCTGGGCCCGTTACCTATAACCTGTCTGAGCCCTTGTCCTCATCTGACTCTTGCCAAAGCCCAACCACTAGGAACATGGATTGTAGGTGCCCTGGACACCCTCAGGGGGTCAAGCGTGCATTGACCACCTCTGGATCGTCCCTAAGCACGCGGCCACGCGCTGCCTTCCTCGGGAGAGGTGGGGGCTCACGCACAGTTTGAGCGAGCAGACCCCAAGCCCGTGAGTATCGAACAAGGATACAGTCAGCCCTTCCCCTGCCCTTTATCTCAGCTTTTGTTTCCTTTCTGGGGACCCCCTGCCCCCACGAAATGGGGTGCTGTGGCCCCGAGAATGCTGGGGCTCTGGGGCAGAGCTGTGGAGCAGGCAGCCAGCCGCCCTGCCACTGGTTCTCTGGGCATCCCCGAGCAACGGCTTCATCCCCAACCCTGTTTTCTCACCTACACAACACGGGCAATCGTGTCTCCCCCACCGAGGACGTGTGAGATACGAACACAAAAGTGCTTCGTAAAACGCCTGGGAAACAGTATGGGCTCCGGAAAAAGGTCGCCTGGGATCGCGGCTCCTGGATTCACCCCAAGCCTGGTCCAGCGCTCATTTGCTGTGGGGCCTTGGGCAAAGCCATCGCCCCCTCTGAGCCTCTTTCTTCGCTGGCCAAATGAGAATGTGATGCCCTCACCACTCACATGGTGCTTGAGAGGCTCAACGCCATCACCAAGTGCCGGGCACTGTGCTGAAGCCTTTCTCAAATGGCCGTCTCCGGTAATCCCCACAAAAACCCTACAGGGAAGGTAGTTACTATAGTAACTATACTATACTCTTCTCGTATAGAAGAGGACACTGAGGCTCAGGGGGGTAAAGCAGATCCCAGGGCTATTCACTGCTACATCAGCACCACATCAGTTGACTGGGGCCCAAACTCCCAACGACGGAGCTTTATGGTGCCAACGAGACTCCCTCATTTGTCCAATATTTACTGAGCATCTACTATGGGCCTGTGACTAAGCTCACAGTAGGGAATGAACCAGACACGGCCCCTGACTGCTTGAGGCTTCGCATCTCACGGAAAGGGGATGCCCAGCAGCAATCATTATTTAACTACAACCCCCAGGAGATGCGATGTGGGGTGGATGGGGTGCACCCCATCTGGAAAGGGAAGGGCCTGAGGTGGGTCAGCAAGGCAAGACATGAGAGGAGAGCATTCCAGACCGAGGCAGCGTAGCATCTGGAACTGGGCAAGCGTCGGCCCTTTCCAGGAACTGCAAAGTGAGTGAGCGACGGGGAAAAGGGGCAACTGGACCCAGTCCAGGACCTGGACTTCTCCACAAAGTCGAGTCTCCCTCCCATTCTGCACACCGTTCATCCTTGGGGGGCTCAGATTTCTAACCTCCTCTTCACAGGAGACCGGATTCCAGGTCTGTAGGATTTGGAAATGCTGGGGCCAGGGCAGGGGTTGGGCCTGCTCTCATCAAAGGTCCTGGGAAGGAATGACTGGGTCTTTGCGGGGGGCGGCAGAGCTGGTTGTAGGGAAGCTGCGTGAGAAAGAGCGTCCCCCCCCGCCACGCTCTCGAGCACTCACACACATACATACACTCGCCTTCTGAACGGCAAAGCTCGTCTGCTGGCCCATACATACGAGTCTATTCGGGGGACCCAGGACAAGCGGGCCTTCACTGATCTAGGTTACAATCAGTGATCAGCACATGCTAACTAGCACCATCGTATCACAGGATCACCAAACAAGGCTGGAGGGCCCCCCAAAGGCCCATCAAGTGCAGCCCCTCGCTTCCAGATGAGGAAACAGAGCCCAGGGAGAAGAAGGGGTGGCTCAATGGCCTGCAGCGAGTTCAAAGACAAACCTCACCGAAATTCCTGAAAACCGTCACCTTGTGTGACCTACAGGTGCATCTCTCATCACCTTCTGGATTCTTCCCCTGACAAAAGCTGCCTCTGCCCCATGCCTCCCACTTCTTTCCACGCACAGGAACCATCCAAAACGAGTGTGCAGAATGCTGACAGACACTTCCCATGGAGAGCACCCTCCCCACCCCCGGATCTGCCGCGGCCACAAGGGTCCAAGGGACCTTTGGGCTCCAGCTGAATTCAACTGTATTTTAACCTCCGTGTCTCAGAAGAGAAATCACTGGCCCTCACAGGGCACCCAGCGGGGCCCAGGCTATCAGAAAAGCACGGCATTTTCAGGGCCGAGGAAGGAAACCTCAATTCAAAACTAAGTTCTGGAGGAGGAAAGGGGCCCTCAGCCGCAGGCTAGCACAGCGTGGCCTTTGGGTCTGGTTCCAGCCTGGGCCCCTGCAACGGGTGTGGAGGGCATGGGAGCACCGCTCTGGGAGGAACCACACGGCCACGTCCATGCTGGTGCCCAGCATGGCCTGAGCAGCTTTCTCTCCTGCCGGCTACCCCGGGAGACAGACAAGGCCAGTGGCGCCCCCTGACACAGCACATGGTGGGTCCCCAAGGCCGCCAGTGGGAGGGCCCGCGTGAGCCCCGAGGGCCCAGGGACGGGCCTCATCAAGAAGCTGCCAGGCTGGATTTTGGACTGGCACCACTCCCAGGGCGGGGCCCAGGAGAGACCGTGCTTGGGGTGGCTTCTCAAGGTGCATTCCGCAGTGACAGACACGGCTGCCAGTGACACTGTCCCAACGAGCCTCACTGACTCACAGTCACTTCTTGTACAACCACCTGGTACGACCTGTTACGGAGAAGGACGCTGAGGCCCCGAGAGGTGCAGCGGCTTGGCCGAGGTCCCACAGTGAGTCGCCAGCAGAAGTGGACCCAACGGCTCCCTATGTCTGGGCTCGGGTTCTCTCTGCCACACCATGCACTCTTGAACCCAAAAGAGGCAAGGGGGGGGTGAGGGGTCGGGGAACTAAAGTGGTTCCAGGTTCAGACCGCCCGGGTGCAAATCTCATTCTACCATCCCCTGGCTGCATAGCCGGGGCCGCCCTCTGGCCTCCGTGCCTCAGCTCCCTCAGCTCTACGGTGGCCACATGACACCTCCGGCGGGGTGTTCTGAGAGAGAACCCACGCTCGGGTCGTGGCGCCCAGGGCGAGGGCGGCGATTACCTGCTGGCAGACACCCCGTCCTTCTGCGGGTTTGGGATCTCCTCACATGCAGTCAGGAGAGCGGCGGCCATACACACACAGTAGGCGGCGCTGGAACCCAGGCCAGCCCCGGTGGGCAGCTGTGACCACACCATGATGTCCAGGCTGGGCAGGGCCCTGAAACACAGCGGCGTGCAAAGCATGACTCTCTGGAGATCGAGTTAGCGGTCAAGGCCCAGGACTGGACATTGGCAGGGCCTGACTCCAAGCCTTAGGCCTAGGTTTCTGAACTCGGGGACATTTGCCCTCCCCAAAAGCGGCCCTACGGGATGGGCAGGGAGTCATGGTGAACCAGGCAGCTTGGAAACAGGTACCAGGATCCTTTACAGCACGACGTTCCCTCGTGAACCACCAACCACTTCTCTCAATTCCTTCCTGTTCCCTGCACAGCGGGGCTCTCCCGTGGCCCTGCTCTGTGTGTATCCCTGCCCGGGACAGCCTCTTCCTCCCCCACGCAGATTCCTACCCATCCTGCAGAACCCTTCTCAAACATCCTTTCCCCTGGGAAGCTTCCCCTGGCCACCCACCCAGAAGCCATGCCTAGCTCGCCTTGACGGCCCCCTTTCTCCACTGAGATCTTCTCTAGGTGCACTGTGTGTTCACAGGATCCTTCCCCTGTTGCATTTCCCCCAAGCAAGGACTGTTAAACTTCATGTTCTATATTTCCCGTTAAGTAACTCTGCTGTTTTCCACGTATAAGATTATAATGCGAAACTGCCTTACAAACTACACACGCCCGCCCCACTCAGATCAAGATGTTCTGAAATGTGCACCCCTTCCCAGAAAGGGACGTGCCCCTCACTTAAGATGAAAATCCCATGGCGGACAGCAAGAGCTGAGACATTTGTGAATGTGCCCTCCGCACCGTGCCTGGTCCTTTGCTGTCTGAGTAAAGGGCTGGCTGCCCCTTGAGGCTTTCCCTTTGGGCCTGGGACCGAAAAAAAAAAAAAAAAATCACAGTGAAAATCACTGTGGGCTAGTTACAGAGCTAGGCTCATTTCATATATAATATTTCCACCCCTCCAGTAGTTTCCTTAGGAAAATATTAATGGCTCATATTTCTCAAGCTGTGTGCCAGGCTCTGTGTCATGCACTTTAGATAAATAAACTCCCTCACTCTCACACGAAGCCTACGAGGTAGGTACTGTTACTTACCCCCATTTTACAGATGAGGACACTGAGGCCCAGGGAGGGTAAGAACCTCAAGGAAGCTGGTGGGCGGCCGCCATGGGGTCTGACCCAACATGCTCCGACTCTCCATCACCACGTGACATGGCCTCACCAGCACCGCCACCCCGGCAGCCGGCCTCCCCGATGGCAGGCAGCCCAGGTCCTGTCTTAAGGGGTAGGGC
This sequence comes from Zalophus californianus, assembly GCF_009762305.2. Lineage (NCBI taxonomy): Eukaryota > Metazoa > Chordata > Mammalia > Carnivora > Otariidae > Zalophus > Zalophus californianus. Next base: position 18,411,429 of record NC_045608.1, on the reverse strand, counting down.
GGACATCGGCTTTACTTTGCTCGTCACGGTTTCCCGGAGGCTGCGGGACGTGGAGCAGGGCGGCCTCTGTGGGCATGGCCCGGGAGAAGCCACGTGGCAGATGTGGGGGAATCTGGCTTTGGGCCCAGGCCACGCACGTACCTCTGCTTCCGGCAGATGGACAAGTACAAGTAGAGGAAGGCCAGCACAGCCAGGTGCTCGGGGTTGGTGCTGTCCTCGGGGAAGCCCGCCACCTCCTTCAGCCTCCCCACTTGCTCTGCAGTGGGCGCTGTGGCGTCACCTTGCTCTGTGGCAAACAAGCAAACATGGCCGGGTGAGAGGGACGCAGACGCGTTTATAGACAACGGAGCACAGGAACCCGAGCGGGCGTGAGACTCAGCATCTGAGGGACGTGGGTTTGCGGCCCGAGCACCAGGGCCACGTCTGCCGGGGGCCTTTGGGCTTTGCGGGCATGCACACTAGGGTGTGGGTCCCGACGGTTCGCTTTACTGGCTCTGGGGCCTTGAGCACGTGACTTACCCTCTCTGAACGTCAGTTTCCCTCCTTGGTAGGCAGGGATAGGAACAGTAAATACGCACCAATGAACTGAAATAAGGTGCTTAAGACCCGCCGCACAGCTCCTGGCATGTAGTACGTGCTTAATTAATGGTCGTCTTGAAACGCACACACGCACACGAAGTGCATGCTAGCTCGACCACTCAAAGGTCTGGGTTTGACCCCCACGGTACAAAACCAAAACCAAAGGCAGTATTCAATTATCCCCCAAACGCGTCCCTCTCCTGAACCAACTCTTAAGAATGGGACACTCAAAACCAGAGAACGTGAAGTGCTGACATTTGCTTGGGCAGCCAGAAGAGGCCCGGTAGGAGGCTGGGCCACTTTCCTCGGAGAGCCTGAGGAGGCCCAGCAAGCCCGACCAGCTTTACAAATTGCTCCCTGAGTCACGGGTCCAGCTGTAAAGGGAACAGAACATCGAGCTTGGTACGTGGGTGCTGGGAAATGTTAGGGTGGTGTACACACGAAGCCCTATGTATTCCCCGAAATAATGACACACTAAAGGCAGCCAAGCCAGTTAACAGTGTTACGGAGAGCACAGACATTTCAGAGTGCTGCAAGGGAAATGGAATGACTCATCAAGACACTGGACAGTTTAGGGGTGCCTGGTTGGCTCAGTAGGTTAAGGGTCTGCCTTCAGTTTAGGTCATGATCCCAGGACTGAGCCCCACATTGGGCTCCCTGCTCAGTGGGAAGCCTGCTTCTCCCTCTGCCCCTCCCCCTGCTCATGCTCTCTCTCTCAAATAAATAAAAAAATCTAAAAAAAAAAAAAAGACTTTGGAAGAGTTCGGAAAAATCTGGGTCTGAATCCTTTCTGCATCACTGACAATGCTCTGTGACCTGAGCCACTTGGCCCCTGAAGCTCAATTTTCTCAACCATAAAATGGGGATGGATACCATCACCTGTGTCCAGGGCAAGCTGGAGGATTCTAAGAGTGCCAACATCCACGACACACTAGTCCAGTGCCTGGCGCACATAAGGATGCCCAGTGAAATGTTCCCGGTGTTTGTAACTACTGGGAAGCAACCAGAAAATACTGAAAGAAAAAGACAGAGAGCCTGGCAGTCTACTAGAAAACATGTCTCTGAAAGGCTCATGTTCCATATTCCTTTTTCTCCGTGGAGAAATCACTCACAAGCCCTCACACACGTACTACACTCTGCGTCCCAGGCCTGGCCCACCTCCGATCCTGCTGGATCCTCACAGCAACCCTCCCAGGCCACAGGACTCTGCTCACAGAGGCTCCGAGGGATAAGTGACCTGTCCAGGCTCACACAGGCAGGGGGACATCTCCAGCCTCGGGGAGCGGAGGCCCGGTGATCCTGGAATCACGCAGGGAGCTTCTTTCAAAATACACCTGCCTGGTCCCCTGCCACCGCGACCCCTGTTCTTTAATAGGAGAGGGGCAGGGCCAGGAATCTGTCTGTATTGTTAAGAACAACAACAATAATGAAAACCTCCCCGGGGGATCCCAAGGCATGACTGGTTGAGAAATGGGGCTTTTCGCCTGTTCCTCATCGCCCTGCAAAATTCGGGAGTGGATTGCTGTGGAATGATCGTCCCAGAGGGCAGGGAGCAGTTGGGAAAAGACCCCCAGAGGACCCCCACTTGTCCCACTCTGGCTGAGAAACACTGTTCCAAACAATGAGGCATTAGCCTGGCGAGGAGACAGCAAATGAACGGAGGACAGAAAACCCCCTTCAGCTTTGGTGCAGGTGGCAAGCGACCCCACGGATGAAAAACCCTGCCTGCTTATGAGGGGACACAACATTCACAATATTATCGAAAATCAGCGCAGGGGTCTTTATTTATTGGCATGGAAAGAGAGTCCTGATACACTGAAGAAAACAAACAAACCACACAAGTTTGTATGGCCTGATCGGATTTTGGTTAAGGAACAAGATATCCTCCCCATCTCCCTCAATCTAACTCTCCATCTGCAGAAAATAATCCAGAAGGAGTAACACCAAAATGCTGAGAGTTGTCACGGGAGGTGGTCAGGGGGGCAGTGGTAACAGCCGCCTTTTTTTTTTTTAACTGATGGTGTTTCCCTATTGACTCTGTGTTCCAACTAATAAGCATGTTACTTTTATTTTTAATGATTTTTAATGATACCCAACACCAATCAATACCTCCTCCTTGTCAAACCAATCTTACAGAAAGAAGGCTCCCTTTGTCCACTCTCAGACCTCAGGACCTTCCCAGAGGTCACTAATCACCCCTGCACGTACATACATACTGACACTTAATCTGGGTCTTTCCTTAGATACATGTTATTTGCATCTTGTGGTTTTTCACCCAACAACAGGCCTTGAGGATCAGTCCCCCACAGCCCACATAGATCCAGTGCATCATTTGACGCTCTTAAGTTTAAAAAAATAAATAAGTAAAGCTAATTTTACGGGGTCAAGAGAAAACACCCCCAGAGTAGCTAGTCTCTGACCCTCTCAGAGACAGCCTAGAATAACTACCCAGCTGTCCCCTTTCTCCTCTGGTCAGGGCCCAGGCTCTGCCCACACCTGGTTCCTCCCTGCTGCACTTACCCAGAAAGCTTGTGTCCTGCAGCTGAAGCCTGGCCACATCCCAGGCCTGCTTGACGCCAATGTTTGGTAAGTTGAGGCACACTTTCCCATTGCTGTGGGGCTGAAGCCGGAGGAATGTTCTCAAGTTCAAGGCCGCAGCCAGTGCCACCTGTAGAATAAAGGGCAAATACAATGAGCCTGGGCATGGGGGCGGGGAGGTGCAAAGAGTTTGGCTCCAGTCTTAAAACCGGGGGCAATGTCAATGTACTGAGGAGAGAGAGCACATACTAGCATATAGGGCACATGCCCACGGCAGACACTGCTGATCAACCTTGGCACGCTCTCCCACTAAGTGACACAGCGTCTACCCATCAATTAGGAGCTGATATCTACTTATGTTTGCCCTCCCCGTGCAAAACTTCAGAGGTCCTCCACACAAAGGAAAGGCTTCCCCACAATCATCATGTCAGCAAAGATAAAGTTAGGAACATAAAGAACGACGAGGAGTGGAGGAGCACAGGAGTGGAAAAAAGCATGAGCTGTGGGTTCAGACAGACTTAGGTTCATTCCCGGTTCTGCTAAGGTACACGGGACCCTGCTCAAGCTACCAACCCTCTCCTAAGCCTCAGCTGCCACATCTGCAAAATGGGATAATCAAAGTTTAACCACAGAGGGCCGTCCTAAGAGTTAAATGAGATAATGCATCTCTCAGTTTTCTTTGCTGGATCCTACTCATCTTCCCCACTTCTGAATGTTGGGGTGCCCCAGGGCTCAGCGCTCCCACCTCTCTTCTTCTCCACCGAAGCCCACCTTCCAGGTTGTCTCATTCCACCTGCACAGCTTTATATTTCAGCTTTGTGCTCTCTTACTGGGTGAGGCCAGGGAAGCCCTTCAGTGGGTGTAAGACCTGTCTCTTCCCTGCCTCGCTGCAGAGAAACTGATCTCCTCTCCTACATACTCCCAGGCTATGCCTCCAGGCTTCCTTTTGGCTTAAGAGTAGGGTCAGGGAGAAGAGGTGCCCAATTCTCAAAGGCTCTGGGGGACGTCACCTTGCCGTGGACCACGGCATGCTCTCCGTGAAGGATGACTTTCCCTGGAGCAGACACCAGCAGGACTTCTGACAGCATGGCTCCTGACAATCCTGAAAGAAAAAGCCAGAGAGAGGATGAAGCAATACTAGAGAATGCCTAGTTCAAACTCATCATTCTAACAAAAAAGGCAGCTACCATTCAGCACTTGCTATGCACCGCAAAGACTGTGCAGTGAGGCAGTGCACTAAACGCATGAGAAAGACCTGTGTTCAAATTCCAGTTCTTCCACTCTCCAGTGAGGTCATCTTCACTAACTCACTCAAATGGCTAGGAATCTCAGTTTCCTCATGTTATGTGGGGACAAGAACTGGACTTACTTTAACGGGTTTTGGAAAGGTTACCTTACATAATGCAAGAGGAACACTTGGCAGTGTCCGGCACTCATTCAATTACTGACAGCTATTTGTTAGTGGTTCGCTTCTTCGTTGCAGCTTTTATTACTGCTACTGTCTAAGGCAGAAATTTAAATGAAATCATGGACCAGAAGGAACGCTTCCCTGGACTTTCAGGCTGCTTCCATTGCCTCACGATGATAAATCACAGGCTGTAGAAAACAGCCGTCAAACGCCTTCTTGCAAACGTAAGCCAGGATCTCTACAATGCAGAGTCCCAGAAAGTGACTTGCTGGGTCTACAGGTGTGCGTGGCTTAGATTTTTATAAACTCTGCAGAATTACCACCCATTTAAGGCCTCACGTGCATTACCTTAATATAAGACACAAGCCGTGTACTATTGTGATCCCGCTTCTTAGCGGGGGAAACTGAGGCTCGGAACCGGGAAACCTACTGCTTGTCCAAAGCTCCAAACCACTTCAGATTCGAGTTCGCCGACCGCTCGGGACGGACTCCCAGAGTCGGGGACACTGAGCCAGAGAAGCCGGGAGCCCGGCCCCAGGTCGTCCTGGGTCTCAGCGTCAAACCTTGTGCCACCCAGCCCCGAGACCCCCGGTTCTCACCTGCCTCCGCCAGCCCCGGGAGCAGACGCGGGAGCGGTTCCGGACCTAGTCCCCGGGCGCCCCTCTCCCGGGGGGAGGGGCTCGTCCTACCTCTCCGCCAATCAGAACACGCGAGCTGGGGCGTCCTTTCCCAGTTGGCTTGAACATTGAGCAATAGGTGTTGCAACAAAGCTGTCACGGGGTTCCCCGCCCCTTCAGTGAACCAATGGGAAGCAAGCCCCTGGGAGTGTCCCGCCCTGGGTCGAGGGCCACGGACCAATGGAAAATGGGGTGAGCGGTGGTGCGGCCGGAGGTAGGTGGAGTCACTCTGGGAGCTGGACGGGAGCCTGGCGGGGTCAGCCCCCGACGAACTGCCTGGTGCATGGCTGTGTGGGGCCTGGGAGGCCGCCTTGGCCTGCGCGGGGGTGTCGGCGCAGGTGGGCTATTGTGTCCTCGTTTCCAGAGCCACCGCCCCCAGGGCGTGCAAGACGGGGACGGGTGAGTGCCTGGCTGGGAGGGTAACTCGGATACCTGCCGCAAATTGTGGGGTCGTCGCTATGGTGACGTCACACCGCTGTGAGGTCACCGTAGCAACCGCCGGGTGACGTCCACGCTTGTCCTAAGTGGTCACGTGGCCACGTGGGCACCTTGGAAGCCAGAGACCAAGATTTCTTTGCGCAAGTCCGAAGGAAGCCCAGCTGTCAGGGGTCGGGGCAGGGCAAGTCCCACGGGGGCCGGGAGGGCCATCTTGCCGGGCCTCACGGTCAGGTGGGGGCCTCAGTTCAGATTTTGACGTAGCTCCAAGGCAGTTTATCCCTTAAGACGCAGAGACAGACCAACACGATCTGAAGATGGCTGTCATCATAGACCTTTAAACTTGCACCCCATTTCTGGACCTCAGAACCTGCAGAGTACCATGAATTGATAATGGATCGATAAATTTCATAGATCCAGTAATTGAACGTTTTGAGTAACTTCCTAATGTAGTGTTTTAGTGTGGAAGCCTGTATTAAAAGTGTTATGTTGCTATTTGAAAATGCCAGAACTCGACTCTGTTTTAGCAGTTCGTCATTCCTGAGTATACCTGAAGCTTCATAGAATGGAAGTGGCCCAGAGTGCTTTCTCTCCGAGAAGCCTGGACTTGGTGGAAGAGAGGATAAGAGTTTGGGTGGGTAGAAGTAAGGGTGGAAGTAAGAGTTTGGTGGGGGGAGTAAGGTAGTCTTGGGCATGAATCCCAGCCCTGTATCTTCCTTCCTGGGTGACCTGGGAAGGCAAGTCTCATCCTGTGAGCTCCAGTTTTCTCAACAGTAAAATGAAGCTCATAGATAGTTCCTATCTTTGGGGCTGTGGAAAGATTCCAGGAATGATTCCAGGAGAATGCCAGCAATCAGTTAGCACAGTGCAGAGACTATGGAAAGTGATCAGTAAACTCTTTCCGTGAATATTTATTGAGCATGAGCTACTCTGCAGATATGGATGTGGGCAAGACACAGAACTTGCCCACAAAGGGCTGCACCAGGAAGAAAAGGAGGGGAATGATGTCAGCAGAGATGCCGGCAGATGCTGGTGCTGCCCCTCAGGCTACAAGCAGCAAGCTGTGACCACTGAGGGAGGTGTCACACTGGGGAAGCCATCCCCACTCACCACGTCTTGATGTCTATTTCTCATCAGGTCACAGTCTTCCTTGAAGACACCCAAGATCCCCAAGATATACACCAAAACAGGAGACAAAGGTAGGGGGTGGGTGAAACATGCAAAAAAAGAAAAAGAAAAAGAAAAGATAGTCAGCTCTATCTTAAAGTTCTGCCAAATTGTTCAGTCATTAAAAATTATGTAAATCTCAATAAATATCATCAAATGTGATGTGAAATGAAAGAGGCCTAAGACATATATATATGTGTGTGTGTGTGTGTGTGTGTGTGTGTGTTTTAAAAATATATGTATTTTAAAAGATTTACTTATTAGAGAGAACGCTTGCATGAGTGGGGGGAGGGACAGAGGGAGAAGGAGAGAGAATCCCAAGCAGACTCCGCTCTGAGCACAGAGCCCAGTGCTGGGCTCAGTCGCACGACCCTGGGATCATGACCTGAGCCGGACACTTAACCAACTGAGCCACCGGCGTGCCCCAGATGCATAAGATAATGCTTAAGATATATTAAGTGATAAAAGCCAGTTGCAGAACAATCCAAATAATTGAAATCCACTTGGATAGAAGTGTGTTTATGTGTGTAGGTACAAATGTGTTCAGATAGGCATAGAATACTCTGAAAGCTTACATCTTGGAATATTACCTGGGAGAGGGATTGAGGATTGAGTTTTGAGAGAGGGGAATGAACAGAAGGGTTTTCATTGTTTATGGTACATACTTTTATTCTATCCTATAATTTTTTGTAATGAACATAGATTACTTTGATTATTTAAACAATACCAGAATGGGACGCCTGGGTGGCTCTGTCAGTTAAGTGTCTGCCTTCGGCTCAGGTCATGATCTCGGGGTCCTGGGATTGAGCCCCGTATTGGGCTCCCTGCTGAGCAAGGAGTTTGCTTCTCCCTCTTCCTTTGCTGCTCCCCCTGCTGGTGCGCGCACCCTCTCTCTCTAATAAATAAGTAAATAAAATCTTTAAAAAAAATAAACAGTACCAGAATATAACATACAGAAAAAAGTGAGATGTGGAAGAATATGTCAGTGTGACACATTTTCTAAAGTTTAAAACTGTGCAGATCACCAGTGTATGTGTATTTGGGGGGGGGGGTCTGTACTTACGCAGTAAAAGTGTAAACGACATGCATAGGATGTTTTTAATGCCACCGAACTGTACTCTTAGAAATGGTTAAAACAGTAAGTTTTATGTTATGTATATGTTACCACAATAAAAAAAAAAAAAGGAAAAATGTGCCTAGGGACAACAAACAGAAGGTAGTGTTGATGCCCTCCAGCAGAGACCTCTGAGGACAATGTAGTCAAGTCAGCGTGGGTCAGTTAGCTCCTTATGTGGCATACCGTGCGCTCAGTGAGAAGATGCTGGAAAGGACTCATTATAGGACTGGGCTTATGTTAGGTGATTGGGGGAGAGTTCCAGGAAGTGGGGCTTGTGCTCTGGATTGGAGGCTGTCAGGAAGCAGGCCTAATTCTCTAGTTGGGTTTCTTAAATCACTTTTAGCTGGAAGGTGGGAGACACAAAGAGAGGCTGAAGCTATAATTGATAAAGGAGCAGCAGTCCCTCGCCTTGGCCAGAGGGACACCAAACATGGGGGTGTTTGGTCATTGTTACAGTTTGGACAGTGTTCTGGGCTCAGACATGATTGTGGAGGCTCTTGTTTTGGTCTTGATGTGTCACAGTCCGAGTGGGGCCACCAGATGGTGTTCTGTGAATTCGTTCGAGTTCCAGCAGGAGAACACCACAGCCCACCTGTGAGCGCCAGGCTGGCGCTCCCAGCTGTGGGGAGCAAGTTTGCTCTTTTCCCGTGGTTAGGGTAGAATGGTAGCAAATTGTGACCTAGGCAGAGATACAGAGGACTTCGATTTTACGTGAAATATAATTGTAACATATACATAGTATGTATCTCCATGTCTTATTTCTTTAGCAGGATGGTTAGTCCATGATTTTGAGGCTTAAAATAAAAGCATATCAGGAAAGAAGCGAGGGTCGTGGTTACCCTTAGGAGTAGCAACTGAAAGGGGGTACGTGGGGGCTTCAGGGATGTGGATCAGATTCTAGTTCTTGATCTGGGTGCTGATCACAGGTATATTCAGGTGGTGGCAATTCATCAACATGTACACTTAATTTTTTTCTAAGATTTTATTTATTTGAGAGAGAGAAAGAGCCCAAGCGGGGGGAGGGGCAGAGGGAGAGAGAGAGAATTTCAAGCAGACTCCACGCTGAGCGGGGAGCCTGATGCGGGGCTCGATCCCAGGACCCTGAGATCATGACCTGAGCTGAAGTCAGACGCTTAACCGACTGAGCCCCCCCAGGCGCCCCCAGCTTGTACACTTATGATTTGAGCACTTTTCTGTGTATATGTTCTACTTCAGGTGGAAAGTTTTTTAAAAAGAGCATTTTAGGAAAATTAAAAAAAAAAAATCTTAACTTGAGTGGCTAAACATTTTTTCACAGGGTTTTCTAGCACCTTCACTGGAGAAAGGAGACCTAAAGATGACCAAGTGTTTGAAGCTGTGGGAACTACGGATGAATTAAGTTCAGCCATTGGGTAAGGCAGACGGGATTGGCCTTGAGGTTGAGTTTGAATTGGCATCAGTCAGTGTAGTTTACGTATAGCTCTCGAGAGTGCTGGCTGGTCCCCCAGGCTGCCAACCCTCGAGGAACCCGCCTTGGCCTGGCAGTGCAGGGGCCTGGGGTCAGTTCCACAAGGCTCCCGGGCTGCAGGCTCCTTTCCCTCCCTGCCCTGCCTGCCCTGCCTGCCCTGCCTGCCCCTGCCTGGCATCCGTCCCACACATGTGAAGCTGCCTTGCCCCTCTATCCCTGGCTCCCCCACCCTCCAGGCGAGTACGCTTCTCAGTGACAGGCCTGGCGAGGTGAGATACTCGGGCCAGATAATGGCAGGTGCAGAGGGTCAGAGGGTCTGCCAGCAGAGTAGAGAAGGCAGACGCTTTGGTCTGTGTGTGAAGGCAGGAGGTGAGGCACAGGATGAAATGGACAGAGGGGAAGGAAGATGAGGTGGGCATCGGCTGTTTAGGATGAGCAAATCAGCAAGCCATCGGCCCCCAGTCCGTGTGGGCAGGAGACGGGGGACATCTCAGTTGTGGATTCTTTGTCAGATCGTGAGCGAGCACCTCCATGTGCCAGGCACGGCTCAGCAGGGCACCCCAGCCCACATGCTCCATGGAGCGCGCGGTCCGAGGGGGCCGGGGAGCAGACACTAGAGGGGCATCTACAGGCGGTGGGGGCCTGATGGAGCAAGCACTGAGGAGGGGCCGACACCTGGCCTGCGTCATGGCGACGTCCCCAGTGCCGATATTCCTGAGCACCTACTTTGTGCCAGGCAGGGGGATACTGCTGTGCTCAGGGCAGATGGTGTCCGGCCTGCAGAGTTGTCCCACACTAGATGACAAATGACACGTTTGTGTCTTTAGTTCTGACTGTAAGATGGACTGTGAAGGTGCACTGGTGGTTCTTCATTGGCCCTTTTGAGGCCATTCTCCACCCTTGTCTTCATTGGTCTGCCCAGGAGGTAGCCTACGTCATGTGGTGACGCTTTCACACACACCACCCCCCCCCCCCAGTCCCCTCGTCCTCTGGCTTCCGGGTGGGTCCAGCCAATGGGAGGCACCAGCAGGAGACGGAATGTTGATGGAGACAGGTGTGGGAGCATTTCTGCCCCTGCTCCCCAGTGACTCTCGCCCGGCCGGCTGCATGGCTCCGGGCAGTGCCCCCCCCCCCCCCCCCCTGCTTCAGGCCCCTGCTTTTGCTAATCTTTGCCATCCATTGTCCGTTTCCAGAACTCTTCCCACACTCTGTTCATAGTCCCCTCACCAGCCTTTCCTCTAAGAACCCTGTGAATGTGCCGCTGACTCTTCCCTGCCGGGACCCTGCCTGGTGCAGAGAGAGGTAGCAGAGTTTGCGGGGAGGCAGGAGCCGGGGTCCTGACCTGCACCTGGGGTGCTTGGCTTTCCTTGTCCCACCTGCCTTCCCAGGGACCTCCTACTCAGCCTTCAAAGTCCCACCTCCAGCACCACTTCTTCCAGGAAGCCCTCCCTGAACCCCAGCCAAGGCCAAGGTTCTCGGGACTCTGGCCCTTTCCTCCAGAGCACTGACCTCAGTTTGCAACTTCACATTCGGTCACGTGATACCCGAGTCCCACCTCCCTGTCCTGCTGAACACAGCTTGTGTCCCTTGCACTCACGCTGAACTGCCTGGACCGGGCCAGAGCAGGCCCTGAAGAAAGAAGCATCGGCTGGATCAGTAATGAGTATAAGAAAAGGCATTTTGAGCAACACACACCCGATAACCAAATGAGAGTTTCTGACGTTCTTCCCGTCAGCAAGAAGAACAACACCGCGTGTGTTAAGAGCTGTATTAGCTAAATGACCTGCACTGGGTGAACCTGCTGCCTTCTGTAAGGCAGGGCCCAGGCACATTATGTTAGAGGCAGATTCTTTTCTTTTTCCTCATAGGTTTGCTTTGGAATTCATCGCAGAAAAAGGCCACCCATTCGCTGAAGAGCTTCGGAAAGTGAGTAGCAGTGTTGCCCCCCACACTGGGATATTTGTCCCTGTGGCCAGGCAGCCGTCACTGCATTTGCCATCTGACCATCTCTTCCTCTTTGTGCCACCTGGGGCTAGTCAGTCTTTCTCCGGGAGCCTCAGTTTCTCCACCTGCCAAATGGGGACACACGTCATCCTCCCAGGCGAGGGATGAGATAGCACCGGGGCTGGGGCGGGGGGGGGTTGCGGGGGAGTGTAAAGTGAAGAGGCCTTGACCCAGGGCGATTCTGGGCCCTCCCGGGGACGCTCGGCAATGTCTAGTGTTATTTTTGGTTGTTACACATGGAGGTGGGGCGCTACCGGCATCTGGGTGGCAAAGGCCAGGGATGCAGCTAATGTCCTACCGTGCACAGGACAGCCCCCACACCAGAGGATGCCTCGGGCCCGAACGTCAGCAGCCCCAGGGTGGAGAAAGCTGGGAAAGCCAGCTTCAGTAAGCCCTCAGCCAGGGGACTTTGTGGTCGTTAGTATTCGTGTTCTGCTCCTTGGGAAGCCTGGAGGCTCTGACCCACAGACAGGACTTCAACAGTGGAGACGGCCATGCCCCCTAGAATGCACAGGACAAGGTTGCAGTCTACAGGGTGAGCTGAGACTGGGAGCTGCTCCCTGGAGGGTCAGCCCTGCCCGCTGCAGTCCTCCAGGCCAGGCCGGAGTCCACTTAGGCTCATGGGAGCAGACAGAGGGCAGTGAGGGGGCTGCAGAAGGATGGGAGGCTTCAACTGCTGGAACATTCTGTGAACGAGGCACCTTCTGTGTGCTGGAGGATGGCTTGTAGCCTCACGGTGCAGGACTGTTCATACCCACCGCAGTCATTTCTAGATCTTGTGCTCATCTCTGAGTGGAGTTTGCAAAGGGAAAAGGCTGGGGAGGGGCGCCAGTGATGTGACGAGCCGACCTGTGCTTGAGGCTCCTGTCTGTGGGTCACAGCTGCGGCATCGCCTCCTCCGGGGCCCGGGCTGGCCCCCTGGCTTCCCGCGGGCACCACAGAGAGTGTCAGATGGTCTGATCCGTCTGCCTCTCCCTACTGGCCTGGACCCCCTGAGGGTGCGGACCCTGACTTTCTCACCCGGGAGCCTCACCAGGGCCCTGCTCGCTGGGCATCTGGGAGAGCGCTGGGCTGCCCGGGCCCTGCTGGCCTCCCAGAAGCCCGTGCCTGGAGGTCTGCATCCACGTTGCATGGGGCCAAACCGAGACTCTGAAAGGGCCGCTGGCCCAAGGCTCCCCTGGCCGGGAATCAGCAGAGCTGGGGTCCAATTCCCAAACTGGTGCCAGCTCCCTCCAGTCCTGGGGGCAGACGCTGCAGGGGGCCAACCACGGGGGCGGGGTATTGTTGCTTTGCCTCCCACCGGAAGCCCCAGAGACACCAGGCGCCCGAGTAACTCGCCCAAGCGGCAGCCCAAGGCGGGTTCCGGTCCACCGCTGGGTGGGCTCCCCCGTGTCCTGCTCCTGGCATGCCGTCAAGTGGCCCTCTTCACCGAGGCCGTAGACCCCCACCCGCCCCACGGCCCCCCGTGCAGCTCGAGTGGACTCTGGCTAGGCACAGCGTCCGAGGCCGTGTTTGCGGGTGTCATTGGCAGAGGCTCCGGTGGGGTGTCTGTCACGCAGGGGTGACCCCGTTCCCACAGATACTTGTCCCTTATGGTTTAGAAAGCACTGTCATGTTTGGTGTCTTGGCCGAGCTGTTCTAGGTCGGAAAACCAAAGCTGGCAGTTTAGAGGAAAGGAGAAACCTCACGGGGCCCAGGCCCGAGGGAGATGAGGACCAGGTGAGAAGATCATCACTGGGCGCTTGTCGCTCCTCGTCGGGGTAACCCAGATACCCCCGAGGGACCCAGGGCCCCTCTCCGCAGAGCTGGCGTCCAAGGCAGGTGTGCGGAAGGTTCGGCCGACTTTGTTAATGCATTGGCCTCCAAGTGCCGGCTAGCCAAAGGACCGGACAGTCCCTGTCAGGCCAGACCCTGCACGCCTTGGTGGCATCAGGTAGCCCCTCTGCGCGAGGAGTCCCGTCATCTCTGCTTGGCGGGCCACGAGTGGATCTTCATTCTCACCTTCTGTCGCTTCCCAGATCCAGTGCTCGCTGCAGGATGTCGGCTCTGCCCTGGCGACACCGCGCTCCTCGGCCAGGGAGGCTCACTTAAGTAATCTCTCTGTGCTTGGAGGGCCCAAGGGGGTGGGGCTCCGTCCTGGGTGTCACCTGGGTCCCCCGGCTGCCTGGCCCCTAGGCCCCGAGAAGGAAGGACCTCCCGAGCCCGTGGGAGGGGTTTGTAGAGCCCCTGGGCAGAAGGCACACAGGGGCGGTTTCCTTGGTCTGGCGGGCCGTGGGTCTCATGGCCATGTCTTTCTGCTTCCCCATGCCTCAGGACATGCCGTGTTCGAGGCAGGGCCCATCCTGGAGCTGGAGCAGTGGATCGACAAGTATGCCAGCCAGCTGCCCCCGCTCACGGCCTTTATTCTGCCGGTGGGTACCGAGGGGTCTCACCCGGGGGTTGGCTGCCAGCCAGGCGTATTCACAGAAACAGGCGTTGACTAAGTCCCCTCTTTTAATTTTTGCCAGTGACAGAAGCTGTCCCCCAGCTTCCCAAGTCCCCTCCAGACCCTCGCCAGTCTCTCCCCCACCCCTGCCCACTTTGCCTTTGGAGGGGGGTGTCCAGCAGGTGTGCCCCTGCAGGGCCCCTGGAAGCAGAACACTGCCTATTGGGGTGCGGGGCCCTATGTACCTGTTGGCCCATCTGTCTGCCGTGGGCACGCCTGCCCCGCCCCCCATGCCGCCCCGCTACCCCCGCTCCCGCCAACACCCACTCTCTCCTTCCAGTCCGGAGGCAAGGGCAGCTCCGCGCTACACGTCTGTCGGGCCGTGTGCCGCCGAGCAGAGAGACGGTAAGGGGGCCAAGGGAGAGGGCGGGGGGCTGCTCAGAGCAGCAGGTAGGCCCCAGGGCGGGGGTTGGCTCCGTGCCGGCCAGCCGGCCGGCCGGCCATCAACAGACCTCCACCTGCCACCTTCACCGTCCTGGGCGGCCACCAGCCAGACCAGGTCTCTGTCCTCAGAGCCCTGCGTCGCCGCGGGGAGACAGTGAGCCGGGAGCCCACAAATGACAGATGATGTCACCACATCAAGAGCAGAGCTTCTAGAGAAACAAGAGCTTACGGGTGAACAGGGTAGGAGGCCAGGAGGAGGCCCTGGTGGGTTTAGCTGGTTATTGATAATTCCACCACCCACGAGGCATTAAAGTCAAAAGGCTATCTGGTGACACGCCCCCTCCCCTGTGCCCTGGCTCCGCATCCCTGGGGGTTGATGTAGGCGGGGCGGTCAGAGCTGGGCCGAGGTGAGGGGAGGACCCCACACCGTGGGCGGGGCTGTGGGGGACATGCCGTGGGCACAGGGAGGGTCACGCCGTGTGAGCCAGGAGTTGAAGACATGGGGGGCGGGGTGGGACAGTGTGCAGGGCAAGGGGACAGCAGGGGCAGAGGTGGCCCCGCACAGAACGGACACCAAGGAGGCCAAGTCTCTGGGTCCAGAGCGAGAGGGTGTGGGGCCCAATGAGGCCAGAGGCCGGGCAGAGCCTCGTAGACGCAGAGGGGACAGATGTGCCTCTGTCCTGAGAGCCACAGGAAGCCATGGATGGGGTGACACGAAGGGACCCTGCTGGCAGCTGGGTAGAGAAGGGCCCAGAGGAGCCCCCATGGCTGTGGGAGGCTCAGCGGGGAGGCTCTCCACAGACCAGCCAGCCGCTGTGCCGACACCTCCGACGCGGAGTCAGGGAGGGGAGGGGCCCCCCAAAAGCTCCTGATCGCCTTTTCAGAGAAACTGAAAAAGAGCTCACTGCAAAGCCTCCATCTACACCACTCAGAGACCGGCTGCCACTGGCTTTACAGAGAAGTGGAAGTAAGGCACCGCTTTGATACAGTTGGCAGGGCTGTGCTACGCACTTCCTATTCCTTCTTCCGTTGATGCCTCATGATGACCTGGGCAGAGAGGGGGTGGTAGCCCCCAGCATACGGGAGCCAGGAAATTGGAGCTCAGAGAGGTGACATCCTGGCCAGGGCGGGCAGCCGGCTGGTCCCGAGCAGAGTCCAACCCTGAGCTCTGTCCACAGCCCCACATCATAAAGCTTTCATCGCTCATGAAGTGGTTTGCCAGAGAGATCCTGGGTGACAGAGCTCCGGCCTCAAAAGAACAAATTAGCCGTTTGTACAAAACCATCCACCTCGGCGATGCTCATAATAGCAAAAAATTGGAGAAACCCAAAGGCCCAACGATGGGGCTTAGTCGAGCGGAGGATGGGTCCTCAGTACACTGGACAGGGAGGTGGAGACGTGCCTGTGGGATGAAAAAGCCCCTTGGGCAGGGGCCACAAACCCAGAGCCTCGGTTTTGGGGGGAGCACCTCCCAGCAAGGGTTCTGCGGCAGAGGGGACACACAGAAGGGGCCTAGCAAGGGCAGACAGCAGTCCACTGTCTGGAACGTCTGCAGCCAGACTGGCAAGGAGCTGCTTCGGGCTTCTGGAGGCGCTGGTGTGGGACGCAGCCCTGGGGCCCCCGGAATGTACGAGATGCGGTTTCCTCTCCTTCCAGCGTGCTACCTCTTGTCCAGATGGGTGAGACAGACGCTAATGTGGCCAAGTTCTTAAACAGGTACTCAGATGGAATTCGGGGAGTCCCGGGCCTCTGAAAAACTAGGCCCATTGTAACAATAAGGCCAGGGGCCCCACACACTCCTTCACTCCTTTCACACCCATGGAGGGTCTGCGACGTGCCCGGTGCTGAGCCCGCACAGGGATGCCACTGAGAACAAGGCAGGCACTGTCCCTGTCCCTGGGGAGGTGAAGGTCTCACTGGGAGAGACCATTATAAAAACCGGTGGCACAAAACATAAAAACAAAGGGACAGTGTGTACCAAGGGGCCCGCTTTCAGGTTTGAGGGACCAGGGAGCTCAGGCAGGGATCTCTCAGGCCCTCCCTGCAAGGCCCGGGGGCCATGTGAACTGAGAAGAGATAGCTGGGCCAAGCCAGCTCAGGGCCATCCGAGCCCAGGGCCCCCGAGCAGGACCCAGTGAGCTGGGCTGGCCCCCGGGAGGCTCCACTGGATTCTGTTGCAGCCTTGGCTCACGCAGTCCCAGTGTGGGCAAGGTCAGGGCCCGGGGGCAGGCTGAGAACCCAGGGGTCCCTGGGAGCTGTCCTGGGTGTCCAGAAAGTGACTTCACAGCCAGGGCTTGGCCCCTCGCTGTGGTCACCCTTCCCACTGGGATGTGACCTGACCAGCTCCATTCTTCCTGGGAGGTGGGTGGGCCCGAAGGGAGTGAGGAAGGTTCCATTCATTCTCATAGCAGCGACCTTTGGGGAACATTATAGTCCCGTAGGGTTGTGTGGGTTGAGCCAGTTCATTCCCTTAGCAAGGAAGGCGGCGCTGAGCAGAATAGCTGCAAGTATGTCATCACCCCCCAGGAATGGGGGACGCCCAGAGCAGAATGTCTTCTGCTGCCCCCAACCCCTGTCCCCAGAGAGACAGCCAGGCATTAGGAGGAGGGAGGCTGGATCCCAGTGGGGGCGTGGGTCAGGGAAGGTTCCAGCAGGACCCGGCATGGAGCTGACCTCAGAGAGTAGGATTGGGGCCGGGAGAGGTGGAGGAGGGTGGTGGTCAGTGCTCAGCATGAAAACAAGAAAAGTGGGGGACAGTTGAGAGGTGGGCGGCTTCCTGAACTCACTGCAGGCACCCTAAGGGCAGGCTGGGTGTTTCAGTTTTGGGTGTCTCAATCCCGGCCACTGGAAGGTGCAGAAAGCAGCCCAGGAGGGGCCCAAAGCCATCAGCCCTGTGAGGCCGGGTGGAGTTAGCGGCCTCATGCAGCAGGAACTGCCCCAGCCCTGGCGCCAGAGTTACAGAAAATGGCCTGGAGGGCCATCCATCAAGCCCAAGTTGGCTGAGCACCCGCTGTCCTGCCCAATGCTCCTAGGGCATGTGATTTATATTTCCTCCTTGAAGGCTAATATGGGAAGGACCCTGTTAGCATTGATCTCTCATTTCACATCATCCCGTTGACTTCTCTCTGCCCCTCCAGACTCAGCGACTATCTCTTCACGTTAGCCAGATACACGGCCATGAGAGAGGGGAATCAGGAAAAAATATACAAGAAAAATGACCCGTCAGAGCGAGCCTGAGGCACGTGGAAATAATGCAGAGGGGGAGCAAAGGGGGAGATTGGCAGACCCCTTGGAGGTGAAGAGTTTGTCCTTCCTGTCCTGATTCCTGAAGATCTCAGCCAAGGGGGCTGGGTGAGACTCCTGGCTGCTCCCCTAGGCTCTCCCGGGTCGTGGAGGAAGTGGGAACGAATGAACTCGGTATTGCAGAAAATAGGGTAAAGTGATTGCTGTGCAAGGAAGAGCCACATAGAAAAAAAATAAAAGTGGGAAAAGCTCGAGCCGTGTGCGCGTGCACGTGCGTGTGTTGAGAGAGCCCTTCCACTGCGGGCTCAGGTGGTGTAAGGATTTGAAGCGGTACCAGAGGCCCCTGGAAATGGAACTGTGATTTAGCCATGCCACAGGGGCTGTAAGTGTCACGTTCATAAAGGGGAAGGCACACAGGGTTTGGAAGTTCGAGCCCCTCTGAGCCACCTTCCCCGCCTGTGTCGGGGGAAGGACAGCTGCAGACACACGAGGTGCGTGTGGCAGGAGTGCAGTCCAGAGAACCCCCCTCCCGGCAGGGAGCCTTCCTCCCTCGGTGGGGGGCGGGGGGCTGAGGGACAAGGGGCAGAGACCCTGGTGAGAGCACAGCACTGCTCAGAGGAGGACTTCTTTCTCTGCTGGTCTCGGCCTCTGAGATCCGTGCCACGGCTGTGTTTTATTTCTCTTGTCACCCCTGCTGCCCCCCCCCAAAAGACCCTGCCAGGGCCAGCTGTGTCCTTGGGAAGGGGATATTTATGCAGGGCAGGGAGGCGGCCCGAGAATGTGGAGACTGCACGCCGCTAATTGCAGGAAATGACTCGGGAAGGGCAGGCTCTCGCGACCTGTCAGGGCCCAGACGCCTGGCGGACTCTGTGCGCCTCTCACTCCGTCACCGAGCCCCTGCTCAGCACCAGGCCCCAGCTCGGGCTCGGGGAGCCTGCTCACCCTGGCTGTCCTAGCCAGCGGCTCCGCGACGGCAACGACCACCGGTCACGTGCAGACTTGGGCTCTCACTGTCACCACTGTGCCGGCGAGTTTTGCCGAAGGAACAGGTGCATGGCATCCTGCTGGCTCGCTCCCTCGGTTCCCGGCAGGCCGAGGTGCCGGCGCGCACGGGTGAAGGCGAAGGCCCTCCCAGTGGTTAGCGCCAGGTCTGGGCCTCGGCAGGCGCTCAGTGCTGGGGAGCGGAGCGGAGCGCGGCACGAGCACGACCGAGGGGCTCAGCACTCAGGCCGGGCCAGGGAGGCGCGCACCCCGGGAGCTCGCAGCGACCCAGGCCACTCACTCCGGATCTTCCTGCAAGGAGCAGGACGTAGATGGCGGAACGACATCCCCCCCCCCCCCGCTCCTAGGGGTGGTCAGACACCCTACAAAGGACGAGAGGAGCAGTTTGAGTAAAGACAGCATCAAGTGAGGCTTCGAAACAAAGCAGTTGGCCTCTTGCCAAATCCCGGCCCCACCTGCCCTTGCGGCGGTGCAGGCCTGACGTTCGCTCTTTTCTCTCCGGGTCCCCAGGCCCCGCCTCAGCCACCTCCTCCCGAGGGCATACATCCCCTCACACAGGCCCAGGTGCAGGGACGACTTGGCAGCTCTGCAGGGGCCGCATGCGTGGCCAGCCTGGGGAAAGCAGCAGGCCTGCTTTGCAGGCCCGGACGACGGACTGGGTTGGCGCGCTGGCGCGTCTGCAGGGCCTTACAGAGCCACAGTGGAGCCCGAAGCAAAAGGAAACCTGCGTACCCCTGCGTGCACGCCTGCACTCGCCAAAATAGCCTCCCGTGTCTGGAACCTAGTGGGAAACGTCAACACAAAGCTCCACTGTCAAAACACACGACTAAGGATGAGGCCTGCGGTGCCCGATCTGTTTGCACACCGCTGTCAACGCTCGCAAGGGATGGCCCCCTTGCACGCTAGGGCAGGGCCGGGAAAGAAACAGCGGGCAGCTTTTATTGAAAATTTCCACACCTCAGGGCGCCTGGCTGGCCCAGTCGGAGGAGCGTGCGACTCTTGATCGCGGTCGGAAGTTCGAGCCCCGTTGGGCAGAGGGATTACCTAAAAGTAAAAATTAAAAAACCTGTGATTCCTCATTGATCATAGGTCTTTTGCATGACTTTGATTTTTTAGAATACCACGTGAAAATTGTATTTGCCTTGATTCCTGGGGGTTTGGGCGCTCCCCTACGCGGGCTCGCCTGCCTCTCCCCAGCGCTGCCCGGCCCCCGGGGACACGTTTAGTGCCCTGCAGAGAGTAGCTGGTGGTTGGGTAGTGCAGCGGAGAGAGCCACACATAATCGTCACGCCGGCCAGCGCCGGGGAGGGGTTTAAACCACATGCCAGGCCCCGATCCTGGGGCACCACGGACAGCATTCTCGTTCAAACCTCATAGCAACCCCGAAACAGCCACTCAGCAGGGGAGAAAACCGAGGCTCAGGGCGTCAGCACCAAGGTGTGGGCCCCGGGATGGGGACTTGCGACTCCCCCGCGCCCACCCCCACCGCCCCTTGACAGCCGTTTTAATCACGACCTGGGCCCCCCGAGAACAATATCAGACGCTAATAGATTCTGCTGTCTCATTCCTCAACCTAGTTTCCCTTAACTGCTATCTGCTGGCTATTGTTAATGTGCATTTCTCACCGAGTAATTTTCTCAGCCCAAACTTGTAACACCTCCCAATGACAAACGTCCCGGTTCCGAATCCCCCGTCAGCTGCAATGTCACCCTCACCTCCTCCCCGACACCTTCCCCCGACAGCCCATCCAGTTTTATGATCGCTCTCTCCGTTATCACTACTGAACCTTTAAGAATCCAGACACACTTCAAGTTCAATTGAATAAAATCCCTTGTATAATAAATTCCACGTGAATGCTACATAAATCAGTACCAGGAAGGATTTGTGGCTCATCCCTGCCTGCCTTTGCCCGGGCTCGGGAGTCTCCCTGGCAATCCTGGACCCAGGCTGGCCCAGTCTTGCTTACTGAGACCATTCACCTTTGCAGCCCAAGTGGGCGTGCGGTCTCCTTCTCTGGGAGTCCCTCGTGGAAGGCCATGCTTGAGCCCGAGCAGAGGCAGGGGACAGTCAGGTTGGGGACACCTGAGGCTGTGGGGATGTCCCTCGTGTTCTCTCATACTCCACAGAATCAGACACTTGAGACGCTTCTGATGGAGGCTACGTGCATACTCTCCCGAGAAAGATGCACGCGCACACACATGTTCACAGGATGTGTACAATTAGAGCAAGTCCACGGAAGCCCCAAGTAAGAATCCCCACTTTCTTATTTTTTTTAAGATTTTTATTCATTTGACAGAGAGAGAGAGCACAAGCAGAGGGAGAGGGAGAAGCAGACTCCCCGCTGAGCTGGGAGCCTGATGCGGGGCTCTATACTAGGACCCCGGGATCATGACCCAAGCCGAAGGCAGACACTGAACGACTGAACCACCCAGGCGCCCCAAGAATCCCCACTTTAAAATAACCCGTGCAGCCCCGCAGAGCTCCAGCCTTGCAGCCTGAGAAGCAGCACTCAGGCCTGGCCAGGGAGGCTGCTGGATGGCCTCTGATGCTCCCGACCGTGGAGGGCAGTGAACAGCCCGGCACACAGCTGGGCTTCGGCCCAGGCCGACTCGGGTTCAAGACCAGCTCTGAAACTTCCTAGCTTCAAGATTCTGGGCGGGTCACTCCATCTTTCTCAGACTCGCTTCTTCATCTGTGAAACAGGAAGGACGATGATATCTACCCCATAGATAGAGGCCATTAAGAGAGATCAACGTAAGGCAGTACTTAAAAGGACTCAGGTGCGCCTGGGGGGCTCAGTTGGTTAAGCGTCGGACTCTTGGTGTTGGCTCAGGTCAAGATCTCAGGGTCGTGAGTTGGAGCCCCACATCAGGCTGTGTGCTCAGTGTGGAGACTGCTTGAGATTCTCTCTCTCCCTCTGCTCCTGCCCCTCCATGCTCTCTTTTTCTAAAATAAGTAATCTTTTTTTTTTTTTTAAGGACTTAGCATGGCCCCTGGCAAGTTAACTGTTTTGTTTTTGTTTTTTTAAGATATACTTATTCGATAGAGAGAGAGCACGAGTGGGAGGGGCAGAGGGAGAGGGAGAGAGAATCCTCAGACTCCATGCTGAGTGTGGAGCCCAACATGGGGCTCCATCTCACGACCCTGAGATCTCGACCTGAGCCTAAATCAAGAGTCAGACGCTCAAATGCCTGAGCCACCCATGCCCCTCAAGTTAACTGTTTTTATAGTTGTTGTTGTTACGACTTGAATTCAAGTTCCAGCCCTGCTGCTTCCTGGCTGAGCCACCTTGAGTAAATTGTTTGACCTCACTGAGCCTCAGTCTTATCTTTTATGACTGGGGCTCATGATTCAGCTTCCAAGGGTTCAGGGAGTAAGCCCCACGGGTTTGGCACATGGGAGCTGCTCAAGAAAAAAAATGTAGCTATTGTTGTGTCTTCTTTTCAAAGCACTTTCAAGTAGCACAGGCCTGGGTGAAGCTCAGAAGACCACTAAGCGGCACCCCCAGTTGGTTTGGACTTACTGAGGCTGGGTACACAGGTGGCCTCCAGGGGGGCTGGTCCCAGTCAGACCAGGGGCCCTGGCTCCAGGGACACCATGCTGCCCAAGTACTCAGTGACAGAGCAATGAGAGCCAGAAGGGATCTCAGAAATCACTGCTCCCATTTTACAGACGGGAAAACTAAGGCCAAGAGAGAATATAGAAATAAATATTAATAATGACCACAAATTGAGTAGGGATTGTGTCCAGGCATCTTGCTAAGCACCTTACATGCAATAGTTCATTTAATTCTTCCAAAAGCCCATGAAGGTGGTACTATTAACATCACTGTCATCTCCAAATTACAGGTGAAAAACCAGCCCAGCTTGGAGGTCACGTGGCTCTAGGAGATGGAGCTAGGCTTGAAATCAGGGCTCTACGCCCTTCAACACCACGACTAATCATTTACTCAACACTCAGCTACATGCTTAGGTGTACCTTGATGTGTCTTATTTCTCAGAACCCACTGAGGTCTGTGCACGTATTCTCCCCATTTCAGAGGTAAGGACAATGAGGCCCAGAGAGGTGAGGTCACTTGCTCAGAATCACACAGGATCTGCTGGGGTGATGTGATGGTTGTAATGATATCCTAATAAACAGTTGACATTTACTGAGCTCTTCTTGAGCAATACGAGGAATACTGTGTTGAGCAATATGAGAGCAACTTGCGTGTGCCATTAGCACATACTCCGCTCCCCCCCCCATAGCCCCCTCAGGTAGATATCAGTAGCTTTGTTTCAGATGCAGACACAGAAACTGAGGCACAGGAAGAGAGCACTTTGGCCGGTGGCCAAACTCAGACTTGAACTTGCATCTGTCTGCCTCAAGCATTCTCTTACCTCTCCACAGTGACTCAAGCTGCCTGAGGTCTCCCTGTGAGCAGCAGTGGAGCTGGGACAAGAACCCCAGTTTTCAGATTCCTGTGGAGGGGGCCGTCTTGGGACAGTGGTGCCACCGCCGCCATTGACAGTGAACTGGGCGGGGAGGAGAAGAGGGCATCGTAAACCCCGGGGGAGGGGACCCTACCACCCCTGCTACAAGCTACCTCTCTGGGGAAGGGTGAGAAGCAGGCACCAGTTCGGGGGGGCGGGGGGCATAAGGGCAAAGGCAGGCTGGAGAAACGATGGAATAAATGGCGGAAAGCCGTCCAGCTGACTTAGGACCTGGGGGTGGCGGGGTGACCTGTCCCCCACCAGATGCTCCCAAGGCACAGAGCCTTCGGCCCTCACCACTGGCCATCTGTAGCGCCCACGTTCCTCCCCCAGCAAGCAGGTGCCTTTATTTACGATCACCTTGGAAGGGTCGAACAGACATATGTTGCTAAGGGTCGTTTATACTTGTTTATAAAATTTATGGCTTCACCTCGATTACACACTGTCAAAACGGGAAGGATTGGCCCCAAAGTCTCTTGCCGCATGACTGCCTCAGACGTGCGTACATCTGTTAACTCCGTAGGAGCTGTAGAGGAAAATAAGGTTGATGATAGCTCAAAAGCTCACTGTCCCGTCACAAGGTGTGGGCAGCCCACCTCGAGAAAAGGCATCGGGGCGTGTAGGTAGAAAGGAAGGGGGTCGGGGTCTGTGGGTGGCCACTCCAGGTGGCACCAGGACCCTGCCCCCTCCTGGCTACGGACTCTCCTGGGCCAACTTCGCGTTGCCCAGTGGGAGAGGAAGAACTTGATTCTGAGGACCCTCAGGGGTCCGGCCACAGGACCCGGCAGCTGGATAGAGTTCTGAGCCTGTGGCTCTCCACCTGCAGGCTTAAGCGGGGAGAGAGAAACGTGGACTCTCCACTGCTGGGGGGATCGGAGCTAGGGACAACCTTGCGGGAGGGCAATTTGGCAACATATACGAAAGGCCTGGAAATGTGCGTCCTTATGGACTGGCGGTTCTGTGTCCGAGAATTGCTCCAAAGGAAAGATACATCGGTGAAGCCAGCAGGATTTTTTTTCACGGCAGAGCTGCTCATTACAGTGAAAAACTGGATGCTGTGTCCAACAATAGGGAGCTAATTGTCAAATAAGGAAAATACTGAACGGTAAGGGGCTCTAAGAAGCACAAACTACTGAAATGGACGGTGTCTATTTATTACTATGGAAAGGCATCCATCTTTTAAGTGGAAAAAAACAAAACCAAACCAAACCCCAGTTATCCAATGGTATAGTACAGAATGACCTAATTCCAGAAAAAGAAATAGGTGTGTGGATATACATCACAGGAAAGAAATACGCAAGGATCTGTTCCATGTGTTAATAATGCCTCCAAATCATGGGACTATGGGTGGTTTTAACTTTCATTTTTGTCTGGGTTTTCCAACCTTTTCTTTAACAATGTATTTGGGTTGGATTTGACAGAGGCTCACTTGTGTAATAAACCTAAGTGCAGAAGAGAGAAGAAGCTGACAATTGCTTGCCATGCCTGTCATAAATCATCTACCTCTCTTGGGATGTTTGGAGTGAGAGGCGGCTGCCCTCTGGTAGCCAAAGCCACGGGGCCCGTCCAAAGTCTAGAAGCCTTGGAGAGTATGTGCCTGGTCGTTCTGTCGGAGCCGGCTGGCTGCCTGGAGCGCAGCTCCCGTGCGGTCTGAATGTGGATGCTTGGCTTCCGTTGTAGGGCAACAGAGGAGGGAAGAAAGCTGATCACAGCCCCATTGAGGATTGCCCCCGGAGGGTAATCGCACCCGCTTTTCATCCTTCTTTCTCCTCTGTTGGTTGCTGCATCTGTAACTTGTATGGGGCTTGATTTAGACAAAGGACATTCCCACTGATTACCTTATGTGGATTTTCACCGTGGATTACCACCCTACCTTCACCTGGGCACCCCAGCGGGTAGCGTGATGAGTCAGTCCAATGTGCCACAGTCAGCAAGTGGCAAAACCAGCACTCAACCTGGGGCTTCTGCGTCAAAACTCAGCTTCCTTTCCCGATTATGTTTCTGCGGGGACAGTGGACGGGCTGATCCCAGGGGTGGGAAAGAAGTGCCAATGCACGGTGATTGGTAGGGGCTGCCTGGAAGGCTGTGTTAAGAAGGAGCTCGAGGCTGGGTCCCCATGCAGCAGAAGGTGCTGGTAATCCATTAGTGATGCCTCGCATGGTTTCCGATGTGTATTTGATAGCTCTGAATTCCTAGGCCAAGGCCCTCACAGATTTCAAAGACTGGGGACTTCAGAGGCACGTATGGTCTCCAGGCTTCCTGATAGTGGTCACACTGTCCTTCCCAGCTGGCCCTCAAAATGGCTCTCTCGACCCCACGGTTCCCCAAGACAGCAAACGGGCAGGACAGATTTCTCAGAGCTTCGAGGTGACACATCAGGGTCATAGATCTCCGAGGAGCACATGCGTATAAATCTAATTGATGAGTCAGCCCTGATGAGCTCGCCACCATAATTCAGAATCTGTAATTACATTTCACATTAGAGCATGCAAAGTTAAGATTAAGACCAATGAGAAATAGTGTGACACCTCCCATCTCCCAGCCAACCCCCAGCCTCTGCCACAATCGTCCCTCCCCCGCCCGCTCCTGTCAGCAGGCAGGTGTCCTAGAAGCTACATCCCTTTGGCTGTTTCTTCTCTCGGTTCCCTGTGGGGTTGCTTCCTGCTGTGCTTGGCACCAGATCCAGCTCCCCTTCCTGCGGTGCTGCATTCAGGGGAGGCAAACAGTTTGTTTCGGGCGACATTTTTGAGTTTATGGTTTGCAGCGCCCTCCCACTGAAGACCCCGAAGAGCGCACCTGTAGTTGAACAACGTCAGATGGTCTTGTTGCAACAAGAGAGCACACACACCCTGGGGAAATGTGGGGTGTTTCAGGAGGAGGATTTCTTCAGCGTGTGTTGGGAGTTTTGAGGGGTGGTTCAAGGAAGAAAGGGCAGTTCTGTAGTTAGGTACCTTAGTAAATCTTATCTAGAAGGCAGGCAGGAATGATATTAAAGCTGTAATGGCAAGGCGCCTGGCTGTCTCCGTTGGTAGAGCACGCGACTCTTGATC
The DNA here is from genome assembly GCF_009762305.2 of Zalophus californianus. Taxonomy (NCBI): domain Eukaryota; kingdom Metazoa; phylum Chordata; class Mammalia; order Carnivora; family Otariidae; genus Zalophus; species Zalophus californianus. The sequence continues at coordinate 18,385,421 of NC_045608.1, read as the reverse complement.
TTGGGGTTGTGAGTTGACAACCCACATTAGGTGTAGAGAATAGTGGAAAAAAAATCTAAAAAAGAAGAAAAATCTAAACTCAACAATCTAACTGAAAAGAATAAAGCTGTAATGGAATATGCTGGAGGGTCAACAGGCATAGCCCCCAACCTCAAGGACCAGGCTTGGTGACCCACCTTGCACACATGCATCCCCACACCCCACACCCAGGACGTGACCAAGTATTTGGTCTGGGAAGTAAATCGAGTGCTCATTATATGCCAGGTATGGGGCATGTCTGACCTCATGTAACCTGACAGCAACCCTACGTGGGAAGAATTATCAACCTCATTTTGCAGGCTTGCAAAGGTTAGGTGACTTGCCCCAGGTCACGTAAGGAAGTAGCCGGGACCAGATATGAAGTCTAATCTACTTCCAGAACCCAAATCCTTGCCACCACCCTGGGCACCAGAACAGGCTTTCGAAGTCTTAAAAATGGCAGGAACCCTCTTGTGGATATTTATATTTGGGGACCCCCTCATCCAGTTCCTCTTCTCTTCATAGTCATGCCTCAATTCCCTCTGGGGGATTTACTTTTCCCAATGGGATACAATCTCCATGGGGGGGGGGGGGTGTCTCTTGTTTTCAACACATCAGAAATGATCTTATGGGTTTCCTGTTAGTGTCTGGCTCTCCCAAAGTCGACTGTACCCTAGTGCTTAGTTAGTGCTTGGCACACAGCAGGTGCCCAACATTTACTGAATGGATAAATGCAAGACATCAGAGCCTTGCTCAGTCTTTTCTCTTTCCCTGCACTTTCCCTGAAGATTGGCATGATCGGAACGAGGATGGGTTCCTGGCTGGGGCTGAGCCCTTCCTGCCGAGTCCCGAAGAGGCTCTGCCGCCGTCTGCTCTCTAAGACCCTGAACGGCCCTGGCTCCCGCTCTGGCTCAGCTCTGGTTCTCCCATCCTTGAAACCTGCCAATAAATCCCTTCTCGGTCTCCATAAGGCAGAACCCCAGCTGATGGAAACTGTTCTCGATGGCTTCACAGTGTGAACCTGCCAGGACAAGCCACCCAGCTTGTCCACCAGGGGCCACTGCTACAGCCAGCCCAGAAGAAAGACCAAGGAACTCTGGCCATTGCTGTGGAAGCAGTGGCAAGTTCACCGTCATTATTAACATGGTTTGAGGGCTGAGGGGCAAGGCCTTCTTAGAGAAGACACCACCATCCCAAATGGATCATGGTCCCAGATGCACGAAGGAGGCGCTCTGGGCATTGACCTTGTCCTCCTTGGGTCTCTGGCTCACCTGGTGAGAAGGGTTCCGCTTGTTGGGATAGGAATGAGGAGCTAAGGAAGTGGTGGGGGAGGGTCCTGAAACTCCTGCAGCCTGCCTCTGCCTGGGGAGCTTTGATGGGGGAGGTAGAGGCAGGCTAACAGCAGAGCGGGTCCCCTTTTGCTCAGGTACACCCTCAGTCCAATCCAGCTCTGACTTTTACCTCTGTAGCTGGGAATGGTGCTGTTCCGGAGATTGTCACCTCTCCCAGTTTTGCCAGGACTCAGGGAGACGAGAGCTCTGGGATCCTCAGCAAGTCCTTAAAAAATGTTATAGGGCCTTACCTGCAAAGTGGGTGCAATTCTGTTTCCAGCAGTCCCCTCAAGGGGAGATGGCACAGGGGTGAGCACCAGATGCAGAAAGAGACAGAACAGCTGCTGGGACTTTGCTCAATCTTGATCCCATCGTCCAGAAGGCTCTCCCACTCCTCTTTTGACTGCTCCAACTTTGGTCAGGGCTTTGGAGTGCATGGCAAACCAGGGTTCGAATCTTGGCTTTGCCACTGACAGATTCTAGGGCCTTGGACAAGGGTCTTGCTGTCTCCAAATCTCAGTTTGCCTGGCTGTGAAGTGGGCATCCTAACAGGGTGGCTCTAGGGGGCGTGATCACAGTATGTGCTCAGGCACCTCTCTTGGATTAGTTATACTTCTTCCGCCAGCCTCACAGTGAGCGCTGTAGGGCAGGGAGGTGTCCCCATTCTTCCTGGCTGTGCCTCCAGCACCTGGCGCAGCCTGTGTGTCTATTTTCGGATGAACAGAGGCAAGCCCGAACTCCCAGGCAATCTGGCTTCCCCGGGCTGGCTCCTGGCTGGGACACCCGCCAACTGCCGGGTCCAACAGGCATCATCTGTGATGCTGACAAGGCCACCCGGGCTGCAGGGCAGACCCTCACTGCCCCACACAGGTGACACTCCCTTCCCGGCACAGAGTCCCTGGGTGGGACACAAGCAGGCTGCGGAGAGGGTCACAGAGCCTGATGTTTGGTACAGGTGCCCAGAGCACGCAATGTATCAAGAGGACAAAGCGTCACTGTCATGCGCCACCCCTCCCCCCTCTCTCTTTGCCTTCAACTTTAGGCTCCCCTACTCCCCCTTGGGGACCCCTCTCTCACAACCCCCTCGGTCTCTGCTTGCACCCAACGACTTCTAACCCTCCCCAGCTCTCCCACACTAGCACTCCCCACTGCACGGGGTGTCCAGCACAGATTATTCCCTGCGGCAGCAAAGCTAGTGGAGGTTGAAGGGGGCTCTGTCATCGCAGGGACCCAGGGCCGAATCCTACCTCTGGTGCTTTCTAGCTGTGTGGTCTCATGTAAGTGAATCCACCTCTCTGAACCTCCACATCCTCATCCGCCGAAATGGACTGGTTCTACTCTGGTGCCTGGGTCCCAGGGTGGAGAACGTGAAGAACTTGTGCAGAAGGCCAAGCGCAGTGCTTTGCTCGTGGCGAAGGTCCGGGGGACAACCACTGGTTGTGGTAGGACGCCCCCATTCCTGCCCTCAGTGAGATGGGATGTGACTCCCACTGCTCACCACCTCACCTTTGGTCTGGCTGCTTCCTCTGTCCCAAATGCCTCCCTTCCTGTCTCCAAAGGGCAAACCCTCTTTCCAGGTGAAGATGAAGGAACGCATCCTCTATGGCCCCCTTCTCCCTAAACACAGATGACCCCTCTTTTGACTCAGAAGCACTACTTGTCCCATTACCATGAAGACGCATTTTAGGGTATGACTCAGGCCCGTTTTTCGGGTGACAGCAAGGCTGGGAGAGGTGGTCAGAGCTCCTGCAGCCGGTGAGAGGCGGGGCTGGGCTTGGCGCCGGGGTCTGTGTGACCCCACCACCCCGAGCTGTCTGTGAGGTCATCAGGAGGGTTACTAGTATTGTAGGCGATTTTACTGATGAGGAAAGAAGGTTCAGGGAGTTGGAAACTTGTCCAGAGTCACTCAGCTGATGCAAACCAGTTTTTGATGCCAAGTTCAGGGTCTTACCCCACCTGCCTTAATGCCAGGCTGTGGCGGACTCCTGAGTCAGGAATGCAGGACCCTGGGCGCCCCCAGACCTGCTGAATCAGGATCTCCCTGGTGCCTCGTGGGCGTGTGGATGTTTGGGAAGCTCAGGTTTTGATTTCCCCTGCAGGCTTCTTTGCGGTCAGAGCAGCAGGTCACATCTTCAGTGGGGTTTTTCCTGCCATCACTGGGTGCTGTCTGGCTTTCTTGGTGGAGGGTCTGGAAAATGACACAGATCCCATCCTGGTCTACCCAAGTCTCTGAGTCTCCCTATGGCTCAGAAACCACCCAACTGCCACGGGCTGGGAAAACCGTGAAGGGAACGTGGCTACTGGTCCCAGGCTGGGGGAGAGGCTGGGCTGAAGTGCGTGGTGGAAGCTCAGGACCTGGTGAGGGCTTAGGTAAAGGAGCCAAAAACCCGCGGCTGAGGGTGAAGCCCAGCAGAAGCCCCTCAGGATGTCCTGTTAACACCTCTGGAGGCCTCCTTGCAAGAAGTCTGAAAAACAAATTCCAGAGGGGACGTCAGTTAGGTCTCTGGAATAAAATAATGGCAACAGTTACACTGGCCATGAATCACCGACTGTCCTCAGAGGGCCTGGCACAGGCCATTGCATGGTGGGAGGTACGGCCCAGGGATGCCAGAGGCCTTGTCCCCGGCCTCCCAATGAGCAGCAGAGCTGGGACGCGAACCCAGTTCCCGAGGCTCCAAGCCTGCTCTGTCCAGTGCCCTCAGAGCCCCGCGGGCTTAGGCTCCAGAGTCAGTGGCGATGCAAGCACAGGCTTGTAAAAAATGTTAGCTCTCATGATGATCATAATGAGCAAGCGACTTCATCTTGACCCTGAAGACCGTCCGGCGTCCGGGAGTGTGTGTGTGAGTAAGGTGGCTGGAGGCCACGCCAGCTGGGAACGCCTCGTGGCGTGGAGGAGGGAGAGGGCCTTCCCGCTGCTCTGCAGAAGTTCCCTGGGAGACCGCGGATGCTTTCTCACTGGCAGCAGAAGCTACTGGAAGTTGGGCCAGGGCCAGATGGACAGGCCACAGGCAGCTCCGTTTTCTTCTAGTGCAGGGTGAGCAAATGTAGGAAGAGGACTAACGTCGGATGCCGACTTGGTGCCAGGAACTGAGGGGGTGCAGGTCACATGCTCCATGTAATCCCTGTGCACCCCGGGAGTGGGCACCGAGATTCTCAGGAGGCACAGGCCGATCCCGGCCCCAAACCAGGAAGGGAGGGTTCACACGCGTCTCTGTGGTCCTGAGCCCTTGCTCGGCTTCTTGAAAAATGCACCGAACGAACCACAGTACAGTTCTTCAGCGGCTCTTTGACCTACGAAGTTTCCAGGAAGTAGGTCTGAGGCCTAAGGGAGGCCTGGATCTCCAGATGAACCAACCTCAGAGATAACTGGTCTGTCCATAACCCCGCCACACATGTTTAGCAGCGCGACGTCTGCTAAGTCAACAGGACAAAGACCGGCAGATGGCTTTGCTGCAGTCCCAAACATGGTGGAGTGTTTCTCAAACTGTGTCCGACCTCAATATTCTTAGGCACTTGCAAGTTCTGTCTGTGTACTAAAATTGTTTTCGTTTAAATAAATTAAAAAAAAAACCCACTTGTTTTTCCTAGTCATAAGAACTTTCTCTTTGCCATGATAATTTGTAAAGGCCAAAATGTCACAGAACGAGGCTTTGGATTTTTAGGTGGGAGTGTCTCACACGCTGCCGGCGTATCTGGGGAGGTTGATTCTTTTCCTTCGCCGGTATGAATGCTCCGCGTGAGAAAACCCGGCACACACAACTCCTCTTGGGTGCCCAGGCATTCTATTATAAAAGGGCCGTCAGGCTTTCAGGACTTCTTGTCTGAGTGCCTGGATTTCAACGGGCCAGCCTCCTGCTCCGACCCTCTGGGGGCTCCAGGCCGGAGACGGCTGGTGAGAACTCCCAGGAGGCCGCAGCTGCCACGAATGAGGGCAAAAACCAACTAAGGTGGAGCTGGAAAAAGGGGCCGGTTTTGAGATGGGTTTTCTGCTGAGCGTAAATGTGGGCTGAACAGAATGACACAGGGTTGTGTGTCCTGCAAGTACGATCCTCAGGGAGCAAAGCCACACAGACCCCGATGTAGCTGTAAAATTTGCCTTCATGTGTTTGTGAGTTATGTGGATGGTTTTCAATGAACACACATCTATTGTATCCGTTACTGTATAAAACACGTAATCCGGGGTGATGCCTGCCTCTGGAAAAGTGGGTGAGAGGGACAAGGGCCTGGGTGGTGCTGGAGGTGACCTGAGCTTTATCTGAAACGTGCTACCTCTCAAAACAGAACTGGAAGCGAATAGAACATTGTCAACCGCTACTAACTCTGCTTTGCCGCTGAGACTTGAGTGTCTGTTGTATTTTCCTCTGAATCGTCTTTCCACGGTGGGAGCCTATGTGCCCTTTAAGCTCCAGGAGCCCCCTCGTGAGCTACCCAGGCATGTGGTCCTAAGGCACTCCTTCTTCAGATAAACAGCAGAACACAGCCATCATGTGCTGAAGTACAAATTTAATAAAGCCTCTGATCACATTTTAATCCCTAGGTTATCTATGAAACCAACCCCCCCCCACAACTTTTTAGAGCCATCAAGAGCCATCGAGGTGTCAATGAACACCAGCCATAAAAGTACAGATGCAGTGTTTTCGAGAGTGCAGTATCTCCAGCTGTTGGAGAGAACAATTTAAGTGAAATTACAAACCACCCCTCCTCATCAAAAGAACAGATAAAGTTGGTGTCGGTGCTTAGAAGCCACTCTCTCCCCACCCCCAAGCTGGCGGATTCTTGGGTAATCAAAGTCAAGATGGAATCAAACGTCTCTGTGCAGGCTGATCGTCCTTTGGGCCCCTGCATAAACGTACAAACCTGCTCTGCGTACACGCGTGTTCTGAGGAGGTCTTCAAAGGAGTCGAGTATTTAAAGTGGCAAATCCACAGAATCAGAGGTTACTAACAAATCTTAAATAATAATAATAAATTCCTGTCTTTAAATTCCTTGCCATCTTTCCATCAAAGTAAAACACAAACTCTGTTTTCCAGAAGCCCGGGGGCTCTAAGGGAGCCAGGCTTGGGCCCGGGCAGGACACGGCACCCAGCTGTAACCCTCTGAGGGAGGCCATGGAGATAGGTCTTGCCCGCTTTGCTGCCAACATGAAGGTTTTTGCCAGAAGGTGCTCTGCTGCTTGGTAGAAAGCTGCAAGCCCCCAGCCAGCTCCACAGAGCAGAGGAGGGACCAGGCACTCCTGGCTTCAATCTTGGTGGTGGGGATGCATAAGGAGCTTGACGAGGGGGGTGAGGGTTGATGGCTGTCAACACAGACCGTGGACATGGGCTTTGTCTCAATTCCCTGGATCTAGAATAAAGTTCTCATGATAAGGGGGAAGAATGAGGGCAGAGGAGCACAACGGGTTGGAAGAGAAAACGAAGTAAAAAAACCAAAAACCAAAAAACCCAGAGTTCCCTCAGCCCTTTGAGCGTCTGTCAAGTGCAAAGGGCTCCCGGTTCCCCGTGCTGAGGAAAAATGAGCGGCAAGACCCAAGTTTCTTGGGATTTTACCATCAATAGGGGGAGGCCACTGCCCCAACAGGCTGGGAGACTCGGCTAGTGTTTTGTTCCTTACTAGACAAAAGCAGGGCAAACAAGCAGGGGGAAGGCAGCTACCCCCTAATCAGCAGGCTTTGGGGAACAGCCAGCGCCCTCTGGAAATGGAGCTGCTCTTAAGGGCCAACAGGTATTTTTTTCTCCCCAAGCCAGGATGCCAATGTGAACGCACAAGACAGGATCAAGCCAGTGGGGGCCTCCTGGCAGCTTGGCCTGAGGAGTGGGGGAGGGGCACCGCTGCCGCACAGAATGCGTGGTTTCAAGGTGGGGGCAGTGCCCGAACGTCCCGGGCTCCGCAGCCTTCCTGGCAGGCACCTCTGCTTCCCTGAGGAGCAGGTGGGCCTGTCTGCAGAGAGGCCGCTGTGGACGGGACGGAGGCAGAGACTTTGTCGAGTGCATAGAGGCTTGGCAAGGCCTTACCTGAGAAGAGAGTTTTCAGAAACAGAAGGAGAGCGTCTCACCCGTAGTAGGCTTTGGGCACTCAGGACCATATTGCGAAAACCACTCTGGACCCTTGGAGTTCCTGGGGCTTGTTCATGCACAGCTCACTCACAAATTTAAAGAAAAGACTCACCAAAAAACCAAACTATCAAAAGGAGAAGGCCCTCTGTGATCACAGGCCTGGGCTTCAGACCCCGGAAAGTAGGAGAAAAGGATCAGTGTGGGCGGAACCTGGAGGTTTATTCTCAACACCCTTCCCATCAGTGTCACCTGGAGAATGCTATGGAGTCATCATGTGCGTCCCAAGTAGTTGAGGCCACAGGGGAGCCTCATGGCTATAGAGAGTGAGAGGTCACCCGGCCTGTTGGGTCACCCACTCCCAGGGTGACCCCGCCCCCTGGAGCTGAAGGTCCCTGGGACCCCAGGAGCCGGCCAGGGCAGGTGGCAGGAGTGGGGAACTAGGAGAGCTCGAAGCCCGTGTTCATGCTGATGGCATAGCGCAGCTTCTCCCGGAGGACGCTCTTCTTGCTGTAGTTAGGCAGCTTGAGCAGGTTGAAGCAGGTGGAGGAGGTGGGCAGACGGCCGCCCGGCTCCCGCTTGCGGATGGTGAAGAAGCCCCGGAGGACACTGCCCAGGGTGTCCCCCGTGTCCTGCAAGCACACACCACAACCTTGGGTGGGAGGCACCTGGCGAGGGAGCCTGGGTAGGTGCCAGAGCAGGTGACCCAGGAGAGGACCTGGCTAGCCTCGGGGCCGAGCAGAACGGCCAGGCCAGTGAGAGCACACTGCTGCTTGAGGCCGCCCTGGAACGGAGGCCCCTGGCCCTGAGTGCTGAGCACAGCAGCAGCAGCCCCAGCAGCCCAGTCCTGCACGGGGGACCCCTGTTAGGTAAGCGCTCAGAAAGAGGACCTTCGGGTTAACTGCTAGTTATCGCTTAACTGATTCTCAAAGAGCCAGACTACTGTAAACATACTTCAGGTACAAAAACATGTCTAAATGCAGCCTCCCATTTCCTCCCGCCAGCGTGTGGCCCATGGCAGACTGTAATGTGGGGCAATCTTCCTTAAGTAAGGGGACTGAGGGTTGTCTGGTGTCACACGAGTGACGTGGAGGCCAGACCGCAGCATCCAGAGAGGCAGCTACACTCAGAGGCCGCTGGGTTTTTGCAAGCAGGGGAGAGGGGCTGAGACGCTGAACAATGGCTACTATTGGAGCACCCCTTCCACGGAGCATGATAACCCCGGAGGCATCTGTTCCCCCTTACAGACGAGGAAATGAAGCGGCCTGCCAGATGTGAAGGGGCAGCACACAAGCCCTCGCCTGCCCCATTCCTAAGCCAGTGTCCTTAGCCCCCTCCCACACTGCCTCTCAGACCTGGAGCCCCGGCCAGGCCACCAGCTACTAAAACCACCCCCAGGTACCCTTTCCTGAGGGAATAAAGAGAAAGGGACCTCCGAGAGAGCTGAGGCCAAAGAGCAGCCCGAGTCCAAGGGCATCCTCTGGGGGCCTGACTGCTCTCCTGGCTGGAGGGCTGTGGAACCTTCGCAGCTGGCTCCCAGGAGCTGCGCTGCCTGCCCGGCGGACACAGACCAGGTAAAGGTTCTACCCAGTGGGCACAGCAAACCACCACCAAGAGCAGCTGACTCTTCCCCCAGCAGTGGTACCTGATCATCTGACACTTCGACACAGCGGATGGAGAAGGGAGGCTTGAGGTAGGCGAATCCCAGGAGCGGGGGCCTGGAACAGCTGGTCACAAACTGCAACACAAGGCAGATCGAGGGGCCAGACTGGGGCTCTTGCTCCCTCAGCAACGGGCCCCTGGCAGGCGAGCTGCATGTTTTTTGCTTTCTCCAGTCATAGTATGACAGGAGGGTGACCACAGACCGTGCATTCAGCCCAAGAACTGGTATACGTCTCATGTCTCTCTTAAGGGTGTTGTTCTTGAAGGTTAAAACACATGAAAGCCACACCAGCAGATGTGACCAGTCATTTGTGCGTGCCAACCCAGGGGCTGGTGGAGAATGGGCAGCTGAGTTCAGGAACAACACAAACTCCCCCTCCACGGGACTGATCTCGGTGGGACTGGCATGCAGGCCTTTGCTTCGAGAGACGCCATGCATGGGAGCACTGGGTAGAGGGAGACGGCGGTGCCCCCAACGCGTGGCACAGGAGAGAGGGCCCCACTCCCCTGGCACCTGGCTTCCTGCTCGGCTTCCTAGCCAGCCGGGGGGAGGTGTGCAGGTGCATTCCCCCGAGCACCCTGGCCTGCTGCGTCACAGAGCAGTCTCTGTGAGCTTGGCTCCTGGGGGCCCCTCCCTGACAGACGAATCTGCCCTCAGCATGCAGACAACAATCAGGTGTCCTGCGCCAGCAAGACTGAGGGGCACACCAATGCGCCAGACACCCGGAATGGGGCCCATGGGCAGCCAGCCATGCTCCCTAGCTACACTCCTGGGATTCCTTGCCTCTCCCAGATGGCAGCACCTGGGTTATTTCCCCATACGTGCTAGCTTGTATCTGCACAGAGAACTCGGACCGACTTAGAAATCCAAGTGATAAACCTGCAGAGGGAAGTCCGAAGAAACCATTTGCGTTTTAGAACTGAACATGAGCTACAAACACTCTCCCTTCTCCAGGGGATGTACGGGCCTGCTACTAAAGCACCCAGCTGTGCTTCAAAATTCCACAGCAAGCTGAGTGTTTGGGTCTTAATATAATAAATGTTACCACTGAAACAGTGTTCTAAATGGTGTCCAAAGAGTTTTGGTGTGGCAGGTTTCAGAAACCATTTTTACACCCAGTATCGATGTTACTGTCCAGTACAGTTTATTTTCCACCAGCTGAAGCACAGCAGCAGCTCCTATTAAGAAAGCAGGGCTGAGGACTGTGCTGAGCGCTCTGGGACCCGGCTTCACCTCATCACTCCTCGGAAGCTGTGTGATCTGCTCCGTTTTAAGGATGAGAAGACAGACCCAGAAGAGCCCGTGCCTATCCCAATTCAGGCCGCTCAGACCTGTTGTGTGCCGCAAGCCAGGGCTGGTCTATGGAGGGAGTGGTGCTTTCATCCCCCTGGGACGGGAGGCCGAGGGCCAGAGAGCACAGGAAGCTGCCATCTGCTCGCGTTACAGCTAAAGCAAGCACAGTCAGGTGCACTCCCGTACGAGGGCTGTGTCTTCCACCCGACTCTGGGGCCTGTCTGCAGGAACTGCGGGTCTGGACACCGGCTATCCAGAGACACAAACATGCCCGCTGTGTGGGACAGACTGCACAGAGTTAGGAGACATGGACTCTCTCCTCTTTCCAGGAGAGGCAGAGGAGCGGTTTTAGAGGCCGGCAGGGAGTGTTTTGCCTATAAGAGGCGCTGCTGGAAAATCAGAATTGATTCTCTTAAGAATTTCTGGAATTAGGAGCGCCTGAGTGGCTCAGTCGGTTGAGCGACTGCCTTCGGCACAGGTCATGATCCTGGAGTCCCGGGATCGAGTCCCGCGTCGGGCTCCCTGCTCAGCGGGGAGTCTGCTCCCTCTGACCCTCTCCCCTCTCATGCTCTCTCTCTATCTCATTCTCTCTCTCAAATAAATAAATAAAATTAAAAAAAAAAAAAAAGAATTTCTGGAATTATGTCTACCTGCCTACCCCAACTCCTTTGAAACCTGTAGGGATGGCCCGGGCATTTCTGCCTCTAGGAGTGATGGTCTCCTTGATGGGAATGAACTCTCCTCAGAATGACAAACCAAGGAGAAAGAAAACCTGCTGCCATTTCAACTGGTGGTGATACTGTTCATGTTGCCTCAACAACCAAGGTCACTGGAGACCATTCTAGAAACCCAAATGTCCAAAGGAAAATATTTCAAGGTACTTAAATCTACCCCCAGAATATGGCAAAGTGTTCAGGATAAAATATCAAATAGAAGAGCGGGTGGCAAAGTGAGGATTCCGTCTTTATAAAAATACACAGGTATGTAACAAACACACAGACAAGTGTGTATGTCATCCAGGGTCCTATAAAAGGCTTTGCCAACGTCAGTAACAGGAAACAACACGGTGTCGTCGGAGGGAATGTTTTGAACGTTTACAACTTTAAAGACACCGGTATAAGGGAACTGGTTAATGTCAGCCACTCTGTTTGCAAAAATACACATTGCTATCAGCCTAGTCAATCACGTGTGTTTTACGGGGACATTGTATGTGTGGTACTGCATATTTCACACCACTGAGGAAAAGGTACACAGAGGCAGTCCCTGGAGAGTAGGAATGGAGATTGTTCAAAAGTTTCCTTGTCTGGGGACGCCTGGCTGGCTCAGTTGGTGGAGTATGTGACTCTTGATCTTGGGGTTATAAGTTTGAGCCCCATGTTGGGTGCAGAAAGTACTTAAAAATAAAAAAAAATTAAAAAAAATTTGCTTGTCTGTATTTTAAGGTAATAAACACCATTTGCTTCTATAAGGAAGGAAGAAACGAGATGTGAGCAAGGCCAGCACCAGTGAAGGGGAAGACGGAGTGCTGAGCCCAACGAGCTCAAGCCCATGCAGGCCTGTCTCTGCAGAGGGGTACGCAGCAGCTCCTGGGCCCACATGACTCAGTCTCACCCCGAGCCTGTCTGTTTACTGCTTGACCTACCATGGAGGCGGCCTGGGGGAGAGAATATGCTGATGATAGGAGGTCCTCTTGATAATTTTACTTTTTCCCAGTATAAATTATTACATCAAGTGGCCTCTAGGTTTATGAGAATATCTATGAACGCATATCTAGGTAACATATAAAATACCTTCAGAAACATGGCTCTCTCGTCGGGTGTGAAGTCAGACGCCAGAATATCCCAGAGCCAGATGATGACCCTGTGACTTCCATGAAAGCCACCGTAGTACACCGTGTGCTTCCTGAAAACAATGCAGACAATGGGCTCAGCCACACATTCCAATGGGTGCTTACAGACACAGGCAGGGACGGAACTTAGCCAAGTGGCACAGCCAACTCTGGCAGGCCTGGGTGACTCCTGAACTTCTCAGGGAAGAAGTTCACGCCTTCGTAACCCACGTCCCTGGAAGCTAAGATGGTGGGGAGCTCAAGAGCCGGCCCTGAGACTCCCGAATAGGAGCTAACAAGAGCTCCTGCACTGCCATTTCCCAGAACTCTGGAGAGCCCAGCAGTCCTTGACACCGGCTTAAACTCTACTTCCACTTTTTAGTCTCTAGGCAGACAAGTGGGGGATCTTTTATTTCAGAGCGATTCACCCAGTGATCAGGAAGGCGCACACTTGGAGGTGGGCTTCTGAAACAGAAGGAGCCCAGCAAGGGGCAGCTTGCTTTCCAGGAGGCTGAAGATTTCACCCCCCTCCCCACCTTCGCTCCTTACTTTAAATCTTCCAGATCAATCTCAGCATTGTCACCGGAGATGAGACGCTGTAGCTCAGGGGTTGAGAACATCCGAGTCCACTCGGGCTTGATAATGGAGCGGAATCCGCTAATGAGGGCAGCTGTCTGGTTTTTTATTTGGGTGTGCATCCGAAAATGTGCCATCAAATGGATGTAGCTAATCCTGTTGCCAACAGGAGAAAACAGTGGGAATTAGGAGGCCAGGCTAGGCTGTTACCAGTGGGCTGAAAGATGAGTCTAGTCATTTCTGGACCACTTAACAAAAACACCAGTGGTACCAGGGCACTTCACCAGAATGACGGTGAGGACAACGATGATGATGATGATGGTAATGCTAACCTTCCTGAATGGCACGCTAGGTGCCACTGTGTAGGTGTTCACTCCTCCCCCAAACCCAGGTAAGGAGAGGACCCTTTCTCAGTACAAAAAGTACGGCTTTTTGGACTTTTATTTAATTTCATCCGATTAAGAGAGAACTCTGTCCTCTAGTAAGCTTTAAAATGGAGAGGGGCGCCTGGGTGGCTAAGTCATTAAGCGTCTGCCTTCGGCTCAGGTCATGATCCCAGAGTCCTGGGATCGAGCCCTGCATCAGGCTCCCTGCTCCGTGGGAGGCCTGCTTCTCCCTCTCCCACTCCCCCTGCTTGTGTTTCCTCTCTCCCCGTATCTCTGTCAAATAAATAAATAAAATCTTTAAGAAAAAAAAAATGGAAGAAAAACGGCTGCATGATGAAACCTCCATCAAAGCCTTGCTAATCTGGACCAAGACTGGAAGCCATGCAAAGTAAGCCTGCAGAAAGCTGTGACCAAATGCAGCTGGCTTACACTTAGGTTCAAAGGGGAAGTCAGAGCACTAACAACAGTTCCGAGCAGATGGGTCTTCTGGGCCTGCTTTACTGAGTGCAATGACCTCATCTACGACTGTAATACAATGCAAACCTTTCGAACAGGTTAAATCCAGGCTTGCTAGCATGGCTGATTTCTTAGCAAAGTACCTGAGCCCAGCCCAGGTACAACTCCCCAAATCCCAAATTAGCACAGTCCAAATAAAAATTTTACCCCACAGTGCTCAGACCTGAGTTTCTAACCCTGAAAATATGCCTATTTAAAAAAATTATCCAGCAGCAGACTTGCACATCGAGATACTTATATACAACTTTTTCCATTATTGATACCCCTTTCACACACACTTCGAAGCAGGTTGCTGATATTGTCCCATTTTACCAAAAGAGAGAGGGGGACTTTGGAGGACTTTCCCATTTAACAGAAAGTGCAAGATCAAGTATCACTCCTAAGGAGGGCGGAATAGGCGTTTCCAGGCCTTTTAAGACCGTCTGTCGAACCGAATCCCCTTGCCCTTACGCTGAGTTTTTTGTTTTTTGTTTTTTTTAAAGATTTTTATTTATTTATTGAGAGAGAGAGAGAGAGAGGGCACAAGAGGGAGGAGGGTCAGAGGGAGAAGCAGACCCCCTACTGAGCAGGGAGCCCGATGCGGGACTCGATCCCGGGACTCCAGGATCAGGGCCTGAGCCGAAGGCAGCTGCTTAACCAACTGAGCCACCCAGGCGCCCCACGCTGAGGTTTTTGCTGAGAACGTGTAAGTTTGTGAAGTGGCTTTCACACAGGTCCAGGAAGGACAGGAGTCTCACTCCAGCACAGGCTGCACTGGCCCGCTGCCTCTCGCTGTGATCCATGCCGCTTCCACCATCACCCTCGTGCCACGCCCAGCAAAACACAGCCGATCTGGGGGTGGCGGGCTCTATGGGACATGTTACACAGCTGACACTGGGGACGTTCACTGCTCTCCTTTACTGAGGCCCCCCCTTTGAGCCAGACATCCTGAAAGGTATTTTACACGCATGAGCTCACAGAAGCCCTCTGAAGGGATGGTTTCTAGGCACACGGCAGGGAGCAACAGGATGCGGTGGCCCTGCTGACACCCCCCGGCAGCACCTCCCCACCTGAGCTCCCGGCTCTCTTCTCTGTTGTCCAACTAATGACCCGGGGCCAGGAGTCAAAACTGGTGTCTTTCAATCCTGAGGAGAATCAGGCCCATTCTTCTGACCACACTGACAGTCTAAATCAAAGCTCTGCAAGCATGCAGACTGCCCCAACCACCTGCCCCGAGAGGGGCAGGAGGCTCGGGCTGCAATGTGCATCTGATCCAAATGACTCACCAGGTGGGACTGAGCTCTCACTTGTCACTGGGAGAGTCATGCTCAGATTAACAGTTCAGATGCTCAGCTGAGCCTGGCGGCAGGAGAAGATTGATAGATTGACAAAAGGGCCAATATCTACTCCTCATGCCAGGTTCTACTGTTTTAATTAGGTGAGAATAGTGCGGGTGGAGACAGTGCATTAAGGAGTTTTGCTTCTAGGGACCAAAGAGGTTGACATTTATGATAGATTTCTAAAAGCCTGTTATCTGTGACAATAGCTGCTGGGCCTCCGAGTCCTCCCACGTCTAAGGACCTGTCTATGGCATTTGAATTCATCACTGTGTCTTCTCAAGAACAGCATTTTATACAACTGCCACATGCTATCATTCCAAAATGATCTGCCCCTCCAAGGTGTCCTTCTGCCTCTGTGCCCTCTGGGTTCAGGACTACGTGCCCGAGCGGCTCAGAATCCATTTGTCTGCATCTTGAGCCATCATTAAATTCCTAGGAGCACTGTGGCCTGGGTGGCTCTGACCTTAGATGTGCTACTGCAAAAAATAAATTGTCAATTCTTATTTTGCAAATCGAATTTAATACAATTTTGGCCTATGAACTGTAACCAGTAAATTCCATTATGATATTTATGGCCTCTTTGTACTTCAATCTATCTTAATAAATTCTCAAAGTAAGACCGGAGAGCCAGAATGAAGTCTTTTTCAAGTGCTGACCTTAAAAATCTAATTGCTATACTCACTTATTTTCATTCGTAACAGGAATGGTCTTCCCTCCAGGAATCAGTTCATGGCAAACAAGCTGGGGGAGAAGATGGGGCGCAATTACTCGAGAGAATTCTAACGGGAAAATAAGGCTTCCTGAAGATGAAAGGGCCCGACGCCAACGTCCATAATAATGACAGAATGAAGATGGGACGTGTATGGGAATAATCATTTTCACAAGAAGCCAGGGCTTAAATATCAACAAGCAGACCCTGCACAATCAGTATGGAAGGTTTCTTCTCTTCCGACCCTCATGCAGACATTTGTACTAAGGCTTAAAGACATCATAGAGGGGACCATGTTTGCATTATGAGCACAGTTAAACAGATGTTGGTACAGCCGTACCCTGGAATGGTATGGTACCATTTCTGGAAAAAAAAAATGATATAGGTGCCCCGGGAGAAAAGTCTGAAAACACATGACACATTAACAGTGGTGCTCTCCTGGCACTGATCCTATAACTGGTTTTTTCATGTTCTGTGCTCATCTCATAGCAGAATCTGTGGTTACCAGTTTGCGTTACTTTTATCATCAAAAGAGAAAATTCTGAGGAAGGCTCAAAATCTGATTAAAGATTTGAAGACCACAGAAGTATTTTCCTCAACTTCAGGCATTTCTGGGGGTCACCTAAAAATCAAAGAATGCATAATTTTAAAGCTAATTTTAGCGGAAATTCTACTAATAGAATATCCTGGGTCTCTGATGATGAAGAAAGGAGCGATTGTGGCCTCTAGTCCCAGCGCTGCCAACACCTTGGGGCAACCGGAGGACCCTGAAGCTGGAAGGGCCTTTGGCAAGCCCCTGGCCTGGTGTTTCCCGGAAAGGGCTCCAGGGAGTGCCTCGTCCACGCGCTATTACTTGGAAAGCCTCGGAGAATCGCTCTGTGGGAAGGCGGAGGTTCTTCCCTCACAGGCTCCGCAGAGCACTCACACACCAGCGTGCTCAGGGCTCCCTGCAGGAGCTCACGGTGTCACGCTGCTCCCAGCCAGGACTCACACTCACGAGAGGTACTTTTGTGAGAGAAGAGAAGCGGGGCTCGGGGAGACGAGTGACCTCTCGGAGGCGATGCAGGCTCGGCCCCAAGAAGCCAGCTCTGCACGAGGCAGCTCTAGGTCCGGTTTCTCCCGCAGCCCTCAGAACACGGGCGCACGGAGGCTCACGCAGGTGTCCGCTGGGACAGCACTGGAGGGCGCAGAGGGCACTTCAGGGAAAAGCCAAAAGGCAAACTCTGGCAGGAGACTTCTCTGCTGCCACAGTGTCCACTGTCTTTTCCTCCTGCTCTGCTCTCCATGATGAGCAAGAGCAAGGCCTGGATTCTGTTCGAGGCACTTCTCGGGCGGCTTCTTCCCCTCTGCAAGTCACAAGCCTCCGTGTGTGACAGCTAATCCTCACCATGGCAACAAAAAGCAACGTTACAAATGGGGAATTAGAACTTCCATCAGGAAGGACCCTAAGTGCGATCTAAGCAGAGCAGGGTCTCTGTGGGGAGCTCTCCGAGGGCCAAGCAGGCAAAGGCCAGGTCAACTGGGAACGGGAGGGGGAACGCCCCCCCTGGCTGGTGAGGCGGGAGTAGGGGGATGGGCGAGGGAGCCAGACACCAGAGGACAGCCAGCCTCGGTTTGTGGACCTTCTCCTGGGGAAAACACCAAGAGCAGGGCAGGTCCCAGGAAGCCAGTGGAGGGCGGCAAAGAATCGCTGAGCCACAGAGGCCGACCTACCTGACCCATGACGTCCTCGTCGTACGACAGAGTCAGGCCCAGGTCAGCAATGTCCCCGTCGTAGCGCTAATGCAACAGAGAAAGGGTGAGTGTTGGGACCCAGGCGGGCCATATCCTTGAAAGCTTTAACCACCCCCCCCCCAACACACGATGCTGCATGGGCAGGACCACTATGACTGCCACTCAGCCTGAAGCAAAGAGAAAGGCCACTCATCACCGTGAGGAAGGAGGTAGGAATGGCCAGAAGGGGACGTGGGGGCCCATGGTGGCTACAGAGCAGCCCCTGCCCCAGAGCAGGAAATCACCTCCCACCACACGAGAACCCTGAGGCCTTCACTTCACTGAGTTTCCACCAGCCTGCAGCGATGCCTGCCGCCATGCCACACTGACCTTAATGGAAGTGAGGTTTTTATAGAACTCTGAGTCCAGCGAAGGAAGCTCATCCACAGAACTGTAGAAGATACTGTGGTGGTGCCCGAGCAGCTGGCTCAGGAAGAAGGACGCGAAGGGCACGTCCACCACAATTCCCTGCGAGAGGAGAGACGGAAGCTCGCCGTCTGCCATGCGGGATCCCACCTCAGGGACCTGGTCAGGGTGGCTCAGGCTGCAGAGGGGCTTCAAGGGCGTCAAGGACATCTTGAGGCGCTTCATAAACTTTTGAGGTGGAGACCAGTACCTCCCACCACTTGCACACCATCAAGTGCCTCCGAGGGACATCACGGTCCAGCAGTTAAGGGCACAGGCTTTGGAGCTACACAGCTCAGGGCTCCAGTCCCACCTGCACTGCTGCCTGGCTGCAGGATGCCGGCTCTCCCCCTCTGTAAATGGGGACCGGCAGAGCCTCCCAGTGTTCAGGTTTAAATGAGCAGGGTGGAGAGGAACGCAAAGCATCGGCTCTCACTTGGAGACAGGGCAGGGGAAGCCTCCAGGAGAGAGACCTATCTAGGCTAGACCTGAGGAGCACAAGGGCTCTCTACAAGAGGCCCACAGGCATGCCCTGGGGTGGGGGGTGGGGAGCACAGAGCTCTCTGGCCACAGCACAGTGTTTGAAGGAGGAGAGGCGAGGGATCAGGGCCAGATCGGGGCGGGGGGGGGGGCTTCCTGAAGTCTGAACTCTATGCGGAGGGCAGCAGGGAGCCCCAGGGGGGCTCTAGGCAGAGAAGTGTCAGGTTTGTACTTGGCGTGGGGAACGGACCGGAGGAGGACAGGAGGCAGGGAGGGATGCAGCAAGAAAACCATTGCAGAACACTGGGGAGGACGGACAGATTGTTCTAGCTGGAGAGAAGTATGCAGGTCAGAGAGATTTAGAAGGGACAGGGGCTCAGACTCGATGACGGCCCATCTCAGAGGACTGCGAGGGTTACATGAGTTAATACACGCTGCCCCTCACACGGGGCCCAGCATGTCCTAATTTCTCTCTGCGCTGTTACTGCTGGAGAAGGAGACAGACGCTGGGTCCAGGGAACGGGGGAGCACATTCACAGAAGCCATGAAGTCATGCTTCTCGGCTGGCTCAACTCTTCTGGACATAGCACAGCTACACGTTTAAGAGAGAAATGTGGCATGTAGCCAGGTACATCCTCATGGGATTTCTTTTCTAAATGGGAAATCAGCTGAAATATGGTCTCCATTTGCAGATGTGGAAACAAACACAGAAAAGGAGCCCAGGACCCCCACCCAGTCTAGGGCAGGAGGCAGCCTGAGGGAGCCTGGGCAGGGATGCAGAGGGGGCATCTGATCTCACGCTGGCCAGGGACTGAGGCCATGAACACAGAGAGAATGCGTATGCTCGCCCCCAAATGGCCTCTTTCCCTCCCTCCCTCCACTGGCCCCAGCCACCAGCTCTGCCGTTGGAGGGCACCCTACCTTCCCTAGGGTTTGTGATGGGTGAGAGATGAGTGCTGCTCAGGCACTCTTGGAGCCCATTGTGAAGGCCACAAGCTCCCGCTGTAGCTTTCCTTCCTGCCTGGGGAGCAGAACCCTCAGGGTGGGGGCCAAAGCCCCCTGGAGGGAGTTCTGCCGGCCTGGCTCGCAGTGGACAGGGATCGGGAGCTGTGTGGGCCTCACCTGGGGCCTGCCCCAGTCCACGCCGCCCTGACCCCACGAGACCGACGAGCCGGGCACGATGGGGGGGGGGGGGTCTTCCCTATCTTCGCTCATTTACGATCTACAGCAACCCCATCACGTAGCTTTTATCACCCCTACTCCCTCCGACCAGAACGAGGGCCTACAGAAATAAATGCGACATGCTCGCAGTCATACAGCTAGCCGGGGACAGCCAGTCTCGACCAGCAGCTGGGGGCACTGTCCTGCGGTCCTGTTCTGGCTCATAGGCAACACTGAGACGCCTGCGGCTGGCTCTGAAGCACTCACTCCAATTACAAAAGATTTAGGGAAACAGCTGTAACAACTAACACGCCCCACAAAATGCTACCCTCCTACAACGGGACCAGGCCAGCCTGGGTTTGAATTTGGGTTCTACCGCTTAACTAGCACTGAGAGTCTGGACCAGTGACTTCTCGAAGCCTTGGTCCTGTCACCGGCAGGTAAACGGGGCAGCAGCAGCCTGGCCACAGGACTGGGCGGGAGGGTGAAATGACATACCCCGTGGAAAGCACCCAGTATTTCTGTCCAGTAATTGTGGGTGCTGTCCGCTTTCTCGGGCTCCCTCCTAATGACAGCGCCTTTATGTAGGTGGGCCCCGCCACGACACCACGCACCAAGTCCCCGGGGCTTCTAGCATCTTGTTTCCCTCCCCCCCCCAGGTGCGCCGCTCCTGCATGTGCCTACCTCGTACACGGCCTTCCCCAGCATCTTGCCCACAAATTCAAAGAGCTGCAGGTAGTTCTCGTGAATGTAGGACGTGGGCGAGGGGTAGAGCCTCTCGTCCCCGCTGGTTGTCTGCAAGGGAGAAGAACGGAGAGAGGCAGGGAGCCTGCGTGCCCGGCCCTTTGCTTCTCACTCGTCACCGAGAATGTGGCTGCCGTCGGCCCCGCTCCCGCTCCCCTTAAATACCTTGAACAGATTGAGTGCTGGGTCGAACACCCTCTTGATGATTTCCTCCAAGAACTCCTTGAAGACACCGTCCTGGTCAATGCCTGCCTCGTCCACCCCGAGGTCGTTGACGAACTTGACGCGGATGACGCCCTTCATGGCGTGCTGGGAGAGCTGCCGGAGTTGCTCATAGCCGTCCTGCCGAGGCCAGAATGGCAGCCCGTCAGGAGGGGGAGGCCCTCTGCCTAACTCATGGCTGCTGCTCCACAGTTCCGGCTCCCCTGTGTGAAGCCTTCCTGGCGTAACTACTAAACACCCAAGTCAGGGCGTGGGGTGTGGGGATGGGCAGTTCTCACCCGTTTTTAAATGGGCCGGTTAAAAGGAAAACTCATTTTGGGGACAGGACTCCACTGCTCTGTGGCAAGGGGAGGCTGCCCTCGAGATGATGCAGAGCACGGAGATGGGGAAACCAGACAAGATGAGCTGCGACAAGCTCCTGGCCGTCAGACAAAGGATGGAAGTAATGGCGACAAGATCCCACCCTATTTTAATGCAAAGACTAGCTTATTTAGTTCATGGTAAAAATCAGTCAAACTCAGACCCCTATGAGATAAAAATAAAAATACGCCCCACCCCTCAACTCCTGGTCTCTTTCCCCAGATCATGAAAGGCCTGGGTGAGTCAGGCTAAGGAATTTAGGGTCCACCCTGAAGGGCAGCAGGGAGCCACAGAAGAGTCCAGGCAAGGAGAGACATGACTGGCTTTCTCAGAAAGATCTTTGTTGGCGGCAGAGCAGAGAGATGGCAGGGACAAGGGTGCAGGAGTGATGCTGGGCCCACACAAGGCAAGGGCAGCGGGGAGAAGCCCAGCACACTCTGGTTGGCAGCCAGCCGGCAAGGCATGCAGCCATCCAGCACCCCCCATGCAGAACTTGAGGACGCGACTTCAGAGTTCTTGTATTCAATTATATCGTTTAGTCCGCCTCTCAATTCTAATCTGTTGAGGTCTTTAGGCTCCTGGTTCTGTTTCTGGCATCAGCAAGCTGCTCAGGTTTTTGTTCTCGAGGAGTGACTGCCAGAAGCAGTGCTGAACAAGACAGCGACCAGGGAGGAGTCTTCTGGTCCAACACGAGGGGCCCCATCTTGGGGGTACAATCGCGCTCTTTAGATACTGTCGTGTAAGGGGCAAATCAACTGCAATATCCTACTGAGGCCACCCTGCGGGTCTCCCTCCCAGTCACAGCCATGGTACCATCAGACATTCCGCTAACACGAGACAGACCATGTCCACAGCAGCCACCTGCCTGCCAATGACAGCCCTTGTCACAAAGCACAGGGGCCAGACTGGTAAGAACTGCTTTGGGGAACTCTTGCCACCTTCCTGCTGATCATATTTCCCTCGTGATGCAAAGGACTGTCCCCTGGTGGCTCCTGATCTTATTCTGGGGTTAAGCTCCCAAGTTAGAGAGCCAATAATAACCATCTGTGAAAGGCAGAGGCTTTGGGTGTGCAGTCCTGAGAAGCACCTGAGAAGTGGAAGTTTGAGAACCACCAAGTGAGATGAAAAGCAGCGGAACACAGGAAGTCAGCATGCAGCTGCAGCGGAATGGTCATTCTGCCTACATTTATGGTAATTATCTTGGCACGGAGTCCAGGATGGGTGGAGAATTCCAGCATGTTCTTGCTTGCCTGCAGGACTTCCTCCATTCTGCTCTGAAATGATGCCTCCCTAAGCTGACTTCACATTGGCAGGGGTGCCAGGATCATGCAGATTAAATGAGATGGTGTTACGTGCAAGCACTTAGCATGCGGCCGCACACATGGCAGGTGCTTAAGGAATGTTCGTTGGAGGTGAATCTCGCTTTTTCTTTATCAGCCCCACATTGGCCTTTTCTTCGAAGAGCTGGAGAGAAGAATTTGCCAGCTGCCTCCGCTGACAAACTGCCTGCTGCGCCCACTGGGCACAAGCGTCACTACACAAGAACTGGATCGGTGTCCTTCCTTCTGGAAGGTGAGTGGGAGGAGGGTATCCCTCTTCCCCACTGCAGCTCAAACAGCAGAGGCAGAGGACTCTGACCTGGGGATGAGAGCCCAGCTCTCCCACTGAGACCCGAGTGAACGTGACTGTGAATCTTAACTTCTCTGGCCTCAGTTCCGCCTTTGACCGAAGGGACAGGGCTGGGCAGAGGATGTCTTACGGTTCCTTCCAGACCTGAGATGCTAGGGTCCCAGCCCCAGTTTAACCCTCTGTGAGGGGAAGCTTTCTTGCAAGACTTCAGACTAACACCTGCAAGGGGAATACTGAAGCGCCATCTTCAATAAAACCACAGAAAAGGAGACTGAATAAAAGGCCAGAAGAGCATAGGTGTGTCTAATATCAGCTTTTTGATGCCCCCTTGTGTCCAAATCAAGCAAATGCCACTGGGCTCTCCTCACAACCAAGCTAGCAGGTAATGAGAACTAGGGTGACTGAGTATGTGACCCTCTCCTCCTCCTAGTTCAATAGGAACAACAGTAATCTGTGTCATGACAAGACAGACTCTAACGGAAGAGAAAAAGAAAAGTGGGCTTGGCCAAGAACCTGAGACAGACACCCCTCCTGTGCCACCCTGAGAGCCGTGTGTGACACAGCAGGCTCGGGGTAACCAGGACGTGTGGTGAGTGTCCCACAAACAATGACACTTAAGGAGGGAGCCGGGGACTCCGTCACTCTCAGGACACATACCAGTCTCTACCACCACAGCCTTCCTGTTGGTGCCGGCCACGTCTGAGAGGGACTGGGGACCCTAAGTGACAGGGGAGGAGCATCCAGATCCAAGAAGGAAAATGCTGGAGAAGGGTGTTTCCAAATACAACTGGGCTTTTTCCTCTTTGAGTCAGAGCAAAGCCTGCAGACTGGTGGCCCACAGGATGGATTCGCTGGGTCATCTAACCTTCCAGACACTTCACAAAACCCCAGTCATTCACAACATAAAAGCCCCCTGGCCTGCTCTTAAAAACCCAGAGCAGGGCGCCTGGGTGGCTCAGTTGGTTAAGCATCTGCCTTCGGCCCAGGTCATGATCCCGGGGGTCCTGGGATTGAGTCACATGTCAGGCTCCTTGCTCAGTGGGGAGTCTGCTTCTCCCTCCCCCTCTGATGCTCCCTCCCCACTTGGGTTCTCTCTTTCTGCCTCAAATAAATGAATAAAATCTTTAAAAAACAAAAAAACCCCAGAGCATAATGGAGCCTGATTTCACACATAGAAGTTGTCAGGTGGGACGGAGAGGAGGTGCCAACCCCACCCTACTGCTCGCCAACCCTGAGGCTGGATGTCAGGTGTCATCTGCCCACTCATGAGAGGGGCTCTTTTTCTTACAGAGTTATCTATGCTGAGGGCTGTGTTTCAAGAAGAGCAGGAGGGAGCAGCGGAAGTGAAGAATATTCCTATTGTTTCGCGTGCAAACAAGATGCTCCTGTGCGGACATACTCAGCCACCTTGACCCATTCCCATGACCAGGGGGGTCCCTGTAGGCACTTAAGTTTCTTCTACTTTTAAGAATGTCAAAAGCATCATCTGGTTAACACACGCTGCCTCTCCCCAGCAGACCCCAGTGTCAATCGCCAGTGTTCAGGGGAACTAAAAGCAGCTCTGCAGGAAGGAGCAGGAATGCCCCAAGGGGGAGAAATGAAAATGTGGGGGAGGGGGTGGGGAGGAAGGGCTGCTGCCAGTGCCATTTGCTGGTGGCTGGCTATGTGGCCATGTGCCATGCCGGGATCCCACGACTGCCCTATACCGCAGAACATGCTAATTTGCCAGGGGCTGTGGCTGGAGCCAGAAGAGAAGGTCTGAAGAGCAAGCCCGGGCAACTCTATCAAGTCCAGCCTCTCCTGGGAATGTGGACTTGGGGTTCAGTCACCAGTTTGACCTGGGGCAGGCTCAGCACATTTGGGCAGGCTCTGCACTGCACAACCATGGGGGGTACGGCACACGGTGACCTCATAGGCACGTACATTTACTATATCGACGTTCCAGCAGATTGTCGTCAGCGTTATGTCCTGACAAAAACATTAAGTTATTACAATTTTCTGACATACAGAGGTAAAGTGTTCCGAGGAAAGACATCTATCTCTTGTTCACATGAAGCTGCCACAGAGCAGTCACGCTGGCTGAGGTGGGCCACTGTTTCTCCTAACTTCCTGTCTACGAAGAACCCCTAGCTCTGTGGTAAATGCACCCCCCAGTATGGCTCAGTCAACTTACTACCTACACTCCTGTCTGCACATTCACAGTTGCGAGTCTGGGCAAAGTGTCTCCCAGGGCAAAGGGAGTTTGCCCAGACATGGGAATGCCTGCACGTAGCACTCCTTGTCCTCACTGCAAAGAGCACCAAGTGTTCGATGTTCCAGCCCTGGGGCCCTGGTGGGGAAAAGGCAGGGAAATACCACACTATGGGTCCCCAGCACGGAGGTCATGTTTAATCGAGCAGCTCTCCAGAGCACATGATGGGACCAACAGCCCCATTCCAACCCTGAGCCTTGATTTCAGTGCCCTTAGATCAAGGACTGACAAGAATGGTTGGAGGTAACGGATCATCCACTAAAAATCCAGCATTTCACAGAGTACACCTCTTTTCGATGGGCTTCTCACCTCCAGCATCCGGGACCGTCGGATAGTGATATGAGTGACGTGGGGAGAGGCCGAGCTGGTCTCCACGAGCCCCAGTTTCTCCTTCTCCTTGGTGACCATGTTTCGAAACAGGAGAACTCTCTGAAATGAGCAAAGGTGAGACCAGAAACTGGGTCAACAACCGATGATTCCCGAAGACACAGTGTACAAGATTAGTGAAAAAAGTCATCTGAGAGGCAAACAGAATAGGACACTCTGATATGCGCTGCAGGTTAGAAGTGTCTTGGGAGAATTGCAGACATTCCCCAACACAATCTGGGGAATTAGAAATTATAGCTGAATACATGCCAAGGAAGAAAGGTCCCAGAAAAAGCGGTCTGGCTGTAGCCAGAATGCCCTTTACAATGGTCTGGGAGAAAATCATTCTCGTTCAGTTGATAAACCACTATAAAAACCTGGCGTCAGGACAGGTTAGAGGCTGCCTTATGTAGCTGTGCCTGCTTTAAAGGAAATCAATGTCAAGAGTTACAAAACAGAAACATTTCAAAGATAGTATTTTTCATGGTCAGAAATTTTAAAAAATGATCTCACAGAATAAAGGTCCCTGACCTTTTATCTGCGTCCTCTGTGCCCTCAAGCACACCGTAGCCCCACCCCCCCACCCCTGCCAAGTAACATTTCTCAATTACTGTTAGAGAGGAACCCTCTCTCCCCCCTGCATGGTCAAGATTCTGATAAGCCCCTTTTAGGAGAGCACGACCCCCTGCCCCAGCCTGGGTTTGAGAATCACTGCTGTACAAGCACTCAGATGACATCAGCTGAATGAAAAAAATAAATCCAACCACTGCTGTTTTCTTAAAAATGAGAATCCCCACCAAAGTCAAAAGCTTTGTTAAATACAAACAAAGACAGTCAGAACAATAACAATGGTAATAAGGGTTAACTATATACGGGGGAGGTTAGTGCATTCACATTTGATCATTTAATTGGCTATGAAGTAAATACAGCTGTAACAGGAAAAGCAATTGCCAATGGCCTCCTGAGGAGGAACGTATTTGGCAGAGGGGCTACTTCTCAGCGGGGCAGCTTAATGTGGCTGGTCGGCAAGTCTAGAAACAAGGACTGCAGTGCTCTGAGTAGTACCAAAAGCTCTGGGGGTTCTAGGACAACACAGAGGGGAAGAACAGACTGAGCATCAGGGACGGCGGCCGTGATGCGGGTGAAGGGCACCTTCGACTACCCCGTCTGTGCAGGGGGACTGCCGACTTCCAGAACAGGTCTTTCATTTGTGTGGGCTATGGCGCACAACGGCTTCTTCTGACCTCAAATCTTTAGCACGATCACCTGCACACGAGGCAGAAGAAAAGCTTCCCATCTGGGTGGATCCGGTATGGGGCAGAGACCTCATACACAGAAGTGGAAGTACAGAGGGGGCTGAGGGAATGCCCGCCTCCCAGGAATCCCAGGATGAAGCCCTGATTTCCATGGGGTGTGGAAGACGGATTGGGGCAACTGTAAGCAGTGCTCAAGGGGCTGAGAGGCCTCAGCGACCACAGAAGACATCTGGGAAAGGACCCGTGTCTCCACTGTGCAGATGAAGAAAGTGACTCACCCAAGGTCCCACAGCTGGTGGACAGAGGGGCCAGATTCAAACCCAGGACCCACACACAGACCACCACACCACACAGCCCCTGCCTACCTCACAGGGTGCCAGGCCTTCCAGGCCCAAACAAGAGAGAAAGGCCTCGAGTCCCAGTCGCACACAGATTGGTACAAACTACGTAAGACAGCACGGAGAGTGAAGTGCTGTGTGAACCAGGCAGAGTTGAGGCCTTTAGAAACATTAAGGGTGGGAAGGACAGTGTTGTGAGCCGCCCACCTGAGTGAGGTCAAGAACAGGGAGAGTTTTGGCGTTTAGAGCCAATGCCATAGTGACAGATGCAAGAGAGCAGGCAGGACTACAGAGACCCTATCACCCTGTGCATTCCAGCAAGACGCGTCGGAGCGAGGGCAGCACATGACACGTCAGGATGGAACAAAGCCCTTGCCACCCCGACACACTGAGCCGCAGATGCCCTCCCGGACCTGCCGGGGCCATCACAGGATCAGGACAGGGGCCAGGGGCCAGGAAGGGTCCCCAAGAGATAGGAAAGAGAGACTTCATGAACCAAGTAACAAAAGCCTTGATGGCAATCTTCAGCAAAATTCCCCGAAGAAAAACACAGCAAGGATTAGATTAGAGCCCCCACGTCATGCCAACTAATCTCAGAGGTTCCCAGGCTTCTTGTTCTCAGCACCCCTAAAGGCTCAGGAAGGACTTTCGCAGCACTCCTAGGTCAAAAGAAATACAGCGCCATTTACAAGGTGGCTAGGGTCCTAAACCACTTGGTAAGTATTTGTGTGCATGGTCACCTGGGTGGCTTAGTTGGTTAAGCGTCTGCCTTTGGCTCAGGTCATGATCTCAGAGACCTAGGATCAAGCCCCACATCGGGCTCCCTGCTCAGTGGAGAGCCTGCTTCTCCCTCTCCCTCTCTGCTCCTTCTCCCCCTGCTTGTGTTTTCTCTCTCTCAAATGAATTAAATAAAATCTTAAAAAAAAAATATTTGCGTGCTAAGGGCTTAGTAGCTCTATTTTAAAAATACACATACGTTGAAATTAAAAAACTTCTTTAAAACCCAGCTTAGCAAATAGGACATCCTCAAGAGGAATGCTGACATCGTGAGCTTGAGCTGTTACTTCACAGAGTGGCCAACAGATTTCATTGTGCTCCTCTCAAAAGCTTAAAATATCCTGTGACAACCCAGGGCCACCCGGGCATGCCGTCTGTGAACTGCAGAGACGGAGCAGAGATCCCAGGCCGTGCGATATGGGAACGCCACGGTCCAGGGCTGATTTTGCAGGCACGCAGGCCCAGGGCGAGGTGCTGTGTGAGAGTCATCTGCGCATCCCAGAAGATTTAGAGATTCCACTGTCTGTGGCTGTTCAAGGACCAAAGGGTAGAAGGTACAGAGCAATCACTCAGTTTCAGGTGAGGAAGAACGTTCCATCACTGGGCAGAGTAAAGCAACAGCACGTCTGGCTCTATCTGAGGCAAGGTCAGGGATATGGTCAGAGGGGCTCCCTCTGGGGGTGGGGGTTAGGGGCTCGTTTCACTAAGTCATCTCCATGAGATCCCTTCATTTCTGAGAGGCTCTGCTGTCAAGTGCAACAAGAATTTAAACAGACTCATCCGTCTGCGAATCGCTACTTGAGGGAGAAGAATGACAATCGTGAGTATTAACATCAAGGTCAAAACAAAATCAGAGAGCAATGAGGAGTAAGTATCTCTGAAAAATGAGGTTCAATATACAAAAATGTGACTTGTGCTCTTTTCTAAGAACGTCTTTTGTCAAAAAAGAAGGAAAGGAAAGAAAGGCGCACGAAGACCTGAAGGAGCCCCGTATTGCTGCGGCGCCCAGCAGACATTTCTGGAGCATCACTACAAACCAGGGATGCGGCCGGTGCCTACCCTCGCTTCCCAACACTCTCCCCACAGGACCTGACCCCTCCTGAGCCTCTCCCGTCCCTTGAGTCTGGGACACCACGTTGCTGGTTTCCTTCCTCTGATTAGTCCTCTCCTCGTGCTGGCGCTCTAAAGGACAGGTCCCTGGTCGTCTTACTCCGTCTGGCTCCCTGACCACCCTGTCCACAGCCATGGATGCAGCCAGGTTTGGGCACTGTCCACACGCGGAGCCTCTCTCCAGCTCCGTCGTCCAATGGCCTTGAGGAGTCGTAGACACCTCACCTGTTGCCTGCTCAACGCTGACCTCACTTCCAGACCTGCCTTTGCCTGTGCTCCTACCCCAGGAAATGACTCCCAAAAGTGCCCAGGAGCCCGAGCCAGAAACACACCCACCACCTGAAATCCATCTCTTTCTCCTCTGAATGTCTTCGTTCTCATGATTCTATCGTCTTTCCACTCCTCTAACACCGCTGCCCCTAGCCAGGCCTCTATCCCATGGCCAGAAGGAACTCTCTAAAGCGTAGCTCTGACCAGGGGCCCCCGAAGCTGAAAACACTCAATGATTCCAACTGAAATCCACACTCCTGCCCTTGGTTCGCAAGGTCCTTCTGACTCCAACTCCTACAAACCTCCTCAGTTTCCTGGCTCTCCTTTACATTCCCCACAGCCAGACCATACGGCCAGCCCTCCAGGAGCACCATACTCTCAATCACCCGGGGCCTTTAACCACTGTCTGCTTTTGCCTCTAGAAGCTTCTCTTGATTCACTTCCCCCTATTCCCAGCTGGGTCAGGTCCGCTTGTCTGGGCCCCCGCAGCATCCATCCCTGTAACACACACCCCACCTGCCAGAACTGCCAGTTCCCACTGTCTTCAGTCTCTGTACTTGGCTTAACACCTGACGTAGCGGGAGATCCAATCACCGTTCGCATCTGCTGAGTGAATGAGCTCAGTTCTTTCTCTCCAACTGCTACAGCGAAGAGGGCAAATCAGGTACCATGTGGTGGGACAGAAAAATTCACAGGAGCCCAGCCCTGAGAGCAACTCACGTTTTTGTGGGGAATGACGTGAGGGATGTACTGCAGGATCAGCTGGGCCCGTTTCCTGTCCTTATCCAGTTCTTGGAAGAGCACACTAGGCTTGAGATCCCTTCAGAAGAAAGGCATGGGTTTGGGGTTATTACAACACGAAAACCATTCTCTAGTGCAGGGGTGGCCAACGACAGCCTGCCACCGTTTCTGTAAATCAATTTCCATGGAACACAATCACTACATACGGTCTCTGGCTGCTTTCACACTACAACGGCACAGTTGAGCACTTGCAAAACAGACCGTGTGGTCTGCAAAGCCTAAAATATTTACTGTCGCCCTTTCCCGGAAGTGTCTGCCAGACCCCACTCTAGTGCCACAACCTGAGTTGACATGTCATTGATAAAATATTGCAGACATCTTA
The DNA here is from genome assembly GCF_009762305.2 of Zalophus californianus. NCBI lineage: Eukaryota > Metazoa > Chordata > Mammalia > Carnivora > Otariidae > Zalophus > Zalophus californianus. The sequence goes on along the minus strand of NC_045608.1, from coordinate 18,355,467 downwards.
ACGTTTAGTTGTTGCAAGAGGATTTCCCCACCCCACCCCTGAAAAACCTAGCTGTCGTTTTTGTCCTGTTCATTCTGCTGATAAAAACCACCGGTGAACTATCGTAACCTGCTGCACAGTTCAGCTAGAACTTGCTTCCCATTTGCTAAATGGGACCTGGCGCTGTCACCATTAATGTTCTCTCATCACCCTCGGCATCTGCATGTCCTCACAGATGCAACTGCTGGGCGTCTGTCCTCCTAGAAGGAGAGGGGACGCAGGAGGGATGACCACCCTCCGGCCCCAGAGCATGAGTGCAGAGAGTGACAGAGGGGACTCTGGCTTCTGTGAACCCCCTTCCCCGCCCTGCTCCTCACTTGCGCAGCCAGTGGTCCTCAGGGGCGAAGCGGCGCCGACAGTCCCGCTCATACAGCACCATCAGCCACCCGTGCACGGACTGGAACAGCTCCAAAGTCTCCCCCTTGGCGTTCTCTGCGGGGCAAACGAACGGGGGAGCCACACGCGCGGAGCTGGTCAGAGCCGGCGGGGGGCCAGGAGGGCAGCTTCTTGTCTCCGTCCGTCACCCAGCCCCACGTCTCCCTCACTCTGGATTCCATGCGGAACCAAGAGAATAAAAGGCGCCCTGTGTACTTTCTTAAATGTCTGCAGGACCTGGGTGCCCCAGACACAATCACTCACGCTGCCTCCCCCAGCAGGTGATCCAAAAGATCTTTTTAACGTAAGGAGCTTTGTACTGAACAACTTGCGAGCACTTCAGGACGGGAACTCTGATTTGAGGTGTGCCCTGACACGTCATGGAAATCAACTCAAGGGAGCAAAAGGAGAGGCAGGGCAAAATCCTCAGCATCAATAATCCTCCACATGTATACATACATGCTGAAGGGAGATCTAAGACCTCCATAACCACATCGCTACCTTAAGGGGCCATGCAGAGAGCGAAGAAGTAAAACTTATAATTATGTGAATAAATGTGCCTTTCCAATTCACTGTGACGGGCAATAAAGCTAAGAATCAGGTGATGGTACAGACCGTGGCCTCCCCATGTGGCATCACTGAAATGACAGCTGGCATCTTTACCGTACCTACGAGTCCATCCCAGATCATCTTAAACACAAAGGAGTTCAGGAAAGAGGAGATGGTGACCAGCTCTTCCAGTTTGAAGGAAATCTGTTCTTCATAAACTTCAATGTCGTCAAGGATCCTAAATCAGATGGAAAATTAGTCACAACTTCCCACTGGGGAAAGGGGGGAAAATAGGAGATCTCTACCTCTTATGAGAGAAAAATAAGCTCAAGAAATAAGCTTTATCTTTCAGATAAAATGTATAGCTAACACAATAGGATGTGTAGGATCTGCTTCAGGATAACGTGAAGGGGAGAGCCGGTGGGGGTGGAGGGAAAGCAGAGGTGGCCGCGTCCTGACCACTGTGGATGGGTTCATGGGGGTTCCTTTTACTATTCTGCCCACTTTCTATTTATTTGCAATTGTCCGTAGTAAAAATTTTAAAACTACAATTGAGAGAAGAAAAAAATAAGCTCCCCTTTACATTTTTCTTATTCGTAAGTTTCCGACTGTGACACCCTTCTTAATTCCTGCCTGAACTCATGCCTAACGATCGAGGAATCTCGACTGAGAGTCTGTGTCCACCGAGGTGAGCCGTGGAATCTTCCTCTGCATCTATGACAATCACTAGTGTAGGTGCTTGAGAAGAAGTATCTAGGAGGGAATGAATGGATGCCTGAGACAACATGTGAGTAAATGAACCGTTTAAGTTACAGCTCTATGTGAAAATTTCCCAAGACTGCTTCATTTGCTTTAGAGCGCAACTCGCTCTCAGCTCACCCTTGGACCCAGCGATTCAGCGAGTCTTCAGGGGCAGCCACAGAGCCCTGCACTCGCCTCCAACTGCTCACCATGATTCTTAGCCACCTACAATCTCTGATCCCCTCCTACCAATCAGTGTCTTCTACCCTGAACATAACTGTCTGGGATCGCTTCTCTCTTATAATTCTTTACCAACCTTTGGGAAAACATGGATTTAAAAAAATACCAAACACACAAGTAGACACATAAGCTTAAAAAACAAAGGAACTGAATGGGACTCACATTTGCTAATACCCCACTCTGTGTCAGGCACTGTACTGAGAACGTGACATTCCTTTTCTCATTTACTCCCTATCAGATTGCTAATATTATTCCCATTCGATGAATAAGGAAACTGAAGCTCGGAGAGGTTAAGCAACTTGCCTAGGGTCAGTTTGATAATAATAAGCATCACAACCCTTCCTGTGTGCCAGGGACTGTGCCAAGCACTTTGTGTGCATTACCTCTTTTAATCCTTACCACATGGCCAAGAGGCACGTACTACTGTTATTCCCAACTACAGATGAGAAAACGGAGGCTCAGACAGGCGAGGCCCCCTTGCCCAAGGTGTCTCGGGAAGTGGCCGACCCAGGATCTGCCTCCTGGCTCCCTGGCTCTGGAATCTTCCAGGTAACTACCTAACCCAGTGAGTAAATGGTGGAGGTGTGACTTGAACCCAGCACTGGGAGACCCCCAAACCCCACACAAAAGGGTACTGACCCAGCTCCCCTAGAAGGATGGGAACTAAGAATTGCTGAACCCTGACTACGTGCCGCCCACCTTGTATTGTAAATGTTTTCTGGTCTAATTTTCTTAATGACCCTGCCACAGGGGTCTGAACAATGGTGGTAATCACATCAGCAGCAGCTTCCTTACGGCACTGTGATTTGGCTTCTCCACGTTCGAGGAAAGGAATGGAGCCCCCAGTAGTCAACCTACGTGATGAGGTGCCGGGAGCAGTCACAGAACAGCATCAGCATGGCCAAGAGCTGCTTGGACTCTTCAGTGTCATTGTTGAGGCATTCCAAGAAGAGCTTTAACCCTCCGTGGGGCCCCAGCTCACAGATAAATGCCCACAGTTTGGGGAGCAGGTCATCAAGGTAAGTGAGACCTGGAAAAGGATAGAGAAACCCAAGCTTCAGGTGGGGGCTCCATCTGGCCCACGGTTTCTCCTACCCACTGGGGGAACAAAACGCTTACACTTCTAAGGCGCAATCACTAAGAAAATCATTATCACCATGAGAGTAATAATCACAGTAATAGCTAACATTTCATGGGTGCTTTTCCAAGTTTCAGATGTCAATCTAAGTACTCTGCATGCATTATCTCCTTTCTATCCTGTGAAACCCAATGCTACCTCTATTTTATAAGAGAAAAAAACTGAAGCAGGGAGAGGTTAAGTAATTAGCCCCAAACCACTCAGCCAAGAAGTATCAGAGCTAAGAAGAGAACCCACATCTGTTTGACTCAGTGTTTACATTTTAAATCAGGGATCAGCAAATTTTTCCTGGAAACGGCTGGAGACTAAGCATTTTTTTTAGGCTGTGTGGGCCTGGCTTAGCACCCTGTCACACTACTGAAAGCTACCAGTGTAGCACAAAAGCAGCCATAGACAATACGTAAATGAATGGATGGGACTGTATTCCAATAAGACTTTATTTGCAAAACCAAGTGGTGGGCCGCATTTGGCCCACAGGCTGCAGTTTGCAGACCCTGCTTTAAACCATCTTTCAGGCTCACCTATACTTATCAAAGCTTTCCTCTCCTCTACTTCTATTATTCTATCTCTCCTAAAAATGGGAAAGCAATGAATGACTGTAGCGGAGATCCTGTGAAGTGTCTCACAAACATTTAACCCTGGGTGAAGCAGAAGACATTTTAGCTCTGCTCTCTGATGGCCTCAAGGCCTCAGACACACACACTACATCACTGTTACATTTTAAGTCTATTAATACAGCTATTGACTCAGAGAGCCTGGCTCTAAAGTTCCACGTGTCTCTGAATATACAATAAGGCATATGTCTCAAATTTTTCCTGTTTCACTTTCTATTTGAGTCCTTATAATAAAACCGCTCATTTTACAGAGCATTTTGAATTACTTAATTGTGAACAAAGAACTGCTTGGGGAAGATATATTTGCCTGGAGCAGGGGCAGGATGACACAATCAACGCTGCTATAAATGCTTAGTCTAGGGCGGCCTGAAGGTACCATAGAGGAGGCAAAGAAACGGGAGTGCCCACTTGGTTATTATTCCTAAAGGTTTGAGCTCACATTTTCAAGGTAGCAGAATGTGGTTCTAGAATGCAGAGACCAAAAAAGAAAGAAGAATGCAGAACACTCACAATTTAAAAATAGAGTAAGAGATAAACAGTGAGTAGTTAAACTGTGGAGACCACAAATGTACTCCCACAGGACAATTAGGAAGAGCAACTACTCTCACATTATGTGAATGGTCCTCACAGTGTGGACGAGAATACTCACTTCCAGCCTCAGACACAGATTCAACCAGGGCTGCATCTGCAGCAACTCCAGTGGAAACGAAGATGCAGGGCTCTGGAGAGCTCTGTCAGGGGCCAGCACGTGGCTCTGGGCCACCAAGTGCATGTGAGGAGCATGAGCAAAGAAGTGTATTATTTTCTACAATCTGCTTTGCATGTAGCTGAACAGACCGAATATTCTACAAACACTTTAGACTAGTTTATCTCCTTAAAAGGATGTATTGTCAAGTTAGCCAAGAAAACTTCTTTCTGGGTGCTCTCACTGGGACAACAGGGATGCCTGAATTTGTGGTCACCTTAAAAAGCTGAGCATAGGCCATAAAAGTCACATCACTCACTATGCTTCTGAAACCCTCACAGTGGGTGCTGGGGTGCCAGGCTTGGTCTAGACCCCTGTTTGCCTCCTTTTGCATTCTCCTGATGGAGCCTGCCCTGGGCCCACAGTTTTACATGACACCCCTTTGTCTGTACCCCCACAGGATACTCACATGCCTGCTTGGCACCTCACTCATCAGAGCCAAAGAGAACTCGCTGTTCCCCACAAGCCCCACCCCCAGCTGGCTGTCTCCAGCTCAGCAAATGGTACCACCATCCACACACTCTGGCTTCACCTTTGAGGCCTTTAGCCTTCACTCTTCCAAATCCAATGTACCCGTAAGACCTGTAGACGCGACCTCTGAAACATGTACAGAGGCCCCTGCCTCCCACTCCGCCAGCACACCAGTCCTGTGCTGTTCAGCCAGAGACTGTGCTGCCCCAGGCGGCAGCTGGCAGTGTCCAGAGACACGCAGGGCTGGCACAGCCGGGGAGGGGGCAGCCCGACTGGCACGTTGGGGTAGGGGCCAGGGCTGCTAACCATCCTACAGCGGACAAGATGGACTCCACAACAAAGAATTATCGGGCCCGAGAGTTCAGCAGTGCTGAGGCTGGGAAAGCCCGCTCCGGTCCAAGCCCACACCGTCTCCTTACTTCCGCGGTCACAGAGCCCATCATGACAGTAAATACGCTTTTCCCTTGCCTACAGCTCGCCTCCCTACTCTTAGAATCCTCTTGGGAAAGGGACCCTGGCCGCCTTGGTCACCTCTTCACCCCCACGGCCTGGCACAGACAGGTGCTCTGTTAACGTCTGAAGATGAATAAATATGTGTGAAAGAGAGAAGCAGTGGCAATTTATAATTAAAAAAAAAAAAAAAAGTAAAATGAAACAGAAAAGTTCTTAACCCTTTATGCAGTCAACAGCTTCATGGCCTACAGACTTTCTGTCCTCATCACACCAATTCATATGAACAAGTCCTGCACGGCAGTGGGAAGCCCCAAATGCCCAAGCCCCGTGTTCACGGCACACACGACTTTCTTCCTTGCTCGGCTAAAAAGGAAAACGTTGGGCACATCTGTGTGATGAGATACTATGCGGGCAACAGAAATGAAATTTTGGAAGAATGGTTGACGATGATAAGATGCTTCTAAAGTGATGAACAGAAAGGGAAGGGTAAAACTATGTATTTCAATCTAAACATACATATATATAAATGTGGTACACTCAGGCACAGGGGGTTATCCTTGGACTATAGGATTAAATATGGTCTAAGTTTTCTTTTTTCATGTCTTTTCTAGTTTTCTATTCAGAAAAAGTAATAACTTTCGAAGGCAAATTGTACTCCATAATGGAAATAAAAGCCAGGTCACAGGAACGAACTGGCAGCGCTAGGACTGAGGTCAGTGTGAGCCATTTAACTGAGGTGTATCAACCTCTAAGAAGAAGAGCTCAAAAATACCTTCCCCTTCAAAACGTATCTTCTGAGTCAAGAAAGCCAGAAGAAAATCAACTTTTTCTAAGAAAAATCATCCACCAAATGTCAGAGATGGAAGATGCCACCTCAGGACTCCGAACCTGTGAGTATCTGCAGCCGGATCTGGGTCAGAGTCGTCAGCGAGGTCTGGTAGAGGACACAGATGTTGCAGACCTTCTGGACCTCCGCAGAGTCCACACGCTTACCCCCAACAGGCCTGAGAATATTCCGAACGGATGCAGACTTCTGAAACGCACGCTTCAGGAGATCTGGCATGGAGAGGAGAAGGAATGGGTGAGCAGACGTTCAGTCATCTGCCCGGTTTTCCTCTGTAAAGAGCATTTCAATAAAGTGCCTGATTTACAGCCAGGGCTGGACAGTGGGGTGGCTGCTCTGACTCAAGTCATCTCTTTGGGATAAATTAGAAAAGCATTAACAACAGGCTTTTAGGTGCAACCCAGAGACCTCTTCACATCAGAAAATATCTCACACCAAGCCAGGTCTATTTGACTCCTACAGGGGATTCTTTTACCAGGCCACCAGACTTCAGAACCCACAGGGTAAAAATCTGGAGGACTACGTTAGGGGAAGACGGGCGAAGGCGGGGGGCCTGGATGATTCCCGGCTCTCTGTGCTTTCAGAGGGAAGCAGCATCAACCTCAAGTAATGATACGTGGTTTGGGTTGTACTTGACTTTAGTTTTAGACCTTCCTGTTTACATTTCCATCCTGCTGAAGGGACACTGAGCCCCTGCTCATGGACAGCTGCATGATGGGGCTCCACGCCACGCTAGATGGCAGAAGAAAAGTCACCCCGAACCTGGAAATCTGCCACAGGCAGGTGACTCCACTGAATTGTGTTAGCAGCATTTCCTGAACTTTTCTCAGAGAGGGTAACAAGGAACTTTTGACTAAGCAAACCTATGACTAAGCAAAAGGGGCAATGTGGGGGTGGCCTGGTCAGTGACCCAGCGTCCTCTGTGTACACGTGGGAGATTTTTATGATTAGGGGCTCAGAAAGGCTCGACTTCCCCTAAGAAATGGGCCTTCCTTCTTCGTGTTAATGAGTAAGAAAAGATCCACAAACCCCCTTTCATTCTAGCTACTAGAAATTCAGAGCCAAATGAAAGTTCAGAGAGCCCCACTGTAGCCCTTAGGGAATCCATAATCTCTACACACGGTCTTGGTCTGGTTCACCCACTTAGGTTTCCCTTGTTTTCCATCCCTAAGGGTTTTCTGTTGCTCTTTTGCTAAATGTGAACTTGGTTGGAGCAGTCTTATAGCCTGTGTGGGAGAAGCTTGAGTGTCACAGAAGCGGAGGGGAGCAGGCCCGCATGGACCGCAGGAGCTGCAATGGAGCCAAGCAGAGCCCTGGGCTCCGCCTGCCCCAGCAACTCACTCTTCACGGGAAGCACATTCTGGGGGGATGCTGGCTGCACGTGGGCTGGCTCCTGGTTCTCCAGCAGCTTCTTGCTCAGGATGTCACAGAAGAAGATCCGGATCAGAGGCACGCCCCACAGGAACTGCAGCTGCTTGGTGATCAAGGGCATGGACTCATTAAGGCTAGGAGAGAGCAGGAGACCAGGCGGGTCAGTTCTACCTGATGGATGGCCACCGACAGCTCTCAGCTCCCCACTGGGCCTTCCGCTCGGGGGACTGGCTATGGCCTGCCACTCAACATGGCAAATAAGAGGATAAAAAAGAGAAAGTGGGATCCACAAATGCCACCGAGGGCCTAGATGCATAAGGTACTGCCCTCCCTGTCTTCTCTGCTGCCCTCCCCAGGGCTTCTTGTGCCACTGACGGCACTCCTGCTCACCCCAGGGCCCCAGGCGCTCCTCGGCACAGCCCCCCCAGGCACCCTGTCTCAGTTCTTCGTCCTGATCCCACCCCACTTACCACCCAGTCGACAAAAGCTGAATGATTCTCGTTGTACGGTCCTCTTCTTCACACCTAGACTGCAGGCCTGGCCTGCAAATCTCCGTGACCCCCAACCTCCTAAGAGGCTCCTTGCCTTCAAGTGCTCCCTCCCCCAATCCACACGGCACCCCAAGCATCAGACTCACTCCTGAAATCTGCCTTCATCACCTCCCGGCTCTCCATCCCATCGAGGCTCCCTCGGGCTCCCAGCATCACAGGAGAAAGAGCCACCACCCACGGGCACGGGCCAGGCCTAGAGGCAGGCCCTCGACATACCTTATCTCATCTGATCCTCTGAGACAACACTATCCGAAGCCTGGGAAAACCGTCCCCACGTTTCAGGATTGGAGAGTGGGGTAAAGCCGCTTGTCCAAAGCCCCTCAGAGCAGACCAGGCTGCAATGCTGTGCTCTCCTGCCCTTCCTGCCTCCCACAACCTCCGTCCCGAGTCCCAGTCACACATGCTCCACCCTCTTCAGGCTGGGATGTCACACAGGGACCTGCCATCAGCTGGTCATTTGTCTCTTCAACTGGATGGCTCTCAGGCATAGGGAAAAGGGAGACGATCTGGGGATTTCCTTCCCTGGCCCTCATTCTTTGCCTCAAGGGCAGCTGCCAGGGACCCAGGCAGAGATCTGAACAGGAAAACAGTGGGGAGCCACAGCTGCCTTCACTCCTGAGACCTGCCTCATCTCAGTCAAGGGTACAGCTTTCATTTTCAAACTCATGACGCCACCTCACTTAATTGCTCTCTTCTTGCCTAACATTTTTAATGTTTCTGCGTTCTGTAATTAAAAATTTTTAAATTGATATTCCACCTCTTGAAAAGGATGAGGTGACTTCTATCCCCTTTCAATCATGTGTCTTATTTCAGTATCTCCAAAATACGGCAATCTAGGGAGTCAGGAAAAGCGATATTGAAAAAGAAAAAATAGTATTGATAGATGAGGTTCACAGTTTACTAAAGAATTAAATACAAAATAAAATGACCTCAAAACAATTGCTGAAATTAACAGGTAAAAAAAGAAACTGAAGGGATATTCACGCAGGTTGTCTCGGGGTAGTGGCATAATGGGGTGGTTTTTATTCTCTTTTGGTCTTATCCAGATTTTATTCAGTGAATATATATTACTTTTGTAACAAACAACACAACACAAGCTGGAAGAAAGGAAGGAAGAAGGAGAGGTGGTGAGAGGCACGCAGGGGACAGGAAAGATGGCGGTTTGCCTCCAGGACTCACCCGTAGTCCACAGATTGCGAGAACCAGCCGAGGACAGGGTGCCAGTGGGTCAGGTTGGATTTCTTCTGGGACACGTACTTCTGACAGTAGCACAGCATCTGGGTGAGCAAACTCACAAACCCGTCCGTCTCCTCCTCTAACACCCTGGGGCTGAGGGAGCCCAAGTGAAGGAGGTTGCCTACAAAGAGAGAAACAGTGTAGTGGGCCCAGGTGACCCACTGCGTCACCTTCACTGCCCTGTTCTCTGCCCAGGGCTCCTGCAGACACATTCATGTGTAGGAAGAAACGCCACGCAGAGAGGTGCCTAGCTTCAAATCCTGGCTCTGCCACAGAAGAGCTGCGTGCCCCTCAACCCACCTCTCCAACCCTTTTCCTCATTATAAGACTGGAATAAAGCTCCCCACTCTTGATGTGAGGATTATATGAAGTAACGTAAAACGTCACACAGAGATGTGTGATCTTTAGTTAGCATAACATTTTGATACTACACTAAGATTAAAAAATCAAGAGCCAGTGTAAGAAATGACCTTTGGAAGCACATCTGAGCGTTCTGGGAAATCACTGTTGTCCAATGTTCACCGAAGTTATTCAATATGCCTTGTGTGAGGACTCTCACCATAAACTCTCTTAAAATTTCGCCCCGAGAACCTTTTTCTATGTAAAATAAACTTCTTCTAAGTGATGAGAATTACGTACCACTGCTGATTTCAAATGCTTCTATCCATTTTCTTCTGTCCTGTCTTCATTTACAAGGAAAACATAAAATAGATGATGCAGGCCCTATTCTGATCTAAACACCACCTAACTGTGCCCGTTCTTCTCTCTGGAGATGGAGAATTATCCAGGCGATTCACGGCATTTTCATTTTTCCCTTGGCTGCCAGGAAGCTGAGGGCCAAAATTTAACATTCATTTACAGTCACTCAACTAGGTTGCCAGGTGGATATATTTTCCATTGATTTTCAATTTTACGTTGTCTGTTTTATCCATCTGGTTACATGTCTTTTAAGTACTTCCAAGTGTTACTAAAAACAACTCATGATCTCCAGAACAGTAAAAAACAAAAACACTTGGACTTTTCCCGACACCCAGAACACAAATTCCAGCCACAGATACTCACCCATTAGACAGAGCGTATGGCATCCTTCTAAGCTTTCACATACGTCACGGCATCGATCTTCGTTTCTTAAAAATGTGATGAATTTACGAAGCATGTCATGAGATTCTAAAACAGTGAGGCGCTGCAAACAATTGCAGACTGTTAAGAGCGGGAGCTGACAGGAAGAATTTCCCACCACAGTATGAACGTGATGGCTTGCAGATCAACAACTGGAGGCCAAACGTGCCCTCAATGGCCAGGAAGAAAACTAATAAAGATGAGAACCTGATTTTCTGGCCTGCTAACATGAGCGTGCCTATGGTGGCTACTGGTTTAGAAGAAATCTCAGGAGAAGAAGTGGAAATTAACAGAGAAAACATTTACTCTCTAATTTCTAAGAAGAAAGGCAAAAACGGACTCGGGGGGGACATCACGGAATCACTTACCTCAGGGGTCACTGTGCTGAGATGAGTCACAAGAGCGGGTACAGACATGATGTGGATGAGGAATGGTCGAATCAGATTGTCTGAAAACTGCGCGGCAATCACAGGGCTAGACACAGACAGATTACCTTCTTCACACGGGCGTGCACGTCACCCCAGAGCCAAAGAGCCACTGTGCCAACGCCCCCAATTCCCCTGGAATTATGCTTCACAGGACTTTTAGGAAACTACAGGCTGAAAATGAGGATCCCCCCAAGGGGAGTGGCTGAGTCAGTGACAGTACAGCTGTAGGATGCAGCTAGGAGACAGAGAGCCGTTTTGAAGTTTTACTGACATGAGCGAATACTCTTGCTGTAATAAACTTTAAAGAAAACAGGATGAGGAACTATGTCTATGGGAGGCAAGGGAGGAGGTAGTGACCTAGAGGAAGGAAGAGAGCTTCTGGAATGCCAGCACTGTTCTATTTCTCAAGGGGAGTGGTCCTTATGCAGGCGTGTTTACTATGTGATAACTCGCCAATTCACATTCTGATTAAGCAATTTACTGTAAGTATGCATTATGATAATAATACTTAGATATGTGTATACATAGATAAGCCCATAAGTATATACAAGTGAAAAAAACCCAAGAAGGACAGATTTTAAAAAATGTTAACAACGTGTGTCTGGGTTGTAGAATCAGGAGAGACATTTTTTTTTTTCATCTCTGAAAATACTGTTTTTTTTAATAATTTTTATTGTTATGTTAATCACCACACATCATTAGTTTTTGATGTAGTGTTCCATGATTCATTGTTTGTGCATAAGAGACATTTTTTCTTATACTACTCTATTTCCTTTTTTTTTTTCTGGAGTAAAACAAGATTTCATTGTTGACAAGGTTACTTCTGAGTTGCAGAAATTCTTCTGGTTTTTCCCTATACTACTCTATTTCATTCAGGTTTTCTACAATAAGCATGCAATCCTCCATAATCAAAAAAAGATAAATGTTATTAAAATAAGATAATGACCCCTACCTCAAACCATATGTAAAAATTAACTCAAAATGGATTATACACCTAAATGCTAGTTTTATAACTAAAACTGTAAAACTCTTAGAAGGAAACACAGCATCTTTGTGACCTTGGGTTTGACAATGATTTCTTAGGACAAAAAAAAAAAAGTCACAAAATTTGGGGCGCCTGGATGGCTCAGTCGGTTGAGCGTCTGCCTTTGGCTCAGGTCATGACCCCAGGGTCCTGGGATCGAGCCCCACACGGGGCTCCCGGCTCAGTGGGGAGTCTGCTTCTCCCTCTGGCTCTGCCCCTCTTCCTCGCTGCTGTGTGCGTGTGTGCTCTTTCTCACTCTCTCAAAATGGGTGAATAAAATCTTTAAAAAAAAAAAAATCACAAAACATAAAACTTTTGGCTTCAAAAGACACCATCAAGAAAGTGAAAAGACAACCAGAAGAAAGGGAGGAAATATTTGCAAATTATCTCCTGGTAAGGGACTTTTATTTGGAACATATAAAGAACTCAAACACTCAACAACAAAAGACAACCCAATTAAACAATGGGCAAAGAACGTAAATAGACATTTCTCCAAAGAAAGAGATGTGAATGGTTAATAAGCACATGACAAGATGGTTAACATCACTGGCCATCAGGGAACTGCAGATCAAAACAACAGGGAGGGATCACCTCACACCCGTGAAGGGGACTATGATCAAGAAGATAACAAGGGTTGGGGGGAGCTTGGAGAATTTGTAACCCTCATTCGTTACTGGTGGGAATGTAAGATGGTGAGGCCACTTTGTTTGGCAGTTTTTCTTAAAAGTTAAGCACGGAGTTACCACCTGATCCAGCAATTCCACTCTGAGGAATATATACGAAATGAAAAGCAGGTCCACACTAAAAACTTACACATAAATGTTCACAGTAGCACCATTCATGACAGCCAAGAAATAGAAACAACCTGAAGGTGGCACAGCCATACCACGGAATATTACTCAGCCATAAAAAAGAACAAAAAACGGATACGTTCTGCAACACGGATGAAAGTGAAAGAAGCCAGGCATGGAAGACCACATGTTGTAGGATTCCATTTATGTGAAACGTCCAGAAGAGGCAAACCCCAAGGGAGAGAAAGTAGATTAGTTGTTGCTGGGGGCATGGATGGGGGGAGGGGTGGGGGGGGAAGGGATGTGACTGGTGATGGGTATGGGGTTTATTTCTGGAATTAAGACAGTGGTGATGACTGCACAACTCTGTGAATGTACTAAAAACCAGTGAACTGTATATTTCAAATGAATGAAAGGTAGGATATGTGAATTATAATTCAATAAAGTTATTTTAAAAAAACACCAGAGATCATGCAAGAAAAAACAAACAAAAAAGAACTTACAGGAGGAAATTGATCTCTTCCAGCTAAGGTGCTCCAGTGGCAACAAGCAAGTATGTTACCGGTATTTACACTCTCAGAATTTGTATCATAAACTTTCACTTTCAAGGGTACCATTTTTGGGACCAGAAAACTGCATATGGCTGAAATGCTCAAAACACCGGTGTCTATGTGAACCACCTGTCTATAGGAGGCTGACCAGTCAAGCTAAACTCGCTGAGTTGGACAAAAGCGAATTCTCTAAAAAGAGAATTAAGTTACTTTCTGTATGTTAGAAAGAGGCGTGGATCAGGAAGAAGCAATTACCTAGACAGAGGAAAAGCAAACCACAAGAGAATGTCACCAACACTTTAACTCATCACTTCTCACTTCCAAGGGGATGCCAACGGCAGGACCCCGCCCCCAGTCACATCCCGGAGTAAATTCGCCTGACCCACCGTGAGTGAGGTACTGCAGGACTGCTAGGAGGCAGGGTTGCCTTGAGGGAGGCCAGTCTAAAAAGACCACACATACACACCTCAATGCCCTGTTATCTATACCCCTAGTACGAGGTCATCAAAAACTTCCTTTAGCCTTGTGGTTGTTGCACCTAAGCCGCCTAGGGTGAAAAATCCTTCCAATGTCCTGCCAGTGGTACGCTGGACAGGGTGCGCCTTATGTGCGGGTCTCAGTGTTAGGCACGGCAGGGGAGGAGGGGAAAAGAGAGGTTCACTGCACAGTACCCGCCAACAGAGAGCAGGACAGGCACACGGGAAAACAGAAACTGAGCCTGCGCAAACCTGCGGCCTGGGTAAGAAATGGAACAGGGAGAATTTAAGAAAGTTCCCACATGCCACGAATTCTATATATATTGTACCTAGAATACAAAAATGTGTCCAATACGGGACGCAAGTAGGCAAGCGTAAAGAACGAGGAGTAAAGAGCATGGGCTCTGGAGTCAGAGAGCCTGGGTTTAATCCCTGGCCCTGCCATTCCCTGCTGTGTGACGGGCGGCACATGGCTTAACCTCTCTGGGCCTTAGCTTCCTCATCTATAAAACCAAGATTAGAGAATGTGGTGAGGAGTCATATATGTGAGCAGAAGTCTTAAAACAATTGTGTGGCCCGTGAATGTTAGCTATTTGCACCGTAAGATTTGGTGATCATGTCTAAACATATCATTTATAATTTTACAGACTTTCAATAGTTTATTCCAGTATGACAAAACCACTAGGTATCTTGTTTTAAAAGGTCCCGGCCATTTTCAATTACATACAGATATTCCGAGGGGGAAAAGGTGCACCGTTTAAGAAAAAGGCTTTAAAGCAGCCCGGCCTTCACAAGTGAGCCAAAGGACTCTAACATACAGAGTGAAAAAACCTAAAATGATGGATGCTACTGTATTCTTAAGGGAGAAGAAACGTGCTGGACTGGGTGGGTGTGACCCTTTTGGTGAATCACACCATGAATGACAACCCTCTCGGGGCAGGGGAGGGACGCCGTAATGGAAGGAAAGATTTGTGTTCTCGGGAGACCGAGGCGGCAGAGCTGCTGCTGTACCCTGGAGCTCGGGCATCCGTGTGCTAACCCTTCGCTGCCCCTGACAGGGAAGAGGGTGGGTGATGGCGGAATGAGCCGCCCCAGAAGGTGACTCAGGAAAAGAAGTTGCAGGAAACCTCTCACTGGAAAACCTGTTTGTACCTACATCCTACAACTCATTAAATACAACTCCTCTCAAGGTCTGCAAGGAAGGTCTAATTGTTTACTGGATAATCTGTCTAGCTCTGGAACTAATTATAGCATCACTGGCTGACACCTGCTCTTCGGTCTTAAGGATCTTGCCTCTAGAAATGTGCAGTCCGACGCAGTAGCTGCTGACCACTTACAATGTGGTGAGTTCAGCAGCAGATAGACTTTAAGTATAAAATCCACCCCAGATTTTGAAGACTCAGTATGAAAAGAAAAAAAATTATTACTTTTAAATAAAATAAATTATTTAAAAATACTGACTTCATGTAGAAATAATTATACTTTAGATATACTGGTTTAAATAAAATAGATCATTAAACTTAATTTCACCTTTCTTTGTACTTTTTTTATTGCAGTTCTCATTCTATTTCTATTGGCAGGGCTGCTCTGGACCAGCCTTGTCCCATAGAACTTTCCGTGATGATGGGTATGTTCCTCATTTGTGCGGTCCAGTAAGGTCATCACTGCTCAGTCCCATGTGGCCTGGAAGCACTTGAAACGTCGCTAAACGAGGAACTGAATTCTTAGTTGTAATGTATTTCTATTTAAACAGCCCCAGAAGGTTCAGTGGTTAGTGGACAGCACAGTCTAGACCAGGAATGGCAAAATATGGCTCAAAGACCCAATTCTGCCCACTGCCTCTTTTTCTAAATACAGTTTTATTGAAACACAGCCCTTCTTGCTTGTGTATGTATGGTCTACAGCTGCTTTGTGCTGCAACAGCAGGGTGGCTGTGATAGTGTGTGGCCCACAGAACCGAAAATATGTATTAGCTGGCCCCTTACTGAAAAAGTTTGCCAAATGATACTCTAGAACATCATTTTCCAAAATAGTACTCCATAGAAAAGGACTCCATGGGACATTAATAGACATGCTCCACACTGAAAAATTAGGCGAAGGTATTCCATGTTCAGATATGTTCGGGCCAACATCAGATTAAACAAGCCCAAAGGTTCCTGAACCTCAGGACTTGTCAAGAGCTTCCTGAGGTAAAGTGCCCTGTGGATTAGCAAAGGGGACACAGCAGGGAGCTCTACCAAGCTAATTTGACCCCCAACACTCCCTCTGCCCTAAGTTATTATTATCTTAGGGATTAAGATTAGCAGGTTACCTTATTAACATCTTCCCCCAAGTCAGTGCTCCTTTCAACAGTTTAAGGATGTTCCAGACCCAAACAGACACCGCTTTGTGTACATGGCGATTCTCTGAATTGCAGGCATAATTTCCACATGGAACTGTTTAGCTTCGTACGTATTTTGTATCTCCTAACTAAGTGAAGACAAACAGCACATCCTCTCTGGGCCTCCAGATTTGAACATTTTAAACCTGTGTTCACAACACTACTCCCTTAACCCTCTGCTTGGCTCTTCGCTGAGCCTCCTCCAGCTCTCGGGTTCTCTGTATCGATTAAAAGCTCAAAAGGAAAAATACTTGTGTCTTGGGCCCTTGGCACAATGAAAAGCAATTCACTTTGAAAAACTTCCTTCAAATCATGATGCAAAAAATTCAGGGGCACAGACAGAAGAGCTGCCACAGATGCATCACGATCGGAAGAAAGACACTTCCTGTGAATTCAGACAAAGCAGGCAGCCCACACCGAACATAAGGAACAGGAGAAAAGGAAAGCAAGAGGAGGAAGCCTCCTGAAGTACACCAACCCCTCAGCTGGAGTTTACTACTTACCGCAGCGCTAGAGAAAAGGTTGCAGTTAAAGTGCCTTTGGACAGACAAGGCCGGGGTCTCGCCAGGCCGCGGGTTAACAATATCTGAAAAAGAACATTTTAACTGGTCGGGGGAACAACGCCAACTATATATTCACTTGTATGTAAAAAAGCAGCACAGAAATAAAATGAGGGCTTCAGATAAAAAACTCTATTGGAATGTTTTCTGAAAATGAAGGGAGAGCAAAGTAAGGGTTATCGCCTTCATGACGCCTCTCTCGATATCATATTTGAAATTTAGAAAGAATAAAGAGCTAAAAAAGTTAATAGCCAGTGAAAAGAACACCAGACTTAAATCTTGCCTGTGTGTTTTTTCTATATTCTGGTATCTAGAAGCTTCCTCACAGAGATGAATGGCTGACGACACCACCTCTGGCTAGCATGCACCTCACAGGGTTTGTGTGAGGAGAAAAGGCAACCCGATCAGGAAGGAGCCAATCTCAGTACCAGGCAGAAGGCAGGGCTAAATCAGTGCAACTTCTTAAACTCAAGAATCTCCAAAGTGCTTTTAAACAGTGGTTAGAGTTCTGACAATTCCCTGGGGGTGTGAGTGAGATGGCACAGTCAGGGGCAGTGTGGACAGAAGGGGTTTGAGAACACAGCAAGAAAGGTAATTCCAGACACCACCCAAGAAGGAACCCGAGGGAACCAAGCCCTGAGGCCTCCTTCTCGACTGTAAATGTCAAGTGACTGGGTTATTCCTGGAGCCAAAGATGGAGCACAATGAAGGGGTCCCAGGGCCACTGTCCTCCCTTGACACCAACCACAGGGGACTCAAGGTAAGGGAAGAGACGGGATGCCAGGCTTTCAACTCCTGTGAAAAGCTTTCTGCGGGGAGGGCACCAGATAGGCCGAAATCAGCTGTAAAAATCCAAGTTTAGGTAAGGAAGAACGAGGTCCCATGATAGGGGATGAGGGTCACAAACCTGCAGCACAGAATAAAATCCATGCTGGTTGAGATGTCCCATGATGTTTGCACAAATGTGGTTCATGGCTGGTCGAAGACTCTCCCCTAAATGAAGAAAGAAGTCTGAGAAGAAAGGCTCTGGCCTTACTGTGAACCTTTTATAAGTGGTACAGAATATCATGGCCCAGGCCCAAGGCCATAAAGAAAGTAGATTTTTCTCTGGCTTGCTTTCCTACTCTCCCTGCTTTGGTTCGGTACCAGAGTACAGGGAGAGGCCAACCTCCAGAATTCTCTCTCCCAGAAGGTCCAGCTCAAGCATCCCCTCTTAGGTGATGAGTCCTATCATTTCCCTGGTCAGAAGAACGTCCCCAGCCTCTGAGCGCCTGTAGCACCTTTTGTAATTCCCTCCGACGGCTTGGCACGTTCTGCTATCTGTGGCTGCCTCCTATCGCACTGGGATACGAGCTCCCTGGACCTCAAGGCCAGAACTCACCCAGTTTTAAACCACCCCACAATGCCCCTGCCTTAAAATCACCCCTCCTTCCTGGCCAGGAGCCTGTGCACACACAGTTGCCTCTGCTCTCAGTGTTGTCCCTCCTCTTGGCCCTGTGAACGCCAACTCTCCCTCCGGCTCTTGGCTCAGACATCGTTCCCGCAGGAGAGCCCGAGCGCCAGACACAGAGAGGCAGGTCCTCCCCCATCCACTGAATGCTCTCGCCTCTTGTACCCTTCCTTTCGAGCACTTGCCACACTGCTGTCAGGACACGTATGTGTTCACGTGTATGGTCTGCCTATGTTCACATATAATCACAGATCTGCGACTTCCCTTTGGAGTCTGTCTCTCTCACCAGACTCCCCAGTGCTCTGAGGAAGGGCAGGCACACAGCAGTCGTTCGGCACCTAAAGCCCCTCGAGGGCAGTGACCTTCTCTGTCTCTCCAGCGCCTGTGTGGTATCTGGCACAGAGAAGGCTATTTGCCAAACGGATGAAGTGAATGTATGAAACACGTAAGCTCAGTGCACTTTCCAGGGAAAAGGAGGCAGCTTCACAACACAAATTTTATGGGCAAAACGGAATTATTTGCTGCTCAATGATTCTGATACAAACGACAAGGCTTGAGCAAATATTACTGCTTTGAGGCTGAGGTGCTAGGGGAGCTTTAAAAAAATGAGATCAGAAGGACCAAGCCTTTAAACATAAATGCAAAGAAAGGAGAAATTATAACACTGAACATATATTCTGAATACTGCAAATGCTCTCTGATGGAAGCGCCAAGGGCATCTTCATTTGTACAGTTTTAGGTCTCTCCCTGAGGCTTACGGCGGTGAACAAGCTTCTCAAAAAGGTGGAAAGGTCCCGAAGCTCACTATGCAAATGCCACCTGGGAAAGGTTTTGAAGCAAGCCCCACAGACCTTTTCCACGGAGAATTTTCCACGTTGAAGTGTCTGTGAAGGTGACAAGCATTGTGAGGTACAGCGTGATGAGTCTGGAGTCCTGTAAAATTTCAGGCTGGAAACAATAAAGAGACTGAGATTAAGACATATGCCCTCCAGTCTCCAACAGCCGAGCATCCACTTAACAACCTACCTGGAGGCACTCGGCCTCTGATAAGTGAGTCAGGACTGTCCGAGTTTATTCTTTTTCTCTTGGGGAATGACCACTTTGGGAGTTAAATGACAGAAGTGCTCAAGCATGGAATCTGAAATGCTCTTGGGAATTGAGAAGAGAATTCTTGGAAAACAAGCTGACTGGAGCTGGCTTGCTGGGTGTACGTACGTATGCATGCATGCATGTATGTTCAGTGAAGCAGCAGTGTAGAAATCCAATTGGACACTACAGGGACTCTAGGCTCAGACGGCTAGCTTTACCACTGACTAGCTGTGTGATTTAGGCCAAGTTGCTTACCCTCTCTGTACCCGTTTCCTTGGCTGTTGACTAGGAGTAGGATCATTGCTTTCTCCATAGGCTTGTTGTTAGAAATACATGGATTAATGTATATAAAGCACTAAGAACAGTGCCTGGCACGTAGATAACTCTATGGAATACTGCCTATTATTATAATCATAATTCACGCTTGCTGCCAGGTCAAGGCCAAGTGAGTCATTCACAGGTGCCTTGAGGGAGATGGCTAGGAATGGCTCACCGGAGGCTCTGGGGACATCTGGTCCATCACTCCGCTACTACCTGAGTCATTGCCAAGCCTCTGCCCCTGAAACCTCTCCCCGCATCGTGCAAAGTGAAAATGTCCGCCATTTGCAACGACTCACACCTCTGCCCACCTTCTCATAACACAAGTGTGAGTACAGGACCAGGAAGGGCCAGTGGCAGTACCCCATCCCTCTCGTCACTGTGACCAGTTCAAGGTTGAGACCAGGATCCCACTGCACCTTTGAGTCCTCCCAGATTTCTAAACCACTGGGGAGGCCTCCCTTTTCTCTTTGGTCAAGATAGGGTAAGGATGTGAGGCCAGAACTGCTGGCTACCGTGATTCCAAAAGGGAGCAGGGATGAGAGAAAGGGACAAGAAGGAGAATCCTAGAAGCTCCTGGTTCTGGTCATCCCCGGCTGCCATGTTACAGAGAATATTCTTAAAAGATATTCTCTTTCTTGCTTAGCTTGTATGTATTACTAGCTGCACTCACGTTCGGTATCTGCACTTGTAACAAGAGGCCTGACTAGTACAGTAATATAAACAATAAATGACCCGTTGTATCAAAACAATGGAAAGAAAGCCAACAGATTCCCAATGTTCAAAATTGGGAATTTTAAACTGCACAGGAAAGAAGGGCTCATTCTGATAACGGTATCTAACTTGCTCTATCTCAGAACAAGGGCTCTAATAATTTCTTACTAGATTCTGACAAACTTCCAAAGGAATAATCTATGAAGGAATCACGAGGACTCTCAAAATATACGCTAAAGGCCTCCAATGAGAAGGATATATTTACAGGAGTCTTGTTTTGTTTTTACCTTGAGCTGCCCAAGAAACTCACAGCAATACCAAAGAATGTGTTTGATCTGTTTAATCCACAGGAGGGTGAGATCCTTAGAAAGAGCCAGGGACACATACCACACCTACAAGCAGAAGAAAGAGAAACATAATGGGCAGGTACGGAGACCAAATTACATACGTTGTAGCTACTGGAATGGGACCAATTTGTTAGGTCCAGTGCCAGAGAAGGCAGTGGAGATGAATGGGTGAATAAGCAGCAAGTAGGATTTATTTTAACTCTAAACCCAGAGATGAAATAGCCTAGTAAGAAAATTTAGCATCCTGAGTAAGAGGTAAGAGCAGACCATAGCTCTTGGACAATGAAGAGACTAAAAAAATCAGTTGCACTTTGTTAACGTTTCGATCCGTTCCTTACACGCAGGGCTGTGTGTACCTATGCAAAGTCATACCTAACAAAATCCTAACACTCAGCAGGAGCTTTCAAAGCCAAAGAGACCGGCCTGAGAGCTTCTGGGAGACTTCCCAGCCCCCGTCCCACTTACCTTGGGTTCATTCTCAGCATCCATGCTGCTCAGGATGCAGCGACACAACTTCTCAAATCTCTGCAAAGAGGCAGAGTGGGGGTTATAAATTCCCACAACCAATGGTGAAATGGGAAAGAAGCAAGTGTCCCGTGGGCACCTGGCACATGCAGGCACTCGCATGGCGCCAGATGACTCATGTATCTGATCATATTTAATTTCCTATCATAGATACGGAAACTGATGATTGGAAAGGCTAATGAAAGGCTCTCAAACTGGTGGCCCACGGGCTGGATGAGTCCTACACGTGCGTTTTGGACTGGGGCTCCTTTGGAAAAACGAAATCAAACTGGCAAACTGGGCCTACACTCCTGCAGACTAGCAGCTGTCCCCCGAATCGTGCTCTCCCGGGGGCCCTTCTGTAAGCACCATGGACACGGACTTTTGCCTGACAAACTGTCACATCATCATTTCTCTCCTGAAGTGCAAAAGGAAGGAAAGTGGAAACTAAGTTACACTGTCTACACCAACCCTGGACCTGCCCTCAAAAGTGCCATGGCCCTGGGCAGCCACCTCATTACCCGGAGCTATAGTTTCCTTGTCAACAGGGGTCACCTCACTGCACCTGCCTGTCCTCATCTGTGTGTCTGTGTGTCCGTCACCAGCATACTTCTGCCTCTCTCTGGGCTACAGGTTCCACGGGGCTAGAGACCTTGCGCACCTTGTTTCCTTCCGGGGCCCCAGTGCCTAGAGGAGGGTCTGGCACAATGGGACGCTTACTAGTAAGGAATGCCTAATCCCCGGGAGCACAGGGCCACTCCCCAATGGTATCAGAAGTATTATTACAGACAACTCGCTGCTCTAGGCTGATTGTTCCAATCCCAAAGGCGCGACCAGCCCATTTTGTCTGTGGTTTACAGGATTTGAGAGACATTTCAAATTAGCTACCAATTTTTACAAATGAGCACAGGATCCCTAGCACCTCCTTTCCAAATCAGAGTGGCAGTCCCCCACTGGCGGGAACCCAAGAGTGGCTGCCCACTCCTGGGCATGCCACAGATGCCATCACTCCCTCTGAAGTCCTCACCACCCCCATCCCCACCACCTCCTAAGGGGTTACTGCTCATTAGGCTTTCTGTTACGTTTTGTCCTGTAAATGGCTTCCTTCACTCACTCGCCTACGCCTAACCTGCCTGGCTCCCTGGCTCCCCTTTGCATCTGAGTCCAAGTGCTTATCATAGCGAACGTGAACAGCGATGATTCTCAGCAGCACTGGGCACAATGCCTACAAAACACGTCCCAAGAAAACAGAAAGGGCAGGATGTGGCAGTCACAGAGTCTATCTCGCCGACTTGCTGTAAGGCCTAAATGAATTCATATTTATAAAATACTTTAAAAAGACCTGGCAGATGGGGAAGCAGAGTGTTCGCTATTATTATTTTACCTCATTATCCTCTTTAATTCTGAACAGGAACAGCAGTTTCCTGGCAATCTTAAAAATACAAAGTGCGTTTCTTTTACTGGACTCAGCATCATCTACTTTAAAAAACTCATCGATCTCTCTCCTGGGGAGGGAGGGAAGGATAAGAAAAAAGAAAAAACAGACATTTTAAATTAGCTTACAGCAGCTGGAAGGCTTTTCAAGAACTGCAGGAGAAAACACCACCTTTTCTTGCTATTAATTGGGAGCAAGGGAGAATGTGCTGAGTCCCTGGCACCCACCTGATTTCTCTCTGCAGCCGACTCCGACACAGGAAACTCCGAACGTGGGCCTGAATCTCAACGGCTGCCCGTTCCCGCTCTTTCTGCACGAGCCTTTCCTCTCGAGCCTGACGGGCCCTATCGATGAACCATGCTCTCGAGGTCTGAGAAACGGTGAACATGTTTGCAAACTTGCACAAACCCTGCAGGGAAAATGGTGAGCGGCCTCTGTAGGTCATTCCAGGAAAAACACACAGGAAGGGGCTCAGGAGCCAAGGGCGGGCAGGCACTTCGGCAGCAAAGAGCTACTAGGGACCCTTCTGTGCCCTCCAAAAGGGCTAACAGCTCTCCTGGCACAAGTCCCAACTTCCTATCGGCTCCTTTCATGCGACTCATCTAGACCAGCGATGCTCTTCCCTGTATTAAATAATTACATCTTCTTAAGAGAAAAAGCACAGCAGCTGCCATAGGGTATGGGCTCCATAATCGTTTAACAGATGAGCAAAGCATGAATCGATTCCATCCATAAAGCTCTAATGCAAACCAGGCATCCTCCAGGTCAAAGGTTCCTAGATAACCGAATTTTCTGGAACAGTCTAACACTGAGCAGTCAAATTTATTTTCCCAAGTCAAGACTTGGAGGAAAAAAATAATCATTTACTGTCATTATTTCATTCAGCCATTCATGCAACAAATATTTACTGGCACTTATTTTGTGCCTACCCCGAAAGAAACCCTTAATTTTTTTGGAAAAGGGGCCATTTTCATATTAAAAAAGCCAAATGTGATTCCAGAATGCAAGACAATCTGTTAAACTGAATGTGTTTGGCTTTCTGTAGAACTTGTTCTGCTGTCCTGACTGATCCCATCTTGCCAACGGCAGAGGAAGAGTCCGGAGCAGAACTCTGCCATCCACTGACTGGCATGTTTTGGACAGAGCCTCTCAATTATCCATTACATTTTTATCTAAATCACCAGTAACTGTCTTTTCCCAAAGGGGTGGCTTTGGCTATCAGCCTAGCGCACACAACACTGGTCCAGGGAGCTTCCCACACTGAGATGATTTTTTGGATGCTCGAAAACTGTCATTCTGTCCCAAATATATAATCAGCCCAGCTGACAAAATGACTGAAATCGATTACTCAGAAATACAGACTTCAGGAAAACAATCTCTTTACTATGTTACCTCCCTCAAAGCAGTGCCCATGTGAAAACACCATTAAGAATAAAAAGCTCATTCAGGGCTCCCCCCATGTCAACCTACCGAGGGGCCTCTGTGGTCCCTTTATCAACAGCGATTCACATCTGTTAAATAACAAGATTTTCCCAGCACGGGAGTCTCTCATCAGTAACTGTCAAAACAAATGAACAAAGCCCACCTGATCACAGGAGGGAGGGTAAGAAGGCAGGGGAGGAAAAGATAACAGTCTTCTTAATCACCTGCTCTCTCTGCCCAAGCAAGTCTGGAGAGCTCACCTGAGGACCTGCCTGTGACACAGAAATGCCAGGTAATCATTAGCAATGTTGTTGAGGACTCACAGCTGAGGGCAGCTTCTTGCTTCAGAGGAGCTTATCTTTTCTGGCAAAAGCAGAAGGAAGAAAAAAAAAAAAGTCCAGATTCAGGGTTAAGTTTTATAGGTAGGGCATCCTAGATCTTCCTCACTGAATAAAAATAATAAAAAATGCTTCTGGCTTAAAACACTAGTGTCCTTTTTAGTTAATGTCTGATCTAAATGTTACACCGTATCTCCCCAGGCCTTCAGTTTAAAGGGAATAGGCTGAAAACAATCCCAGAGAAGCTGAATTAAAGCTATACTTGCTTTATGATAGTAAGAACAGAGGGGATGGAATGTTAAAAAGCCACTGAAAATTATGTTTGACATTTTTTAACAATATGAAAAATGTTTACGGCAGAGAAATGAAAAAAGAGCTGGCTGTGAACCAATATGATCCCAATTACATAATGAAAAAGAAAAACGCATGTGCACAGAGGCACAAAGCTGGGAAAAATACACCAACATGTTGAGGGCGGTTTTTTTGAGGTAGGAAGTTCTGTTTCCTTAACTAGTCTGTTTTCTAAATTTTCTGCAGAAAGCACATGGTGAGGCAGAATGGCACTGAGAAGCACACATGCTCTGGAGTCACACAGAGCTGGAGCCGGTCCCCAGCTCCGCCAGGTCCTGCAGAGAAATGCCTCAGAGGCTTTCTGCCTTTATCTCTGAATTGGCAGAGGCGAAGAGGGACCAAATGAGATGGTGTATGTCAAATACCTATCAAGGTGGCTGACAGAGTGCACAGCCAATAAGTAATCAATGCATTATTTTTACAGACATGAATTTTTTTTTTTTTTTAAACTTCTTCGGTAGGGGCGCCTGGGTGGTTCAGTTGGTTGAGCGTCTGCCTTTGGCTCAGGTCATGATCCCGGGGGTCTGGAATCTGGCCTTGCATCCGAGTCGGGGCTCCCTGCTCAGTGGGGAGTCTGCTTCTCCCTCTGCCCCTCCCCCTGCTTGTGCTCCCTCTCTCAAATAAAATCTTAAAAAAAAAACTCTTCAGTAGAGGCTCTCATCTGCATAGTCATGCAGGTTCTTTGGGTAGGAAATAGTGCTGGGACCATTACATTCTTCACCCATTAAATTTTGTCTTATCCCTGGGTGCACTAAGATTCACCAGTCCTGTCACTTGGGCTAAGACCCTGTTTAGATTGAGTAACAGCTTCAAGCTCCTGAGAGCCGCCAAAGAAAGGGCCCAAGCCATCAGCACAATGGTCTGATCATTTGCTAACATGTAGACAAGTCCCTCATGGGGGGGGGGGGCGCACAAGGTGTGAGGAGAGTGAGCCTCTTCTCAATGGGAAAACCGGAGGACGCATAGGCAAACTGTGACAAAGCAGCTGTAAGACTACCTCAAAACTTTTACTTCTCCCAGGGGGACTTGCAGGAGAAGAGCTCTTCCTTGAAATTTCCATCCCCTCAGCAATACTATATGTTTCTGTTTACACCATAGTCTGTACTTTGCAGTTTTTCTAATTCCTTCTTATTCACTTCTTCTATGTGCCTAGAATCTACTAGCAAAGACATAAAGCTCATTATGAAGTCTTTATGTACTCAAAGTTACTGTAATGAAGGATTACACAAACTTTGACATAATCAAAAAAAAGGCTGTATGTAGTAGAAAAAACCCTGGATCAAAGTATCCTTGGTTCTTTTTAGTTCTGATTCTACCTCATTTGGCCAAATTGCTTTATCCGCTCTAGGCCTCAGTTTCTTTTATCTGTAAGTTGAGGATAATAGTACCTACCTCCTAGGGGTGCTAAAAGAATTAGTTGAAACATTTACACTTCTATTGTGACCTAGTCAACATGACACTGTGATAGGATTAAGTGGGAAATTTTTAACAGGGAGTATCTGAAAGCAGATAGCAGGTAACTGAGCTTTACTGTTATCATCTAGGCTTAAAAAACAAACAAACAACAACAAACAACAAAAAGCTTACCATACAGTTAGGGAAATGATATATGTGGAAAAATTACAAACACAAGAGGTTGGTGATAACCAAGATTATTCAAAAAGCAAAAAGGAAAATAAGTTGATTAAATATCCATTATGTGTCATGTCCCTTCTACATAGTAAGACCAGCAACCACGTGAGATCATTTAGTTATGTCCGATAGTCCATGTTAGACCATTATTAAGGGGCAGAGCCAAGATTTTAATACTAAGAGACAGGACTCAGATGCTTTTCTACTTCTGTATTCCCATGGTATCTGCTCAAAATCAGTCTTCCCTGGATGAGGTCCGCTTCATGGAGAATTATGAAAGAGTCCAGAGGGTATCATCCAAAGGTGAAGCTTCATAAATATCAACTGCTGTCTGAGCCCAAGAGGATTTCCCCCCTATGGTGGAAGAGCTGGGCAGCCAAGTTTAGCGACCACCACCATTTGCTAAGGGGGATCATGTATCAGACACTGCACAGATATTTAACTAATTTTGTCTTTCAACAGCTCTTGAAGGTCTCAGGGGTCCAATTTTTAAAGAATAGGCAACAGGACTTAGACTATTAAGAACCACAGCTATCATTTATTGAAGGCTACATCCTATCCAGGTGCGTGTAATTATCAATCCCACCTTCACACAGAGAAAATGAAATGTAAAGGGGACATGACTGGTGAGAGGTCACTAGACTCCTGAATTTGAAGCCACCTCTAACGCCAAAGCAATTAATTAAGTGAAAGAGACAAGACTAAGGGACTCCGTCACTCACAGGCCGGCAAAGAAAAGCTGAGTAGGCAAGGCTGCCGCTAGGGCTAAGTTAGAGTCCGATTACACCAAGTTTTTCTTATTGAAATCATTAACACCAGCTGTCTCTACTGAGAGAGCTGAGTGTCAGATGCTAAAACTTGTTATTACAGGACCTCCTCTGTGAAACAAGCTAATTACCACATTTTACAGAGCAAGAAACCGAGGCTCGGAGAGGTGAGGGAACTCACCCAAGGTCACACAGCGAGTGACTAGGATTCGAACTCCGGTTTGGGTGACTCCTGAGCCCAGCATCTTCCCTCGGCATCAACAACCACAATAACAAATCTTTTTCACCCAGCATTAGTCTGTCTATAAAAAGCCTATCGTCCCAGAAATGAAAAAGGATGGAAACGGCCCCGAAGAGATTCCCCCCTGGAACACGACAGCCAGTCCCCAACACCTGCCCTCCGACTTGGGGAGGCAGGGACCCGGCCAAAGGGCCACCTCCCTCAAGGTCCCCCCCACCACCCGGAGAACCCCCAACCGTGTTTCCACTCGCTACCCACAGGCTGTAGACCTTTATCCGCTCGAGGACCCTGCGCTCGGGGTCGGGGCCGCAGCTATCGCCGCCTCAGCCCAATACCCTCGAGCTTTGCCAGACCCGGGGCAGCGGCCTAGGCCCGACCGCCATCTTGCCCCGGGGTGTCCGCTCTTAGAGCTCCGCTGGGAAGCAACCATCCAGTTCCGGTGAACGACAGTTCCGCAGAGCTTCTGTACCCGGGAAGGACGACCTCCCTGCATCTTTCCCTCCTCTTTGGAAGGTGAAAAAAAAGCGGGCCGTTCAAGGGCGGGTTAGTGTCCGATCCAGCCAAGAGGAGATGCAACCCACTCCAGTCGGGGAGCCTGGAGGGAACGCAGCCAATGTGTAGGCTTACGACGGACCCTTTAAGACAGCACCCTCTGCGGGGCGGAAGCGGGCTGCGGCAGCGGAAGTTCCCGCCCCGGCCCCGCCTCTGCCCCCGGCTCGCGCGAGCTGGGTGTTTCCTGCCTCTCAGTCCGGGTTTGGAGACTCCGGCGTCCTCCGACTTTTCATGGTAGGGAGGGCGTTGCCCACCGACTGGGGGTTCTGGGCGGCTGGGAGAGCCCGGCAGAGGCAGAGTAGAGAGAGAAGGGGTTGGGGGGGGGGTGTTGCGATGAGGGACTGTCGCAAAAAGGGGAGAGGCGGTTGGGAGATTGGAGGGGGGCGAGGCCGGGGGTGGGGGAAAGGGCTTCGGTGGATAATGGGGGGGGGGTTGGTCCTTGGCTGTTGGGGATCGGGAAAGAGCATTTGGGCTTGGGGGAGTAGATTTGTGTGGGGGTGAGTTGGGGGGGTGTCTCTGAGTCTTGAGTGCTCATTGAAAATGGGATTGGTGATTGTGAGGAGAACAAAGAGGGGTCGTCGAAGATGGACATTGGGGTGGAAAGTGAAGATGGGAGGGTGTTGCGAAAGAAAACGGTTAGGTTATGAAAGAGCGACGTGGAATTCCTTGGGGCGGAGCGTTGGGGTTTTCTGGAAGTTGTGACTGCAGTCTCTGGGTTTCGGCGAAGTGGAGAAGGGACTTCCAGGTGCTTCTAAGCATAAGGGCGAGTGGAGGGGGCGGGGGGAGAAATAGAGGGAGCTGGAGGGCAGATGTGCATCCGGTGCCTAGAAGGATGCCGGGGGACTGAGGTCAGGGTACCTTCACCCCACGGAGTCCAGCGCCTTTAACTGGCGCTTTGGTACCTATCTAGTCACTTCCGTTGGACCCCGAAGGGCCACACCTAAGGAGCTGGGAATGGGTCACATGCTGTCACACAGCTGTGGGAATGGTTCTGTTTGCTTGTGATCCTTAAAGGGTCTATACCTTAAATGGCTCTTTGGCCCTGGGTGGGAACGACCAAAGTTCAGCCTTGCTCTTTTACTTCTTTGCCTTGTGTCTTTCCTGGAAAATGCAGTCTTTGGAGAAGATGAGTTTCAAGGACCCTGCTGAAGAAAATTTAGCCAACCTGTATCTGACTTTGCTCCATTTTATGCAAAATCAGGACCACCTGAGGGGAAGGAGGCATTAAACCAGTGTGGTTCTCAAACTGGTCCCCAGACCAGCAGTAGCAGCAGCATCACCTGGGAACTTGTTAGAAGTGGCCACATTTTCAAGCCCTACCACTGACTACTGAATTCGTCTGGGGGTCGGGCCCCTCAATCTGTTTTAACACGCCCTGTGGGAGATTGATTTCTTGATTTGGGTTTTGTAATGAAAGGGGCCTGAGTCAGAGGACCCTTCTAGTTCTGATTCTTCAGTTTTCTCCCCTAAAGTGTGGGATTGATGATGACATCTTCTTCACTGGACCCCTGGGGGAAAGAGGCCAATAGTTTGCAGGTTACACAGAGGGAGAGCAAGTAATTTAGCAGAACACTTGGAAATAGCAGTAGCTGCCCTGTGAGCAAGTTTTGGATGCAAAATACTACTACAGTTACGTGGCTGATGTAATGCAGTTTGGTTGAAATGGAGTAGTCGACTTTCCTGAGTTGTAGAAATGCCCTTAGTTTGGGCAAGTTTTATAATTAGCCAAAAGGCAGTGACTCTTAGATCAAGCTGGTTAAAGAAACAGCTTAGCTCTGTGGCTCTTAGCTGGGGCTACACCTTAGATCATCTGAAGAGCTTTTTAAATACTGCTGAGCGTCCCCCACCCCTGCCCCGAATTCTGATTAATTGGCCTGAGGTGAAGCCCAGGCATCTGCTTTTAAGTGCACCCAGGTGATTGTAGTACAGCCTGCGCTAGGACCTCCGGTCTTTAAGTTTGAGGGACTTTAGGGCCAGGTGCCAAGTACTTTAACATTCATTCCCTGAAGCTTATTATGAAGATTACGGCTTTACCTTCACTTTACAAAGTACGAAGCTGAGACTCTGTTAAAACACTTGTCGGAACCTCACACAGGAAGTGGTGGAACTGCGACTAGTCTAGGTTGCTCAGACTAGGTTGCTCAGACTTTTGATCGAACCTTCCACATGCACATCTCCCCCCAACACACAAGAGAGAGACAGTTCCACAGAGAGCTCTGTAGAAAACATCCAACAGTGAGGGAGTTGGTGCCTTTTTCTCCTATTGCACTTGCCCAAGCCTCTTTTCAAGTCAACACTTTTCCTCGTTGGGCTGATTTTTATTTTTTAAGTATGTATACAGTTGCTTCCTGTCTGTGGCTCTGAAGCTGTAAGATGGGGGCTGGCTTTTGTTTATGATGCTTTGGTTTATTTTTATGTGTGATCAGGAATTCACTGGGCCAATAGAACAAGAGGTTGGGGAGCTTCTCCAAGATGATGAAGTTAGTAGGTGTACAGAACTGTTTAGAGCGATGGGTTGCAATCTCGGCTGCACATTGGAATCACCTAGGGGAGTTTTAAAAAACTTCTGTTGCCCAGACCAGTTAACATCAGAATTTACACGGATAGGACCCTGATGTCAGTAATTTTTTTTTAAGTGGAGAGCCACTGTTTAGAATCTGCAACAGAATACTCGGGAGAGATCTAACTGGATTAAACTTTTCTGATTGAATAGAATTGGTAACCAATACCTCAAGTATCAATTCCGTCTTTGTTTCTTGTAACCAGTTTTGCTGTTTCCTGCCTCACCTCCCCAACCTCATTAATGATGAAATCAAATCTTTGAAACAAGTGAAAAAGCAGGATCCCAGTAGCAATGGCTGGGGAGTCTTCTGTGGAGAGAGATGCTGGGAGAGGCTTATTGTCTGCTGCTTTGTGTCCTTAGCTCAGTGTCATGCGGGCTCAGGGACATGAACAGTCAGAACCTTTTATCCAAGAGCCATTCCCAGTATTGAGGTGACTGACCTTTGGAAGGGTGGGCTCCGGAAAGGTTCAGAGCTTTCTTTGTCTATTTCGGAGTCTCAAGCTAGATGCATCCGGATGGTTTCTGCCTTTATCTCTTAGTGATTTGGGTGGATGTTGGTAGAGATGGAAATGGTCTTCAGAGAGAAGATAATTTGAGTCTTTGAGAGCATTCTCAAATAATCATCGTGTGAGTCTTTCGTGTTGGGTGTGTGCTCTGAGCCGGAGGCTGAGCTGAGTGCTCTGTGGCATCCCTCACAGCAGTCCTGGGAGGGAGACACTGCTGTTGTCTCTGTTTCATAGACGGGACAAGACTCAGATGACTCGCCCAGGCTCCCACAACTGGTCAATCAATGGCAGGCCTGGGCGCTTAAATTCAGGTCTGACTTCCAAACCCAAGCACTTAGCCACACATTGCCTTCCCTCTTTTTTCAAAGCTTTTTTAGTACTTGATAAAGAAGGGAGGGTGGGGCACTCCTTTCTCCATGTATATGTTCCAGCTCTATGTATTTCAAGCATGAATGTTGATAAAATCATGGGCTCAAAGCCAGACAGGACTTGCCCCTGTTGCTCTGCCACTGACCCACCTCCAGTATCAGTGCACTTTGGGAAGTGACGACTTCTCTGGGCCACGCTATCTGAATCGACTAGCTGGAAATAACAGTAGCTGTGTTCCAGCATTGTTTGGATTTTAAATGTTGTATGTGGTGGTAGAGATGAAAACTGGTATCTTCTGGGGGGGGGGTGCGGAGCACGGAGGGGCTTTCTGGAACCATGAAAGTGTTCTCTATTTTGATCAGAGTGGTGGCTGCACAGATGCATATGCTGGCCAAAACTCCTCAAACTGCACACTTAAAATATACTTTACTGTAGGCAAATTATTTTTAAAAAGGTATTGGAAAGTAAAAGTACATTGAAGTATAGTTTATGATTTTTTGTTTCGTAGGCGCCTTACAAAACGCTAGACCATTGCCCAAAACACGTATTTTTGTGTAAATTTAGATCTGAAAGGGTGCTTTAAAAATTTCCATTTTGGAGCAATTTTTCCCAACTGAAAAACCCCACAACTCCACACCTGTAGGCCTTCACCCTCCTCCTGTGCCCTAGGTCTTCAAAGTTTTGAGAAACTGTTTCTTCTCCCAAGCTACCTCTATCATCCCATGGACGAGTATTTCTGGGGCGAAGTGTTGGTGATAACCTTTAGTGTAGGGTTTCTGGGGACCGATTTCAAAGGAAAGCTGGAAGGGAGGGGTCACTGCTTTCTCTCTACCTCTTTTATTTGTGGCGTTAGGCCATAGAGACCCCAGGTGAGTTAAGCTTGAGCTTTTGAGTACCTTCTTGGGATATATTCACTTGATGAAGCAAGAACACTTTCTTGAGAAAACAGTTTTCTTTCCAGGAGACCGTTCTTCCTGTGCCATCCTGCAGGCCCCAAAAGGAGCCCCCCAGTGGTTGATTTCCAGGCCGCTCTTTTGGGTGGATGGAGGTCGAGAGGGTTGGCCCTTGCCTCTGCTATTCCAGATCACTGGACAGCAGGTTGCCACTCATCATTAGCTCCTTCTCCCATTGAAAAATAACAGTTATGTTTTTCCCATTATGAATGTAATACACGTTAATTGTGGGAGATCCGGAAAAGATAGAAAGGCATAAAAAATTTTAAAAAAACAATCCTTTTTCAGGATCAGGGTATCGTTTTTTAAAGCTTTGCGCTTTCAAACCTCCCCCCCCCCCCCCCGGAGCATGCCTGTTGTCAAAGCGGGGTTTATTTCCTTGTGGCAATGAGGGAGAACCACGGAGCATCTCAGAGGATTGGGGCTTGTCTTGGGTGGTTTTGGGGAAGGATTCAGGGAAGTGAGGCTTTGCTCTGTATTGAATGCTGTCAGGAAAGAGGGTTAATTCTTGGATGGGGTCTCAGTAATTCCTGTGTTGAAGGTGGGGAAGAATGGAATGGGGCTAAAGCTCTAGTTGGTAAAGAAGCAGCAGTTAGTCACATTGGTCAGGATATGGTGATGTTTGGTCACTTTTTCTGTTTTGGGCAACGGTCTTGTTTTTGTCTGTGTTCAGACATAATTATGGAGTAGTCTTGTTTGTGTCTTGACCCATCAGCCACTGAGTGGCCTTGTCAGATGGTGACGTGCTATATGAATTGTTCATGTTTGGTGGAAACATCAAGGCCCAGAGATGAGTGTTGGGCCAGGTATGGCTGTCAGGGGCCGTTTCCTCTGTGCTGTGCCCCACAGTCATAAAGATTCAGCCCGCTCTTGGACATCTTCTCCAAAGAAGAAATGTGTCAAAGAAACATGTCAAAGAAATGTTCTCGTTGAGTACATGTCTGCCAGGTACCAGTCTCCTTTTGTAGGCCTGCTTAAATCAGACGGTATATCCATTTCTCTGAGACGGACACGAGCTGGCCGTGCCATTAAGGAGACTGTCACCAGATCTTGCTGTTCGGGGCGGCGCTAGTACAGGAAGTCTCTAATTTTGCACTAACTTGCTTCCAGGGGTTTTTAATGTCTGTCGCGTAGTCCTGAGAAACACTCCCCCCCTCGCCCCCCAGGAAGGATTAGGAGTGGTAGTTGGGATCCTACTCAATTCATAAAAGCTATTTCATCTGGGGCGCCTGGGTGGCTCAGTCGTTAAGTGCCTGCCTTCGGCTCAGGTCATGGTCCCAGGGACCTGGGATCGAGCCCCACATTGGGCTCCCTGCTCCGCGGGAAGCCTGCTTCTCCCTCTCCCACTCCCCCTGCTTGTATTTCCTCTCTCGCTGTGTGTCTCCCTGTCAAATAAATAAATAAAATCTTAAAAAAAAAAAATCTTGCTTTTCATTTCAATTTCATCTGCAGTTCAGCTGTTGAGTGGTGCGTGACAATAAAACAGAGAGAGACCCGGGCAGTGCTTTGAGCTGCTTTAGGATGCATCCAGGGTGTTGGCTTATGTGGGGACCAGGCAGAAAGGAAGTCCTCAGGACACAAGAGTCAGTGGTAAACGTGGGCCCATAGGGTCAGCAGATGAGTTGTCAGCCTTGGGAGATTTAAATGCAGTATAGACTTGGGCCAACAGGTGAGGTCAGTATATGAGGCTATCTGGGTGGGGTTTGGGGCAGCCAGTACCCCAGCTCCCACCAGTTGTGGGAGCCCTGGTGGCCCAGTTGGCCTTTGATTTTAAGAGAAGCCAGAAATCCAGGGTTTTTTTGGTGATCTCTCCTGAGCTGTCAGCCTTGGGAGATTTAAATGCAGTATAGACTTGGGCCAAGCAAAACACCTCTGGAGGCCCGATTCAGCCCAGAGGCTGATCGAGGTAAAGCAGGCCCGGTTCTGTGACTCTGGTGACCCTGTGTCTTCTCCACGTGTTCACTGGCAGGAAGAGATGTCAGGAGAAAGTGTGGTGAGCTCAGCGGTGCCAGCGGCTGCTACCCGCACCACTTCCTTCAAGGGCACGAGCCCCAGCTCCAAGTACGTGAAGCTGAATGTGGGCGGGGCCCTCTACTACACCACCATGCAGACGCTGACCAAGCAGGACACCATGCTGAAAGCCATGTTCAGCGGGCGCATGGAAGTGCTCACTGACAGCGAAGGTAAGCCCCCCTCGGGTTCTGGGGCTGTGCTTGTGGCTGGGGGCTTCACTCTAGTTCAGGAGGCCAACAGCACATGAGCAGTTGTCCACACAGGTGCACGTTTCCAGTGTGTGTTACCTCAGTGTGGGGGGAGCCTCGAGAGCACGTCCCCGGGAGACCAGATCTAGTCTGGGGGGTGTTGTAAAGTAAAGGAGTGCTTCCGTGAGGAAGTGACAGATGAGCCGAGATGTGAAAAGGAGATGGAGTCACCTGGGCGGGGGCTCGTAGTCTTGACTCGGTTGTCCACTTGCTGAGTGACTTGGCGAAGGTCCAGGCCTCAGGCCTGTGAAATGGTGGCTGGACTGGCTGCCCTGGTTGGGCCCCTGCCAGGTCTCAGTGATGATTCTGTGACTTCAGAGCGAAACCCGAGCGAGAGAGAGGCATGAATGTTTTCTCTGGACCCTCGTCCTCCCGGGATGGGGGCCTGACAGAGACTCACAGACCTGGACTTGAGTCACAGCTTCCCGTGTAGTAGCTGGTGATCCTAGCCAGGTGAAACGGGTACAGTGGTACCCACCTCGTGGGGCTGTTGGTGCGTAGTATTCAATACACGTATATTCAGGGCATGTTTTTCTTTCCTTTTTCTTCACGGAAAGTCATGTTCATGAAAGGCAAAGAATTCTTTAAAGTGATCTTACTACCCAACTGGAACAATCCCAAGAGCTCTTGGCAAAGGGGACGT
The DNA here is from genome assembly GCF_009762305.2 of Zalophus californianus. Classification (NCBI taxonomy): domain Eukaryota; kingdom Metazoa; phylum Chordata; class Mammalia; order Carnivora; family Otariidae; genus Zalophus; species Zalophus californianus. The sequence continues at coordinate 18,320,316 of NC_045608.1, read as the reverse complement.
TCTTGCCTGGCTGGGTTTACAGGGCAGGTCACATGAGGTTTAAGAATGGCACCATCTTTCCCTCTTTGGCCTGAGATTGCTTAAGACCCGGCCAGACCACAGCTTGGCTGCACCCTGCCTTACCTGTTTTCTGAGATTGGTGGCTGTGCTAATGCCCCTGCCTTCCCTGGGACTTTGGTTCCTGGGAAAGGTGGGCGAGTTTTGATACAAGTAGGGGGGATTGGGGACCCGAAGCTTGAGCTGTGTGCTAGTTAGGATGTTTCCCTCAGTGTCCTGGAGAAGGCCGGGCTGTGGGGCTTGAGGTTCTGCTTCCCTGGGCTTCCTGGGAAACTGGGGTTTCTGGCCAAGCATCAGGTGAATGAGGTTTGAGCCCCAGAGCTTCCTTCTGTGTCTCACCCAGAAAGCACAGAGCTTTTTATGAGTGGGAGGATCCCCTCCTCCGGGCCACACCCAGCATCGCCTGGGGAGTATTTGTAGAGGCTAAGACAATAGCGCCCCAGCTGCAGAAGGAAACAGACCTTATCTGAGAACCCAGGATTGTTGTAGCTTTTCTTCCGCCCTACCCAGTCTCTGGTGGGGCTCAGGAAAAGCGGCGGAGTCGCTTTGGAAGTGAAGTTGGAGCCTCATCTCCTTGAAAGCCCTCGCCTTGCTGGCCTCATGCCATGCCGAGGAAGAGCCGGTCCTCAGGCTGGTCCATCCCCCCAGCGGGAGAGACGCGGGGATGCTACCAGGGCTCCTGCTCGGGCTTGTGAACAGTTGCCGGAGGCTGTTCTGTCCCCAGTGCTTCCTGGACACGCCAGTGCCTCCAGGGACACAGGGCTGTCTTTGGCACTCCGGGCCTGGCCATTTTCACAGGGCTCCACTAAAGCTCGAGCTCCAGCCCTCCGCCTGTCGTGGAAAGCTCACCGGGTGACATATCGGTGTTTTTCCTTCTCTTTTTAACCCTTCTGGGGTGGTACTGTTGCTACCTTGCAATAAGTGAGAAATCCTTTTCAAAAGCTATGGGGCTTTAAAAAAAAAAAAAAAAAGCCACCGAGCTCAGGGCTTGCTGGCTCTTACTCTGCTCGCCTTAGTTCAGTTCACCAAGGGCCCAGCCCCCAGGCCAGGTTGCCTGAAGCTCCGCAGCCTTATGGGTCAGCCGCCAGCTCTGTGTCTGGTCTTCCAGCCCACCCACCCTATGCCAGGCAGTGCGATCGTGGTCCTGTTGGCCCCTGGTGAGTACACTGCACAGCCTGACCAGTGGCCTGAGTGTTGGCCCAGATACACCCTCGGGTCTACAAATTAACCTAAATGTCCCGCATCTCAAATGTCTGCATCTCGCAGCTGCACCCTGGGCTTCAGGCAGGAAGCCTGTCGCCTGCAGTGAGGTTTGCCATAAACAGGCCAAAACCGCAAGTGCAGCTCTGTGAGGCGAGTGGTTGCCGCAGTGTGTCCTGCTGGCCGAGGAACGGGGGCTCCGAGGGCACAGAACAGTGATGTACGGAGCTGCTAGAAACCCCTGAAAGATGCCCGAGAAACTGGTTGCTTCTGGGGAGAGGACCTGGGGCCCAGAGTGGGGTGGTGGACTCTCCCTAGCGCTCCATGCCCTTCTCTGTTGACGATTTGTACTGTGTGTGTGTTCAGTTCCTAAACAGGGAAGTTTGCAGTCAGTGGGCTTGGTCCCCTGGCTCTGGCCCAGGGTAACAGTCACAGCTCATGTTGATGGAGCTGCTGCTGTGTATGTGGCACTGGGCTGATTTAGACTCATTTGTCATTTACTGGTAATGGGACGGGGCGGGTGACTTTCTCTGAGCTTGCTTCCACTTTTCCAAGTTGCGAATGGTAATGCTTTTCAGGGTTGTTACAGGATTAAGTGGGAGACTCAGTCTGTGGGGCCTGCCTCGGTGGGGTATGTCCAGGTGGAGGGAGGAGCGCTGTGAGGGGCTGGAGAAGCAGGTCTTAGCGCCGGAGGCGGGGGGGTGGGGGGGGAGAAATGGCCCGCCTTTGGCCTTGGGGGTGAGCGCTCTGCAGTTCTACCTTACCCCCAAAGGATGGCTTTTCTTAAGAAGGCCTTTCCCAGACTCCTCCCCAGAAAGGTGTGGTTCTTCCAGTACTGGCATTTTTACCCGATTCCTTGTCAGCATGGAGGGATGTGGCATCTTTCCCAACAAGAGTTCTGCCTCCGTACTCACCTATAGTTGCCTGTTTCATAACCCTGTTCCGTGGTACAGTGGCCCACCTCCCCACGCCCCCTTCCCAGTGGTTTCTGGTCTCTTGCTAATGTTTCTGGAACGAGGGAGTATGTGAACCAGATTAAAGAAGGGAATCATTAATCTTATTATCAGCACACATTCCCTTGAACACCAGTGGGGAAATCCATGTAGTCTGTGGGGAAACCGCAGTGCCCGGTGGTCTCCTTGAGGTGTCCATGCCTCCTGCTTAAGTTAGAACGCCTTCTTCTGTAAAACTGTGAATACATCGAGAGCTATTTTAAAATGTGATGAATAAAACAAACTCCCTCGTGCCCCTGATGTGAAATGTTGGGGCCGGGGAGTGAATGGTCAAGAAGGAATTCTTGAGGCATCTTTGGTGCAAAAAAGATGGTTTTTATTAAAGCACGGGGCTGGGGACAGGGCTCGTGGGCAGAAGGAGCTGCACTGAGGTCACGAGGAGGGGCTGGTTATGTACTTTGAAGTTGGGAGAGGGTTAGGGATAGCGTGAGTCTTGAAGGAATTTGGAAGTAAGGTTTCCAGGACCTTGAGGGGCTAGATGTGGTTAGGGTAAGGTCGTTTACAATACTGTCTAGTAAACCCTTAGTCGTGAGACCTTTCAGATGTATTTCAGTGGGCCTTATGTTTGGAGGATGATTGCCAACATATATTTGGGGCAGGTAGAGATAAAGGAATTTCACAAAGGGATTTTTATATGTTAAAGAAGATTTCCAGGATCCGGGAGATCAGGCTACTACCAAACTAAGGTTGCTTTTTGTCCCTAGCAAAGTATTAACATAGCGGCAGTTGAGTTCCTGGAGGGTCTCTCTGCCTGTCCCAAGTGTTAGTCAGTGAGCTGCAAGTTGTAAGGAGATGTAGTTTTTTCTACATTTCTTTTGCCTTTGTTTTCCACATCACCCCCACTCAGACAAGGAATAAAACGTTACCTAGGCTGATGGGACCTCTCTTTACTTTCTTTATTTGCCTCTCTCCCTTCCAGAGATAACCACTTGCCTGACTTGGGGTCACTAGGTGAATTTCAACCTCCATAGCACAGTGACTCAGCTGCTCTCTTGCTAATGCCTCCTGCCTGGGTTCTCCGCCCCCGCCCCCGCAGCTAGATGCACTGGATGTTAGCACTTTGAGGAGCTTTGCAGGGGATTCTAATATGCATCCAGGGGTGAAAAACACTGATGTGAATCAGTAATTATGCTATACTGTTGCTGTTGTTGTGTATACTGTTGGTGTGTTTTCCGATGTTATATAGACGGTGTTACATTGTCTATAGTCTCTTTGCTTTGTTTGCATAATGCTTGTTAGATAGAGCCATGAATAATATATAGCTCTAGTTCAAACATTCATGCTGGTTTTCCATTTTGGGAATATACTGTTGAGTTCTACCTTACCCCCAAAGGATGGCTTTTCTTAAGAAGGCCTTTCCCAGACTCCTCCCCAGAAAGATGTGGTTCGGGAATGAGGCAGCTTCCTGGAATCTGAATTTGTAACAAGTACCTCAGGTGACTTATAAACAGGCAAGTTTGGGAAACACAGAAATAGAGTATAAAAACCTTAGGGTGCTGGGGCGCCTGGGTGGCTCAGTTGGTTAAGCAACTGCCTTCGGCTCAGGTCATGATCCTCTGGGGCAGGGCTTCTCAGCCTCAGCACTACTGATATTTTGGACTGGGTAATTCTTTGTTATGGAGGGACTGTCCTGTGCATTGTGGGGTATTTAGCAGCATCCCTGGCCACTACCCACTAGGTGCCAGGAGCATTCCCACCCCCAAACTGTGACAATCGGTAACATCTCTGGACATTGCCCAATGTCCCCTGGAGGTCAAAATCATCCCTGGTTGAGCATCAGTTAGGTAACTGAAGACCTAAATGTTAAAAAACAAAACAAAACCAAAAAAACCCCAACATAAAAACCTTGAGGTATCAAAAAAACACCATTAAAAAAGCTGTAACAAGTCACATTGGAAGAAAACATTTACAATATAAAATCACAAAGAAATGGATCCAGAATACTTTTATAAAGCAAAAAAAAAAACAAAACAGGAAAATGTGTAAATAAGATGTAATCAGGCAGCTAAACAAACACAAATGACAAAAAGATGCTTGATGTGCTAGAAATTAGGAAATGTTAAATAAAACCAGAGTATCAGATTAGCAATAATTAAGAGGTTTGTGCCCAGTGTTGGCACAAATTCGGACCGTGGGGAGTGTAAGTCGGCACAACAGCTAATACCAACCAAGCCATGGATGCTAGCCCGGATGCCCCTCCCAGGAATCAACTCCAGGTCATGATCCTGGAATCCCGGGATCGAGTCCCGCATCGGGCTTCCTGCTTGGCAGGGGGTCTGCTGCTCCCTCGGACCCTCCCCCTCTCATGTGCTCTCTCTCTCAAATAAATAAAATCTTAAAAAAAAAAAACAAACAAAACCTTAGGATGCTAAGGAGAGGTCAGTGAAGGCCTTCTGCCCCTGTGTCCCCCTCCCCCTGCCACCCCGTCCCTGGAGGTGGGGGCAGTGAAAGGAGAGAGGAGAAGTGCATGGCATGCTGGCGGGGCTGGGAGGGGGTTAAGCCTTGCCGCCCAGTCCCCGGTCCCTGAGAGAAGCCTTCTCCAGGGTACCCTGAAAGCCACTGGGACTCTCCTAAGGACTGGAATGTGCCCCTGCTGGACACTGCTGGTGCTCTGTTCTCCAGCGAGGATGAAGAGATGTGGGAAGGGCTCACTGTCACAGACCTCATTTGAGTGCTGCCAGTAAAATCCGCACTGTGCTGCGTGTTTGCCCATGGCTTCTCTCGTCGTGCCTTTGTACCAGCCCTGAGGGGTACTCGGAGACTGGTGGACAGGGAGGTTTGGTGCAACACCCATGTCATCCAGCAAGTAGGCGGCAGAACTGGATTTCCAACACAGGCCCTTGCTCTTAACCACTGGGCTGTGTTGCATCTCCCAAACCATTCCAGAGCCTCCCGGTCTGTGCCTGCCTGTTCTGCTCCACAGCCTTGCGGGATAGGCCGCCAGCTGCCCTGACCGGTGCAGCCTTCTGAAATAGCCTGCATGCTCCACAGCAGCTGGACAGACTCCCCACAAGCAAGGCGCTGCTTGACTTCCATTTGCTTTTCTACATGCGAGGCATTTGAGCTGTTTCAAAGGGGTAGATTCCGGCTTCAAAAGCAACTAAAATATTTTAAAATCAAAATGCTAATTGAAACCTCATGGCGAGCGCGCCCGGTTCCTTTGCCCTTATTTGTCCAAAGTATGATTCCTTCACCACAAGCATTTCCTGACGACATTCTTGAGCTGGAGCCCAATGTCACGGTCTGCCTATTCGTTTATGGAAACTCTGGACTGTCACTTGGATAATTGATTTCAGGGGCCCCTGCTCGTTCTGAGCAGCTAAGTTGTCCACGCATCAAAAGCAGAACATGGACATTTTCTTCCCAGAGTTGCTGAGCTAAATGGGTTTGCCATTGCTTTGAAGACTGAGGCTCTACTTGTCTTCTCAATTCTGGTGGAAGGAGCTTTCCTGTGAGTTTCTTCCTTGCTTTTTGTGGTCTAGTTCTGCCTCCCTGACTTGGGAATGTCCCTAAACCTCTCTGAGGCTCTGTTGTCATCTGTGGACAGTGCAGGAGACTTAGCTTCCTTCCGAAAGAACTGTTGGGAAGATAATATGGTCCTTCCACACCTTGTCCGCTCATTGGCAGGAAAGCACTTGATCCAGGGTAGCAGAGAGCTCACAAAATGCTAGCCTGCAGGCGGCCTGCAGAGAGGTTTTCTTTGCTCGAGGTTTCACAGAGAAACCTGCATTTCTGGCATCTCTTGGAATATCAGAGGCTCATACAGCCCTAGGCCCACATTCCTGCCTAGCTGTTCTTGGCTAGAGTGAGAAGAGCCTCCCCATCTCCTGTCCCCAGGGGGCAGGGCACGTGCTTTCTGGTCAACCTCCGGGCCCAGGCCCCATACACTCATTTATGCTGCTTGCTGCAGGCCCCTGTAGGCATCTGAGCTGCAGGGCAGACGCTGTGTCGATACTTTATTGTCTCAACGTAGAAAGAAGCGGTGGGATGAGGTCCAGCAGTCACTGTCAGGGTGATGTGATTTACCACGCCTGTGAAGGCCTCTTCCTTCCTTGAAACCGGGATTTGACTCCAGGCCACACGTTTGCGTTGTGTTTGCCACACTGGGAATTACTCTTCCCACTGTATTCAGGAAACCGTAGCAGTGGGGAAGTACCAAGCGAAAGCCTCTGGAGGGACAAGACCAGACCTTTAAGCAAAGGTCCAGGAGCCCTGGGCTGAGGAGTTCGTAGGACGGGAGTATGGAAGTGGCCTTCTTACCAAACTCTCCTAGGGATTGTTGCACATACCAAATAAATATAGTGCCCTCTAACTCTGAGAGCATACTTGGCAGGGCTGGATTTGGGAAGGGGGCGGTGGGTGGACTTGTGACTCTGGATATGGAAGAGGTGTCTTTGCTGCTCTTGGCTTTTGTGTCTAAGGCAGGGCCTGGGGGTCTGCGGAGGACTTGGGGCAGGGTGACATGGTGTTAGGAGTGGAAGCGTGGGCCCCTTCTCCCAAACTGAGCAACCGTTGAGGAAAGTGAGGCATAAAATTATGGATTCCTGTTTGAACTTAACTGCCCTCTGCCTTGGTGTCCTCTCACCTTGTAATGGGGGATAGGAGACCTGGGGAAGCCCCTTGCTGGAGTTGCCCTGCTGGCTTGGGAGAGCGGGGGACTTCTCTATAACCTGACTTCTTTCTAGAGCCTCCTGTCCTCTGTCAAGACATACCAGGTCTTTGCTTCATCTCTGCCTCTCCTTTCGGTCCCTCCACTTCCCAGGCTTCAGCATTGTTTCCTCCTGCAAGTAACAGACCACCCTCCACCCAGATATTTCCATTTCTGAAGAGGAATTGTGAAAACCTGGGGATCCCTAGCGGGGGTATAGCAGGCCAGTCCCCACATTGGAGAGGTCATCAAGCTGAAGGGCTTGCCTTCCTGGCCCCCACCCCCAAGAGTATCTTGCTATGCCTGGTTCTGGTCAGCAGTTGGCACATTTTCCCATAGTTCATGAAAGCAAGTTCCATCTCCCCATGCTAGACTGAACTGTCTGAGGCAAGGTCTGTCTGGCTCACCATCTTCTCTCTCGTCATCGTCACTAGCCAGTAAGTGCTTTGTTGGGGAAGTGAAGGAAGGAACATCCCGAGGTGGTAGTAGTGAGTGTCGGGGATCCCCTTTGGGAGCCAGAGGTTGCAGTCTTCTTCCTTAGAAATGGCTCTGTTATGTGGAAATCTGAAAAAAGCATCGTGGAAAGAGGGAGAGTAGATACTTTTACCTCCAGCTTTTCCCCTGTTGTTGGGGTGTGGTCGTTTGGACCCATTTTATCCAGGTGTAGTGCGCTCTCGGGATGGCTAAGGGATTTTTGAGGACACTTTAGAAACATGCTTTTAGGCTTCAGAGGTCCTGGCGTCCAAAAGAGGCTGAGATCACATGAGTCCGTGGTTGTGGTTGTCCCCAGCCAGCAGGGCCTGGAGATCGTTGCAGTGCTTTCCCAGGCAGGGCTTAGCCCTTTGCTCATAGCTAGGCAGGTGGGGCTGCTGCCCCCTCTGTGGTCCTGCACTTCCCCTGGAGGTAGAGGGAGCCAAGAGATACCCCATTTGTCTTCAGCACTTTCTAGGAGATGAGCGCCCATGTAACTAGGCCCCCCTTCTCCTCCTCCAATTGCAGGCTGGATCCTTATTGACCGGTGTGGGAAACACTTCGGTACAATACTCAACTACCTCCGTGACGGGGCGGTACCCTTGCCCGAGAGCCGCCGGGAGATTGAGGAGCTGCTGGCAGAAGCCAAGTACTACCTGGTCCAGGGCCTGGTGGAAGAATGCCAGGCAGCCTTACAAGTAGGTATCACCGTTTTTCCCCATATGAGTGGGGAGGTACCAGGCAACCTGCTTTCTTCATTTTCCTCTTCTACAAAATGGGGGCAGTTCCTTCCTCACCGAGATGTGCGAGTTCACAGGTAACCCTGGAGCTTCTCTCTCCTTTGGTCAGTGACCCCTTAGAGGCTTCCCTGCAATGCTTACGCCACCTAACTACCCTCTGGCTTTCAGTTGCCATGGTGTTGGGTCATTTCATAAGTACACTGAAACCCTTCAGTGTGGGGAATCAGTTTTCTGGACGCATCTCAGGACTTATTCTCACCCCACCAGTCATTGTTGGGAGCCTCTATAATCTCTGCAGACTCAGACACCCCTCACTCCTCAGCTGGACCTAGGGCAGGACCACTGGGGTCAAGTTTGGTGATGGCAAAATCCCTATAAAACCAAAATGCTTCTGGACATAGCCAGTGGCCATTTATTTCAAGCAAAGTTCCAACATGGCAGAGAATCATAAGAGTCCCTTTAGGTTTTCATAGGAATTGGATCTGTATATATGAGGCTCTTGTTTGTGCCTCCCTCAGGCCACATGTCTGTCTGGCCCTCCACTGGAGCACCCTTACTGCCTAGCTCCTTGAGAAACTGTTGTTTCTACATACCACCTCTACTGCAAGAGTCTGAACCCACTGTAAATCTAACTGAATGCTATAGCCTTTACTTTAGTATTTTTATTTCATTTTTGTTTGTTAATGTATATACATCATACTTTTTTGCTCTGTTTATTCTTTTTTTTAAATATTTTATTTATTTATTTATTTGAGGGGGATGGGTGAAAGAGGGAGAATCTCAAGCAGACTCCATGCCGAATGCAGAGCCCGATATGGGGCTCGATCTCACCACCCTGAGATCATGATCTGAATTGAAATCAAGGGGCGCCTGGGTGGCTCAGTCGTTTAGCGTCTGCCTTTGGCTCAGGTCATGATCCTAGGGTCCTGGGATTGAGCCCTACATTGGGTTTCCTGCTCTGTGGGGAGCCTGCTTCTCCCTCTCCCTCTGCCTGCTGCTCTCCCTGCTTGTGCCACAATTGCTGTCTGTCAAATAAATAAAATCTTTAAAAAAAAAAAAAATCAAGAGTTGGACATTTTACTGAGGTGTCCAGGCGCCCCTCCTCTGTTAATTCTTTCAACAGTTCTATTTGCTTTCATATTTCTTATACTACTATTTACTGATATTTCAGTTTTCAACATTATGTACTAGTGTATAGAAAATTAATATTTAGCTCATGCACTACCATTACACCCCCCCCCCAACCACTACCAAACATGTACACATGTTCCTTCTCCTCTTTTCCCAATAGTGTTTATCACAGCTTTGGTTAAATCAGTATTCAGAGTTTACATTGTGATGTCTAAGTATTGTTAACAGTTGAGTCACAGAGTATACAGTGAAAATTTTCTTTATTGTGCAACTTTTCAGTTTTCCAGAGTTAGTGATTGCCTCATTGTTTTGTCTGCTTGGTTTTGTAAGTGCGTATCCATAATTCATCCCTAAATGGTAAGAAAGTTCAATCTCCTGTTGGTGTGTTCAGACACACCAGTGAATATCTGTTTCTTCTTTGTCTTAGAGACAAGCTCTCTGGGTTCCCTTCCTATGGTTTCTCTTAGTCTTAAGACTGAACCTTCAGGACTGACCTCTTCTCAGTTTCTGTTGCTTTTATCTTCCTGTTCTACTTTCTCAGAGATTTTCTTCAGTTTCATCTTCTCAGCCCTTCTTTTGAACTTTTCATTTCTGCTATCATATTTCCAATTTCCAGGAGCCTTTTCATGTTCTCCGAGTGTTCTTTATATAGAACATTGCTCTTGTTGCCTAGAATTCAGTATCTGCTGTCCTCTGTCTTGAAGTTTTCTTTCTGCTGCCCTTGTCATGACTCCTTCCCTTTTCCTCTATATTTTGGTTTCAGTCTCATGGTTGAGAGGCTTTCCACATATAATCTGATGATCTTTGGTCTGTTAAAATTCATGAGTAAGGTTCTGAAAAGCTGTATGTGCGTGGGTGAGGCTTGTTGTCCAGTGGGCTTTAGTGGTAGATGATGAGGCTCTTTCAGTGGGAACCCCCAGTGTCAGAATCTATAATAAGCCTTTTCCTGGACAGATCAGATTCCTATGGAGGGATCCTCCACTCTCTTGCCTGGTGGGGATAAGCCTGGCTGGCTGCCTTCTGGGATCTGAGTAGGAGAAGGGGCTGGGAGCTGGGGCTCATCATTTAGTATGTGGACCATTCACTTAATCCCCGTTTTCAGAAGAGCAGCCCAGCCCTGTCCTCATCTGTACAAACCACTCTAGGAAAGTAGACCTTCTGCCTGGGGAAGGGGATCCATTTGGGGGAGCAGGGTGTCTCACTGGTGCTTCTGCTGACTGGCTAGCAATCCTCTGCTCTTGCCCTCTGCCCGCCAGCCTTCAGAACTGGTTTTGAAAACCTCCAGGATTATTTCCCATCTGCTTACTCATTTCGGCCTTCTCTTTCCCCTCCGTTAGCCCTCATCTGCTTCCCCGAAAGCTTCAGATTTTTGACATCTTTTGTCTGTAGACGTCACTTCTCCCATTCTTTTTCTCCTTTTAGGCTTATACTTTTTAAGTTCTTTCTACAGTTGTTGCAGTGGGGTGCTTCGATGCAATCATACGTCCTGTGCCATGTTTAGACTTTATTTTTAAGTGACTCCCTGGGCTGTGGAAGTGTGTCATTGTTGTTAGGATTCATTGAGACTTACTGGAGAGCTCAACTCTGGGCCGTCCCCCACCCTGATTCACTGGTGGTAAGGATCCTTCTCTCTTCCCAGTGCTGGCAGCCCCATCTTCCCTCGCCAGCGCCCTGTCTGTGCCCTGCAGGCCAGCTGAAATAATCCGATGCTAGGCAGGCCTCCTAGGCTGAAAGTATGTTTTGTTCCAGCAGAACAAAGATACTTACGAGCCTTTCTGCAAAGTTCCTGTCATCACCTCATCCAAGGAAGAGCAGAAACTTATAGCGACTTCAAATAAGGTATGTTGGAGGCACTCTTGTGGCCTTTCTTTAGCTACCCAAATGATGAATAGGGTTTGAAATAGAAACCTATAGAAGGGCCTGAGCAAGGCCTGAGGAGGGATGAAGAAGGGGAACCTGCAGCTCATCTTGTGTGTCCCCCCCGACCCCAGCTGTGGGTCCTGCAGTCTCCCTCTCTGCCCCTGCCCACCCCCTTCCCCCAGTCTGACAGCTGTGTTCAGCTGCCTCCTTGACCTGGTGGCAGGGCCCAGCCCCCAGTCCACAGTACCTCCACCCCAAGTGACTCTTTTCTTTCTTTTTTCTAACCACCCTCAGCCAGCCGTGAAGCTGCTCTACAACAGAAGTAACAACAAATACTCGTATACCAGGTAAGGTGTCCGCGGGAAGAGCCACCCCATATTAGCTAGGAAAGCTTCCGCTCGCACAGGCCAGGCCCAGCTCCTCCTGTTATCTTCCAGTGAGGGTGGCCCTCTGCACCTCGAGGATGCCCAGGGAGACAGACGATAGATAACGAGATTGAATTCACACATACTATAAAGGCTGTCCTTTTAACGTATATAATTCAGTGGGCTTTAGTAGATTTACCGAGCTGTTCAGCCATCATCACATGCCTGCTTTGTGAACACTTTCATCACCTCAAAAAGAAATCCATTAACAGTCACTCTTCATTCCCCTCCAGCATCCCCCCTCCCCCCCGACCCTTGGCTAACACTGCTCTCTGCCGACTGGACACTTCGTATAAATGGAATCATATAATACATTGCTTTTGTGACTGGCTTCTTTGACTTAGCATCATGTTGTCAAGGTTCATTCTTGTGGCATGTGTATGAATACCTCATCCCCTTTTATAGTTGAATAATGTCCCATCATGTGGATCTTTACTGCATTTTGTTGATCCATTCATTGGTGGATGCACATTCAGGGTTGTTTCCACTTTGGGACTTTGTGAATACTGCTGTGAACATCCATATACACATTTTCAATGTGGACCGAGGTTTTTTTTTTTTCTCTTGGGTACCTAGGAGTGGAATTGCTGGGTCCAATGGTAACTCTAGGTTTAGTCATTTGGGGACCTGCCAAACTGTTTTTCCAAAGCAGCTGCACCATTTTACATTCCCACCAGCAATATATACAGGTTTCTAGATGTCTTCTGGCTCTTGGGACCATGTGGCCTCAGCTGTAGGGGGTTTAATGAGGTTCCTCAAGACCCAGAAACGGACCCCAGTTGGAAAGTCTCCACTGAGCAGTCGCATTCTGCCACTGCCGGGGCTCGCGGGGCTCCCTTCACGCTCCAGACCTGGTGCCTGTGCCCATGGGCCCCGAGTCATTCCCGATTCCTCCCCGGCCCCGGCAGAGCCCAGCAGAGCGGCCGCCCTAGCCTGGGAGGGGGGAGACACTCACCTTCTCAAATGCTCTTTTGCAGCAATTCTGACGACAATATGTTGAAAAACATTGAGCTCTTTGATAAGCTGTCTCTGCGCTTTAACGGAAGGGTCCTGTTCATAAAGGACGTCATTGGGGACGAAATCTGCTGCTGGTCCTTTTACGGTCAGGGCCGCAAGATTGCTGAGGTCTGCTGCACCTCCATCGTCTATGCCACTGAGAAGAAACAGACCAAGGTCAGAGCTCCAACGGCGGCTCTGGGTGGCTGGTCTGAAATGCGTTCTTGTGCCGCTTCCCTTTCCCCTGGAGCAAAACAACCCTAAAGAGGGAAAGGCTTTAAAAATGCTTTCCTTGACGCATGATTGCTCATTGTGAAAATACTCATTATCTTCGGGGCCCCAGGGAGAGTCACATCTAGGTCTCGGAGAAGCAGAATGGCATTTCCTTTCTGACCATTTGCAAACAGGGACAGTCCTACCGCACCTCAGTCCCTTTGCCATAAATGCTGATTGAGAGTAGCGCCCGGCTGGGTCTGTCGGTGGAGTGTGCAACTCCTGATCTCTGGGTCCTGAGTTCGAGCCCCACGTTGGATGTAGAGGTTACTTAAAAACAAAACCTTAGGGACACCTGGGTGGCTCAGTTGTTGGGCGTCTGCCTTTGGTTCGGGTTGTGGTCCCAGAGTCCTGGGATCGAGCCCTACGTCGGGCTCCCTGCTCAGCGGGGATTCTGTTTCTCCCTCTGCCTGCCTTGTGTGCTCCCACTGCTTGTGTGCTCGCTCTCTCTATTAAATAAATAAATAAAATCTTAAAAAAAAAAAACCTTACAACGAAAAAAGTCCGTTCAGCTGTATCCTCAGACCGCTGTCATCGTGCCAGCAGCCTTGTTTCCGGTCAGTGATGGGACGTGGCCCTGTGCTGCCCCTCAGCCTCCATGTACCACCATCCCCCGCCAGCATGGCCCCAGCCCATTGCAGTCGACAGAGGGACCGTGCTACCTTTAAGAGCTTGACCTTGGCTTTCTAGTCATGACCTACGACTTCCTGCCATCTGTCTGTCCTCCTCTGGCCCACTGACCTGGAGTGGCCCTCCTCCCTCACGGGCCTGCTGGGCATTCCTTAGCTCCCAGGCTTGTTGGCTTCCTTCTGAGCACACAACTTCCTGACAGATCTGGACTCTATGAATGCGCTTCTGTCATCTTCTCCAAACCAATAGGCTTGACCTCTGTCACTTTGCCATTCTGTGAAGCTAGATCATGCCACAGGCTGCTTTTGGAGATCTGGTCCCTTCAGGTCTTCTGCTTGCTTGCCCTTCTTGGGCTATGCAACTCGGTTTTCTTCCTCTTAAAAAAAAAAAAAAATCCTACGATACACTTTGTCATTTCCCTCTGAACCTTGCTAAAGGGACCCTGATTACCAGGGACATGCAGTGGGTCTGCTGAGCAGATTTTCACACACGAATCTGTAGATCATCCAGTCAGGCTACCATCATCACTGTGGCTCCAGGAACACACAGTTCCCTGTGATTCTAGAGCTGGCCTCAGAAGAAAAGGCAAATGAGAGAGAATGAGACCACAATGTAGAAACCAGAGTTCTTAGCATGTTTTTCTTTAAACTTTAAAAACATTTTATCATTGGTATTTAGAGTATATCCCAAAAGATAGGTATTGGTTTAAGAGAGCCAAGAAGGGAAAAACCCTGAGGTTCCTTTTTCTTTCAAAGATTGCAGGGGGACTAGAATCGCTTGCTTCCCTTTACCACATCAGCAAGATGCACACCTCTTTTCTCCTGTGAGCTTCTTTTAGGGCTGTGAATTCCACCTGTAACTAGCTTCCCCGTCTTGTCAGTTTGGTTTTGTTATATACACGGGTTGCCTTTGTCCTTGGATATTAACCGGGTAATCGTCTTATTGATTAAAGCTTTAAAATACTACTTTACATTTTCAGAGTTTAACAGGGAGCAGAGGATTCAGAGACGACACAGTCTGATCCCAGCCATTTGTAGGTTAGCCCGCAGGTTCCAGAGGAAGCCTGTGCTTGTGTTTCTGAAACTGGCTAGAGATGGGGCCCCGGCTGGCAGGCCACGGCCCCTTTTGCTCTGCCATCCTGTCCCCAAGGGCTGCTGCTTTGCTCCAGGGAAGGCATCTGACTGGCTTTCCAGGGGGTTCATGTCAGGGGATGGCTGTCCTTACACAAGCAGGTGCCGCCTTCTGGCCAACACCGTCAGGAGCCGTGCTTTGGAGCCGACACTTGTGTTTTGTTGCTTCGAATAACGGGGTGGATGTTCCTGCTGGGGGTTTTTGTATTGCTGTCTTTCTTGATACAACATTCGAGGTGCTCTGCTAATTCTTTTAATCATTTAACTGTCTTGTGTGGTTAAGCTGGAAAAGGTATGGCTTGCTGCAAGTAAGGCATAAGTAGATATGTAATACATACGTTGTCCATTTGGTTCTTGATTCTGACTCACTGGGGACTCGGTGAGAATGGAGCACAGAACTGCACCCTTTATTGGTCTGTTTTTGGTCTTGTTCAGATTGTATCACTTCTGTTGCTGTGTCTTCCAAGTTCCCGGACTCTCCTCTGTCATCTCCATTCTGTTAATGCTGCCGGTGAATTGGGGTTTTTTGTTTCTTGTTTTTGTTTTTGTGTTGCCCTTGGTTACTATATTTTTCAGTCATACGGTTTTCATTTCTTTCTTCGATGCTCTGTCTCCTTGCTGAGACTTCCTGTGTTTGCATTTGCTTTAAGAAAGTTTGCCCTTCCTTATTGGGACATTTTTATAACAGCTGTTTTCAAGTCTCTGTCAGATAATTCCAACATCTTGTGTCATCTTGGACTTGGTATCTTTTGATTATGTTTTCCCTCAGGAGTTGAGATTTTTCTGGTTCTTCATCCTGCCAGGAACTTTCGAATTGTACCCTGGATATTCTGAATGTTACAGGACTCTAGGTCTTGTTTAAATTCTAATGAGAACATTGATTTCTTTGTTTTAGCAGGCAGTTGACCCAGTTGGGTTTGGGCCACAAGTTCCAACCAGCTGTGGGTCGCAGTGCCAGTGACAGCCCAGGTTTCAAAGCCTTCAGATCTGGGCCGCACTGAGGGCAGGTCTGTGTCCCGGGCAGCGGTCTGTGCCTTTGCTCAGTTCTGTGTGTGCTGTTGAGGGACAGGTTGACAGCTGGGCTCAAGCCCAGGAGTTCGTGCACAACCTCGAGAAGCTGCTTTCCCAGGCACCCGTCCTTTGCCATCTTTCGGTGCTTCCTGCTTCCCTGGGGCTCCCCTTTTCTGTCATCTGGCCAGAAAGCTGGGGCCTCAGGTCCCCGCTCTGCCACAGACTGCCCGTGACTTGACCTGTACCTGGAGCCAAATGGCATGAAGAAGGGAGAGAACAACAGCAGGGATTCGCTCCACCCTGATGGGACCACAGCTCTCCTCATCAGAAAGGAAGGTTCCCCTTCAGAGTTCTGACTCCCCCGGGCTCCGGCCTTTGCTGCCACAAGATTTTTGTGGGGGGTGGGAGTGCGAGAGAATGGAGAAAAGAAAAAAGGAAGACCTGGAACTCGCCAGGTGTTGGGAGACGCTGGTGCCCCCTTGGGGCTCTCTCTGCTGCTGCTTGTTCCGGGGGTGCAGGCTGCACTGACCTACCTCTGGGCAGGAAACTCTCTGCTGGTTAGGTGTCATTCCAGACTCTGGTCTTCCCCCCCCCCCCCCCCCCCGCCCCGTCTGCCACGATTCATGTCGCTCAGTCCTCAGCCGCTGCCCATTCTCTCTCCTGGTTTTGTGGTCTCAGTAGGAAAGACAGTGGAGAGTGTGCTGCCTCCATTTCTCTTGGAACCTCAGAATCCTGCCTTTGAAAGCAAAGTCTCTACTCTGTGAGTCAAGTGCCCAGGGCCCACTTGGACAGCCTCCCTCCAGTTCCCGGTGCCTTAACCCCGAAGGGCAAGCAGTGGACACAGAACTTTACCAAGCAGGAGGGGACATGTCCTTTTCAGCTGGTCCCTGTTCAAAAAAATGGGGCTGCTTTAAAGGCTGCTCGGGGTTATGGAGCAGCTCCAGGGGTATAGATCTCTTATGAGTAGAAACCTTTTGGAAACGACCTCGTTAGTTAATTGCATTGTTACATTGTTGTAATTCCCTGCTATGGAAGGATGTTCCAAGTTAGGGGAGAGGAAAAGGTGCAGATGAGTGTGTGATGGGCCACCTTTTGTGCATTTTAAAGTGTGTGAATACATAGGTGTATGATCCTACATTTATAGGCACTGTATACCTTTTGTTTCTTGTGTAAGCACCATGTGTAAGTATTGCCTGTTGTAAATGAAAGGTACTATAAAACTAATAATGGCAGTCTTCAAAGGAACTCCGCCCTTCCCAGAAGTAGTAGGTGGCAGTAGAGGTGGGGGGTTGGGGGCGGGGGTGATGCTAACTTACCTGCCTTGTGTTTTGTTGTGGGGATGCAGGTGGAGTTCCCAGAGGCCCGGATTTATGAGGAGACTCTCAATATTTTGTTGTACGAGGCCCAGGATGGCCGAGGACCTGACAACGCGCTCCTGGAGGCCACAGGCGGGGCAGCTGGCCGCTCCCATCACCTGGATGAAGATGAGGAGCGAGAGCGGGAGCGGATCGAGCGCGTGCGGCGGATCCACATCAAGCGTCCAGACGACCGGGCCCACCTCCACCAGTGAGCAAGCGGGCGAGCCGCCCTCCTCCCCTCTCCCCTGCTCTTCACTCCGATGCCTGCAGCCTCCTGGGCACCTTCCACTTCCCCTGGAGTCTGGAGATACTTTTTTGTAACAAGCCAGATGATTATTTTGGTATTTCTCAACCAGGTGACTGTCTTTCCCCAGGTGAATACACCCGTGTTCTTGAGCAAGCTGTGTCCCAAGGTCTCCCCGTTCCGTGGGGATCTGAGAATCCTTGGAGCCAGGCTTTCTTGGTTCTCGGAGAAAAGTATGAATGGGTATGAAGTAGACGTGAGAAATTTTGTTTGCAGTATTTATTTTGATGGGTGCTGACTACCTATTCGGCCTTTGCGGGGGGCATTCCTTCGGGGTTCCATCTGACCGCTGCAACAGGGATCCTGCAGTTGGCGGCCACCAGAGGTTTCCCTGAGCTCCTTGTTTCATAATCCTCCAGCCCTGCACGCTGGCTGCGTTCCTGTGCGTCAGACCGGGCCATCTCCGGGGCTTTGCCGGAAGTCCGTTCGGCCCCAGGATCTTGCCCCTCTGGCTTGTTGGTAGATGCATGCAGTTTGTGGCACCGAAAATAGGACCGATGAGCTTTGTGCCTGTGACTGGTCGAGCATAGCTCTGGAGGCCCGGCTCTACTGGAGGGGCAGGCCTGTTGGGACCCCGCATACCTGGCTAAGGGCAGAGCCGGCCCTGGCAGGGAGTGCACCTTTCCCGGCTCCTTCCTCACCTCCTGCCCCTTACACTTGCGCAACCCCCCCCCCCCCCCCAGCCATTGACCAACTCCTGGTTATGAGCGGAGCTCACACACCGCCCAGTGCTCCATTCTTTCTTCCTCAGCCTTCTTCCCTGTTAAGCTGGGCTTCCTGTCTCAAGTAGAAGCCCTGCCCTTTGCTTAGAAAGTGGACGTGGCCCAGCCTCTGTCCCCCAGCCTGGCATCCAGGCAGGAAGCCCATTCACACCAGCAGTCTCGGGGCAGCTCGCTTGCTGTAGACATAGCCATCATCCCGAGACCGCCTTTGTGTCTTTGCCTCTGGTTTTTACACAGTATGGAGTGGCCACAGCGAGCCAAGTTAGAGGATGTGCAGCTCCTTTGGGGTCCAGCTAAGTGTTTGTGTTCGTGTTTAAGGGACGTGTGCGACTGTAGATGGGGATGTGTGCTTGTGGGGCGCAGGGGGGCCCGCGCTGGAGCCCAGCTGTCCGCACGGTGCTCGTGTAGGACGGACGTTCTCGGTTATCTACCTCCCAGTCTCCTCTGCGCCTGGGAAGGGACAGGAGTGAGTGGTGACTGATGTGGCTGGTCGCGACTAGACTAGGTAGAGTAGTTACAAGGAGATGTGAACGTGCGTAAGGTAATGGATGGCATTTGCTCTTCAAGGGAAGTTACTGTTTTATACCAAAGGTATTGAGGTGGGCAGCCTTTGACAGTGTATTCCAAAAAACGAGTTTATATTTTGAAACCGTTTTTACAGCTTAGGCTTTTGTACATACTGCCCTTCTTGGGACAGTTGTATGCCTTTATTTTGTATCCAGCAGGAAAGCCTATAATAAAACTTAAAAAACAATCTTGACTGAACCTAAAAAAATCATGTATGGGGGTCGATGCCTTTTAAACTGTTTTGTGGGGAACTTTCTATATTAGGCCATTTGGGTTTTATTAAGGAAAGGGGGGTTTAAATACTGTTTGGTAAATATTTTATATACCGTTTTAGTTTTAAACGCCAACCCTGACGTTTGGGTTGAATTTTTTTAGAAAGTTAAAGTGAATGTCCGTTGTGATGTTTTCTGTAGGAATGGAAAAGCCATCATATGAATTGTTTTTTAAATCTTTCTGTTGAGAGTAAGTTTGTGGAACAATCGGAGTTGTTTGGGCTTCTACACCGTATGAGCTAATGTTTCTGGCAGTCTTCACACTTGTAGTTTTGAGTCTTTGCTTTCCTGGGATCTGAACAGGTTCCTGAAATATTCCGTGGTGAATGACGCGCCGTTAGTCGCACAGCCAGGAGATGACAGCACGTGTTGGCTGGTCCAAGCTGTGGTAGTAGATGTATTCCACAAGGAACTGATTCTTATGCTAGCCTGAAGGGCAAACAAAGGTCCGTATTTATACTTAAGAACCATCTAAGTAAAACACTGGCTTAAGATTTGGTAAAGAGTGAAGTTTTATTACATTGTAAGAGCTTACAGTTGAAGTAAAACAGCTTTTTGAAAGAAGTCCTTCTTCTGTGCCCAAGACAATCCTGGAGTAACCTCTTCTGTTGCCCCCTCCACCCCCACGGTAGGTAGCAGACGAGCAGCCTGGCCGAGGTGCAGGGACGCCCCGCGCTCCGCGTAGGTGGGCTCACCTGTACCTCCCAGCAGCTGCTCGGGACCCACGTGTCTGCAACGCTCAGCCCTCCTCCACAGTGTGTGCTCCACCCAGCGTGCCTGTGGCACACCTGTGTCACTAACCTTCCTTTTTGTGCTATGAAGAAAATGCTATAAACGTTAGAAGTAGTCACTGTATGTTGTACAAGCATTTGTGGACGTGTAAAATAAAAGTTACATGATGCCTCTGTTTAATTTTCTGGGTCTTTTCAGAAACATCCAGCACAATCCAGCCAGCGCGAGGGGGGTTCACAGCAAAGAGAGGAAGGCCTCTATCCTCCATTCATTCTGCTTTATCACCTTGAAGTCTCCGGGGAGGGGCGGGGGTGTCATCGTTCTAGTAAACACCGTAAGGAAGTCTTAGGTGGAAAGCAGAGTGAATCAGCTGGGGTTGCTGCTACTTTAATACAAGGGAAGGGGGGAGCCCGGGACAAGAAAGAAACACACCCACGGCCTTAACATTTCTGCTACAGCTCCCCCTCTGGAACCCAAAGCGCCTAAATTCCATTTAGTTAGAGCAAAATTCAAAATTTGCAGCTTTATCAAATTGTTCCTCAGGGGCAGCTTGACAAAGGTAGAGGATCTGTTGCCCACCCTATAATGACATGTTCAAGTACCCATCGAGGGAAGGACTGGGTAGGGACATTGAAACCCATCCTCACAGGTAACTTGAGTTTGGGCCCCTGAAGAGGACCTTTTCCTTTAGTGCCCCAGAGCTGCTGAGAACCGGGAGATGGGCAGATGCCACTCGGTTTCTTCAGAGGTGCTCCTTTGCCTAGAGCTGCTGGGACTTCTTTCCTTGAAGGTGTAGCTCCTTGGACAGCCTCCCGCTTCCTCGGTGCTTTCCTCAGCCGGAACAGAGCTGGCCATGGGGCGAGATCAAGAGGACTTCGTGCGGACCGACACCTTGGGAGAGCGCCCACACTTAGGTTAGAGACCCTTGATGTCCCAGCAGCGGTGCGGACGAGCTTCTAGAAGCCAGCCCCACCTGCCACCGAGACAAAGGGCATTTAGAAAAGGACTCAGTGAGGCTGCTTAGCATTTTCAGCCCGAGCCAGTCAGGCAGACAAGCTGTGTGACTCCCAGGACAAAATCATTCTTAAAGGTTATACCCCGAAGACAGCACGTAAACTGAAAAGTCACCTGATAGCTTACATCTGAAATGATACTTCAAGATTTTATCTTCTCCCTGAAGGAGCTCAGGGGCAATTGTGTTATGAAAGCCTTTGGGGTCCTATTTACACCCGCCCACAAAAAGTTTCACGGTTAAGGGCATGCAAATGGAAGTATGTATGAGACACCCCGTATATTGACAGACTGCTCGCTCATTCGTTTGTATCAGATAATAATACTGGGTGCACCTACAAAATACATCTGAGAGATGCCCCCCTCAGGTTTTACTCTGTCATTTGCTAGCAAAATGGTATCAAACTAAGCCCGGTGTACCACGTGGCCAGTGAGAGCTTTGGGACGCCCGGCCTAGCACAGTGGGACCAGCAGGGAGGACAAAGCACCGAGCACTCAGCCCGGACTGCACCAGACAGCGGTGAGCTCGGCTCTTCGGACCTGACACGGCTCCCATTGCAAAGCCCAAGCCACACGCCCGCCAGTCACAGCACAGGGTCCAGGGCCGAGACTCCGGACCAGGTATGTTCAGAAGCTCGCTGGGAGAGCCTTAGGCCTTGGCCCTCCCGTGAAAAATTGGCTTCAGCATTTAAAACTGAGAAGATATTTAATGTCACCGTCCTGTTCACTAACAACTAGAAATGGGAGGTAAACTTGCTTCAAACATTCTCATTCCCATGTGTGAATGTGTGTCTTTGGCATCAATACCTTCCTGTTGTTTTGATGTAGAATCGGGAACAGAGGGAGACATGAAAAGTCTAGAGGAGGGCTGAAAATGGTCACATTTTAATCTATATTCTCAGGTAAAACTCACCTCCCGCCACAGCCACTCACCACTGTTAACTGGCCGTTTTTATCTTTATAGATTTGTTCTTCCGGTCCTGTGTCGAAAACTATTGTGCCTTTTTTTCCAGGACTGATACAAAACTGTAAACTGAAAACACACCAAGTGATCAGTTACTGACGTTCTGTTTTTCACCTTCTGTCTACAAAAGAAACTCACGAGACTCGTAGCTTCGAGATCAAATTCCCATTTGTATTATTACCGAGTTTTAGTGCACATTTGAGTCCTCGAAAGACAACCATTGCCACAACTGGGAAACTTACCCCATGTTTCTGTGGCTGTTCCCAAATCAACTTAGCATGTTCAGTTCTTCAGGGGGCCAATCTGCCGTCTGAAGAACCACCTACGTATGGTCCTGCTGAAATGCTCATGGGGTGACCAGGTCTCCCCTCAGGGGAGCGCTCCCCACTCTCTCTCCCTCTTGCACATAGGAATTTGCTCATCAGCCTGCTTGCAGGCTGCTTGCACGGGGGTCTGGGAGCCTCCGGGATTCAGCCCCAGGAACCCCCACATGGTCCCCGACCAGCCAGCTGACACAGGGCCTGCTGCTCAGCCGCTTTGTGCCCGTGAAACTGAAAACATGGCACCTCCTTCAGAGATGAGACTCGAATAAGAGCACCCTCTGTGCCAAGGCTTTTTCCTCTACATCCTAAAGAAATTTTACTGCTGTCCTCTCATCAGTGTGGTAAGCAGCCTGCCAAGCTGCGGCCCATGGTGCTCAAGCGAAAGGTGTGGCTGTCACCTGCCCTGGCCAACAGCTTCCCCCCAGGGATGGCAGGCCCTCCTTGGAGAACTGGGCCGCAAGCCCCCGGCTGCCTTGGTGAACGGGCGATCGCTGAAGAAAGCCCCTACCTTCCCTGAGCGACATTCACCACGTTCCCCCTCTTGAGCAGCATGACGAGCTTCGTGACTGCTTCGAAGATGTGCTCACACTGTAACACGGTATCCCCCTGACCAGGAGAGGACGGGGCAGTTAAAAGAGGCCACGGCCTCGAGGAAAAATACTCTTCCGGACGGAGGCTTCACGGGGGGGCAGCTCAGTAGCACGGCAGGGTCTCCCTCCTCTGGCCGGCAAGGGGGGCCGTCACTTACCTTTTGTTTGTGGTCCTCCGGCGAGACGTGAATGACCAAGATGCCATCACTGAGGCTGCCAGTAGACACACCTTAGGACAGACCCCAGAGTTAGGGACCAGGAACTGGACAACTTGACGTTCATGCAGAAAAAAGAGGCGGAGGAAGGGCACACCCCAGCAGCCGGCATGCTAGGAGGCTGTGAAGGGCCGCGCTTGGAATAAAACACAGGTCATCGGAGAAGGTGACTGTTGTCCAATCCGGGGGGGGGGGAAGGGGCGGCCGCTTTCATTTACGCCAGAAAAAAGAAGCCCGGGCCGGGCCCAGGCAGCCCCCCAGGCTTTCCGGGCACCCTACACTCTGTCTTCCAGTAGAGGGCGCCTTCCTTACGGGTGTTCCCTGGGAGCTACGCCCGCCCGGTGAACGGCCTGAAGACGGCCTGCTTACCTTTGAGTGTTGAGTATTCTATTTTCTGCTTGATTTTGGCAAGCTCCACCACATAAGCCGCTTTCTGAGTCAGGAGGAGTTGGCGCTGCCGGGCCTTGAAGCCTTTCCTGTCATATTTAATGACCGGGATACCATACTGCGAGGAGAGCAAGGTGACCCCGTGGGGGGACAGGGTGGAGTACGGAGTTCCTTGTTACCCCAGACTGCTAAGACCAGTTACTTCAAGCACTCAAACAGAGAGAGGCTCAGACAAACCGGTATCACCACACAGCGCCTCCCACCATCAACCGCTTCGGCCTCCGGCCTCTCAAGACATCCGCCATCCCCACTCACGGAAGGACAGAGGCAGCAAGAGCTTAAGGAACCTGCCTGGATGGTGCTCAGCTAAATTACGAAGCCCATGTTGACACCCTGCCACACCGCTTCTAATAGGGGATGTTCAGGGATTAAGTTCGTGGCTGCGTTTCACTCAATTTCATAGAAAACCAAACCCATGGGGCGCCTGGGTGGCTGAGTCGGTGAAGCATCTGCCTTTGGCTCAGGTCATGATCCCGGGGTCCTGGGATCGAGTCCTGCATCGGGCTCCCTGCTCAGCGGGGAGTCTGCTTCTTCCTCTCCCTCTACCCCTCCCCCCTGCTTGTGTTCTCTCTCTCAAATAAATAAAATCTTTTTAAAAAGAAAGGAAACTGAACCCAGTTCCTAGGGTGACAGATAAGGACCGTAAGAACAGCAATAGGTACCTAGTGGTCACGTCTTCGTTACCCGGCCCCACAGTCTTCGTTAATACCCAGAGCATTACAGTCGAGAGCCCGGCCCACCCACATGCACCCTTGCATTTCAACAGTGCTTCCAGACACTTTTCGTAGAGAAAACAGACCCTGTTAAGGGAATCCTGTTGGACCCAAAGACCCACGTTTCCTTACCTGGATTTTCTCATTGCTAATGAGTTGAAGCACTTTGGGATTAATGTCTCCTTCATCTGGGGAGGGAACCAGAACACAGCGAATCATCACTAAATACCATGTTGGTGCCAAAGCCACTGGTATCTGCTGGGCTTACGCCCCTCTGTGACCCAAGACCTCAGCTATGGTCAGGACATGCTACGGAGTCAGGCATCCTCTTTCAGCTCTTAAAATAGGAGAAGCGAGTGCACAGATGGAAAAATGTACTTACCGATCCGACTGTTGGCAAAGGGCTGGCTTAAGACTTCGGCATAACCTTCTTTCTTTCCCCTGAAGAGCTCACTTGTAACCACCTTTTGCTGCATCTGGTAAGACAGAATTGGAGGTACAAAGTGGTAGCCACGAGGATCCTTGGGAGAGAGGCACAGCGGGTCCAGGGGCAGCTTGCTTTCCTTGCTAAGCTCTAGTAGCCTTGTCCTCCTTTGGCACAGGAATCATAACAGGTTCCAGGCTTTGGCCAAAACGCCCTAAAAATTATACCAGCAGAGACCAGAGCCGACACTTAAGGCTGGTCTCTTGCACGCTTTTCCCAGAAGTGGAATTTTCAAGAATTTCAGAGAGCAGGCCCTTTCTTCTAGGTCAGAGATCCACAAACTACAACCCAAGGGCCAAATCCAGCCTGCTGCCCATTTTTTTTTGGTAATTTTTTGGCTTCGTTGTTCATTCTTGGCAGGACGGCTCTGCCATCTGTTTATATGTTGTCCCTGGCAGCTTGTCATGCTCTGCTGGCAGTGGAGTGATTCTAACAGCGATCATGTGACCCGCAGACCCCAAGATACTACTCTAGTGCTTTAAAGTCTGCTGACCTGCAGATAAGCATAAACCAAACCCTGCAGCAGAGAAGGGGTCCTGCATTCTGGGCAGCGTAGGGGACCACCTGGATCCTGTTGCCATGGCAACAATACGAGCAGCTTTATTTGTAACAGCTGCCCTGGAGCCGGGGCTCCGTGCCAAGTGGCCTAGGCATGTTTAGTCCTCAACACGTTCGAGGCACGGGCCCAGTGCAAACCTCGCCTCCCAGGTGAGACCAGCCCCAGCCCCTACCCCACCTGGCTACCTGCCCGTGTGCCCCCCCCCCCCCCATCCCTACCAGCGCTTTCCTCTCGGCCGTGATCCCACAACAGTACTTCCGGACCAGGTTCCTTGTGCACATTTTTCTGAGCAGGTCCGACGCCTGTGTGGAGAACACACTCTGTCCCACCTGCCTTGCGCACACCCAGTTCTTGGGCTGTGGCCACCAAGACAGAGGCTTTGACAGCACAGCTGAATCCATTCTCATGTAAAGTACAGCATTAGGGATGCCTGGGTGGCTCAGTCGGTTGAGCATCTGCCTTCAGCACAGGTCATGATCCCAGGGTCCCGGGATCGAGCCCCACATCAGGCTCCTTGCTCAGCGGGGAGCCTGCTTCTCCCTCTCCCTCTCCCTGCCACTCCCCCTGCTTGTGCGCTCTCTCCCCCCCCTCAAATAAGTAAATAAAAATCTTTATAAAAAAAAAAGTACAGCATTAGTATTTTAAACTTCAAGAAGGCAGCTCATCTGCCAATCTTGCACTACTTTTTCACTGTTGCTAAACTACTGGTTCTTAAACTTGAATGTGTTTGAATCATCCGAGGACCTGGCAAAAAAGACAAAGGACTCTTAGAGATGCTCCGTAGACCCAGGCTGGGACCCAGGACCTTACAGTGGCCCCCACTGTGCTCTAGACACAGGGTCCTCAGAACCACCTTTTGAGAAACACTTTTCCACGTGACAGTCATTAAAAGCCATCGGGAAGTCTACATCAGGATAGGAACTATTGACAAGTGCTCTGTGCAAACAGACCTCTGTTGGCTTTAGAATATGAATTTAAAGGAGTGACATTTCTTGTGTAGCCGCCTTGCAAAGAAGCGCTTTACTAAGGGCTACCCTTTCTAGCCAAGGGAGGCTGCACGAAGACACACAAAAAAGCTGAGCCCCGCCAATGCCCGAGTCACTTGCAACAGGAGTCGCCATTCGGTCCTCACATTTTCCAAGATGCCAGGAGGCCTCAGCCAGCTCTTGTCTAAGACATTCTTTGGGACGTGATACCGAAGATTCAAGATGTAATTCTTCCGCATGAACATGATAAACTCCTCATTGTCGGGGCAGAGGGGTTGGTTGCGGTTGATGAATCCCTTTATGAACCTGAAGAGGCAAGCGTTTTGTTAGCTTTCTGGCCCATTTCTGCACCGGGACTCTCTCCACCTGTTTGATTTCAGAGGAGGCTAAAACGGTAGAGATTGCTTTGGTCCCCATGCAGGACAACAGTCACCTAGCCCATGGTCAAGTCTGCCCCAAAGATACATTCTATTTCACCCACACCATTGTTTATTTGTTTGTTTTGAGCAGTTTGAATTAGTTGCTAAGAGCAACTGGCATCGGAAGGCAGCCGACCTTGAGACTTCTGAACTAAGAGAAACGAGCATAGTGAATTGTGATCACCGTCAGATTAGGGAGCTCGGAGGAAAGCAATGGAGCGGACTCCCTAAGGCCTGACATCCTGGAGGGAAGCTTAGCTTTCTGCACAAAGCCGAAGAACTCAACCAAGTCCGCGATCACCTTCTGCAGAGAACTCACTTCCTCACGGTCCGCACAGCCCACTTTCTCCTTCTGGCCGCCTTCCGAGCCAGGGCCCCACGCCAGTGCGCTTCCAGTCTGATGGCTGAAAGAGTTCACTGCTGACATTAGAAGGCGGCACAATCACATTTACATACAAAAGGCTTTCTTCAGAACCGCTCACCGCCTCCCCCAAACATGGGGCACACGTTAGTCGTGGGGCTGCATTTGGCTGGTCTCATCCAGTGTATGCTTCAGTTGTCTACACTTAAAAATTGACACACATCAATTGAGACACACAGATTTCTGGCTTGTTTCCCAATTTTTAAATGCGTTTCATATTTTGTTCGGTATTCTAATTTTTAAAAAAAAATGTTTTCTGGGGTGCCTGGGGGGCTCAGTCGGTTAAGCGTCCGACTCTTGGTTTCAGCTCAGGGCGTGATCTCGTGGGTTGTGGGATTGAGCCCCGCGTCAGGCTCTGCGCTCAGCGTGGAGTCTGCTTGAGATGCTCTCTCTCCCTGTCTCAAATAAATGGATGAATAAAATCTTTTTTTAAAAAGGTGGTTTTAGGGGCACCTGGGCAGCTCAGTCGGTTAAGCATCTGCCTTTGGCTCAGGTCACGATCCCAGGGTCCTGGGATCGAGCCCCACATCAGGCTCCTTGCTTGGCAGGGAGTCTGCTTCTCCCTCTCCCTCTGCTGCTCCCCCTGCTTGTGCTCTGTCAAATAAATAAATAAAATCTTTTTTAAAAAAAAGTTTTTATTCCTCATAGCAGCACTGTTTCTGTTCCAAAAACAAATAGCTGCAAAAACCCACATATCCATCAACAGAACGGCTGGATTGTCGTATACTCATACAGCACAGGGGTCGGCAAACTATGGCCCTCGGGCCCGACATCTGTTTTTGTCAATAAAGTTTTATTGCAACAGGACTCTGCCCGCTTATTTATGTATTGCCTAAAGTTCCTTCCCGTTACAACGTCAGAGTTGAGAAGCCATGAGAGGGGCCAGATGACCCACAAGTCTCAAGGACCATCTGGCCTTGAAGAAAAAGTTTGCCAACGTCTGATCTCGTGCGATCCCGTGCAGGTACGAAAATAAACGACCAAATCTACACATGGCCACCTGGTTGAATTTCGGGAACAAAAATGTCCCTAAAAATACAAACGGTATAATTTTATGAAGTTCAAAACATGCCAGCCACTAAATATGTCATTCAGTGATGCATCCATAGATGGTAAAGCTATCAAGAAGAGCAAGGGAAGGATAAAGGCAAAATTCAGAAGAGCGATGTGGGCGCGGGGTGGAGAAGGGATTGGAGAGCCACGGGACGGGTTCCTGGGTACTTGCAGGGTTAGTGTCCTTTTACAAAAAATTATTCTTTAAACGTGCACATGCTGTGGATGAACTAAGCCACATCCGTGGGACCCAACACGGGCCACTGGGTTACAATCTCGGGTCCACAGAATAAAGACGAGCCACGCCCGGGTTCCAAGGGCAGTGGGGGGAAAGCCACAAAGGAGCCTGTGCCTCTAGGTGCCGCACGGGTGAGAGACACAGAACTCTGGCTCTTTGCAAGCGGGCAGGATTCTGTTTCATTCTTACCTGCTTGTCTTTTTTTCACATATACTCTCCTTTCTAGGCAGCCTTTGTATGTGGCTTGGATCCTCGCAACTGAAAATAAAAGTGTTGGCGAAAGGGCTTTCAGTTGTGCTCTTCAGAGGGGAGGTCAGAAGAGGCCTCGGGGCGCAGCGGGGCAGGGGTGGGAGGGGCTGGGGTACAGGAAGCCTGGCTACCAGAAGCTCCCGGGCTCCCGCCCTCAAGGTAAAGAACAGACTCAGTGGTAAGAGCCCCCACCCAGTCTACTGGGTTCCAGGCTAGGCACTGTTTCATCTGCACACCCACCCCTCAAGGCAGGTGTCAAGTACATGCCACAAATGGGCGTGCAGGCTCAGGCGATGGAGACACCCGCAGGGCACCACAGGGCGACTATTGAGGAGGAGTGTGAACCCGGGGTTGCGGGACCACATGGACACTCACCCTGGAGCTTCTCCCACCACCTCCCTCCACCTGGTGACCGAGTCCCCACCACAAGCCAAGCTCATCCAGGGTCTCCCTGCAGACCAGAGACATCCCATCCCCCTGGAGGCTGATGAGAAACGCTGACTGAGCGTGCCCCTGCCCCACCTGCAGCCAGCACCCACCCAGTCCCAGGTCCCGGGATTAGTGCATGCTGCTGTGAGGGTCCAAAAAAAAAAAAAAAGATCAGCAAGCACAGTGGTTAAAAGCCCAGGTCCGGAAGCCAGAGAGACCCACGTTCAGACCCCAGCTCTGCCGCTTATTAGCTGTGCGGCCTTCAGCAAATTACCAACATCTTGGACCTCAGTTTCCCGGAAAGTGAAGTGGAGATAATACAGCCATGTAGGTTTATTCTAAGAACACACCAAGGTCCTGAGCACAGAGGAATTAATATGCAGCAAGCACTCATCCCTCAACAGAGTAGGTCTCAGCAGAGCAGTTGAGATTTCAAGGGAGAAGCCCCACCCCACTCCAGTAGTTTAAAAGAGATTTTGCACTCCCCTACCCCGACCCCATAACTTTCCCCCTTGACTGTTCACAGCCCCCTACCCCGCACCCCGGGCTGCAGGCTTTGAAGGGACCCCTTCCAACATCAGATACCCATATGAATGAAGTTTGCAAAGCTTAGGCCCTGGTGTGGCGCAAGAGTTGGGTCCTAACGAGAACTGGGATGCAAATCCAGTGTTTAAGTGTCTGTGTGCATCCATGGCTGCCCTCCAAGCAGGTATTAAGGCACACATCCATGTGGGTCTTATAACCCCGTAGCCTGTCTGTGTGAGGCGTCTCCCAAGCTAAACTGGTTCATTTCACATTCTACTAAAGTCAGGACAGAGAAAATCATACCTAATTGATGTTTACTAAATTCAAAGGCATCTTCGGTGGCAAACAGAGTTCTGGGGAAACGAATGAATATTTTGGTTCTAGAAGTGAAAAGAGAGATTGTTGCAATGATTAATTTGGTTGGTTACCACCTGCACTGGCTTTGACAGGATTCCTTCCGCTAGAGCCTCAGGATGTGATCTTATCAGGAAATAGGGTCTTTGCAGACATCATCAAGATAGGGACTGAGGAGATTGTATGGAATTAGGGGTGACCTAAATCCAACGAGTGTGTGCCTATAAGAGACAGAAAAGGACACACACACACGCACAGGGAAGTTCATGTGAAGACAGGGGCAGAGACTGGAGCGACAGGGCCACAAGCCAAGGAACATAGGAGCCAGCAAAAGCTGGAAAAGGCAAGGAAGGATCCTCCCGCAGAGCCCACCGACACCTTGATTTTGGACTTCCAGCCTCGAGAACTAACCGTGAGAGAGTACACTTTCCTGTTGTTTTAAGCCAGCCCGTCTGTGGTCCTTTGTTATCCAGCCTCAAGAAACTAGGACACCGATTTAACCTGACCTTACTTCCCTGGGCTTTGAAAATTAAGGACAAGGAACAGGAGTCTAAGTATAAAGAAGATCCCATCGACCAGCAAAGATCAATTATCAATGTCCTCGGGCGCCTGGGTGGCTCAGTCCTTGAGCGTCTGCCTTCGGCTCGGGTCGTGATCCCAGGGTCCTGGGATGGAGCTCCCCATCAGGCTCCTTGCTCCGCGGGAAGCCTGCTTCTCCCTCTCCCACTCCCCCTGCTTGTGTTCCCTCTTTCACTGTCTCTCTCTCTGTCAAATAGATAAATAAAATCTTAAGAAAAAACAATTATCAATGTCCGTGGCTTCCTGCCCGGCCTTCCCGCCCTGTGAGGGAAATTTCCCAGGGAAGCCACCAGGGGGCAGCAGTGCCTCATGCCCCGTGATCCCACGTCCCCATCCCAGATTACGGAATGGGGACAGATACCACCTAGGACCTCCGCGGTCTGCCTCCCTCAGGATCCCCTCAGGGATCTGGCTTGCAAACGTAATTAATTCTTGAAGCAGGGCCTGGGACAGAAGTGTGAGGATGGAAAAGGACCAGGGTGGCCACAGAGGGCTATATACCAGTGCGAGTTAGGGGTTGGCGGGAAAATTCCATTGATGGATTCGAAGGCAGAAATTCTCCGCAGCCTGGGAATGCCCCCTCTACATCCTTGGGCACTGTTCCTTACCACCACATCAACCCTGACCAAAATGACTAACAGGACAGACTAAGATCTTCCCGGTTCACCCCACAGAGTTTGCCTCAACGCTATCAACGTGTACGACAGTTCCCCTGCTCCTAGACAGCTGTAGCTACAGTAATGTGCTCAGAGTCCTGGAGCACCACCTTCTGGGATGCCACAGGAACTTTCACATCACTTTAAGTCCTAATACCCCCTCTGAGAGGTCCTGCGTGCATTTGAATAAGCAGCAGCCCAGGCAAACTCATTTTGCAGGCAAAGAGGTGCAACCCAGCCCTGGGCCAGGTTCAGAAAACAGGGTTCCTTCCTAACTTCATCTCCTCCAACATCCTTCCAACCACCTGGAGCTTGTGATGCTGTGATTCATAATAAGAAATACGTATTTTGTCTTTGTTCCATTCTAGAGCCATAGCTCCCCAAACCCTTATAATTAGAGCACTAGGGGCACCTTTTGTTATAATATTTGGACTTTGTTCCTGAAATAGTTTCAAAGTGATGAAAGTGAAATGGGTGTCTTGCTAATTATAACAGATCCCTTTCGACCACACCACACCTGAGTTTATGCAAAGGAGGTGAAGTCCGCCAAGTCCCCTGGATAACCTAAGGATGGGGGCTGGCTGTGAGGGGAACCAATCTTGAAATGAGAGGCTCAGAACTTTCAGCCCCAACTCCAGGTAGGGGAGAGGGGCTGGGGGTTGAAGTGATGACCAAACGGCCAACGGTTTTATCAACCATGCCGTGTAATGAAGCTCCCATAAAACCCCAAAAAGAACATGGTTTGATGTGCTGGGTGCACCCGGAGAGAGCATGGAAGCTCTGTGTTTTTCCCTATACCTCACCCTAGGCATCCCTTCCATCTGGCTGTTCCTGAGTTCTATCCTTGTGTAATAAGTCAGTGATCCAGTAAGTAAAATGTTTTCTGAGTTCTGTGAGTCTCTCTAGCAAATCCGTCAAACCCAAAGAGGGGGTCCTGGGACCCTCCAATAGATATCCAGTCAGCCGTCAGAAGCCCAGGTGACAGTGGGGACTTGCAATTGCCATCTGAAGTGGGAGACAGACAGTCCTGTGGGACTGAGTCCTTATCTTACACATCTGACACTTCTAGGGGTGGAAAGTGTCAGAACTGAAGTACAGGACACCCAGCTAATCTCAGAGTATTGCGGAATGTTCTGAGTGTGAGCAAAGTACTGAGAGCGGGCACACACAGGAGTTTTTCCTTTACAGAACTTTTGAACGGGGATTTCCTGGCCGCTTACCTCCCTAACTTGTACTCTTCCGGTGCGTAGCCGATGTACTGGATCAGCCGTTCCACACCCTCTGCTGGGGGCCCGTGCCAGTGTGGCCAGGTGTCTGGGCACAGGGACTTGTACCTGGGGAGAGGAGAGGCCCTCTAGAAAGCCATCGGACCCGACACTCGCCCCCGACCCCCCCGCCAGAGGTCAGCTTTGCTCAGCTGTGGCACGCCAGTCACTCAGCACAATCTAACAGACTTGTCACACCAACTTCCCTAAATGCAACAACATACACTTGGCAAGAAAGATAACAGGGAGAAACTGTTTCAGTAGGGTGGGTCTGGCCTGTCTTCATGGAACGATGACATCATCAGACTCTCCACCCAAGAAACTCCATTCCACTCCTAAGTATATACGCAGAGACATGAAACCAGACGTCCAAACACAAGCTCATACATGAACGCTTGCAGCGTCACAGTGTCATTTTTCATCACAGACAAAAGGTAGAAACAACCCAAATGTCCGTCTGCTGATGAATGAATGGATAAAATAAACATGGGTCAGCACAGGAAGAAGAGGTGCCATGCCTGGTAAGCAATGAGCACTTGGATCCAGTGATGACTTAAGATCCTGATTTCAGCATATATTTCTAGGGTGTAGTCACCATAAAAAACCCATATGGTCTGTAACATAATGAAATAAGAGAATGCAGAATTCAAAGTGCCTATGTACTAAAGGGTAGAAGCTATACACCTGGAGCCATTGGATTGGGCCCACACGGCCTGGAGTCAAGTCCAGCTCAGGAGCTGGACAATTCACTTCGCCTCCTCACCTCTACAACGTGAACAAGTAACAAGACCTTCCTTGTGGGGCCGTCACGAGGTCGAAGTGAGATAATCCATGGAGCATACTGGGCACAGTCCAAGACTTCCAAAAATGTCAGCGATGGTGTTCCTATTGTGCTTCTTACCCTTCATACTGTGATGTGGTTTGTTCCATTTTAACATTTTAAACTGTTAAACACATGTTTCTTTTCCCAGAACTATGCTTTACGAAAAAGTCCACTAAGGGCATTGCCGTGGAATGAATGTCTATGTCGTCCCCTCATCCTAAACTCACAGGCTGAAATCCTAACCCACCACGTGATGGTGTTAGGGGGTGAGGGCCTTTTGGGAGGTGATGAGGTCGTGAGCCTGGAGCTCCCACGAATGGGGTCAGTCCTCTTATATAAGAGAGACCCCAGAGAGCTCCCTTGCCCTCTTTCTACCTACCCAAGAGAAGGGGCAGTCTGCATGCAACCCAGAGGGGATCCCCCCAGGACACGACCGTGCTGGTATCTTGATCTTGGATTTCCAGCCTCCAAAACCGTGAGAAGTATTTTTCCGTTGTTTATAAGCCACCCAGGCTATGGTACTTTGTTACAGCAGCCCGAATGAAGACAGACATTAAGCGTCCCATGTTCTTCCCCGATGACCTCTCTCGGTCCAGGCACACACACCAAGGTGCAGGTGCATGCCTACCCCAGGGGCCACAGTACGGCCTCAGGCCCTGCTCCCACCTGGCCAGTCCACGCTCATCACTAGCACATGCCATCAAAGCTGTCTAGACATGGGGCAGACAGACAAGGGGGGGATGGGGAGAGGTCTTCAACACCCACAGGTAGAGGGACAGGGACATTTCAGCTCTGAGATGCAGTTGCTTCCTGATCAAGGGAAGCGGTGCCAGGCAGGGTGCATAGCCCCGAGCATCTCCAGCCCCTCCATGACCTGCGGCCATGCCGGCCCTCCTAGCTGGTCCTCCAGCCTGCCTGGTTCCCACCTTGCTAGCATTTACCAACAGAGTCAATAAGCTTCAGATGACAACAAAGTAGAAAAAAGATGTATGAAGTGCAAAAACTGCAGAAAAATGGGAACATGCCCTGCGCATGTGCTGGGGGTGTGGGGCGGGCAGCAGCTGCTGATTTTGACCATCTCCACCAGAAGTCAGATTCAGAAAAACTGAATATGTGGAAAAAAAAATGAACTAATAGCTGACGAGCAAAAACAGGGTGCAAGGGAGGTACGTTAAAAAAAAAAAAGGCAAATAGGCTGGTAGTTCCTCAACCAATTAAACACCGAGTTATCATACGACCTAGTAATCTACTCCTGGGTATACGCCTTCCCCCAACACAAAAACATGTCCATATACATACCTGTACATGTATGTTCCTAGCAGCGTTATTCATAATAGCCCCGAGTGGAAACAACCCAAATGCCCATCAACCCAAATGCCCATTATATAAGATATATAAAATGTGGTCTATCCACGCAACGGAGTATGATTCGGCCTTAAAATGGAATGAAATACTGACATATGCTACCACAGGGACGGACCTTGGAAACACTGCAAAGTGACAGAAACCAGTCACAAAAGGCTACGTACTGTATGATTCCACGCATATGAAATTTCCAGAATAGGGAAATCTATTCTAGAGACAGGAAGCATGTGAGTGGTTGCCTAGGGCTGGGGCCGGGGTGGTAAGAGATAAGGGGGTTATAGCTAAAGGGTATCAGCAGTTATATGAATCATTAACATAACAGTCAGGCTGGAGAACAGTATGGAGGTTCCTCAAACAGCTAAAAATAGAACTACTCTATGATCCAGCAATCACACTACTGGGTAGTTACCCAAAAGAGATAAAAATAACAGATTTGAAGGGGCACATGCACCCCGATGTTCATAGCAGCATTATCAATAGCCAAACTATGGGAAGAGCCCAAATGTCCATCAACAGATGAATGGATAAAGAAGATGTGGTGTATACATACAATGGATTACGCAGCCATCAAAAAGAATGAAATCGTGCCATTTGCAAGGACATGGATAGAACTAGAGTGTATTATGCTGAGCAAAAAAAGCCGGTCAGAGAAAGACAAACACCATGTGATCTCACTCACATGTGTAATTTTTTTTAAAGATCTTATTTATTTACTTGACAGAGAGAGACACAGCGAGAGAGGGAACACAAGCAGGGGGAGTATGAGAGGGAGAAGCAGGCTTCCCACCGAGCGGGGAGCCCGATGCGGGGCTCGATCCTGGGACCATGACCTGAGCCGAAGGCAGGCACCTAACGGCTGAGCCACCGAGGCACCCCTCACATGTGTAATTTAAGAAAGAAAACAGATGAACATATGGGAAGGGGGAGAAGAAAAAAAAAAGGAGAGCGGGAAACAAGCCATAAGAGATTCTTGACAACAGAGAACTGAGGGTTGATGGAGGGATGCGGGTGGGGGATGGGCTAGATGGGGGATGGGGATTAAGGAGGGCACTTGTTGTGATGAGCACTGGGTGTTGTACGTACGTACGTAAGTGATGAATCACTGAATTCTACTCCAGAAACCAATATTGCACTGTATGTTAACTAACTAGAAGTTAAGTAAAAATAACAGTGAGGAAATAGATTATTACTTGATAAATGCATATAAGCAGATAGCACTTTCCAAGACATGAGACTCACGGGAGAAAAACCAGCATGATCCTTGGAAAGAAGGATCTGAGATCACTAAATCAGGGGCCAAAAATAAGAGCTGCTAGGAAATGCTCAAGTTTCAAAAGGCAGAATCTTGACATAAATTGCAAAATACAAGAAATTAGATGAAAAATGTAAGCTCGTGTACACGACTTTTATAAAGCTGTAGTTCCAAAGAAGCCTAGTAATCAGGTTGAAATATGAAATTGCCCACACTCAACCATGTCGACCTTCAAAAATAACCATCATGCTTCCCTTGGGGGTGCGAGAATGTGTTGATTATTTTTGCACAATTGACACACAGCCCACCACCAGTGAAGTATTAGTGCACAAGCAATTTGGGTGCCGGTGGACTATATCATTAAATCCTGATGAGCTCCCCAAGAGCAGACAATTTAATCTCTATGTTTACCCGTAAGGAAATAAGTCATTTTTCTAGCATCATAAGCTAGAAGAGACCAGAGGGGGATTCCCACCCAGGTTTGTGTGGCTTCAACGCCCATGTTCCCACCACTACACTTGCTTCTCTGGATAGCCCATGAGGCCGAGAGGATCGCTCCCAGACTGCTGGCACTAATCCAGCACCCACAATCACCATGAAGAGGGTCCTCTGCAACTATGTACAGACTCAAGTGGTGTGCTGCCCATGTCTGCCCCCTTGTGACCGGCCTATGCATCAGCCTTGCGCTGCCGGGACTCCAAGAAGTTACAGGCTTGGGGCCGAAGGGAAGGAAGTAAACTGAGTCAGCTTCCTATTCTCCAAAATGTTAGTGTTCATCACAGTTACAGAAGACCCCAACTGAGTTCCCTGGGGGATGGCCTTTGATTCATGGCCACACCCAGAGACTCCGCACACAGTAGGTTTTTGACTGGACCGGCTTAGGATCAACAAAACAAACATTACCTTTGCAAGAAATGCTCGTATTTCCGCCGGTATGCAAAGCCCGCCCGTCTCACCCGAAGGTGCTCCATCAGTCCCAGGTACTTGATCTGATGCCTTATGAGCAAGTCGTCAAACTTGCCTTTAGAAACACAGAAGGGAGAGTGACAGTAAAGGACCCCATGGCTCTGTTTCAACCAAGACAGACCACGGGCTGTAAGCTGACCATCCGTGGACTGGATCTGGCCACGGACAAATTTTGTCAGGTCCTAACTGTGTGTGTATATGTTTGTGTGTGTTGTAATGGGGGGAATTTTACAGGAACATCTGGATTTCTGGTTTCTCTTTAAAAAACCATGATATCTGGCCAGTCTGGGCTAGAGTTCCACATGGCAACAAC
This sequence comes from Zalophus californianus, assembly GCF_009762305.2. Taxonomy (NCBI): domain Eukaryota; kingdom Metazoa; phylum Chordata; class Mammalia; order Carnivora; family Otariidae; genus Zalophus; species Zalophus californianus. The sequence continues at coordinate 18,283,577 of NC_045608.1, read as the reverse complement.
TGGTTGGAAGGGAAGAGGGCCGCCTCTTTGGACAGCATGTGCCCTTTGCAGTTTGCCACAGTCCCCTCCACTCCTTATTGCCTTACATCCAGTCTGCTTCACTCATTTGCTCTTCCTGCCTGCCTTCTGTACAACAGTGTCACTGACCACAGCATGAGCTTGGAAGATACCCAAGTCATAGACCATCTTGGAAGACCGTTCCCCGGCTGGAGAGAAACAACACTGCTCCCCTCACCTCTGACATCTGTCTGGCTCAGCTGTGCTGCTCCTGAAATGGGCCAGGCTCTGAGCAATGCTCACTCAGGACTATCAAAAAAAACTCTCCCTCCCTATTTATTTGCCTTCTACTATTTAAAAATGAAAAGAATTCATGTACAAAGGATAAGGAGCAAGGCTGTGGGTTTGTTTTTTAAGGATTTTAATCCACTGCCATCTTGGCTTTCCTTCCAGCCTCATTTCCCTGAGCTCAGTGTTCAGAATGATTCACAACTCACTGGGTTCTTTCCTCTCATTGGGCTTGATGCAACGGATGTACGAAGGTTCCTTAGAGATGAGGATTTCCAGAAGGCTGCTCAGGCTGTTTTTGAACTGAGTCCCCACCTTCAGAGAGAGAGAATGAGCTAGGGAGATATTGCTTCTCCCAGTAAATACAGAGGAAATTGGCTAGGGCACAAGACTCCAGCTCTTTAGATCCCAGCCCCTGACATACTGCCCTACTCGTTACCATCTTGCCCACTAAGTGAAGGTTCGGGGTGTTCTGGCCTGATAAGTCCAAGCTCAGGCTGGTCAGGCAGAGGTTGGAAGAGCACCTGTCCGGGGTGCTTTCCTTACTCAGCCAATACATGGTGAGCACCTCATAGGAGTCAGTATTGCCGTTAACCATCACCCCCACCAGCCTCCCATTTCCTTGTTACCAAGCTTCCTTTATGACACTTGTGCTAAGTTCCTTCTTTCTCTGACGGTATTTTCCTATATTCTCTCCCACTAGATTATATGCCCCATGAGAACAGGGACCTCGTCCATTCTGTTATTGCTAAATCTCGCGTCCCCCCCCCCCCACAGTGCCTGACACACAGTGGGCACTCAGCGAGTGTCTGCAAATAAACACAATGGTTGCTACACTCGGAAAATATATATTTAACAGTATGTGTTGAGAGTGACGCTTTCAGAAAAAGGAAGGACAGTTTAAAATGCACAGGTAACTGAGAATCGTTGCACCCTCTGGCTGATTTTTACTACCTTTCCAATTCCCCATGGGCATTTTTCCCCCACTCACCGTTGGTGGCCTTCTCCGGTTTTCTAACTCGGCCACCAGGAAGCATTCCTTCAGGATGCGGTTTTTGGACCTGCACAACACCTGCAAATAAAGGAAATGAGCTCCGCATTCGCTGCTTCAGAAGTCCCTAAGCGGTCTTCAGGAAACTTGCATTAAGTGTGCACAACAGCCCAGAGCCGTTTGCTTTGGGAGCACTTGAAGAAGATGGGAAAAAAGACACACATGGCAGGAAACGTTTAAATACTGGATCCACTGCTCTGTCTATGAGGTGAGGCCGTTGGATTGTTTTTCCTCTGACACAGTGGAGCTATCTCTGTTCCTAGTCCAGCTGCTAGAGAAAGAACCAGCTCTTGAAGAATGATCTCCAAGATATGGTGTTTAAGAAAAAAAAAGCAAGGCAAGGACCACATGCACAGTGTGCGATTATTGTGTGAAGAGAAAGGGAAAATAGGGAGATACACACATCTCTTGGTCTGTACCGTCCCTGGAAACATACACAATCAAATGGCTAGACCAGTTGCCTTTCAGGAGAGAGAGAATTGGTGACATGGGGTCAAGGACACCAGCTTTAGGGCAGTTTGATTTTTTTGCCTCTGTGCACACATTTTCAAAATAATCTGCATTACCAAAAATCTTTCATTTTATTTATATTTTTAAAAGATTTATTTGAGGGAGAGTGGGGGAGGGGCAAAGGGAGAGGAAGAGAGAGACTCTTAAGCAGGCTCCACGCTCAGCGTGGAGTCAGACACGGGGCTCGATCTCATGACCTGAGCCAAAATCAAGAGGAGGACACTCAACTGACTGAGCCACCCAGGTGCCCCAAAAATCTTTAATTAAAAAACAATTAGTTCGACACTAAAATTCTTTTCTTTATATCCACACAATGAAATATCATTTGACCTTTAAGAAGGAAGGAAACTGTGACACATGTGGGGACATGGATGAAACTAAGGACATTATGCTAAGGAACAGAAATGAGACACAGAAGGACAAATACTGTATGACCCCAATTACATGAGGTTCCTAGAGGAATCAAGTTCAGAGAGACGGGAAGTAAGGTGGTGGCTGCAGGGGCTGAGGGAGGAGGCACGGGGAGTTAGTGTTTTAAATGGGGGCAGAGTTTCAGTTTTCCAAGACGGAAAGGATCCTGGAGATTAGTTGCGCAATGATGGGATGGTGCTTCACGCTACTGAAATGCACATTTAAAAACAGTGGAGATGGTAAATTTTATGGTACATGCCTTTTACCACAATTCAACATTTCTTTAAATTAAAAGAAAATTGTTTAGGGGCACCTGGGTGGCTCAGTTGGTTAAGCGTCTGCCTTCGGCTCAGGCTCAGGTCATGATCTCAGGGTCCTGGGATTGAGCCCTGCGTCAGGCTCCCTGCTCAGTGGGTAGCCTGCTTCTCCCTCTCCCTCTGCTGCTCCTCCTGCTTGTGCTCTTGCTCTTGCTCTCTCTCTCTCTCAAATAATAAAATCTTAAAAAAAAAAAAAAACAACAAAAAACCTTGCCTCTCCAGTTAACCTATTTTTAAAAATGTGTTTATTCCACTCTAATTCTGCATTTAACGATGGCATGAAAGGGCAATTTGTGGACAGGAGTGAACATATTAGAAACGACCCATCTCGAAGTCAAAAGAAAGGGCGAGGAGTGTCAACCCTGGCTGGTGAAGTGACAGACTCTGAGAGTTTTCCACGGGGAGCACGCTCCGTGGGTGGGTTTGTGAAGGGCATGCCCTGGTGCGCAGAGGCAAAGCCTGGAGCCTGGCACTGCATTCCCTGGGTCAGCTGGGCCCTTCCACTCCCGTGTCATTCACAAACTCTGGGAGGGAGGCACCACCAGACCCACCCCACCAATGGGGAAATCTGCTCGAGAACCCCCCATTGGGAAGAGGTGGGGCTGACACTCAGCCCAGAGCAGAGATCCAAAGTTAGGACTAGCTCTCTATCCTGAAGCCCAGAGATTGGGCAGAGAAAGGTGGGGAAAGGCCAGAAGGTACTCCTGAAATGAACAGTCTGTGCGTTCACTCTGAAAAGGTCTCCCTACATTTAAGCTTTTTGTAGACCAAGCTAATTAAATGAAATCCAATTTTTATAAAATAGGTAACTGTTTCAATACAAAGTAAGGCTTCAAAACACCCAAGGTTTTTCTGATCAGTGAGGAATATGGAAGGAGACTGGAACTTGCAGCAGCGGCCTCGGGGGCTAATCTCAACTCCAGCTCCGCTTCATGATGTGACCTTGAGCAAGTCGAGACTTCTCGGTCTCAAGTTTTCTCATCCTCTGTTCATGCTACCCTGGTATATTCCCACTGCACCAGAATAAAAATCTCTCCTCCTCCCTGGGGACCTGACCCTGCTGGGCTCAGTCCCCTCTCCTAACATTATACCCCTCACTGAACACACACTGAACTCATCTGGGCCTCAGGGCCTTTACACACACCGGTCCCTCAACCTGGAGTCAGCCTGATCTTTCCACAGCCAATATCATTCTCACTCAGGTTTCAGCCCAAAGTCACCTCCATAGGGGGTTTTCTCTGTTCTCCTAAACTAAATTAAAAATATCCCTCTCAATCGTGTTTCCTTACTTTCTTTGTAGCACTTCTCACCAATGGGTAACTTATTCGTGTACAGTTGACCCTTGATCAAAATCGGTTTGAATCATGTGGATCCCCTTATACACAGATATTTTTTTTACAGTACAGGACTGTAAATGTATTTTTCTTAGGACTTTCTTAGTAACATTCTCTTTTCTCTAGCTTATTTCATTGTAAGAACACAGCATATAGTATATAATGCAGAACATACAAAATATGTGTTCATCGACTGTTTATGTATCAGCAAGGTTTCCAGTCAACAGTAGGCTACTGGTAGTTAAGTTTTGGGAGAGTTAAAAGTTATACGTGGATTTTTGAATGCACAGGGAATTGGCAGGGTCATGCTGTTCAAGGGTCAACTGTATATATTTATTCTTGGCCACTCCCTTCCCCCATGGTAAGCCCCATGAAAATGAGGACTGCCCAGAACTAGCCCAGCACACAGCAGGGCCAACACACATTCTTGAATCAAGGGCATATCATACAGATGATCTTGAATATCTGTTCTGGGCATGACATGATGGAGTTCTAACGTAACGCATTGAACAGAAAAATCCAGAAGGCCCAAATCTACCCCCAAATCAGTGTCATGGGTGATACCTTCAGAAATACATATAGTTAAATTCCAGACTCACTTCTTTCAGATGTCTGTAGAGGAGATCATTGTTTTTCTCTAAGAATCCTGTAAAACATTGAAAATTATTTGAATCGCTGGTTTTGCCTAAAAATGCAATTTCATCCCAACTGACTGCAAAGGGAAATCCTGAGAATAACCTCCTAGGCTCAGATCAGAGTTTCTCAGCCTTGGCACGACCGACATTTGGGGCTGGAGAATTCTTTGTTGTGGGGACTGTCTTGTGAATTGTAAGATGGTCAGCAGCAGCCCTGACCCCTACCCACTCGATGCCAGTAGCACCTTTCCCAGCTGGGAAAGACAAGTTTGTCTCTAGACATTGCCAGATGTTCCTGGAAGACTAATCCCATCCCTGGTTGAGAACAAGGTCCTCAGAATTGAATTTATGGCACACACACACTATCCTCTAACCTCTCACGAGCTATCACATGAATGTAGAGCCTCTATGCTAAGTATCGTACACCTGTCCTAGTCCAGTAGCAAAGAGCTATGCAAAAAAGGAATGACATCAAGGGGTGCCTGGGTTCCTTAGTCAGTTGAATGTCTAACTCTCCCTTCTGGCTTGCAACCTGATCCCAGGGTCATGGGATCGAGCCCGGTGTCAGGTTCTGTACTCAGCTTGGAGTCTGCTTGCCCTCTCCCTCTTCTCCTCCCCATATTTGCACGCTATCTCTAAAATAAATCAATCAATCAAATCTAAAAAAAAAAAAAAAAAAAAGGGAATGACATCAAAACAATGCAGGGAGGATTGAATTTCAAGAGTGGCCAGGGGAAGCCAGGTGAGAAAAATCATCCCCACCGCTGAGGAAAGCGAAACTGAAGCATCACGACTAGAGGGACCCATATCTTCATACAAAGGAGGATGTGCCATTTCCAATTTTAAAATTTGGTTTTTAAGTGCTCACTTAAAACCTAGTCAGTTAATAATAATTATATTAGTAACTAAATGACGTTACAAAATCAGCACCAGGGGCGCCTGGGTGGCTCAGTGGGTTAAGCGTCCGACTCTTGATCTCAGCTCAGGTCTTGATCTCAGGGTCGTGAGTTCAAGCCCCGCATTGGGCTCTACACCGGGCATGGAGTCTACTTAAAAAATAAAAAAATCAAAACCTGCTAAAAAAGAGACATGTATCAAAAACATCTAAGATACAACCTTTTGAGAAGACTATTTGGAGCTATCAAAACTAACATTTTTATTATGGTAAAATATAAATAACTTAAAATTCAGCATTTTAGCTATTTTTAAGTGTCGGTGGCATTAAGTACAGTCACACTGTCATGTAACCATCACCACCATCCGTCTCCAGAACGCATTTCCTCAAACTGAAAACTGACCCCATTAAACGCTAATTCCCCATTTCCCCTTCCCCTGATAACCACTTTTCTACTTTCTGTCTCAGTGAGTTTGGCCACTCTAGGCACTTTGTCATCAGAATCATACAGTTTTTGTCCTTTTGTGACTGGCTGATTTCAATTAACAGAGGTTTTTTCAAGGTTTCATCCGTGTGGCATGGTGTATCAGAACTCCTTTCCTTTCTAGGACCGAATAACAGTTCCAGCTGTTTATGTAGAGCTCGACCCATGCAGCCATTCATGGGCACTTGGATTGTTTTCATCTCTTGGCTACTGTGAATAATGCTGCTATGAATGTGGGTGTACAAATATCTGTTCAAGTCCCTGCTCTCTTCAGGTACACACCTAGAAGAGGTCCAAACTAACTTTTTTTTTTTAAAGATTTTATTTATTTTATTATTATTATTTTTTAAGATTTTACTTACTTATTTGACAGAGAGAGACACAGCAAGAGAGGGAACAGAAGCAGGGGGAATGGGAGAGGGAGAAGCAGGCTTCCTGCAAAGCAGGGAGCCTGATGCGGGGCTCGATCCCAGAACCCTGGGCTCATGACCTGATCCAAAGGCAGACGCTTAACGACTGAGCCACCCAGGCGCCCCGAGATTTTATTTATTTTTTGACAGAGAGAGAAACAGCAAGAGAGGGAACACAAGCAAGGGGAGTGGGAGAGGGAGAAGCAGGCTTCCTGTGGAGCAGGGAGCCCGATGCAGGGCTCGATCCCAGGACCCTGGGACCATGACCCGAGCCGAAGGCAGACGCTTAACGACTGAGCCACCCAGGCGCCCCCAAACTAACTTCTGATAGAAGCTTTATTTTTTAAAAAATTTTATTCATTTATTTGAGAGAGAGAGAGAGAGAGCACAGAAGTAGGCAGAGTGGCAGGCAGAGGGAGAGGGAGAAGCAGGCTCTCAGCTGAGGGCTCAATTCCAGGACCCTGGGATCACGACCAGAGGCAAAGGCAGCTGATTAACCGACTGAGCCACCCAGGCGCTCCCTGATAGAACATTTAAATGAGCAATGCGCCACTTCTGGTTCCAGGAATTCAGCCTATGTATATAACATGCTGCGATGAGCCAAGTGAAATATGCAAAGACGCAAACACAGCAGTGTTTACAAGAGACAAAGCTGGAAACAAGCAGTGTCCAGCAAATGGGTCAAAGGACACAGCCCTAGAGGGAGTGCCTGCAGCCTCTCAAAAGAAACGTGGTGGGCTCTGTAGGCTGCTGTGGAGAATGGATAATGTATGATAATAATAATAAAAGGGTTCTGTGAGCTTTAAGTGAACAGAGGTAAAGCACTGGGACAGTGCCTGGCCCCCAGTAAGTGCTCACTGAGTGTTAATTGGAATCCACATGATCTCTAATAGTCATTAAATGAAAAGACGCAAAACAAAGAATACAAAATAATAACCTGTGTTAGTTTTGGGTGCACATGTGTGCTGTTTGGATGTGTATGTGTGCACCTGCATGTGTAAGAGATTTCTATTTTCCTGAAAAAGTACAAGAAACTGTCGGTTCTTGTGGTTACCTCAGGGAGAAGCTAGGAGTAAAGGGGGCTTTTGGTTTCCTTTTTGGATTTTTCTGTATGGGCAGCAACTTCCAGCCTTACATGTATATTATTCTTTAAACAAAAATCAATTATCTGCACAGAGAGAGTCATCTTATTTTTAAATGTTTTCTGTTTTTATACCACTGGCAATTTAAGAGAAAAAAAATGTATTGCTTTTTAAAGATTCTTAGCGAAATAAACTTACTCAGAAGTGAAAATAATTTAGGAGCGCCTGGCTGGCTCAGTCGGTAGAGCATGTGACTCCCGATTTCGGGGTCGTGAGTTCAAACCCCACGTTGGGCATGGAGCCTACTTTAAAAAAAATAAGCACCAGGGCGCCTGGGTGGCTCAGTTGGTTAAGCGACTGCCTTCGGCTCAGGTCATGATCCCGGAGTCCCGGGATCGAGTCCCGCATCGGGCTCCCTGCTCGGCGGAGAGCCTGCTTCTCCCTGTCACCCTCCCCCCTCTCATGTACTCTCTCTCTCTCATTCTCACTCTCTCAAATAAATAAATCTTTAAAAAAATAAAAAAAAATAAGCACCGTGTGTTATATGCAACTCGTGAATCATTGAACATTATATCAAAACCAATGATGTACTAAATTTAAAAAAACATAAAAAAAAGAAGTGAAAATAATTTAGAACCTAAAGCAGAAGTGACCAACGAAAATGTTTTTTAAACGTTGTGAAAGAAAATGTTCACAGGAGCATTATTACTAATGGCTCAAAAGTGTGAACACACCCAACTTTCATCAGCGGATGAAAGGATAAACAAAATGAGGTCTATCCGTAGAATGGACTATGATTCAGCAATAAAAATAACAACATGGGAGAACCTCGAAAACACGATGCTAAGTGAAAGAAGCCAGACACAAAAGACCACATATTGTGAGACTCCATCTGTACGAAATACTCAGAAGGGTCAAATCGGCAGAGACAGAAAATAGAGGAGTTGGTAGCCTAGGGCTGTGGGGGAGGGGGCTGGGGCAAACGGAGTGGTTGCTGATGCATGCGGGGTTTCTTTTTTGGGGTGAAGTGTTCTAAAATGCACTGTGGTGATGGTTGTGTAACTACAGGGTGAATACAGTAAAAACTACTTAAACTGTATTCTTTAAACGGGTGAAATGAAGTGGTTATACGGAAGTCATGAATAAAACCCTTCAGATGGCATGCCTGCAAGCAGGGCTAGCGAGCTTTTGGGATGGCCCGACAGCCACGTCTTCCGTGGACACAGGGGCACCTGCGCGGCTGTGACACTCGCCTTGGGTGCAGTAGGTGACCTCCCCTGCGTAGTGGGAGAGCCGGAACTCCATCCAGCCAATCCTCTTCCGGCCCTTCGGCCCCGCCAGCTTCCGGCTGCGGCAAGACAGAAATAGACACGAACGGAACCTTTCTAGGTCGCGGCAACAAAATGCCCCAATATGTGAATCGAAGAGCGCGAGAGAGGCCTTGACAAGTTGTTTAGGAACATGACAATCGACTGAAGGCCAGCACTGGAAGCCAAACGCGCATAGGTCTCTCTAGTATTAGATCCCTCTCTGTGCAGAAAGGGGAAGGCTCTTGCACTGGTGGTGGGCATGCAAGCTGGTGCAGCCGCTCTGGAAAACAGTATGCAGGTTCCTCCAAAGGTTAAAATAGAACTACCTTACGATCCAGCAAATTGCACTACTAGGTATTTACCCCAAGAAAACAAAAACACTAATTCAAAAGGATACATGCCCCCCCACCCCAATGTTTATATAAGCAACATTAACTACAATGGCCAAATTATGGAAGCAGCCCAAGTGTCCATCGATTGATGCATGGATAAAGAAGATACACGGTGTGTAGATATACAACGGAATATTACTCAGCCATAAAAAAAGAATAGAATCTTGCCATTTGCAACAACATGGATGGAGCTAGGGACAATAATGCTAAGTGAAGTCAGAGAAAGACACCATATGATTTCACTCATATGTAGAATTTAAGAAACAAATGAACAAAGGTGGGGGGGGGAAGGGAGAGAAAGACAGATCAAGAAACAGACCCTTAACTATAGAGAACATACCGATGGTGACCAGAGGGGAGGTGGGTGGGGGGATGGGGAAATTGGTGATGCGGATGAAGGAGGGCACATGTGGTGACGAGCACCGGGGGTGATGTATGGAAATGTTGAATCACTATATTGTACACCAGAAACTAATTTTATACTGTATGTTAACTAACTGGAATTGAAATAAAAACTTAAAAATTGGATCCTTTTTCTAAGAACTGAGGAATTAAAAAAACACATGTGAGCCACAGAAATACGTACTTATACAATGAAATAACTTGTATTTTTTTCCAGGTGATAACTAAGAAACAATTGTACTGCCTTACATTTTTGTGAGGTTGAGTGATTAAAATACTCACAAAAGATCATTTTTCAGATTCTGGTGATTCCTAATTTTTTATAGCCTTTTCTTGAAATGTATACACATATATACTGATAGCGCAGATATCCTAAGTATACAGTTCAGTGAATTCTGGCACAATAATCACATCCATGTAACCAGCACTCAGATCAAGAAACAGAATATTACCAGCCCCCTGAGAATTACCCCCACCACCACCTTGAGCCCTTTCCAGTTATGACCTGACATCCAACACAACAGGATGGTTTTTATCTGATTTTAAACTTCGCAGAAACGGAATCATACAGTATATATTGTGTCTGATTTCTCGTTTACATGTTCTGTGATTTACCCACATCACTGCATGTAGTTGCAGATTATACATTCTCATGGCTATCTATTATTCCATTTGTGAACATACCACAGTTAGTTTTTCTATTTCTGATTCATTTACTTATCCTTGCAATATTCTACAAAAGCTCTGATAAAGCCACTACCCTTTACTGAGTCTTTGCCACGGACAGAAATTGTATTAGATAATTTAGGTAGCTACCCGCTTGGTATAGTAATATGTCACATGTCTTGTAAGTGGCTGAGGGATCCAAGACCAGGGCTTTAGGACTCCTGAGCATGACATACTCAACTCTTCTCCTCCTTGTCTCAAAGACTAAGTTAAATTTCTAGTCAATTTTCTGGGATGTTATAAATGCTCTATATCTTGATCTGGTGGTGATGATGAGGGAGGTACATACAATGTAAAGATTCAGATATACGCATATCACTATATGTATTTTATATTTTAAACCTAACTTTCAAAAAAGACCATTAAAAAAGACTATTTGATGCATGTGACCCTATCCAAAATGTAACAATCATAAAGAAAGATACAAAATCTTAGAACATTCTACCTGGAATTCATTTGAATTTGATTTCTACTAACAAAGGGTATGCATATATATGACTTGGTGTATCATTATGGTGCATCACATTTCAATGTATGAAGAAGTGAGCGAAGAATAACTATGGGGTCCGCTGCCCAGATACCCAAGAAAGTGGATATATGATGAGCTTCCCCATGCAACAGCTTGTCAAGTGAGATACATACGTTTGGAAGTGTGCATGCTTGCCTACTTTCTCTTCCAATTTCTCCAGGAAACTCAAGTCTGTAGCAGGACCAGGACGGATACATTCTTCATCCTTCCAGAGAAGAAGAGAGGACTCAATCTGTAGCAGCCATCACATGCCATCAATTCTAAGTTTAAATGTCCTCACCAGCTGTGGCAGAATGTACTGGACTAAAATCTTGTCATCTAACACAAGTTCAAGTGAACATTGGAGGTGGGAGGGCAGCTATCTGTTACATGTGCCTAGCGTCTCAGAGGGATGGGAAATTCTTTGAAAAATCAACTCTCCCACCCATCAGACTGCTATATTCCAGAGTCTTCCCAAGGACACTTCACAGCCTCCATGACCAGCTTACTTAAACATACCACCTCATTTTCTCTTAACCAGTCATTGCTGGCCAAAAACAGACCCCCTTTTACTAGGAGCAAAATCTTCATGGAAAGAAAGCTGCGTCTAATTTCTCACATTTCTCCAGCTGTGTCTATTTCCTATTTCGGGTCCTTAACATTGTTAACATTTAATAGACCATCTTAAGAAATGAATCAACCCTGCAGTTTTTATTAAAACACCAAGGGAAAAAAAAAACCCACCAGGGTTCAGATTGGTGAGACAACTCTCTTTAAGTAGCATCTCTATGCTTCCTGATTCCATCTATGGAAAACCACATAGAAACAAGTATTTATCACTAAAATATTTAAAAATACTTGTCTAGGGGCGCCTGGGTGGCTCAGTTGGTTAAGCGACTGCCTTCGGCTCAGGTCATGATCCTGGAGTCCCGGGATCGAGTCCCACATCGGGCTCCCTGCTCAGCGGGGGGTCTGCTTCTCCCTCTGACCCTCTTCCCTCTCGTGCTCTGTCTCTCATTCTCTCTCTCTCAAATAAATAAAAAAAATCTTTAAAAAAAATAAAAATAAAAATACTAATCTAGCAATCCATATGAGCATGGAGTGCGCACAGAACAGTTTAGGTCAGTCCGCACTTCCGGGAACGTGCTTCTCCGGAGGTCCACACTGCCCTTCCCAGACCGGCTTACCTAAAACTGAATTGTCCTCCCCACCACATGTAATCCTGTCTGCTTTTTTCTTCATTGTACAACCTACTAATTTTGCCCACTAACCTGTTTCTTGTCAGTCTCTGTGCTAGAATTTAAAGCCTCATGAGTGTAGTGGTTTTGATCTGTTTTGTGCACTGCTGTGTCCCAAAGAACAAGCTACAATCATGGCACCAAGTAGGCACTGATGAGTATCTGTTGAGTGAACAGAGTCTGAATGCTTACCACACAGCAGCATAATTCCAAGCCCTGTGCATACACAATCGCAACTGGTCCTTACAACTCCTCTTAAGTGTTTCCCAGGAAATACTCAGAAAGAGTGAAAAATAATTCTGAGTACTAGCACTGCACCCACTTAAAGACAAGGATATTGGAGCTCAGAGAGGTTAAACCACCCACCCAAGTTTACACAGCTAGTGAGCAATGGGGTGGGGGGAGGGCTGGGGTCTGAATCCGGGTGGTGCCCATGTCCCTGGTAACTACAGTCACCACCCATTAATATCCCTATTGGGCTTTAGAATCTTGTTCCCACAACAGTTAGGTGGAGGAGGGGGCAGGAGGGGAAAAGGGACCTGTTACTCCCATTAGAAGGGAGAGGATCACAAATGGCAAGGCAAAGAAATAATTTTTCATTCGCCTTTCGATTTAAAAACAGTGATGTCTAAATTGGAACGATTGTGAGTTGGTGGCCATGGGTGTTCTCAGAAGGTGCAACCGTTCAAGATAAAGTCACAGGTGCATCCCAAGGAGCCTCAGCTCAGGATCAACGGACGTTCTTTATAAAACCTTCCTTTATGTTTTCTGGTTTTCTGCTCGGGCTAAGCAACACTTTGAAGCCCAGGGGGAAATTCTTCTGCGTGTTGGCAACACTGTACGAAGACTCTAAGCCAACATTAATTTTCTCACCAGAATGGAAAAGATTCCTTTGTGTCTCTCTTCCACCAAATCGCAGATGATCTTGTTGTTGAAATACTGAATTGGCTCCCACTAAAATGACAAAGAGAAAAGAATTCTCCAAGGAGGATTTAGATGAACATAAAATCTCTCTTTTAAAGTGATTTTCCAAAGTTATTTTTCCAAAATCTGATTTTTATCTCCAACATTAAAAAAAAACTTTCTGAATGTCAAAGTAATTTCCTAGGAAATACTCAGAGAAAGAGTAAAAAATAATTCCCAGGATAATGAGGATAAAATCTCCAGTGGAATATTATTGCTCAAGCAAATCACTTTTGCTAGAGTAGGAAATCAAATGAGGAGAACATATTTAAATGTTTTACCTCTATACCTTCCATTTCATATTCTGCCTGTTCTGCTTTTAGAGTTCTCTCAATTAACAGTTGCTGGAGTTTTTCATTGCAGTAATTGATGCAGAACTGTTCAAAACTAGAGACACAAAAATTTATTTAAAAGATTTTATTTATTTGACAGAGAGACAGACAGACAAAGCAGAAGCAGGGGGAGCTGGAGAGGGAGAAGGAAGCTCCCCGCTGAGCAGGGAACCCGAAGCAGGGCTCGATCCCAGGACCCTGGGATCATGACCTGAGCCGAAGGCAGACGCTTAACCAGGCGTCCCATTTGCATCTTTTATGGTTATTCCAATTCTGAAACAGTCTATGAATTAGTGGCTACAGAAACCCAGAGAATTTCTGAGGATGGGAAAACCAATTCCAGTAACACTAGCGATGCCTTAAACCAGACTCAGACCCTAAAGAAGAACAGAGGACCAGTAAGTAATGACAAGAACTCACCCATTCTTGTTGAAGACCTCGAACCCGTAGATATCCAGCAATCCAATCTCAGTTTTCTTGGTGAAATCCTAGTCAAAGTAGCACACATTGCTTGTTGTTGGGTCATTTACTTAATGACTCTTAAGACCCAGTAGCTGCCTCCAAAGCTGGGACGTGCTTATACAGCTCACACCTTCTCTCCTTCCAACATTGGCTCACAGAGGAATCATAGGATGGAAATGAACTTCCCAGCACACTCCTCTGGCCTGAAGCCTCACAGCATCCCGCTGCAGCTTCCATGTCTACCCACCCGAGAAATGAGACCTTCCCCTCCTGATTCACTCCCTTGCTTCTTCTCGGTCTCCCGAGGCCACATCAATCCCAAAGAAAGACTGAGACCTCTACAGACAGCAGCAAAGGAGATGTTTATCCAGGAGACAGGACAGGTGGTTTGAATATCATTTTAAACAGAGGACTAAGTGCTGTCAGACAGGATGGATATTTAAAGAGATTAGGACAATTTTTTCTGAAAGGGCCACAATTTAACATCCTGTATGGCGTCCTGAGCCTTCCAAATCTGTCCTTTACATACTACCTCCTTGAGTTTTACCATAATGTTCTCTGTGCCCCAGCACCCTTTCCTTAATTTCTAGCTTTGAATAAACTCCCCCTTATTACTTAAATAATTCCACTTAGGGTAAATTTGAAGGACTCATATTTTTTTCTTATACACGTTAAAACATACTGCTGTTAAAGTCAAAAGTTTCTGTGTACAACAAAAGCCATCTGGCATACTGCAAATACTGTGCATCCCACACTTTGAGACACAATCATTTGACGGGCATTTTTGTGAGCCCGTGTGCTGGAAATGTAGATGCTGAAGGACACCATCCCTGCCCATCAGAAGCCAACGGCTGATGCTTACAAATTCTTTAGAGTGATGATGTCGGTTATAAAACATTACCACATTACTGAGAGTGAGTCAACCAAAAATGTGTGGACTAACCTTGTTCACTAAGGAGGAATTGATTTTGTTGACCAGCCATGTAAATGTTCGTCCATAAACAGCCTTGGCCATTGCATCTCTAGCGTAGACAGAGAGTTCTAGTGTCAATGGGCATATTACCTGAGAACAACAACAGGTGCATCACTATAGTGGTAAAAAAAAAAAAAAAAAAAAAAGCCCACCCCCTCCTGAGTCTTCAAATTAGCCTTTAATGACGGCCAGTGAAGGGTATGTGCTGGGGGAAGACACCAACCCCACCTGCAAGCGTCCAGGCAGGAGCTATTTCTTGAGCGCCTACTACGTGCCAGGCATGGAGGTGCTGAGATATAGCCATGACCGAGACAAATAGTTCCAGCATCTGTGGGCTCACAGTTTGGGGATGGGACACTCACGCATCACACACAATCATGCTGCAAGCTGAGAGCAATGTGAGGAGATACCTATGGTGCTTTAGGATAGGTGTGGGATGATCAGGAAGGCTCTTTGAGGACATGACCCCAGGAACTGACGGATGAGAAGGTGTTAATTAGAGAAGCACAGGGAGCTGTGTTCAGACAGAGGAAACAGGATGTGCAAAGACCTCATGGAGGAAAGGCATGGTGAAAGGGAGGCATGGAGAGCTTGGTGTAATGGTTGGCGATGGGGAAGCGGAGGCAGGAGACCCCTGCAGGAGCTGGAAGGCTGGGGTCTGGCCTCCTCCAGGACCACCATCCTGCTCTTCTATGAGGCAGGCAGCAGCCGTAGCAGGGAAGGCAGGTACGTTTCCACCTAGAGCCATTTTTACCTCCTCAGTTTGGGCTTCAATCTTTTTGTGGGTGAGAGCTTCCAGAAGGATGGACGGGTGGACCCCCAAGAGCTGTCAAAATGGAAACCAAAATGCCATTCAGTGACTGGATTGGATTTTTTGCCAATTTACAAAGAACTGGTGCAATTTCCAGACCCAGGATCATATGCCCTGACTGATAATCTTGCTTAAATCCAAAACAGATCACATTCGATCTTTTGACCGGCTGGCTTTTGCCCACTCCCTCACCTGTCCCCACGCTCTTTAATTCTCCTAGGCAGTATGAGCCGGATGGACCCGGTGTTAGCCACTTGGGACCTGGGCATCCAGCTGCCTCGAGCTCCCCTCTCCTGCCCTTCCACCTCCAAAAAGGGCTGGGCCTTTCCTGTGCTCTTCAAAAGTGGAACATCACCTTGGCGATCCATTTGATCTCATGGGTGTCTGGTATGGTGGCACAGCCTTGGTGGTTCTCTTCAAAACCAATGTTCCCCAGGTGCAGGACGCTGGCGATAATCCCAAAGAGATTCTAGAAACGTGGGAAAGGGCGAGGAGAACAGGGAGAGAAGGGCAGCCACCTAACCGATGAATGTCATCACAGGACAGGTGTTAAGGGAAGAGGGATAAAGAGCCTCAGCACAGGGTGGGCAGGATGCCTCCCCCAATCTCTGGCACAGGACACTTCTATTTTTATATCTTCCCCGCCCCTCCGCACCAATAAACCATTTTACACGCAAATGCCATGATCCCAGATATATACAGATATGTATATCTGTATATAGCTACAGAAATATATAATATTTTAAATTATAATTCTGGTTCTTGAAAGAATTGTTTTAACCATCAAAAAAAAAGGGGGTGTAAAAACACAATGTTTATAAAGCCTACAATTTGCTCCAGTTTGTTCAAAAATAGAAGTGTAAATAAATGATAATCCTGCAGCTCTAGGACATCTAAATATTTGAGATTGGATTTGAGAGAAGGGAGAAACATGACCTCCTCCTTGCATACAGCACTATCTTTTGTCTGCCGGATGAAATGCAGAACCTACAGTTAACATTTGAATTTCAGATAAGCAATGACTAATTTTGGTCCCAAATGGTACCCCCAAATAATGGTGACCATTAAAATGTAGTTAGGTGTGCTGCGTTTTTATTGGCTGAATCTGGCAACCCTACTAGGCGGCCACCAAGATACCAGGATTGTTTCGTCAATCCCAGACCCCACTGACCAGCAGTTCCGCCCTTGGGGCTCATACCTCGAGGTCATCTTCCGTAAAATCGATGACAGAAAAGGCACTGGAAACAGTCTTCCAGTTGTTCTTGTCGTTGATAGATGACTCTTTGGCACAATGACCCTGTTGACACAGAATTGGGTTGCCTAATGTCATTTTTATAAGGGCAGTGAGGCGTGTCCACATCTAGTCTTGAATCGAAATGGTTTTCTCTATAAGCACACAAGAGCTAGTTCTATAATGTTCTGGATTGTAAAAAGGTAGGGTCAACTAATCAGCTAGCATAGGGTGATTTGTTAACTGCTGCTTTTTTCAAATTGAATTTAGAATTTTCTCTCTATCCGGGGAAAACTTTCAAAGGTACACATTTCAAAGGTATGCATTAGTGTATCTCTTTGAATGCATTTTTTAAAAAATAGTTTTCCTTGTCCTATTTGCCAAATAAATTGAAGGTGTTTGACTCAAGAAACATCTGCTAAAATAAGCAGGGAGAGGGCAGCACTGAAATTCAGAAAGCATCTTGATGCACTTACAACCTCCAGCAGAAACTGCAGTGCGGGACGAGGTAAAAGGAGACCCTCACTCAAGAAAATAAAAGTTTGGCATTTCGAGAAAGTCAGGTTATATGGATACTGATCACCAGCGGAGAAGTGATGAGACTTCCCACTACCTTAGAAGTTGTCTTTTAGGTAAGACACACACCACCAAATGTCACAATTTAAAGGGAATATGTTCTAGATGAGGGTTTTTTTTTTATTATTATTATTGTTTTGCTTTTGTAGTACAAGGTGTTTCCTGGATTCCTAGGCATCTGAAGATTTATCATCTTCAAAGATTTTGCATGGGAAAACCAGAGGTGCCAGAGCATGAAAATATTCACCAGTGAACTGGCCACTGTTAAATCTGCATCCTCCCAAATATCCCTTCCCATTCAACCAGCAGCATCTGCTCCCGCCCCTGAGGGTGGGACCAGCTTAGGTCAGTCCTTGGAGGACACCTAGAGGTTTAGAAGCAGTGTGGATATACTGCCAAGTAAAGCCGCAAAGTTTGTCAAAGTTACGGGAGAACACAAAATTGAACAAAATAATACTGGCGAATTGCTTGAACTATTTCCAAAGCCACTGTGGCATGAGGATCTGTCCAAATTAAACAGACTAGAAAAAAAATCTGCCAGGATAAAAACAAGATACATTCCAAAAGGGAATGATTTGAATATCAAAGGGTTAGGAGAAGCCCTTGGGAAAAAGAATGAAGCCCACAAATACTTTTTATATATTGACCCTCTCTGATCATGTTATAAAAAGTCAAATGTGATGCTACCATACAGCTTTGTCAGAAAAATTAGGTCCTTAAGAAAAAAAAATCAAATTTGAATTACTCTTCATTCTAACAATTAGGACAAAGTTTATAAAAAGGAGATTATGGGATTCTTTTATCTTCATTATATAGCTTCATTTTCAAGATCAGTTTCAGTCATGT
The DNA here is from genome assembly GCF_009762305.2 of Zalophus californianus. Taxonomy (NCBI): domain Eukaryota; kingdom Metazoa; phylum Chordata; class Mammalia; order Carnivora; family Otariidae; genus Zalophus; species Zalophus californianus. The sequence continues at coordinate 18,265,393 of NC_045608.1, read as the reverse complement.
CTACTCTCCCTCCATGACTCACTATGAAATGTTGGTCCTTCTTTTACAAGATCCACTTCATAAGACCTTGTTCTCTTTCTCAAATGATGTCCCCACTTGCACTCTGCCAAGTGACCTCCATTCGAAGCCAGGCCCAGTAAAGAAGAGAAAAATCCAGAAATCTTGGGGCAGAAAGGTGCTAGTGACATCAAAGATTGGTAGGTGCTATACAACCTAGACCTTCTAGAGCCTTGATGCTGGCTGCAGAAAGAGCAATGGTGGGGGAGGGGGCTACATTCTGAAATTCCATTTCACAGCATTGGATCCCAGGACTGCTTATGGGAATGGCCTGAACTCCTTCTGTAAGGAAGTGTGTTCATTTTGCTGCCAACAAGTCTCAGAATAGGAGGCAAGGAGGTGGAGAGTCTTTTCCTAACTAGTTTTGAAAGCAGAAGGACGCAGCACAAGTTGTGGACGTGGACGGACAGCAAGTTACTCTCGCACCTAGACCAGCAGTTCTCACTTCCGCTGTGCATTAGAATCACCAGGGATTCATTTAATTACACTGAATCACAGGGGAATGTTTAATACAACCCTGATGTCCACGTCCCACACTAGACCAATTAATCTGAATCTCTGGAGGGTAGGGCCCAGGGGTGGGTGGGTGGGTGGGTGTGTGTTGGGGGGAAAAAAAAAAAAAAAACCTCCTCAGGTGATTCTAATATCAGCCAGTGCTGAGAGCCACTCATCTAGAGATCACTTTACCAAGATGATCCACCATCTACCTGCCAGGTATAAACAGAGGGGTTATGATAAGTGCCAACAAACCAGACCGTAGGATCCCTCCAGAAAGGTAATGAGAAAGTTCTTGACCATCCCCTAGAAACCCCCACTAACAGCCTTGATCCCTGTCTCCAAAGGGCCACCCAAGCCAGGTGCTGGTCTTTCCAACCTGTGAGAGGTATTTATACAGCTGGGGGTCCCGCTCAAGTCCCAGGTAAGCAAGGAGCTCCTCTTCACCACCCTCCAGCAGCTGGTAGAAAATGTGGAAGTTCCTCTCGCCCTGGTTTTGATAGACGACTCGAGACTTTTCTATCAGGTAACTGATGATATGCCCACCTACAGGAATGCCCTTGAGAACAGAATAAAAAAATGCACAATGACAACAATAACTAAGCCATTCTCTTGCTGGTGTCTTCTGAGGAACAGAAATTCTGAATTCAAATGATGATTCTTCTAAGCCTAGTGTTTTCTGGGCTCATTTTTAAAAATATTTTTGCCTACCCTGAGGTCATGAGTGATAATTTCCATACTTCTGTCTAGAAGTGTGATTATTTTGCCATTCATGTTTGGGACTGGCATTGAAATTTTGTGTATGGAGTGAGGTAGAGGGTCAAAGGTCGTCTTATTCACATGGATTTCCAACTGATAGCACCATTTATTGGAAAGGCAATCCTGTCCCTATTCAATTACAGTGACTATATCATACGGGGAAGTCTTTGTAGACTCCATTCTGGTCCACTGGCCAGTTTATATATCCTTGTGCCAGTAGCACACTGTTCTATTTCTTTTAAAGATTTTATCTGAGAGAGAGCGAGAGAGAGAGAGAGAGAGAGAGAGCGCGCACAAGGAGGCGGAGTGGTAGAGGGTGAGGGAGAAGCAGGATCCCTGCTGATTAGGGAGCCCAATATGGGACTCGATCCCAGGACCATGACCTGAGCCAAAGGCAGCCGCTTTACCAACTGAGTCACCCAGGTGCCCCCCACACTATTTTTAAGAATATTCCGGTAGAGGATTTGTATTCTAGAACATATACAGAACTCCTGCCAATCAATATGAGAAAAACAACCTAATTAAAAGTGGGGCAAAAGGCTTTAACACAAAATTTTTAATTGGCCAGTTATTAGGACTTCATTTATAATCACAAAAATACAAAAGTTAATCACAGCTGGAAACCACTCTACTCCACCAGAACGTCTCAGACCAAGAGGACTGGCAACACCAAATGTTGACAAGGGTGTAGAGAACCCTGCTCGCAACGGGAACTGTTCTTGTCATAATATTGCTGGTAAGAACTCAGCAACGCCACTTCTGAGCATGTGCCCAATGTAAGTGAGTACTAATATCTACTCACAGACACGGGCAAGGAAGTTCAGAGCACTGTTTGCAATAGCCCCAAATCGGAAAAGCCAAATGTCCGTCAACAGAACAGATAGTGAAGAGGTCACATAAGCCAAAAATGCCCAACCGCTAAATGAAGTGCCATGAATGAATCTGACAGATAGAATGTTGATTGAAAGGAGCCAGACACAAAATAGAACATACTGTGTAATTCTATTTACATGAGGCTCAAGAACCAGCAAAATTAATCTGATTACAGAGGTCAGACCAGTTGGTAACCTTTGGGAAGGCAGGTATTTTCAGAGAAGGGTAGGAGATTCTTCTAGGCACTAGAAATTTTTCTATCTTCTTTCATACACTCTTTTTAAAAGATTTTATTTATTTATTTGTCAGAGAGAGAGAGAGAACACATGAGCAGGGGGAGCAGAGGGAGAGGGAGAAGCAGGCTCCCCACTGAGCAGGGAGCCTGATGTGGGACTTGATCCCAGGACCCCAGGATCATGACCTGAGCTGAAGACAGACGCTTAACCGGCTGAGCCACCCAGGCATCCCTAGGAATTCTTCTATCTTGATCTGAGTGCCGGTTATCACAGGCAGATATACACACATAAAACTCACCAAGCTGTACTTACGACTTGCGTCCTTTTTAGTATGTGTGTTGAATTTTAATAAGTTTTAAGACAGATGTAACCCTATTCAATTTTTTTCCAAAGTCTAGGCACACTTCGCCAGAAGTCCACGTACCAGGCTCCGGAAAACCCTTAGCCAGTCTGTCATCACTACACTCAATGCTCAGCCAACGACTGTTCTCTGGTCCAAGTGACGCGCTTTGTCACATGCGATTCTATGTCCTTGAGAACTCTGTCGACCCTCCCTGACCTGCATTAGCCCCGTTTAAATTCTGTGCAACAACCATACTCTTTTATTAGGGATGATCTCTGGTTGCTTCCATGCCACAAGAGCAGAGCCGAGTAGTTGTGACCAAAACGATATGGTCCGCAAAGTCTAAAAACTGACCACCTGGCCCTAACCGAAAACGTTTGCCGACCTATGCTGCATAATTATGTATGCCTAAACAATACGTTGTTTACACGGCATTGTTCTCAGGCTTTGTCAGAAATGGCATCACCCCGACACACTGGACATTCCTAAGGCTTGACCATGTTATGTGTAGCTAGATGCCGTTCATTTGCTCTCGCTATGTGACGCTTCACTGGGTGGACATCCCGCCATTTAGCCACTGTGTCAATGGACACTCAGTCCTCCAAATGTGTTGCCGTTTCCAGTCCTTTTACCATGATGAGCAGTGCTCTTGTGGGCATGCTTGCAAATCTATAGGAGTATCTCCGGGGTGCAATGGCTCCACCTTAGATTATGTGGATTTCAACTTCCATGAGATAATATACTGTTTTCCAAATGGGCTGCACCAATGTACACCCCACCGGCAATGTGTTAGAGTTCCTAATTATCCACATCTTCACCAATAGCTGGTATCACCAGACTTCTTAAGTTTTGCCCCACCTAGAAAGTATGAAATGGTATCTCATTGCGGTCTTTATTTGCATTTCCCAAAATAGCCCTAACCCTGGATTTTTCAATTATTTGAGCCAATAAAGCCCTTCCTCCCTTAAGGTACCTTGGGTCAGGTTTCTGTCACTGGTCAGTTATGGGGTCCCCATGAACCAGTAATAGGAACTTCAATGTACCTTATAGTCAAACTGTATGTCCATGTATTTTCCAAATCTGCTGGAGTTGTCATTCCGGAGTGTTTTGGCATTTCCAAAAGCCTTGGGATACAAAGTGAGGGAGACAGGGACAGACTGAACCAAACTGTGATGAATGGTCATTTAAGCTCACTGTGCTCGTCAACTTCCTAACCCCAGATGCCATGATTATGAAAATGGAGGAGAAAAGGAGAGCCAGGGATGAAAGCCATACTTTATCTTCTAAGAAGGAACCACTAAGTGTAGAGGATTTGATGCCAAATACTGGGATGGAGCTAGAGTGGAGGGAAAAATATCTTCTCTGTGGCATCCAATCTAGGAATGACTACGGACAGCTACGAGGAAACTACATCCTTGCTCTTCTAGAACATACAGTACCAGACCCCTTTTTATATCAAAGAGGTAAACTGTTCAGACCATAGGTCCATTGGGAAAATTCCTTCAACCACAAACATCTTTAACACGAAGGGCAACAAAAACCCAGAATAAAACACCTTGTTCAAAATCATCCAGCAAGTCAGTGAATTGCAATGGCAGAACAATCAAGATGATTCCAATTAAATAAGAAAAATATTAATGACTTTAGTGCCTACTAATTCTGCCAGGTGCTTTTTATGCATCCATCTTGTTTTAGCCTCAAAATCTCCCTAAGAGGTAGAAACCTTGAATAGACCCATTCCACAGAAAGGCAAACAGGATCTAGGATGTGGAGTGATCTGCCGAAGCTTGCGGGCACATGGCTGCCCTGGGATTAGCAGCCATGCCTGCTGGACGTCAAAGTTACGCCCTTAACCATGATCCTGCCCTTGAGACCCCTCTGCTTAACTCCCGGATGTGACCTGCCCAGGCAGAGGATTCTTCTTGCTGAGTGACCTCCCTAGAACTGCCCCCTCCACAGGTCCTCAAAGATCACTTACCTCCAACACTGGATTGGAGAGCAGCAGTCTGTCACGGGCTATCTGTAGTGACGCGGTCACTGGGCAGGTCACAGCAAAATACTGCAGAATCTTCTTGGAGGCCTCTGTTTTCCCTGCCCCACTCTCTCCAGAGATGAGAATGAAGTGGTTATTTAGCTCGGAGCACATCATGCGGTATACGTTGTCAGCTACGGCATAGCTGGAGAAGGAGTGGGGCAGAAACGGAGGGAGGGCGACGCGGCTGTGATGCTACTTACTCGGTGGTGACATCATCAGAGCTCCCTGCCTCCAGGAAACCACATCCAGACAAGTGGGGCAAGACACTGAGCTCAGGTGTCAGACTCTACCATGACCCACTGACGGACACGCATAAAGTGTTCTAGAAATCAACACTCAAACAGTTGAGTTAAAAGGGAGAATGTGAGCAATAACGGACATTTCCTAATGGAAAGAATTTATTTGGAAAAATCCAACATTTCTTACAAGAATGAGCCAGATATTAAATTATATCCCCAGGAGATGTTCTATTAACTGTACGTGGAAATAACATCTCGTCTAAATATTTTAAACACTCAGTGGATATACTAAGATCTCATGTTTCCTCTTTCCCTCAAAACCTACTGTATTAAGAGTACAGAGACAAGGAACTGAAAATATCTTAAAAGCTCTGTCATATCTAAAGGACAAGACATAAAACTGTTATAAGGGCTTTATCTTCAAGATCAGAAACCAAAGCACGAAAATCTCCCAAGACACTAATCTTCCCATGTGGCGGAGTTTGAAAGCTGGCTATTTTGGAAATTTTTGGTGGTAGTGATGCAGAAAGGTTTATAAATGCCTTAGGAGGCGAATAGATGAATCACCAAGAAATATGTAGGGAGAGCCTAAATACTAGTCCAGAAGTCAAGCAGGGAGAACTGAGAACTTCAGCAAAGCCTGAGTCACATATAGATCAGACAGGAAATTGCTTGTCCTATGCATCTGAAGTCCTGCTACCAACGGGGATGCTCCTTAGCCGCCACGATACCCAGACACCAGCAGATGGCACTAAGCAAACCTCCTTGCAGAAAAGACAGACACCTCTCTAGGCGCCCTCTCGGATCTCTCGGTAATTACAAAAGATTCCACCTCTCGTGATTTTGAAGCTGAGACTCAACAACGATCTGATGTTTTCTACTGCACTGAAAGACATTTCACGAGAAGGCAGCAGTTTAAGTGAGGTACAGAACCTAATGAGCATTCTTCGAGGATTGGGATTGCTGGGTGGGTGGATGGATAGGTGGATGGATGGGTGAGTATTGAGGAAGAGATAAAAGAAAAAGAGGAAAGAAAGAAAAATACTATTGATGACCCTCGTACATGCTACTTACACATGTGGTGGCAGTTCAAAGAAATTGACCCCTTGATAAAGTTCCATCTGGCTCACAGTGTAGATTCCAAGCTCCTGGTATGGATTCACAGACACAAGGAGGGTCCCAATATAGGTCTAGAGGAACAGACCAAAGCACAAGTGAGGAATTCTGGGGTGCAAATGGCTATAGCAAAAGACCATCACATGCTATGATCCCCATGCATTTATTCCACGCTGGGGATATAAAACAATAAATAAGACAGGTGGTATCTCTGCTGTAATGAAGCTTCCATGTGTGTGCATGGGGCAGGGGAGGGGGGCCAGAGCACCAGCAAGGGATCAATACTGCTTCAGTTAGAATGGTAAGAAAGGTGTACTTAGGGTAGTGAGAATACGTATGATTCAGGAAGACCAACTTAGCTCTTGGGCTTAGGGAAGTCTGAGCTGAGACTTAAAAGGATGAGGAGCCAGTCATGAAAAAAGGAAGCAGGAAAGGGCAAGTCGGGCTGAGGGGACACATGTGGCAGGCTGACTGTCCTGGAGCCCAGTGGGGGAGGGGAGAACAGAAGTGGTAAGACATGATGTCCGAGAGGGAGCAAGTTCAGATCACACGGGGCATGAAGAATTGGGGGTTTATTCCAACTGCAGTGCATGGTGGAGACACCACTCTCCCTACTGTATGAAATAGCTGCCTTAAGCTGTTATGTCAGATGGATAGCTTTAAGAAGGGAGCACCTCGATCTGATTTATGTTTGTGTGTCGCAGAGGTCTCTATGGTCACTGGGTGAAAGCAGGGCAGGTAGGCATCCCAGCCACCCCCCGTTGGGTAAAACACTCCTGCTGCTATTTCCCTGGATTTCAATGCGGGATTCTATTACAAGTTGTTTTTCAAGGGCTTCCATTTGTAATAAAATTACTAATGTAAAAGCTTCTTGGCATACAGTTATGAATAAACAAAGCTCTAACCTCTGAAAGAGAAAAAAATAAAAGAAAGAAAGAAAGATTTGGGCTCCTTTGAAAATGCATCCAGAGTTTTCCGGTTCTGAGTTTGTTACGGGTTTTCATTCCAGAGTCTCCATTTTGGAGGCTCCCAAGGTTATGCTAAATTATGCCTGAAATCATGCTCACGAACGTTTCTAATCTTTAGGACCAAGTCACACAGAGAACTAGAACAGATAAGAATACTATATTTTGGGGCACCTGGGTGGCTCAGTCGTTAAGCATCTGCCTTCGGCTCAGGTCATGATCTCGGGGTCCTGGGATCGAGCCCCGCATCGGGCTCCCTGCTCGGCGGGAAGCCTGCTTCTCCCTCTCCCACTCCCCCTGCTTGTGTTCCCTCTCTCGCTGTGTCTCTCTCTGTCAAATAAATAAAATCTTTAAAAAAAAAAAAAAGAACACTATATTTTGACGAAAAATCTGTGTTGCTTCCATCACTGAAATCTTCCAGGGTAGAATATAGTTTCTGAAGTCTATCTGTTCAAACTGGAAACAGTTTATTCATGATGATCCTATCACCCCACGTGTACTTCTCCACACCACACTCTTTCTCCTTTGCTTATGCATAAAATCTATTTCCACAATTAAAAATATATACTGTGAGAAGCCCTTTGCTTATTTCTCCTAGTAACCTTGGTTCCAACATGCAGACTAAGTCACAGTCACCATTAAAATCAAAATAGCTGCAAGACAAATATTTTTACCTTGTTTTTGACTGTCTAATTTACCCTGAGCAAAAGCTAATAAGATCTCAATAAAGTTAATTACATTTAATAACACCCCACCACACAGAGAGAGACACTGTGGAGTTGACCCTAAAGGAATTTACCTGAAAACTGATCAATCAAATCAAGGTGGGGTGATAAATGGGGAAGTTAAGAACTGACCGCCACTAGAAGCAACCAGACCAAGCTCAGAACAGTTCTGGTAAAATGTCGCAGCCTTGAAGATTCATGGGAGGTGGTGGACATCTCTTATGCTTGCCTGTCTGGTATCTAGACCCCCTTCTTCCAGCAGATTCCTTTGAGGAACCTTCTCCAGGCCACATCCTACTATCAGGTGCACATGCGCCTCGCCCCTCACTTCCAGGACTGAGCCTGGGTAAATAGCCTGGCCAATCAGAATAATCCTCATCCTAGCTACGGGGACTGGTTCAGAGGTAGAGACATGACCCCAAATGGGCCAGTCAGAGGCAACCAATGTCTGTGTCTCCGGGACGACTTGCTATGGTCTCTGAACCAACATCAGCCTGGTCCTGCTGACCAGCTTGTCACCTTGCAGAGTCGGCCCCATTGCAAAAGCGAGCAGAGAGGTGGGAAACAGTCCTCCAGATGGAGAAAGAGCTCTCAAGGCTCTTCGAGACTCCTCACCCTAGACCCTAGGTCTATTTCTGACCTCTAAAGTGACATAGGTTGATAGATTCCGTCTTGGGGGTTAGGCCTGTTTAAACTGGGTCTCTGTCACTGGCAGCCCTAAAGGCCTAACACGAAGGATCGGGGTGCATCTGGCAGTGGTCCCTTCACTCGTCCCTTTAAGGACTAACCTAACAGAGGGATTTTGTTCACTATCATCAAGGCTGTGAAGACAGGCGGGGGTGGGGGACCACCAGTCTAGGAAAACAGCTGAAAAACGGGTTACGTTACATAGATGAGGTTCTCGCTGAAACGCTTGCGAAGATTGTCCAGAAAAGCAGATTCGCTGGTGTAGGCGTCCAACAGCACAAAATCCTGCACTCCAACCTTGTCCCTGGCGGTCAGCGCGCCTTCCATGTGCAAACGAATGTGCTTCCTCCTCACCTCTTCTTTCTGCAGCAAACAGAACATTCCTCAGCGGCTCACTTATTCTGGAGTTCCTCTTGCTCATGTAATATGGACATAACAAGATACTCAACCCTGGGGACAGTAGAGCGCTGAGATGAGATTTGCTCTTGGTTAAGAGTCTACCATCTGGTTAGGGGTACAAGGGGTTGGTAATGAAAGCATTAACAGTAACAGCGGCAGCTGACCAGAGCTGAGCAGGTACCCTGTTAGGTACTACGCTAAATACTTGACCTGTATTATCTCCCTTAACCCTCGTTCTGACCCCATGAAGTAAGTGCTGTTACCGTGCCCATTTGACAGATGTGGAAACTGAGGAGAGACATTACAAAACATGCATACGTCCTGCCAAAAGGCAGAGCCAGGATACGAACCCAGACAGTCTGGCCCCAGAGCCCGCTTTTCCGACCATCCCTTACTCAACTGGATGTTAGTTGCCCAAATTTGCTGTGTAATTCTGACATGAGTGATGAGGAGTTTGGTTGGAATGGGAATTTCTTGTTCCAGGGGAGTGAGTACTCAAGGAAGGACAAACCTGGAGGGTCGTCTCCCCAAGGCTGGGCTTCAGACCTCCCTGGAAAAGGAGCAGTTTGCTTGCCCACTGGATGGTGCAGAATCTCACTGCGTTACTAGGGGGCAGAGCTGGTACATTGTCAGGAGGCAGAGGAACAGCCCCGTCCCCTGCCCCCGCCTGGGGAACAGGTGAGCAAAGGGAATCAGATCAGCACCACTGGTGCTTGAGTCAGGAGGGCCGTGGGAAACAGCTCCCCCAAGTGTTGGGCAAGCTGAGGCTGGAGACTGGAAGGTGTACAGAGAGAGTGGGGGGTCATGGCTATAGGAGGTGGCCTGGGGGGTGGGAGTGAGAGGTTTGTGTTGGGAGGATTGCGCAAGGCGGTCACCTGGCCCAAGCTGCAAGGGTACCCAGGGACTGTGCTCTGGGCACACAGTTGATCACAGCTGATGCATGTCCCCCACCCACGGACCACGTCACAGGTAGCTGGGCAGCGGAAAAAAACAAGCAAAACATAGCAAAGGGAGCCAGGAAGACAAACCTTTGGCTCTCGCGGTGTCCCTCCAGTGCCCTCTAGTGACAAAGATTAATATGCTCCCTTCCAGGAGAAATGCCTAAGGAGGCCAGTTTGTTACCACGGAGTAGAGACAGAAGGATGAATGTGGATCTGAGAGACAGGAAATTGACACCTGCTCTCTTTGGGTGTGCAGAGGTTCTAGAGTAGCTGAAGCAGCCTTGGAAAAGGAAAACAAAGCCAGAGGATTCGCACATCTTCACTTGAAGTAATCAAGACCATGCGTCGATTGACTTTTAACAAAGGTACTAAAACAATTCAGTGAAGAAAAGGAAAATATTTTCCAATAGTGAACTAGCTATTGTAATGAAATAAATTTCTTTTCAACTCCTCCCTCATACTATCTTTGCATATTTTTATTTTTTTTAAAGATTTTTTTTTATTTATTTATTTAACTGACACACAGAGAGAGAGAGAGAGAGAGAGAGAGAGAGACAGCTAGAGAAAGAACACAAGCAGGAGGAGTGGGAGAAGGAGAAACAGGCTTCCCGCCAAGCAGGGAGCCCGATGCGGGGCTCGATCCCAAGACCCTGGGATCATGACCTGAGCTGAAGGCAGCTGCTTAACCAACTGAGCCACCCAGGTGCCCCTCTTTGCATATTTTTATTATAAAATATAACACATTTTAATAACACATATTTACAAAATATATGTTATTTAATACATTTATATATTATATAAACTTATATACATAAAACTATATGTAGAACTTTTTAATATATCTATATACCGTATAAACTTACATATGTAAAACTATATAGAACTTTTTAATATAACTATATACTATATAAACTGATATGTGAAAATGTAGAGAAAATTATTGTATATAAACTTTATATATAATTCCTATTTCATAGTATATGAAGATATAAATTTATAAAAACATGTATGTGTTATACATATTATTTTATAACATTTTATTTGTATATATAAAAACTTGAGATGAATCTTAGACCTAAATGTAGATGCATAATCCATAAAGCTTCAGGGAGAAAACAGAGGGGAATATCTCTGCAACCAGAGGAAGGGAAAGTTTTCTTATGACACAGGAAGAAATAACTACAAAAGAAAAAAAATAAGAAACTTGACTTCATCCTGGGTGCCTGGGTGGCTCAGTTGTTAGGTGTCTGCCTTTGGCTCAGGTCATGATCCCAGGGTCCTGGGATCGAGCCCCGCATCAGGCTCCCTCTTTGGTGGGAAGCCTGCTTCTCCCTCACCCAATCCCCTTGCTTGTGTTCCCTCTCTGGCTGTGTCTCTGTCAAATAAATAAATAAACTCTTAAAAAAAAAAGAAAGAAAGAAACTTGACTTCATCAAATATAAAACTTCTCCCAGAAGAGAATAGGCAAGCCGCGGACTGGCAGAAAGTCTTCCCAAAATATATACTTGCGAAGGATTTGTATACAGAATAAAAGACTCCTATGGCTTAATAACAAAAAGTCAAACCCCAGTAAAAATTGGGCAGAAGACTTGAACGGACACTTCAAGATGGAAGATAGACAAATGGTAACTAAGTGGGACAACGTTCAATGTCATTAGTCATCGGGCAAATGCAAGTTAGAATCACAGTGAGATAAGCACCAGAATAGTTCGAATGAAAAAGACTGACAACATCAACCATGAGCCAGGACGTGGAACAGATGGAACGCTCCTACATTGCTGGTAGGAATGCAACATGATAGAATCACTTTGGGGAAAGGTCTGGCAGTTTCTAATAAAGTTAACCATGCCTCCATCCTTTGATCCAGCAGTTCTCTTCCTAAGTACTTACATAAGGGAAATGTAAACATATAGTCACAAAAAGACTCCAACATAAAGGTTTACAGCCACTTGATTCATAATGGCCCCCAAACTGGAAACAATCCAAATTTCCATCAACTGGAGAATGGATGTAGAATCTATACAATAGAATGGGTACAGTGCTAAAAGAGAAATGACTGGTATGCACGACACGGATGACTCTCACAGACATTATGCTGAGTGAAAGAACTCAGACACAAAAGAGTGCATGCCCTACGATTCCATTTATATGAAATTCTAGAAGCAAAACTAATCTGCAGTGAAAAATCAGAGCAATTGTTGCCTGGTTAGCAGGACTGTCTGACAAAGGACAGTTTTAGGGTGATGGAAACAGTCTTTGTCTTGATAGGGCTGTGAGTTACATGGGTGTGTCTCTTGGTCAAGATACCTTGTTAAGATTTTGTATATTTCCACATATGTAAATTTTATTTTAAAAAGGAACACAAAAGATAAGTGGGGAGGGGATGGAGAGTGGGTGGAGATCTAAATGGAAACAGAATGGCAGAATGGTAAAGAATTGTTGAAGCTGGGTGATGGGTGTGAAGGGGATTTATTATATAATTCTGTTTACTTTGTATGTATTTGAAGTTTTGCGTCATAAAAAGTTTAAAAAACCAGAATGGCCACCAGGTGTCTCTCTACACTTGTCAAATGGCGCTAGATCAAGCACCTGCTAAGGATGAAAACAATGCATGTAGATCAAAGAATATTTTAGTGATTCCGAATAGCCCCATCTTAAAGTGTGTGTGTGTGTGTGTGTGTGTGTGTGTGTGTGTGTGTGTGTGAGAGAGAGAGAGAGAGAGAGAGAGAGAGAGAGAGAGAGAGAGAGAGAGAGAGAGAGAGAGGCAGTATAGCATCTTGATTAGGCACAAAGCCTCTGGAACATGAGCCTGCCTGGAGTTTAAATCCTGCCTCTGTTGCTTCCCGGTGGTACAACCTTGGGAAAGTCTACCTCTCTAAGACCCTGTCTCTGTTTCATGTCTATAAAATGGAAACATAATTGTACCTACTGCACAGGGTTGTTGGTTCGAACAGACCATGGAAAGCACTTGGAACAGTGCCAGACACAATGTCAGCTCTGTGAGTCCTTGCTTCTATCCTCATTAGTATTGCTAATACGATTATTAGAAACAAGAAAATAAAGCGAAAAAATGTGCTGGCTAGTAGTTGGCGAGCCCCTATTGAATGGGGAGTGGAGTCTGAAATCATTGTCTGGAGCTGTGCCCACAAATATCACCACAGACTGATCTCTGCAGGTGGTGGGTGGGGAAATTAAAAAGCTTTCTTATCCCAGTCCTAGAGGTAGGTGTGTGCTTGCCAGAGTGAGCTCTGCAGTCAGTACCTAGGGCTTTATGTGACTTGCAGCCCAAAAAGATTTGACAAAACCTCGGAAGATTAAGGGATGGGATAGTGATTTTAACTTGCAAGGGCCAAAGCACACTCTATCCACTTCAGACTGGACTTTTGTTTGCTACAACATTTCCATTCCTGTTTCTGGGTTCCTTTCATCTAGTTCATTTCCAAATATCTTAAAAGAACATGAGGAAACCAGAGGGTCCTAATATGACTGACAGGAAAAGTCAAAGGGATGAATATTGGGGGCAGAAAGGGAAAGGGGAATAAAAAAAATTCTAGTGGTTCAGTTTTGACCAAAAAGAAGAGGACTAAAAGATTTTATCACAAAGAGATTATTCAATCCAGAAATGACCAAGAGAGAAGAAATTCAAGAGAGATATTTTTTTAAAGATTTTATTTATTTATTTGAGAGAGAGAGAGAACGAGAGAGAGAAAGCACGAGAGGGAGGAGGGTCAGAGGGAGAAGCAGACTCCCTGCTGAGCAGGAAGCCCGATGCGGGACTCGATCCCGGGACTCCAGGATCATGACCTGAGCCGAAGGCAGCCGCCTAACCAACTGAGCCACCCAGGCGCCCCGAGAGATATTTCTATGACACCTAAGAATGAACATCTTCAGGGTGATACAACTTTGTAGGGGATGCTGTTGGGCAAGCTTCCAGATCAGGGCTCACAGCCTGCTGCCTGCAGGGGATTGAGTCAAGCTGCTGGGTGGCGGGGACTCCCTTAGACTAGGGAATGAATAGGCATCTAGGCTGTGTAGGCGGGGCTTGGCTCCACTAGGTGCCACCGGGTACGAATGTATGGGCCGTGTTGCCGGGCCTTCCAATTATGCAAGAAAAGTCAGTAATTTAGAATTTATATGTGCAATCCTGTTGCACATATTAGTCCGGTGGGACACTGGCCAAAAGCCAGCCAGCCACCCTTTGTCCCAGATGGGTTAGATATTTCACTTAGCCGCAGGTGGGAGATTCAAAGAGATGCTCCCACCAGGACCGTTATCTTGGAAGCCTCATATACTCAGTGGTGACCTGAAAACTGTCACCTTCTACATGACCTAGCGCTAGACCCAGCGTGTGTATGGGTGGGAGCGGGCACCGTGGATAGCAAGACGGCTAAATGCAGTGACAGAGACCAAAATGCCTGTCACACATTCCATGCATTTCCCAACATTTCCCCCTGCAGTTAGGTGGACTCACATGACTAATTTTGGCCAACAGGTTGTGAACAGAAGTGACATTTGTGCCAGTTCCTTGGGTTATCTGGACTCCTGCGAGGCCACAGTGACTGAGAATTTCTCTTGTTGAATGGACAAGCTACAAAATCAATATAGCCTAGACTCCTGAGTCGTCACAGGGAAGAGAGATCTTCTAAAGAATCATCAAGACCCAGGAGCTCCTGGGCGGCTCAGTCGGTTAAGCATCTGACTCTTGATTTCAGCTCCGGTCACGATCTCAGGGTCCTGAGATCGAGCTCTGCATTGGGTTCCATGCTGAGTATGGAGCCTGCTTGGGATTCTCTCCCTCCCTCCCTTTCCCCGTCCCACCGCCCACCATGCTTGCTCGCTCTTGCTCTCTCTCTCTCTCAAAAAAAAAAAAAATCATTAAGACCCACAGTAGGCTTTGTGTAAGCAAGAAATAAATTCCTGTTGTGGCAAACTTCTGAGAACTGGGGGCTGTTTGTTATTGCAGTGGAAGGCTGCTTATCCTGACTCATATATGTGCAGAAAAGGGTTTTTCCATTGGGAGAACAGCGCTTTGTGAGTCACAGCTCTTGCATGTTCAGCTCTGTCACCTGTTCTGGCTACTACTCTGAAGTTTGGAATATGAGAAGGGGAGCATTTTTTTTAAGGGGTGAAGGTAAGCCCTAGAGTGGTAGCTTTTGACATTTTATGCTTCGGGACCATTTTTTTCAGGTGAAGTCATAAGAAACCTCAATATCTAAAACTAAGGAAAGCAAAGCCTTTCTGGTTAAAGGGGAAAGTCTTACCAGGCTACCCAGGGGCATGTGGGAGAAAGTGTGGGAAGCCCCAGAGCAGAGGAGAGAGTTGGAAAACCCCTCCATATCTCCTGATTCCTGTGCCCTAGGCTTCGTTGAGTATTTCCTTCACATTTATTGTCATATCTGTGCACCACCAGTATTATTTTTTTAATTTTTTAATAAAGATTTTATTTAGTTGACACAGAGAGAGAGAGAGAATAAGCACAAGCTGTGGGGTGGAGCGGCAGAGGCAAAGGGAGAAGCAGGCTTCCCTCTGAGCAGGGAGCCCGATGCAGGGCTTGATCCCAGGACCCCGGGATCATGACCTGAGCCGAAGGCAGACGCTTAACCGACTGAGCCAGCCAGGCGCCCCAGTGTTATTCTTTTACCTCATAATTTCTTTAGTTTTTTCCTGTAAATATATACAGTTATAGCTTTTATTATGAAAGATGTTCACACATAAAAGTAAAGCATCACAATCACAACAAACCCAACGTACCCATTATCCAGCTTCAGTAAATACCAACCTATGGCCTCTGTTATTTCAGCTATGCCCCACCTCTCGTCCCAACAATGGATTCGTGCAAAGTCACAAACTTCATATCACTTTATAAATATTTCAGTAGGTATCTCTAAAAGATAAGAATTCTTTCAAAATATATGTACACAGTACCATGGTCATACATAAAGGACTTCAAATTAAATTTTTTTCAAGATTTATTTAGTTGAGAGAGAGAGAGAGAGCGCACATACAGAAGAGAGGAGCAGAGGGAGAGACAGAATCTCAAGCAGACTCCCCACTGAGCACAGAGCCTGACGCAGGGCTTGATCCCACGACCCTGAAATCATGACCAAGCCAAAATCAAGAGTTGGATGCTCAACTGACTGAGCCATGCAGGTGCCCCAATAATTTATTATCATACCCAATGTTCAAGGTTTTTGTTTGTTTGTTTGTTTTTTACTGTTGGTTTGTTCAAATCAGTATCCTAACAAGGTCCACATATTGTATTTAGTTGATGTGTCTCCCAAGTTCCTTATTCTATAGGGTCCCCTCCCCCTACTTTATTTTCTTGCAACTAGAAGTGGACAATTCATCCACATTCTGGATTTTGTTGATTGCATTCTTCTGAGTTCATTTAAGATGTTTCTCTTTCTCCTGCATTTCCTGAAAACTGGTAGTTTAATTGAGGGGCTTAATCAGATACAGGACTGATTTGTTTTGGCCAAAAGACTTTATAGGAAGTGAATTGTACTTCCAGCAGAAGACACATAAAGTCTGGCTGTCTTTTAAGAAGTCAGTGTTCCCTGGAGGGTATTACGCTGAGTGAAATAAGTCAATCAGAGAAAGACATGTATCATATGACCTCACTGATATGAGGAATTCTTAATCTCAGGAAACAAACTGAGGGTTGCTGGAGTGGTGGGGGGTGGGAGGGATGGGGTGGCTGGGTGATAGACACTGGGGAGGGTATGTGCTATGGTGAGCGCTGTGAATTGTGCAAGACTGTTGAATCACAGATCTATACCTCTGAAACAAATAATACATTATATGTTAAAAAAGAAGAAGATAGCAGGAGGGGAAGAATGAAGGGGGGGAAATCGGAGGGGGAGATGAACCATGAGAGACGATGGACTCTAAAAAACAAACTGAGGGTTCTAGAGGGGAGGGGGGTGGGGGATGGATTAGCCTGGTAATGGGTATTAAAGAGGGCACGTTCTGCATGGAGCACTGGGTGTTATATGCAAACAATGAATCATGGAACACTACATCAAAAACTAATGATGTAATGTATGGTGATTAACATAACATAAGACAGAGAGAGAGAGAGAAAGAGAGAGAGAGAAAGAGAGAGAGAGAAAGAGAGAGAGAGAAAGAGAGAGAAAGAGAGAGAGAGAAAGAGAGAGAGAGAAAGAGAAAGAGAGAGAGAGAGAAAGAGAGAGAGAAAGAGAGAGAGAAAGAGAGAGAGAAAGAGAGAAAGAAAGAAAGAGAGAGAGAAAGAGAGAAAGAGAGAAAGAAAGAAAGAAAGGGAAAAAGAAAGAAAGACAATGTTCCCACACAGGTCATTTTCTTAGGAGTTTGTAAAAAATGGTAATATTCCAGTTCTACTGCTCCTTCTTCATTTATTAGCTGGGGCCTTTCCATAAACTATTTGGATGCCCTGAGGTACAGTTTAAAGAGGCAAGGCAGGATAAATGCTTGATTTATCAGTTTTCAGAATAATGAGTTGGTTCCATAGCATCCTCCAAAGGTGACTATCAGTTTTTGATGTCATTTTGAACTCATGGACTTAAGTGTTTTGATGGGTTTCATCCCATGGTAGTAATTACCCTTAATGATGCTCAGAGTATCTCTTTTTTGGCTAGTGGGAACCTATTAAATGACTCTTTTTTTTTTCTTGTGTTCTTTTGACATGGCCTTAATAGTCTTTGAGAGCTTCCTTATTTATCAGGATACCAAGTTGTCTCAGGCTTATCTTATATATTCTCATGAGCTCTGGTTTCTTTGTGGGAAAGTGGAAGGTACAATAATCTGGCCTTAGGGGCACTCAGTGCTACTGGGTTGGTCATTGCTTCTGTCTTCTCAGTAGAGAGAATGAGAAAGTATTCTTTATGGGATTTTTTTCTTTCCTTTCCAGATAATTCATAGATAGTGTAGAGAAATGCTACTGATTTCTGTATGTCAATTTTGTATCCTGCCAGTTTACTGGGTTTGGTGATTAGATCTAACCATTTTTTGATGGAGTCTTTAGGATTTTCTATATGTAAAATCATGCCACCTGCAAATAGAGCCAGTTTTACTTCCTCTTTTCCAATTCTGACACCTTTTATTTCTTTTGCTTGCCTGATTGCTCTGGCTAGGACTTCCAGTATTATGTCGAATATGAGTGGTGAGAGTGGGCATTTTGTCTTGCTCCCCATCTTAAAGGAAGCAAGAAAGTATCTCTCAAAATGCATGATGAGTTGATTCTATCAATTCAAATACACAGCTAAGGGGTTTGTACTTAACCTTATCTTGCTTATATTACTTGCCCTTTCTCCTATCCAAAATCCCAGCTCAATGACACAATTATGCCTTGGCTTTTTCCCCCATAATACACACATCATAGCTCCAGAGTAATAATATTAACACTATCCCCAATATAATTACTGAAAATAGTTTGCAATTTTTTGAATTATTTGTGTTTGGAGTGTACTTTGTTGGGGTTGTATAGGCAAATCACTGTGTTTTTAAGCTCCCTTGAAATAGTTGATCTCTATGTGGCTACATTAGCAACTAGATACACACTGAGGTTTATTTCCTTTGTTTCCTTACTTGAGGAGATTAATTTTTAAATTTTATTTTATTCTGTAATTATGTAAACATTTTAAAAGGCTTCCAAAAACAAAATAAGGCATATTCAAAGAACTAGCTCCTATCACTGTTCCTTCAACCCTATTCCCTTCTATCTTCTGTAAATAACTATTTAAAAATTATTAAAATGCTAAAACTGTTTCTTAAATATTAGCAAGCACCTGTAGGTTTGTTTCCCTCCTTTCTTATGCATATATTTGCAAATTCTACATTCCATTTTTCCAATTTGTCTTTCACTAGGAAATCTCCTGGTGATCACTTCAAAGTGGTTTATAATGACATTACTCTTTCCTTTTCAGAGTTGCAAAGTACACCATTGCATGTCTGTTCTACACTGTAGTTTATTCAAATAGTCCCATAGAGGAAGAGCTTGACCAACCTTTCTCAGAAACTGAGAGAAAACAATAGCAAAAAAACAAAAAAAACAAAAAAAAAACAAAAAAACTGTAGGACACAGAAAATCTGAACAACACAATTAACTACCACAAGTAGAACACTGCACCCAAACATTACAGAGTATACATTTTCTTTCAAAAGCACGTAGAATATTTACAAAAGTTGACCACAGCCTGGGCCATAAGGCAAATCTCAAAGGCTTTATGTCATACAAAGCGGAGTCCGACCAAGCATCTAGGTCAACACCCCAGTAGAAAGTTCTATAGCTTGGGGCGCCTGGGTGGCTCAGTCGTTAAGCGTCTGCCTTCGGCTCAGGTCATGATCCTGGGATCCTGGGACCGAGTCCTGCACGGAGTCCCGCATCGGGCTCCTTGCTCAGCCGGAAGCCTGCTTCTCCCTCACCCTCGGCCCCTCCCATTGTCCATGCCCTCTCTCTCTCTCAAGTAAATAAACAAAAGTCTTAAAAAAAAAAAAAAGGAAAATGATGAGTAAGACCTAGGAATTGAAATTTAATTTCAATTAATTTAAATAGCCTAGAACTAACTTCCCATTTGAATGACAACAAAGAATGAGAAACACTAAGCAATGCCACAGTATACAATCACCTAAATCCAGGCTGGGAAACTCTACAGGACAAACTATCCAGGTTCAACATTTTTTTTTTTTCCCCAAGAAAAGCACAAGGGAACTTGTGTATTAAGAGAGATGAAAGAAAGGGGCTGAGGGGATGGGCAAAATGAGGGAGGGGAGTGGGAGGTACAGCCGTGCAGATGAAAGGTACAGAAAGGAAATATAGGCAATCGTATTAGAACGGTGTTACATGGGGCAGCTGGGGGCTACACCTGGGGGATCAGAGCACAATGTATAGAGCTGTCCAATCCCTCTATTGTACATCCGGAACTGATGTAACATTGTGTATCAACTACACATCAATAAAAAAAAAATTAAAGAGATGAAAGAGGAAAACCAAAGCCACAATGAGATACCACTTCACACCCGCTGGGATGGTTACAATCAAAACGTCGGGCAAGAGCAAGGGTTGGTGAGGAAGTGGGGAAACTGGAACCCTCACCCGGTGTTGGCGGGAATGTAAAAGGCCACGGGCACTTTGCAAAAACAGTCTGGCAGTTCCTCCAAAACATGCCGAGCAACAGAAACACTCACACTCTGTGGGTAGGAGTGTAAATGGGCACAACTACTTTGGGAAACAATTTAGCATAGCCGGGTAAGGTTGAAGACGTATCTCCCGTGACCAGGCAACTTCATTCCCCTTGTTCGTGTGTAGTGGGGGCGAGTACAAGAGGTGCTCAGCAGCATCTGTAACATCCCCATTTAACAGAATACATTACTGTTGCTGTTGCCTTGTGGTGTCGTCCGACCTCTGACAGTTATACGTAGAGTGACAATGCACCAGCCACTGTCTCAAGTGCTTTTCATATATGAATTCATGTGAAACCTTTCAACAGACTTAGGAGGTAATAGGTACTTTGGCTCTCATTTTATAGGTGGGGAAACTGAGGCACGGGGACATCAAATAACTTGCCACATAACTAGTATATGTCAACCAAGATTCAAACCTAAACAACCAGACTCCAGAATCCATGCTGTTTTTAACACACTCCAGAAGGGCACGAAAGAAGACTTTAAGGAACAGAAATACATGCCAAATCCTGGGTATGGAGAGTCAATAAAGATGTTTAATTCAACCATTATGCTGTGCACAGCTGTGAAAGTGAATGAATCACCATGATGCTCATCAGCATGGATTAATCTCACAACCAGCCTTGTTCAAAGAAAGCAAGTCATATATACGTTTTGATTCTCTTTTAACAAACGTCCCAAACAAGCAAAATCAAGCAATATACTGCTTGAGGATATATGCATAGGTGGTAAAACTACCAAGGAAACCAAGGATTGTGCTTCATCTATTACACTGGGTAGAGACATACAGGTGCTTAGTATTGTATATACTCTTCTCCATGAATATTTTCTAATGGAAATATAAAAGAAACAGACCAATCTCACTTATGTATATCCATACAAACTCCTCCATAAACGATTAGCAAACCAAACCTAATAGAATAATAAAGGAATAGGGGTGACCGGGTGACTCAATCGGTTAAGCATCCAACTCTTGGTTTCAACTCAGGTCATGATCTCAGGGTCATGAGATTGAGCCCCTGAGTCAGGCTCTGCATTCAGCATGGAGTCTGCTTGGAATTCTCTCTCTCCTCCTTCCCCTCTGCCCCTCTCTCTCAAATAAATAAATAAAATCTTAAAAAAAAATGACATTTTTTAAAAAATAATAAGGGAATAGTAAAACATGACCAAGTCAGATTTATTCCAGAAATTCAGTATTAGATAATTAATAAAATCAGTTATCATAAGAATTCAACACTGGAAAATCTATTAATAAAAAATAAGTAATAGATTAATAAATAATAGATTATCGAGAAATTAGATTTAAAAATAGACACATAATAGATTTGCTATGTCAGTAGATCAAGAGTGAAAGATTATACCTATCCACTGATTTTGAAAACGCACTTGATAAAATTCAACTTTCATTCTCAATAATTGCATTTATCAAAAGCAATAGATACTTATTTAATATGATTTTTCTTACACTAGCACCATACTTGATGGTAAATATAGAAGCATACCTAATAGTAAATATAGAAGCATACCTACTAAAATAAGGAACAAGACACAGATGTCCTTTATCATCCTATTTAGCACTGTTCTGGAAGTACTAGCCAGTGCAGTTAGACAAAAGAAAGAAAGAGATAGAAATACTGGAGAAAAAGAAAAGTATTTGCAGATTGTCTGAGTGCTTATATGGAAAATCCAAGAATATCAACCAAAAATTATGCATGATATATAAATCCAGGCCAAATACAAAGTTAATCACCAGAAATAAACAGCTTTAGCATAACCAGATAATTATTCGTTAGAAGATGTAATGGGCAAAAGAACTCCAAATATCACGAGAGATGAAATATGGAAAAAATCTTACCAGCAAATGTGTCAGGTTTATGTAAAAATAGTTTTAACATCCTCCTGAGGACAAAAGATTGAAACAAATGGAAAAACACACCGTATTGTATAGGAAGATTCAATATCACAAAGATCTCAGTTCCGCCAAGTTCATCTATAAAATAAATAAATCTCAGTTAAATTACCACCGGCTGGCTCAGTCGGTTGAGCACGCAACTCTTGATTTCAGGGTCCTCTGTTTGAGCGCCATGTTGGGCATAGAGATTACTTAAAAATTAATGCCATGATTTTTGGGGTACTAAAATTAAGTCTAAAGTTCATCTTGAAAAAGTAAGTAAGAATACCCAGGAAATTCCTGAAATAAACAAAAAGATTTATGGGAAAATACCAGCCTAAACAGATATTAAAACATAAAATTACATTAATCTAATAGTGTGTGACTGCACATGAACAGACAATCAATTCACTGTAACTGAATAGAAAAGCTAGAGCTTGTCCCAAACTTAAAGGTGAGTTTATTAAAAGATTCAGGTAGCATTTCAAATTTGTGGTGAGAAAATCAATTATTCAACAAATGACATTACACAATTCTGAAAACTCAGAGCTGCTCATCTAAGAAGGATGAATTTTACTGTACATAAATTGTACCTTTATTAACCTAACTTCCAAAATTAGTGTTAGGACACTGGATAGTGTTATTTAAAAAAAAAAATGTTGGAGATCTACCTCATACTTGATGCCAAAACAAATTCCAGATGAATCAAGGATTCAAACATTAAAAAGAAAAGAGAGAAAAATACTAGAAAAAATATAGGTCAAGTCAGAAATGTTCTAAGTATGATTTAAAAAAATTCAGGAAGCCACACACACACACACACACACAGAAAAAAAATTGATCAGTTCAACTACACAGAAAAATTTCTGCCTAGAAAAAATGTTGTAAGCACAAAGGACAAAAAGAATTTTGGAAAAAAATATTTGCAACTCTCATTCTAAACAAATGACTAGATTCCTTAATATATAAAGAGCTTCTATTAAGTCAATAAGTCTAACACCCCCTAAAAACACACACTTACACATCAAAAATAGACAAGGGATAAATAATTCACATAAAAGAAAAGATTTATCTTACAGACACAGGAAAAAAAAATACTGAACTTCAAAGGAAAATGCTATTAAAGTGCATCGAGATACCATTTTTCATTTTTGGCAATCTGATAGGTAGAAGTTTGAGAACATACTCTTGGTGAGAGTATAGCAAAGAAGCACTGGCATCAGGTGCCTTGATGGCTCAGTCAGTTAAGTGTCTGTCTTCAGCTCAGGTCATGATCCCGGGGTCCTGGGATGGAGTCCCTCATCGGGCTCCTTGCTCATCGGGGAGCCTGCTCCTCCCTCTTCCTCTGCTGCTCCCCTGGCTTGTGCTCTCTCTCGCTCTCTCTCAAATAAATAAAAAAAAAAAAAAAAAAAAAAAAAGGAGTACCAGCGTCTATTACACATGAGAGGGTCTATACATTGTAGAGCCTCTATGAAATATAATTTGATAATATGTTTTTAAAATTCTTCTTTGAGGCAGCAATTTCATTTCTAGATATTTATCCTATAAATAAGCTCTCTAACCTTTTCATTAGACAAAATCTAGATTTCCACTAATAAGGAACAAGTAAATTATGGCATAGGTGATACAACGGAATACTATAGAGGTAAAGACTCTCCTGAATAGATGACCATAATTTTTAAGAAATACACATGCACATACATGTATGCTTACAAATTCATGACATCTCCCTGAAAGATGCCCAAGAGATTAGCAACAGTGGCTCCTTCTGGAGAAAGAGGCTTAAGTTTCACTGTATACCTGTCTGCGCCTTCTGGATTTTCTATGTTGTATCTGTATTATCTATTCAAAACCAAAAGTTAGAAATAAGTAAATGTCCCTAATAGTCGAGATCTCTGCACCCCATTTTTATAGGACTTTCTACAACTTGCAGTTAATTACATGATTTCTTGGATCTTAGGCTGACCCTTTCTAGAAGCCTTTCAAGAGTAAATCTTATGCGTTGTTGTATCCCCAGCTTCTAGTTCATTCTTGCCACATAAGAGATGCTCAGTAAATCTGAGTGAATTAGAATTTTATGCCAGTCCTGTATCTTGTATAGATTAGAAACAATCCAGAGGGTGCCTGGGTGGCTCAGTCAGTTAAGCATCTGCTTCCGGCTCAGGTCATGATCCCAGGGTCCTGGGATCAAGCCCCACATCAGGCTCCCTGCTCAGTGGGGAGCCTGCTTCTCCCTCTCCCTCTCTTGCTCTCCCTGCTTGTGCTCTCTTGCTCTTTCTCTCAAATAAATAAATAAAATCTGTTAAAAAAAAAAGAAAAGAAAAGAAAAGAAAAAACATCTAGAGAATTCAAAGAGACAGCATTGCAGTTAAAGCCATTGGTCTGGGAGATAACACAGTTTACAGAAAGATAATCAACATGGGTTTACCCAAATGTATTCCTCCTGCCAATAAAACATAATATTGATGTGGGTAATAGCCCTTTCCATTTACTGAGCATGTACTACCCACGGTGCACGGTACCTGGGCTGTTTACAAATATCAATCTCATGAAATATCCACGACAACTCATCCCATAGAAGGTATTTTTCTCCCTTGGTGAAAGTCGAAACAGAAGTTAAGTGACGGGTTGTAGAAAGGACTCAGGTTTTGGATCAGTCTACAGGCTAGACCCACTGCTGTGTAGTTGTGTGACTTTGACCATGTCATTGCCCCTTTTGACCCTCAGCATGGTAGGGCTGACAAGAATTGCCTCCCCACCTACAGTCTTGTCCAGGGGAATCTGCTTCCTTCCCACTCCTGCTGAAGAGGTGAATTGAACTCGTTATAGGTGGGCCAGGGCATGGCTCTTCCCTGGCAAGGCGAATAGACCTAAACGAGGAGACAGAATCCAGCTGGGGGCATCTAAGAGGCTCCATTCTTTTTACCACGGGGGTGTAAGAATTGCAAGGTTACGAACACAGTGATGCTAGCCATGCTAGCCCACACAGATGCAAGGACATGGATTGGCGGTACAGATTGGCAGGTCTGTACAATTTTTTAAAAGATTTTTATTTATTTGAGACAGAGAGAGCACGCTTGCAGGGGCCAGTGGGGGGGAGGGGCAGAGGGAGAGAGAATCTCAAGCAGACTCCCTGCTGAGCGTGGAGCCTGATGTGGGGTTCGATCTCACGACTCTGAGATCATGACTCGAACCGAAATCAGGCATTGAATGCCTAACTGATTGTACAGATATGGGGCACCTGGGTCACTCAATTTTTAAATGTCGAAGAGTCCCCCCAAATAAATAAGACTTTCTCATCTTT
Source organism: Zalophus californianus (assembly GCF_009762305.2). Classification (NCBI taxonomy): domain Eukaryota; kingdom Metazoa; phylum Chordata; class Mammalia; order Carnivora; family Otariidae; genus Zalophus; species Zalophus californianus. Next base: position 18,240,167 of record NC_045608.1, on the reverse strand, counting down.
TTAAAACCTTAGTTCCTCTCCCCACAGGTTTACTGTTGTCCTTCTTGAACATTTGCACATCTTTAACATTTTTCTATTTACACAGACAGAACCGTATACTACATGGCATTCTGCCTCTTACTTTTTTCTCACTTAATATATCTAGATGGCTTTTAATATCCACAAGAATGACCTTATTTATTTTTTTAATGACTGCATACTCATTGTTTACTACCTTCAATTATCCACCAGCATTCATGGAGCTCATTTTTTTATGTGTCAAGTCCCGTTCTAGATGCTTGAGATGCATCAATGAACAGGCCAGAAAAATAGCCTTGACCTTGAGGGAGCTGACATTCTTACAGATGGACATTAGGTTATTTTTAGTTTTTGGCGTCACAGACCATTTGTCATGGGCATCCTGTCAGTTGCAACTTGGCTTTTTTTTTTCTTTCTTTTTTTTTTTTGTGAGACCACCAGTAGGAAGTTTTTACAGTGGAGGAATTGCTGGATCAAAAGACAATTTGGAGAGCCAGCTTAGCAAACATGCATCAGAAAGATCACTCCAACTTCCCCTTCAACAAAGTGGATATGAAAATGCAGTTTTCCCCCCAACTCTCTCCAATACTGCTCTATGGATCTTTTTCACTGTCACCACATAGCTGGGGATGGGAGCATTTTGTGAATTGCAAGCAGATGGGGCCATCTTTTTGCAAGTTTATGGAGTTTCTAATATTTGCATGTTTATTGGGCTTTGGATTTCTTTTTCTATCATCTGCCCACTCATATCTTCCCTAGATTCTAATAAGGAACTTATTTTTGTCTTTTATTTGAATGACCTCTTTGTGAAATTAGGAAATTAGCCCTTTGCCGCGTGCTGGGAATATTTTTCCCGGTTTGTCATTTGTCTTTTGATTTTGCTTACCCAGTTTTTTCCTGCAGAGAAATACCTGATGAAGTTTACTATATGAAAATGAATTTTTCCTTCGGGTGCCTGGGTGGCTCCATGAGTTAAGCATCCGACTCTCGATTTCGGCTCAGGTCAGGGTCTCGGGTCGAGTCCCACATCTGGCTCTGCTCTCAGTGGGGAATCTGCTTGGGATTCTCTCTCTCTCTCCCTCGGCCCCTCCCCCCTGCTCATGCTCTTTCTCTAAATAAAAATCTTTTAAAAAATGGAAATTTTCCTTTATACGGTCTAGGACTCCAGCACTATTTACTTCTTCCTGCATCCTTTGGAGTTTGTGATCTATAATAAAATAAACTCAAGCTCACTTGTCTGGGCTTTTGTTCCTGGAAACTAAATAATAAAATTGTCTCTCATTTCTAAGTGGGGTCATAATGTTTCTTTCATAGATTTGTCCTAAGGATAGGAGGCAACTACAGATGTGTCACCAAATAAAACTGAGCCCCTCCTCTGGAAGTAGTAGATAATAAAATACGGAAAGACATAATAATAGTGGGAAATGACTAACTTTCTATAGCCAGTAAGGGGCAGAGCCCCAGATTCAACCCACATCTGTCACTTCAAACTCATCCCTCTTTCCCTATTCAAATTGGGCTCTTATGTGGCAAATACAAGTGTTCTCTGTTTCAATGCTCAACGTTGTACTTTTTCCCTTTGAATTTATAATTAGGTTTATCTGCATTTGAGTGAAAAAAAACAAACACATTTGGCCTGCATCCAGAGCTATGGCCAGGAGATTATTCTGGAATTTTGAGGTTTGCTCTTCTACTTCAACCACAAGATAAAACTCCCAGCTGCAATGGGTCTTAAGCCAGTCCTCCTAGAGCAGTTTCAAGGATCCCTACATGGCTACACTTGAGGGCTGTAGAAAAGAGACTCCCCCAACTTCTCTGAACCTTTCTGTATCTTGGATAAACTTTTAGCACTGGCTAAAAATTCATCTCTCAAATTTAAATAAAAATTTGAAATAAAAAAATTTTTAAGTTGAAAAACGAAATTCATCTCTGGATCCTTTTGCTTTGAGCTAAACGGTAGTGCTTAAATGAAGGTGGACGGGATGCAGTTTTAAGAAGTTTTGGCAAAAGCAGCGAATTGAAAAGAAAAAGCATGACAAGTTCTGGGAAGGCACGTCTGGGTGATGGGGAGGCCCACAGAAGCAGCTCATCCCCCTCCTATCATGATTGATGGGTCACAAATGCTCTCCACGTGTTGGCACCAGGCCCACAGCCTCAATCATGTTGATGGGCTCATCCCCTTTAATCCTCGCAAAGCTCCCTCCTGTGAGCTAAGCACTGGTACCTCGATTTTTCAAGGGAAAACTTGTGCTAAACTATCCAAGACACAGAGGGGGTAAATGAGGAAGGCAGGATTCATACCAACCACTTGGCTCTGGACGCCCTGCACCCAGCTCCGCGCTATTTCCAGGGAGGCTCCGGATGCCCCAGGTAAGGAAGAAATGGAAGGAAAGGACGCAGAAGAACATCCCAAAACCATCTTTCTAGATAGAACTTTGGTCTACTTTGGTTTTGCCTAGATACCATCATCTGCCCGAGAAGTATTTTCAGTTTGGCAACAAAATTAGAACAAGGAAACATGCCCCGTGTTGAGCTGTATCGTTGCTTTTGCCAGTTCAGTTCCTGGAACACTGGCCAAAGATTGCCTTTTGGTCCTCAACATCGGTATCAATTAAATTCATACAGAGGAAAACTGTAACAGCACCATGTTATTACTGCAAAATGGCCAGGGAAACAATAATACACAATACCAGCAAGGCCGAGATGAAATTGCAACCAAATGTACCATGAGTAGCATTGTAAGTTTTGATGATCCCTTAGAAAGGCAACATTGTCATATGTTAAAATAATGCTTATGAAGATTATGTAACCAATGTTTTCTCCCTTTTAAGTGAGGGCAACAGAATACAAATGTTCAAGTGCCCTATGATTACAAAATATGTATGCATATGGATGCTTATGGACCCAGACTGGACTGGGACAGGGGCGGGACACAGTTACAGGAGGGGGAGGGGAGGTGGCACGTGCAGATACTGGATTCCCATTTCTATGTGTATCTACTTTCCCCACTGACTGGTCACACGGTGAGCCCGAGAGAATTCTTACTTCTTTTTCCTACTGTGATGCTCGATAACAGTGTTTGCCCTCCCAGCACCTGTACCTCCTCCTCTGACTTGTCCCAGAGGTATTACCTCTTCCCGAATGGAAGGTCTCAGGTAGGACAGTCTGACAAGACGTTCCCATCTCTAGCCAGGAGGAGGTGGCAGACACTGCTCAGGCTTCCCGATTGCGCTCTCCTGGCACTTAGATCTCGGCCACAGACGTGTAAAGAAGGAAAATGGCCATTGCCGACATCTGAGCTGGGAGGCAACTTCAGTGTCTACCACTAGGGACTGGGTAAGCATGGGAGAGGCACCTGGGGAACAGTCTCCCAGCATTGTGGAAAGATATTAAATGCATTATGAAGAGAAAAGAAACAAATGTAACTCAGAAGCAGTTAATTCACATGCAAAACAAAACTGCATGGGGATGCCTGGGGGGCTCAGTCAGTTGAGCAGCCGACTCTTGGGTTTTGGCTCAGGTCACGATCTCAGGGTCAGGGTCCTGGGATGAAGCCCCATGTCGGGCTCCACGCTCAGCAAGGAAGGAGTTTGCTTGTGGATTCTCTCTCTCCCTCTGCCCCTCCCCCCATCGGCGCACGTTCTCGTATAAATAACTAAATCTTTTAAAAACAACAACAGCAGCAAAGTTGCATGCTGCACATGGATATAGCCATATTTAAAGATGCATACCAAATGCACAGGGGCTGGGGAGTCTCTAAATGGAGATGAATAAAGCAAAACAAATCAGCAGAGAGTCTTTACAAAGACCATAGTGACAGTGTGATGTTTACTGGGGACACACCATCTTCACTGCCTGCATCTCAGGTCAAAAGCAAAAAAGTAATTCCTTTTCAGAATAAGTGAGGACTGTTTCTGTTGCATTATAACCAATGAAACCAAACACAAAACAGTGGATAGAAGTTGGCTTTTTTTTTTCTTAAATAATAAAATTTAAATTCAGAAGAAAAAAAGAGGATGTTTTGGCTCAAACTAGAGCTCAGACTGTAAAACCATACATTGAATACAGGGATATGTTGGTTCAGTAAATCTCAGTCAATGGAGCCCCACCTTCCCTCGTTGAAATAACCAAGGACCCACGGCTTTCCCTGATATTCCCCAATGATTATTTGGTGACTTGTAGTATTTGGGTAAAAGCTCTCATTCTCACGGACAGACTTACAAAGCCTTTGGTAGCTGAGCAATAAATGCCATTGGATGTCTGCTTTCTCTTTCCAAACTCAAACAGAAAGCAAGCACTCCCGCCCCTCACTAAAAAAAACCCAATTACTAATGAATCCTGTACATTTCAGTTTGGATTTTTGCGTGTGCCCATACGCCGAGGCAGGATTAACAACAGGGTCTACTTTTATCTTGTTCTAAGTGATAGTATCTAAGCAGTGATGCCTTGGGGTTGCTAGTTTTTTTTCCTAATGCACATTAAGACATAACTGCTCATTTCTGTGCTGGCTAATGCTCATCTAGAGGCTTCCACTTTGTGAAACTAGTCTGATTCTTTTTTTAAAGCTGTAAGTTTTATTTGTAAATACTCAGCAAATGATTCAAAAATAGATCATGAAAATCCCTGTAGTGGTTATCTTTAAGTGGGTTTGAAGGAAATGGAGTGAAAGAGGCACATGAAGGGTTTCTGGAGGGCTAGAATGTTCTAGGTTGGTGTGTACCTTGTAATAATTAAGCTGCACATTTATTTTATGCACTTTTCAGTATGTGGGTTACATCCCACAATAAAAAGCCTTTTAAAAACATCACATGTCCCAATTCTGTTGTGTTCCCTCTCAAGGAAAAGAATATAGCACAGCAGTCCCTGTGAGGAATCCCGTGCTTTCATTATTCACTTATTCTCTATAAAATTGTAGGTGAGGAAGCCAAATTGCTGAGAGGTCTCGTCTCATGTGGAAATTCAGTTAAGCTTGTAGAGACGGCAAATAGGGTAAATAAAAAGAGAACAACCCGGTAGCCGGGAATTACGTTCGTGTGTTGGGAAAGTGACCAGATCAGTTCTCTGTGGTACTTTCCAGAAGTGTTGGTTTTTGTTTCTTTTTCTCCTCCAACACAGAACCCTGTGGTAGGCGCATGTCTAGAGCTTCACAATTAACAGGGATTTGGGGCAGAGTCTTGCAGTCAAGACCTACTTCTGTTGACATCTCTAATTCACAGAAGCAGAATGTTTATTGGTTTCTTTTCTCCAACGATACTTCATTATGATCATTCTCGTGGAGAAAAGCTACATGGCAGATGTTTTTGGCTACACTTCACACATCCTCCATGAGGGCCAAGGGGACTTTTTTCTGGGGAACAAGCACACTTACCCTCTCTCCTATGAAGATAACCAAAAAGTTGGAAAACTAGACCTTTCACGGAAGTTGAGTCTCTCAGCTGTTCTGTCTCTAGCTCCTTATTAGTAAAGTTCCAGAGACAGAGGCAGGGAGAGGGCAGACCCTTGCCATGGTGGCTGGCTAACTGGCAACCAAATAGCATTGAAACTGCAGCAGACATCAAACCAATTCAAGAAGCACAGAAACTCCCATTAGTTTTGTTATAAACCGATCAGTTTTGTTATAAACCGCTAGCCCACAAACCCAAGGGTCCCTGTACTTAAGACATTGAAGAGCTGCTCAAATCCCAATAATTTTCTCAGTGAAACCCACCGGGAACTCCTTAAGATCACAACAAGATGTCATTTGAAATTCGCCGCAATCTCATGTTTATCCACACACATCCAGAAGAAGAAGAAGAAAAATGAAGTTTAGCCAAAGAAAAAGTGCCCACCACCCATTCCTGGGACCTCTTGCTTGTCTCTAAGAAATAGGCTCCAAGGATCTTGTAAAGGCTGACCATTCGGCCGTCAGAACAGGACAGAGGTCGGGGTGGGGGTGGGGGTGGGGGTGGGGGGGCGCTTCACTTTCTCAAATCAAAAGGGGGGAAAGTAAGTGAGAAAATCTCCCGAGTTCAAACATTCCTTTAAAACCCGCAACTTTAAATACTGTGTTTCATGGCTGCCATCTTGAAAAACATTAGTTTGCCAAAGGCAGCCTTTGATTCCCATTTGGGATGGAAACGCTTGCAGATAATCCATTGAAACAGGTCCGTCACAAAGGCCTTTTGGCAACAATCATGGTGCTTGTGAAGGACAACATTTTTGTGCGCAAAATAAAACATTTTAATGCGCTACAATCCATTACACATATAGTCCCCCATTTCCTTTCAGGAATTATTCATTAGAAAACATTTAACGTCACTGTGGATTTCACACTGGGCAGTCTGGACACAAAGAACAAGAGATGGCCCATTTATAAGGGGCTGGGGCCTTCTTTTCTAATCTGAGAAACTCCAAGGAGGTGGGGCCCACAGGACACAACAGGCCGGCTAAATTGTGCGGTTAACGGTCAAAGGCCCCCTGCCTACTTTGACACTCATTTAAAGATGACAGGGAACAAAAGAGATTTGTTCTGTGCAACCCTTTCTTGTTACCCAGTCTACATCAGCTCCACACATGAAACCACCGATATTTTATTCCACCTGCTGTCCCCCTCCTGCCTTCCCTGACTCTCCACTCTGTTCCTTCGCTTGTTCCCACTTTAACACAAAGAGACAGGTAAAGAATATCGTTAAAAGCAGTCCATTCAGCACGTCAGCTTTCATAACACAATTGCCTGTCAGGTTCCCTAGGAGCTATGCGGCGCTCTAACGTCTGGGTTCAGGCCAGAAATCCGGCCCGCAGATCGGTTAGTTAGCAGGGCAGGCCCCACCCACCTCCCACCCTCCCGTAGTGAAGGGCCATCTCCCAGGCGGACACCAAAAACCATCTTTAAGAACGTCAGTTTGAAACGTTTGCTCCATCAGCAAGGGATTCCTGTAATGTCTGCATTTAAAGATTTCACTAACAGAAACCTGCTAGTAGAAAAGGTTGGGAAATACTTATCTTAGAGCCATTCTCTTAGTTGTTCTCAACAGGGTAAAATAGTTGAACACCAGGGGATTCTTCACTAACACAAGGGGGGAGGAAACCTGTCTTGCAAGTCTCATCAGATGAACAGACGTAGCTCATCTTACAGGGATATGTACAGACCTAAACTCTGCTAGTATCATTTCTACTCTGCATATACTGCAGGGTATGTGGCACCCACTGATGTTTCCACAAAGCAGGGTGTACGCCACCTATTAACGTTCTCGTTGTTGGTTTCCATAAGAAACCGGCAGGCACGAATAGGCAATGGCTCACGTCACTGTATTATTGTTCTTTTTCCTATCACAGCAATCCTGACATTTGAACATTACCCTTGCTTCTGATGATCATGACGTGCTATAGAAAACTGCCTCTGGTCACAGTCCAACAGCAAGAATGTGACGGACTATATCAGTGGGGACTTAGGGAGAAAGCAAACTTCATCATGAAGCCAGTTGTAGGAGCTTGGCCAGTGGAGAATGAAATTCTAAAAGCAAACAAACAAACAAAAAAACGGTTTTGAGGCTCTGTGTCATCCTGGGGGCCAAATCCAGACAGCTGCCTGTTTTGGTCACAAGCTATGATGGTTTTTACATTTTTAAATGGTCGGGGGATGGGGTGATGGGGAATCAAGAGCATAATATTTCGTGACATGAGAAAATTCTATGAAATTCCAATTTCAGCATCATTTATTGGAACACAGCCATGCTCACTGTTTATATATTTATATATATATACAGGTCTGTGGCTGCTTTTGCACGAGAGGTTGTGTGACCCATAAAACTTACTATCTGGACCTTTACAGAACAAGCTTGCTGATCCCTGCTCTGTCTCTTGGTTAGCATGCATTTCTCTTTTCCTTAGGAGCCAGACTTCTGAATCAATGGTAAAGAACAAAAACAAACAAACAAACAAACAAAACTGCACACACTGAGAGAATCCAAGCAGAATTTCAAATAGAACACTTCCCAAATAAGTGTTCAAGGGTTTGTTGATACATCGCTCAGATCGGGAGGTGTGATACTTCCTCATTAAGATTTTCTGGATTCCCAGCAGCTCCACTTTTGCAGTGCCTGACAATCTTGACAAATGAGGTCATTTGGAACTTGAGTGAAGACATTACCTTCCCACACAGACACCAGAAATTCACCACAAACAGCAGGTAGCAGTTTCGAGCATAGAACTCAAAGAGTGTCCCCTCCCCGAGCAGGCAGACTTGTCTAGCTCTCAAAAGAAACCCTTCTGCAGGTGCTGTCCCCAATTCTGAATGGACACCCTTGGTGGCAGCTAAAATTTAAATCAAATGCCCGTTAAGAGAGTGTGGTTGGATATTTTGATTCGAGGGGTCTCAGCTGTGGAACTGACAAGGATCGAACTTGAGCGATAAAAGCATTATAATACCACAAGTTTTTAGGTCTCTGATTTGCTCAACAGTGACAGCTCAACAGTTGAAATGAAGGACTATCTTTTCATCTCAGGACAAGGGGACTGTTGGCGTTTTATTATCCAACTGCAGCCTCTTAATCACTACTGAATGAGTGTAATTATGAATATCAGCAAACAGAATAATGCTCCTAAATTACCTTAGGGATTAGACTGTCTCCTAGTAAAAAATGGAGCAGTTCATGGGTTCTTAACTGCCCCATGGGAGTAGCAGGTAGAGAAAACATTTTTGTTACAGTGTATGGCCATATCTCCCAGCCTAAGCAGGGGCTAAAAAAAAAAAATACCAAATGCAAGACATAGATGTTGCTCACTGAACTCCCAACCATAAATTAAATACGTTATAAAAAAAGATCTTGGAAAATTCATAGCAGAGTTTTCCCTTAGTATACATTTTTTAAATTGAGATGTAATGGACGTGTAACATAATCTCAGATGTGCAACATAGTTCAATATTTGTATCCACTATGAAAGGATCGAAAAGTCTAGTTAACATCCATCACCACAGTTACAAAATTCTTTTTTGTGAGAACTTTTAAAGATTTACTCTTAACAGCTTTCAAGTATACAGTACAATATTAACTATAGTCACCATGCTATATATCACAACCACAGGATTTATTTATTTATTTTATCTTACCCCTGGAAGTTTGTTCCTTTTGACCCCCTTTACCCATTTTGCCCAGCCCCCAACACTGGCAACCAACAATCTGTTCGGCTTGGTTTTTGTCATTGTTTTAAGAGTCTACATATGAGTGACATCATTCAATATTTGTCTTTATCTGACTTGTTTCACTTAGCATAATGCCATTAATGTTGTCACAAGTGGTAAAATCTTCTTATGGTTGAATAACAATACACACACAGACACACTTTCTTTATCCATTCATCCATTGATCAACACCTAGATTGCTTCCATGTTTTGGCTATTGTTAATAATTTTGCAACACAGCAGTTGTAAGCAGAGGATATTTGATTTTTGCCTTTCCTGAAGTCCATGGAAGTGCGCAGAAACCCTGTTTCCCTGAGTTTATAGACAAAATTGTACAAGAGGCATTTTCTTGCCTTAAGAATCTTCCTGGGGGCGCCTGGGTGGCTCAGTCGTTAAGCGTCTGCCTTCGGCTCAGGTCATGATCCCGGGGTCCTGGGATCGAGCCCTGCATCAGGCTCCCTGCTCGGCGGGAAGCCTGCTTCTCCCTCTCCCGCTCCCCCTTGCTTGTGTTCCCTCTCTCGCTGTGCCTCTCTCTGTCAAATAAATAAACTCTTAAAAAAAAAAAAAAAGAATCTTCCTGGCATCCTCAGCTAGCTTTCCCTGGAGCAAAAGATATTTCATGATCTGGGAGCCTTAAAAACACTCAGCGGAAATTGGATATTGACCTTGGATTACACTAAAACCTATTTGGATCAAGGAACGCAAAAGTGTCGCTTGGAATTTATCCTGGGAATTTTCCCAGGATATATTCCCCCCCTCCATCTCTGTCCACGTCCCTTTGGGGACAATGAGGAAATTAACAGATGTCCCACAGCAGACAACTTTCTACGTGGCCTTTTAAGTAGTCCCCATTCTGACATCTGTGCCTAAATAACACTGGTGGAAACAGCTAGGACTTCCAGCAGGCTTAGAAATCACCAAAAGTGGAGACTGTGGTTCTCCAACTTGAATCACTTGGCGAAGCCTGGAAAAACACAGAGTGTGGGCCCAGGAACCGGGATGTTTAACAGGTACCCCCAAGCCATCCCAGTGAATAGGTCCAGGTAGCCCAGGACCGTACTTAGAACCCCATTCCTTCAAGCGTGCTAGTGCTTTGTATACCTGCAGTATCAACATCACCTGAGAAGGCTATTGCTGCTTTTGGAAACTGCAAGTTCAATGGTTTTTCTTTTCCAAAGACTGGAATTCATTGGAGATTTTCCAATCCTCTATGGAGATTGGAGATTTCTTCCTCCATGTCCAATGCCAGCCAGGTTACTTCCCTTTTCTGATATTGAACTTGCCAGGCAGGACATACCCTCCCTTCCACCTCTTTTTTTTTCTTCTGGGGAGGTGGGGCCCCAAAGGACTCCTCTCAAATCTATAAAAGCAAAGGGTAGGTAGACACCAAAACCAAAAAGATACTGCCAGTCTTTCAGCTTCCTCTTTCCAAATTTTTCCTGTTCCACGTTTTTAATAAAAAAAACAAAACGTATGTACAACCTCTTTAGCCATAGGCTGGATAAACTTATTGGAAACGTTCACTCCACAAAGGGTAGAATTCTTGTGCACATACCCCAGCAAGTTGTACCCTGGGTGTCTTTGGGCTGGGATTTCTAGGGCTTCTTATAGGAAAGGAGGAGAAAGACAGCATGCAACAGGCACCTCTTGGGGACAAATATGCACGAAATAAAGATACGTATGTACAGCTTTTTAAAATTTACTTTTCTGTGGAGATATAGGCTTCCAGTTATGGAATGAGTAAATCACAGGAAAAAAAGGCACAGCATAAGGAACAGAGTCAATGATATTGTGATAGGAATGCTCGGGGACAGACGGTAGCTGCTACCTCTGGTGATAGCGTAATATGTAATATACACACGTGTCGAACCACTGTCTCCTACACATGAAACTAATGTAACATTGTGTGTCAACTGTACTTAAGAAAAAAAAAGCCTTTATGGATTTTGTTGTTGACATAGGTTTATGATGAGATTAAGTAGGGAAAGGAGAATGAGAAGTATACTTAGTAAGTAAACATCTATTAAATGCCCCCACGGATATAGCTCTTTAAAATTGTATCTTTTTTCTGTCTGATTATAAAAGAAACACACACTCATTTTAGCCATTCTGGAAAAATACAATGAAGAGAATAAAAATCATCGCCATTCAGAAATTCCCACTGTTTTCATTTTGGAATATTCCTTTCTAGTCTTCCTCACCCCAGGCATGTGTGTATGTAAAAATACTGGGACAATGTTTTATACATGGTTTTTTATCTTTTAAAAATAACATGACTGGGGTTCCCGGGTGGCTCAGTCGGTTAAGCATCTGATCTTGATTTTGGCTCAGGTCATGATCTCAGAGTTGTGAGATGGAGCCCCACGTTGGGCTCCATGCTCAGTGTGAAACCTGCTTAAAGATTCTCTCTGCCCCTCCCTGATGCCCTCATTAAAAGTTAAAACAGTAAGTATCATATTTTTATTTATTTAAGATTTTATTTATTTGACAGAGAGAGACACAGCGAGAGAGGGAACACAAGCAGGGGGAGTGGGAGAGGGAGAAGCAGGCTTCCCGCGGAGCCCAATGTGGGGCTCGATCCCAGGACCCTGGGACCACGACCTGAACCGAAGGCAGACGCTTAACGACTGAGCCACCCAGGTGCCCCAAGTATCATCTTTTAAAGACTCATTTAAAAGTGGAATTATGAACAGAACCAGACTTCTGTAACAAGAGACTGACACCTGGAAAGATGAAAAAAAACCCCTTCATTTTCTGTATCATATTGAGAGCACCTTCTTGTTCCATTCAGTAGTAAAATTCTGAAGCAAAGAAAGAGCAAAGCTCATCTGACAGAATCCTGAATATCTAGAAAACTAAATGGAAGGGAAAACGGAGTTTCACCTTCTCTGACAGTGATGAAAAACAGCATAATTAGAACCAGCTTCTCTGACCACCATGGGATCCTTTGTGTTAGATGATGCTTGATTTAAGCAGAGACAAAATGAGGTCATTTTATCCAATCAGCTAAAACTATTAGAAATGTTGACTGTAGAGTCTGTGTTGTTTATTTAAGAAGCCAATGATCAGATTAGAAAGTTGAGGGACATTTTTTTTTTTAAGATTTTATTTTTAAGCAATCTCTACATCCAATGTGGGGCTTGAACTTACAACCCAGACATCAAGAGTCACGTGCTCTACCGACTAAGCCAGGCAGGTGCCCCAAAAGTTGAGCGATTTTAATAGGGACTATAAGCACAATCAAAATCAAAACTCTGTGAACACAGCACCCGATCAAACAATTTCTGAACATTTAATGTGTGCAAGGCATTATGGGAGGCACTTTGTCCCCAGGAACATACAATCTCTTTAGGAATAAAAACACAATGATATGCACAGTGAAGACAACCCTGGACTCCATGCCTAAGCTTTTAAATGGCTTTTAGATTCCAATAAAAAATGGTTAATTAGGAAGTTACTTAAAATAGTGTAAGTTCCTGCTGTCAGACTGTGTGTGAGTTTGGTTTTCTTTAACATTTCAATATAAAATGCTTACTTCATTAGTCAAAAGATAAGGGAATATAGTGGAGATTGAAGACAGGCAAGTGTTCAAAAGAGGTTTTTTTTTTTTTAAGATTTTATTTATTTGAGAGAGAGAGAGAGCGCAAACACAAGCAGAGGGGGGAGGAGAGGGGGGGGAGAAGCAGGCTTCCCACCGAGCAGGGAGCCCGATGCGGGGCTCGATCCCAGGACCCTGAGATCGAAGGCAGACGCTTAACTGACTGAGCCACCCAGGCGCCCCAAAAGTTATTATAGTAATACAAACACACACACACCCCACACCAGCCTTTAGATGCGTTTTGCTTTAAAAATAAGCCGTACCAAAATGAGTTGCAAAATTTTAAACGTAGGCATCAGAAATAAGAGCCAACAGCTTATTGAACCCAATTATTCTCTGAATCCAACATACTACTTTACCTGTCTCCTAGTGACATTGCCTCCTACCCAGACAAGAACATGATTCTATCCTAGGCGTAAGGAGCTTGGTGAATTAGCACTTAAGATAACCAGGGTGAAAATGATTACTCTTAATTGTAGCAGCTGTTGCACAAATCTACAGATGTTCAAAAATGGCATGTCACTACCCACACACATTGTACCAACATAATCTGTCCTGGTTTAAATATTGTATGACAGTTATGTAAGATGTAACCATTGAGGGACACTGGATGAAGTGTACACAGGACCTCTCTGTGCTATTTTTGCAACTTTGTGAGTCTGTAATTATTTTAAAATAAAGTTTTAGGGGCACCTGGGTGGCTCAGTTGGTAAGCGTCTGCCTTTGGCTCAGGTCATGATCCCAGGGTCCTGGGACCGAGCCCCACATCAGGATCCCTGCTTGTCAGGAAGCCTGCTTCTCCCTCTCCCACTCCCCCTGCTTGTGTTCTCTCTCTTGCTGTGTCTCTCTCTGTCAAATACATAAATAAAATCTTAAAAATAAAAGTTTTAAAAAAATTACCCATGCTTTTGTCTCTGGTGTGTTATAGTCATAAAAATATAATGACACCAAAATATATTTGAACTATGGCAAGGGACTTATTATTTGAAATATGGTGTGTCAAAAGAGACAAAGAAAGGCATTATATAGTCATAAAGGGGACAATCCAGTAAGAAGATATCACAGTTGTAAATATTTATGCACCTAACATGGGAGCCCCCAAATATATAAAATAACAAACTAAAGGAACCGACAATAACACAATAATAGTGGGAGACTTTAACATCTCATTTACATCAATGGACAGATCATTTAAACAGAAAATCAACAAGGGAACAATGGCCTTGAATGACACATGGACCAGATGGACTTAGCAGATATATTCTGAACATTCCACCGTAAAACAGCAGAGGAGAGACCAAAGCCAAGAAAGGATCAGAGAAAATCTCCAGAAACAATGACAAAACAAGTAATAAAGTGGCAAGAAATATATAACAATATTTTTGAGAGAGTGAGCGAGCGAGCATGACACGGGGGTTCAATCCCACGACCCTGAGTTCATGACCTGAGTCCAAAATCAACAGTTAGATGCTTGACTGACTGAGCCACCCAGGTGCCCCTCTGTCAATAATTACTTTGAATGTAAGTGGACTAAATGCTCCAATCAAAAGACATAAGGTGTCAGCATGGATAAACAACAACAAGACCCGTCTATGTGCTGTCTACAAGAGACTCATCTTAGACCTAGAGACACCTGCAGATTGAAAGTGAGAGGATGGTGAAACATTTATGGATGGATACTGAAAGAAAGCCAGAGTAGCAATACTTATATTGGAGAAACCAGACTTTAAAACAAAGACTGTAAAAAGAAAGAAGCATGGTAGAATCCATTCTGTACAAACATGGAACATGGCTGGAAATCGTGAGTTGCTTCCCCGTTATCTGGCCGGGGAGCTTCCTGATTTCTGACCAAATGGCAAGTTCCTACAATTCGACTAACCTGGAGGAAAGAGGCAACTGCCCAGATGATTTGCACAAAATGAGCCTTTGAATGAATTACCCATGAACGAAAAATGCCAACATCAGGATGATGTTCACTTGAGCGGCATGAACCAAGTGCTCAGTTAACGTTAGCACCATTATTCATTTTGTTCGGTTCATCAAGCCCAACTCCTTCGGAGATCATTTCTAATGGCTCCGTTGCTAAAATTTCTGAATCAGGCTCTAAAAAAACTTTTTATTTTGAAATAATTATAGACTCACAAGAAGTTGCAAAACTAGTACAGAAAGATCCCACATACCCTTCATCCAGACTCCCCCAAAGGTAGCAGTAACTATAGTACCAGGAAATCAATACTAGGACAATCTTCAGATTTTACTCAGATTTCACTAGCTTTTATATGTAGTCATGTCATGTACTTCTATATAATTTTATCCCATGTGTGTATTCATGTAACCACCATGACAATCGAGACCCAGAATTGCTCCGTCATTTCCTAAAGTCATACCAACCGGTTTCTCCAACTCCTGGCAACCCCATGTTCTGTTCTTCAGCTCTATGTTATTTTTCTTTTTAAGATTTTATTTATTTGACAGAGACACAGTGAGAGAGGGAACACAAGCAGGGGGAGTGGGAGAGGGAGAAGCAGGCTTCCCGCAGAGCAGGGAGCCCGATGCGGGGCTCGATCCCAGGGATCACGACCTGAGCCAAAGGCAGACGCTTAATGACTGAGCCACCCAGGCGCCCCTATAACCATGTTATTTTAAGAAGGATATGTAAATGGAGTCACAGAGTGTATAACCTTTTGAGACTATCATTTTTTTCACTCAGCATAATGCCTTTGAGATCCATCCAAGACGTTGGATGTATCAGTGGTTGGCTTGTCTTTATTATGAAGTAGCATTTCAACTCAAATGTTTACCAAAGGAATCCGGGAGTTAATTCACAAGTTAAGGAAGGATAACTTGCCTTCATTTTTTTTTAAAGCATAACCACATATAGATGAATCTGCATGTATTCTTCTACATGAACTTCATATACCCATGACAATGGGAGATGCCATAGGACACCTTGCTTGAGGAGAGACCTACCTATTACATTTCCTCCGCGAGACCCCCTCCACAGTGAATACTCCTCTCCAATGAACCAAATTATTTCTCCTCATGAATCATGTTTCCTAGAGTTACTATTCTGAGACATAATGCAGGAATGGCAGGTAAAACCAGGACCTCTGGGAGTTCAAGTACATTTCCGGTCAAGGACAGTGGCATTTGGAGTCACCAGTTGCCAAGGCGATGGTATTAGGTGCTATAGAAATGCATCATTGACTGAAGGGATCCGGCTACAGCTAGAGGCTGTAGCTAGAATTTCTTCATTGTGCATGAGAAGTCTGTGCCTGGCTACTAAATTATTCTAGCTACATATATAAATGCTTCTGTGCCTTTTTGGCTGTCTAGAGAAGGAGAAATTATCTTTTCAACAGATAATATTTTCCAAATAGACAATCAGCTAGAGATGGTCAAGCAAAAGAAAAAAAAAAGGTCAGAAAAAAAACTGTCCTTCTACATCTTTAAGCTTTTAATGAACTCCTGGAAAAAGCCAGTAGGCCATACTCACATTCTGTCTTCCATTGCCCCGGGAGAATTACTGTCATTGTCTACATGCCTAGGAAAATAGCTCAGTTTAAACTTCTTAGGGTGCTCTTTCCCTGGGACAATTTGGGGCTAGCACATCTAAAAGTAAACACAAAGTACTTGGGATAGATTTACAGTCTCATACGTGAAGGTCATTACTACCCACGATTTTCTTTAACATTGGGTATCTACCTATTATTTAAGGTTCTACCTGTGCTACCCAACACAGCAGTCACTAGCCGCATGTGGCTATTTGAATTCATTAAAATTAAGTGAAATTGAAAATTCAGGTTCCCAGGCACAGTAGCCACATTCCAAGCACTCAGTAGTCGCACATGCCCGGCAGCTACTGCACTGGACGTCGAGAATATACACCATTTCCATAACCACAGAAAGGTTGATCGACAGCACTGCTCCATCTCTCATCTCAAATGAGTTGATCACACCCCCCCAAACAAAAAAAGGGGGACATCTACCGATCATCTCAAAATGCTCACCAAATAAATTCAGAATCTTAAATGTGGGCCCAGTTCTCGCCCCCTGCCTCCTGGAGGCCCAGCTTACTGTTGTTTCAACAGCTCCCAAGAGAAGAGAAGGTGCTACCTCCCAATCGCGTTACCTTGGATGCCATCCTGCAAGGAGAGAGCGTGGGGCTGTTAACAGTTACTCTGCTCGAGCCATTCAAAACCTCCTCCCCGTTGGCTTATGATCCTGCGATGCATAGCAGCAAGGTATGATGCGATTCTAGTTTACTTGGCGGGGCAGTATTAATAATTCATCGTAGGAGGCGGTGACTGCGCCCTAAGGCCTCCCACCTGCGGCACACGGGGCTGCTTGCAAGCAATAAGAACTGGAAACCGGACCTCCCTAGGGATTACGTTACAGCCACTGCTGATCTTTGATTAGTCACCTACATTTCTGACCAGTCACTGCACCCTTAAGAAAAGTAAAGATGCTCTTGACTTCTCAGCCGAGGTCCAGGTAAGTCTCTCAATGAACCGAAGCCATCACCAGAGTCAACTAGACAGAGACCAGCTCCCATTCCACCCCTTAGTTTCCCAGACTTCTTGTAACAGTCATTTGAATGATGTCTTCTATGTTCTGCAGAGTTATTCCACACTGAAATATGTATGTATATGGAAGTGCATACTTCACTTAACATACACGCCCCCAGGAGCATACAATGTAGGCGCACTGTGCTCCTTGCTTTTGAGGTTTCCCTTACCCACTCTTGGTGGTCATCCCGGGGTGTTAGTACACTTCCAGAGGCAGACTGGTGGGGAACTGGGAATGGCAGTATCGCCCAGGTGACTATAGAGTATTTACAAATCATAATAAAACCAACTAAAAGTCAGTCTGCTTTTAGATCACGAGGCACCAGCACTTCTAGGCAGTGTCAGGGATAAAATAGTCCTTCTGCAAAAGAATCTTCTGTTCATCTAAGTCTTAAATGATTACAGCCCAGCTATTTCTATTGAGTTTTGATAATGTATTTGTAAGCTTCAAATTAGCACATTTTGTGGATTATCCTCTAAAAGGCATTGAATTCTACATAGAATTTGGAGATTTCCTAGTTATGTGGTCATCCTCCGACACACGGAGACTCAGCCACACGTGTTCCTGTTCAGAAAAAGATCACGTTGAATTCGAATTGTTTGTACTCACTTTGGGCTCTGGTCTGTGTGTCCAGGTTCTGTTGTATTTACCCATTTCTGGGCTTAAAACAATGGATTAGAAATAATGAGAGCTTTATGCATTCTTTTTTTCTTTTCAGAGTTCTTTTTCTCATGTGCAGTTTTAAATGAAGTTCGTCAATCATAAAAACATTTGTGAAGAGCCAGAATCAGCCTTTAGAATTGTACCCTGAAGATCCTCACAGAGAAAATTGTGTGAAAGTCACTAACTGTGGCTTAGCAATGGAGAAAGTCAGTAACTATGCAACAACAAAATGTAAGGAACTGGATACATACATAGGAAAAAAAAGAAGAAATTTCAAAAGAATAGCAGGAGAAATGGCAGAAGATGCTGGTTTTACTGGTACAAATAAAAATGACAGGGTTTAAATGTCTCTATCATCTTCACCAACTAGAGGCTTGTTCTAAAGCAAAGGATGCCTTGATGTCAATATCATGAGAGACTGACTACAAAAGGACAATGACCAGCCTGTATATAAAAACAGAACCCTGGCCTACAGCCCTGCAGCGATCCGGCCCAGGAGGCCAGCCTGCTAGGTGAGACTTCCCAGGAGCCAGACTGCTCCCTATCTCTGCTAACAATCCAGGAAAACCATGCAATGGCGCCTGTCACCATCAGCTCAAAATGGCCAGGACTTGATTCCTGTTTCCACTTCCAACTGAGGACCAACCAGGGAAAGTCAGATAAGCTTCGTAACCACTCACACAGAATGCCCTTCTTATAGTTAGTCCATCTCCAACTTCCCGTGCCAACAGCCTCCACTCTGAACTTACCTGAAAGCCTTCCTCTCTCCTCCCCTCCCCCGCCATAACACTTTCCCACTTCTCTGCCTGCCTTAGATTCTCTGCCAAAACACAAGCGATGGTGGCCAACTCCCTTGTTACAGCAAGCTCTGAATAAATAGCCTTTGACTGGAAATAAACAAAGACCAACCAAAAGAAAACAATCAGCCATGAACTGATTTCTGTAGAAGAAAAACTTCAGAAATTTTTACTAAATGTAATGAACTCTCTAGTGAATTGTTCTGGTGGAAATTTTCAGCTACGGAGACATCTGAAAGCTACAAGAACAGATCTGAAGATACAAAGACATGGATAATACTGCCATTTCTGGAATGTACTGTGAAAAGGAGTTTTTGTGATTCTCTCCTGAATTTATCCTTTTGTTTAAGACTTTTCCTGCTTGGGGGCACCTGGCGGGCTTAGTCAGTGGAGTGTGTGACCCTTCTAGGCTAGGATTTTGCTCAGGGTTGTGAGTTCGACCCCCAGGCTGGGTGTAGAGATTACTCAAAAATAAAATATTAAAAAAAAAAAGACTTCCTGCTTGTATATCTCTTGCTTTACATCCATTGAACATGCATATGCAAAAAAAGATCACTATTGAAGTCACTGACAAATATGCAGAAGTTAAGGTTTAAAAACATAATGTAAAGTTTATATTCATTATTGTGACAAATAGGCAGGTAGAACTTTTCCCCCCTTTGGTCCAAAGATACCTTGATGTGATTATAAAGTACCAATCCATTACTTCTTTTCCTATTTTGGACTGTAATATTTTAATTTGGAAATGTTTAATTTCCAAAAATTTAATTTGGAAATTTTGGAATCATTTATATATACAAAGTTCAAATTACACTCCATTTTCTGACAATTCTGTAATTTGTTTCATTTCATGATTACTACGGACAATAATTTTGTTGTGTAGAAAAGAAAGATGTTAGAAGTGACCTCTGCAGGTGCCAGATATTTTTCAGGTATGCAGCTGTAGGGTCTAATGTTCTTTCTCACAGTCCTGTGGGCTCCTGTTGTGCTGAGTTACCATAAAATATTGACCCAGTGGCGCCTGGGTGGCTCAGTCCGTTAAGCGTCCGACTCTTGATTTCAGCTCAGGTCATGATCTCAGGGTCCTGGGATCAAGCCCTGCCCCGGCTCCGTGCTCAGTGGGGAGTCCGCTCGAGATTCTCTCTCTCCCCCTCTCCCTCTCCCCCCAGCTTGCAGGCATGCTCTCTAAAGTAAATAGATCTTTAAAAAATAAAATAAAATATTGACCCAGAACCCAGAGGTGAGTATTTAAGGTGTTCTAAAGTTTTTGCTACTGTAAGTAATACCATACATCTGACTTTGAGGCACAAATATATGGAAAACTGCAGAATACTGATTTCCTAATTGAAATGGTTAAGTCAAGGTTTATGACCATTAATGTTGTGCTCAACGTTGCCACACTGCCCTGCGTCAAGGATGCACAAATTTACGTTCCCAGCAGGGCCCAAAGATGCATGTTCTTTCCATCACAACGTGGCTTGCTATGTATTACCAAAAGTCTTGCTTGTCCCCTCTCTGAGGGATAAAAAGGAGCATTCCTTTAATTGTAAGGAAGGTTAAGCCTCTTTTCACATGCCTGAAATCCATATGAATTTGTCTTTAATCCACCACCTCTCTCCTGCCTTCTCACCCAACTCCTTTTTGGATTATGGACTTTTCTCATTGACTTGCAAGAACTCTTTATAACTTAAGGAATTTGGCTTTTTGACATAATTTGCAAAAAATTATCTCCATTTGTTCCTTGCTCTTTGACATGTAGGATTTTTCAAAATTTGTTTTCTATTTGAACACAGTTAAATTTGATTCAAAGTCTCTTCCTCAATGGTTTCTAGGCTAGGATTTTGCTCATCAAGGCCTTTGCTACACTAAGTGCTCTAGACTTTGAAGTACAACAATGGCTCCAGTAGGAACATTTACTTTTTAATACGAAGCCCTCCTTTCCCCCTAAAAATTTACAGAGGAAGCCATGAGGTACTATGAACAAACCACTCTTTTATGGAAAAATATATAAGAAAAATATATAAGCCTCCTATTAACAGAAGCACTATGGCAAGAACACTGTTGCCCCCAACCTGATACACACACCTACACGTGTGCATATACATGCACACAGTGTTATCCAATTCATTTCAAGAAATCAGGAAGGGGGCACCTGGGTAGCTCAGTTGGTTAATCTCTTATCTCAGGGTCATGGGATCAAGCCCCATGTAGGGCTCTGCACTGAATGTGGAGCCTGCTTGAGATTCTCTCTCTCCTTCTCTCTCTGCCCCTCCCCCCACTCGCACGCACGCGCACACACACACACACACTCTCTCTCTCTCTCAAAATAAATGAATGGAATCTAGGAAGGAAGGGAGGGAGGGAGGGAGGGAGGGAGGGAGGGAGGGAGGGAGGGTGGGAGGCAGGAAAGAAGGAAAGAAGATCAATCAATCAATCAGTCAGGGAAGGCTGTAGGAGAAGACCAAGAGTTTCAGAATCCAATAAGTTGGGAGGGAGGTCTGTCTCCACTGCTTCCTTGACTGAGTGACTTGGGGAAAGTGTCTTAGTCTGGCTAGGCCTCAGTTTTTGCACCCATGAAGTGGGAAAAAAAAGTTTTCCCTACCTCACAGCGTTGTCTTTGGATTGAATGAGGTAATTAGCCCATGGAGCCCAAGATGGCTTATCATATGATGTCAGCCACTCCCATGTATCAGCACCCACTATACAGGAGATACAAAACACAGAAATACCCACCAAGCAGCATAAAATGCAGATGTGGTCAGATGAGACAAGAATACTAGTAACCAACATACCAAACCAAGAGAAAGAGATGAGCAAAGGGCTATCGGTAGACAAGATCCATTTGGAGCCTTTGTACAGGAGGGATATTGGAGATGGTCTTTGAAGGATGGGGTAAGAAATGCTTTCCAGCACTCCAAAAAAGGGGGGGGGGGAGAAAAATCAGCAAATGTCTAGATTTGGGTGGAATACAGGATACCTCAGAACAAATGGCTAGACAGGTCAGCTGTAGTCAGCCTGCTGTGGTCCTTTGTAAGGTCTTTGTTATGTAGAAAGCACATCTCTCTTTTCTTTCCATGTTGCAAACAGCAGGGACTCTATGTGGCATGCCTCCCCCTTTCCTCTTTTCAGGACTAGAGAATCCTTCCCCAACTATTAGGCAGGCACATGTCTGCCCAGCTAGAAACTACATTTCCCAACCTCCCTCGCAGTAAGGAGTAGCCATGTGACTCACCAATGGAATGTGAGCAGAAGCAATGTGTGCACATTCCACATCACTTTCCTAAAAAGGAAATTGTGTGGCTTCCTCCTCCATCTTTCCCCTTCCCAAAGGTTGGATTACAGACCCGGTAGTAAGCTTTGACCACGCAAACAAGGACAGCCCCCAGGAGATGGTAGAACAAGATGGAAGAAGCCTGGGATCCTGGATGGCCCTATAGAGCAGAAACACCCAACCACACTGGGCTATTCACCTACCTCCGGACTGTTGAGAGAAATAGCTATCATCCTTAAGGCTCTGTCCTTTGGAGGTCTCCATTTCAGCACTCAGCCAGTACCCTAATTTATATGCTTGGCAAGTGCTGCCAATTCTAGATTCACAGATCTCAGAATGTTGTCTCCTATTACCAAACCCCAGTAAATGAGGTATTAATGGACTTTGAAAAAGCTGAAGTTCACCACCCAAGTAAAGAATGAGTGAATTGGATTGGGATCGCAGTCCTTAGATCAATCATTCATTCTTTCACTTGGCATTTATTAGCTCACCATGTGTATGTCCCTTTGCTTTTAGAATGTATTTTCCAGAAAGAGAAAAATCACAAATATAGGATGCTTTAAGGAGAGGATTAAAGAAGAAAAAGGTGATATGTGGTCAATTAATAGGACATGTATTGAGAGGGTTCATAGAGTGCCTGGAATTGTGTTTAGGTGGTTAAAAAATAGGATTCCCCAGGCTTTTTCTATTTGGGATGTGTGCCTACAACAGGTACCACCTTACTAAGTGCTTGACATATGCCAAGCAATGTGTATACATTTTTTTGTACTTAACCCTTATATATTTATTAGTCAGCATTCTCAAGAGAAACAGAACCAATAGGATATATAGATATGTACATAAAAGATTACAGAAACTGGCTCATGCTCTCTTGGGGGTCCAAGAAGTCCCACGATCTGCCATCTGTGATTTGGAGAACCAGGAAAGCTGGTGGGGTAATTCAGCCCACAGGCCTAAGAACCAGGGAGCTAATGGTGTACGTCCTAATGTAAGTCCAAAGGCCCAAGAACCAAGAGCACCAATATCTGAGGTAGGACAAGATGGATGCTCCAGCTCAACCAAAAATCACAAATTTACCCTTCCTCTGCCTTTTGGTTCTATTCAGGCCCTCAGTAGATTACATGAGGCCCACTTTATTCAGTCTTTCAACTCAAATACTAAACTCTTCTGGGAACACCACACAGACACACCCAGAAATTAATGTTTTACCAGCTATCTGGGCATTCCTTAGACTAGGCAAGTGGACACAAAAAATTAACCATCACACCTCATTAGAATCTTCTTGAGTCAAATATTAATAACTTCATTTTGCAGAGGGACAAGCTATAGATCTGAGAAACCAAGTAACTTGCCCAAAGGCACACAGCTAGTAAGTGGTGTTAGCGGGCAGACATCCAAGCCAGTATTCTTAACCACCGCACTGGATGTCGGGAAAGTATAGTGGCTCTCATTTAGCAGGTCCCGATATAATCAAAACAAAAAGTTCCTTTTCCCCCCGCCTCTTTTCTGTTCTGTTGTCTTTGGGCTCTTAAAAAGAGTTAAATTAGCATTTTACAACCATCTTAGAAAAGATGGGATCAAGTAGAATCCTCAAAGAATACTGAATCCAGGGGGAAAATATTCGATGAGATACAGGTTATCTTCCCACAGACAGCATATTAACAGAAAGGAGGAAGATGGTAATTATACAACGGAGAAATTAGACAACATCTCCACTGGGTGTCAAAAGTTAGCATCACCAGTGAGGGGCAAATGGACATTATGAGCCTCCAGGTGGGATTCCCTAAGAAGGATGCAATATCACCTGTGCAGTATTGTGGCCAAGAATGCATAACCAGAATTGAATTGTGAGGGAACAAGCAGAACACAAGGAATGTTCTATGAATAAAATGGAGAGGGACTGTGTTCTTCCAAAAATGTCAGTATTTTAAGATTTTATTTATTTATTTGAGACAGAGAAAGGGAGCTCTAGCTGGGGGACAAGCAAAGGGAGAGGGAGAGGGTCTCAAGCAGACTCAGCGCTGAGCACAGAGCCCAAAGCAAGGCTCGATCTTACAACCCTGAGATCATGACTTGAGCCAAAATCAAGAACTGAACTGACTGAGCCACCCAGGTAGCCCCAAAATGTCAATATTTTAAAGAGAAAAAGTTCCAGTTAAAAGAGGCTAAAGGGAGGAAAGAAGGAATGGGGGGGGAGGTAGAAAAAATAAAGAGGCTAAAGACCTGACAACAAATGTAATCCCTGACCCCACACTGAATCCTGTACTGGATGGGAAAAATGCCAGAAAGAAAGTGACTTAGGGGTAAAAGAAGCACACATGATAAAGCAAATGGGATGAGCAGTTTAACAATAGGTGAACCTGGGCAAAGTGCGCAGGGGTCTACTTTCTACTAATTCTTGCACTTTTCTTCTTCTTGCAAGTAGGTTTTAACATTAAAAAAAATATGCAAAACCATTCTTTCTTTTGGCTCCAGGTTTGGTTTTGATGTGTTTCTGATGATTACAAGGCTAATTATATTGTATTCCCAAAGAAGCAAACTCTTACCTGTTTTAACTATTGTAATCTCTTTACCCTTCTCTTTGTTGTCTCAGGGAAAAAAAAAATAGTTCCCTTTTCTCCTTTCCACCCAATCCCAACATGTAAAACTGTACCTGAGACGTACTTTTCCAAATATTCTCGCTTACATCCTGGCCTTCACAGTAACCAGGGCAGCATCAGCACAGAAGTCTCAAGATATTGCATTCTAGACCCAAAGTTCTCTAAGTCTAAGGTCTGGTTACTGTCCAGAAGTAGTATATTACCCATAATAAACTTAATCATACTGTATGGTATGCAGAGATACTATACTTGAATTTTTAGTGTTTTTTTTTTTTTTTACTTATCATGGATTTTTGCATTGATTTTTTAAAAATGCATTAAAATATTACATTGAATTTTTTTGATGACCCCTGAAATTTTGCACCTGAGACAAGTGCCTCACTTGCCTCACCCTAGTCCCAGCCGTGTTGTGATTCAAAGCTTATTAAAAAAAACAAAAAAGTTAGATGTGGACAGAAAAAAAGTATTGCAGAATACTGGTGAGGTTATGTAGCTGTTCGGTTTATTTCTCATTTGTGGGTGATTCCTTTTACACTATGAAGAGAGCAATTCGGTACAGTATTGTCAAAAGAAAAGCAAAGTAATTCATACATATGTTGTAAGAAATGTTTTCATTTGCCACAAACTTTCCTAATCCAGCCAACCTCCAAAAGACCATGTGGGAATCGTTGACTAAGTTATACAGCATGAAAAAAAAAATGTCCATCAAGTGATAAATGGATAAACAAATAGGATATATACGTGCAACGGAATATTACTCAGCTACAAAAAAGAATGAGGCACTAACACATGCTACAACATGGATAAACCTTGGAAACTTTGTGCTAAAGGAGATAAACCAGACACAATAGGTAAAAATTTATATGAAGCGTCTGGAATAGGCAAACCCATAGAGACAAAGTCGATTAGTGGTTGCCAGGGACTGAGGGGAGATACAAAAGGGGATTGATTGCTAACGAGTACAGGGTTTCTTTTTGAAGTAACAAAACTGGTCTGTAACAGCAGTGATGGCTGCGTGACTTTGTATATATACTAAAACCACTGAGTTGTACGCTTCAAAAGTACATACTTCAGATACCTGAATCGCTCAGTTGATTGAGCATGTAACTCTTGATCTTGGGGTCATGATCCCAAGGGATCCCACATTGCGGGTAGAGATTACTTAATAAATAAGTAAAAGTACATATTTTAACGGTATGTGAATTGTATCTCAATAAAGCTGTTACTTAAAGAAACAAAAGAAGAGCAACTAACAGGGAAGAAATATTCACCACAGAACTAACAAGGACGCTACATATAAGAGGAGGAGGAAATGCAGCTGTTTGTTGGTGAGGCAGCTGGAGATGGTGAGAAGTGTAGTAGCTTCAGCCGGTGTTTTCAATGGATCTAGTTCTGGCTTTGCTAACTGCTTAACCTTTCTGAGCCATATTGTCTCATTTGCAAAAAAGTGAATAACACCTGCTTCCCAGGTTCATGCACACAGGCCTTGACACTCCATATGGGGACAAATTCCCCCCTTCAAGAGGGGGTCGGGGGCCCATCAAGCTTATTTTTGGAACATGCCCTGCATCCATCCAGGGACAATAGTGCCCATGTTTGTAGACATTAACAACTACCAATCTACTTTCCTCCTCATTGGTAAATATTCACTAAGTACTCACAGAACAAAGGGTGCCAGAAGACATATTCTTTTTGTTTTTTTAAAAAGTGAGAAATAAGTCTACAGCTGCTCAGGAGTACCTCAGAAAGATCTGTGGCAAGTCTCTGTGCTTTATATGGCAAATTTGTCACTGAAAGACATAGCACCTAATCGGACTATCTACTCAAGACAAAAAGATTTCAGAAGGAATCTCAAACATGAGAGGGTGGCAGAAAATCCCTACCAGGTTACAGAAAAGCATTAATAGCAAATGAAACAAAAGCTACTACCCCCAGCTAACCCAGGAGCTCATCGTAAAACTGAGTGTGGGCGGGAGAAGTCATGGCATGGGGACTGGACGGACTGACCCTTGCCATATTGGTCCTTTCACATTCCATGGAAGGCCTGCCCCGGCCTTTCTTTTCTGAAAGGTCTAAAACGTATCCCTGAGGAAGAAAAGCAAGGAGAAGCTGCTACTAAAATCCCCCTTCCAGGGTGGTCTGCTTTGCTTACATCTCTTGGCTCTAAGGAGGGCCCAGATTTTTGTCTGAATGTTTGCTAAGGCAGCTGGGGACTGGAGAGACCCCCCCGCCCCATCCAGGCATGCTCTCTCAGGGGATAGGACCCTTGCTGGACCCCAGAGCGTCTAAGTCCAGTGGCAGCAAGTCCTCTGAGAGCCTTTGGAAGGCATTCAAGCTTATCGAAAAAAGAAATTACTTGCCATCTTAGATCGTTAAAATATTTCGAAAGCTGAGGCAGCCACAAACTCTTAAAAAAAAAAATCAATACTGGAGCTAGACACTTCTGGATTTTTCTAAAATGGACTTTCTACTTCAGGAAAGTTAGGAAATGACTGATGATTTAGCAGGATAACAAAGAAACACAAAGCATGGGATATGTAAAGGATTATCTATTTTGTAGTAAATTAGAGTGAGCAAAAATGAGTCCCTTGAAGCAAGGCAAATTTATCCATGGCATAACACCATGCCTAAAGCAGCATTTAAACGATACTTAAGTGAGCAATCTGCCAAATTATATCTAGTATTATAATATTCATTAATTTTGAAAGAAGAACTTCCATTACGACTACCCACGTGCTAACAACAACAACAAAAACCCTCTGACATAAACACCGACAGTCCCAATTCAATTGTTGTTTTTGGTTTAACAACCCAAGACTACAACTATAAAGCTAGGTGAAACAAAAGGACAGAAAATAGTGTGATTTCCTGGAAATCCCACAATGAAATTTCACTTTGAACTTGCAAGCACATATCCCTGCATGATCTGCATGCAACTGGGTGGCGTTTTGTTCTAGAATGATGGGCCCCAATTAAAAATAATGAGGCCCGTCTCCAGCTGCCAGACCCAATTAGAGATAATGAGGACTGATAGCTCCTGAAATAGATTCATTTTTCTCTGATAGACGAATTGGGACAGGGGCCTTGGTAGGGGTCATTGGGCCAGGCCTGGCAACAAAGCATGGGTCACTCAGGCTTAAGAAGCCCTAAAGAATCCAGTTATTAAATAAGGAAGTAGGAATAACCCCGCAAGTCATTCATCCATCAGCCACTTATCATCTGCCACATTCAGATATGCACTGCTAGCCAAACATTATGTCTGTTAATATTAAAACTTTCTAATAATGACTAGATCACTGAAATGACTGTTTTTAAAAGCACCAAGAAGTGTGGCTGACTTCATGTCTGTCTGTGCGTGTGCTTATGTGTGCCTGTACACACATTCCCACACACACTATTTGGAATGTTTATAGACTTACAGAAAAGTTTCAAAAACAATACAGGGTTCCTCCAGATCCATCACCCAGTTCCCCCTAACGACAACATCTTACATAACCTGGCACATTTGTCACAACAAAGAAGCGAAATTAACATTACTGTCAACTAGACTCATTAGCCTGGGAATGGAAGAAGTGAGATCAAGATGGCGAGTCGGGATTGGATAGGGGAGGGAGGCAGTAGGAAGTAATGCTGGGGTCTGCAAACTGCGGGGGACCTGGGCAACTGGAACAGTGATGGAACTGCTCACCTGGTGGAAGCGGAGAACACCTGGACAGGTACAGGCAGGCAAGCAAGTTGTGCCCAAGGACTCTGATTAACCTCTTCACAAAGGCCACCGCAAGTTGATAGCATTTCTGTGCTGTCTGAGGTCCTGATAGGCCCGTGATGCAAAAATGAACAGTTATCAAGGATGCAATGGTCTGATGAAAGCCTTAAAGGGGGGGGGGGGGGGCTCCTGGGTGGCTCAGTGGGTTGGGCATCTGTCTTTGGTTGGGGTCATGATCCCAAGGTCCTGGGATGGAGCCCCACGTTGGGCTCTTTGCTTAGTGGGGAGTCTGCTTCTCCCTCTCCCTCTGCCTGCTGCTCCCCCTGCTTGTGTGCTCTTGCTTTCTCTGTCAAGTAAATGAATAAAATCTTTAAAAAAAGAAAGAAGAAAGCCTTAAAGGAGGAGAACCAAGATGCTCCCAGGGTGATACATTTGGAAAGACTTCAGGGTGAATACATCATCACCGCTCCTGGGTCCCTTAGCAAGATTTTAACCACTAATAAAACGATTTTAACATCAAAGAGATGTACTGAAAAGGTGCATCTTGTCAAAAATACCTTAATCTAGAAGAGAAAAAAAAAGTTTCAAAAGTAGGTTTGGCAGATTGGATTTTCTTTCTAAAAATGGCCACCACAATATGTCCCATTCCTCTTGCTCTTCTAGATCTTTCCATTCCTCTATAAAAGATGGAGTTTAATTCCCTCTTTTGAATTTAGATGGGCTTGTGTCTCACCTTTAAACAAAAGAATGTGGCAGAACGGACACTGTGGCTCCTGGCGCTAGGTCAAGGACCGTTGCCATCAGCAGTCTGGTTGCCCCAAGGCCGCCATGCTGTGAGGAAGCCCTGCTATGTGGAAAGGCCACATACAGGCCCTCTGAATGGCAGGGTCTTGTCCTTCAGTCCACCCCAGCAAGGGGCCAGACTTGAGAGTGAATGAATCTTCAGATACTTCGAGCCCAGCTGTCAAGTTACTCCCAACCCCAACCCTCCGTCTTCCCAGCTGAGGTCCCAGACATCGAGGAGCAAAGACAAGACCTGCTGGGATTCATTACCCACAGAATCAGTGAGATCAAGGAAGGGCGGATGTTTTATGCCACTAAGTTTAGGGTGGCTTATTACTCCCCAGGATTAACTAAAACCATGACAAATATACTCTCTTAACTGACCTCCACCAACTGAATCCCAGAATTAACCATTGCTTTCTCAACCCTGATGAACACACAGAGGACACCCACTTCTGCTGAATTCTCAAAAGCAGCAGGGGAGCTTCTAGAACCTTGCTGCCTAAGGTCCGGGAACCAGCAGCGTCAGCACCAACTGGGAACACTCAGAACCGTACAATCTCAGGCCTCATCCTAGACTTACTGAATCAGAACCCGCCTTTTAATAAGATCCCCAGGTGACCTACATGCATTGTAAAGTGAGAGAAACAGGGATCCCTGTTTCTGTCCCCACAGGTTGAACTGAATGCTTAAGAGTCACTTTTATTTGTTTCCAAACCTATTTGTACCTGATTAAACCTGTTTTAATTAAGTAATTCATTTCAACGTCAAGCAAACCGATGAAATTCAAATACACAGACAGTCCTCAATAGGTCTTACAAAGAGAATGTGACCCAGGGGTTAATTTCCATTAAATGAGTAAAGGGGAGAAAATTGTGAAAGATTTAGGATAAAAATCTAGAAGGATTCGATCATAGGCCATATGTTTGTGTCCTCCCCAAATTTCTGTGTTGAAGCCCTAATCCCCAGTGTGATGATATTTAGAGGTAAAATCTTTTTGGGAGGTAATTGGGTTTAGAGGAGGTCACCAGAGTGGAACATCCATGATGGGAATGGTACCCTTATAAGAAGAGCAAGAAAGAAAGGCCATGTGAGCACACAGCAAGAAGATGACCCTCTGAAAAAGCCTTCACCAAGAACCAAATCTCCTAGCACCTTGATTAGACTTCCTTGCCTCCAGAACCATGAAAAATAAAAGTCTGTCATGTAAACCACTCAGTCTGTGGTATTTTGTTATAGCAGCCCGAGCAGGCTAGCACAGATTCTGTACTCAGGGTCTTAAAGAGCAGTCTCCTGCCATATAATCCAGCAATTCCGCTCCTAGGTATATACTCAAAAGAATTGAAAACTGGGATTCAGGGACTCAAACAGGTATTTGTAACCCATGTTCATAGCAATGTCATTTGCAATAGCCAAAAGGTAGAAATAACCCAAGTGTCTATCAATAGAAAAATAAAATGTGGTATGTGTATGTATGTGTACACAGGCAATAGAATAAATGTATATTTATATACATGTGCAATGGGACATTATTCAGCCTTAAAAAGGAAGAGAAGAAAATTCTGACACATGCTATAATACGGATGCATCTTGACATCATGTTAAGCAAAGTAAGTTGCAAACGGACAAATCCTGAATGATCCCACTTATAGGAGATTCCTGGAGTAGTAAAATGCATGCAGAAAGAACAGTGCTTACCAGGGGCTGGGGAGAGAGGGGATGGGAGTTAGTGTTTGATGGGGACAGAGTTTCAGTTTGAGAAAATGATTAAGTTTTGGAGATGAATGGTTGCACAACACTGTGAATATACTGAATGCTACATAATTGTATACTTAGAAATGGTTAAGATGGTAAATTTTATGTATATTTATCACCATTAAAAAATTATCTCATCCTTGGGGCGCCTGGGTGGCTCAGTCATTAAGCGTCTGCCTTCGGCTCAGGTCATGATCCCAGGGTCCTGGGATCGAGCCCCGCATCGGGCTCCCTGCTCCGCGGGGAGCCCGCTTCTCCCTCTCCCCCTCCCCCTGCTTGTGTTCCCTCTCTCGCTGTCTCTCTCTGTCAAATAAATAAATAAAATCGTTTTAAAAAAATTATCTCATCCATGAAAAATCTCTTTACATTTATTCTGGTCTTCCTTCCAGACCTTTAAGGGATTTAAAGCCTTTCTCCATAAAACTCCTTGGCAACAATGAACTAGAAGAAAAATTAAGAAAACAATTTGGCTTATAGTAGCATCAAAAAGAATAAAATACTTATGAATAAGTTTAACCAAGGAGGTAAAAGATCTGTACACTGAAAACTTAAAGATATTGAAAGAAGTTGAACACTAATAAGTGGAAAGATATTCCACATTCATGGATTAGAATGTTAAAATGTCCATACTGTCTAAAGGAATCTATAGATTCAATACAATCCCTATCAAAATTCCAATGCCATTTTTCGCAGATATGAAAAAAAACCAAACCCTAAACTTTGTACGAACCAGGGGCACCTGGGTGGCTCAGTCAGTTAAGTATCTGACTCTTGATTTTGATCCCAGGTCCTGGGATCGAGCCCTGCATCAGACCGTGCACTCAGCACAGAGTCTGCTTGTCCCTCTCCCTTTACTCTCTTCCCTGCTTGTGCTCTCTTGTTCTCTAAAATAAATAAAATCTTTAAAAAAAAATTGTACGAACCAAAAAAAAAAAAAAAGACCCTGAATAGCCATGGCAATATTGAGAAACAACAACAAAGCCAGAGCTATCACACGTCCAGATTTCAAACTATGTTACAGAGCTTGAATAATCAGAACAGTGTGGTACTGGCATAAAAACAGACACAGATCAATGGAACAGAGAGCTCAGAAATAAACTCATGTGTGTATTAGTTTATGAAAAAGGAGCCAATTAATATACAATAGAGCCAAGAATATGTAATAGAGGAGGGATAGTCTCTTCATTAACTGGTATTGGGAGCACTGGACAGCCACATGCAAAACAAACTGGACCACTATCTTACACCATACACAAAAATCAACTAAAAATGGATTAAAGACATGAAACCATAAAACTCCTAGAAGAAAACATAGAGGATCAGCTCCCTGACATTGGTCTTAGCAATGATTTTTTGGATTGGACACCAAAAGCAAGGTGACGAGAGCAAAAATAAACATGTGGGACTATAGCAAACTAAAAAGTTTCTGCACAGCAAAGGAAATCATTAACAAAATGAAAAGTCCACCTACAGAATGGGAGAAAGTACTTGCAAACCATATATCCAATAAAGGGGTTATCTGAAATAGCCAAGGAATCCCTATAACTCAATAGCAAAAAAACCCCCAAATAAACAAACAAACAAAAAAAAAACAAGGAAAAAATAGGCACAGGACTTATATAGTCATTTTTCCAAAGAAGACATACAAATGGTTAACAGGTACATGAAAAGACATTCAACATGAGTGATCATCAGGGAAATGCAAATCAAAACCACAGTGAGATCACCTCATGCTTGTAGGGATGTCTGTTATCAAGAAGACAAGGAATAGCAGAGGTTGATGAGAATGTGGAGAAAATGGAACTCTTGTACCGTGCTGGTGAGAATATAAATTGGCACAGCCACCGTGGAAAATAGTATGAAGTTTCCTCAAGAACGTAATAAAACTACCATATGATCCGGCAAGCCCACTCCTGGGTATATATCCAAAGGAAATGAAATCACAGTTTTGAAGAGGTTCCTACACTCCCACGTTCACTGTCATTATTCACAATAGCCAAGGTATGGAAACAATCTAAGTGTCCGTCAACGGATGAATGGATAAAGAAGATGGGGGGTGTGTGTGTACATACAATGGATTATTATGCAGCCTAAGAAGGAAATCCTGCCATTTGCAACAACATGGATGAGGCTGGAGGACATCATGCTAAGTGCAATAATCCAGAGAAAGACAAATAAGGCATGGTATCACTTCTATGTGCAATCTAGAAGAGTCAAACTCAATAAAACAGTAGAAAAGTGGTTGCCAGGGGCTGGAGGGGGGTGGAATATGGAGAGGTTGGTCAAAACGTATAAACTCTCAGTTATAAAATAAGATCTGAGGATCTAATGTAAGACATGGTGACTAAAGTTGGTCACACCATTGTATAATTAAAATTTGCTGAGACAACTTAAATGTTCTTGCACGTATAAAAAATATGAGGTGATAGGTTAATTAACTTGATGGGAGAAACCTGTTCACAAAGTATAGGTGTGTCAAATCATCACATTATATACTTCAGTATCTTACAACTTTGTCGAGTATACCTTAAACTAGAAAAAAACCCAGTGGTTTGTATTCTTTGGCTAATATTTTTCTGTTAGCCTGTAACATTTACTTTTCTTGGGGTAAGAACCTTTAACATGAAGTCCACCCTCTTAACAGTTAACTATAGGCACCATGTTGTACTGATCCGTAGAACTTACTTACATAATTCAACCTTTACACCTGTTTAGTCAAGTCCCCATGTCCCCCTCCCCCTACCCCCTGGCAACCACCAATCTACTGTTTCTACAAGTTTGACTGTCTTAGGGATCTCATAAGTAAAACCATGCAGCATTTGTTGTTCTGTGACTGGCTTACTTCACGTAGCATAATGTCTTCAAGGGTGGCTAATTTCTATTTACTTCTTGGTTCTTGTCACTGTGATGTTGTATGCTTAAAATGTTTTTTATAATCCTAATTTGTTACTTAAAAAAAAAAAATCAGCCAAAGGTGTACAAACACCTTACACCATTGCCCACTCCTCCATACCCCTCTCCCACCAGGAGCCCAATCCTTTCCAAAATCTGATGGATAAATAAGGTGACAGTGACTTAACATTTGAGTTTTAAAACACCAACAAGGAATGAGATAGAGCATATGAGAATGACTTCACTCTATCTCTGACAACCAAAGGAGAAATTTTTTTTTTTGATAAACAAAAATATTTATCGGACCCCCCTCATACTCAGACCACACAAGGATCTTACTGAGCGTCAGATCTCACAGAACTATCTTCTCTCTGAAAGGCCCTGCCTAATGCTATCATGTCTATTTTTGTGACTTCAAGGTCTTGGGAAAGAGAAGGAGGAGGAAGTCTGCATTTCCCAATTCTGAGAACTAAAGGTGTGTTTGAATATTAACATCTAGTTTTTATTTGCCTAAGAAAGGAGAGTAGATCCACAGAAGATCCCAGAAATTCTTTCAATATGCTCACAGAATGTAACATCCAACTGCATGCACGATACTTCTACCCTTCACCTTCAGGGCTGAACAGACCTTGGCTTCCACCTTCTTGTCGGCTCCTAAGATCCAGCTGCTTGGGGAAGACACCAAGATGGCCACAATTGGGGGATGGCTGACCAGGATCATCTTCAGCTGATGGGCGCTGTTAGATTTTTAAGAGGCAAAACAAAGGAGCCCTAAGAGGTGTTAACTGGGATCACTAACAGGTAGGTGAGCTCAACTCACAGGCTGTTTGCTCTTTGTCCCCCATTCATGTTTTTCTGACTAGGGCAGTTGTGAGCCAGGAACAAGGGGCAGCTTTGTTAACAGTTACTGGCCTGGCTAATGGCAGATCTGCTCTGTCATTCACTATCAACATCACACCCACTGATAGCCTGGAAAGGACTTTAAAAAGGAGTACACACACCAAACGGGTGAGAGGAGAAATACAGTGACTAAACTAAACACCTAGACAGCGCTGCCAATAGAGCTTTCTGTGAGGATGGTGATGGTCTCTATCTGCGGCGTCCAATATGGTAGCCGTGAGCCACGTGACCAACAAGCCCTTGAGATGTGGCTCGTAAAATGAAACTTCCATTTTAATTGTTTAATTTTAAATAGCCCCATAGGACTAGTGATTACCATATTGGGCAGTGAAGGTCTAGACAATTTTTTTTTTTTTTTTTTAAATCTGTTTCCTTTCCTCCCTCGTCTTTCAATAGACCAGTGGTTCTCGGCCAAGGCAACTTTCTCCCTGAGACCCAAGGGACATTAACGTCTGAGGACATTTTTGGTTGTCATGATAGAGGAAGGGGTGCTATGAGCATCTGGTGGGGAGGGCAGGGATGTTGCTAAACATCCTACAATGCACAGGACGGCCCCCCACCCTAAAGAATCATCAAGGGGCGCCTCGGTGGCTCAGTTAGTTAAACGTCTGACTCTTGGTTTCAGCTCAGGTCATGATCTCAGAGTCGTGGGATCTGCACTCAGTGCAGGGTGTGTCTGTCCCTCTCCTCCTCTTCCTGCTCTCTCTCTGTCTGAAATAGAATCTTTAAAAAAAAAAAAAAAGCAAGCACAAATGTCGATAGTACCAGGCTAAGAACCCAGCCATAGGTCTTTATGGTAAGCAAAGGCTTTCCTAATTTGTAGCTGTTCTATGCATTTCCTTGATTTAAAAAAAAAACTTAAACTGAGGTAAAAATAGAACATAAAATTTACCATATTATATACGGTCCAGTTCGGTAGCGCTAAGGACATTTGCATCATTGTGCAACAGATCTTTGGAACTTCACCTTTCAAAATGGAAATTCTATACCCATTAAACAGTAACCCTCCATTCCTCTCCCCCCAACCCCAGGCCCCGCAAACACCATTCTACTTTCTGTCAACTATGAATTTGACTATTCTAGGTACCACAAAGAAGAGGAATCCTACATCATTTACCTTTTTGTGACTGGGCTTATTTCATTTAGCGTAATGTCCTCAAGGTTCCTCCATGTTGTGGCGCATGTCGGAATTTTCTTCCTTTTTAAGCCTGAATGTTCCCTTGTGCAACCACATTGTATTAGCCCATTTCTCCACTTTTGGGCACTTGGGTTGCGTCCACCCTTTGGCTATTGGAAATCCTACAGCTGCAAAGATGGAGGTGTCATTTACTTGATTTTAAATGAATGGTTTTGGAAGGATTTTACATTTACAGAAAAATTGCAAAGATTATACAGAGACCTCCCATATACCCCTCTCCTAGTTCCCCTATTGTCCTTTCACATTACAATGGTATATTTATCACAGCAATGGTGGTACATTTCTAGACTCCAGAATGGAGTCAGATTTTATCATTTCCACCCCCCCCCCCCCACTATGCCCTTTTCCTCTTCTAGGATCCAACCCAGGGTACACACAGTCTTAGTTACCATGTCCTACGCAGTCCCCTTTGGTCTGGGACAGTTTCTTGTACTTTTGCTGTTTTTCAGGACCATGACAGTTTTGAAGGGTACTGATCTGGTATTTTGTAGAATGAGCCTCAATTTGGGATTTTCTAATGTTCTCCTCATGAGTAGACTGAGGTTACAGATTTTTTTTAGGAAGACTACCCCAGGGGTGAAGTGCCTCTGTGCCTTCTCGTCCCATCCCATCCTATAGGGGGTGGGGGCACGGGATCCCCAGGGCATCACTGCTGACACTAACCTTCATCACTTGGTCAAGGTCATATATGTGCCAGGCTGCTCCACTCTCAAGTTACTATGTTCCCCTCTCTAAATGCTGTTAAGTTGGAGGGCAGGTCACTAAGACCAGCTTAACAGTGAAGGGGGAGAGGGGAAGGGGGAAATCATGCTCCCCCTCCAGGAGATGGAGATTATCTATATACAGTAATTGGGATTCTTCTGAAAGGATTGTGTCTCATACATTTACCTATTTCTTCCATCATTTATATCAGAATGTACTCATGGGTATTTAGCTTATACTGTGGGTTAAAATCAAAGTTTTTCAGTTTTGGCCAACCCTTTTTTTTCCCTCTATTTTTATTTATTTTTTATTGTGTTCAGTTAGCCAGCATATAGTACATCAGTTGTTTTTTGATGTGGTGTTCAACGATTCATTAACTTTATATAACACCCAGTGCTCATCACAACACGTGCCCTCCTATAATACCCATCACCTGGTTACCCCATCCCCCCACCCCCACCCCTTTCTTTTAAAGAGAGAGAGAAAGGACTCACTTGGGTGTGCACATGGGAGTTGAGGCGTGGGGGGCGGGCGGGGAGCGAAGGGAGAGGGAGAGAGAGATTCTTAAGCAGCCTGGGCATGGAGCCTGATGCAGGGCTCGATCTCAAGACCCTGGGACCATGACCTGAGCTGAAATCAAGAGTCAGTCAATTAACCTATTGAGCCACCCAGGTACCTCAGCCAATCCTTCCTTTTTAAAGGAGTCTATCACCAACCATATACTTTACATCCGATGCCATGATGGGATCTCAAAGCTGATAAAACAGACATTTTCCAAGGAACGAGCCTTGCCTCCATGTTCCTACTAGGACAATAAATTCTGAAAAAGCTGTTCTCCAACCCAGCTCCTATGAGGCAGAGCTAAAATAAGGGCCAGTGGCAAAACACCTCTAGAATAATCCTGAGAAGCTTACAAGTGGCCCCTCAAGATGGAGCTGTAAAACCCTTCGGGGAGGGTAATTAATAGGTCCAATAGAGAGGACATGGTCATTATCACTCAGTTGGCCCATCAGGGTCACAAATCCCTGGGTTCAGGAAAAGCAATAAAACCAGTCTGGGGTGCATTTGCCTAAAAGCAAAAACAGTTTCTCCAGTCAGACAAAGAAAACACCCACTTAGACTCCACTCCCATTTTGCTCTAAGCACTGTTAACAAAACAATGTCTGGATAAAGAATATTTGGAATAAAATGTTCATTCGGATAAAGGCGTTTTGTTTTTGAGAAACAAGCCTTAAAAAGCCAAGACGATTGTATTAAATTCTTTTAAGCATTCCAGCTTTTTGGTTTTCTTCTGAGGCAACTTGCTCCCCCACCCCCCACACACACCCCCAACTTGTTCTTTTTAATTGAAAAATTTCTAACTTCTGCATCTAAAAAAAAAAAAAAATCAAAGCTGAGATGCAGGAGAGGACTTATATGGGTGTATCTAGAAGTTGCATATGAATCTAAATTGCCATTGAAATGGCTATTCTGATTTTTAAAAATTTAGTGAGTTGTTTTTAAGCATATAATTTAAAAGAAATCAGTGTTACTTGCTGCATCAGTTTAGAGTCCCAAGCATATTACTGGCAGGTCATTTACTGTACTATAGTCTGTACTCAAGACTGTGTGTACAAGTACCCCGTTTTCTTAGCATGCTTGTCATGGGGTTCACAGTCTGGAGCTCTGCCAGAGGAGTTTCAAACTCAGGGGCACTGTACTTAGGGGTCCTTTCCATTTCGGGTACAGATTCATTTCTGAAGTGCAGAGCCCTCCCCAGCCCCCAGTCCACGGGCATGACAACTTTCTTCCTGGTGATTAGCGAGCAGCAGGTACTGGTTTTGATAATGAGCTCTCTTGGCTGGGCACATCTGCCAAATTCCCACTGCACACCCCACTGTGAAATTGCTCTTTCAACAAATTCTAATGGAATTTAGAAGGGCTGAAGTGAAGCACGGGGAGACAACACATGGTAGGTTTCAAAGCACAGGGCGCGCTGCAGAATCTCACATAGGCTAGGTGATCAAACAGGCATTCTTTGGAAAGGAGAGTCCTAAACAAGTCAGGCACTAGGACCTCCACCGTATTCTCCAAGCTGAAGTTGTGGAAGCCTTTTTGTCCGTTACACCCATGCATGTAATCAGCGATTGTTCCTATTGTAAATCCCAGATTCACCATCTGTATGCTCCAAAGGGCTGGGTGATTGTTAATACCCCATCCCTATGGGATTAATCTGCAATTTCACACTAAATGATTTTTAAGTATAATTTGTTACAATGATACAACATTACCATTTCTAAAACAAACAGCCGGGATTGTTACCTTGCAATAAAAAGCAGAGTGTCCACAAAGTGCTATGTTTGAACAAGTTTATGTGCCATTCTGTTTTACAATCACTTCCCTTTAGACACAAGTGGGGAGAGATATGGAAAAAAAGAAAAAGAAAGAAACAGTCCAGAGCCTTGGGAAGGGGCTTTTAGTAAGCGGGCATGCTGCTTTTTGTTACTGGGGAACAAGGTCTAAACATGAAATAGTGGTACTGGGAGTTCCCTGAACCGCCTTTTAAAACCATTCAGGGTTGTTTGGTGTTTGCAGGAGAGAGCTGCTTGCAATGACAAAATTGGAGCTTGGATTCTCTGTTGAACAATGAACTATTAAAGGTCTTTTTGTGCCCACAAGATCCGCCCCCCCAAATCAGTCTGTAATATTAAAAAGAGCTAGCTTGAAGTATACAGAATATTCCTCTTAAAGAGGTATGCTTCCCCCCATGTCTTAATTATACAAAATGTATTACTCCAAACGCTATAACTATCCATTTCAAAATATATTACCCACCCCCCGATAAGTATTTGAAATAAGTTTAACCAAAGTGAGGGTACCGGATGTTTTCATCTACTAAGGATGAAGCCTTTCCATTAGATTAAAACAAATATATCAAATTCATGTTTCCTACACTTTTTAGGGTGGGTTCAAATGTTCCCTTGCGGATCAGATGGTTGAGAGGTTAGATCCGGTTATTTAACACAGTTATAAAGTGGTCTGCACATTGCGCTGTCCAGTGTGCTCAGCTCCATTTATTTTAATCTAGCCCATAAATGGAGCGTGAGGTCTCTATGGGGCCAGTGTGAGGAACAGCAATTCCCTGGCACGTAGCTGTGCCCTTACCGGTGGGACCTGCCTTGTCCCAAGCCATGCATCCTAAGAAGAGTTGCGTAAAAATGCCCTCCCCATGAGAAACCACTTAGTGTGGAAAAATACAAGGGAGGGGTCCTATAAACAACCTCTTCCCCATCCCCTGACACGGTCAGATTGAACAGATCAAGTAAGCCAAATCAGAGTGACTGCCTCTCTCCTATGGGTGCAGTAACACCCACCTCACAGCATTATAAGGACTGAGTTGGATGTGCAAAGCACATTGCTGAGCAAAGGAAGTTGCAGAAAAAGGGTAGATTATTCTTATTAGCCACCGATCATCCTTCTCAGGACTTTAATAGCAACACGGGTACACGCGCACGTGCACACACACACACACGCACACTGTTTTTGTCTTCGTTCTAAGAGAAACAAATAACAAAACACATCCAAAGACAAATAGCAAAGACATAGACATTAGGGTTGAGCAATAAGGAGTAGCCAGGCCTGTGGCAAATTGAAGAGCATAGGGCCATCCCTCTAACTGGGGGCAGCCGTGTTCAGTCCCAGCCAATGGCTACGTCGTGGGATTGTTGGCCTACTGTGGCCAATTTTTCTGATTTTTCAAGAAAAGCTGGAAATCCCAGCGTGAAGGATTTTTAAATGCTGGCTTCTAAAACAAGGGTTTTTTTTTGGTCGGTTTTTAAAGTCCTCGAGCCAAACAAAAACTGTCTGTGGCTGAATGAATCCCCACACCACTGGTTCGGGATCTCTGATAGAAGCCAATAGAAAAAGACAAAATTAAACATGGAGTGAAGGTGTGGGATTGTAGGTTAACTGTGCCCCTAACCTAGATCTAGAGGCCGGAGCAATGGGAAGTGCACAATGAGAAACTACTGCAGGAGCCACAAAGTGGCCAGATTAAATCAATTCTGGAATTTAGGGACAACACAGCTTTCCCCAAATGGTGATTGCCCAGGGGGATTTCCTCGTGGAATGAAGGTAGGGGCTTAGACTGGGTAAGATTATGGATTGGAGCAGAAGGCAAGGACCTTGAATAGATCTTCATACCCAAAACGGCATAGTCTGGAGGGAGCATAACGGAACTGCTCTCCGGAAGCCAGCATCCGGCTGTGTCCAACCTCTCGGATCGCTAGAGGACGGCTATGTTCAGACTCAACTCTTAAAAATCTGAGACAGCTCCCCCAGAGCAACTCAACCGATTCCTTACTTTTTTCCAGAGGAATGCGTGTCCAACCTCTCGGATCGCTAGAGGACGGCTATGTTCAGACTCAACTCTTAAAAATCTGAGACAGCTCCCCCAGAGCAACTCAACCGATTCCTTACTTTTTTCCAGAAGAATGCAGTTCCCGAACCAGAAGTATCTTTAGAAACACAAAGCCACCTGAAACACAGCCCTTGTTCGCCGAACACCTGCTATACACCAAGTGCGCTCTCCCAGGCTCACACAGCCCTGAAAGATGGCTGTCGTTACTCTCCCTTAGAGATGGGAAAAGGGAGGAAGGGGGAAGAATCCATCCAAAGCCCCGCAGCCAGGGAAGGGCAGAGAGAGGGACAGCCCTGAGGCTGGAACCTCCTGAAGCCCTCCCCCCTGGAGTACCTTCCCCACGTGGCAGAGTCTGCAGGGAATGAGTGGTTCTGGATAAATACTCTAATTCATATGGAATTGCTATGTTATGAGGGGATGGGCATTGTTCACTTTCCCCAAGATCAAACGTGCTTAAGATGATGCCAAACAATATGACAGGTCTTTTTTTTTTTTTTTTTTTATTCAGAGGGTATCTCAGTTTTTTTTTTTTCCAGGGCCAAGAGGAGTATCAGTCCGCATTGGAATAGTGTAGATAATCAGTAGTACTGGCCAAGAGATGGCCTGGCTTTTTAAAGCATTTTTACTATAGAGATCCGTCTCTAAATTCTTTGTTGTGTGCTTTTAAACACAAGCCAAAGAGGAAGATAACTGCCCAGTAGTTTCAACGTGGTCATTACCAAGATGTATGCAAAACTAATAAGGGATTACTTTAAGTTCCTTCTCAAAGCCTTTATTTTTGCACTCCTCTGCATTATCACAGCTCAATATAAATATCGTTATTTGTTAAAGCAGCAGAGACTTGATTGTCCACATCCAGAAAGTCAGCTATTTATGTAAAGGGGCTTGGCACTGAAGTTCAAGGAGAAAGTGTAGAATACCGTGGCATTCTAGCAATAGGTGAACCTCAGAGGTCGAATCCAACCTGTCTCTGGTTTGTGAATCCCCCTTCGCCTATGCCCAATCTCTGAATCAA
This sequence comes from Zalophus californianus, assembly GCF_009762305.2. Lineage (NCBI taxonomy): Eukaryota > Metazoa > Chordata > Mammalia > Carnivora > Otariidae > Zalophus > Zalophus californianus. The sequence continues at coordinate 18,198,141 of NC_045608.1, read as the reverse complement.
CAGCTAGGGTGAGGCACTTTTTAGCACCAGAGGCCTGCGATCACTCTAATTGTTAGAGAGTTTTTCCTTCTACTGATTAAGGTAAACCCTGGACCCTACAACCTGGTGATAGCACTGCTATGTGGAGTCACAGACAAAAACGCCTCTGGTTTTTCTTTTTCTTTCAACAGCGCCCCCCGCGCACACACAAATAAAATGGTCAAAAGAAACAACTTTTGCAGGAAGGAATGCCTAGACATACTGCCACCAACAACGCAATGAGGTTATTATAAAAGGCAGGAGCAGAAACATGGAGAAAAGCTCCAGCTTGCTTGGTGCACATTTGACAGTCACGCTAACAGGCTTAGTATATATTTTTTAAAGTTACTAACAACCTTTCTGAAGAGTAGAATGGGACGATGGTGGAACTGGGTCTGGGCAGAGGCAGGAGATCACAGAGATAGGAAAACATAGTATTCCCTTCCTGGAAACATCGGAGGGTTTGGCGTCCTTTTATTAAATAAGATGTCGGACAATTATAAGCAGCAGTTCCTTACAAACGCGCTCCCAGAGAGAACCATAATACACATATCAATCATCTAACAGGAGCAAAGGAGATCAACGACCAGCGTACTTTCATGGTCTCCCACAGAAAAATAACACAGTCTGTGCTCCCGTCTTCGAAAGCGGTGTTTAGACATTAAACAGTGGCTTCGCAGTGCTAGGGAACTTACCTCTTAGGAAATCATCATCAGAAATGACTTTTAAGAGTAGCCTGGAGCCTTGGGGAATGAAGACTGGGTATATTTTCCGTTGAGAACTTTCTGATAAGAAAATGCCACCCGACTAGTTTTTAGCAATGGACGGGGGGGGGGGGTACTTTTTAAAGCCTGAAACTCTCCAGATCAGGATGCTGTGGCCTCAGAGATCTGTTGTAGTATAATCATTTATGCGAAGAAAACAAAACACCTTGAGATTTCTGCTTCATAGATGGGCCCTGTGGTTCACTGTACCAGCCAGGGGTCAGAGTGGAAGGAGGAGAAATGATGATTGCTACAAGTCATGTAATCCTGGCCGTGCTCCCTTTCCCTCCCTACCATCAGAAACTCAGGACAATAAGCAAAGTGAAAGTAAAAAACTTAGGGATTAAAGAAGTGGTCATGGCCCTGTAATAAAAAATCAGGCTGCTTGAGCAAACAAAAGCTGCTTTAAACTTGCTAAGTGAATTAATAGTTTTTAATCCTTCAATATGAACGTTATACTCACACATTGCATATGAAGAACTGGTCTTCCCAGGTATGAGCGAGTTGGTTTTAAGCAGGTCATCAACCTCATAAACAAACATTTTGCACATAGCCATAGGCACCGTGGCTCCAAACAGATTGGGCAAATGACTCTACTGCTCAGCTATCAAAACTTACCAAACAGAGGCCCAGATGAGAGCATTTTCCACTATATCAACCCAGAGAGTAAGCAGAAAAGCCAGATACCTATTGCTTTTGTTCTCTCCCGCAGATTTTCCATAAAAATCAGAGGTCTGGTGAACAGGGTGTCTGTTGAGCCTTTTAGAAATCTCCCAGTGGGGAAGCATGTACGTTTGCAAAGTCAGGATTGATCTAAGACGCTCCCGACACAGAAGCAAATGATAAGGAGCTAAAACACCGTGGACACAGGTGAGTTCCATGCCCTTTCATTTAAAGAAGGGCATTGGCCTATCACCTACTACAGGTGCCCACACTTTTACTTCATCCTAGTAACACGTGGGAGACGTGTTAAACAAGGATTCCTCAGCTCTTCCCTTTTATGGTTTTAATTTCACCCCAGGTGACTCTTATAATTCAACAGGCTTGAGAAATGCCATATATTTATAAAAGGGGAAAATGCATTAATGTAACAAAAGAAGGGTTTCTGCTAAGTTACGTGGCTTTTCTGCACACCCTCAACAGTAGGTGTTTGAGGGTCAATATTTTCACCAACCATTCCTGAAGCTAAGAACTTAAAATGTCAATTCTTTAGTAAAATAGCCACAGTGGCCAGCCAAAAGTCCAGGCAGAGCAGCCAAATTCTCAAAGGAAAAGGGAGGTTTTCAGGACTGCCCAGAACACCCTGTATCTTTATTTTTTAGTCTTTTAATGCAGGGTCCCTGCTTGTCTCTTCCATAGTGCATTAGTCTACAGAACTAAAAGGATGCCTTTTATTTAAAAAGCTTTACTGAATCCGTCAACTTTCAGAAGAGACTTTCCAAACTGTTCTAAAGATATAAAATTATACCTTAGTGAAAAGGGCTGTTATCTCAAAAGGAGGTTGTGAAGTCACCTCCATTTACACACAACTCCATTAAGGATTAACAGAAAGAAACTCGAATACTTTGAATTCTTACAACTTAACCTTCAAATAATTATTGGTCACGAATTATAGGTCACTAAGGGATACTCAAAGCAATGTAAACGACCTTTATAAGCAGGCAAAATGCAAAATTTCAATCTATATAAGTCGGAGAGAAATGAAAACTTAGTTTCATGACCGTGACCTTAACTAACATCTGTAAACTCCATTTTTCCCCCTAGAGAATGCAAGCTGATCTATTTACTCCTGGCAGAGAAGAAAGGAGTAAGGGCGCCCAGGTACTAAAAGAAAACCATTCAGGAGGACATGGACCAGTGCCAAGGTCACAGCCCACCTGAATGAGAAATGAAATCCAGGTACATCCAGCCTAGGGAGCCCTGGAGGGGCTCCTTCCTGGAGGCAAGCACAGGTTAGGAAAGGCTTCCCAACCACAGGGGTGGAGACGAGGCTCCCCTGTCCGCTACAGGATATATCACGCGAGGGCAGCCGCAAGAAATTCAAGAAGCATTGGATGCCCGGCCTGGCTCGATCAGGGCGGCGCAGACTGGAGCCTACTGTCCACCTGCAGGTGCAGGTGGCGTCTCAGCACTCTGGGTTCAAGTACCGATTCTGCCACGTACTGGCCGTGCCCCCTCGGCCCAATCGTGACCGCTCAGAGATTCGGGTCCGCCATAGGCAAAAAGGGGACCATTCTGTCTCCCAAGGGGCTGGCATGAAGAATAAACGAGGGGGCAGAAATATATAAGGAAATAAATCAAGGGTGACCGTGACGATTATTGTCGTTACTGTGGCAAATTATTCCAACCGAGGCTGGAAGAGCTAGGGCGCCGGAAACGTAGCCTTTCTCAGGGGATCAAGCTAACTTCCTAAAAAGGGGCTCCGGGGGGACCTTTGTCCGCGCCCGCCCCGCCCGCCGCCCGCGGTCCGCGGTCCGCGCCACCTTTCCCGCGGCGGGCGCGGGGCGGGGCGGGGCGGCCGGCGGCGCGGGCCGGGCGGCGGGGAAGGCGGGAGCGCGGGCGCACCGGCGGGCCGCGGCCCCCAACGGCTCGGCCGGCTCGGCTCCCGACTCGGGAGCCCGAACGCCTCCGCCGAGCCCGGCCGCGCGCCCTCCGGGCCGACTCACTCCCCTCGCAGGACGGGATCGGGGGGGCGCGCGGCGCGAAGACCCGGGCCGACCGCCCCCCCGCCCGCCCCCGCGCCCGACCGCCGCGCTCGGCCCGCCCCCGCCTCGTCGCGGCCCCGGCAGGTGGAGGCGCCCCGCGCGAGCGCTCCCGGGCCCGCAGCCCCCGCCCGCCGCGCGCCAGCCCGCCGGCGCAACTTTCTTAAAGGGACAGGTGGCTGGAATCCACGTCTACCTGGGGCCGGGACTCGGCCTCCGGATCGGTCCCCCTTCGGGGGAAAGAGGAGGTCGCGGCAGAGCTCTCCGCCCACCCACCTCCTTACCGCCCCCCACCCCGGGGAAGTGAAGGATTGCAAGTTTTAATGCACCCGACATCCTTTTGCAACTTAATTCTTTTGGCCTAAATCACCCTCCCACTGCTCCTCAACGCATGCTCGCGGGCACGCAGTTGCTGCCACTGCTGGCAAAGTTTGAGGAGGGGTGTCCCCACCCCTGTGCCCCGCCCCACCCCACCCCACCCGGAGCCCCGGGGTGTTCAAGGCTCGCGGCTGCTGGGAAACACCCGCTGCAATCCCCTTGACCCTGCCCTGTAACTGACCCTTGGGGGAAAAGCCCCCTGCACGGCTACTGCGCATGCTCTGAGCTGGACAGCTCCAGAGAGGGAAATTTAAAAACGGTTCGAGCCGCGACGGCGGCCAAATTGCGGAACGCGAGGGGCGAGCGCGAGGGAGCCCCCCACTCCGAAACCCCCGCCCGCCCCAGGAGCGCCTGCAGCGGCGGCCCCGGCGAGGATCCGCTCCAGGTACCACCTTGCAGGGTCGGCTTTGCTCCCCCCTCCGGGACAGTGCCCTGCATTGCGTTTCCAGGGTGGAGACCCGGGCGCAGGGGCCGTGGGTGCTACCTCTCTCTGCTCCCCTTTTCTCCTTCCCGGGAATCCCTGAGTGACTTTTGGGGCGGAACTGAGAGTCTTTTGGTGGGTTTCTGTGTTCGTTTCAGGGTTGAAGTTTGAGAAACTTAGGGAAGTTTTGTTTTGTTTTGCTTTTTAGGCTGTGTTTGTGTGTGGCGGGGGGTGGGGAGTACGGGTGGGGGTTGGACTGGTTTTCCAGCCAGGGCATGTGGCATTTCTGTAGGCATTTCCAGGGCGGGAGCCCTGCGGGGATTATTCCCTTTGCAAGTGGGAATTTGGCTCCCCCAGAGAAACATACATGACACATCAAGCTGTCCTTTTTTTTAAAAAAAAAATTTTATTTTCAAAGTGATCGTAACTGAGCTGCGGTTGAAAATAGGCTGGGAAGGGAATCTGGTTTTTCTGATTCCTATTTTGCAAGTCCACATTTTCCAAGACTTGACATTTGGATTCTAGAGCCTTCCTCTGCCCTTCCCCCATGAATTCGAAAGAACCTGCAATTCCATTCCATTCTCTTCTTTTGCTTCTGAATTCCTGTAGAATTGTCCTGGGAAAGTGACCTGTGATGCCCAAGAAATCTCTAGTACCACTTTTTTTTTTTTTTTTTGGAAGTGTTCTTCTAGTTGTTTGAGTTCCATCCTTCTGAATTGTGGGAAAAACTGAGTTTCTGCCCTGTCCACATCGTCACTGATGGGAGCTTTGTTTTCTGCTTGTCTTTTCCCCAAGGAGATGATAGAAAGTGACATCTCATCCATGATGTCAGGAATTATTCGAAACTCAGGGCAAAATCACCACCCCTCTCCGCAGGAATACAGGTGAGGGTCTCTTCAGCAATAACAAACGATATATTTTTAAATTGTGTAAAGTGTTTCTGTGCTGTTTATGGTTTCTGCCCAAGAACTATCATTACATTAAATTCTGTGATTTTGCGAGAGAGGGAGATCTCAATTTCAAAGTTGGCCTCTCTGAGGGTGTCTGGGCTTGTGGCCTGGGGCAATGGGACCCCTCACAGCCCAGTCTTTTGTCTCCTCCAAGGGACGTTCCCTCCTGGGTGAGAAACGGGGCATCCTGGTGAATGTTAAGATGACAATAGCAGCGATTGCTTTCCCTACAGTGGCCCTAACAGGGCTCCAGGAAATGCCCTCCAAAAGCTTTGCGGGGGGGGGGGGGGTTGTGGTGGTGGGAGGAATTGGCTTCCATCCTCAGTGGATGCTGCAAAAGTTGTGAGTGGTAACTCCGGAATTCTTAGCCTAGCTGTATGATTTTCAGCAAGTCCCTTGCCCTCTCTGGGCTTCATTTAATCATCCGGTAAATGATGCTCTTGAATTAAGGTCTCTCGTGGGCCTCATGTATTTGAGGAATAAATTTGGTGGAGTCTGAGGCCAAAATAAATGAATTCTTGAGACAGGAGGAAGCGAGATGCAAATGAGTGGGGGAAGCTCCGCAGAGTCCTTTGCCTTTTTGTCTTCAAACCTCAGAGCTTGAACGGCCTCTAGGGGGTCAACCAGTTCAGTCCCCTGCTTTTACAACTGGGGAGACTGAGGCCAAGAAGGGAGAAGGGGCTTGTCCAAGGTCACACAGCAAAGAGAAGGAGGAGAAAAAGGAATGGTTTGGAGGTCTCCTCCCAGCGGCTCTCCCTTGAGCCCTGGAGGCCTGACCTGGTTCCCAGTGCCCCACCCATCAAGGCAAGCGTGGTGTCCATGGGTAGAGGGGGCACAGCCCAGACTATGCAGTGGGGACAGGCCAGGGGCTGGCCTGGGAAGAGCAGGCTGTCACCTCAGATCAGCCCTGTTTACCCAGGGGCTGGCTGTCTGGCCTCCTGGGGGCCACTGCAACTCACCAGCAGTGCCTTCTGGGGCCAACTGCAGCCCCCAATTAGAGGGAGGTTGCATCCTCGGGGCTGTGGGCCTGGAGGCTGCCTTCCAAGATCCAAATGAGACGCAAATTCAAACAGATATTTGCTGAGAGCTTGCTGTGTGCAGATCTGGGACCGCAGATGTGTGCCAGGCGTGCGGCAGCCTGTGAGCGCCTACTGTATGCCCAGCTGGGGAGGCTGCTCTGATGAGCCTCCACTGTACAGGTGAAGACCTGAGGCTTGGAGCAGTGAAATGAAATCTTTAACCAAGATCACACAACCACGGACCTCTGGGCTTCCTGCCAGCCCCAAACGGGTTTAAATAATGGCAGGTAGAGCGGGGGGCATCCTAAGTGTGTTAGGAGCTTGGGCTGTGAAATCAGTTATGATGCCAGCTCTTCCGGCTGTGTGGAGCGGTCTGCATTTCCTCATCCATAAAATGGGAATAGAAATAGTACCCACTGCATGGAGTTATTAGAAAGATTAAACAATAATTTCCAACTTGGCCACTTGCCAGGTGCTTGATCCTGGGCAATTTCACTTCTGAACCTTCATTTGTTTGTGCAGCCAGGAGCATAAAAGCTACCTCTCGCCGGTTTTGAATGCAATATCTATGAAAGTGTCTGGCACCCAGAAGGCCCTCCACGAATGGGGGTGGATCTCCCTCTGTCCTCCCAGCTGGAAGCCGGCAGGGGTGGGGGGGGGAGCCAGAGCTTCCCTGCGGGGGCCCGCCTGGAAAAGCTCAGAACCATAGAGCCTTATTGTTGCCTTAAAGCGCCCCGTAAAAGCACCAGAGTCAGGGAATCGGGGTGAGAAGGGCAGCTGCTCTGGAGTCGGATGTGTGTGCAAGTTCAAAATCCAGCTTTGGACAAGTCACGTGTCTTTGCTTGAGTTTCCTTGGCTTTCAAAGGAGCACGATTAGGGCACATCCCTCATGTGGCTGCCAGAAGGACTGAGTCAATTTTATAGCGCAAGAGACACAGAACCAGTAGTTGCTCTTGTTCTTACGACTTAGTTCCTATCAAGATTCCAGCTTTCTGCGAGAGAGGGGGTCTTTGGAGTTCCTTGGACCCTCACCTTCTCCCAGGTACTGCCCAGCAGGGGCTCCCACCCGCTCCAAGCCTTGGGGGTCTCAGTCTCCTGTGTCTTGGCCAGCCCAGCTCAGAAACTGTCTGGGGGCACCAAGCAAGCAGTTCCTGTCCTGAAAGAGGGCAGGGGAGGCAGTTAGCTTACCAGTAGGGGTGAGGGGGGACCATCAGTGCCTACCCAGTTCCCTGACCAGCCGGCAGGGGTGGGGCAATGGAGCAAGGAGAAGCAGTCCAGCATCAGCCCCGGATCCAGGGTTGCCGGGACGTCCTGCCTTTTCTGTTTGCCTGGATCCGGAGCGTTCTTGTGTTCTCTAGCTAGCACACCCAGCAGGCAGAGTAGTCATGAGAAGAATTGCAGCTGGTGGTTTCTTAAGGCTTCACTACCTGTACCACAACCATCCCCAGGAGTGTAGCCCTCCTGTGCCCGGTTCGCAGACGAGGAAACCAAGGCCCGACCTGATTAACTGGCTTTACAGGATGACACAGCTAGTTATGGGTAAAGTGGCACTCGAACCTGAGGCTGTCCCACCCACAGGGTATCGTGACCAACCCCCCCCTGCCCCCCCGCATCATGCCCCACGGGTGAAGAACACAAGGGCTGGAACAGAATAAGTTGCTCTACCACTTTGCAGCTGTGTGACCCTGGACAAGTCGCTGTCCCTCTCTGTGCCTCACTTTCTTCATCTGTGAAATGGAGCAACTAGAGAACCCAGTTCACAGGTCGTTGGGAGGATTCTGCACTTTGATCAAGAAAAGGTGTTGGGCCAGGCCTGGGATAGAATGCTTTCTCATGGAGGGGAGCTTTGATGATCATGCAGTGCCTTCCTGGCCCCTTCCAACCACTCCCATTTTTCTCCCTGAATAATAGCCTAGGAGAAGTTTATGGGCTTCTCATTCCCTCTCTCACATCTCCAGGGAATGGCTCCAAGGACCACTCAGGCTGCTGGTCCGGCCTGGTTCCAGCCCCCATGCAGCCCTCCACACAGCCCTCCATCCCCAAGGGCCGCCTTTGGCCGTTAGCTTTCAATGGCTGTGTGCGGGGAGGGAGGGGGCGGGGGCAGGGGACAGCAGCTGGAGGCTGCCCTGCCCCCCTGGGAGAGTCAGTGGCTGGGCCTAGACAGCAAATTGGCGGCAGCCTCCCCGCCTGTGACGCTGGGGACTGGGGCCAGGGCCAGGGGCAGCCCTGACCCTGAGGACAACAGCAACAGCTCATGTTGGATGCGAGTTAGCCAGTTTTCCTTTGGCTCAGGGCTGGGAGGGAAGTCTGCTCATCGAGGTTCTGCAGAATAATGAGTTACTAAGCACCTACTGTGTGTCAGAAACCCGTGAAACTCCTTAGGAGGCACACCATCCTGTTTGATCTTCATAGTAACAACCGTGACATTAGGTGCTGGCATTATCCCAATTCACAGACAAGGAGACTGAGGCCTGGAGTCATGACATGTCCCAAGGCATACATTCAGGAAAGGGCAGGAGAGCAGGTTCCAACCACCTTCCCCAACTTTGGGAACTTATCCTAGGCATCAGGTCCAGCCACCTCCTTTTACAGGTTGGGCAACTGAAGCCCAGAGAAAGAAGGAAGACTGCTGTCTCCTTGGACCCTCACCTTCTCCCAGAGCCATGTCCCTCCTCTAAGATGTGGGCAAAACCCTTCCTCTCTTTGGACAGTGGTTCTCTCATCTCTGAACCACAATGCCATGCACAGGGTGGATACTTAATAAATATTCATTGGGTAGATGGCTGGCTGGCTCAATATCACGTGAGAAATAACACGTCCACAGAAATGTAGGGAGGTTTATGCTCAAGTGATGACAAAATCCTGCCGTGGGGGACCAGGGTGGGCAGATGCCACCTGCTTTTCCTCTCAAGCCCCCCACTGAGCTGCGTGTGCCGGATGGTTTCACACCCATATGAGTGTGGCTCTGCCCATTGGTTGTGGCCTCCTTGCAGGGGGGAGAGTGGGGGCTCCATCTGTCAGGGGCGGTGAGGGTCCCAACATCCATACACCCCTTCTCCCTCTGGTGGCCAGAAGCTCCTCGGGCTACCTTGTAGACAAGGAAAAGAGAGGTAGCCTTCCTGGGGCGGGGGGGAGGGTCCAGCCTTCCTTTGGGATCTTGGGTTCCACCCCAAGAAACATGTGCACACACATACACAAACCCACCCCCCACCCCCCACCCCCGCCAACTCTCCCACCAAGTCCCAGCCAAATTCTAGAAAGGAAAGATTCTCTTTTCCATGCTCCTAATCAAATCATTTCATACTATGCTCACTCTTGGCCCTATTGGGAATTCCGGAGCTTGCTAAACAGCATTTGGTTTTCTTTTTCCTGTAAGCGGTTACAAAAGACATTACAAAAGCTATGTTAGCTAAATAAACACCGCCATGAAATGCTTAATCCCCTTTGTGTAAAGGTTGGATTAGAAACAGGAACAGTTTGTGGTAATGTAACAATTTCCGACGAACCACATCTCCAGGAGGCAGGTAAGACCTCCTTGTTGTAATCAGAGCGGAAGTGACGTCCCAGGGCTGGATGTGCCTCTGCCCCCTGCTCTGCTGGGATGGTGATCTGACTCCCCAAAGACAGTATTTGCTGTCCTAGTGACCATGCAAGGCCAGAGGAGGGGAAAAAAGGAACGTGGTCTTAGCACCTGCGGTATGCTGGGCCGTCTCTTATACATTATTTGATCTTATCCTCACAGCTGCCCTCCATGGCGGAAACGATTATGAGAATGATTCCATTTTACAGATGGGAAAATTGAGGTGCAGAGAGGTGAAGTGATTTGCCCAAGGTCACATAGTTACAAAGGGGTTGAAATGGGATTTGAGCCAGAAAGGGATGTTTTCTTCCACTGCACAATTACTGCAGCGACTGTAAGGAACTCCAACATAGGCAATAGAGTTAAATGCGGGCTCTGGACTTGAGCTCTGTAAGCAAAAATCTCCGCAGAAACTGTAATCCATCCACAGATACAGGTGGCCCACTGCAGGCACTGCCGAGCTCCTTAGCAAGGGCTTTTACCTTTACCTGGAAATTTTACCTTTATAGCAACAACAGGCTATGGCCATGGGGGTCCAGCTCACCTTGGGTGGACAAATATTTGTCAAAGATTGAAAGCTCTGGGTGTAATCAGGTATAAGACAAAGTCATCCCTGACCTCCGGGAGTTTAGTGTCTAGAAGGCGGGGGTAGGCAACGCCTGAGTAAAATTAATGGGTGATCTCAGGTGTCTATGCTATGTAGACATTAATGGCTCTAATCATTCCAGGGAATGGAAACACTGGGAGATGCTGGACTGGTCTGGGAGGGTTTCCCGGGGTGGGGGTGTGGCTAAGCCTGGCAGGAAATGGATAGAGATTGGGCAATGCAAATTACATTATAGCTGGGCGGGGCTGGGCTGGGCGGGGCTGGGCTTGGGTATCCTTCCACCTTCTCTTACTCCATCCAGCAAAGATACAATAAATGCCCACAGGGTGCCAGGCGCTGTGCTGAACAAAACACGGGGCCTCCCGGTCCTTGCCCTCTTAGCGTGGAAAGACTAGAAACATATGTAAACGCATACCTCCTTGAAAAATGCTAAAGGTTCTGCAGACACAGACAGAAGGGACCACCAGGGGTGTGGGTAGCCAGGGCGGATCTCTCAGAGGAGGGAAGATTTAGCCTGAGACCAGAAGCATGAGGAGGAGCCAGGTGCAAATGAGTGCATGGACGGGCATTCTGGGCCTCGGGAACAGCATGTGCAAAGAGCACTTAGAATGTTTGGCGAACTCAAGGATAGGCAGGCTGGCTAGAGCAGATCAGATGAGGGCATGAGGGGAGGGGTGGGAGGCGGCCAGGGCCAGACCACGGTGAGGAGCTGGACCCTTACTCCCCTAACGGGTTTTAAGGGCAGGGCCATGTCCTCATGTCCCTTTCGAAAGGTCACTCTGACTGCTAGGTGTTAAATTCATCCATTCCACAAATAGTTGTCTAGCACTTGAGCCAAACGCTGTTCCACACCCTTCCTGTGGTTTACCCTGAACCAAGAGGCAGGCCCTGTGTTCCCCTCTATTCTGCACATGAGGAAGCGGAGACTCACGGGCATTGAGCTACCTGCACAAGGATCTCTGTCAGGAGTAGAGCCAGAACCGGAATCCAGGTGTCCCTGGGCTCACCTCTGCTGTGCCCTGCCTTCCTGGCTCAGCTCCCATCCCTCCAGTGACATGGCTGATTAGTTAAGGATGTTGTTAATTAACGTTGTCAGGTTGGTCCCTTGGGTAATATAGGATGGCAACCGTGGACTCCAGCGGTGTCTCACTTTGCCCAGGGTCACCACAGCGTCCCCTGAGCAGTGGCCCCGTCACTACAGAGGCACCTAGCAGATCCTTCTAAAAATGAGGATACTGACTTACCCTTCCTGCCCACAGCTTGATTTATTTCAGCTAAACTGGCAGAGAGACTAAGTAAAGAGGCTCCGGGGCGGGTGGCTTAAGCCCCAGCTCTTTTGCTTACATGCTGTGTGGCTGAGGGGTATCCCTTCCCCTCTCTGAGCCTCAGCTATCCCATCTGGGAAATGGGTTTGCTAAGGAGCCATCCCACAGGCTTTTGAGAGTTGAGGGTGGTACAGACCAAAGAGGGCTGGCAGGAAGGTAGGCACGCTAGGGGGCAGATCTTCCATCCTTTGCATCCGTAGGTCACTTAGAAAGTTATCTCCTTGGACAGAGGCACTTTTGTGTACTTGCCACCCAGCCTGGCAAGTAGGAGTTCAGGAAATATTTATGGAATGGAGCAGATACTGACTGAGTGTCAGACACTCTGCTAGTGGCTCTACCCGTGGAGCCCACTCTGCTGAATGCATGCTCTTCAGAAGATGTTTATAATCATGCAAACCACCACCATGCAATGCATGCAGATACGCTGGGCACCCCACCTGCATCATCTCATCAGTCCTTACAACAAACATCCTGTGTGCAATAGCACCCCATTGTGCAGATGAGCAAACTGAGGCCCAGAGAGGCGACTACTGCAGACCAGTCTCAGAACTACTAAGGAGCTGTGTGGGATTCAAACCCAGGCCTGGCTGACCCCAGAGCCGACACTCGTCCCCACTACTTCGAAATGCCCCAGAGAAAGCAACAGGCAGGGGGTGGGGGGGTGGCGAGGTGCGCAGGCAGGACTCCAGGTCCCTAGCTGGGATTGGGCTCAAGAGTGTGGCATTGCAGAGGGCTTGGGGACTTCCGATGAGCAAACTCACAAGGGCACACAGATGAGACATGTAGAATGACCAGCACATAGTAGGCACTTGGAAAAGGTTGGCAGATAATTATACTGGTGATAGACTGTTCTTCTGACGTTGATTTCCCCGGGGTACCGCCTGGCTCCTAACAGGGTCTAACCACACCCCTCCACATCCCCCCACTTCCTTTGCAGTCCCCCACCCTGAGTGGCCCTGCAGGCTGTGTGTCCGTCCCAGTGGCAGCCCCACTGAGATAGAAGGGGCTCAAACCCGTGGTGTTGCAGATGGGGAAATTGAGGTGCTGGGGCGGGTACCTGAGGCCATTGGCCAGAGGCTGCGGAGGCAAATTCTCCTGGCTCGGCCTCACCTGTCCTATCTATAAACAGGGGTGATGACACCCGCCCCAGGAGTGTGTGTGTGTGTGTGTGTGTGTGTGTGTGTGTTATAAGGAAAAGATGGGTGTGGGGTGGGGAGCTGTTGGGGAACCACTGAATTCAGAAGGGGACTGGGGTGCCAGATAGGTCTTTTTACTTTCATTTTGCGCCAAAAGCTCTGCACTCATTAATGAGGACACCCTATTGCTGCCAAATCCCCCACTTGGTTTGAGAAGGATGCACTGTCAGGGGTCACCTCTGGGACCCCTGAACTAATAGTTAAGCCTGATTTTTTCAGCAGAAACCTCGATGTTTCATCTCATCTGATGCTAATGAACTAGCGTCATGTTCTTGACTGTCACTTTAGGGTAGATGCCTTTATTGTTCCCGTTTTCTACACTGAGGCCCAGAGCAGGTGACCCTCACTCGGCCAGTAATGTTCAGGCCCTGGTCCACCAGCCTTGGTTTCATGCCAGCTCCTAACCACTGTCCACTCTGCCACTGCTGCTTTACATATGGGGAAACTGAGGCCTAGAGAGGAAGAGGCACTTGCCCAAGATGATAGAACTTTAGAAATGTGACCAGAGGGTTTACCTGCAGACTGCTTCCATAAGTTAGAGGGTCTTGGCATCAAAGGGAACTTGGAGGCTGCTTGGGCTCATCTTTCGTCCAACAGGGGCCCGACCGTCATCCCTTGACTCCTTCTTGAATGCCCCCCACGACTTTGTGAGCCGCCTTAGTACAAGGTTCCCATTTTTATAGAGCCCTCCCCTGTAACTTCCTCACTGGTGGGAGGTAAGGTGGGGGGAGTCTTTTATAATGAAATGTACTAAAACAAAAATTCCATGAAATCAGCTCCTGAAATTTCCCAACCTAAATCAAATTTCCAATTTTGAGGCAATGTGGAAACACCACAGATTTTTCCATCGTGATTGAAAAAAATGTTCCAGACCATCACCGCCTAGTAAGAACTTTCTGTGGTGATGGAAACGTTCCAATTCCTTGCTGTCCAACATGGCAGGCACTGGCCACGTGTGGCCATTGAGCACTTGAAATGTGGCTGGTGTGATGAAGAAACTGACTTGATACTCTTGTTTAATTTTAGTGAACTTAAATTGAAAGAGCCACATGTGGCTTCCTATTGGCTAGCACAGTGCTAGAATTTTCTAGAATCTACAGAGCCCATTTCTTCAACTCTTCCCCGAGGGCCAGGGAGAAAGGACAGTGGGGGCTGTAACCAGCCCAGTCTGTGGCTGGGGGACCCTAGACAAGCCTGTTTCCCCCCATCCTCAGTGTCCCCATCTGGTAAATGGGAGGTGGTAACGGTAACCACACCTGCCTGATCAGGCTGCGCACACACAGCAGGGACTCGCCTACCCCAAGCCATGCCCACAGGCTTTTATAAAATTAAATAAAATTAAGCTGGGCCTTTCACTCCTGCCTGGGCTTGGTGTGTGGGGGGGGAGTGGGGGCATCTGGAAGGCTGGGTCTGTTTGTTCATTTGTCTGGTCCGTGAGGACTTATTGAGCACCTGCTGTGTGCCCGGCCCTGTACTGGGCTCTGGGGGTACAGCTCCTCCCTCAGGGGGTACAAGGTTCCCTGCTTCAGCATCAGGTTCTTCCGGGGGAACCTGCCCCAGCCGTGGACTCAGCCCTGGTCCTGGCTTCCTCCCTGCCAGAACTGGGGGGTCACTGAGAGCTGGTGGGTACAGCCCCTGTCCTCCCTGGAGATACCTCCTCACCCAGAGACTGAAAAGACAGATCTCGAGAGAGTGAGCAGGAGGGGTCTTGGGAGACCCCAGGACAGTGGGGCTGGATTTCGCCTTTTCCTTTGAGTTGCAAATGTCCTGTCCTCTCCCGGCCGAGGGGAAACCCACTCAAGAGACTGATACAGGGTCACACATACACACACCCCAGGGAGGAATCCCAGACGCTCGCAGATGGCAAATGTTCCACAAAGCCCCGTCACCTTGACACCACCAAGCCGGCTCTGGGGGCGGCGACAAGGAACTGCTGCTATCGCTGTCCCTTGTACCCATCTGCCAGGTGGGACAACTGAGGCTGGGGATTAAGCGCCCTTCCGAGGGCCTATGGCTGGAAAGCCAGAGCGGTTCCCAAACCAAGAAGTCTTTCTCAGGTCACAACTGCTGAGGACCCTGTGGTTTACGCCATTTACAAGGAAGTGCTAGGAGAGAGCAAGAATGGGGCAAATGGGGGCAGCTTTAATGAGGGAAGTCTAGGCCTTGGGGAGGGGCAGGTGGCGGGGGTGCTTTACACGGCACCGTGGACAGAGGGCCGGGCTGACACGCCTCTGCAGGGAGCAGAGGAGGGGAGAGAAGTAGACAGGGGTGGTTAAGGACCCAGGCCCGGTAATGGGGATGGGACCCATGTGGGGCCTGGCGCACTGCCTCCCAGTTCCTGTGACACACAGGACGGAGGGTGCCTGAATGCCGGGTGATGAGGCCGCAGGATGTGAGCCAGGCTTTAGGGCCAGCCCCCCGGCCCCCACCACAGAGCTTCGGGGTGTCCACATCCGTGGCGGGGCCAGGCCTGTGTTCGAAGTTGAATACACACTGGCCATGGGCTCCTCAAAACAACCCAGGGAGATATGGACAGTCATGCTCGCATTTTCCAGATGAGAAAATGGAGGCCAGACATGACTTGTCTGAGGTCTCCCAGCCAGGGGTCACCAGGACTTGAATCCAGATTCGTCCAGTCCAAGCTTGCCCTGTGCCCGAGACCCTGTCACACCACCTTGGTGTCCTTTCCCTGGCGCTTTGCTGAGAGGTGCTAAGATACAGCTTCCCGGCCCCACAGCTCAAGGGCGGGACCCCACGCTCTGGGCTGGGTCTTGAACTCTGTATTTGAACCCGGTCCTGGGCGATGCTGGTATACACAGCCCCACCTGAAAGCCCCGGGATGATGGAGGCAGTGGGGGCCTTGCCCCCAGGGGCCATCTGATTCTCTGCCTGTCCTGCTCCAGGAACAGCCTGGGTTCGAGTCCTGCCTGGCCTTAGCTTCCCCATCTGTAAAGTCGGGCTGCCTGCACCCTGCCCCTGTCCGGAGGCTGTCGCAAGCCCTCAGGGAGGCAGAGGCTGGTGCTGTGAGTGCTACAAGTTCTGGACATGACAGCCATTGTCACACCATTCTTTGGGTTGGTGCCCTGGGGTCAGCTTATTTCAACCAGCCAAGCAGACATTTAAGTAGCACCACTGTGTGCAGGGACACAGGATGATACGGGGCTCACAGGCCTCAGCGATCCAACAGGCCGGGCAGGGGACGCGAACTCACTGCCCCTGGCACGGTGTAGGGAGCAGCTAGGATGCAGGGAGGTCCCTGAATTGGGTTCAGGGTGACAACGACTTCTCTCGGAGGAGAAGCCGCTCCTGGGCTGCAATGAGCCCACACGGGCAGCCCGGAGCCCTAGCCCTGGTCTTGCTCTGGACTGTGAATTGGAAGCGAAGTGCTTCCCTCCTAACCTCAGTTTGCCCGTGGGTCAATTGAGGGGTGGGGTCAGATGATATCTGAAGGCACTTCGGCAGTAAGAAGCCAGAAGACAATTTGCAATGAGCCTCCAGGGGTGGGCACCGTTTTGGGGCGGTGCGGGGAGGAAGCAAAAGGGGGGCATTCCTAGCAGGGGGAATTGCTAAGGCATGGCGGTGGGACTGTGCTCGGGCGTCCCGGGGAGGGGGGCGTGGAATGGACACCGAGTGGCCGCAGTAGGCTGCTTGTGCTCCTTACGGGTGGGGGGCGGGGGCGGGGGAAGACAGAGGAATGGAGAACCAGGAGGGGGCACACAGAGAGCAGGACAGAAACGCACAGAAGGACAATCAGAGTAACACCATTTACTCTGCCTTCTATGCGCTGAGCGGCATCGTTAACCTTCTGCGACCCTCCCTTCATGGGGAAGCGGGCTCCGGGCATTTAAGTGACTGCTCGGGGGTCTCAGTGTCTCTGTCTGTAAAATGGGGAGAGAGCATACAGGAAGTGCTCAATAAAGGGGAGCCGCTAGCTGCTGCAGCAGTAGAGGCGGGCCCGTGAGACCACAGAGCCGAAAGCTTCCATGGCCTTCCAGGCCTCCGGGGACCTGGCTACTATTAACATTAGTGTCGGGATGAATATTAACGGCAGCTGAGTCAGACACCGTTCCAAGGGCTTACGTGTGACCACCCGCGGGATCCCCATGACCCCCTAGGAGAGAGGAAGCGTTATTAACCCTATTTTACAGATGAAAAATTGAGGCTCAGAGAGGTCAAGTCCGTGGCCCTGGCACACAGGTAAGTGGAGCCTAGGATTAGACAGACGCCAGAACCCAAGCTCTTAACCACCCTGGGGACGGTCTGTCAGAGTCACCGGCCGCCAGAGACTCCGCTTGCACCCAGAAAGCCAGTCTGTTTGCGAGCCCCCCCCAGCACCATTCAGGGGGCTTTGGTGGAGCCCCGGCTTCAGAAACCTAACAGCAGCAGCTCACCTCCGTTCCTCCCTGCTGCTCCAGTGCCAGACAGAGCAGCGGGGGCAATGGGGAGCTACGGCAGCTAGTGGAGCGGGAGCAGGGTTCCCACCACCAGACTCTGGGAGGTCGGCCAGTCGTGCGGTGGGTGGGGACTGGCCAGACACCCCCTCCCCCGTGCAGTGGGCGTCGCACCAGGCCCTGCCCCTCGGCCTCACCCCAGGGTCTCCACGGGCCCAAGGGGACAGATGGCATCGCCCAGGCCTGGGCCGTGGCTGTCACCCGCCAGATGAGTTACGAGCAGGCTGCAGGAGTGGCAGCCGGGGGTGGGGGGAGGGCAACAACAATGGCATGGAGACCCCAGGACAATGGGGGCCACGTGCCATGGGGGGCAACAGTCGTTTGTTGCACAATGGGCCGCCGGGGGACAGCAGCTAGGCCAACTGCTGCTGCTGACACGGCCGGCCGGGTTTTCAAATCGTTTCCAGGCCCTGTTTTCCTACAAGGCAGCCAATGGCTGGGGCAGCCCGACGGTCACCTGATGCCAGCCTGCTGGGCTGAGGGCCCAGGCCCCTGCAACAAGGAGCAGCTGTGGCCATGGCAACGCTAACTGTGGCCCTAAAACAGAAGGAGAGAGAGCACGGGCGAGGTGGGAAGGAGCAGGGAGACAGAGAGGGACAGCAAGACAGCGCGGAGACAGCACTAGCTGGGGCGGGCCCGGGGGTGGCAGAGGCCGATGCCCCACAGTGGGGTCCCCCCTGTCCCGTGCGTGACAAAGCCAGAGGCTGCGCTGATTTCTCTCGCCCCCTTTCTAGGAAGCCCCGAGACACTTACTCTGGAACCGTGGCTCTCAGAATGTGGACTGTGGGCCTCTGGGCCACACACCAGGGAGATCCTGGCCTGCAGGGCTTGGGGCAGGGTGGAGGCAGGCGTGGTGGGTCTGGCCTGGGCTCTGGGCCAGTTTGCAGCCACCTTATCCCGTGGACGAGATGCTGCCGGGGGTGGGGGGGCCCAGTGCCCTTGGAGCCGTGTGGCAAGCATGACTTTAGGGGTGCTGGGGAGGCCTGCGTACCCCACACCGGGGGACCTGCCTGCCATCCTCAGCGGGCAGCCTTTCTCCTTCTGTGGAGAGTGGTGGTTTTGCTCATGAGTCTGTTGAGGAGTGGTGGGCGTGGGTCCAACAGGAGGTCTCTGGGGGCTGCCTGGGGGCGTGGTGAAGAGCTCGGGCTACACTCGGGCCCTGAGCCTGGGTCCCCGCCCCACCGCTTCCTGTTACGTGTGGCTTTGGGCAAGTGCTCCCCCGAATGTAAGAGGGGCACATGGGTGTATCCTACCTCTCGGGGCTGCTGCAGGGATTAAACAGGATTGAAAAGGACTGTGCCTGTTGAGCCCTGAGCCCTGCACCTCAGTTTCCCCATCTGTAAAATGGGAATACTACTAGTACTACTACCGTTTGCCTCGTGGGGTGACCAGGAGTTAAATGGCTTACTACCTGTGAAGGATTTGATGTGGTGTCTGGCACGTAGTGAGTGCTCAACAAACATTAGTGTTTATTATTTTTGGGGTAGTCAGGGGCTAAGGTAAGATGTAGTAAACAAAGGAATGATTTGAGGATGTGTGATCTGGCTGCCAATGGGGGGGATCCTGGGGCCATGCCCAGCCCCGGGGATGGGCAGATGAGGGCAGCTTGGGGAGGTGAGGGGCTAGGGGGTGATTCCAGAGGTGGGGGGGGAGTCCCCCCAGGAGCCGACCTGAGCTCCCCGCCCCGCCCGAGCTCCTGCCCCTCCCTGCAGGCTCCTGGCCACCAGCAGCGATGATGACCTTCCCGGGGACCTGCAGTCGCTATCGTGGCTCACAGCAGTGGATGTGCCACGGCTGCAGCAGATGGCGAGTGGCCGTGTGGACCTGGGTGGCCCCAGTGCACCGCACCCACACCCAGGTAGGCGCAGGAGCTGGGGGGGGGGCATGAGGGTGGTGCAGGGGAGGGGCGACGCCCAGTACTGCCCCCCACCAGCTGCGTGATTGGCCAGCTCGCTCACTCTCTCTCTCTCTCTGGGCCTCTGTTTCTGCATCTGTAAAATGTGATACCTTCCTCGGAGGGATGTGGTTCATTCATTTGCTCACCACCGTGTGTCAGGCTGTGTGTGAGCTAAGGTTTCAGTGAAGAATAAAGGCAGCCCTGCCCCTTCCCTGCTACATCATGAACAGCTAAAGCAGTCGGCAAACTATGGCCCGCGGGCCAAATGCAGCCTGCACCCTGCAGCCTGTTTTTTGTATCGCCCTTGTGTTAAGAATGGTTTTGCGTTTTTCAAGGGTTGTAAAAAACCCGAAGACAGAAACCATATGGCTGGGAAAGCCTCAAATATTTGCTACCTGGCCCTTTACTGAAGAAGTCTACGGAACCCTGACCTTCAGAGGGATGATGCGTGGGAAGTGCCGACGGTCCTGGCACATAGTAGGTGCTCAATCAATGGCAGTCGTTGCAGTCACAGCAAGTGGACTGAATATTTAGAGACACAGAAAGGGTTGAAAACAATCATCACAGGACACTAAAAGTACGAATAGTTGAAAAATTAGGGTCTAGGAGTATTTATTTCATTGAACAAATTGTTCTTGGCCAAAACATCCAAAGCAGGGGTCAGCAAACTCTTTCTGTAAAGGGCCATGTAGTCAATATTTATTAGACTCCGTAGGCCGGATGGTCCCTGTGGTGCAAGCCCAGCCCCAGACGATATAAATGAACGGGTGTAGTTGTGTACCAATAAAACTTTCTTTACAAAACCATGCCACAAGCTAGATTTGGCTTGCTGGCCATAGTTTGCCAAACCCTGATCTAGAACCTCCAGCTCTGTGACCGTGGGCAAGTACTTTCTTCTCTGACCTATTTCCTTATCTGCAACGAAAAGGATAGCAGAGCTGCCCTCCTGGGGTGTTGAAAAGACTCAATGCCTAAAGTACCTTGGACACACAGTGGGTGATGTATGGCACGCAACAGACAGGAAGCGTGAAAGAAGGAAGCCCCTCCCTTCTCCGCTGTGCGGCCGCACCCCCCCCCCCCCCCCCCCCCCCGTGCTCCTGTCTCTATGCCAGGTGTCTGGAGCCCTGAGTCATATAAGACGTGGTCCTAGTTCTCAGGGAGCTGAGGGTCTGGTCTGAGAGAGGGCAAGGCAGACAGACCAAAAGCACCACGGATGAGCCCATGTGGCAGCCAGGACTCAGAAGACAGCTGAGGGGCCCCGAAGGCTTCCTGGAAGAGGTGGCCCCAGGGCAGGATCATCTTGCAGGTCAACTTGGTTTAATCTAGAAGGTAGCCCCAAAGCAGAATGGTTCAGTGAGGATCTGTGATAGATTAGCAATGTCTGCCCCGGGCCTAGGACGGGTGGCTGGCATGCGGGCGTGAGTGCATCTGCTAGTCCTGAGCTCATCCTCAGCAGAGGGGCAGGGCTTGGCAGAGGGAAGAGGAGGCACTGGGGAACCAAGGCATGATTCTGAGGAGGAGAGCTGAATAATGAATTGATGTTTTAGCTTCATGATGGACGAGAACCAAGCTATTAATGACATTATCGTTATTGTTACTCATATTTATCAAGATGTTGTCCTGTAGCCAGCAACGTGATAAGCACTTTATAGACATTACTGCATCTAAACCCCCACAACAACTTCACACGTAGGTGATCTCAGTAGCTCCACTGTATAGATGGGGAAACTGAGGCTGGCCCCCGGTCACACAGCTGGTAGGAAGCGGCGGTTCAGCACTACACTCCAGGGCGGTGATTTGCCAAGCGCCTGCTATGCACCTGGCCCCGAGGGTTGGGGGCAGGCTCCATCCTCTGGTGGTGTCCAGGGACGGAGCTGCTCTGCCTGCAGACCCCGTTCCTCCAGCCCGGCGGGCATCTCTGTGCTTCCCTTTTGCAGGTGCCTTGGCCAGGGCGGCTGACATGCGCGTGGGAGCCACCCCAGGTGCCCTGCTCCACAGCGCGGCTGGCATGGTCCCCCCAGTCATGCTAGGTCTGGGCCCCATCGCCAATCACGGAACCAGTGTAAGCGCCACAGCATGGGTCAGGGAGCTGGAGCAGGGGTCCTCCAGGGCTGGGGTGCCCCACCTTCACCCTGGCCTCTGTCTCCTCTTGCGGCCCCTGCAGATGAATCAGATCCCTGTGGGGGGCCAGCCCTCATCCGGCCTGCAGGACGCCCCACAGCTCTACTCACCTGCCTCCCAAACACAGTTACCACCCCCCACAGGCACCCAGCAGGTACGGGGGGCTTGGAGGGGCCCTGGACTTGGAGACACACATCCCTGCATTGGACTGGCCAGGGATCCCGCTGAGCCTCAGTTTACTCCCCGGCAACATGGGGATAGCATTCCCCATGCCCATGTCATAGAGTCATTCACTGGGTTCCCTAAATCCCCTGCAGGGAGCAGAGACAGGATTGTCTCCTGGGGCCGGCGACTTCACATCTTGCTAAACAGCATCTCCTAAAAAGTGAGCCTGGGGTGGGGTGGGGTTCCTGTGAGTGGCTTATGCTCTCTCTCACCCTCTCTCTCTGCCCTGCCTGTGGGAAGTGCCCTCCCATGGGCCTGTACAGCTCCCCGTTTGGAGCACGGCCTCCCTACCCCCAGCCCCGCATGGCTGTCCATTCATCTCAGGAACTGCACCCCAAACACTACCCCAAGCCCATCTACTCATACAGGTGAGGTCCAGGGTGGGCCGGGGCCGTGGGAGGCTCGGGGAGGAGAGGGGCGAGGGCTGCCTTTAGGACAGCTCAGACTTGCAAGGG